>NW_027509188.1:5490000-6942500 GCF_051911475.1 Siphateles boraxobius
AAAGAAAGAAGAAAGAAGAAAGATTAGTTAGAAAGAAAGAAAGAATTAGTTAGAAAGAAAGATTAGTTAGAAAGAAAGAAAGAAGAAAGATTAGTTAGAAAGAAAGAAAGAAAGAAAGAAGAAAGATTAGTTAGAAAGAAAGAAAGAAAAATAAAGAAAGAAAGAAAGATGAGTTAGAAAGAAAGAAAGAAAGAAAGAAGAAAGATTACTTAGAAAGAAAGAAAGAAAGAAGAAAGATTAGTTAGAAAGAAAGAAGAAAGATTAGCTAGAAAGAAAGAAAGAAAGAAATAAATAAGATAGAAAGATTAGTTAGAAAGAAAGAAAGAAAGAAAGAAAGAAAGAAGAAAGATTAGTTAGAAAGAAAGAAAGAAAGAATTAGTTAGAAAGAAAGATTAGTTAGAAAGAAAGAAAGAAGAAAGATTAGTTAGAAAGAAAGAAAGAAAGAAAGAAAGAAGAAAGATTAGTTAGAAAGAAAGAAGAAAGATTAGCTAGAAAGAAAGAAAGAAATAAGAAAGATTAGTTAGAAAGAAAGAAAGAAAGATTAGTTAGAAAGAAAGAAAGAAAGAAAGAAGAAAGAAGAAAGATTAGTTAGAAAGAAAGAAAGAATTAGTTAGAAAGAAAGATTAGTTAGAAAGAAAGAAAGAAAGAAGAAAGATTAGTTAGAAAGAAAGAAAGAAAGAAAGAAGAAAGATTAGTTAGAAAGAAAGAAAGAAAAATAAAGAAAGAAAGAAAGATGAGTTAGAAAGAAAGAAAGAAAGAAAGAAAGAAAGAAAGAAAGAAGAAAGATTAGTTAGAAAGAAAGAAAGAAGAAAGATTAGTTAGGAAGAAAGAAAGAAAGATTAGTTAGAAAGAAAGAAGAAAGATTAGTTAGAAAGAAAGAAAGAAAGAAAGAAAGAAGAAAGAATAGTTAGAAAGAAAGAAAGAAAGAAAGAAGAAAGATTAGTTAGAAAGAAAGAAAGAAAGAAAGAAAGAAAGAAAGAAAGAAGAAAGATTAGTTAGAAAGAAAGAAAGAAAAAGAAAGAAAGAAAGAAAGAAAGAAAGATTAGTTAGAAAGAAAGAAAGAAAGAAAGAAAGAAAGAAAGAAAGAAAAAAAAAAGAAAGATTAGTTAGAAAGAAAGAAAGAAAGAAGAAAGATTAGTTAGAAAGAAAGAAGAAAGATTAGTTAGAAAGAAAGAAGAAAGATTAGTTAGAAAGAAAGAAAGAAAGAAAGAAAGAAAGAAAGAAGAAAGATTAGTTAGAAAGAAAGAAAGAAGAAAGATTAGTTAGAAAGAAAGAAAGAAAGATTAGTTAGAAAGAAAGAAAGAAAGAAGAAAGATTAGTTAGAAAGAAAGAAAGAAAGAAGAAAGATTAGTTAGAAAGAAAGAAAGAAAGAAAGAAAGAAAGAAAGAAGAAAGATTAGTTAGAAAGAAAGAAGAAAGATTAGTTAGAAAGAAAGAAGAAAGATTAGTTAGAAAGAAAGAAAGAAAGAAAGAAAGAAAGAAAGAAAGAAAGAAAAAAGAAAGATTAGTTAGAAAGAAAGAAAGAAAGAAGAAAGATTAGTTAGAAAGAAAGAAGAAAGATTAGTTAGAAAGAAAGAAGAAAGATTAGTTAGAAAGAAAGAAAGAAAGAAAGAAAGAAGAAAGATTAGTTAGAAAGAAAGAAAGAAGAAAGATTAGTTAGAAAGAAAGAAAGAAAGATTAGTTAGAAAGAAAGAAAGAAAGAAGAAAGATTAGTTAGAAAGAAAGAAAGAAAGAAGAAAGATTAGTTAGAAAGAAAGAAAGAAAAAGAAAGAAAGAAAAAGAAAGAAAGAAAGGAAGAAAGAAAGAAAGAAAGAAAGAAAGAAAGAAAGAAAGAAAGAAAGAAAGAAGAAAGATTAGTTAGAAAGAAAGAAAGAAAGAAGAAAGATTAGTTAGAAAGAAAGAAAGAAAGAATTAGTTAGAAAGAAAGATTAGTTAGAAAGAAAGAAAGAAAGAAAGAAAGAATAGTTAGAAAGAAAGAAAGAAGAAAGATTAGTTAGAAAGAAAGAAAAAGAAAGAAAGAAAGAAAGAAAGAAAGAAGAAAGATTAGTTAGAAAGAAAGAAAGAAAGAAAGAAAGAAAGAAAGAAAGAAAGAAAGAAAGAAAGAAGAAAGATTAGTTAGAAAGAAAGAAGAAAGATTAGTTAGAAAGAAAGAAGAAAGATTAGTTAGAAAGAAAGAAAGAAAGAAAGAAAGAAAGAAAGAAGAAAGATTAGTTAGAAAGAAAGAAAGAAGAAAGATTAGTTAGAAAGAAAGAAAGAAAGATTAGTTAGAAAGAAAGAAAGAAAGAAGAAAGATTAGTTAGAGAGAAAGAAAGAAAGAAAGAAGAAAGATTAGTTAGAAAGAAAGAAATAAAGAAAGAAGAAAGATTAGTTAGAAAGAAAGAAAAAGAAAGAAAGAAAGAAAAAGAAAGAAAGAAAGAAAGAAAGAAAGAAAGAAAGAAAGAAGAAAGATTAGTTAGAAAGAAAGAAAGAAAGAAGAAAGATTAGTTAGAAAGAAAGAAGATTAGTTAGAAAGAAAGAAAGAAAGAAAGAAAGAAAGAAAGAAAGAAAGAAAGAAAGAAGAAAGATTAGTTAGAAAGAAAGAAAGAAGAAAGATTAGTTAGAAAGAAAGAAAGAAAGATTAGTTAGAAAGAAAGAAGAAAGATTAGTTAGAAAGAAAGAAAGAAAGAAAGAAGAAAGAATAGTTAGAAAGAAAGAAAGAAAGAAAGAAGAAAGATTAGTTAGAAAGAAAGAAAGAAAGAAAGAAAGAAAGAAAGAAAGAAAGAAGAAAGATTAGTTAGAAAGAAAGAAAGAAAAAGAAAGAAAGAAAGAAAGAAAGAAAGAAAGATTAGTTAGAAAGAAAGAAAGAAAGAAAGAAAGAAAGAAAGAAAGAAAGAAAGAAAAAAGAAAGATTAGTTAGAAAGAAAGAAAGAAAGAAGAAAGATTAGTTAGAAAGAAAGAAAGAAAGAAAGAAAGAAGAAAGATTAGTAAGAAAGAAAGAAAGAAAGAAAGAAAGAAAGAAGAAAGATTAGTTAGAAAGAAAGAAAGAAAGAAAGAAAGAAAGAAAGAAGAAAGATTAGTTAGAAAGAAAGAAAAAGAAAGAAAGAAAGAAAGAAAGAAAGAAAGAAAGAAAGAAAGAAGAAAGATTAGTTAGAAAGAAAGAAAGAAAGAAAGAAAGAAAGAAAGAAAGAAAAAAGAAAGATTAGTTAGAAAGAAAGAAAGAAAGAAGAAAGATTAGTTAGAAAGAAAGAAAGAAAGAAGAAAGATTAGTTAGAAAGAAAGAAAGAAAAAGAAAGAAAGAAAGAAAGAAAGAAAGAAAGAAGAACGATTAGTTAGAAAGAAAGAAAGAAAGAATTAGTTAGAAAGAAAGATTAGTTAGAAAGAAAGAAAGAAAGAAAGAAAGAAAGAAAGAAGAAAGAATAGTTAGAAAAAAAGAAAGAAGAAAGATTAGTTAGAAAGAAAGAAAGAAAGAAAGAAAGAAAGAAAGAAGAAAGATTAGTTAGAAAGAAAGAAAGAAAAAGAAAGAAAGAAAGAAAGAAAGAAAGAAGAAAGATTAGTTAGAAAGAAAGAAAGAAAGAAAGAAAGAAAGAAGAAAGATTAGTTAGAAAGAAAGAAGAAAGATTAGTTAGAAAGAAAGAAGAAAGATTAGTTAGAAAGAAAGAAAGAAAGAAAGAAAGAAAGAAAGAAAGAAAGAAAGAAGAAAGATTAGTTAGAAAGAAAGAAAGAAGAAAGATTAGTTAGAAAGAAAGAAAGAAAGATTAGTTAGAAAGAAAGAAAGAAGAAAGATTAGTTAGAAAGAAAGAAAGAAAGAAGAAAGATTAGTTAGAAAGAAAGAAAGAAAGAAGAAAGATTAGTTAGAAAGAAAGAAAGAAAAAGAAAGAAAGAAAGAAAGGAAGAAAGAAAGAAAGAAAGAAAGAAGAAAGATTAGTTAGAAAGAAAGAAAGAAAGAAGAAAGATTAGTTA
Source organism: Siphateles boraxobius (assembly GCF_051911475.1). Taxonomy (NCBI): domain Eukaryota; kingdom Metazoa; phylum Chordata; class Actinopteri; order Cypriniformes; family Leuciscidae; genus Siphateles; species Siphateles boraxobius. The sequence goes on from NW_027509188.1 coordinate 5,493,939, forward strand.
GAAAGAAAGAAAGAAAGAAAGAATTAGTTAGAAAGAAAGATTAGTTAGAAAGAAAGAAAGAAAGAAAGAAAGAAAGAAAGAAAGAAAGAAAGAAAGAAGAAAGAATAGTTAGAAAGAAAGAAAGAAGAAAGATTAGTTAGAAAGAAAGAAAGAAAAAGAAAGAAAGAAAGAAAGAAAGAAAGAAAGAAGAAAGATTAGTTAGAAAGAAAGAAAGAAAGAAAGAAAGAAAGAAAGAAAGAAAGAAAGAAAGAAAGAAAGATTAGTTAGAAAGAAAGAAAGAAAGAAAGAAAGAAAGAAAGAAAGAAAGAAAGAAAGAAGAAAGATTAGTTAGAAAGAAAGAAAGAAATAAAGAAAGAAGAAATATTAGTTAGAAAGAAAGAAAGAAAGAAGAAATATTAGTTAGAAAGAAAGAAAGAAAGAAGAAAGATTAGTTAGAAAGAAAGAAAGAAAGAATTAGTTAGAAAGAAAGATTAGTTAGAAAGAAAGAAAGAAAGAAAGAAGAAATATTAGTTAGAAAGAAAGAAAGAAAGAAGAAAGATTAGTTAGAAAGAAAGAAAGAAAGAAAGAATTAGTTAGAAAGAAAGATTAGTTAGAAAGAAAGAAAGAAAGAAAGAAAGAAGAAAGATTAGTTAGAAAGAAAGAAAGAAAGAAAGAAAGAAAGAAAGAAGAAAGATTAGTTAGAAAGAAAGAAAGAAGAAAGATTAGTTAGAAAGAAAGAAAGAAAGAAGAAAGATTAGTTAGAAAGAAAGAAAGAAAAAGTAAAAAAGAAAGAAAGAAAGAAAGAAAGAAGAAAGATTAGTTAGAAAGAAAGAAGAAAGATTAGTTAGAAAGAAAGAAAGAAAGAAAGATTAGTTAGAAAGAAAGAAAGAAGAAATATCAGTTAGAAAGAAAGAAAGAAAGAAAGAAAGAAAGAAATATTAGTTAGAAAGAAAGAAAGAAAGAAAGAAAGAAAGAAAGAAAGAAAGAAAGAAAGAAAGAAAGAAGAAATATTAGTTAGAAAGAAAGAAAGAAAGAAAGAAGAAAGATTAGTTAGAAAGAAAGAAAGAAAGAATTAGTTAGAAAGAAAGATTAGTTAGAAAGAAAGAAAGAAAGAAAGAAAGAAAGAAAGAAAGAAAGAAGAAAGATTAGTTAGAAAGAAAGAAAGAAATAATTAGTTAGAAAGATTAGTTAGAAAGATTAGTTAGAAAGAAAGAAAGAAAGAAAGAAAGAAAGAAAGAAAGAAAGAAAGAAGAAAGATTAGTTAGAAAGAAAGAAAGAAAGAAAGAAAGAAGAAAGATTAGTTAGAAAGAAAGAAAGAAAGAAAGAAAGAAAGAAGAAAGATTAGTTAGAAAGAAAGAAAGAAAGAAAGAAAGATTAGTTAGAAAGAAAGAAAGAAAGATTAGTTAGAAAGAAAGAAAGAAGAAATATTAGTTAGAAAGAAAGAAGAAATATTAGTTAGAAAGAAAGAAAGAAAGAAAGAAAGAAAGAAAGAAGAAATATTAGTTAGAAAGAAAGAAAGAAAGAAAGAAAGAAAGAAGAAATATTAGTTAGAAAGAAAGAAAGAAAGAAAGAAAGAAAGAAAGAAAAAGAAAGAAAGAAAGAAAGAAAGAAAGAAAGAAGAAAGATTAGTTAGAAAGAAAGAAAGAAAGAATTAGTTAGAAAGAAAGATTAGTTAGAAAGAAAGAAAGAAAGAAAGAAAGAAAGAAAGAAAGAAGAAAGAATAGTTAGAAAGAAAGAAAGAAGAAAGATTAGTTAGAAAGAAAGAAAGAAAGAAAGAAGAAAGATTAGTTAGAAAGAAAGAAAAAGAAAGAAAGAAAGAAAGAAAGAAAGAAAGAAAGAAAGAAAGAAGAAAGATTAGTTAGAAAAAAAGAAAGAAAGAAAGAAAGAAAGAAAGAAAGAAAGAAGAAAGATTAGTTAGAAAGAAAGAAGAAAGATTAGTTAGAAAGAAAGAAGAAAGATTAGTTAGAAAGAAAGAAAGAAAGAAAGAAAGAAAGAAAGAAAGAAAGAAGAAAGATTAGTTAGAAAGAAAGAAAGAAGAAAGATTAGTTAGAAAGAAAAAAAGAAAGATTAGTTAGAAAGAAAGAAAGAAAGAAGAAAGATTAGTTAGAAAGAAAGAAAGAAAGAAGAAAGATTAGTTAGAAAGAAAGAAAGAAAAAGAAAGAAAGAAAGAAAGGAAGAAAGAAAGGAAGAAAGAAAGAAAGAAAGAAAGAAAGAAAGAAAGAAAGAAAGAAAGATTAGTTAGAAAGAAAGAAAGAAAGAAAGAAAGAAGAAAGATTAGTTAGAAAGAAAGAAAGAAAGAAAGAATTAGTTAGAAAGAAAGATTAGTTAGAAAGAAAGAAAGAAAGAAAGAAAGAAAGAAAGAAAGAAAGAAAGAATAGTTAGAAAGAAAGAAAGAAGAAAGATTAGTTAGAAAGAAAGAAAGAAAGAAGAAAGATTAGTTATAAAGAAAGAAAGAAAAAGAAAGAAAGAAAGAAAGAAAGAAAGAAGAAAGATTAGTTAGAAAGAAAGAAAGAAAGAAAGAAAGAAGAAAGATTAGTTAGAAAGAAAGAAGAAAGATTAGTTAGAAAGAAAGAAGAAAGATTAGTTAGAAAGAAAGAAAGAAAGAAAGAAAGAAAGAAAGAAAGAAAGAAAGAAAGAAGAAAGATTAGTTAGAAAGAAAGAAAGAAGAAAGATTAGTTAGAAAGAAAGAAAGAAAGATTAGTTAGAAAGAAAGAAAGAAGAAAGATTAGTTAGAAAGAAAGAAAGAAAGATTAGTTAGAAAGAAAGAAAGAAAGAAGAAAGATTAGTTAGAAAGAAAGAAAGAAAGAAGAAAGATTAGTTAGAAAGAAAGAAAGAAGAAATATTAGTTAGAAAGAAAGAAGAAATATTAGTTAGAAAGAAAGAAAGAAAGAAAGAAAGAAAGAAAGAAGAAATATTAGTTAGAAAGAAAGAAAGAAAGAAAGAAAGAAGAAATATTAGTTAGAAAGAAAGAAAGAAAGAAAGAAAGAAAGAAAGAAAGAAAGAAAGAAAGAAAGAAAGAAAGAAAAAGAAAGAAAGAAAGAAAGAAAGAAGAAAGATTAGTTAGAAAGAAAGAAAGAAAGAATTAGTTAGAAAGAAAGATTAGTTAGAAAGAAAGAAAGAAAGAAAGAAAGAAAGAAAGAAGAAAGAATAGTTAGAAAGAAAGAAAGAAGAAAGATTAGTTAGAAAGAAAGAAAGAAAGAAAGAAGAAAGATTAGTTAGAAAGAAAGAAAAAGAAAGAAAGAAAGAAAGAAAGAAAGAAAGAAAGAAAGAAGAAAGATTAGTTAGAAAGAAAGAAAGAAAGAAAGAAAGAAAGAAAGAAAGAAGAAAGATTAGTTAGAAAGAAAGAAGAAAGATTAGTTAGAAAGAAAGAAGAAAGATTAGTTAGAAAGAAAGAAAGAAAGAAAGAAAGAAAGAAAGAAAGAAAGAAAGAAAGAAAGAAAGAAAGAAGAAAGATTAGTTAGAAAGAAAGAAAGAAGAAAGATTAGTTAGAAAGAAAGAAAGAAAGATTAGTTAGAAAGAAAGAAAGAAAGAAGAAAGATTAGTTAGAAAGAAAGAAAGAAAGAAGAAAGATTAGTTAGAAAGAAAGAAAGAAAAAGAAAGAAAGAAAGAAAGGAAGAAAGAAAGAAAGAAAGAAAGAAAGAAAGAAAGAAAGAAAGAAAGAAAGAAAGATTAGTTAGAAAGAAAGAAAGAAAGAAAGAAAGAAGAAAGATTAGTTAGAAAGAAAGAAAGAAAGAAAGAATTAGTTAGAAAGAAAGATTAGTTAGAAAGAAAGAAAGAAAGAAAGAAAGAAAGAAAGAAAGAAAGAAAGAAGAAAGAATAGTTAGAAAGAAAGAAAGAAGAAAGATTAGTTAGAAAGAAAGAAAGAAAGAAGAAAGATTAGTTATAAAGAAAGAAAGAAAAAGAAAGAAAGAAAGAAAGAAAGAAAGAAGAAAGATTAGTTAGAAAGAAAGAAAGAAAGAAAGAAAGAAGAAAGATTAGTTAGAAAGAAAGAAGAAAGATTAGTTAGAAAGAAAGAAGAAAGATTAGTTAGAAAGAAAGAAAGAAAGAAAGAAAGAAAGAAAGAAAGAAAGAAAGAAAGAAAGAAAGAAAGAAGAAAGATTAGTTAGAAAGAAAGAAAGAAGAAAGATTAGTTAGAAAGAAAGAAAGAAAGATTAGTTAGAAAGAAAGAAAGAAGAAAGATTAGTTAGAAAGAAAGAAAGAAAGAAAGAAAGAAGAAAGATTAGTTAGAAAGAAAGAAAGAAAGAAAGAAAGAAAGAAGAAAGATTAGTTAGAAAGAAAGAAAAAGAAAGAAAGAAAAAGAAAGAAAGAAAGAAAGAAAGAAAGAAGAAAGATTAGTTAGAAAGAAAGAAGAAAGATTAGTTAGAAAGAAAGAAAGAAAAAGAAAGATTAGTTAGAAAGAAAGAAAGAAAGAAAGAAAGAAGAAAGATTAGTTAGAAAGAAAGAAAGAAGAAAGATTAGTTAGAAAGAAAGAAAGATTAGTTTGAAAGAAAGAAGAAAGATTAGTTAGAAAGAAAGAAAGAAAGAAAGAAGAAAGAATAGTTAGAAAGAAAGAAAGAAAGAAAGAAGAAAGATTAGTTAGAAAGAAAGAAAGAAAGAAAGAAAGAAAGAAGAAAGATTAGTTAGAAAGAAAGAAAGAAAAAGAAAGAAAGAAAGAAAGAAAGAAAGAAAGAAAGAAGAAAGATTAGTTAGAAAGAAAGAAAGAAAGAAAGAAAGAAAGAAAGAAAGAAAGAAAGAAAAAAGAAAGATTAGTTAGAAAGAAAGAAAGAAAGAAAGAAAGAAGAAAGATTAGTTAGAAAGAAAGAAAGAAAGAAGAAAGATTAGTAAGAAAGAAAGAAAGAAAGAAAGAAAGAAAGAAAGAAAGAAAGAAAGAAAGAAAGAAGAAAGATTAGTTAGAAAGAAAGAAAGAAAGAAAGAAAGAAAGAAAGAAAGAAAGAAAGAAAGAAAGAAGAAAGATTAGTTAGAAATAAAGAAGAAAGATTAGTTAGAAAGAAAGAAGAAAGATTAGTTAGAAAGAAAGAAAGAAAGAAAGAAAGAAAGATTAGTTAGAAAGAAAGAAAGAAAGATTGGTAACACTTTAAGGTAAGGGTACATGAATTATCATAAATTCATGCATGAATTCTGCATTCATTCACGCATTAATATCTCATGAATCATCAGGAACTAACACGAGTTCAACGTTTTTCATTCATGACTTCATGGATGAACAACACCTTAATTAAAACATTAACTAAGATGAGCACATCATCATGAGTTATGATTTATTACGCATGATCATGATGTTTTCTTTGTTCACAGTTATGCCACAATTAATAGCACATTGTTCATCAGTGTTTCAAAGGACTCTTCACCACTTTAGTTGAGGGGCCACACACATGATGAAGTCCTTGATAGATAATACTTAGTTAATGATGACTACTGTATTTGAATGTCAACAGAATTTGTGTGCTATGAGTTGCGATTGGTCTATTTTGGGGTCTGTCCAATACAGTAGTCATCATTAACTAAGCATTATCTACCAATGACTTCATCATGTGTGTGGCCCCTCAACTAAAGTGGTGACTAGGTCACTGACCTAGACAAAGAACAAAGAAAACATAATGATCATGCGTAATAAATCATAATTCATGATGATGTGCTCATCTTAGTTAATGTTTTAATTAAGGCGTTGTTTATCCATGAAATCATGAATGAAAAACGTTGAACTCGTGTTAGTTCCTGATGATTCATGAGATATTAATGCATGAATGAATGCAGAATTAATGCATGAATTTATACATGAATTCATGATAATTCATGTACCCTTACCGTAAAGTGTTACCGAAAGATTAGTTAGAAAGAAAGAAAGAAAGAAGAAAGATTAGTTAGAAAGAAAGAAAGAAAGAAGAAAGATTAGTTAGAAAGAAAGAAAGAAAAAGAAAGAAAGAAAGAAAGAAAGAAAGAAAGAAAGAAAGAAGAAAGATTAGTTAGAAAGAAAGAAAGAAAGAAGAAAGATTAGTTAGAAAGAAAGAAAGAAAGAAGAAAGATTAGTTAGAAAGAAAGAAAGATTAGTTAGAAAGAAAGAAAGATTAGTTAGAAAGAAAGAAGAAAGATTAGTTAGACAGAAGAAATATTAGTTAGAAAGAAAGAAAGAAGAAATATTAGTTAGAAAGAAAGAAAGAAAAAAAGAAAGAAAGAAAGAAAGAAAGAAAGAAAAAAGAAAGATTAGTTAGAAAGAAAGAAAGAAAGAAGAAAGATTAGTTAGAAAGAAAGAAAGAAAGAAGAAAGATTAGTAAGAAAGAAAGAAAGAAAGAAAGAAAGAAGAAAGATTAGTTAGAAAGAAAGAAAGAAAGAAGAAAGATTAGTTAGAAAGAAAGAAAGATAGATTAGTTAGTAAGAAAAAAAGAAAAAAGAAATATTAGTTAGAAAGAAAGAAAGACAGAAAGAAAGAAAGATTAGTTAGAAAGAAAGAAGAAAGATTAGTTAGAAAGAAAGAAAGAAAGAAAGAAGAAAGATTAGTTAGAAAGAAAGAAAGAAAGAAAGAAAGAAAGAAAGAAAGAAAGAAAGAAAGAAAGAAAGAAAGAAGAAAGATTAGTTAGAAAGAAAGAAAGAAAGATAGATTAGTTAGTAAGAAAGAAAGATAGATTAGATAGATAGATAGATAGATAGATAGATAGATAGATAGATAGATAGATAGATAGATAGAAAGAGATAGATAGATGGATAGATGGATAGATGGATAGATGGATAGAAAGAGATGGATAGATGGATAGATAGATAGATAGATAGATAGATAGATAGATAGATAGATAGATAGATAGATAGATAGATAGATAGATAGATAGATAGATAGATAAGTTCATTAGTACATATAGAATGGTAGTTTAATTGAGTCTTGGGCTTCAGGGAGTTTAGATTTGAGTTTTTGTGTTGTACACTGCTGGGCCACCGTAGCCTTGGCTCAATTTGAACTGTTGCAATGAAAGTCAATGGGATTTTTATGATTTTTAATATTAATTTTTAAGAAATCTGAAAGTCAAATCAGTCTGAAAAGATATAGCACACTAAGTCAGAACAGTCTGAAGGTCTGACCCGAGTTTGGAGTTTGTAGAGTTAAAGCTCTAGGAGGAGTAGCAGTCAGAAAATTTTGGTTAAGAAAAAGAAGAAGAAAAAGAATAATAATAAGTTTAAATAGGATTTCAGTAAGTTGGCTTTCACAAGCCAACTTAATAATAAGTTTAAATAGGATTTCAGTAAGTTGGCTTTCACAAGCCAACTTAATAATATATAATTTCATGTAATCTATTGCTAGTTCTACCAGTGCAATACACCCTGACTATCCCAATAATTCAGCCAATTAATCTACCCACCTCCCTTAATGAGAGTGTCTGAGACACCTGTGATGAGTGAACCACAGGTGTGGATGCAGCACAGGCTGAAGATAAGGTTGGAGCAGGAGAAGGCGATGAAGGCTGCACAGGCGAGGATGAGAATAATAAGGGCTGCGCAGGCGAGGATGATGAAGGCTGCGCAGGAGAGGATGATGAAGGCTGCACAGGCGAGGATGAGGATGATGAAGGCTGCACAAGCGAGGATGAGGATAATAAGGGCTGCGCAGGGGAGGATGAGGATGATGAAGGCTGCACTGACGAGAATGATGAGGGCTGCACAGGCGAGGATGAGGATGATGAGGGCTGCACTGGCGAGGATGAGGACGATGAAGGCTGCACCGGCGAGGATGAGGATGATGAAGGCTGCACTGGCGAGGATGACGATGAAGGCTGTGAGGATGAGGATGATGAAGGCTGCACAGGGGAGGATGAGGATGATGAAGGCTGCACAGGCGAGGATGAGGATGATGAAGTCTGTGAGGATGAGGATGATGAGGGCTGCGCAGGGGAGGATGAAGGCTTCACTGGCGAGGATGATGAAGGCTGCACAGGGGAGGATGAGGATGATGAAGGCTGCACAGGGGAGGATGAGGATGATGAAGGCCGCACAGGGGAGGATGAGGATGATGAGGGCTGCACAGGGGAGGATGAGAATGATGAAGGCTGCAAAGGGGAGGATGAGGATGATGAGGGCTGCACAGGGGAGGATGAGGATGATGAAGGCTGCGCGGGCGAGGCTGAAGGTGACGTGGGTGGTGCAGGAGGTGGTGACGGTGATGAGGACAGGGCAGGAGGGCATGAGGTTGATGAGGCCATTATACAGGTGAACACAGCACAGGGTGCCGATGAAGAGGGTGCATCAGATGTAGATGTGACTGAGGATGACTGTTACAGATTGAAATATAAAAAAAAATATAAGGTCTAAAAGCAAAAGGACTAAGCAAACTGTTAATTGATAAAATTATTTAATAATAAAAGAATTAACTGTTAATGGGCGTTGATCACAGAATAGTGTGATGATATTCACATATTACTCAACAAACAAACTTTTTATGATTGCTGTTTAGCAATCACATGTTCCTTTTCAATTTCTGCTCTGTTAAAACGTTCATAGCAATCTTCATGATGTTGTCTTAATTTTGCCAATCTTGATTGAAACCATTCAGATATATAAAGAGGTATTTAGCTTAAACAAGAATAAAATGTACATTAACAATTTTGAAAACTGTGGCACCCAAAGAAAATAAGACGAGAACAAACACAAACACACTCTAGGGGTGAACAAAAAATAAAACAAATTTTGCACATTTCAAAGTAAAGATCATTAATAAAGATCAGCTCAAATGTTTACAGAACAAGCGGGAACCCAGTGTGCCTGTATCTTTTTCTATTGCTGTTCGATTACATGATAGAAAGTCTAAGGCCTTCAAAAGCCGTACAGCAAACTCATCTAATCTGGTGCCTATTACACGACATACCAAGATTGCTGTGGGGACAAAAAGTAAGACTGTTAAGTTAGCACTTTTAAACATCCGCTCACTTAAAAATAAATCACTTTTAGTCAACGACTTAATAACCACATACAACCTGGATTTTATGTTGCTAAATGAAACTTGGCTAGAAGAAAGCTGCAGTGCAACAGTCCTCAATGAAACAGCCCCTCCTAACTTTACTTTTATGAGTGTCTGCAGAGCTGTGAGAAGAGGTGGAGGTTTAGCTGCTCTTTATAAAGATGTCTATAAATGTAAGCAAATATCATTTGGGAATTACCCGTCTTTCGAATATCTGGGTATTGTGTTAAAAGGTGCTCCACATATTTTACTTATCATTGTTTACAGGCCTCCAAAATACTCTCCAGCTTTTGCTGAGAACTTAACAGAACTGTTATCAACAATTTCCTCAGAGTTTGACTGCTTTGCCATTGCTGGAGATTTTAACATCCACATAGATAATGCAGAAACCAATATGGCAAAAGAAATCAAAACTGTTTTAAAAACTTTTGATCTGACTCAGCATGTACATGGACCCACACATAATCGTGGACACACTCTAGATTTACTTATCAGTAAGGGTCTAAACATTTCATCGATTGTTATTAAGGATGTAGCACTGTCTGATCATTTTTGTATTTTCTTTGATATATTGATCTCTCCTGCCATTGAAGCTAGATCTGTGTCTGTCAAGAAGAGATGCTTAAATGAGAACACTAGTGTACTATTTATGAAGGCTATATCTTTAACACCAAGCATATCTGCTGACTCTGTTGATTTTCTCCTTGATTCTTTTAACTCAAAAGTTAAGAGTGTAATTGATGATATTGCTCCTGTGAAAGTCAGGAAGAAGAGTGGCAGACAAAAAGCACCTTGGAGAAACTCAACAGCAGTGCAAAATATGAAAAGACAATGCAGAAAAGCAGAGCGCATGTGGCGGAAGACAAAACTTGTAGTCCATTATAACATCTACAAAGACAGCCAGTGCCGCCGCTCCCACCACGCGCATCACGCGCTGTGCGTAGGGCACCATGTGCTGAGGGGGCACCAAAAATAGCCTAATGAAAAATCAATAATCATATTATAGTCATAATAATAATTACAATGCAGATGATATTATTTTTAGTATAGAAATATATTATTAGGCACCTTTTAGGGATGTAAAAAAAAAAAAAAAAAGCGTCTAGAACGATGATACCGCCGGCGCGCCGCCGCCCCTCCCCCAAACACACTCAACTTCCCAAGCTCAGTGGACCGTTGGATTGCGCGGCGCCTGGTGAAGTTTGACAGTAGGCTGTCAACTTTTTGGGAAATGGCCCCGAAAAGACAGCAGGAGTCAGGATCAGAGAAGAGAAAGAAGAAGAAACTGCGAGATTATGCCCGTACATCACTTGCAGGTAAGTCCATGTTTAATCATTATACGGGAAATGTGCTGCTAATTTAATGCCTAACGTTAACGTTGCTCGAACTAGCTGACATCAATGTTAGCAAATTCAAATATGTTGAATGTTGTTATAACTTAGGTGCAAGCTAAATTGAGATTTTACTATTGAGCAGTAGTTTGGTTTATTTTGACGTGACGGTGCCGGTGGTTAAGCAATAAACCCTGCGAAGCCGTGTTTTAGCTACACTGTAAATGGGGTTATTGCTTTTATTTAACGATTAAACCATAAATATATTTGAATATTTATTTTATTCATAAAATAAACACCAGCAACAAAACAAAAAAAAATATAACGTTATAGGCTACATGTATTCCTCCGCCAAGGAATGTAGTTTCAAAATGGTTGCTGAGCAACACATGCAATGCAGAAACAAAGAATCACACACAAACAGCAGTTGCACAGTAATACTAATGTAATGCGCTCACAGGTGTGTGTGTGTGTTTGTTGAGTAATTTACAATGGCTTTGAACGCAGCTCAAACAATCAGAATCAAGGACTGAAACTATCCTGGTTTATTATTAAAAGTATTAGCCTATTATTATTATTATTGCTGCTAACAGTTAGCAGCAGTCAGTGCAGTGCACAAGGTAGGCTAACAATTCAATTCCTCTTGCTTCAGTACCATTTTGCTTTTATTCCTGTAGGTAAGATATGAATATAAAATGTCATTATGAATGATATAAAGCAAACATTATTGTTGAATTGTGTGCAATATTGCAACTCATTCTATTATGCTTTTATATTAGATTAGATTTATCTAATAGTTGATAAATAAGAAATAAAGTGTGAGAGCTCCTTGGCTGCATGCTTTCAGTTTTAAATATGTATATTTTTTCCGCTATAAGATTCTTTGTTTGAATATTTGGTAACACTTTACTTGAAGGGGTGTACATAAGACTGACATGACACCTTCATAACCATGACATGACATATGTCATGAATATGAAGTAGGGCTTATGCATGTTTATGACAACTGTCATTAATTGTCTTTCGCTCAATAATGACATTTTGAATGCAAATATGACATTGTTTAAGATGTCTTTGTTATGACATCTTGACATAAACCATAACATCATAACCTGTCAGTGTCTTTGTCATGACAACTTGACATTAAATTAAATTAAACTGTCATGTGGTTGGTTTTGACATTGGCTGTCATGAGGCCATTATAACTGTCATGAATATTTTTTCGTGACCTCAACTACAGTGGTACAAATTGAATTTGTCATTAAACAGTTATAATGGCTTCATGACAGCCAATGTCAAAACCAACCACCTGACTGTTTAATGTAATGTTAACCCATAAAGCTAAGTGGTTTCTTAAGTTTGATAATTAATCTGCTATGTCATATTTATGACAGGTTGTGTTGTCTTAGTAATGTCAAGTTGTCATGACAAAGACACTGACAGGTTATGATGTATTGGTTTATGTCAAGGTTTCATAACAAAGACATCTCAAACAATGTCATATTTGCATTAAAAATGTCATAATTGAGCAAATGACACTTAATGACAGTTGTCACAAACATGCATAAAACTTCCTTCATATTCATAACATGTGTCATGTCATGATTATGAAGGTGTCATGTCAGTCTTATGCACACCCCTTCAAGTAAAGTGTTACCGAATATTTTGTCTCTTTCTATACTGATACTTTTTCTTCGTATTTCTAAATTAATGCAGGGGCAATGCTGAGATACGTACAAGGAGCACATGACCAAGAGGAAGATGCAGACAACGAGCAACCATCTACAAGCGGTTCAGGCACACATCAACCCCAGCCGGCCAGCAGGTCTGTAGTCTCCACAATAGTACCAAGCCCTCATCAACCACCCTCAACCAGCAGTTTAGGGACAGATACACAGCAGAGAACCACCACCTCTGTAAGCACAAGTCCTGTCATTGAGAGTCCATCAGCAGGTGACAATGTAGAGACCTGTGTGCCCCCTCCAACTGATCCTGCTCTTTGGCCGTCACAGGTTTTAGACGCGAATCGTGTTGAAATAGTACGAAGAGGCCCATTTAAAGTCCCATCAGACTTTATTTTTCCAAGGGGACTAGATGGCAGGGCATTTCATAGTAGCCTACAATTCAAAACGCTCTCAAATGGAGAGAAAATCGTGAGAAGTTGGCTTGTTTATTCGCAACAGAACAATGCTGTGTTCTGTTTTGCGTGTAAGCTTTTCAGTTTGAAAACTATAAAGCTGACTGCAGAGGGCCACAGTGACTGGTCCAACATAAACAGTAGTTTGAGGAGTCATGAATGTAGCCCAGACCATGCCCAGTGCATGTTTAAATGGAGAGAACTGGACATGCGTTTACAGACAAATATGACAATAGACCACCAGGAACTGACATTGCTGGAGGCAGAAAAAAGAAGGTGGCGAGATGTTCTCAAACGCTTACTTGCAATAACCCTATCTCTTGCCTCTAGGAATTTGTCATTTAGAGGCTCTTCACAGTGTCTTTATGAGCCAGACAATGGCAACTTCTTAAAGGAAGTGGAGCTTTTAGGCAATTTTGATCCCGTGATGGAGAACCACCTGGCCAAGATAACCGATGAAAGCTCCCGAACGCATTATCTTGGACAGCAGACACAAAATGAACTGATCCAGATCATCTCCACCAAAACATTACAAACAATCCAGACAAAGATTCAGGAAGCGAAATATTTCTCCATTATTCTTGACTGTACACCTGATATAAGCCACAAGGAACAAATGTCCCTCATCGTGCGCATTGTTGATTTGGTGCCAAAGCCAAATATCAAGGAGTATTTCCTTGGGTATATGGAGGTGGTTGAAACAACTGGCCTGAACCTGTCTACTGTCCTTCTAGACAAGTTGAAGGAACTCGACATTCCTTTTGATAATTGCCGTGGACAGGCCTATGACAATGGAGCAAACATGAAGGGGAAAAAGCAAGGAGTTCAGGCCCGACTGCTACAATTTAATTCGAGGGCATTGTTTGTTCCTTGCGCAGCTCATTCGATTAATCTTGTCATAGCTGATGCTGCCAAGTCGTCCAGGGAGGCCACTGGCTTTTTTGGCTATTTGCAGAAGCTATTTTGTTTCTTCTCAGGAGCTACACAGCGATGGAGCATCTTGAAAAAACACGTCAACCTGACTGTGAAATCATGGAGTGATGTGAGGTGGGAGAGCAGGCTTAAGAGTGTCACAGCTGCCAGAAGCAAAATTAAAGAAATCAGAAATGCGCTCATCGAGGCTAGGGAAACTGTCAATGACTCAGTCGCAAAAATAGGGGCTCAAGCCCTGGCAGAAGAGGTGGCCTCTTTTAGATTTCTGATCTGTTCTGTTGTCTGGTGTGAAATTCTTACGACCACTAACCAAGTAAACAAGCTCCTGCAGACTAGTTCAATGCAGCTTGACATTGCTGTCAGGCTCATTGACAATGCCATAACCTTCCTCTCCAGATACAGGCACTCTGGGTTTGCTGAAGCAGTGTCAACTGCCAAGGACCTTTGCGAGGCCTTGAACATAGAGCCAGAGCTCAAGGAGAAAAGGCTCAGGAACACAAAAAGGCAGTTTGCATATGAGACTGCTGACGAGCCCTTCAGTGATGCCCTCAAAAGGCTTGAGGTAACATTTTTCAATAGTGTCGTGGACTCAGCTTTGATGTCACTGCAGGAGCGTTTTGAGACCATGACCCAGGTCAGAGACAAATTTGGAGTGCTGCTTGAGTTCAGCAACGGAATGTCCAAGGAGGACTTACAAAAAAAATGCATGGAAGTGCAGAAGACACTGACTGAGAAAGGAAATTCTGATATTGATGGACTTGAGATGGTTCAGGAAATCATCAACCTTCCTCAATTGTCACCACAGACAACTGCCTTGGAGTTGCTCACATTTCTCCATGAGAATTGCCTTCAAGAGGTGTATCCAAATCTATGGGTTGCTCTTAGAATTGCATTAACTCTCCCTGTTACAGTTGCCTCAGCTGAGCGAAGCTTTTCAAAACTAAAGCTTATTAAAACATACTTGCGTTCAACAATGGGGCAGGAACGTCTAAGTGGTCTTGCTGTCATCAGCATCAATGGTGAAGTGGCTCAGAAGCTGTCATATGATGACCTAATTAGTGATTTTGCAGCGAGGAAATGCAGACGTGTGCCCCTATAGAGCCTCCCAAAACTGGTGGAAATGCTTGATACAGAATAGCATTATGACTCTCTCAAAATGTATGTCTTTGGTTTATTTTGATAACATTTGGTCTAAGAAGATTTTGCACTTTACTTGAATGTGTGTTTTAGCTGTTCTACATAGTAGGCTATGTTTACTAAGTAAAGTTTAGACTTTTCATCCTCTTAATCTGTTTTATTTAAGAAGATTGACTGTTCTTGTTTGTACTTATTGATGATCATTTAATTTAATTTATTCAAAGTGACATTGAATTTGGGAAAAAACATATCTGGTTTATTTTGATACAGTTCTATACTGAAGAAAAGTTTGCACTTCCAAATGTGTAGTGTGTGTTGGCTATTCTACATAATATTTTTGCAAAGTCAGCAAAGCTGTGAAGATTTTACTTTCTCTTTTTAATGTTCTTAAGTATTATACTGTGATGCTGCTTTTGTATTATTGGCATTTAGTAATATATTTGTCAATAAAAAGTTAAAATGACAGAAACAAACGTTTATTTTATTTTTCTTGGGGGGGGGGGCATCATCAAGGAATTATGCTTAGGGCACCAAAATGGCTAGCAGCGGCACTGAAGACAGCATCCATGCTTTCAATAAGGAACTAGGCAAAGCTAGACAGACTTTCTTCTTGAATATTATAAACAGCAATATAAACAACACGCGCACTCTTTTTGCTACTGTGGAGAGACTGACAAACCCCCCAAGCCAGATTCCCAGTGAAATGCTCTCAGTGAGAAAGTGCAGTGAGTTTGCTTCTTTCTTCTCTGAGAAAATCAATAATATCAGAAAGGTGATCAGCTCATCCTTGAATTGCGCTGGGGTCCGGCAGATCAGACAACAGCCTGAGAAAGTAGCCACTATGTCTGATTTCGAAGAAATTGATGGCAAAATTGGAAGAAACCGTACAGCACCTAAAAACATCAACCTGCGCCCTTGACGCACTTCCCACATCTTTTTTAAAAAATGTGTTACACAGCTTAGAAGCAGATCTCCTAGGAGTGGTAAATGCCTCACTTCTCTCTGGGAGTTTTCCGAACTCCCTGAAAACTGCAGTTGTCAAGCCCCTCCTGAAAAAGAGCAATCTGGATAGGACCATATTAAACAACTATAGACCGATCTCAAATCTTCCTTTCATAGGCAAGATCATTGAAAAAGTTGTCTTCAATCAGCTGAACAAATTCTTAAGCTCGAATGGATACTTTGACAATTTTCAATCTGGTTTCCGACCGCATCACAGTACAGAGACAGCGCTCATAAAGATAATAAATGATATTCGCTTAAATACTGATACAGGCAAATTATCAGTGCTGGTACTACTCGACCTCAGTGCTGCATTTGACACTGTCGATCACAACATACTTCTTGACAGGCTTGAAAACTGGGTCTGGCTTTCTGCGATAGTCCTAAAATGGTTCAGGTCATACTTAGGAGGCAGAGGTTATTATGTGAGTATAGGAGACCATAAGTCTGAGTGGACACCCATGACATGCGGAGTCCCTCAAGGCTCAATTCTTGCGCCACTCCTATTCAACCTGTACATGCTCCCAATGAGCCAAATAATGAGAAAGAACCAAATCGCTTACCACAGCTATGCAGACGATACACAGCTCTACTTATCCCTATCGCCTAACGATTACAGCCCCATTGACTCCCTTTGCCAATGCATTGATGAAGTAAACAATTGGATGTGCCAAAACTTTCTTCAGTTAAACAAAGACAAAACTGAAGTCATTGCGTTTGGAAACAAAGATGAAGTTCCTTCAGTCTTGGGGTCAAACAACTAAAAATCAAGTCAGGAATCTTGGTGTGTCTCTAGAGTCAGACCTTAGTTTCAGTAGTCATGCCAAAGCAATAACTAAATCAGCATACTATCACCTGAAAAATATTGCAAGAATTAGATGCTTTGTTTCCAGTCAAGACTTAGAAAAACTTGTGCATGCTTTTCATCACCAGTAGGGTGGATTATTGTAATGGACTTCTCACTGGCCTTCCCAAAAAGACCATAAGACAGTTGCAGCTCATACAGAACGCTGCTGCTAGGATTCTGAGCAGAACCAGAAAATATGAACACATCACACCAGTCCTCAGGTCTTTACACTGGCTGCCAGTTACATTTAGGATTGATTTTAAAGTATTATTACTGGTATATAAATCATTCAATGGCCTAGGACCTCAATACATTGCAGATATGTTCAGTGAATATAAACCCAACAGATCACTCAGATCATTAGGATCACATCGGCTAGAAATACCAAGGGTTCACTCTAAGCATGGCGAGTCTGCTTTTAGCTACTATGCCAGCCGCAGCTGGAACCAGCGTCCAGAAGAGATCAGATGTGCTCCTACAGTAGTCACATTCAAATCCAGACTCAAAACACATCTGTTTAGCTGTGCATTTACTGAATGAGCACTGTGCCACTGTTCGTCCGACTGTTTCGCTGTATTTTATTTTATGTTTTAATTACTCTGATTTCATTTCATTATTTCTGTATTTTATCTTTTATTCTAAACTGTTTTAATTATTCTGATTTCTTTTGATTATTTTAATTTCTTCTATGTAAAGCACTTTGAATTACCATTGTGTATGAAATGTGCTGTATAAATAAACTTGCCTTGCCTTGCCTTGCCTAATACAAATTATTTTATACCAACATTTGACACTCCAACCAAACATTTATACAAACTTATGTGACAATAGTCACAATAATTGTTAAATTGGTTCAGACATTAAAACTTGTATAAACTATTACTAGTTAAAGGATCAGTTCACCTCAGAATTAAAACAAGTTTACAAGTCGAACATGCAAGGACAACGTAAATAAAAAGGTAAAACAACGGTGTTGGACGTTTTGAAGTTTTTGGAGGAGAAAATTAGATGGTGTTTTTCACCCTACATTTCTGAACCAGAACACACGTGACCTTTCAACCTGATTACGTAATGTGTGAATCATCACACCTAGTGCAAGACAAGTATTTGTGGTTAAAAAGTATATAAATCTTTATTATTTTAGAATACTAAAAACCCTTCAACCCGTTGGACCACATTGAAGTCACTATATGGAGAAAAATCCTGGAGTGTTTTCCTCAAAACCTTAATTTATTTTCGACTGAACATCTTGGATGACATGGGGGAGAGTAAATTATCAGGAAATACTATTTCTGAAGTGAACTAATCCTTTAACTAGCAGAGGTGGGTAGTAACACATTACATTTACTCCATACCATTTAAGTCTTTTCTTGTTTGTTTGTTTGTTTTAGAGTAGGTTTAATTGTGGGTACATTTTACCTTTACTTAAGTACAGTTCTAATGACACTTTTTTTTTATTTATTTTTTTATCATTTGAAGCGTTTACACACGTGTGCTGGATGAAGTGGATATGAGGAGTTCTTTTCCAAAACGCTATAAATCCATTTCAATAGTTTTCAGGAAAATTAAATTTTTTACCTAGACCCACACATTTTGTGAATATTCAATTTATCCTGTTAAAATGTTTTATTGGCTCAGTCTGAACATGTTGAACAATGATTATTAAATCAAACAACAATATTGTTTATGATAAATTAAAAGTTAATTTTATTTTTTTTCAAAACGCTATAAATCCATACATTTTTTTCAAAACGCTATAAATCCATCCATTTTTTCCAAAAATGTATGGTCTGTCTTAAAAAAAACACTAAAAAAAACCAAGATAACATGCAACATATAATCAGGGGCTCATACTATAAATTAATATAAATTAAATTTAGTAACACATTTAGGCTAATAGTCATTTGGTGCCGAACCTGAAAAAAGTAATGATAGTAATGATATCAATATTCAATAAGTTATTTAGTAATACATTCAGAGTCATTTTTAGTAAAGTGTCAAACCTGTAACAAGTAGGACCAATTTGTCCACTACATATGCATGAAAAAAAAAACGAATTATTAAAAATATTCAATAATGATAACGATATTCAAAAGTAGTGATGGGAACCCCTCCACCACATGCACACACATGCATGTATAGGCTACATAGCATGTGAGCAAAGCGGAGCGGCGTGACGCTTAAATATAAGTAAAAAAAAAAATTAAACATACCTTTCATATTTATGTTTAATAATATTACATTACTTTTTTTTATTTCATCTATGTTGAGTAGGCTATATATAAAGGGAACCGCATGAGATGAGTAAGATAGGATCATAAGATGCCCAATATATCGTAAAACATTTGGTATGGGTCAGACATGATTTTGACCACTTATTAAGTTTTGTTTTGTAGAAAGCCTTTCTTTAAAGTGAATTTGGTTTTGTATAAATTGTATCTTCGTTTTAATCAATGTTTCATCGACAAATTGACTGGATTAATAAATAAGAAGCAAATATAGCAGACAATATAATCAGGACACAGAGGCGCGTCTAGAAAACTAGCACTCATTTTGAGGAATGAATGAATATAAACAAACCTCTGTTCAGAGAGCCGCCGTGTTGGATTCCGTAGAACGCTCACCGAATTCTGATTAATCGAGAGGATTTATGGCGTTTAGGCTATAAATATGTTCGGCGCTTATTGCGGTTTGAAAAGAAACTGCATCTTGCAGTACATTTAAAACAAGGAAATATAGTGATTTGGCATGAAACGTTGATGGAACAGTGAATAGGTTCAGTACACAGCAGAATGACACGACAAACTCATTTTTTTTTTTAAATGGCGTTTATCGCGTTTTGGAAAAGAGCTCTTCATATGCATCTACAATCAACTAAAACTAAACCTTCAAATGTATCCTATGGTTTGCCAGCGATAAAGATATTGTTTGGGTGTCGATTTCAAATATCAACAGTGTTTCTCAGAAATCACTTACTGCATCTTAAACTAGCTGGCAGTAGATATGGCAGTAGATAGATCAGTAGATAGTTGCTGCATGTATGAGATAGTTACCATTGTATTCATTGTTCTTGCGTTGCCTGACTGCTTATGTGGACCATTGCTGTTCACCTTGTCCAGTTCAGGTGAGGAAACAGAAGCTGCACAATGGGGCTGGATGTCAGAAAAGAAACCAGTGAATAACAAAATCAGAAATATTTGTAAAGGACAGAAAAACTATCTGCACTTTTTCTATCAGTCCTTTCCTTTTTGTTAACACCCAGGCACGCTATTCACACACATCTCTATGCTGAGAGAGTCAATAATATAGAATTATGATACAGATGTTTTAAAGTAGACTTACCGATTTCTGCTGGCCCAAACTGCTGGCTGGCTTTTTATCAGTGGATTCTGCTGATGCTTGATTTAAAGGTGCTATATGTAGCTTTTCTTCTAAAAATGAATCCTTTTTTATTGCCTGTGTGTGAAGGGGTTGTAATCACACATTACAATGATCCACTTGTCGGGTTTTGCTATTACCTCTGAAGGCCAGTATTCCTATTTCTGTGTGAAGGCTCCGGGTCGGATTTACCGCGAAATCCATTGGAGGTGACGTACATGCGCGCTCCCGAGCCTCTCTCCTTTTTATATACAGTCTATGCGACGGCACTGCAGCTAACTACATGGAGTCTGATAACACCAAAAAACGACCTGCCTCCAGCACAACACAGACTCCAACACAAACTCCGCATAAATATAAAAAACAAAAAAAAGTTTTATCTGCTGAAGCTCGTCAGGCCAAACGTGAATCGAATCAACTTCGGACGAAAACACGGATTAACATCGGCAGAGCGTTTGAATTATGGAGAGACCTTCGCTTTGTTTTAGGTATAGGTATATATTTAGGTATAAAAACAGACCCGGAGTTGGATTTCATCCCTATTGTGATGCTTTCTCCGGTGTGTTGAAAGTCTCAGTGTGGCCGGTACTATAAGTGCTTGCTCTTGAGTTCGAGCACGCGCACGAGCGCTCTTGTAAAAATTGGTTGCAATCTGAAACATCACCGCTAGAGGCCGTTAAAAACTACACATAGCCCCTTTAAAGGGTTGAGAAATATGAGACCACAATCAGAATGAGAGTAAAAGATTATCATGAATTACTGATCAATCCTCTGAGCATTTGATAGTACCTTGACTCGCCATGGCTCCATAATTGTACGTGATTTCCTCCCCTGGTAGAATGTCTCGTACAGCAAAGAGACACAGGAGAGGTTTTCTGCTCACTTAAACGGTTCTCATTTTGCAAGTAGGATTTCTGGTCTCATTTACAAGTCTTTCCAAGGACCCGTCTTCTTTAGATGCATACATGCTATAAAGACATAAAATTACCACTCAATACTTATAATCTTAGTATATATGCTAGACATGTACAGTTACTTTTACAAGTGGTTCTGAACCCCAGTCCTGGGAACCCACTGCTCTGCATATGCTGTATGTCTCGTGTTTTAATCTACCTTAAACAGATGATGAGTTCATCATCAGAACATGGCTCTATGAACTCATCTGAGTGTGTCAGGCGAAGGAGACATACAGAATCTGCAGAGAGGAGGGTCTGAGAACCACTGATCTATATGATAGTGTACTGCAACATCCTCTCAGATAAAGGCATCTAAAATAAAGGTAAGATAAAGACATCTCTGTGGGCCTCGAGTTAGTTCACTAGTGTAATAGTGTAAGTGCTTCTGTGTTGTACTTCACACGCTTCACTCATATGACCAGCGTCGGCCAATAGTGAGCCTACGTGTGACGTAGCTCTGCGCAATCACACTACGTTAACTGACTAGAGGCCCACAGAGAAGGAAATGTATAGTTGAAATAAAGTCGTTATTTTTGGGGGGTTTTGCGCACAAAAAGTATTCTTGTCATTTGATAAATTTAGGATTGAGCCACTGTAGTCACTTGGACTATTTTAACAATGTCTTTAATAACTTTTCTGGGCTGACAAGTTTCAATCCCTTAAGAAGCCTATGGAGGAGTGATCAGCTCCCAGATTTAATCCAAAATATCTTAATTCGTGTTCCGAAGATGAACGAAGGTCTTACGGGGTTGGAACAACATGAGGGTGAGTAAATACTGACAGAATTTTCATTTTTGGGTGAACTATCCCTTTAAGTAGCTTATCTTAAATGTACAATGTTCCGATGTTAATGTTTTTTTTATTTTTGTATTTACTGTTTTCTAGGGGTTTCTTAATTTTAGACTATTGACCAGTACACATTATATGAAATGCAATATTAATCATGAATACAAAATGGTTTTGAGCAGTATTGATACTTTGGACTTTCACTGTATGTTGCAGTGCAGTGCAAGTGAAATTTTGGATTTGTCTTTGGGCCCATCCCCCAACCCCAGAGATGTATAAAGTACTAGAGACACAGACTTGACTAAAAGTACAAGTGCTCTACCAAAAAAGTGACTTGAGTAGAAGTTGAAGTGCTCTTTAAGCACGACATTTAAGTGGAAGTACTAAAGTAAAGGAAGAATATTCCTAACAACCAATTCCGCCTGAACTGACACTTTTATCTGGGCCAATTTCGCTGTTCTGGGTAAACCCAAGTCAAAGTTATAATGTTCATAAACTTGACGCAACTGATCCTTTGTTAAACTATGCAAAGCCTCCACAGATGAAGCTACGAAAAAATCCTAGAAACTAGCCATACAAATGAAACAATAGGTTACTATCGTAACCCCGGTTCTCTGAAACATCGAGTGGAGAGATCCACCTATGGGAAGGGCATCCGTACCTGACCTCTGCAGAAGCATCCAATCGCCCCAGGGAGGCGGTGCCTGACACGTCCATAAACATGAACCTGCACTACAGACGCACACACGTAACTGCTGTGCACGTGCAGGACATGAAACATGTATGTGGCACACACATTATAATAACCCCAGCAACACAGATGTACATATATACACCCAGGAGGCATGCTTGGTAACAGGAATGTGCATGGCCTGCTGGCCCATTCACTCCTATTTGTTACTTCCAACGGGGTTGTAGTGAAGGGCTAAGAAGACCCCACCCCTAAAACAGAATGTGCTACCGAGATACTGGTGACATCCAGCCGGTAGTAATGCACAAAGGTATGAGGAGAAAAGGTATCCCTTCGATTCATATGCCAAGGCTATAGCATTCACAAGCCAATGTGAGAGGCGTTGCTTAGATATGGGATCCCCTCAATGAGGGGGCGCCCATGAAATAAAGAGCTGAGCGCTCTTCCGGAAAGCACTGGTCCTGGTCATATATGTCTGTAAAGCACGGACGGGACACAGAGCATTTAGCCTCTGATCCTCCGGGGAGGAAAAAGGAGGAGGGTGAAAAGCGGACAGCTCCAACACCTCCGAAGTGAACGCAGGAAAGCATTTCGCATGAAGGCCGGATTAGGCTTAAGGGAAACCTTATCTCCACTAAGAGAGAATTTAGTGCACGAGGAATGAACCGAGAGTGCATGTAGCTCACTGACACGTTTAGCTGATGCCAAGGACAAGAGCAAAACTGTTTTAAAAGACAGCAACTTCAGGGAAATACTTCTCAGAGGCTCAAAAGGAAACTGAGACAGAGCCTCCAGCACCATGGAGAGGTCCCACTCAGGAACAGTTCTCCTGATGACTGGCAAAGAGCGACGGGCACCCTTCATAAATCTGCGGATTAGAGGATGCTGCCCGACTGTTGAGCCCTCAAAACCCACATGACAGGCCGAAATCGCATCCAGGTAGACCTTAATTGTGGAAAAAGACCTCCCTTTTCCATGAGGTTTTGAAGGAAACACAAAATATCAGGAACTTAGCACTGATAAGATGTGAGACCACGCCCATCACACCACGCTTCGAACACTTGCCACTTACAGCCATATAAGGACCGTGTAGAAACAGCCCTGGCATTCTGTATAGTAGCAATAACACGCGGTTGAAAGCCCCAGTGCGCTTAGGTTCGTTCTCTCACGGGCCAGGCCCAGAGAGCTACCCTGTCCGGGTGTGGATGATAAATCACCCCGTTTGCTTGGGACAATAGGTCTGTACGGAGGTGGAGTCGCGACAGCTCGGCATATAACAGAGGGATTATCTCCGCCAGCCACGGTGCTTTGGGCCACCTGGGTGCTATCAGAATGAGAGACAGGCCCTGCTCTCTCACCCTGGCCAGTGTGGGAATTATCAGGCACAGGGGAGGAAAAGCATACAGCAGCACTCTGGGCCATGGGTGGGCCAGTGCATCTACCCCGAGGGGCGCGTTCTCGTCCTTTAGCGAGAAGAACATAGGACAATGGTGGTTTTCGCACGAGGCAAATAGATCTATGGTTGCATGTCCGAATCTCATCCATAACATGTCTACTATCTGCGGGTGAAGGCGCCAATCTCCGTAGATTGGGTTTCCCCTCGATAGAAGATCCGCGTATCGGGCTGAAATGTAGTGACAACCCATTTCATGAACGCTCCCATTCTTAGGAGTCCCAGCGGTACAACCTGGATGGATGAAGCCATAAGACCCTGCAGCCTGAGGCATGTGCGATACTGTACTTTCGCCCCCTCTCTGAACTGTGACAGACAGTCCATTAGAGAGAGAACGCGCTCTTGAGAGAGACGCGCTCGCATGGAGACTGAGTTCAACTCCAAGCCCAGGAAAATGACATTCTGACTGGGTATAAAATTGCTCTTGCTCACATTCACTCTGAACCTGAGAGATGTGATGTGCGCGAGCACACGGCAGGTGTCCTGCAACACTTTCTCTTTTCGAATCGGCTATAATGAGCCAATCGTCTATGTATGTCAGAATCCTCAGACCTGACATTCTCATGGGTGCTAAACCCGCCTCTGCACACAGACAGAAGCAACGAGGACTTAGGGCGAGTCCAAACGGCAAAACTGTGAATTCGTAACATGTGCCTTGGTACGCGAAATGAAGAAACTTCCTGTGTGGAAGGTAAATGCTTATGTGGAAGAAAGCATCTTTCAGATCGACCGATGTGAACCAGTCGTTCTGTTTTATGGCGCAGGCAAGCGAACCATAAGTTAGCATTCTGAAATTGTATTTCCTCAAATGTTTGTTCAACACCCGGAGGTCCAAGATTGGACGGAGAGAGCCGTCCTTCTTTGGGACCAGGAAATAACGAGAATAAAATCCCTGATTTATCAGATTGGGGGGCACCAACTGAATCGCTCACTGGTCTAGGAGGAAGGATATTTCCTCTTTCAGAATGTGTGAGGCGCTCTCTTCCGTGTGTGAAGAGAGAACGCCATTGAAATGCGGGGGTTTCATAGCAAACTGAAGTCTGTAACCCTGCATTATTGTACGCATCACCCACTCGGGAGCCGAAACATCTTGCCACGCCCATTCGTGACTGGCTAGTGTTCCCACCTGAGTCGCAGCGGAGCTGTGTAACACCAGCTGGCTCATTTGTGACGCAAAGGCGCCCCCTTGTGGACACACTAGAGGCGGCATGCTTGGGTTCAGAGAGATTTTCTCTCTCTGCAGGAAGATTAATTCTCTCTCCGGAGAGAGGTCCTCTCTCCGTAACGAATTCATATGATTCGTTAGTTTTGATGTGTTTTTTGTTTTTTGTCCATATTTATGTATAATTATATATTTTTCCACATTTATTTATTTTTTCATTTATTTATTTATGCATTTAATTATTTTCAATTTTATTTATCTTCACATTTATGTATATTTGCATTTATGTCTACATTTATATATTTCTACATTTATTTATTTATGCATTTATTTATTTATACATGTTTTGCTCTGTATGCTAATGAGGGGGGCGTATTTTACCTAAGACATAGCAATCGATCTCAGAGTGGCAGTGCTGAAGCATTGAGGCCACAGTGACAATACGCAAGAGGTTTGTGGACGTGACTTTACAGGTCACGCAGGAAATAAATGATGGGCAATATGGCCAAATCACGGTTATCACTTATATCACGGTTTATGTCCTTTAATATGCCCTAACTGTATGTTGCTATATAGGTTTACCATACATAGGCCTACTCTTATAATTATACATAAATAAGGAAATAAAAGTATAAATAGTCATTTATTTATTTATTTTTACATTTATTCGCATATTTATTTATTTTTTCATTTTTTATGCAGGTTTGGTCTTCCATATATTATAGGCTATATGCATTATCATGTAGCCTATAAGTTCTTAAGTTTCAATTCAGTTAATAAGGCACTACTATAGGGTTGTTACCAGTAAAATAAAATCATTTTCAACAAAATCCATCTTCGCACTGCAGATGTGGGACGTGCAGACACTGACTCTGAATGACATTAGATATTATTTACACAGACTGTTAATGCAGAGGAGCCATGGATGCATTTACACTGCAATTACAGTTGCATAAATAATGTTATGAGATTCATTTTTTGAGATTCACGTCCACAAACCTCTTGCATATTGTTTGGTCACACCACAAGGTGTCACTGTGACCTCAATGCTTCAGCACTGCCACTCTGCCACGCTGCCACGATTGCTATGTCTTAGGTAAAACACGCCCCCCTAATTAGCATAAAGAGCAATAAATGTACAAATAAATAAATGTATAAATAAATAAATGCATAAATAAATGTATAAATGTATAAATAAATAAATGAAAAAAGAAAATAAATGTGGAAAAAAATATATAATTATACATAAATAAGGAAATAAAGTATAAATAGTCATTTATTTATTTATTTTAACATTTATTTGCATATTTATTTGTTTATTTATTCATTTATTTATTCATTTATTAATTTTTAATTTCTGCCGGTTTGGTCCTCCATATACTTCAGAGATTCGCGATTGCACTGGACACGTTTTAAGTGCAGGCATATTCTCTGAGCGAGCCCAGAGAAAATTCTTACAAGAGCAGCGTGTGTCTGAGAGCGCGCGCGAGCAGAGAGATTAGCGCTCGGTACATTATATTCTGCGCGCGAGCAGAGAGATTCACGCTCGCATATTATATTAATGCTCGCATATTATAGCTATTAATATAGCTACAATAATGCGCTCTCGACATTTGACAGGAAAATAACGCCATATAATCATTGTTTTAACAATGTATGAGGCACTGTGAGCTGGCATCGCAATTGTTTTCACTGCGTGATGTGTGCAGTTATAGGTATGTCCCCAAATTAGTTTTTGTCTTATATTTACATCATATTATGTTCTTATATTAGAATATCACATCAGTGAGTGCCGTTTTCCCGTGCGCAAGTGCGATATTTATGTTATACAATAGTTAAATTAAAAATAAATTAACATTGTGAGTTACTTTTTAGACTCCATATTGTCAATACTGTTTGTTTTCCCTTTATTTCGCCTACTAGAATTTCAAAGTGAAACCGTAGCAGAGTCTCAATGCAACAGACAGCGATGATTTCTTGACTGAAATCCGCGTTTTGAACGAGTCATTTTAACGATTCAATGAACAATCACTTGTTTCTTTCCCGAATGAATCAGCCGTTTGAATAAATCGGTTGAATGAATGACTCCCTCAACTTGCTTAAGACAGTGACTTGCCGCCGCCTACTGGCGGTTTTAGTTTCATATTTAAAGTACCCTTTAATTAAAACGTTAAAATTAGAAATCATTTAAATATTGAATATTGATTTTTTTTAAAAAACCTTCATAGCATGGAATGCTGGATGCTGGATTAATGGAATTAATGCCACTTCTGATGCTGCATCTGTGTCACCTCTGCACTGCAAAGAGGGATTTTGATTGAATGATTTAATTTGACTGGTAACACTGGTACTGTATAATTTTGTGATTAAGTATTATTGTATAAATAAGTATAATTACTGTATAATTTAATGTGAATAATTTGAATGCTAATATTTGACATAAAAAGGTGATGCATAACTCTAAAAAAGTTTAGAAAAAATTTCCATATATAGGTAAAAATGCCCCTGGAAGTCAATTTAAGGTGGCAAATATTGCACATTAATTAATAATTTCTGTCACTGCTGTGAACTGACCACTGCATAGAATATGAAAAATATGAATATCTTCGTGAGTCTGCTGTCAACAACAGGCCTATACCAGCCATTGCACCAGCACACAAACACAATCAGTAAAATATCATCTAATTATTATCAACAAAACGTTGAAAGTATCGAGATATGTTTTTGTCAATATTGCACACCCCTAATGTATGGTATTAATTTTGATTTCTTCAGGTCTTAAAAAGGTCTTAAAAATACTTAAATTTGACTTTAAAAAGTGTGCAGGAACCCTGGTCGATTTTCCCCAGTACTTAGCAGGCAGTCGGTTATTCTGCCGTGGGGCAGGGGGTTTGTTGCGGGGCCTTTCCTTGCCCTGATGGAAATGTCGTCCCATGGCAGGTGGGTTAGGCAAACGCACAGGGGGCGCCTAGCGTGGTGCCGCCTTCGTAGCAAGGCATAACTTGAAGGCCTCGTCCTCCTTCTTCTTGTCGTCACTTCGCTGTTGCATCAACGCGACGGCGGGGCCGAACGCACCCACGATGCGCCTCTTCTCGATGTCAGGAAGGCCCGACAGGTTAAGCCAGAGCGCGCGCTCTCCCACCACAGAGAGCGCCAAAGAGCGCTGCAGGCTTGGACGGCCCGCCAAGCGTTACGGAGGACGAGGTCGTTCACCGTAAGGATCTCCTTCCATAAGGGCAGAGAAGGTGTTCCTTTTTCCAACTGTTGCCCTAACTCATCCAAAATCTCCGCCTGGTAAGCGGAGAGGAGGGAGGAGACGTTCAAAGCCCTGACAGCCAAGGCCGATGACTTGTATGCGGCCTGGTGAACTGAGGCAGAAAAACGGTCCATCTTGTTGGGCAAGATCGGTTTAGGGGGAGCGAGCAGCCCGCTCTGTGCGGGGTTAAGGTGATGGAAGGCTCGATAGCGGGGGGGTCGTCCATGCCAAGAGCCGCCATATCCTTCACCTCAAGGCCAGTGAGACCGTGTTTGAAGTTGAGCGGGTCGCTCCAGTTGTGCCTCATGTGCTTAGCGCATGCTGGAAGGACGGGGAAGAGGATCCGTATACAGCGCTTTCCACAACGCAACTAAACAAAACGGCAGCTTGAAACGTGTGCTCCTGCTGTCTTTTGGGTTAATATCCTTAATGAATCCTAAAACACGAGGATACAGAAATTTTTCTTCTATATTTTACGTGGAACTCAAAATGTCAGAAGAAGGCAATAGTTAATTTTCTGGCTGTAATATGGAACAAAGAAAACTTCGCTAAGCTGCACAGACTCAGCTCAACATGTGCAAGAAGGGATTAGCAGGTAGCAAAGATCCCACAGCTAGCACTGCTACGGAACACGATCAGCCTGATATGGCTCAGATTCACTGGATGCTGAGCAAGATATTAGAAGAAATGGCGGATCTGAAAGAAATTCGTTGGTCTCTGAGCTCCGTGGATACAAAGCTCTCCTCCCTCATTTCATGCATTACGGAAGTGGAAGATCGAATGAGTCAGCAAGAGGACGAGCAAGCTAACATAAACGCAAGACCGGCGGCAGCCACTAAAGAGGACATACAACTACTGACAGTCAGACTGGCTACAGCTGAAGATAGATCCCGACGCAAATACCTCAGATTTGTTGGTATACCAGTGGGCAGTCATGGCCTAATGGTAATAGAGTTGGACTGGTGACCCAAAGGTTGCTGGTTTGATTCCAGTACCGGCAGGAATATGACTGAGGTGTCCTTGAGCAAGGCACCTAACCCCCAATCACTCCCCGGCTCAAGGCTGCCCGCTGCTCCAGGTGTGTGTATCCACGTTTGCAGTGTGTGTTCACTACTCACTACTCTGCTCCTAATGTGTGTAAACGCAGAGGTCACTTTCACTTTTCACTTTCAGAGGGGGCTGAAAATAGCAATGTTACTGCGTTCCTGGATGAGTTTATCTCAGCGACCCTTGGCATTGATCCAACCCCGGGGGGAATCGAGATGGACTGTGCTCACAGGATCAGGACACGGTTGGAAGTGGGGGTCAAGAATCATGGACGAAAGATTGTGGCGCGCCTGCTATGATACAAAGATTGCCAAGCCATCCTGGAAGCAGCACAGGAAAATAAACACCTGACGTGGAACGACAAACGAGTTATGATTTTCCCGGATTATTCGAGGGAGACGGAAAGAAAGCGGGAAGCATTTTCATGCTGCAAAAAAGCACTCCATGAGTGCAAGATTAAATTTGGCATGCTCTACCCTGCACTTCTGAAGATCTTCATCAGTAGACAGAGTCCACAGATGTTTGATGACCCAGAAAAACCATTGGAGTACATCGAGAGGCGCTGAGGTACATGTCTGGCACTGTGTCAGCGCGTCATGCGATCCGGGCACGTCATGCGATCCGGGCGCGCCCTGGATATGCTTTAGAAACCAAAGCTTTTTTGCTGTCCGTCTGTTCAGGAAAGTAATGGTATGTGAGATAGGGGGTATGTACTGTATATCCATTAAATAAATGAGATGTCCTTTTACTCCAATGCGTCATGTGAAAAAACGTCTGTTTCTGATGACGGCAACACCTAGGGCCTGTACCACAAAGCGAGTTCAACATACCCCGGATATGTTTTTGTTATCTGGCTTAACTAACCCTAACAATCGCGGTCGGGATAATCGGTACCACGAAGCTGGTTATCAACTCATTAAGTCAACCCAGAGTTTCCCAATCCAGCCATGAGCGCGTTCACATAAAAGAGGCGTGTTAGCAGCAGATGACCAATCACAGACATGAACAAGTCCGATGGCAGCAGAGCGTCATATTTTACAGTCGAAGAGCAAACTGTAACACTACAGAAATATGACATGGTCCTAAGTAGCACGGCTGCAGCGGACACATGCAGGGAGACAGAAAATCGCCGACAGTGTGAATGCCTAAATGAACAGGTGTAGTCTATAATAATGCGTTGATTTGATGTGTTATGAGCTGTATAAAAATATCAGCCTTATTCTTTCAGCTCGGCTGTGTCTGCGTTTCCACATTAAAAGACTGGGGCGCTGCAACAACGAAGCAAGTCCATTCATGCCATAAAATGTGCTCAAATGAATCTCAACATCTAGTCTATTGAAAACTCACCTCATTACCTGCGCCCACATCGCAAAAGGTGGGGCAGAACATGACCAGTCTCTGTGATAGACTTTAAGATAGCTTCTAACCTAAAATAATTAGCCTACGTTCATATTAAAATTTAGTAGCCTATTTCAGTATCCCTACCAAACTACTCATAATATTCAGCCTCACATAAGAAATATGAAACATTTCATTTAACACATTTCAAAGCAGTTACTGTTAAAACCTGTAGGCCTACAATAACCTAAGGCTTTTAATCAGTCTCTGTAGGATGATATCGCTTTAGAGAAGACTTTCTCCACATCACCATAGCAAACACAATAGCCTATAAAACAGTCTGTGGGATTTCCTACAAAGTAGATGGTGGATGGAGCTGATTGATTAGTAGGCGGCATTTTTATCTCTTCTGCAACATAACCTGCTCCGGAGCAGGTTAGCCATTCAGCACAAGTTACCATGGAGATCTACCCAAGAGAGTAAGCCAGAGATCAAACAGTGGAGCAGACCAAAGCCTTC
Organism: Siphateles boraxobius; assembly: GCF_051911475.1. Classification (NCBI taxonomy): domain Eukaryota; kingdom Metazoa; phylum Chordata; class Actinopteri; order Cypriniformes; family Leuciscidae; genus Siphateles; species Siphateles boraxobius. The sequence goes on from NW_027509188.1 coordinate 5,524,829, forward strand.
ACGGAGGGCTTCATGTAGGCCCAAAAATGACACCCCGTCGCAAATGAGAGATGTAACCATATTTTTTAGATTATAAAATCTGCAATCTATAAAAAATAATATTCGACCATCAGTGATGCTGTGTTGGTGTTTGGCAGGTGAGCCTTGTAGGTGGGCTGATTAAACAGTGTTAGAATGGAAATGAAATGGTCCAAAGGAAAAGTGCCCCAAATCTTGGTCTTTATTATGAACAGATAATACAATATACCCGGCGCCGGCTGGAGTAAAAAGCTCAGCTCAATATCCTTTGTCTAGAGTTTATATAGTGAAAGTCTTAAAGAAAAGAATACAGGTCTAACCAATAAAATCAAACATTACATCATAGATATCATATAGACGTTATATAACAGCTTCTTAATATGGGCAATATCCTGTTAGATTCCCAACTTTGCCTTGAGCGCCCAGAAGCCTTTACAATACACATGTATAGAATGGAACGAACATTCAGGGGAGGAGGCGATTCCATCCTCCTTTAATGAATACCAGATGTTTAGCTTAAACAAAAGAAAAGAAGAATGTGCAGACGTGGCAGCTATGCTGGCCAGAATACAGAAATGCACATAGACTGTTATATTGTATGCTGAAGGAGAAAGATATTTCTAACAAACAGTGACGATCAAAGTCAAACACACTGAGCCATGAAAGTTTTTGTTGGCACAGCCAGTAAGAAGTGAACCACTGTCGTGGTACTGAAAACCCAGGGCTAACCCCGAAGTGACCTCGATAAGCTCAAATCCTGCTTCGTGGTACAGGCTCATGATCACAGGTGGATCAGCTGTCAGCTGGCTTTAACAGCTGTAGACTTTTGAAGGATTTCAAGCCTCTGCACACACGTGCATTGTGCTGATACTAATAAGGCACACAGTTCAGAGCGGCATGTTTTCTCTTAGTAGCAGTTACCTGCTTCACACCTGTACGTGAAGAACCAGCTTTCTGCAAGTCTACCGTGTCCTGAACCATTTATTGTAACAATGCTTCTTCGCAATACATCTTATACCATTGGAAAGTCTGTTAATGTCCCTTTTAAAATGGTGCCACATTTGTAAAGAACATGCATTTGTGGTATAAGCAGCAGAGCTCAGTATGTGGTTTGCGCCGATGAAAGATTTGCTAAATCTTCTGACAATACCAAACAGCTTTTCTTTGCTGTTCACTCTTGTTTGGTGTATTGGATGATTGAAGTCAAAAGAATTAGAAAGGTACTTTATTGTCACATACAATGGCACCAACTGAAGTGCATGACGTGTTTTTGATGGTGTGAGAAACCCACGCAGACACGGGGAGAACATGCAAACTCCACACAGAAAGGAGTTTGAACCCGGGACCTTCTTGCTGTGAGGCCACAGCGCTATCCACTGGACCACTGTGCCGCCCGAAACAAGACACATTGAATATTTAGTAATTTAACAAACAGGAACGTCAGTAGCGTGTGGAAGAACCATATAAAACCGCAACAGCCTGGCACCTTCTCCCCATACTGCTCATCATCCTGGTCACAAACTGTTGTGGGATGAAATTCCATTCTTCAGCCAGTATTTGTTGCAAATGAGTTCTCAGCGGCCTGTCTCTGACATCACCCCTTATATGGAACTTGGCCTGAAGTTTACAGATGGTACTTGGGCTTACTCCAAAGAATTAAGCAACTTGATTTTGCAGAACACCTGCTTAAAGTTGCCCTATCAATCGTATGGGCCCTATCCAGATCAGTCAAACATGGCATGCTGATTCTTGGAGCAGACACCAACAGACCTCTGTAGCAGGGCACATGCTCTCAGTGCACATAAGCTCAAAACAAGGGTCAATAGCAACAGCAAAGAAAAGCTGTTTGGCATTGTCAGAAAAGATATGGCAATTTTTAAATGGGGACAACCCACATACTGAGCTCTGCTGCTCATCCCATAAATGCATATTCAACTTTTTGTGAAACTGTTTTTTGTGACACCCAGAGTTATCTTTACCTCAATCAGTGGTGGTGATGGGGTGGGGAGGGGGTCAAACAGAATAGTCATGCAAAAAAATACTAGATGGCATTATTAAGGAATTAAATCATCTAGCAATATACAAATATGACTACTGTGAATTAGTTAATGCAATATCAAATGTCTTTTTTCAAAAACATTTCAAACACTTGTGGACACTGATTAACAATAATTATCTTCTGCAGAGATCTATGTTTTCTAATCCATACATTGTGATTTCAGGGCAGACAATCATGAAACAATTGTTGAAAATGTCTGTGGTGGAATGAAATCTCACCTAAGTGTGAATCCAAAGCGCTCCACAGATTCTGAGAAAAAGGCCAAAGTTGTGGCTGACAGGTTATTTGATGCAGCTCCCAGGTACATTATCTACATCAACAAAAGACATCAGTACAACATAAAAGCCAAGGGATATCATCCGACATAATTGTGAACAACAATAGGTTTTAAATAGGCTGCTTTTTGCAGAAGACCATTAAATATATTTTAATGTACACAAAAATAATATATAATTTCCCTGACAGGGCTTGTGTAGGCCTACTCCTATTCCCAATATAATAGAAAAGTTGAATGGTTTTATGTCACACTGTTAGCTTTGTGATCTGGTCATCAGGCAAGGATGCACAGACTCAGACCAACATGGAAACTATGCCGTGCAAATAGTGATGTATATTAAATGTCTACCTTTCGAGAAAAGCCATCAATCCCTCCAAAGATGACAATGTTGTACAAATGTTGTAATAAAACCATTTATTATATTCCTAATAAATGGGAAAAGTCCACTGCTTCTTACACAAGTTCGTACATAGTTGCACTTACATAGTTACAATAACCGTTATGTGTACACATTTATTCCAAGAACAATCACTTGTAAAATAAGACTTACCGGATAAGCTTGTGGTTCGTGTCTATGTGGACCAGGTACCTGGGACAGGGCTTAGATTAGGTCTGTCTTACAACACACCCCAACTGCGTATTCCGAGACAACACCCCCATTGTATCCACACGGTGCATAGATGCCCTCACCAGGTTCCACTGCACCCGATGTCCCTCTGCTAACAAAGTCCCTTTGACGATACGGTAACCGGCATGAGGCATCCTTAATTTAATCTCTGACAGAATTTCATCCAGTGCTTCATCCGTCAATGTACTGTACAGTTCTCTGACAGAGTTTTCTTGCATACTTCTGCACACTGTTCTACGGGACACCCCCGCTAGCTTGGAGATGCATGGAACTGGCAATCCAATGTCAATCAGATGAATGAGGAGCTCTTCTGATAAAATAAGTTTTGGACGGCCAGCAAAAGGTCCTTTTACCACCTGTACCACTCTAGGCAGCTGTTGATGATCTTGTTGGTGCATAGCTATCAAGTTGCTAAGCTCCGTCAACACATTCATTACCTCCTGGGGCATTTCAATGTGCCTGGATAGGGCACTGATGAAAACCATTTCTTGGGTGCAGATGAAATGTAGGTAGTCCATGTCCATGTAGGTAGTCCATGTTCTTTGTTCTAAGACATGCGTAAGGCGTGAATGCAGACGCTCGAAGATGTGTTGCTTTAACAATTGCTGTAGAGAAGAAACAATACATGTGGATCTAGGCCTTTGATATGACACGTGCAATGTTTTAATTGGTGACCGACAAAACAGTTGATTTCTGTCTTTAACCACAATAAAAATAATACCAATGCACACATTCGTAGGGATGTCCCGATCCGATAAACAATTCTGATCGAGGCCGACCAAGGCATTGTTTTTAACTGAGCACAAACCTAAGCCTGATCTTGTGTGTTGCTTTAGATTTCCTACAAGTCTCTTAAACGGAGAGCAGTTTCTGGCCGGATGCAGCTAAAATGTCTGCCGTGTGGAAATATTGTATTCTTGGTATTCTTGTCGTCCATGGCTTATTCATCATCAACCTACCATAAATTGGAAGTCTGGTAAGATCAACAGTTGGGGTTGTCATTGCCCTCTTGGTGAAGTCACACACCCTGCTCCACCCGGTGCCAAACCGCAAGAAGTGCTAACAGTGAGTTCCACATCCATCGAAAGCCCCAAAGAAAATCTATCTACGAATATCCCCTCCTGCTATGCTTCATTCTCTGACATTTTTAATACAGTTACTGCCTCTAACTTACTCCACATCGGCCTTGGGATTGTGCCATAGATCTGGTTCCTGGCGCATCAATTCCCAAGGGCCGAATTTACTCCCTGTCAATCCCCAAACAAGAATCCATGCGTCAGTACATCGAGGAGGCTCTGCAACAAGGCTACATTCGCCAGTCCACATCACCTGCTGCTGCTAGCTTCTTTTTCGTTCCCAAGAAGGATGGGGGTTTAAGACCATGTATCGACTACAGAGCCCTAAATCAAATCACTGTGAAATTCAGTTACCCACTACCTCTCATCCCATCAGCTCTTCAGCAGCTTCGAGAAGCCAAAATGTTCACCAAGTTGGATTTAAGGAAATCAACGAACAACTACTGGAATTGTCACGACAACAACCCAGAATTCCCGGATGTACCCCCGAGAAAATCTATGTGCCTGAAGATTTCCGCAGCTCTCTGATTTCTTCAGCTCACTCCTCTGTAGGCACTGGTCATCCAGGGATAAGCAAAACTCTATCCACTCTTCGACTCAAGTATTGGTGGCCTAACATGCAGCAGGTCATCACGGAGTTCATACAAGGATGCATTCCCTGTGCCATGTCTAAAGTTCCCAGAAATCTCCCAGCAGGTATACTCATGCCTCTTCCTGTCCCACAAAGACCCTGGTCCCACATTGGGGTCGATTTCGTCACCGATCTTCCCAACTCTGACGGCAACACTTGTATCCTCGTGGCCATTGATCGGTTCTCCAAGGCATGTAGACTGATTGCCCTGAAGGGTCTTCCGACAGCCTTTGTCACCGCGGAATTATTAATGGAGCACGTCTTCCGAAACGTCGGTATCCCAGAAGACATTGTGTCCGACAGGGGACCCCAATTCATCTCCCGGGTTTGGCGAGCGTTTTTCAATCTCATGAACGTGACGGTAAGCATATCATCCAGGGTACCATCCGCAAACAAATGGCCAAATCGAGAGAAAGATCCAAGATGTTGGGCGTTTCTTGCGCACGTTTTGCCACTCCAACCAAAACATCTGGAGTCGGTATCTGATTTGGGCAGAGTACGCACAAAACTCCCTCAGACAGTCATCCACGCAGTTAACTCCTTTCCCGTGTGTGCTGAGTTACCAGCCTCCATTGTTCCCTTGGTCCGGTGAACCATCAGAAGTTCCGGCGGAAAACCAATGGTTTAGAGACAGCGAAAGAGTCTGGAATCAAACTCATCATCACCTTCAGCAAACAGTAAATCGCCAACGACATTTCGCAGATGCTCGCCGCCGTCAAACCCCGGAATACCAACCCGGACAATTAGTCTGGCTTTCCACGAAAGATATCCGCCTACATCAACCTTGCCACAAAATCAGTCCCAAGTACATCGGACCATTCCCCATTGAAAGGCAAATCAACCCAGTCATCTACCAACTTCGTCTCCCTGCTCAGCACCGGATCCATCCCACGTTCCACGTCTCCCTCCTGAAACCTCACCACCCACCTGTACCCAGCTCAGCAACAGAACCGGTCCCTGATGAAAACCCCCAGATACCTCCCATTGAACCAGAGTCCATTTATTCAGTAAAAGAGATATTGGACTCCCGACGTCAAGGTAATCAGCTAGAGTACCTGATAGATTGGGAAGGTAATGGACCTGAGGAAAGATGTTGGATACCCCGGAATGATATCCTCGATCCCAATCTGCTCCTTGAATTTCACGCTCAGCATCCTGAGAAACCTGCACCACGGCCCAGAGGTAGACCTCCTCGACGTCGGGGTCCAATGTCCGCTGGCGTGGACTCTGGAGGGGGGGGGGGGGGGGGGGGGGTAATGTCAGGAACCAATCAGACTCAGCATCCCTCACCACACAACGATCACTCTCCCCAGAATACTAATCACCCGTACCTGTTCACAATCAGCAAGTCTCATAAGAACACTCACCACAGCCTCAGTCTGTTCCCGTTGGAGGCTTGACAAAGACTATTACTCACCGTCCTCTGAAGTCTCTGATGCAACAAGTACCCGCTAAGTAAACGTATACTCTCCTGTGAATTACTAACCTCTGTATCGTTGTTCTGCTGTCTTCAGAAATCCAGTCTGAATCCATGTTTCCTGAGACCCGGTGTTCATCTGAACTTCCTGTGTTCACGCTGAGTTTACTAGCTTGAGACTGCATCTGAAAGGGAAGAGACAAGTATTAGTGAACTGTGACTGCTTGAAATAAACTAACCTGAAGATAACCTGCTCACCTGTAATCTGCCCTGCACGTTGTGATCTTCACCGAATCTGCACCTGAACTTTGAATTCTCACCTATGCACTTGTGTCACATTTAATAAAACTGTGTTTGGATTCACTTACCTCTGTCTCCGTGCCTCTATCCTGACAACAACATCCTCTTCTTAAAATCATTAATTCATATCTGTCATTAGGATATGTGCTGAAAACTTTTAAGCTGGCTATTATTAAACCTCAAAAAAAGAAACTTGATCCAAGAGAATTAGTCAATTACAGGCCAATCTTGAATCTACCCTTTCTGTCAAAAATACTAGAAAAGACAGTATCCTCACAACTATGTTCCTTTTTAGAAATGGAATCTGGGAAGATTTCCAGTCAGGATTTAGACCTTATCATAGTACTGAGACTGCTCTCATTTGAGTTACAAATGATTTGCTCTTATCATCCGATTATGGTTGTCAAGTCACCTTTATTTATATAGCGCTTTTTACAATAGATATTGTTTCAAAGCAGCTTTACAGAGATAACAGGAAAATAATGTTGTAATAGTATTATTAAATACAAAATTAAATGTCCCCAACTAAGCAAGCCAAAAGCCAATGGCGACTGAGGCGAAGAAAGGCGAAAAGGCAACAGTGGCAAAGAACCAAAACTTCATCAGTAACAGAGTGGAGAAAAAAACCTTGGGAGAACCCAGGCTCAGTCAGGGGGCCAGTCCTCCTTTGGCCAATGAACGAACAGTGTATGATTATGATTCAGGCAGCATTACAGGTCAGAAGTCATGATGTGATTAGAGCTTTCAAAATATTTAATCACACCGGTATGGAGATGAGTTTGTTGAGGTGTCCTTGAGGCCTTCACAGGGTTGATGAGGCTGGCACTTCATGGGGTGCGTTGTCGTCGTGTCCATGCAATGGTCCTTCATCAGACCTGGATATGGCCTGGATCTGGCAGTTTGCGGTAAACCTCGGGATAAACAGAGAGACTAATATTAGCGTAGACGTCATCCTTCTTATGATGTAACAAGTACATCAGGATTGATGGGAAGTGTTCCCGGTGCTGGCTGACCTAATCTATGCAGCCTAACCTTGAATTATAGAAGTCTATAATGTGTTTTGTGTATGCTAAGCCAAAGAGTTTCAAATGAAAGATTGGTATCAAAGAGCACACCCAGGTTCCTAACCGACGACGAGGACTTGACAGAGCAGCCATCAAGTGTTAGACGGTATTCTAGGTTATTACGTGAGGAAGTTTTTTGTCCAATAATTAGAATCTCTGTTTTTTCAGAATGAAGTGGTAGGAAATTACTTGTCATCCAGTTTGTGATGAGAGATGTTGATGTAGTGGCTTAAAAGATGCTGATTTTATTCCCTGTGTGGATGGAGTTTCAGCAGCATCAGTTTGATAAATATTAGAACCTCATTGTTTCAGAAACATAGGGGGAACATAATCTGACGGCCGTAATACAGCTGTCAGAATCTGTTCCCCCACCCCCATGATGAGGGTGACGTATGTTGTAGTGGCTTAAAATATGTTGATTCTATTTTGTCAGTAGATGGAGCTTAACCAGTAACATTGTAAAGATTTACTTTTTGATGTTTTTTCCTTTTATCATAATTGGACAGTAATCAGAAAAGAAGCAAAGTGGGAGAGAGAGAGGAGGACGGATCAGGAAAAGTTTCAACCTTTATTTTACCAGCAAAGAAGACTCAAGTTACACGAGTTGGGATTTGAACTCGGGTCACCCAAAACACACCTGTACTATAAGTCAGCAAGCTGCCCATGAGGCTATATGCGATCATTTTCCTATTCAGCACCAAAACTACAACTGGAACAGTCTTCCTAACATGGTCCGGGAAGCAGACACAGTCTGTCAGTTCAAATCTAGACTAAAAACATCTCTTTGACCTAGCATACACATAACACATTATAGACTTCTATAATTCAAGGTTAGGCTACATAGATTAGGTCAGCCAGAACCGGGAACACTTCCAATAAATCCTGATGTACTTGTTACATCATTAGAAGGATGGCGTCTACGCTAATATTAGTCTCTCTGTTTATCCTGAGGTTTACCGCAGTCCGCCGGATCCAGGCCGTATCCGGATCTGATGAAGGACCAGCGCCTGGACACGACGACAACACAGTCCTTAAGTGTCAACTAGTCTCTCAAGTGTGAAGGCCTCCTTCCATTTACCTCTGTACTGATAAAAAGTTGTCAAAATAGATCCGGTTCACATGGCTATGCGGAAGTGATAAATAATTCTGTATTATAAATTTTTAAGGCCAGACAAGTCATTTGTTGAGGTCAATTTGTAAAAAATGACCACACACCTGCACACATATATATTCAAATGTGCATACCTATAGACTAAACACGTAATACGCATGTGCACGCCATCAGCGTTTTCACAGGTTTGCGTTTTTAAAGCTTGCGCAGAGATCACTGTTGTTGCGCAAATGAGTGGGCCGGAGTGCGTTAAGGGTTTTTCGTTAGAATGGTGTCATGTTAGCGGCCCCTAAGTCAATAACTAATGATCTTTGCAACGGAAGTGAATCAGTCGAAACTAACTTTAACTGGAAAATAACTTTATTCTAGAGCTGGTGTAAAGAGAAAACAATCTCTGTTACTTTAATTTTCTATTATCACTGTAAAAGTGCTTTGAAACAATCCATATTGTTAAAAGCGCTATATAAAAGAAGGTGACTTGACTATTTATATATATATATATATATACGTTTTATAGACTTTTGTTTTGTACACTGTTGGATTATAAAATAACAAACAGGTACGATTTTAAAACAGTTTAAATCAATATCTCTTATCCCCATAATTATTTATATGGAGAAATACTGTGTAATAAGCGGTATGGCTGTAAACGTCCGTCTAGTTCGAACTTGCCGCTTGCTAGCAACTGCTTTCTTCGTGGAAGCTTTGCGTTTAAAGACATAATAAATATTTCGACTCAAGTCAATATTTTGCTAGTGGCAGTGTAATAAGAGGGATAATGTACAATTGTAGATCCAGCTGGTTGTTATGGCCGGTTGTTACCTGCTTGATGAACAATATTACTGACTCTGAATTTTAATGTGTTACACTACTTTTGAGTTACTTTCACCAAAAGAACCACTGAAGGATGACTAAAATGTAGTTTATTGCTGATCATTATACATCCAGTGGAGGCTGATGTGGTATAGCATAATGACTTTGTAAGAAGATTCATGGCGCTATACGATAAGTAACAATCACTGTCAGGATCACAAAAGTAGACAAACAAACAATCAAAGTCTGGTAAATTATGGTAGAGATACCAAACACAGTAGAGCTAGAGCCCACTATAATGCTACCTGTAGCCTAACGACATGGCAAAACCTCTTTTTATTTAATTTTATTTTCATTTTAGTTCACAGCACAAACCTAGCATGCATTGGGTGGAAACGAGTCTCTTCACTTCTCGGGGTTCAAGCAGCATAGCAGACTAGGAGAAACTTAATTTCTGTTGCTTTGTTTTGCCCGCTCTCTCGTCCACCACATTCTGTCTCTTCTTGAACTGCATCTCTCTCGGTTAGCTCGGCGTTAGCGTGGCACCTGTCCAGGTGTTTCTTCAAGTTACTTGTGCTATTTCTCGATGTAGAGAGTTCCCTCTGTGTCGCACATAGATTGCACTTGACTATTACGTTGTTGTTCTTTTCTCTGACAAACTGAAAGTAATGCGAGTATGTCCATCTCACAAATGTAGAAACTGTGTCTGCCATGAAATTGCAGCTACTGGAAATAGACATGCTATTTTACCCGCGGAGTAGGTAAAAGTACTATTTTGTAGTAAACCTCTTAATTTCTTTTAAAGAGGTTTAACCAGATTTATGGAGGACAGAGTGTACATCACAACACCGGACCTTATGGAAAAATATCGTTTTATTGAGAATTTTATTTAGAAAAATATAACCATTATATAAATAAATATTTAAATAAGTTCAACAAACATTTACTATGTGAGATTAGGTGGATGAGGGCAAGGGTGATCCTCGCTCCGATGCGGGACAACAGGTCATCAAGCTGGGCGCGGGACAGGCGGAAGTACCGCTGAAAGCCGCCGTCATCCAGGCGCAGCTCCTGGAGCGAGCCAATGGTGAAACTCGCCACACTGGGTTCGCCTTCGAAGGGTCTGGTGGACACAAATACGCCGCCGTTCTGCTCTCCAGAGCAAATACAGAGCTGTGACTCTCTCGATGAATGCTCGACCAACATAAAAAAGATGGCCGTCAACGGGTTTCGATTCTGACGCGCGTAAATTTCGCTTCAAACTTTTGTTAACTTCGCGAATTAACACAAAGTGGTCAAGCGTCAAACTAGACGCGGTAGACGCGAATTTGACGCGCTATTCGTGTCCGGTGTGAACGCAGCATAAGGCATCTCTAATCAGAGTGTCTGGTAAGAGTTTAAAAAAAAAAAAGTACATTTGAAGAATTTTTTTAAAGTAAAATTGAAAAGACATTTGCTTAGATTTGCATGTGTCTTCAAGTTCAGATTGTCCTTTGAAAGTAAGAGCTACTAAAATAAGCCAAATAAGACCATTTTCAGATGTCATTTATTATCTATATACATTAATCTATAATTGTCTACCATTTGTTTAAAGTTTTCCTTTATCAAACAGTTTTTCTAAAATCCATGTGTTTTTGTAAGCACTGTTTTGTTTAACTGACAGTTGGCATCATGCCCAGTGCATGTTTCCTTTCAAGTTAAAAAGTTGTCTTTTCAAAGTAAGAGCTACCAAAATAAGCCAAATGATACAATATCAGATACAATTTGTTGTCTATCTATCATGTGGTTTTTATGTCTATTTTTTGTTGACTGTTTTGCTTTTCAAACAGTTTTTATGAAATTAAAATTGTTTTTAAAGTACTGTTTTATGCTACTGTTTTAAAGTACTGTTTTATGCAGTTATGCTGGTCAGAGACCTTATTTTGATAAAGATAAAAAGACCTCCTGTGACAGATGTTTTGTTTTGTGAAATATGTAAAAATGTGTTCCAACTCAAAACTAAAAAATAAAACCTTGTTATTATGAGGTTTAATGAATTGAAAGTTATATATATATATATATATATATATATATATATATATATATATATATATATATATATACAGTTAGCCAACTAATGCACTTATATTTCAATAAATGAAAAATCCTCTAAATATATGTCTGGCCCCTGATTTTATTCACAACCCTCAGCATGGCCCTTATTGAGTTTGAATTTGACACCCCTGCTCTATATAGCCAGACAGAAACGGGACTTTTATTTTGGTGTTGTTGTGTTACGTCATCAGGCTGCGCCGCGCTCCTGCATCTGTTGTGATTCTGATAAAGAAAGGTTTGTGTTTTTTACGCATTTAAAGTGTTTAAATCAATGCAAACTGTTCAGTCAATCTAATCCTTTTTACAAGACATGTACAATAAATGAACCACTCTTTAAAGTAATGTTGCAATGTTTTATTTAACATTAATGAACGTTGTTTTTGGGAGTAAATCCCATTCACCCTTGGTTAACAGAATATGAGCGTCTCATTTCGCTCTCAATATCGCGAATAAAGTTTATCGTAAAGAAATGATTAGAGAAACGGAGCTTTTTGAAACTGCGCTCCTGCATCTGTTGTGATTCTGATAAAGAAAGGTTTGTGTTTTTTACGCATTTAAAGTGTTTAAATCAATGCAAACTGTTCAGTCAATCTAATCCTTTTTACAAGACATGTACAATAAATGAACCACTCTTTAAAGTAATGTTGCAATGTTTTATTTAACATTAATGAACGTTGTTTTTGGGAGTAAATCCCATTCACCCTTGGTTAACAGAATATGAGCGTCTCATTTCGCTCTCAATATCGCGAATAAAGTTTATCGTAAAGAAATGATTAGAGAAACGGAGCTTTTTGAAACTCGGAGTTAATTGAATCAATTGTTTCTTGACATGATTCAAGCGCTCGAGCTAACGCCACCAGCTGCTGAAAACAAATTAAAAATTAACGAGAACATCAAACACGTGTAATGACAAATTTTACAAACCAGCAGCTGTTTTCATGAATGTGTAATCTATTAATTGTAACAAATATTAAATACTAAATATAAATCATAAATCATAAATTTTAACTTTAAGAATTATTTGTTATATTTTAATCAGGTGATTTAAGTCCATTAACTCTCACTCTGACTGACTCTCTTACCAGTGCACTGAACTAGAGCTGATTGAGACACACACACACACACACACACACACACACACACACACACACACACACACACACACACACACAGAGATTTAGTGTGGAATTATTTTTCTTTCTGTTAATTATTCTCATCTTAAACAGGACAAACACACAGAAAAACCCCTGGTGAAGTGACTGAGATCCATGTAACTGTTATAAAGATGGCGTTTATTAAAGAGGAGAGTGAAGACATAAAGATTGAAGAAACATTCAGTGTGAAACAAGAAGATACTGAGGAACAAACAAAAATGCCATTTATTAAAGAGGAGAGTGAAGACATGAAGATTGAAGAAACATTCAGGGTGAAACAAGAAGATACTGAGGAACAAACAGGTTGGTTTCATTCTCAAAGCTGAACTCAGTCATTTGATCCTAATGTCCAGCTCTACAGAAATTAAGGATATTTTAAAAGAATGTCTTGTGACCAGACAAACTACTGCTGCCTTCAACCTGAGAAGATACAATTTCCATGTACAGACAACATTATTTTCCATAACATTTAAACCCCAAATCAACTCCTGAATGAAAAACAAGGAAACAAGGAAAACCATTCATTTTTATCACTTAATTATGCATTAGTTTTTAACAAAAACATGGAGGCTACAGTTACTAAAATTCAGATGATCAAAAAAAAAAAGACTTGACTTTTAAACAAAATGTTATCATTAAACATTTTAACATACCTGAACATAAATATTCATTGAATAAATCTATTAATAAGTCAGTAAATTGTCACATTAAGACCCATTTTTTGAATGATTTAAACAGTTTGTGTTGCTCACAAACAAAGACAAATTGAGCTCTTGACTTTCACATCTTCTGTCAAGATCAGTTGTATGACATTAAATAAAAATTTTCACGATTATCAGTTATACATTTTTGTTAAGATGTGCAGTAAATATTCAAAATACTCTGTTATGGCCCCAAAACATCTTTAGCTTTTTTAAACCATTTAAAAAGGCAAGGACTGAACATATATAAATTCACAGACGATTGATTAGTTTTGACATCTGATTACGCCATAAGTTTTTAATACAAAGAACATCCAACAAGCAACAATTACAAATTCACACGCAAAAGATTAAAGAGCAACATGCAGGTTGGACACCCCTATATAGCATAGTGTATGTTGATGATAAAACAACTAGATTATCTGAACTGGAGTAATATACATTTAGCCATTAACGATATTTTGAGATAAATTGTGATAAAATAACTTCCGCGTTTATAAAGCACTAACCGGAAGTGACGATGGGCGAGGGAGTCTGGTCAAGTTCAAGCTCAGGTTACAATGGATGTGAATGAAGAAACCGAGTTCCCCCCAATGTTGACGAGCATGCCTATGATAGCCCACAGGTAGGGATGGACCCGATCCAGTATCGGTATCGGGACAGATACCAGTGTAATTCATGTAACGGATTTTCCCGATCCAACCTGCGGAGATATCCGATATCCTGCTGAAATGACTCCAAAAGTTATTCCCGCCGGCCAGTCTGCTAGCTGGCTGCAAACTGTTGAATGGATTTCCTGAACGGAGGCGCGGCTCAATGAGACACAGAGACCCCCCTCAGGAAATCCATTCCACAGTTTGCAGCCAGCAAGCAGGATTGCATTGAGCTGCCAACAAGTTCGCTGTGTGTAAATACTTCACACTGGAAACACCGCAGAGCAAGACAGCATAATCCAATGTTTTCAAAGCCATATTAATTAAACCATCTGTCTGTGATGCAAAAAATCTCCAGGTCTATAAATCTCCGGAGTGAAATGTGCGTTACAAACGACCGAGTGTGTGGTGACAGACGCGGCAGTGAAGTCTGCTCTCTTCACCTGCACAAAACGCACCCAAAAACGAAAAGCCTTGTTTTTCCTAGAAGGAAAATGATGGACACGATGTCCTGACAGGCTGGAATTCGTGCAACAAGCACAAACACAACAATTTACCATTATGGCATCTCTAAAACTCGATCTAAAACTTTCTCTGTCTCTCACTACCGCTCTAACTACAGCTGAACGCGAGCTCTTGTTTGCCTCGGCCTACGTCATATGACGCGTTGCTAGCGGGAAAGGCGTATTCCAGTGCCTAGCACATTTTCATCAAAATCTCTACATCAAATGAGATTTCATTAGTAATTTCTACATATGTGTTTTTAAAAGACCTCTTCAGACAATATCAGGTATTAATTCAGTTATAAATTCAACCTGCACGTTGCTCTTTAAGCTCCCAAGGAGAATAAAACAGGTGGGTATTGCGTGCCTCGCTGATCTAACTAAATAACAAAACGTGAACTAAGAAAAATAAATCCACTGTTACAGAAAAAGACAAAAACAAAACAAAAATGAAGTCAAAATATAATCAAAAACTGTATCGCTCCAGCAGATAGAGGAGAGGCGGTGACCGATATCGCCATCATGCGAGAGAGACCCGCCATCGCAGTTTAAATAGTAGAAAACCCTGTATGACGTCCACTTTCGAGGATCTGGGAAATCCCTTCTCATGATTCCATCTACAGGCTAAAACAAATAAATCTCACACAGAACAATTCCACTACATGAACACCCATATAACATAAACATTAAAAATTATTCTTAATATAAAGTTTTATATTAGACCAACAAATAAAATTAGCAGCACTCTGCAGTTTTTGTGTGCAAGAACATTAGAATAATAACATCAACATTAAAAATGGCACTGTGTGGCTGTAAGAGCTAAACGTTGCCCTAGGTCTCATCTCAGGACCGCTGGCTGAATGTCTGATGCATTTGACACACTTCAGGAGGTTCAAAGTCATCATCTGATTGGTTGAATTCTACAGGATGATGCGTTCTTTAACGGTCCACCTGGAAACAAAGCTGTCGTGACGCCAAACCACCTCATGGAAGAAGAAAGCTGTCATGTTTACGGGTTTAAAAGAACCAAACCCAGTTCTTAAAGTGAACCAGAAAGCGAACCAGCCGAAAGTGACAGTCCTTTTGGTGTTCACATAATAGTGGACTCAAGAGAACCCAGTTCCTTTTTTGATCCTCTTCTGCATTGAAGGGATCTCAGACCCTTTATTGTTCACATCACAACCTCAAAAGAACTCAGATCCTCTCTGTGCATTTTGCATGTGCTCATGTAGCCTACTTTATTACTTTTACGTGGCATTGTAACGCTGGTCTTCTGTTATACCCTCTTTTAGGGGATATGGCAAAAAATATAATATCACGATTCATGATTTTATCACGATTCTTTTCATGTTGTTTTTACTATTTTTTTAAGTAACTGAGCAGTACACAGCTCAATATAGTATAGTATAGTATCTATAGCCCCTTTCACACAGTGCGTTGATCCCTGAAAATTGCCAGAACGCCTTCTATGTGAACGCAAACACGGCCCGGGATTGATGGCGGGTTGGGGACCTAGTAACATTGCCGGAATCAGTCCCGGAACGCGCCCTGTGTGAACAAAAGCCAGGACCAATGCCGTAAGGGGTGTGTCGTAGTGATGACACGCGTGCCATCACAATGACGTATTTATCGTGCCACTCTGTTGCTCTAAGAAGAAAGTTTGTGTTCGTCATCGATACAAGAAAGAACGAAAAAATGTCTGCAAACTGGAATGAAGCAGAGACCCGGGAGCTCCTTTCTATCCGCGCTGAAGCTGAGATCATTCGCCAGCTCTGTGGAACGGTACGCGATGCGTTAGTGTACTACCAAATCCGGAAAAAACTGATCGAGTGTGGTTTCTCGAGATCGAAATCGCAGATCATTAGCAAACTTAAGACGCTGCGTAAAAAATTCCACCAAGTGCACGACTACAATGGAAAGAGCGGTAGCGGAAGATTAGACTGGCCTTTCTACAACCTGTGCTACAGTATAAGGGAACGAGCCACTCGGCAAACCCAGTGGCGCTACTAGGGAGTATGGACTCGTCTTCGTGTAGAAATGACGAAGACGAGTTTTCACCAGAACTGTCTAGTTCCTCGGCATTTTCCTCTTCTTCTGCTTCTTCCTTGCACTCAGTTGCCTCCAGTCCAGAGACCATTGAAGAAAACCCTAGAAAAATACGTTCAGGTGAGCTACATAAACATTTGCTATATTGTTTGGGACATTCTAAAACGATTAACGTGAAAAAAGCTTATGAAGCCAGAATCTCACTTAAATCTAATGTTGAAAATTTCATATTAAGTGTATTCTTCCCTTTATACAGTATAGTATACAGTATTAATAAACAAGGTTTATAGTAAATTTGGTCCTCTAATATCACTGTTCACGCATCAAGCGTTTAATTGTTTTAAAATGTCCCCATGGTTGTAGTCTTTACTTTGTGTTTTGTATGCCATGCATCATGTGTGTATTCCTGGTTAATTCTATAACTTTTGGGTTT
Organism: Siphateles boraxobius; assembly: GCF_051911475.1. Classification (NCBI taxonomy): domain Eukaryota; kingdom Metazoa; phylum Chordata; class Actinopteri; order Cypriniformes; family Leuciscidae; genus Siphateles; species Siphateles boraxobius. Next base: position 5,541,807 of record NW_027509188.1, read on the forward strand.
GTATTTTCAGAATACCCTCAATCACCTCAACCACTTCCTGCTAAAAAGGCCAGAAAGCCCCTATCCAGGACTCAAACAATTGTGAAAGAGGTCAAGGACCTCTTTTTTGAAATGGACAGGGATTTTGAGGAGAGGGAGCGTGTTCGTTTTGGAAAAGCACAGGGAATACGAGGAGTGACTGAGAAGGGAGGCGAGTCTTGCAAGGGAAGATGAACTGGCAAGGCAAATGTCGATGCTGCGCGAGCTACAAGATACCCAAAACCGTTTTTAGGGTGAACTCCTACGCCACATGCCAGCTCCGGCACCCACACATTATTATGTGCCTCCACGCCATACCCGCTTCAATATCCCAAGCACATCAGAAGAAACGGAAAACAGCACATTCACGCCATTGTCATCCTCTTCATTTCTACAGCTGGATTAGGAATTGTATATAGTCATAGTATATTTTAAAGTGTTTAAAAATATATATTTTTTTTCTTTAACAGGTTTCATCTGTGCTCTAATTTATATTTGCACTCTACATTAAATACTTTGTGTTGTTTCATATAATGTATATTTAAGTTTTATTTGCATATAAACGTTTGTTCAACACTTACTGGTGTGTGCTTCATTACTGCTTTTTCAATAACTTTGTGTACTGTGCCATATTACTACATAAATTACATATAAAATGTATTTAAAAAAAGATAAATACTAAAAAGATTTCAATTAATTGAAATACATAAACTACTGGATTCGCAGCTTTTTCGTCTCTTTTTAACTCTTGTTTACACTATCCTATATCTATGTAAAAAACAAAAAATGCTGGGCTAACCCACACTAGCAGCTAAATGATTAAATGTGCATAAAATGTTTTTCAAATTATATTTCAAATAGGGTTTTTTTTTTCCATCTGTGATCACACTCTATGGTATAAATTATGTAAAAAAGTAACGGACAAAGTTATTGAATAGTTTTACAATAAGTATTTTTTATTGAAAGCTTGGTTGTGCAGATAAATTAAAAATGAGTCATGAAAAGAGTGACATCATAGCCTCACAAATTCCTTGACAATTATGCCCTCCCACCCCCTGAAACATTTCTTGATCAGGCTCTTGCAGAACTTCTGTGATGTTCCAGTCAGGCAAATAAACTTCTTTGTTCAGCTCACAAATATTGTGAAGAATACAACAAACAGCAACAACATCAGACATCAGAGCAGTGTTGACATCGTTGCGCTTAAGCAAGCACCTCCAACGTCCTTTAAGGCAACCAAAGGCGTTCTCCACAACCATCCGTGCTGAGCTCAGTGGGTAGTTGTAGTGTCGTTGTTGAGGGGTCAGTGAATGATGGTTTGTGAAACCCTTCATAATCCAGTTCTTGAGGGGGGTATGCAGCATCGCCGATTAAATGGACAGGAGCCTGGACTCCATTCACTGTCATTGAGTTCTGTTCAAAAATCACAATGTAATTTTTTACAATGCTGCTGTTAATGTCATACATGGTTTAATAGACTTGCGTCTTGATATCAAAACATGACAAATAAAATGTGCCCTTAAAACAAACATTTGCATACCTCATGAGGAAACGGGTATCCACCCTGTTGCCCTGCAATTTTGAAAATGGGAGAGTTAGACAACACATGAGTGTCATGGGTGCGTCCAGGCCAGCCCACATATACATCTGTAAAGCTGGTTGAAGAGACATGGCATTAAAATATGGACACATAAAAAATTAATCGAATTTCTGTAATGATCACAATAGCTTAGGAACTACATTCTTACCAGAAATTGTGGTCCACAACAGCTTGAACTACAATTGAATGCCATCCCTTACGATTGTAGTAAGCTGCAGTATCATCTTGGGGAGCAATTATAGGGATGTGGCTACCGTCTATGGCACCAGCACACAAAGGATACCCGCGTTCAGTGAACCCATATGATTTCCATTACATGAGAGTAGATGTTAAAACTTCATGCTGATTTGTACTCGGCTTTCGCCAAGATAAGCACCGACTAAGACGTAGCTTTACAGTAACCTATGCTTCTCCATCCATTTACGCTTCTTTCCAAATGGTGATGTGAATCTCCTTCTGCCTGGTGTAAATAGTATTTGCACACACAACGGCTGCAACCACAGCGCGGTCCCCTCATGACAACCGCCTGGATTGAGCAGAGTAGGGGACATCTCTAGGGTCTTCAAGTGGGCACCTTCCATCCTCAGTGTTTCGTCGACTAGTCCACGACACCTCAAGAGGGCTCGACAGTGACTCTGGCGTCCCAGAGTCACCCCCTCCGTCCCCCACTCAACTCAGCCCAGCTTACTGACCTTTACATCCCTCCTGCTGAGACTGCTCCTTTGACCTAACCACAATCTCTCACAACCCGACCATACGCGCCAACCCGTTTGACTAAGCCCCACTGCGGACGTTAAAGTGGTCAGTGGCAACGGTTCCGTATGGCATACTACCGCAAAACACAATATCTGTCCAAACACCAATCCTCATTCACGCAAAATACACAGGAACGTAATAACTTTAATTACTATGCAAACTATACAAATAAACCAACAGACTCATCAAATTTTCAAGAATTTTTCGAAACCGTAGCATGGCGGCCTGTACACAGCCAGCCAGACTCTTTCCGTCTCAACCACAGCCAGTTGCTGCTCCTCTCTGCTGCTTCAGATAAGTTCTTTACTGTGCAACGCAACACTTGGCCACTGAATCCGACGTCTCTGAGGAACCGGGTTGTAGAGTGTGCCACAAATCCTCAACAACCCCCTTCCACTGGATAAACCCGGACTCTCCATCCTCGCTGTTCTGCTTCAGTGGCCAGCTGAACATACCGCCGTTTCTTCCTCTCATATGCCTCATCTACAGCATCCTCCCATGGCACTGTTAACTCTATCAGTTGAACAATGCGTGCTGATCCAGACCACAAAACAATATCTGGTCGGAGGTTAGTGGTGGCAATCTCAGGTGGAAAAATAAGCCGTTGATCAAGATCAGCCAGCATCTTCCAGTCCCTGGCAGCTTCCAGTTGTCCTGAGCGAGAATTGGTTTTAACACCTTTTCTTGGTGGTTGCTCGCCTTGGCGGAGGAATATTGTCTTCTGTGTGTAATGTTCTGCTAGAACAGGTGGCAACTTATTGGTCATGTTACACTTGTCTTCCAATGCTAAAGCCAAACATCGGAGTACTTGGTCATGGCGCCAAGTAAACCGACCTTGGCTAAGAGCCACCTTACATCCTGTAAAAATGTGCCTTAATATGGCAGGTGATGAACACAAAGGACAAGAGGGATCCTCTCCTACCCAGAGGTTTCGGTTCTGTGGTGATGGGAGAACATCATATGTTGACCTGATAAGGAAACTACTCTCTTCCATTGACCAAAGGTCTTGCCAGCCCATCTTGTGTTGTTCCACACTCTCCCATCTCATCCACTCTCCCTGCTTGGCCCGGGAAATGGCCTTTATACACCTCATCCTCTCCTCCTGCTTTCGCACCTCGTTGACTACGAGCTTCCTCCTTTGAGCAGGGGCTGCCTTGTGCCATTTAGGAGGAGCTAAACTGAGCCCAAAACCCCCTCTTCCATGCTGTACCTGCCCCACGATATCACCAATTTGAAGGGCAGCCTTTGCCTCTTCCACAGATTTCTTTGCTGACCACTTTCTAACAGTTTTTAACACAGGTGCTGCCTCCATTACACATTTGTCGCGTGACTCTACTAAGGTAATTTCCAGTCTGACCTTGGCGCACTTAAACTCCTCAGTTAAAGCAGAGACTGGCAGCTGCAATATTCCTTTACTATAAAGTCCCACTCTGCTGAGGTAGCGTGGAACTCCCAACCATTTCCTGATATATGAACTTATTAACGCTTCCAGCTTATCCACTGTTGTCAAAGAAACCTCGTTCACAGTCAGTGGCCACAGCAACCTCGACAGTAGACAAAACTGAAAGCACCGGAGTTTTAGTTTCCCTGGTAAAGCGCAGCTGTTTATGCTCTTCAACCCTTCCACTGCTTCTTGTCTAACTTCTCCCACTCGAACTGTGTCCTTTAGATCCCCATTGTACCATCTCCCAAGACTCTTCACTGGCTTCTCAGAAACTGTTGGTATTGCCTCACCATTAATGAAGAATGTTTTATCTACCACCTTGCCTTTAATGATCGAGATGCTCCTTGATTTAGAGGGCTTAAATTGCATTCGTGCCCATTCAATGTTATCGGTTAACTTGCCCAATAACCGATTAGTGCAGGCTACTGTTGTAGTCATGGTTGTCATGTCATCCATGTATGCTCTGATTGGTGGTAGTCGCATCCCAGAAGCCAAGCGCTCTCCTCCTACTACCCATTTTGATGCCCTAATGATTACTTCTATTGCCATGGTAAAAGCCAGTGGAGAAATTGTGCATCCTGCCATTATTCCAACCTCTAAGCAATGCCATGTAGTGCTGAATTCTGGAGTTGAGAAACTAAATTGCAAATCTCCAAAATAGGCTTTCACTAAATTTGCTATCGACATCGGTACCCTGAAAAAATCAAATGCTGCCCAAAGAAGCTCATGTGGCACTGAACCATATGCATTAGCCAAATCCAGCAATGTCACATGGAGCTCCTTCCTCTCCTTTTTAGCTGATTGAATTCTTTGCCAGATAACATTGATGTGTTCTAAGCATCCTGAGAACCCTGGAATGCCTGCTTTTTGAACTAAAGTGTCAATGAAGCCATTCTTAAATAGGTAGGTTGACAATCTCTGAGCAATAATGCTGAATAAAATCTTACCTTCGACGTTTAATAGTGAAATAGGACGAAACTGACTTATGCTTGTAGCATCTTTTTCTTTAGGTATAAAGACTCCACCTGCTCGGCGCCATGCTCTAGGTACAACCTGCTTTTCCCATGCCACTTTTATCAATTTCCACAGAATTCGTAGAACTCCTGAAGCACTCTTGTACACTCTGTACGGAACTCCATTAGGCCCTGGAGATGATGAAGCCCTTGCCTTTCTCACAACCTGCTCTATCGCATTCCACTTAGGTGCACAGACCTCCATTTGGTACTCTGGTGGATTGATAGGTGGGATGTCTGACGGAATTGACATAGGCTCATGCCTTTTTGCATCTGTATGCGTTTCCTCCAAATATCTCTCTAGCTCAACCCTAGATGCTTTTAACCTGTTAAGCACTGAAGCCATTTTTGAGTTGTTTTGTCTGAGAGACACGCATAAAAGTACAGACTCATAACTCCAAAGTTATGGAGAGTCAAAAGGGAGGTATTGTTTGATAGAAGACTTTTCAAATTTTTTGAAAATATAAATTACATTACATTTGGACATTCTCCTGCTGAGAAACTGCTGATAAAAGACAAAAAAATATATATAATTTTTATTATGATTTTGCATATTTCTTGTTTGACATAGAATAACTCTGGAAGGAAATATGGTAGCTCAAAAATTCTTTTTTGGTGAAGTCCCTCTACAGGTGACCTGCATCTGGATAAAATTTTGTGGTGATTGCATAAAGTACTCAAAAGTTACAGCATTCTGAACAAACGTAGCCTTTTTGTTTAGTCCTCACACATTTGAAAGGCAATAAAAAATTGTTGTTTTCTGAGTGACACACAAAACTAAAGACTCATAACTCCAAAACTATAGCAAGGAGAGTCAAAAGGTAGGTATCGTTTGATAGAACACTTTTCAAATTTTTTGAAAATATAAATTACATTACATTTGGACATTTTCCTGCCGAGAAAAGACAAAAAATAAATATAATTTTTATTATGATTTTGCATATCTTTCTTATTTGACATATAATAACTCAGGAAGGAAATAAGGTAGGTGGAAAATTCTTTTTTGGTGAATTCCCTCTACATGTGAGCTGCATCTGGATAAAATTGTGTGGTGATTGGATAAAGGAATCAAAAGTTACAGCATTTGGAACCAAGACAGGCTTTTTGTTCAGTCATTGACGCCCCCTAATGGGTATTTTTAAAATTGTTCCTCCATGGAGAATATCTTGTCATAAACGCAATAGATTATGTTCATTTTGGGCTCATTTTAATTGTAATAGTATGCTGTAAAAAAATATGTGCCATTTTCAACGATCTGTGAATGTTTCATGAGCTGTATTATGTTTTTGGCACATTGCAGTACATAGTAAAAAAAAGTATTTTATAGATTATGAAAAAAATAAATTCTATTTATTAGCAAATAACTAAGCAATACTTAGGATGGCTACATTCACTATGAAGTTCAGACTCTAAGCTTTCAAATGACACCTATTTTGTGTTAATCAAGGCAATATTTTTGAAAAATATGATAATTAATATTTTCGCAGCCAGGTGGCCTCCGCGGGCGGTGCCCTCAGAGTTAGAGGGACTAGTCAGCTCTCGTTCAGAGTTGATCGAAGTTGTTAGATGCTTTAAAAAGCTGAGATTCTAAGCTTTAAGATGACACATATTTTGTGTTATCCCACGTTTTAAAAAAGGACGGATGGCTCCGAAAATATTGGTAAACACATTGCATCCCGGAAAGATGAGAGACATGTTTTTTAGCCAAGCATGCATCACTTCGTGAGGTATATCTCGTGATCAACGAAATGGATCATGTTGTGTTTGGGCTCTTTGAAATCGTGAGAATCTGCTGTCAATAAAGATGTTCGATTTATCACAATCCATGCATGTTTCATAGAGTTATGAGCTGAAACGTCACATCAAAACAACATAGCATCACTGCTACTGCTACTTCATTGGTGCGCATAGTGCAACGTCATGTGTTAGAAGTCCATAAGGAATATCTTTAGATCTGAGTGATGGATTATGGTGAGTTTGGGCTCTTTTTAATCTTAACAATCTGCTGTAAATAATGATGTGCCATTTTACACGATTTATGCATGCTTCATTGAGTTATGAGTGAAATCGCGGCATTAGTGCTCCATCTATATACAAGGCTCTATGTGCGCCTGTGGGGGTGCGTGTGTTACAACTCCATTAGGAATATCTTAAGATCTGAGTGATGGATTATGCTGTGTTTGGGCTCTTTTTAATCGTGAGAGTCTGCTGAAAATAATGTTGTGCAATATCCTACGATCTGTGCATGTTTCATGAAGTTATAAGCGAAAAACCAAAGCGAGTGCTTCACCAGTATACACTTGGCTAGGTACGTCTGTGGTATTTTTTGTGTTGGAACGCCATGAGGAATATCTTTAGATCTGATTTATGGAATATATTGAGTTTGGGCTCTTTTTAATCGTGAGCCCCTGCTGTAAATAACGATATGTCATTTTACATGATCGATGTATCTTTCATGAAGATACGAGTGAAAAGGCCAAGTCTAAGCTACCTTGCTTGGCTACGTGCGTCTTTGGATTTTCTTTGTGGTAGAAATCCATGAGGAATATCTTTAGTTCTGAGTGATGGATTATGTTAAGTTTGGACTCATTTTAATCGTAAGAATCTGCTGTAAATAATGATGTGTCATTTCCCACAATCGGAGTATGTTTAATGAAGTTACGAACGGAAATGTGCCTTAAATTATGCATCCTTATATGATTTACATATGGTCTCTTGAGGGGCTTCTTGTACAAAACCTCACTCAAGTTTAGTAAAAAGCCCGAAACAATTATGCTTGTTCTATTCTACTCATTGAGACCTTTCAAATGACATATGGCACATGACTATCTGAGCTGTATGATGTATTTGACATATTGTAGTATGTACTACTTCATAAATTATGAAAACATTTTTTTTCTATTTATCAGCAAATAACTCATCACTAATTAGGAAGTTATAAAATTGGCTACATTCATTGTAAATTTCAGACTCTAAGCTTTCAAATGACACCTATTTTAAGTTGATCACGGTAATATTTTTGAAAAATATTATTATTATTTTTTATCGAAGCTAGGTGGCGCCAGCTGGCGGTACACTCCGTTTTAGAGGGATTACTCAGCACTCGTTAGGAGTTGATCAAAGTGATTAGATGCATTAAAAAGCTGAGATTCAAAGCTTTAAAATGATACCTATTTTGTGTTATTCCATTTCAGTGGTTGCTTAGAAATTTGAATATGAATTTTTTTCGCGGGGGGGGGCGCCCCGTTGCCCCCGGTACCGGGGGCGTTGGTTATTAACAGGTTAAAGTGCCAGTCTTCTCACTGGTGAATAACTTCTTTACGAAATTGAATGGGTCTTTATAGAAATTAGCCCTCGCACGCTCCTTCTTTTTGTAGCGTTTCTGTAGGCGCTCAGCTCTGCGGAATGTTGCAAGCTTATCTTTTATGGCGCAAAGCCATCAAAGAGATTGAGTCCCTCCTTCTGACCTTGTTCTGCTCTTTTCCACTGCTTCCTCAGCTGCCTCCTTTCTCTAACTAACCCTTCAATTTTCTGCTGCCGTCTAGACATTCCAGGAGTATTTTGTACTTTTTCCTTCCTTTTTTCCACACCAAACCTCTCACTTCCATATGCGTAAATTATGTCCCCAAATTTATCCAGCTTCTTTTCAACTGTACCAATTAATCTTTCCAATGCAAAGCATAGATCTGTGCCCTTGTTCCTTTCTCTCTCAAGCATTTCATTTTCCCTTGTTGAATCTTCAAACCCCTGACCGTTGTCGCCTTGCTCCAGCCACAGACACAAGCTTGGAGTTCAATGACTTTGCTAACTGCAGAACCTGAACTAGTCTTTTGTGAAGTACTCTCCATACTCATATCCGTTTCCATTCCAAAGTCGTTAACCATGTTGTCCAACATTGAGTCTTCCGCCCCCGCTCTCGCAGACTCTAGTGGTATTTTCCTCTTTAATTTCTCAGAAGCCTTGGGCGGGTGTCTCCAGCATCCTGTAAACACAGTAGTCATTTGAAGAGCTTCTCCTTTGGGCAAGGAGATGAAACGTTTCAAAAGCTTTCTCTTCAATGTTGCAGTGACTACGTGAACCAGTGTACAAACAGTGGATAGCCCCAAACCAAAAATACAACTGATTGTACGGTACTCGCCAGGAGTAGCATACCACCACAAAACAATAGCCAATCTACGGCGTGGTTAAAGGTGCTTTCTCCATGTAGTAGGCTTGAGTCTCAGGCTTAGCTTAACAAGTTGCAGAACAAACTCAAATGTGTCCTGTGACATTCGAAAGTGCTGCTGCCATGATCTTCGTTGAAGTTTTCAAGGACATTTGACCAAAACACAGCCCCTTGAGGTCTTTGTACCATCCACAGTCTTCTCTTCGAAACACCCATTTGCATGCCGTGTACAAACTGTAGCTTTTAGCATCCGATGGCGTCTCCGTGCTTTACGTCTCGCTGCTTCATTTTGTTTCCTACTCTCTGCCATGTTTTCTTTCAGCGTATTCCTTATTAAATTAACACGTTGAAAAGAAGTCATAATCGAAAAAAGAATTGTAATTTGACCACGAAACATGTTGTACATAAACAGCAAAGTTTGAACATCAACATCTAATGCCCGATCAGCTGCCATGTTGTTCAAAACAATGCAAACACTTCCGCTCTTTGACGCTGTGGCAAACAGGCGGAGGCCGAGGGACGTGAGAGAACGGCGCGAGGCCAGTGGTGCGAGTGTTAATGAGCGACACCTGTGAGGCACACCGGTCTTGCATCTCTCACGGAGGAGCGGAAGCATAAAGGAGGGGCGACGACGTGAATGATCGATAGAGGAACAGGCCTGCGTTTTGTTAGTTTTATTTTTATTTTCGGTAACCAGCAGTCGTCCGCGAGGGGCTGCTGGCGGTTCTTTTTGGTTTGTGTTTGTTTTATTTTAATAAAGTCTTTGAATGTTCGCCGGTTCCCGCCTCCTCCTTCCCTGAACTTTGCTACAGTCTGGTATGCCACTGCTACAGTGGTATTTTGGTTCACATCCTGACGTCACAAGTCTTTACGGGATTTTTACAGGTTGTGTGTGAACGCACTTTCTGATTCCGGAAAACCACTGGCAGTGTGAATGAACCAAAATCAAACGAACCCGGGTCACTTTATCCGTGTATTTTCCAGAATCTCTGTGTGAAAGAGGCTTATGCAGTGTGTGATTGTGTACATGTTTTTCTATCCTGGTGGGGACTTAAACCTGAATGCACACAGACTCATGGGGACTCGTGTCACTGACTGTGAGGACCTAAATTGAGGTACACAAGCTTATGAATCATACAAAATTAGTTTTTTTTTTAAAAACTGTTTAAATGCAGAAAGTTGTGTGAGATGAGTAGGTTTAGGGGTTCGGGTTAGTGTGTGTGTGTGTGTGTGTGTGTGTGTGTGTGTGTGTGTGTGTGTGTGTGTGTGTGTGTGTGTGTGTGTGTGTGTGTGTGTGTGTGTGTGCGCGTGTGATGGGTAGGTTTAGGGGTCGGGTTAGTGTAAGGAGACAGAATATACAGTTTGGACAGTATAAAAACCATTACATCTATGGAGAGTCCCAACAAATATAGTGGACTAGACTGTCTGTCTTTGTGTGTGTGTGTATATATGCGCGCGCTTGTTGGTGTGTCGTGTCATTTCCTAGAATCCCTCCATTGTCAACCTTCATGAAAACATGATATCTTAAACATACAGTAGTACATTACATTTTTTTGTGCTTGACGGACTTGTTTTGCTGTTGCTCCTGCGCATTGTAAACAACATTTTAAAAACATTGTGCTCAAGTTAAAAGAAGTTCAACTTGCGTCTCATTGCCTTGTGTTATTTCCCATTCCACTGCAACATCCTCTATGAACAGCCGCTTAGCACTAGCGATGTGTTCTATGTTACTGTCCTTCATTGAGCGCGTCACAGACATCGCCTCAGCAACTTTACACGCATGAAGCGCCATATACAGGCATTTCCCTAAACAGACACAGGTCAGATTTTCCGCCAAAGTAAAGAGCTTATTTATTACAAAAACGATTATTTATTTTTGCTAATCATTATTTTATTTCAGTTAGTTTTTCAGTAACTGTTGTTAGTTTTGTTTAGTTTGTTTTTCATTTATTATGAATTTTAAATTTTTTAGGTTTACGAAAATGTTTTTTGACCATGTTGACCACATGAAGCCACGTTACACACTTTTCACATTAAGCATTGTAGAATGTCCCGCCACTGGGGAAATCCTGAAGTATGACGTATGAGGCCAACCCCAGCAATGCAGCACAAGCCATAATACAGCACAACTATATAATGTAAGGAAACAAAGCAACAGAGAGCAATATAGGTCTTCCTCAGGTCTAATGTTTGTTCTTATGCAGCGGTACTCTACTGCTATTCCTGCAGTTCCCAGATGTGCAATGTTGAATATTCTGCCGATTCTGAACCACTGAATGTGTGGTGAATTTGTAAAGCGAAATTAAATGGACTGAAAAATGTAAATTGCCTTTTAAATATTATAGGTGGTATTTTTAAACCTGGTTAATATTTTGCAAATGAAGTCTGTAAGGTGAATTTGAATGTACTTTTTAGTACGTTTTTAGTTGAAATATTCATGGCTTATATACAGAATCATAATGCAAGCTCTTATAATGCAATGCATATTTTTTTGTGCAATTCAACATGTTTTTGTGTTTCACAGACATTCGTCATTATTTTACTTTGATACACAATCAGGTGGTAAAAGGAGGTAATTTGTAACTTCAACAAGCAGTTTCTATGCAATGATGTTGTTTAAATCCTGATTAAAAATCTTCACAAATATGCTTTTCTGCCAAATTAAACGTTATTGGACATTAAACATTAATACTAATTAAACATTTTTCTGATATTTAAACACTAAATGTTACATATGTTGGTAATTTTCATTGTTTTGTTCTGCTGTGCTCTCACTTGCAGTTGGTTTTGTTGCTTTACATGTATCAATGTTTGGATGTCTGTTGATTTGTGCCATTAAACTGGAGTTAACTTTTTTCCCCCCTCCTTCTTCGCCTTAGACCTGATGGCACTGAAAGAGGAGACTGAAGTACTGAATGAAATGGAAGGGGAAGATCAGTATAACAATCATCCTAATTTAATTACTGGAGATTTTTCCTTTAGTTGTTCACAGACTGAAAAGATTTCCTCACGAAAATTGGATCAAAAGACAGGGACTGGTAGTAATTTCATCTGCCAACAGTGTGGAAAGAGTTTCAATAAGAAAGGACGCTTTAAAGACCACATGAGAGTTCACACTGGAGAGAAACCTTTTACCTGCCAACAATGTGGAAGAAGTTTCAATCAAAAAGGAATCCTTAACAGGCACATGAAAATTCACACTGGAGAGAAGCCTTACATGTGCGTTCAGTGTGGAAAGAGTTTTAGTGAACATGGAAACCTTAATGTCCACATGAGAATTCACACTGGAGAGAAGCCTTTCACCTGCCAAGAGTGTGGAATAAGTTTCAATCTAAAAGGAAGCCTTAACAGGCACATTAGAACTCACACTGGAGAGAAGCTTTACAAATGTCCTCAGTGTGAAAAGAGTTTTGATCATCATGAAAACCTTAAAGCCCACATGAGAGTTCACACTGGAGAAAAGCCTTACACCTGCCTTCAGTGTGGAAAAAGTTTCAACCGAAAAGGAAACATTAATGCCCACATGAGAATTCACACTGGACATCAACCTTACACCTGCCTACAGTGTGGAATGTGTTTCAACCGAAAAGGAAACCTTAAGGCCCACATGAAAATTCACACTGGAGAGAAGCCTTTTCATCTGCCAACAGTGTGGAATAAGTTTCACTCTAAAAGAAAGTCTTAACAGGCACATGAAAATTCACACGGATGGAATCCCCACAGCAGAAATATCAAATCCAGTCCCGGACGACAGATCTTGTCAAAAGATATCCGTTTTGTCTGGTGGGCAAAACCTGTCAACAGAGTGTCATGTCTTTTTCCTCAAGACAGAGTTTGAATAAGAAAGAGCAGATTTTTTTTTATACTGTTAGTTGTGTATGTTTCAATGCTAAGATTTCATCTAGATGTTACACTGTTCAATGCTCAGACTTCATCTGACCAGTATGATTCCAACAAGTGTTAATATACCCTGATAAAAACAATGGAAAATCACAGCTTGACAACATCGTCCTGTGACGTTAAAAACCTTGAAACGGAGACATTCTCTTATCTCCTACCCGTGAAGACAAACATCCTTTTAAACCATACAGTCGTAAAATTTAACGGTTGAACATTTGCCTCCTCCCCATTACAACATACCCCGTTACAGAATAAATTATAAATCAACTAAATAAATGACTAATGATTATGAATTTAAATATAAAAACAAAGAAAATATTCTTAAAAATAATAAAGAAAATATAACAGGTTATTGACAATCCTTATATCCTTCATTCCCCCCTCTTAATCATATATGAAAACATTGGATTACTTAGATTAAATGCAAGCAAACCTTAATGATCATTATAAAAACATACTTTGAAAAGTTTGGATGGCCAGTCCATGCCCTTCCCTTCTACATGCTCTTTAAAAGAACAGGTCTTCTCTGTCATACCAGCATCAGTTGAGGGGGAATGTGTATAACATTGGCATTCGATGACTGCCTTATGGCAGTAAAGTGTCTCACAAAAATCAAACTCTTACGGCAATGTACAAGAGTAAAATGAGAAACACTCCTGAAACTGTAAATAATAATGGTGCTTTCAAATGATTCCAAAGTGGTCCCAATATTGATCCAAACCATGTGTCCCACTCAGAGGAGAAATGACCATGATCTTTATCCCAACCATTTTTCAGTTTCAGAGATTAGTGTGTTTTTATTACATTGTGGGTTTAGGGCAAACTACTGGCTGCGCCCCTTCCAGACAGTATGCACCAGGTGAAGTTGATCTGCTAATTAGCAAGGTAGAAACCGAAATCGCCCCTAAACCATTCACTATTCCCTAGTGGTGGCAAGATGAAGCCTCATGAAGCATTGAAGCTTTTCAGACAAGTGGGTCACATAAGGGTTAATTTCTCGAAGCTTCATTTGCTCACAATACCACCTGGTGGTCAAAGAGTGTAAAACAAGCAGATACATTACAGATTACCTAAAATGATCTGTGATACACTGTAGTTTGCGCCAGTTAAGGCTTAGAAATAATGGTAAAAAAAAAAAAAAAAATCCACATAGCCAAATCTATTTATATGAATATAATGTGTATTTTCTGTTGATATTGATTGTATAACATAACTGCGTAATAAACGTATTTGGCTTAAAATTAATGAGGCTGTCAATGTGTGTAAATCAATTATTTGGTCATAATAGGCAGAAGGGGCAATATTATTATTTAAAAATGGAAAGTGATAATAAACCCATGGTTTAAACCCAGCCAGTCAAAATGTCATGCCAAGATATAGCCGCTTCCTTAACCAGTGCACTAATATTGTTCACTTGAAGGAGTGAATGAAAAGGAATGAGCGAATTCGGACAGCCGTTGAGTGTACATTGGTTGTATACTCAATTTTGGAGTGCAATGTGGGATTGAATAAGTGCACTCAATAACTTCCATAACTTTACGTTCCCTTTCAGTCGATAACGTCTCAATACAGGTATCTGGGTATTTTTATTGATGACACTCTCTCCTTTGGCCCTCATGTCCAGCAACTGGTGAAAAGACTGAAAGTGAAATTGGGTTTTTACTTTAGAATTAAATCCTGTCTTTCCTTTGAGGCAAAAAAGAGGCTTGTTGCAGCGACTTTTATATCGGTACTGGACTATGGTGATGTGATATATATGCATGCATCTACACAATGTTTACATGCTTTAGACACTGTTTATCATGGTGCACTGAGGTTTATAACAAATCTTAAAACTCTCACTCATCATTGTGTGTTTTATGCTCGGGTTGGCTGGTCTGCGTTGTCCATCCGAAGACATTGGCATGTTTTTATTTATAAATCTATCCTGGGTTTACTTCCTTCATATCTTTGTACATACATCTGTAAAAAGAATCCTTCTAGCTATAGCCTCCGGTCACAGGAATTATTTTGACTGTCTGTTCCAGTGGTATGGACTGAATTTGGAAAAAAGGCATTTAAATTTGCTGCTCCCTCTGCCTGGAATTGTTTGCAAAGTACATTGATACTGAGGAATCTGGTCTTGTTGGACACTTTTAAAATAGTTTTAAATGATTTGGAGAATGAAACATCGGGGCTGTAGATGTTTTAGCTAGTTATGTATTTGATATTGAAATTTTATTAGAGTTGCTTGTGTGTGTATATGTGTATGTATTGTTGGATGTTATTTGTTACACTCAAACGTGCTGTGTCTGTCAGTTTTGGCCAGGACGCTCTTGTAAAAGAGATTCTTAATCTCAATGTGCTTCTTTCCTGGTAAAATAAAGGTTATAAAACGTCAGATGTAGTTGACGGTCGACTGAATGGGGATCGCGTCAGTGAGCCTATCATCTTCGAGTACTATTGAACGAGCCAATGGAATTGGCGTGCGCGATTTGCATCACACACTCCGCCCCCGCAGCGCGGGTATAAATACAGAAGTGGATGCACGCACTACTTGCCTTTCGCTTCGGAGCCGATCATCTTTGATGTCTCTGAAGAGTGCTGTTGTATTCAACGAGCAAGTGTGTCGGTGTTCTTGCGGGAAGACCTCCCAGTGTTGGTGTTCTACAGCGTGGTGCAGTGGTGATCGCGAGCTTCTCAGCTCTCAACTGCTGTTTTAACAGCATCAAATTTCTACTGTTTTGTTGTGTGTTGACGGTTGGTTAGAGGGCGAGAAGTGAGTGCTTCACTGTTTTGGTTGAAAGACTAATTCAGTGTTTGCCGTGGTCATTCCCTGTGTGCTCCGGGACTGTTGACGGTCCCATTCCTAAAAGAGCAATACGGGTGTGAGTGTCTTTTTCAAGATGCGATTCCATCCGTGCGTTTCTGGGTGCGGTATGGCGCTGTCGCCCTCTGACGGTCATGAAAGCTGTGTCACATGTTTGGGCTTACAGCATGCTGAGGCAGCTTTTGTGGATGACTCATGTTCCCATTGCGGGAACATGGCCATCTCGGTGTTAAGATCTAGACTCGCCTTTGTCAAAATCGTTGCTGCAGTCCCCGCCTCTGGGCCCCGCCCTTGTTCTTCCTCTGGGTTACCTTCCCAGAGAAAGATGGGGTTCCGTCCAAGCTGGGTGATCTGGGGGTCACAGTGAGGGGTAGTCCGCCCGGCCATGCCCCGTGGATTCCTCACTCCTCTTTCGCACCGCAGCCGGTGGAGCTCCCCAATGAACCTGCTGGTCCCTCTGTAATGGACCGTCCGGTCATTTCATTTGGGGCCCCTCCAGGAGACAGTATATATATCGCAGCATCGGAGGGGGAGCTGGACTCTGGAGATGACGACTTGGCTGCGCTGCCTCCTCCTGGGAGACCAGTGTTGTCCGAGCCAGATCCAGAAATATCAGCTATGCTGAAAAAGGCCGCCAAGGCGGTAGGGCTCGTGTGGAACCTCCACCGTGTCCCGAGCCGTCTCGGTTGGATGATTGGTTTATCGGGGCGGGCCGTGCTGGTTCTCAGCCCGCCACCCCAGTACCTTTCTTTCCTGAAGTGCATGAGGAGCTGACGAGGGCATGGATGGCCCCTTTCTCTGCCAGAAACCGCCTAAGTAGCTCCTCCCCCCTCACTACCCTTGACGGGGGAGCGGTGAAGGGTTACGGCGCTATCCCTCCAGCGGAGCACTCTGTCGCGATGCAACTGTGTCCGGGGGCCGGAGCTTCCTGGAGAGGTGATCCTCGTCACCCCTCTAAAGCCTGTAAGTTCTTGTCCGCTCTTACAGGCAAGGCTTACAAAGCTTGTGGGCAAGCCGCTTCCTCCCTCCATGCCATGGCGTTGCTCCAGGTCCACCAGGCCCAGGCACTCATGAACATGCACGAGGGTAGCCCGGACCATGAGCTCCGCACTGCAACTGACCTCGCCCTCCGGGCCACGAAGGTTGCAGCCCGCGCAGTCGGTTCGGCGATGTCCACGCTTGTGGTCCAGGAGCGCCATCTCTTGCTAAACCTGGCCGATATGAGAGAGGCGGACAAGGTTCGGTTCCTGGACTCTCCCATTACCCAGGTTGGGTTATTCGGCGACGCTATGGAGAACTTCGCCCAGCAGTTCTCTACAGCCCAGAGGCAGACGGAGGCTATTCGACACAACCTGCCGCCGAGGTCAGATCCTCCGCCTGCTCGTCGCCGAGGGCGTCCGCCTGTGGCCGCCTCAGCTCCCGCTGGACCACCGCAGCAGCCTACACCCAGGTCCCGGCGTGGAGCCGGCCGCGGGAGGGGCGCCCAGCCCGTTCCAGGCGCTGCCAAGCCAGGTGGTAAGCGACAGCGAAAACGCTGAACTTGGACGCGCCCCCTAGGGATGGAGAACTTGCTCTTGGAGTGGTAACCGATCCACTCCCTCTGGCCGGTTGGAGGGCTGGCTGGAGTTTTTTGTTGTGTGTGTGTCTGTTCTGCCGCTGACTTCTGTAAAAAGGGGTCAGCGTTACCCACATTTTCAGAAAAAGAGCAAATATCTCTGTTCCTGGGTCCTAAGAGGACCAGTTGGCGAGTGTGACCCTGTATAGCCTTACACCCCTCAGCTCTACCTTGGTCGCCAGCAGGCAGCATGGTGCGTTCGAGGACCTGGTCTCCGCCTTCTTACATGCCCCCTGCCGCTAGTGGAGACAGGTAAGTGTTGCACAGCACACTAACACCACACTCTCCACTTTGCTGCCCCACTTCAGGCTCGGCTTCGTTCTCAAGTCAGTGATAAATATCACACTTGGTATTGAGCAGACGTGCTCCTGGACTCCAGTGATATCCATCACACCTTGTGTTGAGCAGTGCTCCTGACTTAAGCAATTATATCTTGTCTTCTGGCGAAGGACTTGATTACCCGCCTCCAGCCGGTATGAAGACTTGTTGTGATCTCATTCTTCATTCTATTAAGTGGTGGGTCGTGACCATCCTGGCCCAGGGTTGGTCTGCAGCTTAGACCTGTATGACATGTGCTTCAGATCTCTACCTTCCGCGCCGCAGGCCATCCTGTGTGTTGCTTGTGAGGGTTGAAGTATCAGTACAGAGTCCTTGCCTTCGAGTGCTCCAGAGTCCGTTGGGTCTTCAGGTCAACTGGGAAAGAGTAATCTCGCCCACGGGTTGAGTATCTCTTTTTCAGTTTTGGAGTACACTCGGTCCAACACGTCTCTCCAATGAGAGTGTGTTCAGTTGGTGCTTATTGAAGTGAGAAAGGGTCTCTCTGAAAGGATCTTTCAGAGGCTCCTGGGGCATATGGTAGATGCAGCCACTTGGCTTCCTCCATATGAAGACCGCTTCAGCGCTAGCTTCACGATCAAGTTCCGAGGTGACCGTGGCAGAGCAGCTCTCCCTGTGTGACTACGTCATCCCGGTCTGCTGCCAAACCCTCAGCAACTGAGGGGCCATGTACAAAGGGCATGTTTTAACGGGGGCCTGAGCGACCCTCGACTACACGGGCATTCGTGCCTCGAGTTTTTAGACATTGCGACCGTTGCCCAAGCTTCCCTTGCATGTCACAACTCACCCGTCACCTCCTCCTTGGAGTCTCAAGCTTCTGAGGACGCTTTGTTTCACTTCCCCGCTCTACTCAATCGTGCCACCGACGAGCTTCACGACAGTTACAGCTGGGTGAGTGGAGACTCCACCCCCTGGGTCATGACCACTCCGGGGACGCTCAGTTGCCTCTCCGGGTTCGTCTCCCTGCCAGTTGTTTCTGTCCGAGCGGACAACCCTTGGACAGACACTGGCTCCCAGCTGCCCCAGGGGCCCGCAGAAATGTGTTTCCCCAGTAAGCCTCCTAAAAATGACTGCGACTCGGGGTCGCCTTGTGCCTGCTCTAGTCAGTGAATTTAATCACACTTCATGTTGAGCAGAAATGCTCCTGTAGCTCAGTGAGTTTATCACACTCAGGTATTGAGCAGAAATGCTCCTGATGCTCAGTGAACTTATCACACTCAAGTGCTGAGCAGAAATCTCCTGTAGCGCAGTGATCTTCACATGTCGTGTTGAGCAGTGCTCCTGTCTTTTGCGCCTGTCGCTTGCACCTGGGTGCCAAGTCAGGAGGGAACAGGTCTTCATAGTTGCCCCTTTTGGCCCAACCTGACCTGGTTCCCGTTGACAGCCTTCCTGACTTCCCCTGATTCAGGTTACGGGGCACGATGGCACCCGCATTCTACCCCTGGAGATATCCGGGCGGTTCTACATCTGAACGTGTACCATCACTTCTGCTAGCACCCCCTAAGAGGTGGTGTGCTTACGCATTTGAAGTGGAACCTAGTCGTTAAGGGCGTCTTCTCTCCTGAGGAGGTCCTGAAAGCTTTCGATCATTTCAGTTCGGGCCGGATAACTCTCATGAACCGAGACCCCGGCCTGGATTGTGCCCAAGGTTCCTACCTCTCCTGTAATGGGTCAGGTGGTAAGCCTGCAAGCGCTGCCTGGAGGAGGCAGAACCAGCCCTGGCTTCCCTGTCCGTCTGCTTCATAGCGGTTATAGACATGTACAGAATGCAGCCTTAGACCTCAGACCAGCTCTTATCTGTTAGGAATCAGCAGAGAGGGAAGGCTGTTTCCAAGCAAAGTGGCCCACTGATATGGTTGCCTTATTTCCGGTGAAAAATTCCGAGATCCTCTTGTCCTCTTTCGTGTCGAGCTCTGGGCGTTTACAGAGTGCTTTGCGGACAGATTAGAGTTGGGGGCTGGGCGACACCTATTGAACCGCTGCTTCCCGTGGGCTCCCTTCTTATGAAGCCAGTTTCACTGTGATCCCGGTTCAAGTGTCGGCTTGCTGCGCCATTCCCCTCCTATGGACTGGATACGTGCGCTTTCTACTCCAGTTGAGTTCTCTTAAGCTGAACCCTGTTGAGTTCCTCCATACCCCTCCGACGCCGGACGTGCAGAACGTCTGGTGTCAGGCCTACCACTCATTAGCAGTGTGGAACCTGTGTTAGGCTGGGTCCATATGTTGCGGTCCCTACGGTGATCCCATATGTGTTTTCTTTCATGATACCTCTCCCTACGGCGAGTCCGTGTCTTCCCTGTCCGGTGTGTCTCCCCCCGTCTTAGGCTGGAGCCACCCCAGTGCCATTCCATATGTTATACTGCCCGTTTCTCGCCCAGTTCATATGTGTATTCTCCACGTTACCTCCCTCTGGGTTGGATGTGGCTTCCGCAGCGTCCCTTCCTTCCAATGTACGGGGAACGCTTTCCAAGAGATCCTGTAGGAACAGCAGTGACTTCCCTGGCCTAAGCCCTGTCCTTCCACGCCTTAAATTTGCGGGGGCATCAGAAGGCCGTTTGTCTAGGCACTGGAAGGTGGCAGCTTTAGTGGCGCTTTCAAAGGTTATCCCCATTCAGTCGACCGTCGCCTACGTCTGACGTTATCGACTGAAAGGGAACGTCCTGGTTGCGTATGCAACCCCCGTTCCCTGAAGGCGGGAACGGAGGACGTAGTCCCCTTGCCACTACCGCTGGACCACCGCTGACCCGGGTTACGCTCGGCTCCTCAGCGAAAAGCAACTAGTGCGTGCATCCACTTCTGTATTTATACCCGCGCAGCGGGGGCGGAGTGTGTGATGCAAATCACGCACGCCAATTCCATTGGCTCTTTCAATAGTACTCGAAGATGATAGGCTCTCTGACGCCTATTCATTTTCAATGGAAGCTGGCTTCTCTCAGCTGCAAGGAGCGTCAAATCCATCGGAGTTGCGTTTTGGGCGTTTTGAGCGTCAATCAGAAAGTTGAAAGTAGCTCAACTTTATGGTAATGAGCTATGACGCGGTTCAGCGGCAAAAGCCAGCAACCAATTGGAATATAGACGTCCTTCGCGCTGGCTGATTCCAGAGAAACATACAGTAGGTGGACAACCAGAATGACAAATCCACCGCGGCAAAAATAAACCAGTCGCATTTCAAATTCGTTCGCGAAATGACCACCAGGTGGCGCAAAGGGACATTTAGCGAAAGCAAAACGTAATTATGTACAAGTAGCCTACATTTTAAATAGAATATAACATTTTATGAATCAAATAGAACATTTTATATAGAACATCAAATAGAACATTTTATGAATCAAAAGTTAAAATAGAAATGGACTGCATTTATATAGCGCTTTCACAGACCGAATGGCCACCAAAGCGCTTTACATATTTGCCTCACATTCACCCATTCATACACACATTCATACACCGACGGTGGTGTCAGCCATGCAAGGCGCCACCCAGCTCGTCGGGAGCAGTTGGGGTTAGGTGTCTTGCTCATGGACACCTCGACACTTGGTCAGGTGGAACCGGGGATTGAACCACCAACCTTTCGGTTTGTAGACAACCTACAAAATAGGCCTATCTCACAGTCAGTGAAAATAAATTGGGTGCAATCAATGACGCTAAACTATTGAGGAATGAGAAGATTGAAGAGCGCTTCTCTCTCGTGCGCGCACTCACACTGACTGCTGAACAACCGAACTTTTGGGCATTTCTCAGTGAGAAAAGTTCTGGTCGAGTGGTAGAACTTAGGTTTCAATCATTTTGATGACACTGTTTCAAATCCCGAATAAACATGGTATTTATAAAATTACCATGCATTTCCATTACACTAAGGAACAAATCTCATCCAACAGATTGACTGAATTTACGTCTTCAAAAGCAGTTCTGTTAAAAAAATAGTAAATAAAACTTCATGGGGTTCCATGCAGAAAGAATTTTTAAAAACATAACCTAAGCTAAGTAAGGTGCGATTTGCCGGTGGGGGATTTCCCCCCTCCACAGTAATCAATACTATAATTAGCCTAAATAGACCACATCACTTATATATATATTTTTTAAATATGCAACACGCACGTTTAAACAACAAACAATAAAATCTGAACCAGCACTTCTGTATTGAGAGATAACATGCAGCGCGTTTCAGTTACGATCCTGGTTCCAGTGGCCTTAATGCATGGATTCACGGCTTTTTAAAATGTCACAACGTGTTTTGAGGTGGTTTTGAACGAAATATTGAAGTTTATAATTAAGTATTTTGACACACCACGCCGAGTGCGTATTCTAAAATCGGGTATTATTCTGGCATTGAATTAGAGTTCGACAAGCGCGGGGGCGCGTTTACTTGAATTTATTTTTCTAATAACAACTAAAATAAAATCATCTTTTATAACTGTAAAAGGTCTTCTTTTTTCATGTAAAGTAGGCCTACACTCACAATAGGCTAACGACAAAACGTTTTCTCGCTCATGTGAGCGAACACACACAGGAGAAACAAAGGTTTGGGCATTTTCTCAGTGAGTTAAGACATGGCCGAGTGGTAGAACTTACGATTCGAACATTGAGATTGTACGGGTTCAAAGCCCGATCAAACATGAACTACTTTAGTTAAATTTTGTATTTAGGCTATTAATGTAGAGAGATTTGTCTAGTTCTGAAACTCTGTTACACCATTTAGTTTTTTGCTTATATATATACATATATATAGCCTTTGATTCACTATAGCCTATAGAGTTTTTAAGGTTTTAAGTAAAGTGCGATTTGCCAGGGGGTCGAGTGGCCATTTGCATTTTTCTAAAATCGGGTTTTATTCTGGCATGTTGAATTAGTGTTCGACAAACGCTGCGGCGCGTTCATTTGGATTTGTTTTTCTCATAACAGCTAAAATAACTTAATAGGCTACTCCGTGATTTTTTGGTCATACAGATAAGTGTAGAGTAGCCCACATCGTTCAAAACTGTAAACTTTTATTCTGTCGTCTCTGTCTCCGGGAACTACGCGTCACAAATATGAACCACTTGCCTCAGCTCAGTCACGATAAGAAATCGGCTATGTCTAAAGCCTTTAAATGTCTAAATATTTAGGCTAATAAATGTTATCTGATTATGTAATCTGATTGTGGTAATTATGTACCAGTTTAGCTATCATGTAAGCGCTTCCCAATGAGAAAATGACAAGGGTGAAAATCTCGCTCTAATTAAATGTAGGCTAAATCGCCCTGAATTAAAATGTAAAAACAGATCAAATAGTTTATTTGTCAAAATGTTGCGATATTGTTTAATTTAAGTTAATAATTATTCGATAAATTTTATTTAGTTTAGCAGCAGTACCACGAAGCACCGTGGTTCAAGATTTATTTGAATAATAATAATAATAAAAACTTAATTCACAAATTGCATGCACCCTGGTTGTAAGGATGTAAGGATCCCTGTAGAATTTAATATTGAATTGAACATTTTGTTCATGACAACAAATGAGAATTCATGAGTTTGAAGATTATAGTTTACTTGGAAAAAGCTGTCCCAAACCTGTTTTATTTCTTTAAATTGTTGAAATAATTAAATATTTAGTAATAAACTTTCATGACAGAAATATCACTACATGTAGCTTAAATCGTTTAATTCCTTCATTATCAACACTTTAATAGCCTAATGCTAATGTCTAGAATAGCGATTTAAGCGTGAATTGCGCTCAAATAGCCTGTGGGGGGTTGGGAGGGACAGTTCAGTGTGTGCAGGACAATAGGTGTTAATGTTCCTCTTTCATATGGAGAGTGTCGGACAGCCTGATGAGCAGGCAAAGGCAAAATTATTTTAAGGGTAAATCTCTCGATGTGTCCAAATGTAGGCCCCATATCTTATTAAATTATAAATATTGTAGTTTATTTATTGTAGCATATTTAAAGTTTTTTTACACAAAATTTAAATTGAAGTGTTCAATCCAGTCTTTTCAACTGGTTTCGTAGAGTTTTAGAATGTTTGAGCAGTGTTTATGATTGTCAACAATCTGGCATTATCTAAACATGAACTGTTGCCGAAACGCGTTCATGCCAAGAAACGAATGGTAGTGATCAGCAGATACAGAGCTCTTTAATTCGCGATCAACCTCGTTTTGTTGTAAGGTGAATTCAACAAGGCATGCTGTGTCTTTGAAGCAACAAAGGCTAAATAATTGGTTACTGTATTTTTTTCGCGATTTGTATGGATGACACGCAGGGACATATACAGTATTATCAGCTGTTTGATGTGTTTTTATCCTGAAATGTTTAATTTCGTGAGAGACCCGGTGCGCGCAGCAAGGGAGACTAAATAAACTTGCTAAAAAGAGATCCAGCGCGAGAGAGAGGCAAAGAAAAACGCATGTTTTTAATTTACGTTGCTTTGGACTATTTCCTTTTTGTACTGTTTTAAATGTTTCATTTAGCTGCAATTTCTTTGGCAATACAAATTTAAAATGTCGCAAGAATAAGATTCTGTGTTTCTTATTTTTCATCGCAAAGGAAATAAACTCTAAACTCGATGCAGCTGTTTTAAATAAAATAAACTGTCCCGACACTTTATTTAAACCTTGAAATGTTCGATGAGGTTTCAACTTAAGCAATTTTAGTGTTTTTAACACAATAATTTAGCAGACTAAAGACAAGCTTTTTCATTTTCTGACGCGATCGGCTGACAATCAGATTTGTTGTCTGTGCAGCGGCTCTACAGAAATGTAGCAAATTTATGTTGTAATTTGCCATTGCTAATTAAACAAAACGTTTGACTTTAAATAAATAAACAGTCAACAAACTCGCTAATAAACAGTTAAGCATCAAGAACGGTAAAACACTAACGCTGTCAGCCAACAGCGTATGCTACAATGAGATTCGATCTCGGGTCGCTGGAAGCTCCGAGAAGCTCAAGTCGTTGCGTTGACCACAGAGCTACCGCCTGAACGCTATTCAGTCAACGTCTTATGTTCTTGCAAAGCCTCATTGATGTAGCTTAATATGTTTCTATTACAATGTTTTAAGTTTTCATTATTTATTCAATTTAATTTCAGTATTGTGATTATGAATTATTTTAACCACGTTTCACTTGATTTCATCTGCTACCAGCTTTCAATCGCTCTGAATGAGCCGCGGCGCGGCGGCAGATTACGCAATAGAGAGAATAAACGGACACTATTCAAAGTCTGTGATTGTAGCGCCTCTTAGCGGTTAAGGCAGCAAATACACCCCAAATTTTACCGCCGCGGCAGAAGGGCCGCAGGAAAAGTATTATTCTGGTTGTCCACCATCGTTTTGTACCTGGAAAAAGAGTGAAAAGAGCTGTGAGAGTTATCAGAAAAAGAGTTTTCTGATTGGGTAGGACAGAACTGCATACATTGCATTTTTCAAGTTTTCCTGGATTTCCCTGAAGACAAAATTAATTTTTTTCCCTCCTCCTTTCTCTTCATGGACTGAACTGAAATTCATTTTTGATGAACAGAACTAATTTTTTTTTTTAAATTTGGAAAAGAAAAACTGAGGTTCAATTTCAGAAATTGATATTGGGAAATTTTGACTGTTTATCATTTATTTGAAATAATGTGTGTTACTGTTATCTTTGTTTTTATTTAGTTTTTTCTTTCAATTTCAAAAGATACAACTCGTGCAAAAGAAATTACATGCAAAAGAAAAATACACTTACCTTTTCATTAATTAGCTGCATTCCAGTGGTCTAAGTGGTTAGTTGTTTTTTGTCTTTGCTAATTTTTGCTTCAGTGAGTCAATCCAAATCTTCTGATTCTGGTCCATAGTTTTGCTTTTAAATCGACCTAGTAACTGAGATGAGTGCTACACATTGAATAAAGTAGTGTGAACTATCACTTTACCTGTATCCCACTGGAATAGAGAATGGCTGATTCAATGTCACTGGAGCAGTTTAAAGGCAACAGAACAACAGAGAAACATCAATTCTCCCAGCTGGCCAGCAACCTCGTTAGGATCCACACAATGTTGCCTAAAGAGAAGCTCAGAGACAGTTTAAAAAAAAAACTCACAATTGAGGCCATCCAAAGTCATGGAAGCCAATGACGATGTGGAGGCCCAGTACATTGCAGAAGCGAAGCTGGACGCAGATGTTTTTGTGTTGAACGATATAGAAAAAACTGAAAGTGAGTGTAAGATGGAACTAAAGGGCTAAGAGACCTCATCCAAAAGACACTAAGGACCAACTTTGGAGAAGAGGAGCTAGTTATGTTGATATTGGCTGCAGAGGATGAAGCAGAGAGTGTGTCATCTATCGAACCCAGTGGCAAAAAAGGCCTCTGACTTCATGCTCGACCATCTAGAAAGACTTGTTAAAATGGCAAAAGAGCTGCATACAAAGTGCAAATGCTGGGCCCCTCCTGCTGAGCAGAAAGCCACTGCCACTGTGGAAACTGCCAGCCAGGCGGCAAAGAGATTACCCTTGCTGAAGAAAGAGAGTTGGAGGTGTAAGTGGCCTTACATATATTTAGCTGCTTATGACCACAGTAAGAGATCCCACTGGCATGCCAGATATCCCTGGATAGAAGATCCAGCCACATTGCCGAACAACAGAAAGGCAGTCGAGATCACCTTCCTGTGGACCGAGAGACAGCTGGCCAAAGAACTGGAAAGGAAAAGCACCTACGCCGCACAACTTCATGACATGGTCAATCTGCAGTGAAATTGTCCAAAGAAGCTCTATTGACTTGTTCCGGACCAGTTTGGTACATTAGCCATCTCATCACTCCAAATCCACATTCTGTCAGAACTCCAGTAAGACTTCTGTGGAACAACAGTCGAAAGTTCAGAGGCCTGATTCTAAATGACCTTCTGCTAAAAGGTCCAGATGTCCTCAACTCAATCTGTGCTGTGCTTCTCAAGTTCTGGAGGGGTTTATTCTTTGCCCAGGGAGATATCAAAAAAATGTATGGCTCGAAGACTAAATAGTACACTTGAACAGGTTTTTGTGCGCGACTCTGAAGAGGAAGAAAGTGAAAATGTAATATATTGTCTAATAATATGTAAACTGGAATGTTTCAAACTGCTTCAAATATTGCTGTTTGAGCATAAACAAGTCAAGTCACCTTTATTTATTTAGTGCTTTTTACAATACAGATAGTATTAAAGCAGCTTCACAGTGATAACATGAAAATAATACAAAAAAGTTTGTTTCTAGAAGAAAATTACTTGAGGTGGACAATGATGCAAGGCAGATCAATAATATTGTTGAATATTAAATGTCCCTAACTAAGCAAGCCAAAAGCCAAGGCACAGTGGCAAGAAACCAAAACTCCATCAGGTGACAGAATGGAGAAAAAAACCTTGGGAGAAACCAGGCTCAGTCAGGGGGCCAGTCCTCCTCTGGCCAACGAGCGGACAGTGTATGATTACAATTCAGGCAACATTACAGGTCAGAAGTTAGATTGAATCAGAACATTCACAATATTTATCCAGTTCCATCTGGTTGGAGGTCAGAGTCATCACGCCGGTATGGAGATGAGTTTGTTGAGGATCAATGCCGATGGCTGTCGTGTCGGTGAGGCCTTCACAGGGCTGATGAGGCTGGCACTTCAGGGATGCGTTGTGGTCGTGTCCAGGCGCATGTTCACCGTCTGATCTGGATACGGCCCGGATCCGGCTGACATCAGTAAACCTCGGAATAAACGGAAAGACTAAAATTAGTGTAGATGCCGTTCTTCTTATGATGTAAGGAGTACACTGGGTGTTATAGGTAGTGTCCCCGGTTCCGGCTAACCTAATCTATGCAGCCTAATAATTATTTAACTGATTTGAATAATATAAATGTATAATGTTCTATGTGTATGCCAGGTAAAAGAGATGTGTTTTTAGTATAAATTTAAACTGACAGAGTGTGTCTGCCTCCCAAACAATGTTAGGGAGACTGTTCCAAAGTTTAGGTGCTAAATAGGAAAAGGATCTAATGCCAGCAGTTGAATTTGATATTATAGTTATTATCAACTGGCCAAAATTTTGAGATCGCAAATGACATGAAGGACTGTAATGCGTTAAGAGCTCGCTCGAATACTGGGGAGCTAAACCATTTAGCAGGTCTGATAGCGCTCCGGCGCCACGCCGGATTTCCGGCGTACAGACGTGTCTGAAAAAAAAAAAAGCAACAGCAAAAGAAGCGGAGTTCGACCAATCATAGCGCTGGGTTCATTCCCCAAATAGCAAGCGGGTATGATTGACAGATGCGTAAGGCCTATCATTAAAAAGAGACTGAACATCGACAGCAATAAAGAATCCCGCTTCCACTCCCGCGGCCGCCTCTGACTGAGTTCATGAGCGAGGACAGTAACTTAGGCTACAGTAGTCACGGTACTTCTGACTCCTGAAGGTAAACGGGCTGGGGTGGATGTGGAAAGTTGAAGTATTGTATTGAGTTAACTTAATCTGGATTTTATTATCACACGGAGTGATCGCAATCGCATGGGTTTTCTTAAAATACTCCGTCATTCATGTCACTCAGATAAGATGAAGACATCATACAAAAAAGCTTAAGTATTGATGAACAATAAATCTAAATAAAATTAAAATCGCTATGGCTTACTGATTATGAAAGTGCTTTGATTTGTGGATTGATTTACTGATAAGCGCGAGTCCGCAAACAGGCGTTTATTTATTCATTCTCAGTGTTGAGAAATGTAGCCTGCATGTGTTACGTTATTGTGTTATAATAACTAAAGTACCTAATTATGTTGTTACATAATAATTTTGTATGAAAACTAGCGCGTTACTTGTGGATAAGAAACCGTTGTATCAGTGCTGCGCGAGCTCTCTCTCACACAAACACAGACCGCGCGCACAGAGAGAGATTATAATTGTAAAATGAAAATTGACGAACTGTTTTGTTCTTGGTTGTGTTTTTTGCCTGTCAAAATGCCAGAAAGCATTTTTTATTATCCATCCCGTGTTTTTAAAATTCGTTAAATTACGGACGTTTTACTATTAACACAGCTGTATGTCAGATTCTTCTAACATATAGGCTACTTGATATTCTTTTTAGAATAAGTGATTCGTTTTGCTATTATTGGCCCTGTGACAGGACTCATGTCTATTCATTGTCAACTATTTTCTATAAGTATGTTTGTATTGGCTAACGTTTATTCAGCTAATGCGTGTCCTGTTTAAAATGTGCAATGTTCAAATGCAAAGACACCACGTCTCAAATAAAAGCCCTTTTTTCATTTCTTTTTATCAAGAAGGCTATCATATTTGGATATTGGAATAACAAATTAAGTAGCACTATCTTAAATGTACTGTTTTCTAGGGGTTTCTTAATTTTAGACTAGTTGACCAGCACACATTATTTTGCAATGCAATATTAATCATGAAAAAATACATTGCAGTGCAGTGCAAGTGAAATTTAGGATTTGGGTCGAATTCCAAAAACTTTAGAGGTCAAGAATTATGTAGATGGGCATGTGTTTGTGTGTGTCTTGCATTCTCAAAACATTATGACAAAAATATATGACAACAATATAAGAAGACTAGAAGAACAATCGCTCATCACTTTGTGTGAGAAATTAGCGAAGGAAAACCTCGCCCTTACGCATCTGTCCCAGGGTAAACATTTCAGGCTCAGGATTTTTTCTACTATCACCCCTGCATTTAGTGCTTTGGAAGTAGGCAGCAATATTAAAAAATGTATATGATGTTTAATAGGGAGCCAATGCAGTGTAGGCTATGATAAGAAAAAAAAGACGGTGCAGTAGATCCTAATTTCTCCCCGTTTGTCTATGATCAGCCGCGTAGCGTTTTTAACATCTGCGAACATCACCAGAGAATGCCCTTTTAATTGGTTGTTAGTCATTGTGAGTCACGTATCAAGCAACGATGACGACAAGTGACAAAGGCGGGAAATGTAAAAATGACTACCTCCAAGCAGCCGGCGAAAAGAAAGTTAACTATAATGGAAGTATAATTATATAAAGATATTTGCACTACACTTCCTTAAAATGTTGTCTAATTAAATTAAAAATATTATTTTATGCACTGGAAAGAACATTCTAGAAGTTTAATTCTATTGAATAAGTTCGCACAAGGCTACAGAAAACTGTTGTGTTTATTTTTCTTCAAATGCAGTCTAATGGCTCGTTTCCACTGAGGAGTACGGTACAGTACGGTTCGGGTCGGGTCGGGTCAGTAAACCATGATCCAGCTAGCGTTTCCACCGCCAACAGTACCCTACTTGATAGGCGTGGTGTTTCCCTGAAAGAAGCGATCAACGTCATTTTCGCGCGAAGAAGAAAGCGACAAAGTAAACACCAATGGATGGCATACAGCAGATCTTGTTCTTGCTTCTCGGCATGTTTGTCACAAGAAGACAAGCGCCGACATTAGGCATTTCTCATTACCACAGAAAACTGTTGGTAATGAAAACCCCCCAAGCCAGATTCCCAGTGAAATGCTCTCAGTGAGAAAGTGCAGTGAGTTTGCTTCTTTCTTCTCTGAGAAAATCAATAATATCAGAAAGGTGATCAGCTCATCCTTGAGTTGCGCTGGTGTCAGGCAGATCAGACAACAGCACGAGAAAGTAGCCACTATGTCTGATTTCGAAGAAATTGATGGCAAAATTTTGGAAGAAACCGTACAGCAACTAAAAACATCAACCTGCGCCCTTGATGCACTTCCCACATCTTTTTTCAAAAATGTGTTACACAGCTTAGAGGCAGATCTCCTAGAAGTGGTAAATGCCTCACTTCTCTCTGGGAGTTTTCCGACCTCCCTGAAAACTGCTGTTGTCAAGCCCCTCCTGAAAAAGAGCAATCTGGATAAGACCATATTAAATAACTATAGACCGATCTCAAATCTTCCTT
Source organism: Siphateles boraxobius (assembly GCF_051911475.1). NCBI lineage: Eukaryota > Metazoa > Chordata > Actinopteri > Cypriniformes > Leuciscidae > Siphateles > Siphateles boraxobius. Next base: position 5,572,312 of record NW_027509188.1, read on the forward strand.
TCATAGGCAAGATCATTGAAAAAGTTGTCTTCAATCAGCTGAACAAATTCTTAAGCTCGAATGGATACTTTGACCATTTTCAATCTGGTTTCCGACCGCACCACAGTACAGAGACCGCGCTCATAAAGATAATAAATGATATTCGCTTAAATACTGATACAGGCAAATTATCAGTGCTGGTACTACTCGACCTCAGTGCTGCATTTGACACTGTCGATCACAAAATACTTCTTGATAGGCTGGAAAACTGGGTCGGGCTTTCTGGGATAGTCCTAAAATGGTTCAGGTCATACTTAGGAGGCAGAGGTTATTATGTGAGTATAGGAGACCATAAGTCTGAGTGGACATCCATGACATGCGGAGTCCCTCAAGGCTCAATTCTTGCGCCACTCCTATTCAACCTGTACATGCTCCCAATGAGCCAAATAATGAGAAAGAACCAAATCGCTTACCATAGCTATGCAGACGATACACAGCTCTACTTAGCCCTATCGCCTAACGATTACAGCCCCATTAACTCCCTTTGCCAATGCATTGATGAAATAAACAATTGGATGTGCCAAAACTTTCTTCAGTTAAACAAAGACAAAACTGAAGTCATTGCGTTTGGAAACAAAGATGAAGTTCTCAAGGTGAACGCATACCTTCAGTCTTGGGGTCAAACAACTAAAAATCAAGTCAGGAATCTGGGTGTGTCTCTGGAGTCAGACCTTAGTTTCAGTAGTCATGTCAAAGCAATAACTAAATCAGCATATTATCACCTGAAAAATATTGCAAGAATTAGATGCTTTGTTTCCATTCAAGACTTAGAAAAACTTGTGCATGCTTTCATCACCAGCAGGGTGGATTATTGTAATGGACTTCTCACTGGCCTTCCCAAAAAGACCATAAGACAGTTGCAGCTCATACAGAACGCTGCTGCTAGGATTCTGAGCAGAACCAGAAAATATGAACACATCACACCAGTCCTCAGGTCTTTACACTGGCTGCCAGTTACATTTAGGATTGATTTTAAAGTATTATTACTGGTATATAAATCATTCAATGGCCTAGGACCTCAATACATTGCAGATATGCTCAGTGAATATAAACCCAACAGATCACTCAGATCATTAGGATCACATCGGCTAGAAATACCAAGGGTTCACTCTAAGCACGGCGAGTCTGCTTTTAGCTACTGTCACGGTGTGGCTTCATGTCTTGTTCCTGCCTGTCCTGTGTTTCCCTTGTCTTGTGTGAACTTTAGTTATTTCCTGTTCTGTGTCATGTTTTGTAGTCCTTTGTAGTTTTTCTAGTTTATAAGTATCCCCAGGTGTTTCTGATTAACCACGCCCTCTTGTTATCTTGTTTAGCTCGTTTACCCCTGTATTTAAGCCCTGTGTTTCAGCCCTGTCTTTGTGAGTTGTTAATGTTGTAATGGTTGCTGTTTCTGTGTTCCTGGTCTGAGTTTCTTTTGTTTGTTTTATCTATAAATGTGTTTGTAATTGGATTCATTGCTCGCTTCATTCTTCCCAGATCGTTACAGAACAACTCACCCAAATATGAATCCAGCAGCACGGATCTCGCCTGATCTACACAACCTAGACCGGGAGTTCGCTGGACAGATCGCGGCCTTGGCCCTGGAAAGCCTTGATCTATTCCAGTATACGTGGGGATTTGTTCCTCTTGCTGCCTCCTGCTCCCTGGATGACGAGGCAATTAAAGTCTGTTACCGGCTGGGGGCTAAGGAGGTTAACCCGAGGGAACTCCCCAATCTCTCCGGTCTGGGCTGGAGAGAGGCGCTTTCCAGATGTTTGGAGAGCTTCATCCCGTGTCACGCCAGGCCTTTACCGCTGGTCCATGTTCCGGTGGTCCCAGTTCCGGTGGTCCCGAATCCGGTGGTCCGGAGACGGAGGAGGAGGAGAAAAATGGCCTCCTCAACGACATGTCCGGTGGCTCCTAAGCCAAAGACCGTCCAGCCAGAGACTGTCCAGCCAGAGATCGTCCAGCCAGAGCTTCACATCAGCCACGTCCAGCCAGAGCCAGTCTTCGAGCAAGAGCCAAAGCCAGTCTTCGAGCAAGAGCCAGAGCCAGTCTTCGAGCAAGAGCCAGAGCCAGTCTTCGAGCAAGAGCCAGAGCCAGTCTTCGAGCAAGAGCCAGAGCCAGTCTTCGAGCAAGAGCCAGAGCCAGTCTTCGAGCAAGAGCCAGAGCCAGTCTTCGAGCAAGAGCCAGAGCCAGTCTTCGAGCAAGAGCCAGAGCCAGTCTTCGAGCAAGAGCCAGAGCCAGTCTTCGAGCAAGAGCCTGAGCCCGTCGCCTGTTCGCCAGAACCGGAGCATATCACCTGCCCGCCAGAGACTGAACACGCCGCACTTGGGTCTGTCCTGGAAGACACAGCGCTTATTGTGGTGTCCATGGCTGTTTTGTGTGTGTGGGCAGCACACACATCAGCGACAGCCCATGAACCCAGCCCAGAGTTTCCTTCGCCGCTGGTCCCGTCCAGCCCAGAGTTTCCTTCGCCGCTGGTCCCGTCCAGCCCAGAGTTTCCTTCGCCGCTGGTCCCGTCCAGCCCAGAGTTTCCTTCACCGCTGGTCCCGTCGAGCCCAGAGTTTCCGTTACCACTGGTCCTGCCCAGCACAAAGCCCTCTTCCCTGCTGATAACGCCCAGCCCAGAGCCCGTTGATCCTGCGCCAGAGCCCGCCGATCCAGAGACTGTTCAAGTCACGTCTGCCGATCCAGAGACTGTTCAAGTCACGTCTGCCGATCCAGAGACTGTTCAAGTCACGTCTGCCGATCCAGAGACTGTTCAAGTCACGTCTGCCCATCCAGACACTGTTCAAGTCACGTCTGCCCATCCAGAGACTGTTCAAGTCACGTCTGCCGATCCAGAGACTGTTCAAGTCACGTCTGCCGATCCAGAGACTGTTCAAGTCACGTCTGCCGATCCAGAGACTGTTCAAGTCACGTCTGTCGATCCAAGTCACGTCTGCCGATCCAGAGACTGTTCAAGTCACGTCTGCCGATCCAGAGACTGTTCAAGTCACGTCTGCCGATCCAGAGACTGTTCAAGTCACGTCTGCCGATCCAGAGACTGTTCAAGTCACGTCTGCCGATCCAGAGACTGTTCAAGTCACGTCTGCCGATCCAGAGACTGTTCAAGTCACGTCTGCCGATCCAGAGACTGTTCAAGTCACGTCTGCCGATCCAGAGACTGTTCAAGTCACGTCTGCCGATCCAGAGACTGTTCAAGTCACGTCTGCCGATCCAGAGACTGTTCAAGTCACGTCTGCCGATCCAGAGACTGATCAAGTCACGTCTGCCGATCCAGAGACTTTTCATGTCACTTCCTCCGAGCCAGTGTCTACGGACAAGATGGCCGCCTCCGAGTCAGAGTCTGTTCCTGTTCCCGAGCCAGAGTCTGTGTTGTCTGTTCCCAAGCCAGTGAGTGTGTTGTCTGTTCCCGAGCCAGTGAGTGTGTTGTCTGTTCCCGAGCCAGTGAGTGTGTTGTCTGTTCCCGAGCCAGTGTGTGTGTTGTCTGTTCCCGAACCAGTGTGTTTGTTGTCTGTTCCCGAGCCAGTGTGTTTGTTGTCTGTTCCCGAGCCAGTGTGTTTGTTGTCTGTTCCCGAGCCAGTGTGTGTGTTGTCTGTTCCCGTGCCAGAGCCAGTGTGTTTGTTGTCTGTTCCCGAGCCAGTGTGTTTGTTGTCTGTTCCCGAGCCAGTGTGTGTGTTGTCTGTTCCCGAGCCAGAGCCAGTGTGTGTGTTGTCCGTTCCCGAGCCAGAGCCAGTGTGTGTGTTGTCTGTTCCCAAACCAGTGTGTGTGTTGTCTGTTCCCGAGACAGTGTGTGCTGTTCCCGAGCCGGTGTCTGCTGTTCCCGAGCCGGTGTCTGCTGTTCCCGAGCCGGTGTCTGCTGTTCCCGAGCCGGTGTCTGCTGTTCCCGAGCCGGTGTCTGCTGTTCCTGAGCCGGGATCGCCCGAAGGGCCTTCTCCGCCGTGGCCGCCCGAGGGGTCTTCACCGCCGTGGCCGCCTGAGGGGTCTTCACCGCCGTGGCCGCCCGAGGGGTCTTCACCGCCGTGGCCGCCCGAGCCGGTGTCTGCTGTTCCCGAGCCGGTGTCTGCTGTTCCCGAGCCGGTGTCTGCTGTTCCTGAGCCGGGATCGCCCGAAGGGCCTTCTCCGCCGTGGCCGCCCGAGGGGTCTTCACCGCCGTGGCCGCCTGAGGGGTCTTCACCGCCGTGGCCGCCCGAGGGGTCTTCACCGCCGTGGCCGCCCGAAGGGTCTTCTACGCCCTGGCCGCCCGAAGGGTCTTCACCGCCCTGGCCGCCCGAGGGGTCATCTCTGCCCTGGTCGCCCGATGGACTGTCACCGCCCTGGCCGCCTGCGCGGCCTGCTCCACCCTGGCCGCCGCCTGCGCGTCCTGCTCCGCCCACGTCCCATGGCCCATGCCCGCCATTGCAAGGCCCTGGTCCTGTTCCCTGCGCGGACCTGGCCCTCCATCCCTGCCCCAAGACCGCCTCCACTTCACCACCCTCCTGAACTTTTTTTTGTTTGTTTTTTACGGGCGTCGGGAGCCGCCCATAGGGGGAGGGCTATGTCACGGTGTGGCTTCATGTCTTGTTCCTGCCTGTCCTGTGTTTCCCTTGTCTTGTGTGAACTTTAGTTATTTCCTGTTCTGTGTCATGTTTTGTAGTCCTTTGTAGTTTTTCTAGTTTATAAGTATCCCCAGGTGTTTCTGATTAACCACGCCCTCTTGTTATCTTGTTTAGCTCGTTTACCCCTGCATTTAAGCCCTGTGTTTCAGCCCTGTCTTTGTGAGTTGTTAATGTTGTAATGGTTGCTGTTTCTGTGTTCCTGGTCTGAGTTTCTTTTGTTTGTTTTATCTATAAATGTGCTTGCAATTGGATTCACTGCTCGCTTCATTCTTCCCAGATCGTTACAGCTACTATGCCAGCCGCAGCTGGAACCAGCTTCCAGAAGAGATCAGATGTGCTCCTACAGTAGTCACATTCAAATCCAGACTCAAAACACATCTGTTTAACTGTGCATTTACTGAATGAGCACTGTGCCACTGTTCGTCCGACTGTTTGCACTGTATTTTATTTTATGTTTTAATTATTCTGATTTCTGTATTTTATCTTTTATTCTAAACTGTTTTAATTATTCTGATTTCTTTTGATTATTTTAATTTCTTCTATGTAAAGCACTTTGAATTACCATTGTGTATGAAATGTGCTATATAAATAAACTTGCCTTGCCTTGCCTTGCCTTACCAAGTATATAAAGTTCTCAGCAGAATGACTCCCGAGGACGCGAGTCCGGTAATTCTCCAAATGGAACAGCGCGTTCTTGAAAGCGTCACTCAGCTCGCTCTGCATGTACATTTTAGGCAACAATAAAACGAAATATGTTATAAAACACCACTCTGCCTCTTTTCGTTTTCATTTAAATACATTTTAAACATTATAGGCACACAAATGTGGTTCAGGCAATGTATAGACCTGATTATATACATGTTTAACATTAGCCTATTTATAACAAAACGAAATATAAAACACAACCCTGCATCTTTTCGTTTAAATTTAAAAAAATATTAAACATATTCCAGGCAATATTGTTATATAGGTGGAAGGTGAACCCAGGCGCAGACAGCAGATGCAATGAACACAGGATTTATTGAGACAAAAACAGGAAAACAAAACCCACGAGGGGGCAAACAAGACAGGGTAGAACACTCCAGACTAAGACAGGAACAAAATAAAGACACGAACAGACACTTCTTGAATAACTGACTTCTCCATGAAATACTCACTGTTAGAAACACACAACGTCAAACAATGAACCGACACAGACAGCAAACACAAGGGGATTATATGGGGAACACTAATGACGAGGACAGGTGAAACTGACTAGACAATAATGACAAGACGAGGATAACAAGACGTAACGAGACACCACAAGCACATGGCACAAAACACAAGACCATGGGTCTGTCATGATCCTGCCTCAAGACTAGAGAAATGAAATGACAAGAGGGCAGAATCATGACAGAACCCCCACCTTAAGGTGCGGCTACCAGACGCTCCAAAAGAGGACATCAAACACGAGACATGACAGACTGGGAAACAGACACAAACCAACAAAACATGACAAATAAAAGCAACGGCATACAAGAATATACAATAATGGGGTCCGGGTGAAACATCAGAAACAATAAACTCGGAAGGGGAGGCGGAGGAAACACAAAGTCCTTAGAGGGTAGTCCAGGGGGAACATGTGCACGGGGATTCTTAGGTCCGCGGGACGAGGATGGGGAACGAGGAATCCGAGCAGACTTGGAAGGGGGCACACAAGGAGGTGACTTAGGGGATACAGTTCGTGGCTGAACAGGGACAGGAGGTACAGTGGGCGACGGAGCGGGGATAGTGACAGGGAAAACTGAGGGTGACGAAACAAGTCTCTTGATCGGGGAAACAGCAGGTAAGGGAACAGAACACATAACCGGGGGTGTAGCGGGTGACTGAGGAGTGGAAGCCAAACTCACTGAATCAGACTCGGTGATCAAAAAGTCAGACTCTGGATCTGCGCTCTCAGAAGCGGATTCGGAAACCAAACTCCTTGAGTCGGACACGGAAACAAAGTTCTTTGCGGTAGCATGAGGAGCAGCGCTCACCGGGACAGGATCGGGTCCAGCGCTCACTGGGACAGGATCAGGTGCAGCACTCACCGGGGCAGGATCGAGTGAAGCGCTCACCGGGAAAAGATCGGGTGCAGCGCTCACCGGGACAGGATAGACAGGGGGTTCAAGGATCTTGAGAAGACGGGACAGGTATTCAGACAGGGTCTTGGCTGCAATGTTTATGGGCATCTCCTGATGCGCCGAAACTGCCTGCACAATCCTCTCTGCGGCAAGATCGGCCGCAACTCTCGGAGAAGAGGGCTCCGAGGCAGCGCTTGCTGAGGCGGGTTCTGGAACAGCGCTCTCAGTCACCGAATCGGGCATTGTGGCTCCTGCAGCAGCTCCAGGAACAGCTCTCACAGAAGCCGTAACAGGTTGAGAACTCACTGCGGGCACATGGGAAGGTTGAGACGGAGAGCGAGAAGATCCCTTCCTTCTCTTCTTCCTCCTGGGACGAGAAGCAGAGGCCATGAGTGAGTCAGTGCTCGGTTGAGGAACCATTGCCGGGTCCGTGACAGGCGGCAGAGGAACGGTCCTCTCAGGCTGGATTGACTCCGAAGCGGACGCCTCTGACGGGGATTCCCATGAGATCCGCCTCCCTCGTTTTCCACGGAGATCAAAAGGGACGGACGGAGCTTTAGGAGTCGTGGAAGCGTCAACCGGGCTTCCAAACATCGCGACCCCTATCCGGAGACCTTCAGGGATAACCGACAGTCGAGCAGAAGGTGAAGATCCTGTAACACTCTGCAGCTCCCGCTGTGACAGAGCGTCCACCATGCTGTGGAACGGGCGGCTGACCAGTTTCTCACGCTCAGCGAGAGGGGGAGGAGCGTTGAGACCCGCGATGAGGTAGCATTTCGTCAGGCTGTCCGGCAGGAAGAACCCTCTTTCCTCCACAAGCCGGACATACTCTCTCAGGGTTAACCTACCCTGAGGAGGGAAAGGAAGCTTGCCCTCCCGGCTGTCGGCGACGACCGACTGCCACCACCGCTCGGGGTCTGAAGACTGCGGGGTTGTGTAGATCGACGCGCTGTCCGCTGGGTTCCCTTCTGGTCGGTTCATTCTGTTATATAGGTGGAAGGTGAACCCAGGCGCAGACAGCAGATGCAATGAACACAGGATTTATTGATACAAAAACAGGAAAACAAAACCCACGAGGGGGCAAACAAGACAGGGTAGAACTCTCTAGACTAAGACAGGAACAAAATAAAGACACGAACAGACACTTCTTGAATAACTGACTTCTCCATGAAATACTCACTGTTAGAAACACACAACGTCAAACAATGAACCGACACAGGACAGCAAACACAAGGGGATTATATGGGGAACACTAATGACGAGGACAGGTGAAACTGACTAGACAATAATGACAAGACGAGGATAACAAGGGGGCGGGGTGACGTAACGAGACTCCACAAGCACATGGCACAAAACACAAGACCATGGGTCTGTCATGATCCTGCCTCAAGACTAGAGAAATGAAATGACAAGAGGGCAGAATCATGACAAATATGTGCATTTGTACAAATGTTGCAATAAACAACATTACAGTGATAATCTTGTAATAAAAAATGACAAAACTCAACCCTATCTCTTTTTGTTAAATTTCAGTTCTATCAATAATAGCCATTATAAAAGTATAAGTAAAAGGTAACGTTACAAGAAGCTATACAATAAGAAATAAAGCAAACAATTCAGTCAAATATACAAATTCAGCGCTAGTCTAACGTTAATTTTACAACGGAAAAGTTATAGCCTAAATATATGAAACTTCACTTAGCCCTCAGCCAAAACGATTGGCCAGGGAACGAATTATCGATTCATGAGACCAAAGATCACCCGTTAGATATACACAAGACGAATTACCACTACAGAGTCAGCGGCAAACGTCAGAACGACTAGCCGAGGAAAGGCTGTTCCAGGTGGGGAACATGAGCGCCGAGCGCCCGGTGATCGCCTGGAATGGATCAAATTATCATAAATCATTATAAATAAACCGCAGATTTGAGCTTTAAACAACTACATTCTCGCCTCAAAAACTCTTAAAACAACATTTCGTGAAAGAATAATCGTAGTATTATATTCCAACTGTATATTAAATGTTGTCATTCCCCTTGTAGCTCGCAAGTGACGATACTCTGTCAACCAATCAGCGTTCTGCAGTGAGTCTAGCTGCTCCCTTTAGTACCGTACCACTGTGCTAGGTACCCCAACGGAAGGGTACCCAAAAAGTGGTACGGTACGGTTCGGCTTTTTGGTACCATTCACAACTTTTGACAGTGGAAACGCAAATAATTGCGTACCGTACCGAACTGTACCGTACCGTACCGCTCAGTGGAAACGAGCCATAAGCCGATGAGTTTTGAATGTTATATGTTGTAATTTGTTTAAAAAATAAAACAAATTATAAACTAAACAAATCCATGGTTCATTGATGGCAATATGATCATGATAGCCTTTATATATCTATGTGGTTCAGTCTTGTATATTGATTTGGCCTACTTTGCTATTCTATAAATATGGGGTGAGGACATTTTTTGGCCAATAATTAGAATTAAAGTTAAGTCGTAGGAAATTACTAGTCATCCAAATTTTTACATCAGCTCGTTTCGTCGGGGCATGAAGAAATATAGACAACATCTTAAAAGTTACGACACTCAAAGTTCACAGCAAAGGGAGATATTTTCTTTTACAGAAATAGCTACAACAATAAGGACTACAACAAACGACTGGTAGGGACTACACGCGCCTCCTCCTGGGTTAGTGGCATCACAAACCTTAAAATTTATATAAACAACCCCCCCGGGAAACCTCAAGCAACAAAGGGGGTGAGTCCATGAGAAGAGGAAGAGTTGTTGTAGTAGAGCACATTTGGGAGTCTGCTCAAGTGGTCTTATCTGTTTTTTTTTTCACATTTATTGCAAACTCCACGTAACACAAATGCAATAGCATGTCACTCTGTAGGCATCTTACAACAGTTCCCACACTAGCAATATATAGATTATCATGAAAGAATATGCTAATCAATGACTTGAAGATAGTTAACCACATCAGCTACATAAATTCCTGAACTAACCATTCAGAAATCTCTCCATCGTTGTCCGACTTCGGTTTGAACATAAAAGGCAGAACAGTTTCTGACATTTTAGTTAAAGTGTGTATGTCAGGTTAATTTTTTGGGGGGGATTTTTTTTTATTAAATAAGGTTTAGATGTCTGAGCGAAAATGTAATTATCATTAAAATTATTACTGTAATTGGCCTACAGTAAGCTTTATAGCCATTTAAAACATAATATTTTTTTAAAACACACCTGAGCTGTGACGTCAGAAGAGGGAGACGTACCGAAAAAGTTCTATTCAAGTATGGAGAGTTTTGAGTCTGAGGAGATCCAAAATCCCGCTCAAACCTACGATGGCCCACAGCCATACAATTTTGAACCTCCCAGGCGTGAGACAGATGAGGAGCCAAACAGAAATTTAAAATAATTCCTATCGAAGAAACATAAATATCTGGTGTGAAGAGAGCCAGTGGAGAGTTGGTCAGGTTTCTAGGTAAGGATAGACATAACTTAGAGGTGGAACGGTACATGTATTCGTATGGAACCGAAACGGTTCCAAATTAATTAATGCGGAACTACTGTTAGATACGCGGGTTATTTAGGGACACCTACTCTGTAGCTCCGCCTTAGCTCTGAAGCTCCGTGGCTCTAATGAACAGGCTGCGATGTCAAGATTGCAATGCTGGAATATTGAGAGAGGCGCGGGCTCGATCGAACAGTGGAAACATAAAAACATACCTTATTGTTTTGATTCATAGGTGTCTATGTGGGCATTGCCAGCTCATGGCCTCAGCTGTAGAGAGCATGTGCTGCAGAAAGGTGGGTGCATTCTGGGCCCTGGTTGAACAGCTTACCCCTCTGCCAGATCATTTAACATCACACAACACCCTGGTTTGAGGCATGCTGTCTGAACCCCTTTGTTCTCAAGATTGCATACTTGAACTTCAGGCAGGAACATGGTCCTCTAAACTAGGCTAGCAGTCATGAGTATGTTTACACATTTACATTTGTTTTAAGTTTTTAGTTTCATTTTCATCAGAAAGTTTGTCTAGTGAATAAGTGGTTCTGCAACTGAATTATAATACAATCATTCAGTTATCCATATCCAGTTTAACTGTTACATCCCTATCCTTAGGCAATACCGCTACACAGCATACAGACAGGTGGTACGTTGGGCCTATGGCATTCTGGGGAGGCACATCCGGAGGCCCTTGCCTTCTTGTGTTGTTTCAGACATCAGAATTCAGTTTCAAGAAGATGGAAAATACAAAGGTTTTGATTGGCCTTCTTTTGGGGGAATATTAATAAAAAAGAATTCTGATCACAAGCTATAGTAGTCATATAGTCATATAGTATGACTCATACTGTATATAGCAAGGCTTACTTACTACTCGTCCTAACTTTGACAAGCATAAAATAAACCATACTGGCAGTCAGGAGACCAAAAAAATCTACAGAAGTTTAAATACACTACACAGAAGACAATTCTATTTACAGAAAATGTGTTTATTGACAGGTTATGAAATAAACTAAAGTAGACAAAACCAAAACATGCAGCATGCAAACAGGATTAGTATCCACAGACAAACTTTACCACACAACAGTGCATAAACAGAAATCAGATAAAATAATATGTGAAACAGAAACACAGAAAGGCAATAAGGCACTACCCACAGTTACCCACAATTAGGCACCAACAATTACGTGCAAACAAAAGTAGACAAAACCAAAACATGAACATGCAGCATGCAGACAGGATTAGTGCACACACAGACAAACTCAGTTGAGTTACAAAGAACCCAGGGTTAAGAACAGCACACCAAAAAAAATTAGAAAGTCTCAATACATACCCATTCTTGACGTTGTCATTGATCATAACTATAAACTCGTTATTCAAACAGCAAGCTTTTTAAAAGTGGTCAACTTTGCAAAATTACAGTGATGTATTAGAGATGGTGGAAATAGGGAGATTACCCAGAATAATGCAGTAAGCAAAATTGTGTAACAATAAAAACAAACATTTATACAATCAAAATAATAATTAGTAAATTAATTATAAAATCTAATGGCTTTTGCTAAAGCGTGATTGTTGAAGCTAGGTGAAGACTAACTGCCTCCTCCTTTGAAATCATGTGGCCAGATCTGGAGAGGGGAGCAGGTGCATCAGAACCCAAGGCAGCACTGCACTCCTGTAGAGCTTTTGGTGATCTAGAGTACCTGTCTTGGAGAGATTCCATGAGAGCTGATGCATAACCTGGGTTATAGAAAAGCATGTATATTCAGTGACATTACCAGTGACATTACCAATAGCACTCCTCACCGTCAGCCGTTTGCGCAACCTCTCGACTACTATTGTAATTGTAATGTAAAGCTGCCAAAAAAAGCCTGAAGAAAAGTAAAAAAACAGAGTATGAGACTGACATGTCTAGAATGATGAAATAATGACACATAGGTTATTCCATTGCATAGCAAAAATAGCTTTGCCATTTGGCCTGCATCACATCTGGATCTCCATTAGGAGTTAAGGCAGCAGTCCAGTACAGGTGGTTGACAATGGCTGGCTTCCACAGCTTCATGTCCTCACAGTGCCTTTCTTTAGCGGCAGCATCCGAAGCCTTCCCTAGAGCTGTTTCAGAACCATAACAAGGTATCGATGGAAAAGTATTTACAACACTCAACTTTATAAAGGGCTACTAACAACAGGATACATACTTTTTCCAACATGCCAGACATCAAATAAATGTTTTGTTCCTTCAGAACACAGCTCCTCTCGCACCCACTTGGCAATCTGTGTAGAAAAACACAACCCCTTAAATACAGAAATAAAAACGAATGATTCACTCAAAAAGTGCACCTCTACCAAGGCTCGAATAACTATTTGTGGTTTTGTGAGTCTGTCAGGAGTTTGTCCAAATGTGAAAATACTACAGACATTGTATTACTATCAGTGTTGGGAACGTTACTTTAAAAAAGTAATTAGTTATAGTTACTTGTTCCAAAAAGTAACTGAGTTAGTAACTGAATTACTCTATAATAAAAGTAACTCGTTACCAGGGAAAGTAACTATTTGCGTTACTGTTAAAAAAAAAAGTTGCTATATGTCAAAGAATTTGGATTTTTTTTTAGCAGTTTTCACAAGTCACTTGAAATGGGTAGAACAGACAGGTGTTTGTACATAACTTTCAATATTTATTGGGTAAATACGTCGACAGACAGCAAGAGGTCTATCCTGCACTTCAAGTATTATCTTTGTAAGATAAGTAAACAGTTACACCATATAAAGTCCATTTAACTCTAGCAAATTATTCAAGATGGTTATTTGTCATATGCACAGATTTACACCATGCAATGAAATTCTTAAGTTGCAAAAGTTTCCCACAATATAAAATGTACACAATATACACAATATATTTAAAAGATGCAAGCGTAGAATTGCATTCTGCAGAGAGACATTAAAAGCATCATAAAAAGCATATACATTGAACAATGCAAACATTCACAGTGCAGTGCAAACAGTGATTAAAGTGTGAGTATGAAGTTGTGAAAAGACTGAGTCATTCAACAGCCTGATGGCCTGTGGATGAAAACTGTTTTTAAGTCTGGATGTTCTGGCTTTCATGCTCCTATAGCGTCTGCCAGAAAGTAACAATGTGAACAGTATATGCTGAGGGTGTGTAGTGTCTCTGATAATGTTATGTGCCCTCTTAGTTACCCGGGTTTTGTAAATGTCCTGAAGTGATGGAAAAGCTGTTCCACAAATGTATTGTGCAGTTTTAATCACACGCTTGAGAGCTTTCCTTTCCTGTACTGTGCAGTTTCCAAACCACACTGTGATGGAATTAGTCAGGATGCTCTCCACTGTACATCTATAGAAATTGCTGAGGAGTTTGGTGGACAGACCAAATTTCCTCAGCTTTCTTAGAAAGTACAGCCGTTGTTGAGACTTACTGACAATGTGCTGGGTGTTGTGAGACCAGGAGAGGTCCTCACTGATGTGGGTGGCGAGGAATTTAAATGTTTTCACCCGCTCTACCTGTGCTTCACCGATGTAAAGTGGGCCGTGCTGATCATCTCTCCTCCTCCTCGGGTCGATAATCATCTCCTTAGTTTTCTCTGCATTTAAGGAGAGATTATTTGTGTAGCCCCAGGACACCAGCTGAACCACCTCCTCCCATAGTCAGTCTCAGCCCCACCAGTGATCAGGCCGATGACTGTTGTATCATCCGAAACTTGATGATGGTGGTATTACGCTGAGTGGGGGCACAGTCATAAGTGAAGAGGGTGTACAGCAGAGGGCTCAACACACAGCCCTGGGGTGTCCCTGTGCTCACCATCCTTGTACCCGATGTCTGGGGTCTGTCTATGAGAAAGTCCAGGACCCAGCTGCAGAGAGAAGGTGCCAGTCCAAGGATGAGGAGCTTCTCAGCCAGCTTGGTTGGGAGGACCGTGTTGAATGCTGAGCTGTAATCGAAAAAGAGCATTCGAACATATGTGTCCTTGTTCTCCAGATGTGTGAGGGATGTGTAGATGGCAGGGTTTACTGCATCATCGATTGGATTCGATTCCGACGATACGCAAACTGTAAGGGGTCCAGTGTGTCTGGAATGGGTATGACTATCCTCTCAAAACACTTCATCACCATTGAAGTGAGTGCGATGGGACGGTAGTCATTTAAACATGTTACAGTGTTTTTCTTGGGGAGGGGAACAATGGTAGTGGTCTTGAAACAGGTGGGTACAAAAGATAGTGGGAGGGATAGATTGTAAATGTCCGTTAGTACCTCAGCCAGCTCCGCTGAGCAGACCTTCAGTGCACGGCCTGAGATTTTATCAGGGCCTGCTGCCTTCCGGGGATTCTTCTCTTCAGTGTCCTGTGCACCTGAGCTGATGTCACCGTGAATGGAGGGCTCTGTGCTGCCTCTGTTGGGTTAGTCCCTCTGCTGGTGTTGAGGGTGTCGAAGCGAGCGTAGAACTTATTCAGCTCATCTGGTAGTGTGCTTTTGTTAGTTTTGACCTCCCTGCTCCTCTGCCGATAATCTGTGATGTGTTGCATGCCCTGCCACATGCGCCGGGGATCCGAGGTGGTATAGTATCCCTCCAGCTTCACTCTGTTCTGTCTCTTGGCTTCTCTGATGGATCTGCGTAGATCGTATCTGGCCTTTTTGTATCCCTCAGCATCACCAGAGGCAAATGCAGTGGTACGGGCACGCAGCATAGACCTTACACCACAGTTTATCCAGGGTTTTTGGTTTGGGAATGTTTTATAACGCTTGATGGGGACAATGTTGTCTATACATGTGCTAATGTAGCTAATAACCACTGATGCTTATTCTTCTAAATCCATAGTGCAGTCCTCTCTCACAGCAGCAGTCTTAAACACATCCCAATCAGTACTGTTAAAGCAGTCCTATAGCACAAAATCAGTTCCTTCATTCCATACTTTAACAGTTTTGAATCAAACTCTCTCAACCTGAGACAACTGGCCAAGTAAACAACATGTACTTCCAAGTGTTTTGTTCAAAACAAAAAGTAAACTTTTAAACAACAAAAAAGTGTGTTTAGCTCTGTAGTCTTATTCTTAATTAAATAAATCAAACTCCCAATGTCAGACAACTGGTCTGGTAGACATTCTGTACTTCAAGTATTTTCTTCAAAAGTAAACAGTTAAATAATATAAAGTGTGTTTGTAGTAACTGTTAAATTAAATCAAATTAACCAATTTAATTCCCTATTAAATAAGAGATCTAGCGCTAAAATGTGTTGTTTTTGAAATCAAGCTGAGCGCTTGTTGCTGCGGCGATCGGTTGCATGGATACAGTCTTTGTGGCTCACGCAGTCTTCACTCAGACGCGCGCTTCAATCTATCGCCGTTGTGGAGACTCTCTATTCATTCGTGTCCCTGCTTGATATAGACTGTAACCACTGATGAACATATTCAGTTTTGATGAGAGAAAAAACACCTATACGAGTGCAGATTAGAACCCGTAACCTCTGACACGCTTGGCAAAAGATCTTCCACTAGACCATTTAAGAACTCAAACAAAACTTGTGGATCGATGGATTTATTTACGGGTTGTATAGAGAGGCTGCACAGTTTGACAAGTTTGTACCCAGCAGTTCTGAAAATGCACTTCCAAATGCGTCTCTGTCCCCAGCACATTTCAAACCAAACAGACGCCCGTGGTAACGCACCGCATTCAACGTCCAGTAACGTTAACAGCGTTGTAACGACGGGAAAAGTAATTAGTTAGATTACCCCGTTACTGAAAAAATAACGTTGTTACCTAACGCCGTTTAAAAGAAAGATTTCAAACACTGATTACTATAAATATACAACTTTACCTGGCGATGTCTGTCTGTGGTGAGGGTCGACACATGTAGGTTCTGGTTCTTTAAAAAAGACATGCTGCGCTTCAGACCCTCAAGCTCACACCAGGTGCTGTGTGGGACCTCAGAGCTCTGTAACATGTCACAGACAGTGTAACACTTGAAATCTGGTAGTGGAACTGAAAAAAAATGGTTTGTTTGATAGCATCATACTCACCTGGACAAGCTGCCATTTAAGTAAGTGCCATACTTTGCACAATGCCCAGGGGATTCTGACCTAAGAATGTTAAAAATTTAATTAATGAGTTGCAATGTAAACATTTTCCATCTTAGATTAGGTCAACAGTGCATTTACCTGCAGTCACCCGAGATTGCGAGTCCGCCGCCCATCTCCTTTAATTTCCTAATGACCCCAGTCTGTTCATTCTGCCAGGCCTGCATAATGACTGGGATTGTGTAGAGGTGCTGGTGGCGGAAGAAAGTCCTCGCACTGATGCACTGAAGACCAAACAGTGTCAGCATCCTCAGCGTTTCTGTGGCCATACAACCCGAAAAATTTATGGCCCCACTGAGAAGAAAACAGGTTGCAAACAGGCATATTTCAATGCAACACGGGCTGGTTCTGCCAATAACGCTCATAGCCACATGTTGCACAGACCTAGATGTATAGAATGTAAAAAAAAAAAGAAGGCAAAACTATGTTAGGAGTCACAATTACACCTTGAAACATATAACTCAATTTCACTAAAATCTATACAGTTTATTTAAATTGTATAAACATTGGAATTTACAAACATCATCTTACTTGCTTTATTTTGATAAAAGTTCCCTCCTTCTGGTTCATGCTACCCTTGCTTTCCCCACAACATGCAGGGCAAATTGTGAATAGGGACATCAACTGGCTTTCACAGACAATAAACTTATCAGCCATGCTGAAAAACAAACCCATTCCTGTTATTCTCTAACTTTCCTAACACAATAAAGGCAAAAATGCCCAACAAATATACTTAAAGCATACATTCACAGATCCTTCGATCCACAACAGAATTTCTTGACAGTCAAAATCTAAAACCAAAGTAGTCTAATTGCCTTACTTGAATTCTGGGTTAGACTCCTGTGGCAGTGATGAGTCACTCATCATCTCCTCCTCCTCGGGCATCCATGACTTATCAGCCATGCTGAAAAACAAACCCATTCCTGTTATTCTCTAACTTTCCTATCACAATAAAGGCAAAAATGCCCAACAAATATACTTAAAGCATACATTCACAGATCCTTCGATCCACAACAGAATTTCTTGACAGTCAAAATCTAAAACCAAAGTAGTCTAATTGCCTTACTTGAATTCTGGTTTAGACTCCTGTGGCAGTGATGAGCTACTCATCATCTCCTCCTCCTCGGGCATCCATGACATATCATTGTTGCTGTCTATGAAAGAGCTGGTCTCATCATCACTATTAAAAGGACTGGGCAGAGGGGTTGAAGTGGTCTTGACTTTTGGTGTGTAGTGTTACAAATTTATTAAATGTTTATTTTAGGTTCAACAATATTTTGACTGAGAAAGTTCTTACAAGTGTTGACCATGTGGAGGCATAGATGATGACTCAAGAACAGCTGGGCTTGTGTTTCTCTATGATAATGAAGGTCTGAGGAATCTCCGGGAACAGGCTGACTTCTGGCTTTTTATTACCTGCTTTTTTTCTCTATGAGAATGCAGGTCTGAGGAATCTCCGGGAACAGGCTGACTTCTGGCTTTTTATTACCTGCTTTGTTTCTCTATGATAATGCAGGTCTGAGGAATCTCCGGGAACAGGCTGACTTCTGGCTTTTTATTACCTGCTTTGTTTCTCTATGATAACGCAGGTCTGAGGAATCTCCGGGAACAGGCTGACTTCTGTTTATTTATTTACCTGCTTTGTTTCAGAGGCTCTGAGTTACACTGTCATGTTGATCTTAAATCCCTCCCACTTAAAAGTTATAAAACACTGTGCTTAGCTATTGAATTTAGAATTGGACGAACTACAGCATCGCAACAGCAAAGTCCTCAATAAAGAGTAACTTCTACTTTGAAAGATATCCCAACGTCTCCTGGGTTCTGAAGAAAAAGGTTCACAACAGATGGTTCCGTGACCCGGATAGAGCTACTCACCTGAATCTTTTGAAAGAATGAACTTTTCCAGACTTAATCTTGAAACTTCAAGCTCAACAAAGAATGAACTTTTCTGACTGAGTTTCCAGACTGAATCTTTCTGTACAACCAAGAGTTGGTGAGTGTCACTCTATTCAAAAAACCGCTGAAGACCAGTACAAATTTGTTATTCCTCTGCGCCGCCAGAGAAGAGTTAACAGACAGCTGTAGAGTTTGGTTAACTAAGTAATCCTCTAAAGCAGGGCTATTCAATTGGCGGCCCGGAAGCAACCTCCGAGTGACCCATCCCATGGTCCCGGCAAAAACGCCCATTCCTACCTAAATACATACAGTAGTACAGACCACGTATCCTAGCAACAAGCAAACAATGCAGAGCGAGCCTGTAGTAGCCAAGATTACAATCAATATGTCTTTCTCAACACTGAAACGTAAAATTGTCAATGAAAACCGTCAGTTTAACCCTGCCTGGACTGACAAATACTTGTTTATTTTACCGCCACATCCAAACGCCAAACCGATGTGTTTGATTTGTAATGAGTGCCTTGCAGTACTTAAAGATTACAATGTGCAGAGGCACCACGTTGAGAAACACCAGACTTTCCACACCAATTTTCCCGAGGGATCTCAAGAGAGGGCTGCAAAGGTGCAGAGTTTGATTGTATCTTACAACCGGAGTAGTACTACTATGGTGCGGTCATTCACAGCCCAAGAGTGAGCTAACGCAGCATCCCTTCGTGTTTCCTGGATATTGTCAAAAAAGAAAAGGCCATTCACAGACTCTGAAACCGTGAAGGACTGTATGCTGGCCGTCGTGGATGAGGTGATAAATGACTATAAAATTAAAACGAGCGTGGCATCTGCTATAAAAAATGTACCCCTGTCAGATACTTCCAATATCTGTAGGATATATTCCAGTAGGGTTGAAATTCTTGCTGCAGATGTGTACGAAGCGCTGTTAGGAGACCTGAAGAAAGCTGATACTATGTCTATAGCAGTAGATGAGTCCACAGACAAAACTGATACTGCTCAGTTGTGCATATATGTCCGTTTTTTTGACAGCAAATGCTTCCGAGAGGAGCTGCTTGGCCTACTGCCGTTAGAAGAACACACAACTGGCGATTTAGTCTTTGGGAAAAATTTCGCTTTTTTTAAAGACAATGGTCTGGATAATGAAGCGTGTGTGCATGCTTGTGACAGATGGGGCTCCATCCATGACAGGTAAAGTGAATGGTTTGCCAGCACGTTGGTCCGCTGTTGCACCTCAGTTGATCTCCTTACACTGCATTGTGCATCAGGCGGTGTTGTGGGCAAAACTAAGCGGGGCGCTCAAAACGACTATGGACAGCGTGATGGCTACAATTAATTTTATTTGCTCCACATCAAGGCTCCAACACCGCTTATTCCGCATGCTGCTGTCAGAAATGTCTGCTGAGCACCATGACCTGCTTTTGCATAATGACGTGAGGTGGCTGTCAAAAGGCAAAGCACTGGAGCGTTTCTGTGGTCTCAGAGATGAAATCATAACTTTCCTCCGTGGCAGCAAGCAAAAAAAGGCAGAAACGCACTTGAGTCGCATACTGGATGACAACTTCATGGCAGATACCTGCTTTCTGAGCGACATATTCATGTCAACGGACATATGTCAACGTACATCAGTTCCCTAACATTAAGAAAGTACAGATCGTCATGCTCAGTATGTTTGGATCAACATACACATGTGAGTCAAGTTTTTCACACATGAACTCAATAAAAAGCAACGCTTGTTGCTCCCTGACTGACCGTACTCTCCACCAATGCCTTCGGATTGCATTGACAAATTAGGAGCCTAAAGTCACTGCTCTCGTTCAAAACAAAAAATGTCACTTCTACCACTAAAGGGGCTTTCACACAGGACACGGAATGCGCTGCGCTGCGCTGCGCTGGCCGCTGGGTTCAGCGTTGCCCTTCAGATACAACGCGATTTGCGCTGCGCTATGCCAGAACAAGTAGGCGGAGTTTTCAAAAACATTTTAAGCGGGAGTTCTATAAGGTTAGTTATTTTGATTGTTGTTCCTCCTTTCGGTCAGCAGTAAACTATGTATCTGTCCAGTGCTAAGAAGCGAGCGATAGCACTAGTCCTGCTAATGAGAAGAAGAGAGAGAGCAGCAAGGAAGAAGAGGTTGTGGGTGCATGAAACCCTCAGGTTCAGAGAACAGTTTGGGGAATTCAGGCTTGCAAAGGAGCTCCATTTCCACAGCGACCGGTTCCAGGTACATACATAACATCGAAATCAACACACGAATCATGAGCTCAGTTCTTTTTTAGAATAAAACATTTATTCAAACATTAAAGCTGACACAAAGGAACAAATTATATATATATTAAAACACACCTGACATGCCAACTTGAATGGAGATATGTCTCCATGACACAGCTTTTCTGCCGATGTCCCTATACGACCTCAAACTTGTATCATAGAGCTCCGGAAATTCCGACACACACAGTACTAGCCGTTCATCCATTTTGATTTCCGTGTTTGTTTGGATGTCCCGTTTCAATTGGCCGCGCTGGTAATCGTCACATAGCGCAGCGGCAAAAGTTAAACTATTTTGAACTTTGACCGCGGCGTGCGCGCGAGCAAGTCAATGGTGCGCTTGCGCTTTGCTCGACGCAGCAACAAAACATCTTCGCGCGGCGCAAGCCATTGAAATGAATGGGTTTCATAGCGCAGCGCATTCCGCGTCCTGTGTGAAAGGCCCATAAGTCAGCAGGGTAACTGTAGCCTACATCAATATAATGAGGGATGTGTAACAAAGGCATGCCTAATCACACATGTGGTGATTTAAAATATGATCCCTCAGTGTGCAGTAGTACACCTTGTATTCATGTGTTAGTTATAGTTGTGAATACTGTGCACTTCTTATTTTAGGCAGTTTGAGATGTTTGTGGGTCAAATGTGAGCAAGATGTTTATTTTGTTTCAAAAGGAAACTTAATATTATTGCTAATGGCCTACTACTGTGCACTATTTTGTTTTATGCACTTTGTGATTAGATTTGTAGCCTACAGGCAAGAGGTGCCTAGGTCATTTTATTTTTCTTTTGTAAGTGGAAAAAGTAGGGGCTACCTAAGATTCTGTTTTTAGGCTGTGCATAACTGACCAAAGTTAAAAGAGAAACAATGAATAAACCTTACATGTTTTTCAATATATTTGTTTGTGTTGGTTTCAAAATTTGTCATTACGAGCTGCTTCGCCGCTGAAATTACTGGCCCAGCTAACCTTCTGGTTTTGAAAATCTGGCCCAACTGAATTTGTAATTGAATAGCTCTGCTCTAAAGTTTTTCTTTTAAAGATGAAAGTTTATGCTCTGTTTAGGCAGGGAAGATTACCATTACATGTTAATATTCGTTTATCCTCTGTGTAGTCAGAGAAGATTCATCCTCTGTTTAACCAGGGAAGGTTAACAACAGCTACATTGTGTTAACAATAGTTCATCCTCTGTTTCATACAAGGAAAGGTTAACAACAGCTACAGTGTGTTAACAGTTGTTTATCCTCTGTTCAGGCAGGGAAGATCAGCATTATGTGTTAATATTTGTTTATCCTCTGTTTTGTCAGGGAAGTACTGTGTCCGGAAAACATCATAAAATGTTTAGGTGGTAATTTGGAAGATTAACACGAGTTAATCGGAGTTAACAAGTGGGTAACAAGTTAACAAGTTACCCTCTGTTGATCAGAGAAGTTTTAGTGTTTGTTTGTGTGGTAACAAAAAAATCCTTAAAATGTTTAGGAAAAGTGCTAGACTAATCCCAAATACTGAGAAAGGTGGGCTAGCTACCCCTTTATGGACAGACAGTGAGTTCAAGTCATTGTAAGGTGGAGCAGATGGACTTCATAGTGACTGAGTCAGTCAGATTGGATTTCAGAAAGAAATTTGGTATTCACCCAGAATAAGTATTGTCTATTGAAGAATGCAAGAAGGTATTGGGTGCATGTATCAGGAAGAGAAACATAAAAGGGATTATCTGCTGCCACAAAGAATTTAGCTTATCCATTGCATAAGAACAAGCTAGGTGTATTGCTAAGTTAAAAGAACAGAACAAACAATTGTTCACTCGAGTTTCCTGTCTCACGAAAAAGGTGGGCCATAACAAGGCCTCAACCAAATGTGACTCAGAAGACCAACAGTCAGATGAGATTTATCCTGACTTAAAGCTTTCTTTGAAACAGAGGTATCTCTCCAATCAGTAACTGATGTGCCTGTAAATTCAGTCAATGTGTGTGGTGCTAGGAAAACCAACTCTTCTGTTGTCCAAATCCAAACAGTTGCCAAAGCGCTAAGACTTAAGGATATAAAGAGACTATCTAAGAGATTACCCTCAGTACGCACAAATTTTTCTGAATTTAGAAGGGCATTGATCAGTAAAATGCGTCTATACGACATGTCGTTGGCAGAAGTCACACAGCTGATTCTGAAATTCTAACTGAATCTGAATTCAACAGTTTTGAGTCTGCTGTTACTTCTGAACTACAACATGCCAGAAAAGACGAATTGAGAGAGGGAGTTCTGAAAGCGTTAAAGAACATGTTGGACAAAACAGGGACTGGTCAAAGATCACTAGTTGTGTACAGAAGAAGGATGAAAATGTTAGTGAGTACACTGAAAGATTTGGTCAGTCAGCAGCAACATACAGTGGAATAGTTGACACTTCAGAGAAGGTGCTAGATGATAATGGCTCCCTAGTTCGCACATGGTTTGATGGTCTGTTGTCAGAACATAGAAAAGCATTGCCTTTCTTAGACTTCACATGGTCCACTAGAACCATATAAAATAATTTGGAGAGGTTAGCTGCATGGGAAAGAGACTCTGATGTCAAGGCAAGAGTAAAAATTGCAGCAGCATCCTTTAAGGTCAACACAGAGAATCAACAGAAACGTAAATGTCCTAAGAGAGAGGGCAGTTGTTATTACTGTGGTAAACATGGATATTGGGAAAAAGAGTGTAGGAAAAGCAAAAAGAACTTTAAAGAAGTTAACAATGTTACTCAGCTCCTACTCAGACTGCTTGCTACTCTGAAGCAGCCCCTCCCCTCGTCATTAAACTCGTGGGGCAGCTTTTTGATGTGTTAACCATTTGGGCTGTGTTTACCATTTGGGCTGTGATTGCTTAATTTCCCCAGTAACTTACAACAAAGGTGAAAGACTTATTTTTGTTAAATAGAACAAAAGGAAAGTGACTGTCTCAGCCATCCTTTGGGGGACACTGGTTAAGTAAACTCACAGCCTAAAATGTTATGCTACAGCACAGGCCCTTCATCAGTAATAGTGTTTGGCCAGACAGTAAATGTAAAATGCCCTCATGCAGTGTCCACACTGATGAATCAAGTAAAAGAAACTTCTGTCACCTCCTCCTGTTGGGGAAATTGGTTAACTACCCTCACAACCCCTGAACATTGTTTTACAGCGTGCACCTGTCACAAACCCATCCTCATGTATGATGTATGCAATGACTGAAGATTTGTTAGAGGATGAAGGAGAAATTACTCATGATTGTGTTACGCTTACATACACACCTACGAGGGAAGTAAAAGAAACTCCCATAGAGAATTCAGAATTTGAGTTGTTTGTTGACGGTTCAGCTCAAGTAATTGAAAGTAATTCAGAAACAAGCCATTAGAGCCTATGTGGCATGGACCACATTAAGTGATGTTGATTACAGCAGCCGCAGTATTGTGTCAGGGAAGGAAAAACCTGGACTAATGTGTCACACTGTAAAGTTGGTCCTCCATCTACAGGGATAGGATATAGGACACGGAACAAAGTGAGGAGCCCAGAGAAGAACCGAATGCAACAGGCTTCGGAGCCAACTCTGCGGTGAAGACTCCCTCATAGGCCTTCCCCATCCACTAGTCCATCCTTACCTCACTGTTCCTTAGGTGTCAAAGGAATTAAGAAATAGGGAAAGAGGGAACAACAATAGCAGACTCAGAAAAGTTTACAACCCTAGTGTATGAACAAATGCTGCTTTACTGTCTAGCAGACTCGGAAAAGTTTACAACCCTAGTGTTTGAACAAATACTGCTCTCCTGTCTTTTGTTTTCTTTCTTACTCTGTGCAAATACCACTGATGGCTGTCCCGAGAACCATACGCACCGACCTCCTCATCTGCGTATGAAGCCACAAGAAAACCTCAAGAAAACGACTAGACCCACTGCCGAACCAACTATCACAAAAGAAAAAATACACAACGCAGAGACTCACATACGGAACCTTCAGTCATCCATCAACATGATCAAGATTGTCGTACCAGTAACATGATGGATACTCTCGCTTCGCACAGGATAATGATCTTACTGAACAGAGTGGCCTTGTATTACATTCTAGCAACACAAGGAGGAGCCTGCACCATCATCGTACCTGAGTGCTGCACCGGTTTTAATGGATCCAACAGAGAACTTGAACAAAATCCAAAAAAGCCATTCTTGATCTTTCAGCAAAAGTTCACCAGATGACTGTAGATAATTCTTCATGGTTCGGAAACTTGATTGGTAAACCTTGGCGGTGGATAAAGGAAATCGCAATGATGTTGTTGTTTGTTCTACTGGCGTACTATCTATGCGTCCACAGTATCAAGTGTTTCATTCAACAAATGACTTACGCCCCTCACGAAGAAATGACAGTTCCAAACAGAAAAGACTATTACCCTTAAGAACTTCACAGACCCTAATTGCATGTTTGTTTCTGTGTCAGCATGCAATTGCAGAAACATCAACACAGAGCATGTGCCTGTAACGATCACAAGTTACAAGAATGAATTTTTAAGTTTTTAAATTTGTATATAATGTCAGAGTTATTTGAACTCTCAATGGGGGAAATGTAGTATTACAAATGTATTAAATGTTTATTTTAGGTTCAACAGTATTTTTTTATTTTTTTATTTATTTTTATTGTTTGCCCACAGTAGAAAATTTACATTTACAGTATCACAACATAAAGTTCTATTCGTATTACAGGGTGTACAAAACATAAAAGAAATTAAAGAAATTAAAATATTAACAACCACAGATAAACAAGGTCATATTGACTTCAAAGTCAAAAAAATATATAATTTAGAAGCGGTCTAGTAGGCCTGTTAAGGGAGTTCCTTTATATATTCCCAAAGGGGAGACCATATGAGCCAGAATCTGTCAGATTTTTTTATGTTTATTGTAGGTGAGCTTTTCAAGTGATAACCATGTAGCAATTTGTGATGTCCACATTTTAAAGGTTACCAAAGTAACAAAATGCATTTTTTAGCTAAGTATACCAGGACAACAAATAGTTGTATTGCATCTTTTTTAAACAGACTGTTCACATTAAGATTCAATAAATACAAAGCTGGGGTCATATCAAAGTGTTGTCCAAGAAGATCTTCCGCTACACCATGTACTTTCTTCCAGTATGACAAAATTTTGTCACAGTACCAAAAACAATGCATGAATGTGCCTTTATCTTTATTACACTTGAAGCACAAACCTGTAGCACTGGTATACATCCACACAATACGCATCGGTGTAAGATATATTCTATTGAAGAGTTTGAAATTGAGTTCATGAATCCCAGGGGAGGTACATTTAGGGTGCACGTTATCACATACAACAGTCCAGTCATTCTCTTCAATGGTTTGACCAATCTCCTTCTCCCAGACTTCCTTCAGTCCCAGCAAGGCAGAGGTGCAATTGCTAGACAATATATCATATGTTCTTGATATCGATGCCTTTAGACAGATTGGATTTAGTAAAATGTCTTCAATCACTGTTATGTCCATTCTTAACTCTCCTTTGTCTATCTTTAGTTCAAAAAAATGTCGCAACTGAAGATATTTGTAAAAATTAGACTTTGGTAGTTTATATTGCTCCACAATCTGTGGGAAAGACTTTCGAGTTCCCTCTGAATATAGACAAGAAATTTGAGAGATTCCCATTTTCAGCGTTGTCCAAAGCCCAATATTCTGTAATGTTAAAGGGAAATCAGGGTTGAAAGACATTGGAGAAGACAAGGGAAGAGAGGTGGGTATTTTAAAATATGATTTAACATCTATCCAGGCTCGGAGAGTGTTTGATATGGTATAATGTTCCGAAATATTTTTTAGCTTTGTATAACAAAGGGTAGAAATCTAATTGGTAGTGGAGAGCAAGTTTCTGCTTCCATATTATACCAGATAGAATTGGTACTCTCACTACACCAACTAATCATATTTTTTATCTGGGCTGCCCAATAATATAACTGAAGATTTGGCAAGGCGATTCCCCCTTTGTCCTTTGGCTTCATTAGTTTGGAAATTTTGATCCGAGGCATTTTATTATTCCAAATAAACTTTGAAAGGTGTTTATTAAAGTCTTTGAAAAATAAATTTTTTAAATAACTAGGTATAGATTGAAATAAATATTTATTTATATTAAATAAACATATAATTATTGTTTATAAGATCATTAAGTGAAGCTGTGATAAAAATACCAAGATATCTAAAGCCGTCATCTGATATTTGGAAAGGGGAGATTAATTTAAAGTGTTCTAAAGAGGAGATATTTAAAGGTAATGCAATGGATTTCGAAAGATTTATTTTATAGCCAGAGAGACATATGTATTATACATTCCAATAATACAGGAATAAACTGGTCTGGTTTAAACATAAATATTAATACGTCATCAGCATACAATGATGCGCGATGAACTTCTCCTCCCACTGTAATGCCATGGAAATGTTTGCTCTGTCTAATAAGTTCTGCTAGGGGTTCAATGACTAGAGCGAAGAGCAAAGGTGAAAGGGGGCAACCCTGTCTTGTGCCTCTCCCTATGCAGAATGGAGCTGAAGTGAGACTGTTCGTGACCACTGCGGCCTTAGGATTAGAATAAAGCAACTCCACCCATCTGATAAAATTATCCCCTAGGTTAAATTTCCTAAGAGTGGCAAACAAAAAGTCCCACTCTACTGTCAAAAGCTTTTTCAGCATCAAGGGAGAGAACAAGTGCAGGGTGCCTTTCCTTTTGAACAAAATTAATAATATTTAACAGTCAGTGCTTTAAGTGCCGTGTATTATCAGTGCCGTAACGTGATTTCACAAACCCTGTCTGATCTGGTTTAACAATCTTAGGTAATATGCTTTCCAACCTACACGCGAGAACTTTAGCCAGTATTTAAGAGTCTGTATTGAGGAGACTTATTGGCCTATATGATGCACAGTCTTGTGGGTCTTTGTCCTTCTTAAGTATTAGGCAGATATTTGCCGTTTTCTTCAACAGTATTTTAACTGAGAAAGTTCATACAAGTGTTTACCATTTGGAAGCATAGATGATGACTCAAGAACAGCTGGGCTTTGTTTCTTTATGATAATGAAGGTCTGAGGAATCTCCGGGAACAGGCTGACTTCTGGCTTTTTATTACTTGCTTTGTTTCTCTATGATAATGCAGGTCTGAGGAATCTCCGGAAACAGGCTGACTTCTGTTTATTTATTTACCTGCTTTGTTTCTCTATGATAACGCAGGTCTGAGGAATCTCTGGGAACAGGCTGACTTCTGTTTATTTATTTACCTGCTTTGTTTCAGAGGCTATGAGTTACACTGTCATGCTGATCTTAAATCCCTCCCCCTTAAAAGGTATAAAACACTGTGTTTAGCTATTGAATTTAGACTTGGACGAACTACAGCATCACAACAGCAAAGTCCTCAGTAAAGAGTAACTTCTGCTTTGAAAGATATCCCAACGTCTCCTGGTCTCTGAAGAAAAAGGTTCACAACAGGTGTTACTGTCTGTGTCCCCACACTGACCCTCTTCGGCCTTACCTGAACAGCTGTGGTTGAATGAAGGCCTTGCATTATAAAAAAGGCGCAACCAAACCAATATGACAGCCCGGGTTACACCCTCTAAAGTGGGTTCGGCAACTAGCAAGTCCCCACTCTGCGTTAAATAGCAATAAAATAATTAAATAATAAACCTCAGATATAAGACCAATTATATCCTACCTGCTGAACATCGAAAAGTTCTAATGTTGCACTGTGAGCCACTGTGATGGACAGATGCTGGTGGGTAATAGGCCTCTGGTTCTGGGTTTACCTCTGGTTCTAGGTCAACATGCACTGCATGGCTGACTGTGGGTGCATCCCTCCGTGACGGTCCCGCTGCATCTTCCAAAAGCTGAAGCAAATACAGCAGTCAACAATACATCCTTGAACAAACGGACTAGTGCTATTTTACTGCATTTTTAAAACAGGAAGGGAATAATGCAAAACTCTAAAATTACAACATGACAAGGTTGCTGACTATGATCAAAACGCTAACGTTAGCTTGGTAATTTCTATAATCAAATGAGTATTTATAAGAGTAAGGCCATATGTATTTTTGGCATCAAATTGTGTTTTCACATAAACCACGCAATTATATTATATAATTCTTCAGGGCATTCGATCGTCCGGCTCGTTGTTGACCGGCTCGCGGTTGACCAGCTCGCTGTCCTCCGTTGACTGCTTCTACTACAGTAGCATTTTAGCATGCTATAAAAAATATCTGTGGGGTATTTTGAGCAAAAACATAACATACACACTCTGGGGACATCAGAGACTTATTTTACATATTGTAAAAAGGGGCATAATACCACCCCTTTAATGTTGATTACTGGGAGAATGATTAATTACTGCTACAGCTCAAAAAATAAAAAATAAACGGAATATTATAGAATATTTAATATCAAACTTGATTAAACTACCATTCATACAGTATAAATAGCAGGTATCTCTTGGTCAACTTCACTACTCTCAACCACAATCATGGGGAAGTCAGCTGACTTGACAGTTGTCCACGAGACAATTATTGACACCCTCCACAAGGAGGGTAAGCCACAAAAGGTCATCGCTGAAAGGGCTGGCTGTTTGCAGAGCATTGTATCAAAGCATATTAATTGGAAGTTGACCTGGAAGGAAAAAGTGTGACAGGAAAAGGTGCACAAGCAACAGGGATGACCGCAGCCTTGAGAGGATTGTCAAGCAAAATGATTCAAGAACTTGGGGGAGCTTCACAAGGAGTGGACTGAAGCTGGAGTGCATCAAGAGCCACCACACACAGACCTCTTTGGGAAATGGGCTACAACTGTCACATTTCTGATGCAAAGCCACTCCTGAACCAGAGACAACGTCTGAAGCGTCTTACCTGGGCTAAAGAGAAAAAGTCCTCTTTTCAGATTAAAATAAATTTTGCATTTTTACTTGAAAATCAAGGTCCCACCTGTACAGTGCCAAAACTACTACTAACTGGTTTGCTCGCCATGATATTACTGTTTGATTGGCCAGCCAACCTAAACCCCATAGAGCAGTGGTTCTCAAACTTTTTACATCAAGTAAATATTTTAAATAAAATAAGAAAATATTTGTCTCTCCAAGTACCACCATAATGATCAATATTAAAATATACTAGCGTAGTAGGCCTAACTATTCAGCTACAGCTATGCACAGCTCAAAAATTAGGCAGTTTTATTCCTAATAAGAATATTTATTAATGTCGTCCACTTTAAACATTGTAAATACACAGTTTGAACATTAACACTGCATTGTGCTGCTTTCATACAGGTAAATCAAAGACTTAAATAATGATTAAATTGAAATTTACTGTACCTAAAAGTGGTTTTATACATTCATTGCTAAGAACTTAGCCATATACCACACATTGCGGCCTGGGCTCTTCCTCTCTCCCACTCTCCCAAATCCAAAATTGATGTAGTTTGAGTCATAATTTGTAATAACTTTTAATGAATCTGTTTGAGATCGAATTAATGCTAGATGTTTTGTTATAAATTACAGACATGGCATCTGAGTACTATTTCTTTTTTCAGTTATTTTGCTTTATTTCCAGATTCAATCATAGGCTCATTCTTACGTAAGCTACTAGAGCATGTACGCACGTGCACACTTGAAAAAACGATGCTTTAAATGTCTTGACAAACTAAAAGACGTACATGATGTATGAATTCTAAATATAAGATATAGATTGTACTGAATAGCTTGCTTATTTGGCTCAAGATAAGGATTTTTTGAGTCCACATGTCTAGAAAACAAGAAACTATGCTTCTAACCACAGTTTGAGAGCTGTCATTCCAACCACACAACTTTGCAATGCTGTTCGTGAATGTTCGTTGGAACGATGGTTTCGGGAAACACCGACTCGTTGAACTATGCTGATAACAACAGAACTTGCGACCACAGTTGGCTAACAATTCTTTCGGGAAACGCAACCCTGGTCCGCACTTCTCTTGCCAGATTGAAGCCATGATAGCAGTTTCGTTGAACTTTTCATCATTTTATCATCCACAAGTAACATTAATATTTAATTCAGTGATTCCTCTGGTTTACCACTAGAGGGAGCCTGTACCACACTTTTAGAATCAGTGCCATAGAGAATCTATGGGGTATTGTCCAGAGAAAGATGAGAAACACCAAACCCAACAAAACAATACTATCAAAGCAACCTGGGCTTCAATGACACCACAACAATGCCACAGGCTGATCACCTCAATGCCACGCCGCATTGATGCAGTAATATGTGCCAAAGGAGCCCCGACCAGGTATTGAGAGCATAAATGGACATATACTTTTCAGAGCTTGAATATTGTAAATCCTTTTTTGATTTATCATAAGAAATATTCTAATAATTTGAGATACTGGATTTTTATTTTCATGAGCTGTAAGCCATAATCATCCAAATAAAATAATAAAGGCTTGAATCTAAAATATATGCAAGTTTTACTTTTTGAATTAAATTACAAAAAAAAATACTTTTCATTTGTCTGAACATTGTTTTAGTTTCAGTTTCTTTCAAACCCGCCTTCCGAAAATCACAGTCTGCTCTGATTGGTCAGCCAGTCCCAGTCTGTTGTGACCAGTCTGAGGAGTATCAGCTGTGGAGAAGCTGCAAAAACTACTGTAACTACACTAACTGTCAGTTTTGCTGTATCAGTTCAAACCTGACTCTGATAATGACAGTCAAGGAGAACAAACTGATCAACCTGGACCACCTTCACAAGCATGAATTATGCAGGGTGTTTCAATGTGGTGATTCTTTATTTTATACCTTTCTTCAATTTCAAATGTGATGTTACAACTGTTATTTCACAAGTTTGCCTGTCCATCCAATCTATAGTTAATAATGAATGAGCTCAAGCTCAAGCCCCCAATAATGGTACTATGTAGAGGGAGAATGAGGGAAATAAAACATGTAGATGGGGAGGTGGAGGGATGCCGGGAGAATTGTCGCTGGGATGGCGCATCTGAACTGTTTAGATTCGGGGTGGTAAAAACAGTGTCTCTTGGACATGGCGACAACACACTCCTAACTAACTCAACCCCGCCTCGCCTCCTTTATTTAGCGTATGCTTTTAGGCGGGAATTCATTAATTGAGGGATATTGTGATGTGTTCGTTCCCGGAAGAAAACTCAAACTCGAGTTCACGTAGGAACGCAGCCTCACTATTGGCCAGCATCACACACATGACCAGCGTCGTCCAGTAGTGAGCCTACGCTCTGATGTACAACCCAGAAGCGCTGTGCTATTACACTACGTGAACTCGCGTCAGAGGCCCACACAGAATTCTTTCATTGGCCAGAGGAGAACTGACTCCCCGACTGAGCCTGGTTTCTCCCAAGTTTTTTTTTCTCCATTCTGCCACCTGATGGAGTTTTCGTTCATTGCCACTGTCGCCTTTGTCGCATTTGTCGCCTTTCTTAGTTGGGGACATTAAATATTCAGCAATAAAATTGATCTGCCTGCATTGACACCAATATACAAGAACTGAACTGAGCTGGACGGTGACATCACGGTTTACTCCAGGTTACCTTATATATATATAAACTTGTTTAGTACAATAATGAAACATCAATGAACTTACTTAAGCTGGACTGTGAAGCTATTTTCTTCTGGAAACAAACTTTTTTGCATTATTTTCCTGTTATCTCTGTAAAGGAATACACTTGGCTGATTTGAAACAATCTGTATTTTAAAAGGCGCTATGTAAATAAATGTGACTTGACATACCACTCACCAGTGCCACTTAACTGTCACCCCCCTTTTTGAGCATTGACGTGAAAATGCACTACCAAAACTTAAACAGTTGTGACTCATGAACGCTTTGGACTAAAGACCGAGTTGGTCTCTTTTAAAAGAAGACACTTGGCAGATTATTGCTGAAGTGGAATCCCTTAATAGAATTGAATTATCTAAAAGTTATTGAAGTTTAAGTTTATTGTTATGAAAATATACTGAAATATATGTTTTCTCTTTTATTAAAAATATATATAAATTAATATAGAGTATGTTCCAGCCTAAAAATGACAAAGTCAAAGCCATAATTCTAACCAAATTGTGTTAAAAATTTTAGGTCAATATCTCAAAAAATGAACTTTCTGTGTGACTTTTACCTTCATCACCTCAAAAATCCACTAGGGGTCAGGCACACTTTATTGGTGATTCCTAAAGGTCACTTAGTTACTTGATCTGGCATATGACACCACAACACACATTGATATGTTGTTGTTTTTTTGTACTATTTGTGTGATTACTTTTTTGATACAATTCAAAATTGATACAAATCAATTTTACAGTTCTATAAACATTTCAATTGGAACAAACAAATAAGACGCAATGAATCGAATATTAGAATACAAAACCACAAACTTCTTACAATCTAAACTATTTACAATTTTCACCTATTTACAACTTTTTTTTCACTTATTTATAACTATTTACAACTTTCTCCGAGCTAACTAAAAGTTATGGACATCATGGCAGTAATTGAAGCTGGCTGGAAACAAAAATGCAAATCGCATGCACGGCAGATTACAGCTGTTTTTTGATGGCACACTTTGATGTTTTTTGATGCATCTTCCTCAATCTGTGTTGAATTCAGTAGTTATGTAGTTTGGCCTGTGGCATACATGGCCTGGGTGTCTTCCTGTAATGTGAGGAGCTGGAGCAGAAGGACCAGGCTCATTTTGGGGCATCCAATCGGAAAGTTCCAGAACCAAAGCTTCCCGAAATTCTCTGAGTTTTCACTTTTTGGTTCTGTGATGCAGCCATCTGCTGGTGGTGAATGATTTAGTCCACTACCGCAATGTCTAGACTCCAGGAGGTGGAGCATATGGAATCTGAGGACAACTTCGAGTGGTTTTTGGAGGAGAGACTGGACCAGGCTGGCCCAGTAGCAAAGATCCAGACAGGAACGGAAGAGGCCCGGAGTGAGGAACAAAAAAGTCTCAAAAAACATGATAGTTTTGGGGACAAATTTCAGTTCTGGGGACAAATTTCAGTTCTGGGGCCTGACCCCAGAGAGACCTGACCTGGTCCTAGGAGATTCCAATGTTGGGAGGTTGCCAAGGGTGAGCAACAATAGGTTCGTGGTGGATTACTACCCGGGGGCAAATTTAGCCCAAGCTGTTAAACATAAGACCCCGGTGTTCAGAGAGGCGCAACAAGTAGTGTTGGCATTTGGGATGTATAACAGGGCACAGGCAAACCATGTGGTGCTTAAGAAAGGTTTACAGAGGTTGCTGGAAGCAGCCTTTCAAACCTTCCCCAATGCTCACATCAGTATCCCTATGATCAACTGGGACAAGGGGCTACCCAGTAATGAGAACCAAAACATCCGGACCATGAATGGGATTATCGAGGGGACGGGGCACAGTATCCCACTATTGCCCTGGGAAGAGTTCAAGGTGGAAAAGGATGGGATCCATTGGACAGCAGGAACAGCTGAAAAGATGTTTCAGCACTGGTTGAGGTGGTTAAACTTGTAGGGGGGCCTTACCAACAGGGTCCCCGGGGAAGTTGCAATAAAAAGTTCTGTGATTAATCTGTCTCAGTGTTTTCAGTTTACCCCGGCACAAGTCCAGTTATTGGATAAAGGTCTATCGTTTATCCCTTCTCATTTAGTTAGAGCAGTGGATAGGGGGCCATTGCTAGCGGATTTGAGCAAGTTTCATGCCAAGTTGCAGCGAGCAGGTTTTTTTTGGGCCAAGTACTGATATTGGTTTCCAGAGTCTTCAAAAAACAGAAGGCTAGGAAAGCCTCAGGCCCAGACGTCATCTCATCTGCTTGTTTAAAAGCCTGCGCTGACCAACTGGCCCCGGTCTTCAATAGATCATTGGAGCAGTGTGAAGTTCCCTGCTGCTTCAAACGCTCCACTATCATTCCTGTCCCCAAAAAAAACAAAAAAATCACTGGACTTAATGACTACAGACCTGTCGCTCACACGTCTGTGGTCATGAAGTCGTTTGAAAGACTGGTGCTGGCCCACCTGAAGGACATCACCGGACCCCTGCTGGATCCCTTTCAGTTTGCTTACAGAGCAAACAGGTCTGTGGATGATGCAGTCAACATGGGACTGCATTATATCCTGCAACATCTCGACAGACCAGGGACTTATGCAAGGATCCTCTTTGTGGACTTCAGTTCGGCCTTCAATACCATCATGCCTGGTCTTCTCACAGCCAAACTGACCCAGCTCTCCATGCCATCCTCGATCTGTCAGTGGATCACCAGCTTCCTGACGGACCGGCAGCAGCGAGTGAGACTGGGGAAACACACATCCAGGACTCTCACCACCAGCACTGGCGCCCCCCAAGGGTGCGTTCTCTCCCCACTGCTCTTCTCCCTGTACACTAATGACTGCACTTCTAAAGACCCCTCTGTCAAGCCTCTGAAATTTGCAGACGACACCACTGTCATCGGTCTCATCCAAAACGGTGACGAGTCTGCTTACAGACTGGAGGTTGAACAGCTGGCTGTCTGGTGCAGTTATAACAGCCTTGAGCTGAACACGCTCAAAACAGTGGAGATGATCGTGGACTTCAGGAGGAACAGCCCAGCACTCCCCCCCACTCACCATCATTAACAGCACTGTGGAAGCAGTGGAGTCATTCAGGTTCCTGGGCACTATCATCTCTCAGGACCTGAAGTGGGACAATCACATTGACTCCACTGTGAAAAAGGCCCAGCAGAGACTGTACTTCCTTCGCCAGCTGAGGAAGTTCAACTTGCCACAGGAGCTGCTGATTCAGTTCTACTC
This sequence comes from Siphateles boraxobius, assembly GCF_051911475.1. Classification (NCBI taxonomy): domain Eukaryota; kingdom Metazoa; phylum Chordata; class Actinopteri; order Cypriniformes; family Leuciscidae; genus Siphateles; species Siphateles boraxobius. The sequence continues at coordinate 5,607,558 of NW_027509188.1, forward strand.
AGCCGTCATTTAGTCTGTCTTATGCACTTCCATCACTGTCTGGTTTGGTTCAGCTACCAAATCAGACATCAGGAGACTACAACGGACAGTCCGGACTGCGGAGAGGATTATTGGTGCCCCCCTGCCATTCCTCCAGGACCTGTACTCTTCCAGAGTGAGGGATAGAGCAAGTAAAATCATCACGGACTCCACTCACCCTGGACACCTCCTGTTTGAACTGTTACCGTCAAGACGGCGACTCAGATCACTGGCCACTAGAACATCTCTGCACAGGAACAGTTTCTTCCCACAGGCCATCTCCCTTCTGAACAGTTAACATATCTCCCAAGGCATATGCCTGTAAGTGCAATACTCCCACTGTTTAGTGCAATATCTTAAAAATTCAGGAGATATTTATATTTATTCATACTATACAAAATACTGTAAATATGTTCATTATCTGTAAATGTTTATTCTGACAAAACCCAACTGTGACCATATATTTTTATAGTATTTTTCATATTTTTTATAATTTTATTTGTAGAATTTGTATTACTATTTGTATTACTATTACTTGTTGTATCTGTATTTGTATATGTGCACTGGAAGCCTCAGTACCAAGGAAAATTCCTTGTGTGTTGAAGCACACTTGGCAATAAAGCTCTTTCTGATTTTGATTCTGTAATTTTCTAGTAGTCAGATATTAATTGGTTTAAATAGATTCAGGTGTGTATAATTAGGGTAGGAAAACTGTCCAGGACAATGGCCCTCCATGACCTAAGTTGGACTCTTCACACAAATTATCTTAAGTTTTGAATTACCTATACCCAGTGAAATAGTGACTGAAGCGTTAGTGCACCCAAAGACATAAATATAATCAGTATTTACTTTCATGTTGTTTGATTCCTCTGTGTGTGTTATTTTTACTACTGTGTGGTCTGATGGTTTACTACAATATCAGTCAATGGGCTTTCAGAAGCTTGAAAAGCAATAAATAATGCCAGGACGCTTCTGAAAGTTGGGCTCCAATGATCGATATTGTATGAACCGAAACCCGCAGATTTTTTTTATTATTTTTTTTAACGAAAATCACATTTTGTGGTTTAAAAAAATAGTAATTGAGGGATCTGATAACATGAAAGCAAGTAAAATTGTAAATAATGTAAAGAATATAAAGAAAGTAAATAATGGCTAAATTCATATGTTTTAGGTGAATTAACCCTTCAACCCACCAGGAAGAAATGGTAGTAAATATATATATGCATTTTGTATTATAGTAGTACCTAAAAGAAATAAGCAACTTTGAACGTTTATGCCTGAGACAATTCATAAAACATTTTAAATTTTGTAGATGTTTTTTTATCCAAGTGACTCCTTGCATTTATTACAGGGACAATGACCCTAGATCAACCTGGAGTAAAGAGCCTTGCTCAAGGACACACTCGTGGCGTCGGCTGTGGAAATCGACCAGCAATCTTCTGCATACCAGTTCAGTGGTTTAGCCCATTACACAACAAAAGTAATAAAGTTATAAAAACAAAATGCATGTAATTTTAAACCTATAAAATGATATTTGGAAAGAAAAGGAATGCTGAAAACATGAATTGTAAAACATTTTAATCTTTTTAATTTCTTTACATTACATTAATTTCTTGACTGAAAATGGATGTATTCATATTCATTGCCTGCATTTGTCCACTTTTCATTCATAGTATGCTATGACAATAACGGTAAATTATGCATGTTTTACTACAACAAATCATTCTCAGTAAGAAAATATATCATATAATTGAGTATTGGTCAGCATTTATCATTATAAGTGTTGGGGTGAGCTAGCATGGCAAGTCATTCTGGGTTAATGTTATTTTTTACGAATTCGTACTTTCATATTTAGAGTATGAAATCAATAGTCTTCTCCTAAGGCGAGATCTTCGAACAGCTGCCCGACGTCTCCTTTATACAGACATTGGAAACATTTTTCTGGTGTTGAAGAAAACCGTAATGGGTATGGTTGTCGAGGTACTGATGAATCAGGTGTTGGTACACCTGTCGCTCATAATGTTTAAGCTATTGCGCTTGTGATAACGTCAACATGGCAGATGTCCGGTTTCATACTCATTCGCATTCATACTCTACGAGAGCTGGCTATAAAGTACCTACTCTTTTAGCGCTCGTTAAGTAAGTACTTATTGAAATTAAGTACCTACTCATTGAGTATGCGGTTTCGGACGCAGGCATTTACTTGACCAGAACCACACCCCTAAATGCATTGAAGCAACTGCCATGTGATTGGTTGATTAGATAATTGCATTAATGAGAAATTGAACAGGTGTTCCTAATAATCCTTTAGGTGAATGTGTGTGTGTGTGTGTGGGTATGTGTGGAAGGAAGGAAAAATTACAGAAAATATGTGTTTGGGATAAATAGGAAGGAGTTGTATGCGATCAAAATGACATATTCCTGTCTGATGGCACCGATGTCAATCGGTGTGATTGTTGGTTCTATGTCTGTCCATCCATATGAATGCTGTCTGTATCACTGGCCATCACCGGCCATTGATTGTTGATTGAATGGGCAACCATCAGTATGAATGCTGTCTAAACGACTGCCCATCAGTTTGATTGTTGATTGAATGGCCAGCCATATAAAAACTATACAGAATTACTTACTTGACATGCATTGCAAATTATCTTTCCATTCTTTCCCATTCAACAGTCATCAAGTTGAATCTTCAGATGAAGAGTGGCATCCAAACACCAGTCAACCAGCAGAAAAGAGAAGCAAGCTCTCAGATTCTTCAAGATCGGCACATACTGTTTTAGACCTGAATCGACCAGTAAAAGGGAGACTGTTACCCACTGTTTCCCCAAGCACCCCTAAAGTAAAGTGGAACTGTTCAACTGACGAGGATATTACACCGCCGCCTGCAGTCTTCAGACCATTTAGAACACCTGGCCCACAGCTGATTCTTACAGCATCATACACAGTGTATTGCAGTTCCAGCTCTTCTTATCCACTTCAATGCTGCAGACAATTGTGAAAAACACAAATGCCTATGGAGCGATTCAGCAAAAAGAACAAAAACAGTGGCAAGATATTTATTTTAATGACTTATATGCTTATGTCACTTGTTGTATTCATGGGTCTGGTGAAAGTGCCTTTACTGACCGATTACTGGAGGAAATCCAACATTTTCCACATACCCTTTACTGCCCAAATCATGTCTTCAAGGACATCTTTTACCATCTCCTGTGCACTGCATCTCAGTGATCCCAAGGTGGATGCTGAAAACAACAACAAAAAATGAACAGCTGCCTATGACCGTCTCTGTTAGAAAAAGCCGATGTATCAGGAGCTGAGAGATGCATGCAATAACTTTTTCCATTCTTTCCAGAACATTGCCATTGACGAGAGGATGGTGGCATCAAAAGCAAGGACTTTTTTGCCTATGAGGGTAAATTACCTGCAGCACCTATTCCACAGAACAAAGGACAGAGTTACGAGTCTGTCATGGCACTGGTTGATGAGATGATGTTGGGAACATGCTACAGACTGTTTGTTGACAACTTCTACACTAGTCCAGCACTGTTAAGAGATCTCCTGAAAAGAAATCTGGGCTTGTGAAACTATTCGGTACAATAGGATTGGCAACACTAAAACTAGCATGAACAAGGTTCCCAAAAAAGCTCCTCGTGGCACACATCATTGGCTGAGAGAAGGGGAATTGCTGTTTGTGGAATGGAAGGACACAAGAGAGGTACAGATGTGCTCCACCATTCACAGAGGCACCGGAGGGAGTGTTGTGAAGAGGAAAGTGAAAGGTGGAAATGGACAGTGGGAAACCTGTTCCAGACTGTGTTGCAGAATATAACAGGTTTGTAAAATGCATTCAGAAGTGTCAATTTTAATTGTTTATATTTCATCTATATTGAATATCAAGTACATTTCTGAAAATTTATTCTAAAATTTTATACTCATCCACTGGTTTGAGTCCTATCTCACAGGTAGGTCCTTCAGGGTCACATGGAGAGGTAAGGTATCCAATGCACATCAACTGACCACAGGGGTTCCCCAGGGTTCAGTGCTTGGACCCCTCCTCTTCTCCATTTACACCACATCACTGGGACCCATCATACAGGCACATGGTTTCTCTTACCATTGCTATGCTGATGACACCCAGCTCTACCTCTCATTTCAAACAGATGATCCCACAGTAGCTGCACGAATCTCAAGCTGTCTGGCTGACATCTCGGCTTGGTTGAAGGAAAATCCCCTGCAGCTCAACCTGACAAAGACTGAGCTTCTCGTTCTCCCTGCCAAGCCGTCTCTACAGCACGACTTCACTATCAAGCTAGTGTCTTCCTCAATCACCCCATCAAAGTCGGTCAGAAATCTTGGAGTAATCTTTGATGACCAGCTGACCTTCACAGACCACATTACAAAGACAGCTCGATCATGCAGGTTTGCAATGCACAACATCAGGAAGATCAGGCCTTTCCTAACTGAGCATGCAACACAACTTCTTGTCCAGGCCCTGGTTATTTCAAGGCTTGATTACTGCAATGCTCTTCTAGCTGGACTTCCATCATGTGCAACTAAACCCTTACAAATGATCCAGAATGCTGCTGCTCGTCTTGTCTTCTACGAGCCCAAAAGGGCCCACGTCACTCCTCTGTTCATCTCCCTGCATTGGCTACCACTCGCTGCTCGCATCCAGTTCAAGGCGCTGACACTTGCTTACAGATTGACCACTGGCTCAGCTTCCTCCTACTTTCACTCGCTCCTACGGCTCTACATCCCTACCAGAAGCCTACGATCGGTCAATGAGCGACCATCACAGCGCGGCACAAAATCACTCTCCAGAACATTCTCTTTCACGGTTCTATGCTGGTGGAACGATCTACCCTCCCTCGTCCGGAATGCAGAATCCCTGACAGCATTCAAAAGACAACTGAAAACTCATCTCTTCCGTGAGCACTTAACCTAAAAAAAAATTTAAAAAAAACTTTTTTCTTAATCTTCGCTTGTCTGGTTTATGCTACTCTGAGCAATGTTTGAACTTCTTGCGTTGTTTTTGCCTCTCCACGATGACTCGCTTGGTTTAATCCTCAAATGGAAGTCGCTTTGGATAAAAGCGTCTGCTAAATGATTAAATGTAAATGTAAAATATGATCTATTCTATTTCTATTCAGGTGCATGGGTGGAGTAGATGTCTCAGATACACTCATTGGCTACTACTCAGTCTCACACAAAACAAGAAAGTCGTATCGTAACTTCTTCTACCACTTTGTGGACATAGCCATTGTAAATGCATTTATACTCCAACGGCAAATGGCCTGAATGAAGAACCAGAAGCCACTGACACAGAAACAATTCAGAGAATGTCTCGTTGAGGAATTTACTGTTTTGGTGCGTGCTGATGTTCCTTCATCTCCTCCATCCCACAAAGATGAGACTCGCCATTTACCAGGGAGCTTTGCTTCAGACAGCACCAAAGGAAGGCGTAACTGCAGGATTTGTTCACAAAAAAAACTGTCTTTTTTAATACATGTTCAACGGCATTGTGCTGTTTGGCATGACCAGAACCGACTAAACAGGGCTTAGCGTTTTGCCGGAGACAACAGCATTGTTGAAATTGTTTAACTTTGTGTGTTTTTATACAGTATTTATATAACTTGTTGTATTTTCTGTTGCAAAGAAGATCCGTTTTTTTTTATATTTCATAATATTTTACTTATATTTTTATTGTTATGTTGTGTAAATAAATCACTTATATAAAGTCTTATGGTTGTGTGTATTATTTTATAATTGAAAAAGCATGGAGCGGTGTATATGATGACTAAAAAAGCTTTCAGTACCCTTCAAACCATTTGGTCATTAGGTTGCTTTATGAGGTATCCAAGTAGGTTTCTTGGTACCTGGACATAGTCTTGGAAAAAATATTGCAGGAATCAAATTTTTCATAATATCTTTCTCAAATGTGAAATATAAACTGATGAGACTTGTGGCTTTCAATCAATTATCTGGATACCTCCAGGTTTGTTTTCATTTATTTTTACATGAAATAATTAAATGTTACTTGCAGTACAAATTATCTTCAAGACACTTTTTCAACTTTAACATCTGGCTAATGAACTTAAAAGTGTCTTCTTTTTAAAGATGTCTACATTGTGCATGTAGTGCAAATTGTAGGGATGTCCCGATATCATTTTTTCTGAACCGATCCGTTACCAAAAATTCGGAGTATCGACTGATACCGATACCGATCTGGATCCGATACCAGTGTTTTTTTTTAAATATAAATCAAGTAGAATTTCTATAACTCTGTGTTGAACTGATAATCACTCTTTTGTGTGTTAAACACAATCTACTAAATACAGACAACTTCATTATAAAGAAAAACAACAAATAAAAAAAATATGATCATAACCTATGACAAAAATTATATTATAAACTAGATTAGTGGATAACTCAGCAGTTAAATTTATTATAGAAAAATCACAAGTGCACAATAATTGTATAAAATCTGAATATTTAGTGAAAAAAACATTATTTAGTGGGGAACAAATAAGAGACAATGGCCCTCATTTATCAAAAGTGCGTACACCAAATTTCCAGCGTACACCTGGCGAACATCCAAAACCACGGTGACTATGAGATTTATCAATATGGACGTTGGCGTACGGCACGCTCAAATCCTACGCCAGCTCAGGAGGTGGTGTACATGTACGCACGTTTTGAGTTAGGGCAGAAATGCGCAGAAAAACAATTCCGAACACCACAAAACGCACTGACAAACTAAAAGATATGATATGTTATGACCCACTGTAAAAACAACAACATAGTAATTATATACTTCAGTGTTTATTTTTGTGCAACATGGACTTCAATGTTTAATTTGTGTGACTTTACCAAAGCATTTGATTTGTAGGCATATGTATTCCTTCAGTTGCGAGCCTGTGCGCTTTACCTGACGTTTCAGGGTTAGGTGGTGCGCACGGACTGGGTTCAGTAATGAAAGGCTATCAATGACCAAAAAATAATTCAGACTGACAAAATAATAAAAATGACATTCTTCTTCTTTTAAATAATAACAATAACAACATTCTTCTTCTAAATAACAATAAGCGTCATTAATAATAAAAATCATAATAATAATAAGAAGAATATTACAAATTGTCATGCAATTATTGATGTGAATGGATGGTACTCCACATCACATCATCATCACTATTGTACACCCCAATACATGTGACGTGATACGAAATTAAATGCTAATTGTTTCAAAACAGGTGCTGTAAAATAATGCATTGTGAGAGGTCATTTGCTCATCCAAACAGCTATTTAAACTGGATTTCCACCGTACACCAATTCTCAATGATGGCGGACCTGACGCTTTTAGAAGACGTATATGCGCCCTTGAGAAGGGAAAGAGGATTTCAAGATAGGCGAGATCTTCTGAATTAATCAGATGAATGGCTGATGAGCAGATTCCGTCTTCCAAGGCATCTTCTCCTGGAGCTGTCCAATAACCTGGACCCTTACCTCCAACGTGAGACCCGGTGGTCAAGGGCCTTACCTGTTCCAGGCAGGTTCTCTCCACACTGGGGTTTTTGGCCACTGGAACCTCTCAACGGGAGATTGCTGACAGGTCTGGCATATCCCAACCCACCATGAGCCGCATGCTGTCATCCGTGCTGGCTGGCATCAGGACTCTCATCCCACACTACATCCAATTCCCATACGACAATGCCCAGCAAACAATGATTAAAAGGGGGTTTTCAGCTCACCTTGTCCGGCGGTTTTAAGGGTAAGTTAAAATAATACAGACTTTGTTTTCATTGTTGTTGTTTTTTTAAAGTTTTAATTTATTTGCTTTAATGTCGTATTTATTGACACCAATGAATGGTTAATTTCGACCAGTAGTCTACAAATTTCTGTCGGTCTTTCCAGGACCTCATCCGTCAGGACCCTTGGCCGTGGCGGACGGGAGGCTGTTGGACCTCGGCTACCCTCGCTTGCACCTGGCCAGGCTCTGGGTGGGGCGCAAGGATAGGCTCCTGGATGGGCTGAGGAGGAGATGCCTTGAGGGCGCTGGGGCCTGCAGTGCCATCATCTGCAAAACAATAGAGCAAAATTTAAATAAAATGAGTTAACTATGGACTTATGTGTGAGTTAACTCAAAACGTGCGTACATGTACACCACCTCCTGAGCTGGCGTAAGATTTGAGCATGCCGTATGCCAACGTTCATATTGATAAATCTCAAAGTCACCATGGTTTTGGGTGTACGCTGGAAATTTGGTGTACGCACTTTTGATAAATGAGGGCCATTGTCTCTTATTTTTTCCCCACTAAATAATGTTTTTTTTTCACTAAATGTTCAGATTTTTTACAATTATTGTGCACTTGTGATTTTTCTAGACTAAATTTTACTGCTGAGTTATCCTATACAGTATCTATCTATGCAGTAGTTTATTGAGCCTTTACTTTTCAGTTTTAAATTTCTGTTATTGTGCGCGTAAAGAACAATTATAGTGATCTCCAGTGTTGCGATGTTACGGTGTACAGTTACTCCAGTGTAACACAGACACATGGTAGAAAGGAACATGATGATTAAGGTACAGCAATACAGTCCAGCAAGATGCGAAACCATAGAGCTTTATCTACAGATCAAGTATAATAATAGTAACATTGAATCCTCTTGAAAAGAGTTTCATCGTTGAATCGTTTGAATGCTTAATGAAGAATGACTTACAGCTGCAGCGGAGGGAAGAGTTTGTGAACTTGAATTTAATGACTTAAATATTATACTATAGTATGGCTTCAGTACACTTATAATATAGTGCACGAAAACTTTATGGTGCTTTATGCTTTTGTGGGGCTTAACAAACACATAGAATAGTAAACGCACAATATCGAATTTGGATCGGCCTCGTCTGACCGATACCCGATCCGGCCAAAAAGGGCAGTATTGGAGCCGATACAGATACTGAGTATCGGATCGGTGCATTCCTAGCAAATTGTTTAGGAACTGCAATTATTTTAGTTTGTGGGTGTCATTTACGAGGATGTGCCTCAGGCAGGGGGAGGGAGAAAGGGGCCTGACATAGGGGGCTTTCACACTGGCAGTTTAGTTCGGAACGGGGCACGGTTCGCATGAAAAATCGCTTATGCGAACGCTGTCATGTGGACCCGGTTGCGCACTGGGGTACCGAACCCGAGACTACCTGGAGGAGGTGGTCTGAGTTCGGTTGCTCACGAACCGTTCTGCGGTTCGCGTGTATGTGAAAGCAACACGGACTCGGGTGCGCACTTGTTCAGGAAGTAAAGTATCCTGCGCATGCGTTTTAGCTGATTATGATGTATTTAGTTAAATAAAACACACGTAAGGGATGAAGATTTACCTTGAATACGAGCAAGAGTGAGTCTGCAGTGTATTTGCGCATAGTGCGTGCAATCAGGGCAACAAATTAATGGAAATCCACTGTCTCCTCAAAAGAGTCCATTTGCAAGCAGCGGAAAGACAGATTATGCGACACACACACACACACACAGTAAATCTGTGTTAACTCAGCTATGCATAATAGCACCAAATTAATAAAAACACAATATATTGACCCGCATCGTGTTTTCTATCATGTGCCGTGCACGTTTGCAATGACGTAAGATGCACGCAAACGCACCAGAGTTTGATTGAATCAAGTTGAGTGTGAAACCAGACTAACGTTGCGGGGGGTGCCGGGAACAATCACGCTCGGTAGAGCCCTGCATTTCAGCCCCGAGCCCGACGGGCCCCGACTTATTTACGCCCCTAGGGCTGGGCTTCGGGCCAATTTTCACGTCATAGTTCACATGCGGGCCGGGCCTCGGGCCTTTTTTGGGTTATCCTTTTTATATTTTTAGACATTAATTAAAAGAAAATATGAGAAGTTGACGTCGACAATAGAAAACAAACATAAAAAGACATTTCAAAACCTGTTTTTGACCTTATGATTACACGCACACAGAAGGTTTCTCGTCAGCGCGAACTGCGTGACCCACGATTCACCTCATGTGCAATGGAGAATATTAAGAGAAAACATTAAGAGACTGTTCTAACTTTTCGTTTGATTGGACTTTATTATCGTTTAACTGTTGGAAACTACTGATGTTTTTCATTTGATTGGACTTTATTTTCGTTTAACTGTTGGAAACTACTGGAAAAAAGAATGGCCATGTTCTGTGGTGCATTTTTGAGGTAAGATAACCTACAAGTTTGTTTTTAATTTATTTAATTTGTTTAGATTGTAGGCTATTGCTCATTTCGTTTGCGAGCAGCTTGAGCCTGCCTCAGTAGTATTTCAAAAAATGTTGTTTTACTCACTGTGGTTTAAATAAATAAACATTTATTAAACTAACTGTCTGTGTGATATGCTTTAAGTGTTTTATATCTATGGATTTTATTGTAGCCAAGTAAAGTATTATCGTTGATTTGAGAGGCTAAATTGATCAAACATGTTTTACTCGCTGTCAGCTCATCTGCTTGGTCGTCATTTAAATAAAAAAAAATGCCCCAAACATTTGTCTAAATTAACTTAATAAATAAATGAAAAGAAACATAACTAACAAAACTGACCTATTTTAATGGCTGCAAATAGGGCAGGCTGTCACTGTGTAATGAAAAAAAGAAGAAGAAAAAAAAAGAAAAACGGCCTCGGACTCTGGCTGATAATTTTGATGAGCTGTCGGACACGGATCAGGCTAGGGCCTGAGTGTCTTGGGCCTACATTTGAGGCCCGTGCAGGGCTCTAGTGCTCAGCCTCGGACCGCAGCAAACGAGCCCAGTGTAAAAAGCCGCCTTAGTCTTGGAAAAAATCTTGCAGGAACCCCATTTTTCATTATATCTTCCTTAAATTTGAAATATAGACTGGTGATACTTGTGGCTTTGAATCCTTTACATACCTGGATTCCTCCAAGTATATTTTTATATATTTGTACATGAAATAATAAAACATTCTTTGTAGTGCACATTATTTTTGAGGCACCTCAACTTTTATAACTTTTTATCTATTTGAGCATTATCAACTCTGATTTATTGTTAGTCCCAAGTGTCTTCTTTCCAAAGAGACCTTAATTGTGTATGTGGTGCACTGTTCTCAGGACCTGTATTTATTTAAATTCAGGTAGGTCATTTTCAGCTGTGAGCCCCCAAGTGCGGGTGCAGGATAACAGTTAAATACACAGACTAATTACAAGACAAGTGACACCTGTGAACAATGAACAGACAATTAACCAATGACAAGACACATGGCAGGATCACATGACAATCAAGGAATCATATGACAAGACACAGAAACATGACAATAGGCTTGTTCGACTTCATGCAGCTCTGCGCAGACCGATTGGCGGCTGACTTGAAGCAGTGCATGCCGGTTAGAAATTTTGTCCGACTTGATGCAGCGCCGACGCCACATGACTGTAACGTATGCCATTAAAGTAGCGCGAGAGTGATTCCAGAGCACCCGCAGGACTCATCCAGCGCAGCTTCTCAAAAGCAGCTGCATGAGCCCTGCTGACGACACAGCTGTTCCACGATTGGCCCAATTCACCGCAAGGCGTGTGACGTTAGATCACGTGTGTTTCGTGTTTATTCGAACACCTTGAGTTCCACTAATGTTCACAAATCTGTTTTTTATAAAAGTAAAATCTCTTTTCATGTAGTCGCGATGTTACTGTTGTAGCTTATATTGTGTCATGTTTATCAAAATAAAACTGATTAAAAAACATAGACCCCATTACATTATTTAAATAGTAGCCTATAGGCTTTATGTTGAACTTATTCTTGAACAAACATATGCTGTATTAAGCATAAAGTATTAAATGGAAACATATCTGAAATGTGTGTATTTGACAAATATTGCATTTATTTCACTTCAGCTGTGGTAAAGTATGCAAATACCAAGTGAGCAGTCACTACGGGAACCAGAAAGTGTCCGACTTCACGTCTCTGTTTGCAGCTCCTCCCCACCTGCACGCGGCAACTCTCGCCGATCAATTACATCCAGCCGCAGCCGATGTCGAACACACCTAATGACAAAAGCAAAACGTGACAATACCCCACACTAAAGATAGTAAAAATAATAAGCCCACTTAGTAAAGATAGAACATTAGACCGATTTTTTTTGGTAAACTCACCGTTCTAGAGTTTAATCTGACATCTCTTCTGGTAAAAGCACCAGAAGAGGTGCTGGGTTGGAAAATATGTGACGTCATTATGTTGTAGCTGATGACAAGACATGACATTTCTCTGACATATGTGTTGTAGCCATTACAGAAAACATACATATTTAGTTTCATATTTATGTTTAAATATTATAGGCTATCAATGTTGATTATGAAAGTGAGCATGCAGCATGAGAAAGATAAGATACATCATGAAATACGCAATATGTTTGGCAATATATTTTTGTTTTGTATAAATTATATCTTAATTATGATCAATGTTTTATAAACCAGTTGCCTATATTTAATAAATAAGAAGCAAATATATAGCAGACAAAGTAATAAGGCCCCGGCACGATCACTTGCATTAGACTCGAACTGGAGGGCGCCGCAACTCAGCTTGTGCTTTAGAGCGTTAGTTAACGCTGTCCATTGATGCCCACTTCATCAATCATCAATCACGTAAAATGAGAGGCCAAGTCACAAGTCAAATAAAATGTTTTATTTACGATAATAGTGATTGTCGGACGAGATGGGGGAAGCCTGGCTTCCCTTGGCTTCCGGGAGAAAACGCCACTGAGAACGGGGATGATCATTTCTGAAACAAACCCGTCCCCCAAAAAAACAATTAAAGGACAATTGGTAAACCAGCAGGAGCCATCTTTGGAAAACAGTCTCGACCAGTCGATCCACGAACGCCGTGCTATGTGAGCTGAACTGTGACTATCGACCAGCACGTAGCAAGGCGTTCGTGGTTCGACTGGTCGAGACTGTTTTCCAAAGATGGCTCCTACACTGTCTTTATAAAGTATCTTCTTATTAAACTGTCTGTACACTTACAAAGTTCTCAATGCTTCGGTTTGCAGGTAGGGACCCTCATTATGCTACCGTGTTAGTGTTGGGCTATTTTGAGCCTTGTTAGTGGTATTAACGAGCGATTTTTATTTTTACTTATTTGTAAAAATGCATACCCTATATACTAGCGTTATAAGCTAATCACTGGTAGAGCTAAAACTGGGTACATTCGATTATCATGAAAACGCATCCCAGAGAACAGTCGACTCGGTACCCATGTGTTATTTACCCCTAGGTTCATTTTGGGCTGGAATTGTCCTTTAACTAATGCCATATTTAATCACTAAATAATAAATGCATATTATTTAGTGATGTGCTGCCTTATGCTAGCCTAGGCTTCTTCAGCCACAGGACTACGATGAATAGGCAAAAGCATACAGAAATAAATAACGCTAAAATGCTCGGCGGCAGTATAAGAGATTTAAAACCCTTTCTTTCCTCGATTTAAAGTGTACCAAACATGGCATTGCTTTCAGGTGTGTTGCTGATGAAGCTACGAACAAGAGATTGTATATCCAGCCTGTCCAGAATGTCACTATGTGCATTAGCGCCAGATGTGTCAACCTCTTCTGGCTTGTGGTACTTCGGTTCCAGGTTTTCAGTCGTCTGAGTGCTGAGAATGCTCTGCAGACTTTGGGCCACTGCCTCAGAAGGCTCAAAAAGTGCCTGGCTGCACACTAATCCAAAATATGTCCTTGCTTGTTTAGCTTGTTTGCACAATCCTGATGTCTTAGACCGAATATCAGCCCTAACTGCCTTGTCTTGCTCCAGAGTCTTTAGGCTCTCCAGTAGTGTAGCATTTGCAGAGATGACTCTTGAAATCGCAGTGCTGTGGATGCACCATTGGGTTGGGCAAAGCCCCAGAAGATTGCACACCACATCTTCAGAGCCAAAAAGAGACCTGACCAACTGCTTACGTTTGGCTGATTCTGAAATGACCACATCCCGAGAATTTCGTTTTGAATTGTATCGGACATCCAGTTGTCTCTGCGTAACATCCATTCCCTTTCTTTCGGCAGAGCGTGTGTCCTCTCCAGCATTAACTGGGACTCCATCTCTGTGAGCGTGCCCTCTGAGTGGCAACCCTTCGAGGTCCAGAAGCTTCATTGAGCAGAAAAAAAGCTCCGGCACAGCCCTACCTGTAGCCTGGTCTCGAGCAGCAATATCCGAGATCACAGCGTTGATTGGTGTTAATTTTAAGGACTCCAATTCGGATAACTCATGTTGATCAAATTTGTCTCGAGCTTTCTTCAAGTTACTATATCCACCAACCTTTACAAAGGAGCTTTGATTGTGATTTGTTTTATATGTGCTAAAGCCACAAATAAAGGATTACTGTGCCTCACCAATGACAGAGTCAGATTCTCTAATATAATGCAGCCATTTACATTTGTCAAAGCATCCACATTGAAATGAATGTTCGAACGTTTCCCCACCAAATCTACTGCCTGGAAATTTCATCCTGGGTTGATAGGGCTTGTCATCTTCCCTGGCAACCATCCGATCATGTGTCCCAACCTTAGCATGTCCATGCTAACGTCCAGCTCACAAACCTCGCTGCTCGCGGATGCTGACATAGGCCTACTAACGACGCTCTGAATCGAGTTTGTGTCAGTGTCATCCTTTGGTAAGGGTTCAGTCGCCATTTCATCGTCGTTGTTGTTGACATCCTTTGTTTGAGAAGAATTCCCATGACTATTTTTACTTTTCTTAACTGTGTTACTTGAAAAAGTCAGAAATACGTTTCTGCTGCTTATTGCTAGCCATGACCAAATGAGTGTGAGGTGACGAAAGCACTTCCTGAGGAGTAGGCTAGTCTTTTATTAACGAAATATTAAAATAATTAATCATTTGTTTATATCTTATACACTGCCCATCATTTTAATCTCATATCAAACACAGTATGTTATGTCTATTTAAAAAAATTAAATGTTGAGTACAATATTATGTTAGTTCACAGCCCCCCACCAGGGGGTGCTGATGCTATGACGAGGGGGGCTGCTTTTGTTTTATTGTTTGCGTGCTGTAGGTATTATTATTACACTATTACGTCGTGTGCAGAGTGATGTTAACATTTAGGCTAGCTGGTGAGAGAAAATGGCACTAACAAAGAGTCAGAAAGTTGATAGCGAAAACAGGACAGACAAAGAAGAATGGAAAGACAACTATGCATTCATCCTTCTTAGTTTTGTGAATGCAAACCTGGTGTGTCTTATTTGTGACGAAGTGTTCTCTGTTTGCAAAGAATAAAATATTAGACATTTCATGACGGCTATTTTAGAGGTGTGTCTAGCGATCCACAGACTCTTTTGAATGTCTTTCAGATCTTTTCAAATTAAAAGCTCTCAATTCATCTCAAAATAAAACATTGCTGCAAAAACGTTCTCGTACTATTATTTTGAAGGCAAAATCACTAAAGTTACTTTAGTAACTGTTGCTGTCGATCTATTTCAGAACCAACCGCGGGCCAGATATTATTGCTGCCGGGTCAATTTTAACATTGAGCTCATTTTTTTTGTTAATTTGGAGTGCTGTCAGTACAGAGAACAACGACAAAAATCGGTGTTGCCTACACCGTGTTATCCTCTTTTTAAAATTTGCACCCTGTTGACTTAAATGGGGCAAGTTTTAAACCTGCTTTTAGCCTCTTAACATCCTTGATGATTATTACAAGTGCACAGCTTGTGAGTGATTTTATTCAGAGTGAACACGGTGAATCTGACTGCAGTACATGTGAAAGATATGAATAAAAGTGATGTTAGCCATGCTTCCGCTTCCGGTCGCATGGCGTGAACAGACCAAGAGACCAGCTCCGTGAAAATTTTATTACATTTTATTTTCCAGACCACCTAATTGCAAAAAAACTGAGCCACAACGTCCGTGATATTAAAATGTCTCAAAGGAAAGGCAGACGATACACGCAGACGACTCTAGAGGTTGAATCTCACGCCGACACAGCAGGAAAAAGTGAAGGTGCTAAAGCTAGCGGAGCCACGGGGCTTCCAGAAGAAGGCCCAATTTCACTAGGCAGTTTGCGTGCCGAGCTGAGATCAGAATTCAAATCGTACGGAGACACCATGCGATCATTTCTTAAAACAGAAATAGAGGGCCTTGGCAAAGAAATACGCGACGAGATCTCATCCTAACGGGAGACAACCAAAGTAGACATGAAAATTATTCGGGACGAACTAATGGAAAAAGTTGAGAGACTGTTTTCAATGCAGGCAGAAGCAGCTAACATACAGACGGGCATGGAGCAGTCACTCAACGACACTTCTGACAGGCTCTCGGCTCTAGAGAATTCTTGCCAATCTCTTGCTGCTGATCATAAGAAACTTCAGGAAAAATGCATCGATTTGGAGAACAGGAGCCGTCACCAAAACATCAGGATAGTAAACATCCCAGAGGGGTCTGAAAACAACACGCCAACCGCGTGGCCAAGTTTCTGTCTAAAGTGCTTGGGGAAGAAAACTTTGACGACCCATCTTGTTGATCGTGCCCACAGAAGCCTTGCCCCAAAACCACGTAACGGTGAACGGCCCCGACCCATAATCGCCCACTTTCACTACTACTCGGATAAAGAAAACATCATGTCGTTGTCCCGGATCAAAAGCAAGCTGTCCTTCGAGGGAACACAGGTTCACATTTTCCCCCACATGAGCCCAGAGGTAGGACGACAACGAGCAGCCTTTAATCAAGTAAAAGCCAAACTACGGGACGCTGGAATCCAGTACAGAATGTTTTCCCTGCCAAACTGGAGATTATAGCCGATGGTTCTAAAATGTATTTCACCGACCCACGTGCAATGGAGAAGTTTATTGACCGCAACAAATCATCATCACTGGAGGAGCATTGATCGTAAGAACACTAATTTGGACCCTTGAATGTGGTAATGCAATGGCCTACACGAACTGAGTAACGGACTCTCAACCAGGTACCCAAAAAGATGTGAATCCTTTTTACCATTTATTCATTTTATTTTTACTTATTTATTCTTACATTTCTTTACTATTGTGTAGATATGTATGTGTTATGTGTATATATGTATATATATATATATATATATATATATACATATATGTGTATGTGTATGTATATGTATATATATGAATATATGTGTGATGTCTGTGTGTATATACAGTATATATATATATATATATATATATATATATATATATAATCTTTATTTATTTATTTTTATTATTATTATTGTTATTATATTATTATATATATATATATATATATATATATATATATATATATATATATATATATATATTTGTCACATATTTGCTTCAAATTTAGGGAACTCTGGGTTACATTAGACATAGATACTGGCCAAAATATGGTTAAGAAGGTCTGGAAAACGAAATTGGATTAACTTTCTTTTTTTTCTAAGGAGTTTAGTGTTAAGTGAAATGTTCACACACCTCTCTGAGTGTATAAGCAACCTTTCTTTTGGGAATATGTGTTTCCTCTGTAGTTCTGACAGAGCTGGTAGTTCAGGGAGGGAGCAGGGTTTGTTGGATATAATGACTTTGGTTTGTTCTGTGTTTTTACCTGCCCTACAATTGAATATAACTTGGATTTTTTTTTGGAGATTGTCCAAAAAAAATCAAACTGAGTAATTTTTTTTTTCAACTAAACAGTTATGGCTAAAAACAATATTTTAGACTCATCTAGTCACAAAAGCTTGGTCAAAATTATTTCCTGGAATTGTAAAGGACTCAATGGACCTATTAAACGAGGAAATGTATTGACCCAACTTAAAAAAATAGAGATGGATATCGGGTTTTTACAAGAGACACACTTTAAAGATCAGGATCAAAAACGGTTACGAACAAAATGGATTGGTCAGATATTTCACTCCAAATTCCAAGTAAAAAACAGAGGTGCAACTATAATTATTAGAAAGACAATTCCCTTCTTAGCATCAAAAATAATACCTGATTCTCGAGGACGGTATGTTATTGTTACTGGGAAATTGTAGAATAACCAGTTACTCGAGCTAGTATATACGCCCCCAATGTGGATGATGAGACCTTTATTACCTTTTCTTTACAGCATTACCTAATATGGACTCTCATAAATTGATTATTGGAGGAGATTTTAATCTGGTATTAGACCCAACAATTGATAGGTCATCACAAAAACCATCCAACTTATCAAAATCTGCTAAAGCCATTCATACACTCATGAATAAATTATTTTTTTCCATTTAGAGTTTTATCTCCCAACACAAGGAAATATTCTTATTTCTCTCCGGTTCATCATTCGTTTTCTAGAATAGATTTCTTCTTAATTGACTATGCATATTTAACAAACATCAAACACTGTGATTACGAAGCAATTGTCTTATCTGACCACCAGTATCATTCCACATAGAGACGGGACATGACCCGACAACCAAAAAATGGCGGTTTAACAATGGTCTTTTATCGGATGATAAAGTAATAGAAGAACTGCAAAAACAAATTGATATATTTTTACATACAAATGATGATCCAGAAATCAAAAGATCCACCTTGTGGGAAACATTTAAAGCATACATGAGGGGCCAGATTATTTGCTTGAATAGCTTGAAAAATAAACAGCGAAGAGAAAAGGAGTTGAAAATGACCCAGGAACTTAAGGAAATTGACAGTTTATGCTAACTCCCCCACACCTGACCTTTATAAAAGAAAACTATCAGTGCAGACTGAACTCAATCTACTATACACAGCAGAAACGACTAAATTCTTGACAGAATTAAAACTCAAAAATTATGAATATGGGGAAAAAACAGGTAACTATTAGCCCAGCAAATCAAAGAAGAAACAGCGTCAAGATTAATTACAGATCTATGAATAAGTTCTGGTCAGATAACCACCAATCCCAAAATAATAAATGACACATTCAAGAATATCTATTATAAATTGTACTCTTCAGAATCCAAAAACGATCCAAACTTAATAGAACAATTTTTTGATAACCTTCAGATACCCACCATAAATCTAGAAAACAAAAAATTATTAGAACAACCTATTTCAAACTTAGAAATAAAACAAGCTATACAGTGTATGCAAAACTCTAAGTGCCCTGGCCCTGATGGATACAGTGTTGAATTTTACAAGGCTTTTATAGATCAAATCTCAATACTTCTTTTAAGTGTCTATAATGAAGCATTGACTACAGGTTCTCTACCTCCAACGTTATACGATCCATGCATCTCTGTAATCCATAAATCTGGCAAGGAACCTCTAGAACCAGGTTCATATAGACCTATAAGCCTTTTGAATGTAGATAACAAAATTTGGGCAAAGATCTTAGCCATGCGTTTGGAAAAGGTCCTTCCAACTGTTGTGTCACCAGACCAAACTGGATTTGTTAAAGACAGGCAGTTGTTTTTTAACATCAGGCGACTGTTCAACATTATTTACACTCAAAATCCAAATAAAGAAATATCCGAAATATTGGTCTCACTAGATTCCGAGAAGGCCTTCGACAGGGTTGATTGGGATTTTCTCTTCTCGGCCCTGTCGAGGTTTGGATTTGGCCCTTACTACATTTCTTTAATTCAGCTGCTTTATGCTCAACCTAAAGCATGTGTTCACACAAATAATATAGACTCTTGCCCTTTTTCTCTTCACCGTTCAACACGACAAGGCTGCCCTTTATCCCCCTTGTTGTTCGCGCTGGCCATAGAACCTCTTGCTATTTTACTGCGCTCTACAGAGGATTATAAGGGGAATGTAAGAGGAGACAAAGAACATAAAGTGTCCTTATATGCGGACGATCTGCTTTTATATATTTCAGATCCATCTCTGTCTCTACCAAAAATTATGACCATGCTATCGGACTTCGGTAAAGTATCAGGATATAAAGTCAATATGTCAAAAAGCATGTTGTTTCCGATCAGCTCTAAGGCAA
This sequence comes from Siphateles boraxobius, assembly GCF_051911475.1. Classification (NCBI taxonomy): domain Eukaryota; kingdom Metazoa; phylum Chordata; class Actinopteri; order Cypriniformes; family Leuciscidae; genus Siphateles; species Siphateles boraxobius. Next base: position 5,627,504 of record NW_027509188.1, read on the forward strand.
AAAATCAAGTACACACGCTCACCCCTTTTCCCTTCGCTGTTTCAGACTGTTTTAAATATCTCGGAATAAATATCACACGGGAAATATCTGGCCTCTTCAGCAAAAACTTTGTGAACCTATATAAACAGACGGAACAACAAATCGAGAGGTGGTGTAATCTCCCAATCTCTCTCGCTGGCTGAATTAATATTATCAGAATGAATGTTCTACCGAAATATTCTTTTTTATTTCAGTGTGTTCCAATTTTGATTAATAAGATTTTTTTTTTACCAAAATAGATTATTTAGTTGCGTCCTTTATTTGGAATAAAAAGACACCAAGAATTTAAAAATCTTTCTTACAAAGACCCAAACCCATAGGAGGAATGGGATTACCCAGCTTCCGGCTCTATTATTGGTCCTGTAATATTCGATGTATATCATTTTGGAATGGATCTCTCAAACCTGATTGGGAACAGATGGAAAATCGAGCTTTTTCTCCTAATACATTGAGATCATTGATACATTATACCTCTGATCTTTCTAAATTTAAGGTTCAGAATCCGGTTGTGTCTCACTCACTAAAAATTTGGTTTCAGATCAGAAGATATTTTCAATGGAATCAATGTTCAGTCCTTACACCAATAACTGGTAATCAAGCACATAAGCTGTTTTCTGGTCAAAAATTTCAACAATGGGACCTTAAAGGAGTGCACACAATTATAGACCTCTTCATTGACAAAATATTTCCAACATTTGAACAATTAATACATACATTTAATATTGATAACAAAGACTTTTTCAAATATTTGCAAATACGCAACTTTACCAAAGCAACATTTTCCTCTTTTCCCAATCAGCCTGAAGTAAGTCCTATGCACAATGTATTACTGAACAACCCACTCAAAAAAGGATCTATTTCTAGAATATATAATCACCTTTCACAGATAGATTGTACAACTACACTTGATCATATAAAAGATGCTTGGAAGGAAGACTTAGGAATAAACATCACAGACGACCAATGGACCGAAACTCAAGAGCGAGTCCACTCCTCTTCAGTTTGTATCCGACACGGTTTGCTACAGTTTAAAATCCTACACCGATTGCACCTTTCCAAACAAAGACTGTCCAGGATGTTTTCGGGAGTGGACGCCTCTTGTGAATGTTGTGGCTATGTCCCTGCTTCATTGGCACATACATTTTGGGACTGTCCCCACATCACCCTCTATTTGTCTAAAATAATTGAGAATTTGTCAGCAATTTTTAATGTTAGACTCCCAAGCAGATCCAGTAATGTCACTATTTGGTGTTGTACCTACAGATATACATTTGAACAGCTCACAAATTAATGTACTGTGTTTTGTGATGTTGCTAGCCAGACGTCTAATTTTATTAAACTGGAAAAGTAAAATTCCTCCTACTCTTCAAAACCTTCTTAGAGATTTAATGCAATATTTACATTTGGAAAAAAATAAATATTCTTTGAGGAAGTAAGAACAAACATTTTACTCAATTTGGCAACCTTTTATTATTATAATAAGTAAATTTGGATAGCCCTCCTAATGCCTGATTTGATATATTTTTATTTAATACTTCAAGTGTGTGCAGGGTTTTTGTTCTGTTTTTTTAATATATTTTTTTATTTTATGTTTACACTCATGCATATACAAATTGTATATATATAAGTGATTTGTAAAAAACTGGAAAATACTAATAAAAATAACTGTTTAAAAAAAAGTGATGTTAATTCAGCCAGCTCACATACCTGTATTTACTGTTTTCGGTCGAAGTCCACAGTAGTCGATTGTCCAGTGCGCGCGCATGCTTTATCATTGGTAACTAAGCAACAGTGGAGACTCAGACTGTGAGCTGTCAGCCGATGACGGTGCTGTGTGGTGTTCTTAGAATATCATATACAATATAATATAATGTAATAACATATAATAATATAATATATATTACCAATGATACTGTGGACTTCGACCTGAGTTCTCCTTTAATGTCACACCTAAAAAAAATAGTAAATACAGGTTAATATAAGAGCATGCCCTCTCCACCACAACCGTCTTGCAGCACATCTTCGTCTTCGCAAAATCTTAATAACAACATTGTATAGATGACTGTGGCAAACAGGATGAGGCCGGTGGCGTGATTACTAACGTATGTTAGTGACCTGTGCGCCAAACCGGCCCCGTATCTCACTGAGGAGCTTCGGAAGCATAAAAGGAAGAGAGCGATGACAGTGAAAGATGAGAGAGGACCCGGCCTGGACTTTTATGTTATGTTTTTTTTATGTGTGTGCAGCAGTCGTCGGTGAGGGGCTGCCATTTTTACTTTCATTTTGTGTTTTATTATTAAATTGTTGAAATGTTTGCCTGTTCCCGCCTCCTTCTTCCCATAACAACATACTTCGTTACAATGACATTGTATCATATAATGTTCATAAGTTTCTTTATATTGCGTTAGTAGCTGATAACACCACATTTACACTTCCTGTTTTCCCTGCTTGAGCATTTCTGTCCAATGAATGGATGACTTTAGCACATGTGTGGTTTTGTTTACAAATTTTGGTTCACTTTCAAAAAGGGCAGTGTGAAAACGAACCTAAACATTGTGTTTGGTCCTGTATCTGGACCAAAGCAAGTGAAGTAGCGGCCCTTCCTGGTGTAAATACACCCTTAGGGTGTATTCACACCTGCCTTGTTTGGTTCGATTGAATCGAATTCTAGTTCGTTTACCCCCTTGGTGCGGACCTTTTGGGCAGGTGTGAATACAGCAATCGAACTTGGGTGCGGACCAAACAACCGAACCGAGACCCAGCTGAAGAGGTGGTCTCGGTACGGTTCCAAACGAACTCTGGTACGGTTCGTTTACGGTGTGAACATGAACCGACCCAATTGCAAGAAAGCACTGCGCCTTTGAGTTAACAGGCTTCCGTAGTCGGAGTTGCGTTATGGGAAAGTGATCTGTTGTAGCCTACTACATTCCATTCCGGCGCGCTGTCTGGCCACACGATACTGTTGCGCGTCTTTCTGCGCGTCGTGTGTGCATCATTGGAATGGAATGAATGAATGAATGAGTGACAGGGCTCTCAAGTGTCACGCATTGAGCGTGACAGTCACTCATTTCGGTCTTTTGTCACGCTCTCCCGCCACACATTGTATTTCTCACGCTGAAATACTATTTGTAATATATTTAATATGCCGCAGCGCCCAAAACTCTGGCCGCGCCGCTCTCACTGTGGAACCGGCAGGAATCAAGCGCGTCTCCTCTGGTGTTGTTAGCCAATCAGAAAATAGCACTATTGTATCTGGGAAAGATTTAACGCAACAACCAATGACACCGCGTCGGCACGACACACGTGTGATTTTGTTTACAAATTTTGGTTCACTTGCAAAAAGAGCAGTGTGAAAGCGAACCGTACCAAAAAAAAAAAAAAAAAATTATTTGGTCCGGACCAAAGCAAGTGAACTATCGGACTTTCCTGGTGTGAATACACCCTTAGTTATATGTGCAAAACACACTGTGGTTGTTGCCCAGTTGAGTTCTCATCTCTTGTAGAGTTTTGATGGGGTTACAGTGTAACAGACACAAGTCGTTATCATGTTTTTCCACTACGCACCAAAAAGGGGGCACTGGTATAATCTACTGTGAGTTTTAAAGCCAGGTACGAATATGAATCAGCCAAGTTAAGAAGTTTTGGATGGATTTTAATTAGCAAGAAATGATTAATGATAAAAATAGAATAATAGCAAAAGATCTAATGGTTAAACAGTATATTGAGCTGAATTACAACACAGTGCTCACAATATTCATGGATGGATCCAAAGATCCTGAAACCACTCATGCTTCAGCAGCCGTATATGTACCACATTTTAAAGTTCAATTGGTAAATAAGTATCTGACCAAGTAGGAGTTTATTCAACAGAGATGGTTGCAATATTATTAGCTAACGGGTGGATAGAGGAAACTCCACCAATGAATGTGGTGATATGCTCTGATTCATTCTCTTCATTATTAAGCCTTATTAGCGGGAGATCATCAAGACAAGATATTTTATACAAGATTCTTTTAAGTATGTATAGATTGAATAAGTTAGGAATTAAGATGTATTTCCAGTGGGTTCCAGTACATGTGAGAGTGGATGGAAATGAGGAAGTTGATTATTTAGCAAAACAGGCACTGACATCATCATAGAAATTAACATTCCATGCTCCATGGTTAAGGCCAAAATCAGAATAGCAGTAAAAGAGAAATGGCAATAACTTTGGAATGAGAAGGGAAAGGGAAGACATCTTTATAATATTCAAAATCAAGTAGGAGGAGAAAAAAATAATTTTGGAAGTAGAAGAGAAGATACGATCATTACAAGACTTCGACTTGGGCACACAGCTCAAAATTATTCTCTATAATGAGCAAACAAGAGTCTGGAAATTGTAGTTTATATGGATCATCAGAAACAGAACAGGATTTTCTAATATATTGCACTGCTTATGAACATGAAAGGGTTCATGAAACATGAAAGAATTAAATGGCAGGGTTCTCAAGTCTCACGCATTGGCCTTGAGACAAGCAATTCAACCAGTTCACACGCTCACACGCCACACCGTGTATTTCTCACGCTGAAAAGACAATGCCAACCAAGTTGTCCTGCAAGCTTTATATATAACGTTGTATACGAGGCGCAGGCACACAAAGTGAAGTTTCCTGCCGCCAGCACGTATCTCGGCCACATTGCATTCGTTACTAGGCAACATAGATGCGCGAACACACGGAAGTTGACGGAACATTCTCGGCCACCGTACGTTCGTTACTAGGTAACCAACAACATCGCGCAAACACACGTCGTGATGGAGAAGGTAAGTTGGAAGAAAGCTCGTTTAACATTTTTAGGCTAGAACATTTAATACTATTCAATTGGCGGCCCGCGGGCCAGGTCCGGCCCGCCAATCATCTCCATATGGCCCAAGGGCACCCCAACCTCCCACCTCTTCTGTTCCTGGCGGTCCGGCCCAAATTTGGTTAGATATGCGCGTGACCGCAGTGGTGCCTGCAGTTGTACGGACTGCGGTCAAGCCAGCCGTGGTTTGAAAATACACGGTCAAGCCAGCCGCCAAAAAAATGGGTGCGTGCGCCTATTACTATGCATTCTGTAATTTCAGGAACAGCAGCGAGAGAACGCGCTTAAGAACTACGTCTCTCTTCTCTCTCTCTTTCTTTCTTTCTTAATTTTTCTCTCTTTATTTCTTAAGTGGAGTTCATGACGTGTGTTCGCCGTTTCTTTCTTTCTCTTTCTCTCTCTCTCATTCTTTCTTTCTTTCTTAATTTTTCTCTTTCTTTCTCTCTTTATCTTTCTTTCTTGCTCTCTCTTTCTTTCTCTCTCTTTTTTCTCCCTTTTCCTTTTCCTTTCCTCTCTTTTTCTTTTTCTTTCTCTCTCTCTCTTTCTTTCTCTCTTTTTTTCTCTTTCTTTTTTTCTTTCTCTCTTTTTCTCTCTATCTCTTTCTTTCTTGCTCTCTCTTTTTTTCTCCCTTTTCCTTTCTCTCTCTTTCTCTCTCTCTCTCTCTCTCTCTCTCTCTCTCTCTCTCTCTCTCTCTCTCTCTGCGCATGCGTGGGCGTGAGTGTTTGGTCGAGTGACTGGAGTGTGACTTGGAGAGTGGTTGCGGTTTTTCCTTTCATCTAAAGGTCTGTCAGTTTTAAATGTTTTTTTCCTCACACAGATTTTTTTACATCATTCTCTGTGAACTGTTAAAAAGCACTTTTAGTGGGTTAATCCAGCAAGGAAAGTTTTGTTATCCAACAAACACACGGATAATGTTATCCGCCTTTCATTAGCGATGAAGCACTGCAATGTGAACTGTCTAGATATGGACAACTCGCATCTGCAATTAAAAAAATCCAGATGGGTTGCAAGTCTCCTCTGTTGAAGCATGTGGTTTCTTTCCGTCGATTTGTTTACATGATTTTAAAAACGGATTTTGAGGAAATAAATGTTGTTTTCAAATTCAAAGTTGATGGTTTTGATTATGCCACATTTTTGCCACAACTGGAAACATGAAGTGCTTTGGATGTGGAAAAGAAGGGCATTTAGCACGTGTTTGCCCTGAAAAAGGCAGTTTAGTAAACACTGCAGATGAAAATGCCCTTCAAAACCAAGGAATTAATGTGGTAAAGGATAGACAAGCTCATGAAATGGCAGAAACAAATGTACATGTTGAGAATGAGTACAGTGGAAGTAAGGGGTGTGAAAAGGGAAACCTGAGAAGTGATAAGACAATGGATATTGAGATTGACGAGGTAGAGAATGAAATCTTTAATGAAGAGGAGAACATTTTTAAAGTTCCAGCAGTGAAAAGAAAATCAAATTCTTGTGAAGCAGCTGATAAGTTTAAGAAAAAGATGCAAGCTGATAACAATACACATATCGTGAGCTTAGAATTATATGGTTCTATCTCCACTTTTGGTCGAAATTGAGTTTTTGACATAATCTTATCCATTAGGTGTTTATTAATGCCTGTGTGGTGTTATTTTTGTAAAAAAAATTATTTTGTTAGTAGCTATTAATAAAATAAAAAGGCTCCATCTCACAAAACATAAACCGAGTTGGGATTATAAGGTTCTATCTCCAGTTGATTCAATATCCAATCAAAGACCTGAATGAACACGGACGGACCAATCAAAACCCACCTCTTAGCTCTGTAGCCTGGACACAGAGCTAAAGGCTGGACATTTGAAGCCGGCGATGGCGCCCAAAAGACGTACATGTACAGACGCCAGCACTAGAAAAGATCGGTAAGTTGAAGCACATTGAGTTGAGTCTCCCGCATATTGATATCGGCTCCTTGATGCCCGCAAATTAGTTCAAATCTCACGGAATCTAGAGCTCGCGAGCAGCAAACCGTTTAGCGCACGCACGACAGAGAGGGAGAGAGCGTGCGTGTGTGTGTGTGTGTGAACCCCCCCAACCCCTCCTGCAACAAAACCGAACAACCCACCATACATGTTGGTCTAGACCTGTAAATCTGTATGTGACAAATGAAACATCCTTGTATCCTTGTAGATGGGCAACTGCAGCATAGCTAACATAACACCAATTTCCAACTTTACTCCCCTTCCATAAATGTAAGCTAACTAGATTTTTAAGCTTGCTAGATTATTGGTGTCTTGATAAAAGTTTTCCCATTTATATCAGGATAATAATTTAAAAAAAAATGTGTTACAGAAATGATGATAGTGGTGAAAGTCCTCCAAAGGGAGTGGGAGCGGCAAAGAGGACAGCAGAATCTAGTGGTGGGTACTTCTATAGATGGGTGGAATTTCTCTTGTATTTACCGTGCCATTGTTTGTACAATACCCAAAATATGTTCTCAGTGTCATAAAACAAAATGATAAACTGACACATTATTATAATATTGGATCATGTAATAATAAAGAATCTTTAGCTTCTCTTAGCTACTGCTGGGATTATTTTTTGCAGGTTTGATGTTGTACAGAGCCATGCAGATTGTCCTGGTATAGATGATAGTATTCTACAAAATGTATGTCTCACCATTAGTTGCTTTCCTGTAAATTATATTGTGATGCTCAGCTGTACTACTTTTTGCAGCCATGGCAGGAGAGGCAGAGACCCCCAGGGCAGCAGCGAGAGGGACAGTAGCAGAGACACCCTGGGCCAGGGCAGCAGAGACACTTAGGCTGATAATAGAGACACCAGCAGTAGGGATACAGCAGAGACCAGAGCAAGGTAAGAGTCAGAAAAGGGTTAGCACTCCATCATCATGGAAGTCAGTATGCAGAAAGAGGCTTTATCAAGAGGGTAAAGAACACATGAACACGTCTAAAGAGACAGTGCCAGCCAAACAGATAAAAACATTTAAGGACTGCACCGTGTCCTGTAAATGTAACTGTGCCAGGAAAGTCACTTATGGTGAGAGGGAGAGGTGTTTTGAAGGGTTCTACAGGCTGAATCAGGACAGGAAATATGACTACATTATGATGACAACTGAGTGCCATGTCAAAGAGAGACAACGTGGGAGTGGGGGCGACTCGCGTCGTACACACTCATTCAAATATTTTCTTGATATAGGAGAGGGACAGAAAGTCAGAGTATGCAAACCTTTTTTTCTAGGTACTCTTTCAATAAGTCAGAAAACAGTGTGTGATGAACAGGACGGCCGAGGGACGTGAGAGAACGGCACGAGGCCGGTGGTGCGATTGCTAATGAGCAACACCTGTGAAGCACACCGGTCTCGCATCTCTCACGGAGGAGCGGAAGCATAAAGGAGGAGCGACGACGTTGATGATCGAGAGAGGAACAGGCCTGTATTTTAGTTGAGTTTTGGTTTTTGTATTTGTGTTTTATTTTAGCCAGCAGTCGCCCGCGAGGGGCTGCTGGCGGTATTTTAGTTTGTTTGGTTTATTTTAATAAAGTATGTTTAAATGTTCGCCGGTTCCTGCCTCCTTCCTCCCTGAACATTGCTACACAGTGTATAATGTTCACCAAAAGAAAAGCCAGGCTTACATACCAAAGTTAGATGCACAGGGAAAGTATCCTAAAAACACATTGATGAGGACAAAAAAGAGAAGGTGCTGGAGCACATTAGGTCTTTCCCTGTCGTCGAGTCACACACTACTGTCGTGCCAGCACCCAAAAGCAATATCTGGAGCCAACTCTAAATGTGGCCAAGCTGTATGATCTCTATAAAATCAAATGTGCTGTACATGAAACACCAGTGAAAATGTCTTACTATAGATTTATATTTAACACAGAGTTTAATCTTTGTTTTCATGTCCCCAAATCAGACAGGTGTGATGAATGTGAGGCACATGACATTCTTTTATAAAAGGAATATGAATCTATATAATATGACTGCCCACAGCTCACTTACTGAGAAAGGGTATTGTGCTGTGTGGACGGAGGCCATGTCAGGCAGAGGAGGGAATGACATGGCAAGTGCCATAGTCAAAATCCTTGAAAGAGTTGTTCAAGACCATCCTGATGTAACTGAGATAGTCACATGGAGTGACAGCTGTGTGCCACAAAATAGAAATTCCATTATGTCTTTTGCAATCGTTGAGTTCTTATCAAGAAATCTCAAAATCCAAAAGATCACAATGAAATATTCTACGCCTGGCCACTCGGCTGTCCAAGATGTAGACAACATGCATAGCAACATCGAAAAGACAATGGCAAGCTCAGAGTTTTACAGCCCACTGTCGTTCTTGCGTGTCCTTCTGAGAGCGAACAGAACTAATCCTTACACTGTCATCCAGATGAAAGATACAGATTTCAAAGACTTTCAGTCATGTTCAAAACTTTCCCAGTACAAGCAGGTACCATTCGCTTCAGTGGCCCAAATAACATTTTCTCAAAATCTGTTCAGTGTGCAGTACAGTACCTCCCATGCTCAGCCTCCTATACAGGTGGATATTAGGGGCTTAAAATGCCAAAACCAGGGTTAACATGCCAACGTCTCTCTTGCTGCCCAAGTCAAAGTTGCTCACCAACAAAAACACAATCGCAGAGGCAAAGAAGTCAGACCTTTTATCCATGTTCAAGTACAGTACATGCCTGCCGTTGACAAAGCATACTACAAGGCAGTATTTAGAAAGTCATAATCTAGATAGAAGGTTGGAGGGTTGGAAAGAGTCATGACAACATAAATTACATATAACATGAAGTACATACATAACAAAACAGACATACAGAATAATAATAAATTATAAAAGTGTCTCGGGGGGGGGGGGGGGGGGGGGATGGGTACCAGTGTAGAGGAGGTGATGTCAAGGGTAGAGGATTTTAAAAATAATCTAATGAATTACAACAATACATTATTGATTATAAGTGTGTTTAGAATGTTTTTTATGAAATAAATAAATAAAATTTGTTTAGCTGTAATTTTTCCATGTCCATGTTCTTTGAAAATAATTTTTTTTTTCTTACAAACTTGCTTGGCTTTGATATATACTATACTATTATATATTATATTATATACTGCAAGATGTATGCTTGTATTATAAATATATAAATTGATTAAAATCAATGGATATATACATTTATTCTTTGAAATGTGGGGTTTTATTTGTAAAAGTGGAGATAGAACCTTATAATTCCAAACAGAATCAGAGCTCTCAGAATGATAAGGTTCTATCTCCATTTGGTCCATCTTAAAAAATCCCATTTCCAAATGTGCCAGGATTTTGATATTCTATCCTCAAAGTACCTGTAGGGTGATGGTCTTGTTGAGATATAATAGTAGATTATACTACATAACAGTTTTGCTAGCTGGGATGTAAAAACTTTGATGCTCAATATCTACCCTAAACGGAGATAGAACTTTATAATTCTAAGCTCACGATATGTCTGATGTATCTGATTCAGGAAGTGAGCAAGAGGGGTCTGAGGCCTCTGTGGAAGATAATGTGAGTCAAGATCGCAGTGGCTATGGTTTAGAACAAATGAAGAAGTTTTTACAAAGTACAAAAGGAATGAGAAATGTTGAGGTGACAGATTTTTTCCTGATCTCTCTCTGTTTATGGACTCAGCAAAAAATCGAATGAAACACAAGGGTGATGAGTGTTTGTCGAACCCAGAGGTATATAGATTAAAGAAAATTGTGCAAAAAGTGCGCACTCAGACAACGCAGAATGAGTTACAAGAATAATGCAATATGTAGTTGTTTGGTTTTAGTGCTGCTCTCTTCCCTCAATATAAGCACTTTTAAAATCGCCTCCCTGAACAATAATGGGATGAGGGATGCTAAAAAACGGATACAGCTCTATGAATTAATCAAACTTAAAAATATCGACATTATGTTTTTACAAGAGACTCATAGTACAAAAGAAAATGAAGTAGAATGGCTGAAAGATTGGGAGGGAAAGATCTTTTTTAGTCATAAGACCTCTCTTAGTTCTGGAGTAGCAGTTTTATTTTCAAAACAATTTCTGCCAATGTCTTGTGATCGTTTTGAAATAACAGAAGGTAGAGTTATTAAATTAATAGCCAGGTTTGAAAAGATCACAATGGAATTGATTAATGTCTACGCGCCTGATATTGACAGAAATCATATTGAACCACATTCAAGACGTAAATTGTTAAATATCATTAAAACCTACCAACTTAGTGATGTTTGGAGGAACTTTCATTTTAAAGATAGTCAATACACGTGGGCTCATGTAAAAGACAATTGTGTTTCATTAATTCAATTCAATTCAAATTTATTTGTATAGCGCTTTTCACAATACACATTTCATTAGCACGATTGGATTACTTTTATTGTCTTAAACATCAAGTACAGTATTTTATGTCTTGCTCTATTTGTCCTGTTGGTTTTTCTGACCACTCAATGGTGGAAGCTAGTGTGTTCATTAAATCTGTTAAGGAAAAGAGTTCATATTGGCATTTTAACGCTGCTTTAATTGAGGATGCTGCTTTTGGACAATGTTTACTTTTTTTTGAATGGGTTGGAGAAGCCAAAAGCCTAATTTCACTTCAATACAGCAATGGTGGGATATTGGGAAATTAAAGATAGAAAAACTATGTAATCAGTATACTTCTAATGTCACAGGTGACACTCTTCAAAATATTAGGAATTTGGAAATGGATATTTTGGAGCTCCAAGGGTTGTGTGGAGCTCATGGAGATCCGGGCCACATTCAGACTCTTAAGGATAAGAAAGTTGCACTAGCTGATCTGTTGGACACTAGAGCTCAAGGGGCTTTAGTTAGGTCCAGCAGGGTTCTCAAGTCTCACGCATTGGCCGTGAGACACACGCAATTCAACAAGTTTACACGCTTACCAGGCAACAGAGGCGCAAGCTAACTCACGGAAGATTCTCGGCCACCGTACGTTCGTTACTAGGTAACAACAACATCGCGCGGACACACAAGTCGTGATGGAGAAGGTACTTTAAGTTGGAAGAAAGCTCGTCTAACATTTTTAGACTAGAACATTTAATATATAGCTCATCGTATACATTATTATTGATGCAGTCAAAAACTCTTTCAACTAGCTACTTAGTGGGTTTGGGAAGGAATGAAGATGTATTTCTTCATTTTATTTTAAATTATATATTATTGTCAGGGTAGGAATCACAGGATCCAATAGCAAGTAAAAGTATTTATTAATAATAAATGCTGAGTGAACAGTGAAGACAGGAAGGCTGGTGACGATCTATGTCAGACAGCAGGGCTCTGGCAGCGCAGATGACAGCAGTGGGTGAAACGTGGTTTCGTCACTCCGAAAGTCCAACACGAACCAGATAATCCACTGTAGCAGAGTGAAACGACACGGACCAGATAATCCACTGTAGCAGAGTGAAACGACTCGGACCAGATAATCCACTGTAGCAGAGTGAAACGACACGGACCAGATAATCCACTGTACCAGATAAACGCTCCCAGAGGGACCTACCTGGCGATTGTAAGCATCGATAAGGGAATGATCCAATATGTCTCGGGCAGGAACCCAACTCCTCTCCTCCGGACCGTAACCCTCCCAGTCCACCAAGTACTGGAATCCACGTCCCCTCCGCCTAGCGTCCAGAATGCGGTTAACCGAATAAACTGGTTCCTCATCTACGATTCGCGGCGGTGGGGGAACCGGGACTGGCGGATTATATGAGAACGAAAAAAGGGCTTGATTTTAGAAACATGGAAAACGGGATGAATTCTCCAGTACGCCGGAGGAAATTTGAGGCGGACCGTCACCGGACTAAGGATCTTGGTGATGGTAAATGGGCCAATAAATTTAGGAGCAAGTTTTCTACAAGCGGAGCGGAGAGGAATATCGATAGATGAAAGCCACACTTTTTGACCAGCGACGTAGACGGGAGGCTTCGACCTGTGGCGATCGGCCTGGGCCTTGGTGCGCAAACCCACCTGGAGAAGGGTCTCCCTGGCCGTTCTCCAGGTGTGTCTACACCTCTGGACGAATTCGTGAGCGGAGGGAATCGCGACTTCGGATTCCAGACTAGGAAAGATTGGTGGCTGGTACCCTAAACTACTCTTAAATGGAGACAGGCCTGTGGACGACACTGGTAATGAGTTATGCGCGTACTCAACCCATGAGATGTGCTGACTCCAAGAGGACAGGTTCTGTGAAGCTAAACAACGCAGCCCCCGTTCTAAATCTTGGTTGGCCCTCTCCGTCTGCCCGTTGCTCTGGGGATGGAACCCAGAGGAAAGACTAACATTCGCCCCCAGCAACCGGCAAAACTCTCTCCAAAATTTGGATATAAACTGGGGACCTCTGTCAGAGACCACGTCCGTCGGGATGCCATGAATCCGAAAAACGTGGTCTATGACAGCCACCGCTGTCTCTCTGGCTGATGGTAATTTAGGGAGAGGGATGAAATGAGTTGCCTTCGAGAACCTGTCCACCACGGTTAAAACCACCGTGTTACCCTGTGAGGCAGGGAGGCCTGTGACGAAATCTAGCGCAATGTGTGACCAGGGTCTCGAAGGCACTGACAACGGTTGAAGGAGCCCAGCTGGAGGGCGAGTGGAGGTCTTACAGCTAGCACAGACAGAGCAGGTCAATACAAAACGACGGGTGTCGCGGGCCATGGTCTGCCACCAGAACCGTTGTTTAATGAGAAAGATGGTACGATTGACTCCCGGATGACAAGCTAGCTTGGAACAATGACCCCACTGGATAACGTTGGACCGCAATCTCTCTGGCACAAACAATCGACCTGGTGGGCATCCGGGCGGAGGCACTACCCCATGTAAGGCAGTGCGGACCTTCGACTCGATCTCCCAGGTCAGCATTGCCACCACACGACTCTGTGGAACGATGGACTCGGGAGAAACCGGGCGTTCAGATTGGTCAAAAATGCGGGACAACGCGTCAGGTTTGATGTTGTTGGAACCTGGGCGGTAGGAGATGGAAAAATCGAATCGACCAAAAAAAAGTGCCCACCGAGCCTGCCTAGAGTTAAGACGTTTGGCGGGCCTGATGTACTCAAGGTTCTTATGATCGGTCCAAACGATAAAGGGTACCCCCAGACCCTCCAACCAATGACGCCACTCCTCCAAAGCAAAGGCGGTCAGAGGCGCGGCTAGTTGGCTATAGTTGTGAATAAAACGTCGGTAAAAATTGGCAAAGCCCAGAAACCTCTGCAGGGCCTTGCGGGAGTCGGGGGTTGGCCAATTCACCACTGCCTGCATCTTGTCGGGATCCATACGCATCCCCTCAGACGACACGATGTATCCTAGAAAGGGAACAGACTGTGCATTAAAAACGCATTTCTCCGCCTTGACATAAAGCCCATTCTCTAACAGCCTCTGAAGCACTCGTCTGACGTGTTGGACGTGTTCCTGGAGAGACGAAGAAAAAATCAATATCTCATCCAGGTAGACATATATGAACTGATCGACCATGTCTCTCAACACGTCGTTGACGAGTGCCTGGAAAACCGCGGGGGAGTTGGAAAGCCCGAACGGCATAACCAAGTATTCAAAGTGCCCCCTGGGGGTGTTAAAAGCGGTTTTCCACTCATCCCCCTTCCTGATGCGGACCAAATGATAGGCGTTACGAAGATCCAACTTTGTGAATAAGGAGGCGCCATGCAGTCTCTAGAAGGCTGAAGACATCAACGGCAAAGGATAAGTATTTTTTACCGTGATGTCATTCAACCCTCGATAGTCAATACAAGGACGCAAGGAACCGTCCTTCTTACCCACAAAGAAGAATCCCGCCCCTGCAGGAGAAGAGGAAGGACGGATGAACTTGGCTGCCAGAGAATCAGAAATATATTTCTCCATGGCCTCCCTCTCGGGAACAGAAAGAGAGTATAATCTGCCCTTAGGCGGAGTCGTACCTGGCACTAATTCTATCGCACAGTCATAGGGACAATGAGGAGGAAGAGAAGCAGCCCGAGACTTACTGAACACCTCCTTCAGGTCGAGATATTCCTCGGGCACGTTAGACAGGTCCACCTGCTCCTCCTGCAACACAGAACAAGACACAAAAGAACACGCAGACACCAAACAAGACGCATGGCAATTCTCACTCCAAGATATGATAGAGTTCTGCCGCCAGTTAATGTGAGGGTTATGGAGGGTGAGCCAGGGGTGCCCTAACACCACAGGCGCAAAAACAGAGTCAATGAGGAGAAAATGGATCTCCTCGACATGGTTGCCAGAAGTAGTCAAACTCACCGGTCAAACTCACCGGTGGAGTGCGTGACAGGAGTTGACCACTTAGTGCGTTGACAGATATGGGATGAGTGATGGGAATGATGGGAATACCCAGGCGTTGTGCCAGATCACGGTCCATAAAGCTCCCCTCCGCTCCAGAGTCCACGAGCGCATCACAGACGTGGTGAGAGGTGGCCCACTGCAGTCTGACCGGGAGGAGCGTTGATTCACGGGAGGCTTCTTCAAAAGAAATCCCACCCGTCAGTAACCTCCTCGCTACTGACGGGCCTTGGCTTTTACCGGGCACTTGATGGCAAAATGTCCCCCGGTCCCGCAGTACAAACACAGCCCCTGGGCTCTCCTCCGCTCCCTCTCCTCCCGGGAGAGCCGAGCTCTGCCCACCTGCATGGGTTCTGGGTCGAATGTAGGACCAACCGCATCACAGGAAGGAGTAACTGGATGGTTCTGTACGTCAGGAATCGACCTCCTCTGCATTATCAGATCTCGACGTTGCAGTCTTGAGTCCACTCGAATGGCTAAATCAATCAGGCCATCCAGAGATGCTGGAAGGTCCAGAGTGTAGATCTCCGCCTGGATGCGGTCGGCCAACCCATGCAGAAAGATGTCCCACTGCGCCTCGCTGTTCCACTTGCACTCCTCGGCCAGTGTCCGGAACTCGATGGCATAGTCCGCCACTGCCCTGTGATCCTGCCGAAGGTCTGCCAAGAACCTGGCCACCTCCCTCCCTGAAGCCGCGCGATCAAACACCTTCTTCAGTTCTGCGCCGAAGGACTGGAAGGACGTCAAGCACTGATGCCCCTGCTCCCATACAGCGGTTCCCCACAGCGCCGCTCGACCAGAGAGTAGTGTGACTACAAGGGCTACTTTAGATTCTTCGGTGGGGAACGATGACGGCTGGAGAGCAAAATACAGTGAACATTTAGTCAGGAATGCACGATACAGTTGTGGCTCACCCGAATAGGTAGTAGGAGGAGGTAGGCGAGGCTCCGGACTGTTGGAAGGCTGGGCCGGGGGTGGAACAGCGGGTGGTGGATTAGGCGCAGTGGTCCCGTGGGCAGACTCGACTCTCAGCTGTTGAAACTGGGAAGAGAGTTCTGTCATCTGCGCCACCAGGGTCTGGACAGCACGGCCGGTAGCTGTGATCTGTTCATCCTGTCGATCGAAACGTGCGTTGTTCTTATTGAGTATCTCTCGTAGCTCGGCCATACTCGCTGGATCCATAACGTGGTCAGATCGTTATGTCAGGGTAGGAATCACAGGATCCAATAGCAAGTAAAAGTATTTATTAATAATAAATGCTGAGTGAACAGTGAAGACAGGAAGGCTGGTGACGATCTATGTCAGACAGCAGGGCTCTGGCAGCGCAGATGACAGCAGTGGGTGAAGCGTGGTTTCGTCACTCCGAAAGTCCAACACGAACCAGATAATCCACTGTAGCCGAGTGAAACGACACGGACCAGATAACCCACTGTAGCAGAGTGAAACGACTCGGACCAGATAATCCACTGTAGCAGAGTGAAACGACACGGACCAGATAATCCACTGTAGCAGAGTGAAACGGCGGTGACAGGGAGCTGCAGGAATCCGTGAACGGGAACTGAGAACGAGACTGACACCAACATGAGAACCGAACAGGACCAAGGAAAACAACGATCTGACACTGAACATGACAAACACAGCACTACATATAGGACTCACAAACGAGGTACACCTGCGACTGATCTGATTGCTCGTCAGCACAGCTGACGCTCGAGGGCAATCAGATCAGAGCAGTAACACACAGAATGAGAAGGTGAACTTGTGAACCGTGACAATTATACTGTATTAATAGTCTTTCTAGTTACATTAAGGCTACATGTATTAAACCAGAGTGCTCTGGGTAATATTTTATATCACACAATAAATCGTTATATCATTTCGACTAGACGCATTCAAAATGCAAAAAGATTTGTTTTTCCAAACTGTTTGGAGCAATTTGTTATATTTTTGTAATTTTTGTATATTTGTAATTTTGAAATACAACATTAAAGAGTATATTTGATGTGATGAATTGCTCTGTCATTTATCAGATTTACCAATTGTTATAATTTCAATTTGTGCTGGTTAATTATGAACAATGGGTAAAATTGGGGGGTGGGGATGGATGGGGGCGGGGCTCCATTAGGGCTCCTTTCCTAACCGCATGTGATCTCACTCCAAGCTTTTGATAAAACTTAAGAACCCTGAGGTCCAGATTTCAGAGTATTTCTGAAATGGATGCCCCGTCCCGATTCTTCTTTAGTCTGGAAAAGAAAAATGTCCAAAAAAAGAGTATTCAATGTTTACGGTCTGTTGATGGGAAAGATCTGACTGGGGACTCTGACATTCGGGAAAAGGCCTGTAAGCTTCTATAGGGAGCTGTATGCCTGTGAATGTGTGGAGGATCAGTCAGCAAATCACCTCCTTTCAGATCTTCCACAGATGACTGGGGAGTCGTGTGCTGGTCTGGTGCATCTTTTGACAGCAGATGAACTTTTTAACTCACCGCAAAGCATGAAAAATGGCAAAGCACCAGGTCTAGATGGGCTGCCTGTGGAATTCTATAAGGCATACTGGCACTTCCTTGGAGAAGACTTGCTTGCAGTGTTAAGTGGCAGTCTGTCTGAAGGGCGACTGCCAATAAGCTGCAGGAGAGCAGTCTTAACTCTGCTTCCAAAGAAAGGTGACCTCAAAGAGGTTAAGAATTGGAAACCAGTGTCTTTGTTATGACAAGATTCTGTCAAAAACTTTGGCCAACAGACTGAGGGAGGTTTTGGGGCAGGTCATCCATATAGATCAGTCTTATTGTGTACCCAACAGATCATTAGTGGACAACATATCTTTGATTCGAGATGTTCTGGAAGTCTCTAGACTCTTTGATCAAAAGGTTGGGCTGATTTCTCTGGACCAGGAAAAGGCTTTTGACCGGGTGGAACATCAGTTATTATGGCATACTCTTAAGGCATTTGGTTTCCCAATTGAGTTTATTGCTATGATTAAAGTGCTCTATTGTGACATTGAAAGTATATTGAAAGTCAATGGTGGCTTAGGTAGTCCTTTTAATATTCAAAGAGGTATAAGGCAAGGTTGTGCCCTATCAGGTATGCTGTATTCAATAGCTTTAGAACCAATGTTAAATAAAATCAGAGCAGAGTTAAATGGTTTTAATTGTGAAAATCTCTTTCCACCGATAAAACTGTCAGCATATGCTGATGATATAATGGTTTTGATTAGTAGGCAGAATGATATTAATAAGCTAGTGGATATTGTTAATAGCTATGAGAAAGTTTCTTCTGCAAGGGTGAATTGGGCCAAAAGTGCAGCGTATTTAGTTGGAGAATGGAAGGAGGAAAGTCTGTTTTTGCCAGGTGGAATGAGCTGGTCACAGAGTGGTTTAAAATACCTTGGAATCTTCCTAGGCGATAAATCAACAAATAAGAAACATTGGGAGAATGTGTGTGAAAATGTTGAAGCAAGATTAGAAAGGTGGAAATGGATATTGGCTAAAATGTCTTTTAGGGTAAGGGCTCTGATTATTAACAATCTGGTAGCCTCCTCTTTATGGTACAGATTATCTGTTTCAGAGCCTCCTGTTGGGATTCTTGAAAAAATACAAGTCAAAATGACAAACTTTTTTTGAGATAAATTGCATTGGGTGCATAGGGTTGTATTGTACACATAGGGCTGTGTTGTATCTTCCGAAGGAAGAAGGTGGTCAAGGTATTGTAGACCTCGAGATTAGAAAAGCAACCTTTAGGCTGCAATTTGTTCAGAGATTCTTATATAAATCAAATGTATTGTGGGCTGGATTAACTTCTTGCCTTTTAGGTAAGGTTGGTGAGTGGGGTTTTGGAAAAAATATTTTTTGGACAGACTGCACTAAATTTGACTTTGGGTTTTTTTCTCCTTTTTTTAGCGTGTGAGAAAAGCTTGGTGTGTGGTACAAATCAGAAGATCCTTGCCCTACAAGTCCTTACAATGGTTTTTAGAAGAACCTCTTGATTAATGGTGCACGTTTCGATTTATGTGATGATACAACACTGTGGTTAAAACAGGTTTTGACAAATGCTAAGATTGTGAAAATGAAGAGCCTAATGGAAGTGGCTGGTAAGACTTTGGACAATACTGATGCATTTGCACAGAAATTGGGCATAAGATCATCAAGGACAATTCATCTTCTGTTCGAGAGACAAGGACTAAAGAAGATTGGACATTTTTATCGTTACGAACTGTCCCAAATTAAATGGATCGCTTTCCAAGTATGGTTATACCTAAGACTGTTTTAGAAATGGAGAATTCTTCAGCCACTTCAAAGATTTTAAGAGATTTTGTCTTTCATACAATGGGGGGCACGAGTTTATATCAAGTGTGTGTACGAGTGATAAATAAAGACAAATTACAACGTGTGGATACGCCATGGAGAAACCGCTTAAAAATTGAGGATGGTTTTAAGCCTGTTTGTGGTTTATTTTACAAGTCATCATTGACTAAAAAAGTTGGAGATCTGCAGTGGCGAGTATTAAATGGCATTATTGCAGTTAATGCTTTTATTTCAATCTTGAACCCAACTGTGCAAGATAAATGCCCTTTTTGTACTGACAGAGAAACAATTTTTGACTGTTTTACGCATTGTGCGAGACTGAAATCTCTTTTTGTCTTATTGGAAACTTTGTTTTCTTCTGTCAATGAAAGATTTACAATGTCTGTGTTTATTTTTGGTTTTGAATATTGTAAAAAAAGAAGAGGAAAGGACGGTTGTTAAACTTCATTTTAGGACAAGCAAAAATGGGTACATACAGGTCCTTCTCAAAAAATTAGCATATTGTGATAAAGTTCATTATTTTCCATAATGTAATGATAAAAATTAAACTTACATATATTTTAGATTCATTACACACCAACTGAAATATTTCAGGTCTTTTATTGTTTTAATACTGATGATTTTGGCATACAGCTCATGAAAACCCAAAATTCCTATCTAAAAAAATTAGCATATTTCATCCGACCAATAAAAGAAGTGTTTTTAATACAAAAAAAAGTCAACCTTCAAATAATTATGTTCAGTTATGCACTCAATACGTGGTCAGGAATCCTTTTGCAAAAATGACTGCTTCAATGCGGCTTGGCATGGAGGCAATCAGCCTGTGGCACTGCTGAGGTGTTATGGAGGCCCAGGATGCTTCGATAGCGGCCTTAAGCTCATCCAGAGTGTTGGGTCTTGCGTCTCTCAACTTTCTCTTCACAATATCCCACAGATTCTCTATGGGGTTCAGGTCAGGAAAGTTGGCAGGCCAATTGAGCACAGTAATACCATGGTCAGTAAACCATTTACCAGTGGTTTTGGCACTGTGAGCAGGTGCCAGGTCGTGCTGAAAAATGAAATCTTCATCTCCATAAAGCTTTTCAGCAGATGGAAGCATGAAGTGCTCCCAAATCTCCTGATAGCTAGCTGCATTGACCCTGCCCTTGATGAAACACAGTGGACCAACACCAGCAGCTGACATGGCACCCCAGACCATCACTGACTGTGGGTACTTGACACTGGACTTCAGGCATTTTGGCATTTCCTTCTCCCCAGTCTTCCTCCAGACTCTGGCACCTTGATTTCCGAATGACATGCAAAATTTGCTTTCATCCGAAAAAAGTACTTTGGACCACTTAGCAACAGTCCAGTGCTGCTTCTCTGTAGCCCAGGTCAGGCGCTTCTGCCGCTGTTTCTTGTTCAAAAGTAGCTTGACCTGGGAAATGCGGCACCAGCAGCCCATTTCCTGCACACGCCTGTGCACGGTGGCTCTGGATGTAATCGGTCCTTCTCCACAATCTTCCTCAGGGTCCGGTCACCTCTTCTCGTTGTGCAGCGTTTTTTGCCACACTTTTTCCTTCCCACAGACTTCCCACTGAGGTGCCTTGATACAGCACTCTGGGAACAGCCTATTTGTTCAGAAATTTCTTTCTGTGTCTTACCCTCTTGCTTGAGGGTGTCAATGATGGCCTTCTGGACAGCAGTCAGGTCGGCAGTCTTACCCATGATTGCGGTTTTGAGTAATGAAACAGGCTGGGAGTTTTTAAAAGCCTTAGGAATCTTTTGCAGGTGTTTAGAGTTAATTAGTTGATTCAGATGATTAGGTTAATAGCTCGTTTAGAGACCTTTTCATGATATGCTAATTTTTTGAGATAGGAATTTTGTGTTTTCATGAGCTGTATCCCAAAATCATCAGTATTAAAACAATAAAAGACCTGAAATATTTCAGTTGGTGTGCAATGAATCTAAAATATATGAAAGTTAAATTTATATCATTACATTATGGAAAATAATGAACTTTATCCCAATATGATATAATGCTAATTATATAATATATTGTGCTAACATAAAATAATGCAAATTTTTTGAGAAGGATCTGTATGTTAGTAGAAGATATAAGATTTTTTATGATTCAAATTGTGTAGTTGAATTGTGTTTCAAAAGGCTTATAAAAGCAAGAGTAAGGCATGATTTTATTTTTTATTTATCTATGAAGAATGTGAAAAAGACATTTGGAGTGTAGAAAAATTGCTGTGTTGGGTTGATAATGATGTGTTGTCTTTTGCCGAGATTATGGGGTAATCTAATGAAGGGTTTTGTAATGTTTTTTTTTTTAATTTTGTATTTAATAAAGGTGTTATAAAATTCAAAAAAAATATTTCTTTCTCTCTTTTTTTCTCTTTCTTTTTTTCTTTCTCTCTCTATTTCTTTCTTTCTCTCTCTCTCTCTCTCTCTCTCTCTTTCTTGCTGTCTCTCTTTATTTATTATTATTATCTTCCTTTATTTCTATTTCTTTCTTTCGTTCTTTCTCTCTCTTTCTTTCTTTCTCTTTTTTTCTCTTTCTTTTTTCTTTCTCTATTTCTTTCTCTCTTTTTCTTTCTTTCTTTCTCTTTCTTTCTTTCTCTCTCTATCTCTTTCGTTCTTTCTCTCTCTTTCTTTCTCTTTTTCTTTCCTTCTTTTCTCTCTATCTCTTTCTTTCTGTCTTGCTCTCTCTTTCTTTCTTTCTTCACTCTCTTTCTTTCTTTTTACACTCTCATCTTTGACTAATGTTTTTTTCTCTCTCTTTAGGTCACATCTCAAGACATTGTTATATGTACAAACAAAGTTATGTAAAGACAAAATAAAGTTTCCACTCTTTCTAAATACAATTACTGCATATTGTTTACTGTTCTCTTGTATTCAATGTTCCATACACACCCATGAGACCCGATATAGGACATTTTCGACTTCAGAGGCCTATAAAGACCTCATTTCTAATAAGTAGAAAAAACGAATGGCCAGTTCTTCTATGGGAGGTCCCATACAGTATACGCACCTCATATCAAACCAGTTTACTGTAGCATTTTGGAGAAATGCCACATTATTCGACGTCAGAGGCCCATAAATACCTAATTTCTAATAAGTAGAAAAAAACAATGGTCAGTTATTATAGGGGACGTCCCATACAGTATACGCACCTCATATCACACCATTTTACTGCAGCGTTTTGGAGATATGTCACATTATTCGACGTCAGAGGCCTATAAAGGCCTCATTTCTAATAAGTAGAAAAAAACAATGGTCAGTTATTATAGGGGACGTCCCATACAGTATACGCACCTCATATCACACCATTTTACTGCAGCGTTTTGGAGATATGTCACATTATTCGACGTCAGAGGCCTATAAAGGCCTCATTTCTTATAAGTAGAAGAAAGTAATGGTTAGTTCTTATAGGGGACGTCCCATACAGTATGCACACCTCATATCAAACCGTGTGTGTGTGTGTGTGTGTGTGTGCGTGTGTGTGTGTGTGTGTGTGTGTGTGTGTGTGTGTCTGTGTGTGTGTGCGTGCGTGCGTGCGTGCGTGCGTGTGTGTGTGTGTGTGTGTGTGTGTGTGTGTGACAGAAAGACAGAAAGATAAAGAAAGAAAAAAGAAAGCAGAAGCATTGAAAGCATGACGAGAGACGACCCATATAGAATCTACAAGAATCGGATATGAATGAATGGATAATCATCATCATTGAATGGTACTACAGCCATTTTACCCACATACTGCATAAAGTGAAATGGTTTATCAATTTGTTCAGTTATGTCTTCCATTACATCTCTATACAAAGTTTGGTTAAAAAAATTCCTGAAACATAAAAATGTATTGGCAATTTTTTTATTATTATTATTTTGATTTTGATTTGATTTTACTGAGTCCTGGTGTCACTACAGAGGATATTCTCTAAACAATGTAATGACATGACAAATTAATACATTCAAAAATCTTTTTCCCTGGTTCTAAGGAGGATATATTTTAATATTTATATAGTTGTTTACTTGCTAACAGTGTTTTTACTGTATTATTTTCACTTTGCTTTCATTTACGTATTTTTTTCTGATAGTACTTGTGTAATTATTTTTAGTTTTTGTTTTTATAGTTTAAAACACAAAGTATTGTAAAGTAATAAGGAAAATCACTTATATGTTTATTTTGCGTTGCACTCAAATAGAAAACAAGTTTATAAAGTTTTATGACATGCAGCATCATCTGACGATGTGTCATTCTCTTTGGCTCTTCCGATGCATGATCAACTCATGTGCGCACCTGCTAGGCGTGGCCATTAAGTCAATGTTCTAAATGCACACAGTGTCCTGATTGGCCGAATCACTGCGTGATCAGCGCATGAAAACCAAACGGTTGCTTTTACAAAATAATAGTTATAATAATAACAGTAACGATAACATTTATTAATATTAATTCCTTTAAAGTTACAGATTTTTTTTAACATTAATTGAAAACGTTTAATAGCTTGGAAAATGATTTTGTGAAAAACATGTAGGTGAATTTAGGTGGCGGTGTGAGGGTGGGTGCATTGCATTAGATTCCCATCTTTCAGTCTTTAAAACACCATCATGAGGCGACAGAAAGAGCGGTAAGTTGGTATCCTTTTTATATAATTAATTGATGCTTTAACTGTACTTTGATAGACATTTCTTCATTAACTATTGGTTTAATGATGCCATGTTGTTTACAAATAATATTTAATTATTGTATATTTCAGAAGATACTGTTTTAACCATTTTGGGAAGGTACGTAACATTTTCATCATAGGCTATTCGGTAGTTTTATTACTATTTGACATTTGAATTGACAATAAATAGGTTTTTATTTATTAAAAAAATTAAGGAATTAACTTTTTTGTTTTGTTTAATTTTCTCTACACAGAGTCGTAAAATCACGCTCACTTTGCAAGATATACAGAACGTTATACACGGCCGTGCCACGGATGAAAGTGCGTATCATTCTGATGGCACCTGGGGAACAATTTGCATTTCTTTGCAGGTTTCAAATTCATTATCAAACAGGATACGACTAAGGAACATTTTTTTGGCACACTTGAAGGTAATATTGTGACCAAAATATAAATGTAATTTATTATACTTTAATTTATATTGTCATTAATTTATTAACATCAACAAAATTGTTGTGAAAAAAAAAAGATTGTTTGTTTTTGGTTGAACTTGTCATGATTGCCCATTGTATAAGGAGCCTCCTGAAGGCAGTCCAGAGGAGAGAGATGTGTTGGAGGCAGAGTCTCCGTCCCCCAAGGTTGTTGTTGTTGTAATGCAGTGTGTTATATTATATTATGTTATATTATATTATATTACATAAATTCTACTTAACAGTTTTCTGTGTGTAGCGGTTGTTCCTCTGCGTTGTGTTAATTTTTAGATTTTGTGAATAAAAGAATTTTCCACACAAAGCTGGTTGCACTGGATGATGAATTTATTAACCGTTCCTGTGTGACAAAACACATAACAGACAGGCACTCTTAACTGCAGCTCTTTCGCCTCTCCTCAAGTGACATTGCAGGAAAGAGAGCTCAGCAGACACACACTGTGTCCACATACACACAATATATGTAATAGCAATATTATAAATAATATTAATTATTATTATAATCATTCTTCTAATCAATTCACAAATGTTATTGTATATAAATAATTCAAAACAGCATTACAGTGTCTCTTAGATCCAAGTTAACATACCTGTGTGACAAAACACATAACAGATAGGCACTCTTAACTGCAGCTCTTTCGCCTGTTAACCACAAAATACATGTTTTAAATACACCAGTTAGTTAACTACAGAACGTCCTGGTTGCGTATGCAACCCACCGTTCCCTGAAGGAGGGAACGGAGGACGTAGTCGACGCGACTGAAATGGGATCACGCTAGGGAGCCTATCATCTTCGAGTACTATTGAACGAGCCAATGTAATTGGCGTGCGTGATTCGCATCACACACTCCGCCCCCGCGGCGCGGGTATAAATACGGAAGTGGATGCACGCACTAGTTGCTTTTCGCTGAGGAGCCGAGAGTAACCCGGGGTCAGCGGTGGTCCAGCGGTAGTGGCAAGGGGACTACGTCCTCCGTTCCCTCCTTCAGGGAACGGTGGGTTGCATACGCAACCAGGACGTTCCCTTTCAGTCGATAACGTCGGACGTAGTCGACGCGACTGAAATGGGATCAACCATTGAACACGCCACTAACGCTGCCACCTTCCAGTGCCTAAACCAAAGCCTCCTGATGCCCCCGCAAACTTAAGGCGGGGAAGGACAGGGCTTAGGCCAGGGAAGTCACTGCTGTTCCTACAGGACCACTGGGAAAGCGTTCCCCGTACGTTGGAAGGAAGGGACGCTGCGGAAGCCACATCCAACCCGAGGGAGGAAATGTGGAGAATACACATATGAACTGGGCGGAAACCGGGCAGTCTAACATATGGAATGTCACTGGGGTGGCTCCAGCCTAAGACGGGGGGAGACACACCGGACAGTGACGGCAGAGAGACTCTGCCGAGGGAAGACACGGGCTCACCGCAGGGAGCCGTATCGTGGAAGAATACACATATGGGGTCACCGAAGGGACCGCAACATATGGACCCAGCCTAACACAGGTTCCACACTGCTTACGAGTGGTAGGCCTAACACCAGACGTTCCGCACGTCCGACGTCGGAGGGGTGTGGAGGAACTCAACAGGGTTCAATTTTAAGGGAACTCAACTGGAGTAGAAAGGCGCACGTATCCAGTCCATAGGAGGGGAATGGCGCAGCAAGCCGACACTTGAACCGGGCTCACGGTGAAACTGGCTTCATGAGAAGGGAGCCCACGGGAAGCAGCGGTTCAACTAGGTGTCGTCCAGCCCCCAACTCTAGAATCTGTTTAGCAAAGTATATCGTCAACGCCCAGGCGGAGCACTTTACACTCATCATAGAGGAGCTCAACACCTAAGTGGACATGTTGCATCTCGGATCATTGCCGAAATGAAGGCAAGCACTAAGTGCAACTTTGCATGGAAACAGCCTTCCCTCTCTGCTGAATTCCACAGATATTTGAAGAGCTGGTCTGAGGTCTATGACTTGCATTCTGTACACGTCCAAGCGAATCGGACAGAGAAGCCAGGGCTGGATCTGCCTCCTCCAGGGCAGCGCTTGCAGGCTCACCACCTGCTCCTATTACGGGAGAGGTAGGAACCTTGGGCACAATCCGAGCCGGGATCTCAGCTTGTGAGAGTTAGCCGGCCCAGACTCCAGGCACAATACGTTGACCGAAAGCGAGCAAGTCCCTACCCTCTAGTAGAGACCACGCGAGCAGGAGAACTGATATAACAGAATTTTTAACTCACTACCTGCAGTGGCTCAGGGGCGGTCTCTGCAGTGCAGTCGCACCAGGGACAAGGCCCAAGAGGATAAAGAGGGACACAAGGATTTACAAGACCTTGCTCCTCAGGAACCTGACGATCAGAACGTGCTTCTGCATACTTCTGCAACACGATGAGCGTCGTTTAAACACCGAGGCAACATCATTTTGAGGGTGATTTAGGAAAACAGCCTACTGCAACCCATTTTGCAGGAAAGAGAGCACTGAAGTGATCGAAAGCTTTCAGGATCTCCTCAGGGGAGAAGACGCACTCAACGACTAGGTTCCACTTCTAAAGGCGTAAGCACGCTACCCAATTCTAGGGGGTGCTCGCAGAAGTGATGGTAACTAACACATGTTCTTGTGATAGCCACCTGAACCTCCGCGTTCGGATGTAAGACCGCCCGGAATCTCCGGGGGAAGAACGCGTGTGCCATCGTAACCCGTCCCCGAATCCAGGGGAAGTCAGGAAGGCTGTTGAAGGGAACCAGGTCTAGTTGGGCCAATGAGGGGCAACTATGAAGACCTGTTCCTCTCCTGACATGGCACGTAGGTGCAAGTGACGGGCGCAAAAGACAGGAGCATTGCTCAACACAACATGTGAAGATCACTGGGCTTCAGGAGCATTTTCTGCTCATGACTTGGGTGTGACAAGTTCACTGAGCTTCAGGAGCATTCCTGCTCAACACCTGAGTGTGATAAACTCACCGAGCTTCAGGAGCATTTCTGCTCAACACTTGAGTACGAAGAACCTCACTGAGCGACAGGAGCATTTCTGCTCAGCACTTGAGTGTGACAAGTTCACTGAGCTTCAGGAGCATTACTGCTCAACACCTGAGTGTGATAAACTCACTGAGCTTCAGGAGCATTTCTGCTCAACACTTGAGTGCGAGGAACTTCACTGAGCACCAGGAGCATTTCTGCTCAGCACTGCGTGTGATGAATTCACTGAGCTACCTGTGATGGACTCACTGAGCTACAGGAGCATTGCTGCTCAACACCAGAGTGCGATGAACTTCACTGAGTTTCAGGAGCAAATCTGCTCAACATGAAGAGTGATGATTTCACTGACTTGCAGGCGCAAGGCGACCATGAGTCGCAGTCACTTTTAGAAGGCTCACTGGGGTTAAACGCATTTCTGCGGGCCCCTGGGGCCGCTGAGTCCCAGTGTTTGTCCAAGGGTAGTCCGCTCGGTTTACCCAAACACTGGCGGAAAAAT
This sequence comes from Siphateles boraxobius, assembly GCF_051911475.1. NCBI lineage: Eukaryota > Metazoa > Chordata > Actinopteri > Cypriniformes > Leuciscidae > Siphateles > Siphateles boraxobius. The sequence continues at coordinate 5,655,573 of NW_027509188.1, forward strand.
AAAACCGGGGGGGCAACTGAGCGGCCCCGGAATGGTCATGACCCAGCCGGACCCAGGGGATGGAGTCTCCACTTGCCCTGGCTATAACTGTCGTGAGGCTCGATGGCGGCACGATTGAGTAAGCAGGAGGAGTGGAATAAGGCGCCCTCAGAAGCGTCTGACTCCAAGGAGGAGGTGACGGGTGAGTTTGTGACATGCAAGGGAAGCTTGCGCAACGGTCGCAATGTCTAACAACTCGAGGCACGAGTGCCCGTGTAGTCGGGGGTCGCCCAGGCTCCCGTTAAAACACGCCCTTTGTACATGGCCGCTCTGTTGAAGAGGGTTTGGCAGCAGACCGGGATGAACTATAGTCACACAGGGTGAGCTGCTCTGCCACGGTCACCTCGGGACTCGATCGTGAAGCTAGCGCTGAAGCGGTCACATATGGAGGGAGCCAAAGGCTGCGACTACCATATACCCCAGGAGCCTCTGAAAGTTCTTTCAGTGGGACCCTTTCTCACTTCAACACCAGCTGAACACATTCTCATTGGAGAGACATGTTGGACCGAGTACCTCTCCAAAACTAGAAAAGAGATACTCAGCCCGTGGGCGAGATTACTCTCTTCCAGTTGACCTGAAGACCCAACGGGCTCTGGAGCACTCGAGGGGAAGGACACTGTACTGATACTCCACCCTTAGACGCAACACACAGGATGGCCTGCGGTGCGGGAGGTAGAGATCTGAAGCACATGTCTTTCAGGTCAAAGCTGCAGACCAATCTTGGGCCAAGATGGTCACGACCCACCACCTAGTAGCACGAAGAACGAGTTTACAACTGGCCTTCGTACCGGCTGGAGGAGCGGCTATATCAAATCCTTCGCCAGCAGGATAAGATAAGCACGCACAAGTCAGGAGCACTGCTCAACACTCGGTGTGATGAATATCACTGAATTTTCAGGAGCACGTCTGCTCAACACCTAATGTGATGACTATCACTGACTTGAGCGGGGTAGCCGAGCCTGAGGTGGGGCAGCAAAGTAGAGAGAGTGGTGTTAGTGTGCTGTGCAACACTTACCTGTCTCCACAAGCAGCAGGGGGCGCGTGAGAAGGCGAATGACCGGGTCCTCGAACGCACCAAGCTGCCTGCTGGCGACCAAGGGGGAGCTGAGGGGTGTAAGGCTATACAGGGTCACACCCGCCAGACTGGCCCTCTTGGGACCCAGGAACAGATGAAATTGCTCTCTCTTTGAAGTGTGGGTACCGCTTGCTCCGCTTTTTCTTTTTTTTTAGGGAGCCAGCGGCGGAACAGACACACACACAAACAAAGGCTCCACCCGGCCCTCACCCGGGGGGAGGGAGGGATCGTGCCACTCCAAGAGCATCTCATCCATTCCTGGGCGGCCCGCTCCGGAATGCTTTCGCTGTCGCTTGCCACCTGGCTTGGCAGCGCCTGGAGCGGGCTGGGCGTCTCAACTGCGGCCGGCTCCATGCTGAGGCCTGGGTGGAGGCTGCTGCGGAGGGCCAGCAGGAGCGGCGGCCGGAGAACGCCCACGGCGACGAGCAGGCGGAGGAGCTGCCACCGGCGGCGGTTGGAAGCAGCAGCTGGCCACCGGGGCAGGATGTGCCGGATGACCTCCGTCTGCGCTTGAGCGGCAGAGAACTGTTTGATGCAGTTCTCCACCGCGTCGCCGACCAGCCCAACCTGGGAAATTGGGGAGACCAGGAACCGAACCTTGTCCGCATCCGCCATACCAACCAGGCTGAGCCAACGAAGGCGCTACTGGACCACCAAGGTGGACATCGCCAGACCGATCACGCACGCTACGACACCCGTACCCCGGAGGGTGAGGTCGGATGCAGTGCGGTGCTCACCTATGAGCGCACGGTCTGGATTACCCTCGTGCATGCCATGGGTGCCCTAGCCTGCAGCAACGCCATGGCACGCAAGAGGAAGGGGCTTGCCCACAGGCTTTGTAAGCTCTGCCCGTCGGAACGGACGAAACTCACAGGCCTTAGGGGGGAGACGAGGATCCCCCCAAAAGGCAGCGGCCGCCGGACACAGGTGCACCTGTGTCGACAGACCGCTCCAATGGAGGGACACCTCGCAACCCTTCACCGTTCCTCCATCAAGGGTAATGAGGAGGAAAAGCTATTCAGGCAGTTTCTGGCAGAGAAAGATGCTGTTCACCACCTGATAAGCTCTCCATGCATTTCGGGAAAGAAAGGCACTGGGGCGGCGAGCTGAGAACCAGCGCGGCCCGCCCCAAGATACCAAACTCCAGATTCCAACCGAGACTGAACGGGACACGGTGGAGGTTCCACTCGAGCCCGGCAGCCTCGGCGGCCCGTTTCAGCATAGCTGATAATTCTGGATCCGGCTCGGGCAACATTGAACTCCCGGAGGGAGACAATGCAGCCGAGTCATCATCTCCAGAAGTCAGCTCACCCTCTGATGCTGCAATCGGCGTCCTGTCCTCCAGGGGAGCCCCGAGTGAAACCGCTGGCCCACCCATTACAGATGGACCAGCAGAAAACACCGGAGGCTCCAGTGGTTGCAGTGGAAGGGAGGAGTGAGGAGCCCACAGGGAATGGTTACCGGGCGGGACATCCAACACTATCCTCCGGTCACCCATCCCACACAGCACCCGAGGGTGGGGCATGGTAATGGGGACTCGCTCTCCGCGAACGAAGGCGAGTCTCGCCCTCAACACTGCGACAGTCATGTTCCCACAGTGAAAACATGAGCTGTCCACAAAAGCTGTCTCAGCGTGCTGTAAGCCAAACACGTGACACAACAGTTGTGACCATCAGAGAGAGACAGGGAACGACCGCACCCAGAAACGCACGGGCGGAATGACATCTTGAAAAAGACGCAAACGCACCCGTGTTGCTCTTTCAGAAAATAGGACCGTCACCAGTGCCGGAGCACACAGGGAAATGACCGCGGCAACACTGAACAGAGAACTGAAACAGTGAAGCACTCACTTTTCCGCCCTCTAACCAGCCATCAACACACACAAACATTTAGAAATTTGTTGCTGTTAAAACAGCACTCTCAGAGACATCAAACGATCGGCTCCGAAGCGAAAGGCAACTAGTGCGTGCATCCACTTCCGTATTTATACCCGCGCCGCGGGGGCGGAGTGTGTGATGCGAATCACGCACGCCAATTACATTGGCTCGTTCAATAGTACTCGAAGATGATAGGCTCCCTAGCGTGATCCCATTTCAGTCGCGTCGACTACGTCCGACGTTATCGACTGAAAGGGAACACAGTAATTGCAATGTGAACTAGAATATATCTTTAGTATGTGTACCAAACATACACATCTATCTATCTATATCTATACAATTTAATCGAGTCGTTAACCGCTTAGCCATTACATATCTCTCACTCGTGACGCACACACCGCGCCGCCATTTCACGCCAGGCACTATTCACTCATTAACAGCACACACATAAACTTAATTTAACAAATGAATGACTCGAACTAATAGTCAAATATCATATCTCAATAAACTCTTTCACAATTGATTATTTACACCGGACATGAACATTTGTAACACAATTTAACATCAAGTGCACGGAGCTCATGCAATCGTACCTCTCCTCAAGTGACATTGCAGGAAAGAGAACGAATCTCCGATTGCACTGCTATTTGAACCTCCCTCCGACGTATGACGTCAGCCGACGTGCATACAGTGATGATTACCCTTAGTAAGAGCACACAAAACGGCTTTCAAAATAAAATGCCCCAAAACAAATAATAAAAACAAATTAAAACAAAATGATTTCTAATCTGGTGTAACAACATATCCCTGCTACATCCACCCCCACTGTTTTACACCAGATTCTGCATTACATAGACCTACAAAGTCTCACTAAATTAGCGATGTCAATTTTCCTGAAATCACGTTAGATTCGCTCAGTTCTTAACTATCTCTGTCGAGATTAAGATAACCCAGGGGTAGCTAATCCCCAAATTACCCATAGAAAACCATGCCTTATACATAGTTCTACTCATGACACCAACAATGTACCTGTAAATGTACATTACTCACAAAACATGTAATTCCAAAAACAAGGCAAAAAAAATAAAATAAAAAGCTCTAAACTCATTCCAAAAGACCTTTTTGTTCTTAATATAACCATTCAAATGTCATGAATTGCATGAACTCTTTGTGTAGACATTGTCTGTATAAGCCTGTTAACCGGCTTAATGAGTCTCCCAAATCTTGACATATAACCCTCTTGTAGATCAGGGACTCTTACATTTTGCTGATCTTGTACACTTTTCGTTGAAACAAGAGTTTCTGCAAAAGTTGAAGTACACTCGTCAATTTCAGAAGCACATTTATCACTTAGAACTGCTGATACAGAAAAATCATCAGACACCAAAGAACATACAGACAAAGTAGAGGCGGGAATGTTGTCCGTATTCGTCTTACACTCAGGTACACTGTCCAACTCAATGTCACATTCCACAGCAGTTTCACCAAATGCAACACTCTGATCAGCATTAGAGCACTCCACAGACTTTATTTTGGTCACATCTGTGTCAACATTAAGATCGGATACCCAACGAGAGGTCCGATCATCACTCTGAGTTTGATCATCTCCATCACATGAGACACAGACAGTGGAATCTACAACATCATCAACATCACTACCATCATCATTCCAAGCTGGCACCGGCAGGAAATTGACAGGCATCAATAGATTACGATGTACCGTCTTGGTACGACCCGTCCCAGGATTACTTATCTGGTAAGTGTTCAGATCATCCCTTTTTCCCACAACAACATACACCACCTTTTCCCATCTGTCAGCTAACTTCTTTTTCCCACGTTCACCCTTATTCGCTAAGAGTACTCTGTCACCCAACTCAAGAGAATGACCTTTACCCTTCCGATCATAATACTCTGCTTGTTTTGCTTGCTGCCTTTTTGCATGCTCTTGTGCAATTACCATTGCTTCCCTTAAGTCTTTCTCAAGAGACTGAACATACTTGTGAACATTAACAGTCTCACTATGCAACATGACATTTTCAAACAGAATATCCACTGGTAATCTTGGTGTTCGGCCGAACATCAAGAGAAATGGTGGAAACCCAGTGGTCTCGTGTCTTGTACAATTGTACGCGAAAGTAAGAGTGTTCAACATCTGTGGCCACTTGACTTTAGATCTTGGAGGCAGCGAACGAATCATATCCCCTAGAGTACGATTGAATCTCTCTGTTTGTCCGTTTCCCATGGGATGATATGGGGTTGTGTGCGATTTTCCCACAGCCGACAATCTCAACAGTTCGACCATGAGTGAACTCTCAAAGTTCGCACCCCTGTCAGAATGTATTCGACCCGGAAACCCATAAATACAGAAAAACTTGTTCCACAAGACACGTGCAACAGCTTCCGCAGTCTGGTTCGGACACATATAAGCACAAGCGAGCTTTGTGAAATGGTCAGTGACCACTAACACATCAATCGTCTTGTTGTTAGAATCTTCCGCTGACCAAAAGTCAATACACACCATTTCAAGAGGGGCACTCGTGTGAATCGACACGAGTGGAGCCCTTGCCTCTGGCTCAGGCCTCTTACTCAAAATACACCTCTTACACTCATTAACGTATGTCTTTATGTCCTCTTCCATAGACTCCCAGAAGAACCGTTGCCTAACCAACCATAGTGTGCGATGCTGACCCTGATGACCAGCGTTATCATGCACCCCCTTCAGAACAGTACCTCGAAGAGCTGTCGGCACCACAAACTGGTAAGTCTTTTTCTTAGACACTGGATTCTTAGAAACTCTGTACAAAACACCCAATCTTAAGGTAAGTTTACCCCATTGGCGTAGTATCTTCACAGTTCTTTTAGACTCAAACACTTTTTCTCTGCGAGACGGACGTCTACCTCTCTCCACAAAGTACTTCACTCTGTCAATCACAGGATCCTGACTCTGTTTTTCCAGCAATTCACTATGTGTAAGGCTACGGAGCTCACTCTGCTCTACGTCCACCAAACTCTCTAAATGCTGCATATACGACATACTTCTAATGGCTGCCCCTTGCTCCCAATCAGATTGAGAAAGAAGAACAGCTGACAAATCTTGATGTGAGACTTTACCAGCAAGGTGAGTGGACCCTACATACACATTTCCACCAACATTTGTAGGCTCTGTCAGCCCATCTACCCCTTCACCATCCGCACGTTCACATGAAAGATGGAACAAGTCCTGCACCTGCCTGACAGCGACAGACTCAGCCTCATGCAGCAAAATATCATAAGGTATCCTCGTCAATCTGTGCAAAATTCTCGAAGTCGCAAATGGTTCCCTGCTTAACGCATCTGCCACTATATTTTTCGGTCCTGGGATGTACTGAATGTCAAAATCATAAGGTGCTAGTTTTGCTACCCACCGTTGTTCACATGCATCCAACTTGGGCTTTGTGAGGATGTACTTAAGAGGGTTATTATCAGTCCACACAGTAAATCTGTGTCCCCGCAGCCAATGACTGAATTTATCACAAATAGCCCACTTCATAGACAAAAACTCAAGTCTGTGTGCTGGATACTTAGACTGTGCATGATTTAAAGACTTTGACGCGAAGGCAATAGGCCTTGCCACAGCACATCCCCCCTGAACCTGCGACAAAACCGCCCCAAGCCCACTGGTGGAGGCGTCCACAGACAACAAAAACGGCTTCGAAAAATCTGGGTGTGCAAGCAAAACCTGACTTACCAAAGCAGACTTCAAACTCTCTAGGGCTGCTCTACAGTCATCAGTCCAATCTATCGGAGAAAGTGTACGACTTTTTTTCAGTCGTTTCACACCTTTCCCCATTCTGGGTCTTTTTTGTCCTGTCAAAAGCTGAAACAAGGGTTTAGCCAACATCGAACAATTTTCTATGAAATGCTGATAGTACACCACCATACCTAAAAAGGATCTGATTTTCTTTGCTGATGGCGTAACACAATCACTTTCCATCAAATCTTTTTCCGATACACTCACAATGGCATAAATTTTTGCTGGATCACTGGCCACCCCCTTTTCAGACACAATATGACCCAAAAATTTTACAGACTTCCTCAAAAACCTACATTTTGAAGGGGACAATTTCAAATTGTGGTCTTTTAGACGCCGAAACACCATCTCAAGCCTTTCCAAACTCTCTTGCTCAGACTTCCCGAAAACCAGTAAGTCATCTAAGTAACAAAGAAGGCTCAGAAAGTTCTGGTCACCAAACACAGTCAGCATCATTCTCATAAATGTTGCTGGGCTGTTGCACAATCCCTGGGGTAATCGATTATACTCATGAAGCCCCAATGGTGAACAGAACGCCGTGAACCTCTTGTCATCTTCGTGCAACGGGACGTTATAATACCCAGAAGTCAGATCCATGGTACTAAAGTACGCGTTCCCACCCAACGCTGCAAGCACATCCGATTGATGAGGAAGAGGATGAGCATCCTTCACTGTGCGTGCGTTCAACCAACGGAAATCAGTGCATATCCTTAAGTCACCATTTTTCTTCCACACTAAGACCAATGGTGACGCAAACTCACTGCTCGATTTTCTTATGATTTCCTTCTCCTCCATTTCGTCTAAAGTCTCTTTCAACTTCAGGTAATGGGCGGGAGAAAGACGGCGGTATGGAAGGCGAAAGGGCTTGTCATCTGTGACTCTGATACGATGACAAAATCCCTTCGCTTCACCACAATCCAAACTGTGCCTGGAAAACACACTTTCATATTCTTCCAATAGGTCAACAAGCTTATTTTGCCAAAAAGAAGACACTTCACAATCTTTGACATTTAGACTGCCCAGCCCCAAGTCATCCAACCTGCTGTCACCTACTGAACCTTCTCCAGATGTAGAGTCTCTCACCGTTAGACTACCACACGACCTGTCGGAACGAACTGCACCCGCATTTTGACTAACCACCCTGTCAGTGGTTTGTTCGAGGTCCTCCAAAGCAACGCAAGGATACACATCAGCCACCTTCGCATTTTTCCTCAACACAATTTCTGCATTGGTCGGGTTGATCATCTTTACTGGCAGCCAGCCATCACCCCACAAAGGTGAAACAACCCTCCCAACCAGCACATTCCGATGCACGCAACGTGAAGTACTTGGTTCGATGACTACTGTGCTCCCTACAGACAGTACGGACCCTGGGGGCAAACGACCCCAAACAAGGTGTTCACTCCTTGGCTGGAGTGTCACAGCTGACCTCAGTCTCAGAGTACCCACCTTGTCGGGAATCGAATCACCCCTCCATCTCTCTATACATGAAAGCATGCGCAAAAATTGGCTATTTTCCGATTGTATAGCATTGTCTGGCCTATTTACCACCCTCCAAAACTGCTCTGTATGCTTCATCTGACTTATTAGAGGCTTCAAAACATTTGTGCCGAGTATAATTGGGTCTTTTTGGCCCCTCACAATCAGAACTGGTACAGTGAAGCTGACCCCATAAACTTCAAGCTTCAGATTCCACACACCATCTGGAGTAGTTTGTTTTCCACCGCAACCCACCAGGACAATATCAGAAGAACTCAGGACATCCTGGTCCAGCACCCCAGCGGCTCTGAGTTGAGGAACTACGTCCGCGCTCAGAGTAGTCGCCATGGAGCCACTGTCCAACATCCCCTGAAGCTCAACTTTGTCCTGCACTAAGACACTTGCATAAAACAAACTGCTACTTTGATCAACTCGCATGTTGTTCTGAAAAACTACCGTTTTTGTTTTGTCAATGCTTTCACGGTAAAAGGAATAAACAGACTCAAGATCAGTCTCAGAGGAATTACTACACAGCCCCACCTCGTCCTCTGCCCGAAGGGAGCGGTCTAGTTTCCCTGAGACGTGACCTTGTCTTGCTGACTGGAGCCTGGCCTGGACGTAGTTCTGTGACTGTCGCAATTGTAGCTTGCATGTCCAGCTGCAAAACACTTGAAACACAAATTATAAATTTTGCAATGAGCAGTCGTGCTATGTTCACTGCTGTGACACACTCTACATTCTCGAATCTTATTGCCCGTACGTTTAGGCCAGAGACCCAGCACAGACTGAGAGTTGCACACTAATGCTTTTTCCAGCAAAGACAAGACTTTGTCCAATGCGTTCTCGTCAGTCACGCCTGCACCCTGTTCAGACTTAGAAGGCGAGAAAGACACATCAACCTCTGGCTCTGAGACAACCGTGGTGAATTGTTTGACTGCTTGATTTGTCAACTTTCGCTCTCTTAACAACTCGTCAAGCTGCTCCTGTACCTCAGATGCGTTCCATGACGGTACAGGTTTACTCTTGAACACAAAACCTAACTCTTTGTCAGGGCAGTTACGAATAAACATAACTGCTACCTCTTTGCTCCTGTTATCCAGAGTCCTGCCTTCCCATCTTAAACTCTGCTCAGCTACATCCGCAGCCTTGTTTAATCTTATCCAAAAATCCCAAGCACTCTCTCTGGGATATGGTCTCACAGAATAGAAGTCAGCCAATGGAATACCCGAACTGCTCTGGTCCCCGAAGTGCTGCTTCAAAACAGAAAAGACAGAATCAACAGTAGGAGCCGTTGAACCATTGCGCAGCCATACTCTCATTACATCTCTGGCCCGCCCCATAACTCTGTTCATTATCTCATTAACCATTTCAGAATCCTTGACTTCAAGTTTTATCAAATATACCCTCATCATATCTTCCCACTCCATGATTGAGTATTTGTCTGAACTATCTCCCCTAAAATGTGCTGGCGCAGCCACCTCAGCTTTCAGGATCAAGTTCATTTTTGAAGCATCAATGACGGTACTATTTGACTGGTCAGTCACATGGCCACTGGAACCTTCTTGGAACCTCTTAGCAGATGGATAATTAGGAAATTCAGGCCTCATCATACTTTCTCTAATTGATTGCCCAATCTCACTGCCAATTTGTTTTATGAGGTTACTCATCTGACCAGACATTTCTGACTCCTGTGGAGCGAACTCATAGTTACTGGCTGCAGCGATTGGACTACTCCGTATATCGTTTCTTTCATAGGTAGAACCACCGACCATTCTACCCCGGCCTGTGCTACAGTACTCAGGATCCTCAAACAGCCTAGTTTTGTCAGGCGTTTCTAAAAGACTGCCCCGCCCTCTACCAGCCATAAATGTATTATCCCACCCCAAATCGCTTTGTCTAGCAGCCATTCCCCTCAGGTGTCAGAATACACTCAAAACACACAAAAAAAATTTTTTTTATTTTTTTTACCAAACAAATCAATGGTAATTAACCAGTCTCAACTCAAAAAAATAAATAAAATTCAATTGTCCTTAGAAAATAAAATATAAAGTTCACTTGTTTCACAGTCCTCCAATCAAAGACCCAGTCAATTGATGATGCAAAGTACCTTCATCCACACAGTTAAGTCAAAACAGGTAAGTTGGTGATACTCTTCGATGATCCAGCCCGTTGCTTGCTTGATCCAGCTTAGTCACAACTCACCAGTCCAACAGTCTGAACATGCGATCTCAGCGTCGAATTCACAAGACACTGTTCATCAGCAGTCTCCTCCTAGACACAGCACAAACCGTCTGACATCCGGACGCCACCGAAGAAACAGCAACAAGTAACTGAAGTCCCGTCTCTCCACCAGCACAAAACAGCTCCAGTCAAACTCGACGTCAGCAATCCCAGCGGTCGACAACGATCAACCAGTCGACAGGTCACGGCACCAGTTTTGTAGCGGTTGTTCCTCTGCGTTGTGTTAATTTTTAGATTTTGTGAATAAAAGAATTTTCCACACAAAGCTGGTTGCACTGGATGATGAATTTATTAACCGTTCCTGTGTGACAAAACACATAACAGACAGGCACTCTTAACTGCAGCTCTTTCGCCTCTCCTCAAGTGACATTGCAGGAAAGAGAGCTCAGCAGACACACACTGTGTCCACATACACACAATATATGTAATAGCAATATTATAAATAATATTAATTATTATTATAATCATTCTTCTAATCAATCCACAAATGTTATTGTATATAAATAATTCAAAACAGCATTACAGTGTCTCTTAGATCCAAGTTAACATACCTGTGTGACAAAACACATAACAGACAGGCACTCTTAACTGCAGCTCTTTCGCCTGTTAACCACAAAATACATGTTTTGAATACACCAGTTAGTTAACTACAGAACACAGTAATTGCAATGTGAACTAGAATATATCTTTAGTATGTGTACCAAACATACACATCTATCTATCTATATCTATACAATTTAATCGAGTCGTTAACCGCTTAGCCATTACATATCTCTCACTCGTGACGCACACACCGCGCCGCCATTTCACGCCAGGCACTATTCACTCATTAACAGCACACAAATAAACTTAATTTAACAAATGAATGACTCGAACTAATAGTCAAATATCATATCTCAATAAACTCTTTCACAATTGATTATTTACACCGGACATGAACATTTGTAACTCAATTTAACATCAAGTGCACGGAGCTCATGCAATCGTACCTCTCCTCAAGTGACATTGCAGGAAAGAGAACGAATCTCCGATTGCACTGCTATTTGAACCTCCCTCCGACGTATGACGTCAGCCGACGTGCATACAGTGATGATTACCCTTAGTAAGAGTACACAAAACGGCTTTCAAAATAAAATGCCCCAAAACAAATAATAAAAACAAATTAAAACAAAATGATTTCTAATCTGGTGTAACAACATATCCCTGCTACATGTGCATGCCGGGTTTTTTGCCCTGATAACTTTTGTTGCTTTTTGTGTTTCCTCTTTATATCTAAGCCGTCTACCCTGGGCAGTCCTTTCATACCTCTGGAAAGCAACAGAGAGTCTGAGAGCAGAGATGTGTCGGAGGCAGAGTCTGTGTCGCCAAAGGTTGTTGCTATGTTAAATGCACCTAAAATTGTAGATTCAGTCCATTTTCAGCAAATAATTGTTCCTATGTTGTTCCTTATTCTTTCTTTTTTGGTTTGAATATTTGTTATAATTTAAGGTTTATTTTTTTCAGACATCAAAATTGTAGCATCTTGATGTCTGAGACCAAAGAGCGCAATATGACATAGCAATTACTTTAACATTGTTAGATTGCACACTGTTGTGTGCCAACATCAATGTTTACTCGTTCTTTTCCACTGTACATCTAAGTGTTCTCTCCTGGGAAGTCCTGATGCTGCACTTGACACTGACATCGAGTATGAGGCCAAGGATCTTGTGTTGAGTCTTCTTCATCCAAGGTAAAGCCTTTATTCAACGCAGCATCTTGATGTCTGACACCGAAGAACACAATATGACATTGCAATTACTTTAACATTGTTAGATTGCACACCACTGTTGTGTTCCAACAACACAACAGTGTGTGGGGTCTCAGTGTGTGGTCTTACCTCCATATATGCTTTTATACATGAATGTCTTACTGTTTTTAGGTAACTGTGAAGCACTTTGGACAACAACGTTGCTATTATGCCTTTTTTAAGCAACTCATCAACTTTAATATGCAGGTAGCATTCACCTGATACATGTATAAGAAGAATGTTTTAATTTGTGTGAATTTAAAACTTAATCTTTTAACCATCCAGAAGTATACTGTGGCCAGCCAAGTACAATCTAAAAGCAACACAAATAGTAAAATCATAGAACTTGTTAGAAGCTACACATCACAGAAGAAGCTTTGTAACAATGGACCATTTCATTTACTGTGATGATACATTTCCACAGTTATGAACATCTGAAATTTAAAGTGTTTTATATTTTCATTTTTAAAATTTGTAATACACATTTAAAATGCTATAATTTGTGTTATATTACCTTGGCTTTAAATTACCTGAAAAAGAAAAGAAATGAATGCTGCAGTAAGGGTGTTTGTAATATAGGGCTTGAGGATGTGATGGCAAATTTTACATCTTTCTTTCTTCTGACCAAGGTAATCAATTTTTCTTTGTATTTTTTCCCTCCGTTGGAAAGTAGTGGAAATGCTGTCGGATATTTTTTTTTTTTGATTTTGCTATTAGAGCAAATGCAAAAACATTAAATATATTTGCTATGTTTTTGCCATTTAGAATTCAAGTCTAAACTTGTCCTGATAACCACAAACATATCAATTGTTCATTAAAAAACATAAAACGCTATAAAGTTTTGTATCTCGCATAAAGACAATTAATTCCATGTAATAACAGTAAAACCACAAAACAAAAAGCATTACTAAATATATTTATTGAAAGTATGAAGTGTTTTTGTAATTGTAAACCCCCCAAAATGTGGTTCCTGTACTAACACATAACTAAATCAACATGAATTATTCATGCTTACCAACTAAAGTTAAAATTTGAAATACAATTTTAACCATGTTCTACATCAATATGAAGATCCTTCATACATAAGACTAGCAGGAAAACAGTATTTACACTGAACTACAGTTAATATATTTAACAACTTTTTTCTTTCATTTAGCTCACTGAAAGACAGAATTCCAGCCGACCATCAGAAATTTCTCTGCATAAACTGCCAACAGGCCCATGTTTTTTTTTTATGGACACTAAGGAGTGGAGCGACCTGAGAAAACGACAGGTTGGACACCAGTTTAAAGATCTGCAGTGGACAAATATCATCTCAAATGGAATAGAATCTGTCCATCCATACTGCAGCATTGCTTTTAAAAGGCACACTGTGAAAACTAAAATGTCCAAAAGAAAAGGCCCTTTATTTAATTGCCTGGGATACTGCACATTCTCAGATTGCCCAGTTTGTGTAGAGGTCACTGTGAGGGACGAAAGTACCCTCAAGGCCTGGGTGACATTTCAGGGAGAGGAGGTATGTCACAGTATGGAAGAATTAAAAAGAAGGTATGTACGGGCTGATAACAGAGACATTTTTGGAAAACAACTTCAATCAGCGATTCCAAGGGCCTTACATTTGCAGTGTCTGTGTAGCAAAGCGCGGCTTGTCTAGTAGCGACTACGCCACCCCGGAGTACCGGGGAACTAATCTAATAAAGAAAAGGACACGAGTTCGTTTGCTCAGGAGAGACAGGAGGCGTGAGTTCACAGTTAAACAATTAGTTTATTAAAGAAAACAATTCAACAAGAAAATAAATCACAATAACTGGTCTTGATCCAGAAACAAAAGAAAGAAAATAATTCACTGCTGGTGCTAAGGCTCCCGAAAGACAGGCTAGCTGTAGCTGCACATGGCCAAAAGAAACCCAATTTGGAACTAATCACACTCCACTGCAAATAGTGATCAAAAGATAACACACAGTGAAACAACCCTAATTAGTGTAAAGCCCGTGCAGCCGCAACCACCAGCGTGCTTCCTGGGACACCCGGCACCTGCGGAATACAAGAAATAAAAACAGAAAAGAAAACAAGTAAAGCAAACAATAAAGACAGAATCAATTTATAACACAATAATCAATTGAAACCAAGAAAAAGAAAATAATTCGTACCAAATAAGTTACACATTCAAGACAACATGATCACAATCACAAGAAGTCACACAATCGGTCATAGAAGTTACACAGCTGACCGAGAGAATTTAGCAGCTCTCAATCCATAATTCACCGGATTAAACAGTGACTATAATGCCGCTAAGGACTAGTGACAAGACAAACCAAACCAAATTACACACACAAAAAAGAACTGCCTAAAGCAGACGTGGTGGGGTTACAGCGGTAATTAATTCGAGTTCCCCACAAAACAGCTCCCCACAAAGCAGCAGACGTGGTTCAAAGCGCGAGGATTGCTGACAGCCAGTTAAGGTGGCGACTCAACCTCACTTTAACGCGAGGAAAGAGAACTCCCTGATTTAGTATCGGCACACACACGTAAATCACAGGCACACAAAAGTCATACGAGGCGTCCTTTCGTGAATCGAATCACAACAGCTGGTGCTCTGATGCGGCTATTAAGGGGTGCCTCACCAATGGAAACTCCGTCACACTAAATGTGGATGTCCTTCCAAAAACACGCACAGCCTTGATGGCCTAGTGTCACACTCTGCGGTCTCTTGGAATGACGACAAGGGCGGGCTTTGTGCAATGACGCATCCCAGGGAGGATAAACGACGAGTCTATATACGCCAGGGGCGGCACCCCATTGGTCATATACATAATGAGGATGGCGTGGCAACGAGTCACTCACTGCACCACATCTGGACAAAATCGGACCTAAAGTCTTTGAATCAGGATGCAGAGACCAGGCACCTACAGCTGCAGTCCTCAAAAACATAGCCTACATGACACGAAATAAATCAAGAAGGCATACAAATGAAATATTAAGTCTCCTCAAAATGGTGGAGGAAAAAACGGATGAAGACAATGAAGTTCTTCAAAAGGTGCTCTTGCTCCCCAAAGGAGTCATGTTGTGGTCCAAAAACACAATCAGACTGTTCCATCAATGATGCAGGGATGATATTGTATATATTGACGCCACAGGAAGCATTGTGCAAAAAGCGCGAGGGAAATCAGCACCTTTTTATGTGTATGAGTTGTTGGGGAGGCATCCTATTAAAGGATCCTCCCCTATCCCTGTTGCAACGTATGTCTTCTGCCAACACACCACTGCATCAGTGTTATTTTTTATGGAGTCATTTCAAACAGACTACTACAAGTTGATTATACAAAGTATGATTATGTGTGATGGGTCCCTTGTTCTGATGTAAGCTGTTGCCCACACTTTTTGCAAACTTCCATTGGAGAGCTTGCTCAGCATGTACTATGACATCGTTACTGGAAATTTGAAAGAGGTCATGGACATGCCAATTCTTCGTCGCTGCCTAAGCCACATCATGAAGAATGCAAAAGTGTTCTGCAGGAAACAGTAAGTTTATATATATATATATATTTATTTATATTTATATATACAATTTTGTGTTGTCATACATGGTTAGTCACATTAAATAATTAATTAACTTTGAAATAAACTATTGAATGGACATGGTCATGGTTTACGGTGGAACTATTCTTTAAAAGGTGAACCATCGAACCACAAAAACTCACAAAAGTAGTTATCAAAATAGTTTAAAGTAGTGGATGGAGTTCAATAATTGTCTTTGTCTTAAAAGAGAAATTCAGGTTACACTTTATTTTAAGCTGTCTTTGTTACACTGTAATTATACATTTGAGTACTGAGTCTATGTACTTACTTCAGGATTAGGGTTTGGTTTGGTTTATTGTTAATTGCATGTAATTATAGCATAATTCATAGGTATTATAATAGTAACTGCATGTACTGTAACATTTAACAATGACACTGTAAAATAAATGTGTTACCAAAAATTATGAATGTGACAACATAGCTACAATTATTTCTGCCTGTGTATTGAAGGTCTGTAATGTTACATTACGTTATACCGAAACCAAAACCCAAAGTATAAACTAAAAACTGTAAGACTATTTTAACATGTTAAATGAATGCATGACAATAATACACTTTTGTCTTCTTCAGAGAGGTTTTTGGTTAATGGTTTTTGTCTGTAATAAATGTCAAACTTACAATTATCTTGTTTTTTTTTTGTTTTGTTTATTTATTTGGATCCCCATTAGCTTCCACAATGTGGTTGCTAGTCTTCCTGGGGCCCATAAAAGTACTGAAACATATGTACAGTTAAAATGCACAAATATAAAATACATAAATATAACATTCCTATAACATTACCACATGTATACATTTATCCACATATACACATTCACACTCATACAGCATTTGACAATATCAATACCTATAAACAATCACAAATTAACTGATGTAATACTATTAATTGTAATCTGTTTTAGAGTCTTCTTAAAATTACATATGTTGGATATATGCCTTGTTTTTAAATCCAATTTATTCCAAGCAGATGACGATCTAACTAATACTGTTCTTGCCATACAATTGGACCTTGCAGATGGAACCACTAACACACCTGAGCTCACCTGACGCGTAACATGTCCGTGACAATACCCACTAAAAACCAGTTTACCTGCAAAAGATTTTGGATTGTTTTTAAATAGAGCATTGTCCATATAACAGAGAAGACTTATATTAAGTTTGTCCTCCACCTTTAGCCAGCCCAAACAGGTGTGCATTTTATCCACACTAGAGCGAAAAGAGCAACCAAGTGCTACTCTTGCGGCTCTATTCTGAACGATTTCTAATTTTTTCAGATGTCACTGTGCAGCACTGGACCAAATTACTGGGCAGTACCCCAGATGTGACAGAACTAAAGACTGGACAACTGTTTTCATAACTACTGGTGGACAATATACTGAACATCTCCTGGAAAAAGCAATGCCTTTAGCCATTTTAGACATAATGTGATCAATCTGATCAGCCCAGGAGAGCTGACTATCCAGCTTCACACCAAATAGTTCAGTCTGACTCACCTGCTCTACCACAGATGTGTCAACAATTAGATTTAAGTTGCAATGCTTGCCAAGCATACTTTTAGTACCAAAGACTATGCATTTAGTTTTAGATATATTAAGAGCTAATTTATTAAGTTTCACCCAATTTGTAATGGCATTAAGTTCATTCTGCAAGGTGCAACCTATGTCATTTATTATAGATGCTGAGTAAAACATTGTAACATCGTCTGCATAAAGTACAACATCTGCTCTTGAAACAGCATGTGACATATCATTAACAAACACTGAAAATAACAATGGACCCAAACAACTGCCCTGAGGAACACCACATGACAACTGCTTACAATCAGAAAAGCTCCCATTGAAAATACCCGCTGACTTCTACCAGAAAGATAGCTGCGTATCAAGGACACAGACTAATGTAAAAAACCATTGCACTTAAGCTTAGACAGTAAAATATCATGGTCAATAACATCAAAAGCTTTTTGTCATCCATAAAAGCTAGCCACTGGTCTACCATTTGTACCAATGCAGTGTTAGTGGAGTGTCCTGGCTTATAAGCATGCTGTGAATTAGAGAGCAAATCATTTGCTACAAAGTACTGCATCATTTGATTAAAAAGTAACTTTTCAAATATTTTGCTCAATATAGGTACAATGTTAATTGGTCTACAATTTGATTCCGTGAGACCTAATCTATCATCTTTCACTAACAGTATGATTTTAGACTGCTTCCAGATTTCCGGAAACACCCCACTTATCACAGATCTATTAAAAATGTGACTGATAGTGTTGTGATTCACCAGTCGAAGATCGATCCATTTGCAACGAGAGTTTATTGAAACACAATCTGAAACAGGCAGAGGTAAGCAAGGGCAAACACAATTGAGCAGGCTGGGCTTAATCGAAGTCAGGAACCAGGCAGAGGATCGGGACAGGCAGATAACTGGCAGAGTCGGAGTTCCAGGCAGAGGATCGGGGCAGGCAGATAACAGGCAGAAGTCAGAGGCAAAACGGGTCGGCAATCAGACAGGCTATCCGGGGTTTACAATGCTCGGTAGTGTTCACTAACGTAAAACAAAACTTCGCACTGAGAGCTGTTCGAAGTGCGGTTTAAATAGTCAGGATGATAGACAGCAGCTGGGCGAGGTGATGACAGTCATTAGAGGTCTTTGGGAAATGTAATGCGAGGAGAAGATCAGAACTCGGGCGAATGCGGTCTTGGGTTGGCCAGCGAGGGAAGCTGCAGAATCTGGGATCGTAACAGATAGGCTTGCATAAGATATCAGCAACAGTTTTAAAAATGTTGCCATCCAAGTGATCTATACCTGCAGGTTTTTCCTCCGGGAGAGAGAGCAACATCCTTTCAACAATTTCCTCTCTAACTGTACCAAATGAACAAGATTTATTCCTCATAATATTCTTCACATTACTACAAGGTGAATCCTTAGTGTATGATAACATACTAGATCTTAAATTTGCAGTTTTCTTTAGAAAAAAGTCATTTAAATGACTTGCTATATCCAAAGGTTTAGTGATTATTTCTTCTACTGTTTCCAAATACATATTAGAACACTTCTTTTAGAACACTTTCTAAAAAACAATAATGTTTTTTACACATTATTTTATTTATAACTTTCCACAATTGCTTGCTATTATTTGATGAGTTACTAATCTTTTGGCTAAAATATATTTTCTTTTTTAATCTATTTAACTTCGTCACTTTATTTCTCTACTTACAATAATACCTTTCATCCATATCACTTTTAGATTTTAGAGTTTCGGCTTTGGTATTATTATCCCTTTCCCTCCTTATAGATTTTAGCTCGGCATCTAACCAAGGAGCATTAGCCTATTGCCTTTTATCGACCTTTTACTAATTGGTGCATGTTTGTCAACTATTTCCACAAACCTGTCCATAAAAATACGTAAAGAAGCATTAACATCCTCCTCTTCACAAACCGCCGACCAAGTGGACCTTTCAACATCTTCCACAAACGCATTGGGATCGAACATTTTATAAGATGTTCGATAGACAGTCCTTGCACCAAATTTAGGCAATTTAGTTGTAAGAATTGATAAATTAGGAAATTCCAGACAGTCTGTTTCGGGGGTGACCAGACACTGAGAGGACAAAAGGACCTCTCTGGAGATTACCATTTGAACTGGCCTTCATGCACCATTGAGACGAAAGTCTCACCTCCGAACCAACTTCATCTACATCTCCCCTCACCCCCACCTGAATGCACCCAAGAAAATGTAGTTTTAATGTGAATGATTATCACAGAGTATTTTCATGTTTAGTATTATTTCAAATGTCACAGTGCGACTGGTACAAATGTCCTATTTCCAAATAAGTAAAACAAAGGGTAATAAGGTTTTTGAGATTTTATGGATAACTAGCACACAAGGAGGTGTTGGCCTCTAGACAAAGCGTCTCCCTACACCCAGAGGTGCTACCTCTGAATGCAAATGTCTCACTGTTAGCAAATGGTTACTAGCAGGTAAATTTCCACTGTGAATGATGTTTAGATCTGAAATGAGGTCTGGGTATATAATGAAACGCAGCGAGAGCTCGGGGCCTTTTCTGTACTTCAGATCGGTCCGTGAGGCTGAGAGGAAGACCTCTCAGCCTCATGTATTTCTTAAAGTCGGGTTTGCATCTTCTCTCTATTCCAGAGCATTTGATGTTTTGTATCGATTATCTTTGAATTGATTATGAAATTGGCATGATACATTTACCTGACATAATAAATTGTTACATTTGATTATTTTAACTGACTCTGACATTGTTTTCATTGAAGAGTTAAACGGAATCGTCAAAACATTCGCTCACTTTTAGTGAGGCACAGATATTATTAAAACCTTTCATTTATGGAGTCAGATGAAGTAACGAGTAAATACATATGAGAAAATGTATTGCATTTAACCAAAAATACTTTGCCACGAGAAAAGACAGTAACACGCAGAGACCTTCACCTGTATTATTGGAAACCCTCATTGGACCAATAAACAGGCTTACAAAGTGGTGACCTCGACGTGATCTCGCATCACAAGCGAGCAACGTCTTATCCAGCAAAGTATTGGGATTTTGAAATCAACTTGAGGTTTGAACATCTTCTCCTCTTCCGCCGTTATGGTAAGTCAACTTTTTCTGCCCTTTTTTAGAAGTGTTGAGAAAATGTTGTTTGCATTGTTACGGATCGGAAAGCCATTTGTTTAGTCCGGAACTGAAACACGTGAGGACGTGATAGTGGCGGCGCAGATGAAGAATGAAAACCCTTGTTAATAGATTTTAAAGATATCCTTGTTTGCCTATGCAACGAGAAACGAAACCTAAAATTTGAAAACATCTTCCAAATTATATTCTATTATTCGATTAAGATCTGTAAATTTGAGCCTCAAGATTTAAAGTCAGCATGTTTTCTCCATTGTTGCATGGCCTTGTTGAAACAAACGAGCAACACGTGATTAAAAATGAACAAACAACAGAAAGAAAATTCTAAGTTTGTAAACAATCGGAAAACATGTGATTTTATATAAAAAGGCAAGTCGATGCATTTGTTTATGAAAAGCAATTTGGGAAAAAATAGGATTGTATGATCACAGGTTAAAATTTAGATTTCAAGGCTAAGCTAAATGCTATGACCATGCGTCAGATTCCAAGGCTAAGCTAAATGCTATGACCATGTGTCTTCCAAAAACTATTAACAGGATATGGGACTAAAAAGCACGCAATAATTCTGTTTGTATTTTTGGATTTGTAATTGTGCTTAACACATTGTGCTCATAGAACACACTTTATGGTTGTTTGTGCTACTATATGTTCACATAGGCTAGTTTATTCTTTGAAACACATGATTACTTAACTGTAAGTGTTGGTTGTAGCACTTAGGTTAAGGCTGTAGATGACATGCATTCTAGGCCATGTATCTTGTGTATACGGTGTAAACGTGTCTATGAGAAATTTGTTTGCCTCCTTGTACAGGAGCATAGGATTGCCATGTGGTTACAATGTGTTTTCACAGTGCATTTGAAATCTACAAAAGAGAAACAACAAACGCGCATCTCATTAATCATGAAACAAAAACCCTTTAACGTTTGAACTAATTCTGGATTGCTCTGAAATTATTTTTCAAAATAGATTACCGGATTCGTATATTTCCACAAGTTTGCGCCAGACATTAGTGATGACTAATACTGAATATCAGATTCAAGTGTACTTGAATGAGGGGAACGAGTTATTTCCGTCCAGAATCAGCAAAATGCTGTTTGATCAACCTGGATTTGGGTGCGTTCCATAACCTCTGTTCTAATTTAATGTTCTATTAGATCATGACCTCTACTAATTGAAACAATTAATTTAAGTTCCTGAGGTGGCATTCAAGGGGGCTATTCAAGTGTCTGTTATTGTGTACGTGTGAATACGGCACATCTCAGATACTTAGCCAATTACCTCTGTTTTGATAAGTCAGACTGGCGAGATTGTGTCGTGCATCCTTAGAAGAAGGACTGCAAAGTGATATAGTTTCCTGATCTATAAACGAAAAATATAAAGTAAGAGAAAATAGAATAATCAAACGTTAAAATGGCCACGTTGCCTTTATGTAGTCTTTAAAAAGACTAAATTAAACGAACAGCCATTTGAAATCTACATCAGAAACCGCGAATGTGCTTCTAATCAGCCCTGAGCCAAGAAACCTTTTCATATTCAAATGTATTGACATGAGAATGAGCAGAGATTTGACCATGTGTTTAGCATGTGCTTGCGGTCATTGGGTGTTAACAACAACAGAATTCCTCATTGGCTATCAGCCTGGCCGTTGTTGTACATACAATACACGGACCAGTACAGCTTTGACACTTTGACAACTAAGTTGTTCCAGAGACTCTTTAGAGACCAGAAACAATATAATTTAATCTATATTCCTTTTGATATAATATAATTGTATTATAGCTCAAATTATAATATACATTATATTGTAATCGCCAAGCAGAGCATTAATTGGAGAAGTGTGACATTAATCCTTTCAATTCGATTTCGTTGGCCTGCTACCCAGTGCCAAAAGGGGAGGGGATGTGCTTTTATTTTTTGCCTTTACAAAAACACAACCAGAAGTGTGGCACAGGACAGGTAATAGCAAACCAAATCATCCTTAACTGGGGCGCACCAACTAAAATTGAATCTGATCAGAGAAGTAAATTTACAAGGAGGGTGTGAACAGAAGTATCACAGCCTTTTGCATGTCACAAGAGATCTGCACACGTATGAATGACACCACAGAAAAGCAAATGCTAAGCAGGCAACGCCGAAACAGGTGAACTAATTTCTGCCCACAGATCTGACTGTAAAGAGAGCAACTTTGAAATAAAGCCATGGGCATCGACCCATTTGATCTCATAACAATATGAGTGAGAAAAACTCTGGTTAATCCAGAAAATTTCCTCAGCAGAACTGGGATCTCGGGACCTCTAATGCTCATGACACAGCAGACTTTGAAGGCTCAACTGCAGAAGCAGCTTTTAGGTGTCACACACTGCACAGAAACAACAGCAATAATTCAGACCTGATCAATGAAACTCGGTTTCATGTGACAACTGGAATTAAAATTGCAATGGACATGATAATGGAGAAAGGAGAAGAATTCCACATGTCTGAATTTGAAACTGTTGAAAACATAAGAAATAACTGTGATTCTCTCTGCATTTGTTTCTGTCTCAGGTGTATTACTGCAATTCCTTGAAGGACGGATGCCAGGATAGGCCGGACCCAACCCGCATCAGAGCCAGGACAGCGGGATTGTTAGAACATAACCTAAGACTCGGGAGATGGGTGAAAAGACACTTCAAGAGGCCATTAACATCACACAATAGCACACCACTATATAAGCATGGCCTCCCAGTATAGAACTGGAACTAAATTTACAACACAATTATTATAGATTAGATTCCACCCATCTCCTAGACATGAACACTGAACACACTCCTGCATCACTACACCCACACATCACCATCACCTGGAATAGATCAAGTCTATCCAGGCTGAACACTACACATTCTAAGAAGATCACCTCACTAAAGACCTATTGTACATCTTCACACTAACAGATCCGGATAGCTTCACACATATAGGATGGTAGAGCTGATCCAATGATGACAGTCTAACAGACGCACATAGCATATGCTATTCACAACACTCACACAAAAACACTGTAATATACATATGAATGGCCACAGTCACAAATCGATGATGCAAATTATAAGCAGAGACAGACCTGCTATTCAATTTTCAAAATGTTAAAATTTTCTGATTGTTGTTAGGGTGGTTGGAAAATCGGAGGGCCCCTGATTTCTCAACATACCACTAATAACAAAAACATCATAAAAAACGGATAGATCTGAAGAATGAGCGCTTCGATCAATTACAAAATTTTCAATTGAACCCTTTCATCGACTGTGACTTAGCCAGAACACACACTCTCATACACAATCTCTCTATATCTCTCTCTCTCTCCCACACACACTCACGCTCACTCACAACTATTGCAAGGAATGAACTATCTACATTATTGAATGATTAAGCATGTCCCAAGTCACTTAGATCTGCATAGGTGGCTTGCATTAGAAGATTCCTGAACACAGTGATTATTATATATATATATATATAGTTATTTCTTCATAATTTTCGATTGAATATTATTATTGCATGATTTATTGATGCATAGGATATATTTGATTGTTTAGATTACACCGACCTCTTGCTGCATTTCCTTTGAATAATTCAGACCAAGAATATTTATAATTCCACTACAATTTAACTTCATCACAGTGGTAATGGAGAATTGGATATTTAAAATGAGACCACCTTACCATTCAGGACTTTTAGAAACACTCGAGACCATATGTACCAACCGCACTTGCTGACATGAACCCATCTATTGTTTTGTTTTTTGTTTTGTTGCATTATGTGTTCGTATGCATTTCCTCATGGCTTCAAGTTCATAAGTGCTCAATCGTGAAGTGGACATTTAAGACGATTTTCAGGTGTCTCATACGAGGCAGTGTGGAACCAAGGAGAACGCCTTCATCCATCGAGGTCTGCCCAGACAACCGCACTGGTAGAGGTGACAGGATTGGTCAAGAGGGTCAGATTATCGTCATGGGAAAGGCTGAAACGCAAGAAGAAAACCTGAACGCATTCATCCACCTGCTAAACTCAAGCTACATACACCTGGTGAGACCAGGCGTTCTGCAGGTGAACACAGTCATCTGCAAGCTTCTACAGATACTAACATTGAAAAAACAATTTTTCAGTGACATCTCAAGGATTACAACAGACGTTTATAAGTGACTCCATAGGAGCTCATTTGAATTTGACCCACGGAGTCAAGGAGGGAACTGTAAGAATTGATAAATTAGGAAATTCCAGACAGTCTGTTTCGGGGGTGACCAGACACTGAGAGGACAAAAGGACCTCTCTGGAGATTACCATTTGAACTGGCCTTCATGCACCATTGAGACGAAAGTCTCACCTCCGAACCAACTTCATCTACATCTCCCCTCACCCCCACCTGAATGCACCCAAGAAAATGTAGTTTTAATGTGAATGATTATCACAGAGTATTTTCATGTTTAGTATTATTTCAAATGTCACAGTGCGACTGGTACAAATGTCCTATTTCCAAATAAGTAAAACAAAGGGTATTAAGGTTTTTGAGATTTTATGGATAACTAGCACACAAGGAGGTGTTGGCCTCTAGACAAAGGGTCTCCCTACACCCAGAGGTGCTACCTCTGAATGCAAATGTCTCACTGTTAGCAAATGGTTACTAGCAGGTAAATTTCCACTGTGAATGATGTTTAGATCTGAAATGAGGTCTGGGTATATAATGAAACGCAGCTAGAGCTCGGGGCCTTTTCTGTACTTCAGATCGGTCCGTGAGGCTGAGAGGAAGACCTCTCATCCTCATGTATTTCTTAAAGTCGGGTTTGCATCTTCTCTCTATTCCAGAGCATTTGATGTTTTGTATCGATTATCTTTGAATTGATTATGAAATTGACATGATACATTTACCTGACATAATAAATTGTTACATTTGATTATTTTAACTGACTCTGACATTGTTTTCATTGAAGAGTTAAACGGAATAGTCAAACATTCGCAGTAACGAGTAAATACATATGAGAAAATATATTGCATTTAACCAAAAATACTTTGCCACGAGAAAAGACAGTAACACGCAGAGACCTTCACCTGTATTATTGGAAACCCTCATTGGACCAATAAACAGGCTTACATAGTTTTCTTTGTTGTGATGATTAAATTATGATCACTGCATCCTACTCCAACTGAGATGACATGTGAACACAACTCGTACACATTTGTAAAGATGTGGTCAATACATGTCGATTTAAATTTACCATTCAAAGAAATTCTTGTGGGTTGTGTAACAATCTGCTTAAGCGCCAGAAAGTCTGGGGAAGATGGCCTTTTCGACACTTTTTATGGGCTATCAGAGCAATACCAGAACAGTCCACACATTCCCCCAACCCTAGGTCTGAGCTTCAAAGAGATCTTAATTGGCTCTCCGAAGAGAGTGAGAGATCTCTTCACACAAACACAAACACAAACACAAACACAAACACACACACACACACACACACACGGACCTTTTTATTTAACTTCCTCATTTAAGACATTACCAGGATATATTCGATATGTTTTTATGCTGGCCTTTTTCCCTGGTCATATTGGGATGACTATGATGTTATCATAGTATTAAATGAACTATAAGTGCTTGTAATTATGCATTAAGATGTATCTCTGTATTTCTAAGCCCTTTTTGTGCAGTTCTTGATACCTTCAGAATCCTCTCAGTCTGACCGAGCCAGAAATATATATGAGCATACATTAAAATGTGTGAATATATGTTTTCCACTTTCTGTAGCAGTAATGACGAATTTGAACACTGTCATAACTCATGCAAATGAACCGGCTGACAAGACAAAGGAACAAATTTTCACGCTCACAGAACTCCAAGTCGATTGGTCAGTTTCACTCCGGGAGGTATGAACGGACACCCTTTAAAGTGATTGACCAGCGGTTCTCACTCTCTCTTACTTCTTCCCTTCGTGATCCTCTTCAACTAGCTCTTCAAGGCTCGTCAAGCCTTCTCTTCGTTTCTTTTGTTTCTTTCTTTCTTTAAGTTTATTTTCAATTTTCGAATTCTCCTTTGTTCATTTCCACCGACGAGTGAAATGAACTTAGCCTGAATTATCTAGCAAACTGTACCTGCAACGGACGACCTTTCACGTGAACGCGCGCATCTACGAAGGACCGAGATTCCGAGAGAACGCACACGGCTCACAAGGACAGCCACACACATGCCTTCTTGACAACACAAAAAGAGCTATATGTGCAAGTATTCGTTTATTGAATTTTCAGAGCATTAAGATTTGCTTAAACCCCTTAGGGAGATTTGATTCTTGTTGTCTCTCAGAGGTTGACTGTCGAGGTATTTTGCTATTCTGTGATCCTTCAGGATAACCCCTCCTTCTCTTTCTTTCTTTCACTTCTCTCTCTGACTCTCATA
Organism: Siphateles boraxobius; assembly: GCF_051911475.1. Lineage (NCBI taxonomy): Eukaryota > Metazoa > Chordata > Actinopteri > Cypriniformes > Leuciscidae > Siphateles > Siphateles boraxobius. The sequence goes on from NW_027509188.1 coordinate 5,682,503, forward strand.
CTCTTTCATTGTTGTTGTTGTTGTATTTTGTGTATACATTTTATTCCATGTAACCTTAGTCACCGATATACGTAGTGTTTACTTTTATTAAATCCATATATACTCATTTATTGACTCTGTTTGTGCTCATATTATAAAGTCCCTTTAATGTCTGATCAAAGCTACAAGCTTTACAAATTGCTGATACTTTAGATAGTATTTTCTTGTATAGAACGAGAAAGCTGTTTTTCAGCTGTCGTAATATAATGTGTATTTATGTAGCCTATGTATTTGGTTGTGGATTTATATATATATAACATGTATATGTGAGTATGCACTGTTTCTTGGTAGTTAATTGCATGTTTCTGACTACATTTTAGGAAGTTATGTGCATATGGAATTGACTCTTGTGTATGTTGATTGTTTTTTCCATGCAAGTGTTCTCTTAATTAATTAATGAGTGAGGTTATTAGGCTTGTTTAGACCCAATCAAGCTAATTGAAATCGAATCGAATCGTAAATTCATTTTTTTATAAAAAAATCACAGATTTTTCACCAAATGCTGTCTCCAGGTTTGATGCATACCCAATGCCTCGGATTGATGAGCTGGTGGAACGGATTGGCCAAGCGAAATACATCGCCACTTTAGACCTTTGTAAAGGATACTGGCAGGTGCCCTTAGCCACAGAATCCAGAGAGTCAGATAGAGTCAGAGAGAAATCACAGATTTTTTTAGGGGAAAAAATCGCCCAGCTCTAGCAAAGACGAGAGTAAAATACAAACGCTTGGGGCTGAAACGTATGTTTTGCAGAATGGTATTTTGTATGTGATGTCTGATGGTGTTACACGTCTTGTCGTTCCAAAATTTTGTAGGTCTCTTGTGCTACACCTTGCACACACTATACCATGTTCAGGACATCTTGCACACCAGAAAACATACCAAAGTCTCAGTTCCCGTTTCTTTTGGCCTTCCATGTATACTGACGTACTCACACACTGTGCCACATGCTCTGTTTGTCAGAAAACCAGTGTTCGCAGGTCAGCCAGAGTACCTCTGTATCCATTGCCGGTGATCTCCACTCCATTCAAAAGAATCTCAATGGACATAGTTGGACCTCTGGAGAGGAGCAGTGTCGGTCACCAGTACATCTTGGTATTGCGTAACTACACTATTTCGTTACCCCGAAGCATTTCTCCTATTACAACTGCCAAGGTAATCTGTGCTCTTGTGCAAATGTTTTCCAGAGTCGGTATCCCAGATGAGATCATAACAGACCAAGGCACCAACTTTACATCGAGCTTGATGAAGAACCTCCACCGACAGCTGGGAATCAAGTCGATCAAGACAAGTCCCCATCACCCGCAGATGGATGGACTAGTTGAGAGATTTAAACAAAGACTCAAGAAAATGCTGAAGAAGTTTGTCAGTGACACAGGGAAAGACTGGGGTAAGTGGTTGCTGTTTATGCTGTTTGCATATGGAGAGGTACCCCAAGCGTCAACAGGGTTTTCACCTTTTGAATTGGTGTACGGATGGTCTCTCCAGGGTCCACTAGATCTGCTGAGGAAAAGCTGGGAAGCTCCTACAATGTTCGCAGCTGGTGACCAAGGCATTCTTCAATATGTGCTGCAGATGAGAGACCGCTTGGAGAAGTACCGAGGACAAGCCATCGAAAACTTGGAAGCGGCCCAGAAAGCATGGTATGACCGACATTCACGTCACCGAGAATACCAACGGGGGCAGAAAGTACTGTTGTTACTGCCATCATCAACGAACAAGCTATTAGCAAAGTGGCAAGGACCCTACGAGATCCAGAGACGAGTGGGGCCGGTCATTTATGAGGTATTGCAACCAGAGAATGGAAAGTCCACTCCTGAAAGAGTGGCTAGAGAAGGCAGCAGATGAAGGGAAAGTACTGTTTGCCTGCAAAGGAGCACCAGAAGGAGAGGAGGGTGAGAAAGAGATGGAAGACGTGGTTGTACAGAGATCTCTGACAAAGATAACCCTGGAACACCTAGAAGAACAGATGGGGGAGCTCCTACAGACAAGGACCCGAATCTTTTCAAAACAGAGCCAGGAAAAACCAACCTGATCGAACACACCATCCAGCTCACTGACTCAACTCTGTTTCAAAAACATCCCTATTGAGTGCCTGAATGACTGATCGAGCCGCTGAGGGGGGAGATTCAGTTGATGAGGAAAATGGGTTGATTCAGCCGTCAAACAGCCCATGGAGCAGCCTGATTGTCATGGTACCAAAAAAAGATGGATCGCTGAGCATCTGCCTAGACTTTCGGAAGCTCAATGCTGTCTCCAGGTTTGATGCATACCCAATGCCTCGGATTGATGAGCTGGTGGAACGGATTGGCCAAGCGAAATACATCGCCACTTTAGACCTTTGTAAAGGATACTGGCGGGTGCCCTTAGCCACAGAATCCAGAGAGTACACAGCCTTCAGAACACCCTTAGGACTGTTCCATTTTACTACCATGCCGTTCGGGTTACACGGAGCTTCAGCCACCTTCCAACGGTTGATGGACCAGGTTCTATGATGGGAAGAAGACTGCTGTGCGGTGTATCTGGATGACGTGGTCATGTACAGTGGCAGCTGGGAAGAACATCTACAGCACCTGAGCAGAGTCTTACATTTAAGGACAAGCCTTTAAGGACATGCATTTTCTGTGGCAAAATGTGAATGGACAAAACAGGAGACGCAATACCTAGGATTCCTGCTAGGCAACGGCGAGGTTCGACCACAGGTGGATGCCATACGAAACTGTCCAAGACCTCGAACAAAGAAAGAGGTACGTGCCTTCCTTGGACTGGTCAGATGGTACTGAAGGTTTATACCAGAGTTCTCCAGTGTCGCGTTAGCCCTGACCAACTTCACCACAAAGATGGTTCGCAATCCAGTCCCCTGGACGGAAGAAGCTGAGCGGGCGTTTTAACAGCTTAAGGAGAGCTTGTGTAACAGTCCCGTGCTTCGGAGTCCTGATTTCTCCCAGAGATTTCTAGTTCAAGTGGATCCTTCTGCCAATGGATTGGGAGCCGTACTGGCACAAAGAGAGGGAGGCCAGGCCGTAAGCTGCTACCTCGATACTCCACTGTTGAAAAAGAGGGACTAGCCATCAAGTGGGCATTGCAAAGTCTCCGATATTACTTGCTGGGAAGAGAGCTTGATCTCGAATCAGAACATCGAGCATTGACCTGAATAAACTCTTACATTTTTAACATTAACATTTAACACTAAACATTACACGCATACCCATCCAGGATCCGGCTAGCTATAAGAACAACTATCGTCATGGCTAAGCCGGCATTTAAGAAGCAAAAAAGCTAGGAAAGCATTGTCAGAGGAACAGAGAAAGAGGAAACGGCACTCTGTCCCAGCGTGGAGTCAGTCACGAATAAACATCGGAACTGCGTTTTCAGAATGGCAAAAAAAAACGAAGAAAGCGCAGTCAGAAGAGTCTAGAAAAAGGTAACGAGAATCTGACAGCGCGAGGAACCGGACAAGAGTCCAACTCGGTCAGGCTTTCCCTGTTAAAGTTGATTCCTGCGATTATCATGAGAACAGTTGGCAATGGCTCACATAATGATCAGGACATAAATAAGCCTACACGTTGTAAATAGTGTAAATGAGCGCAATTTGCAAGCTATTATGATAAATTGCAATAATCATGTCTAAAAACATCATAACGGACATTGTTACGAAATAATGCGACGTACATGATGTAACTTTATTGATGTCATCTGGCATTTAGGCTCAGGTAAGCCTAACGGTAGGCTACTTTATTATTATAAAGTGCAGAGGCCGTGAGTGCAGATACGCTCTGCGTGAGTGGTATTTACGACAGTAACGATAAATACAAGTACTCTACAGCGACTCTAGGGGTTGCTGTTTGACAAAAACGGAAATCCTGCATAGTAACGCTTTAACAGCCAAGTGCTGTCTGAATATTTTTACTCACTTTTCCCCATCTTACCAATCTTTTCAAATTATTTTATTGGGGGGTTTTATGTCTATTTTTTCAATAAATCTTGCACAAGAAGTGTTTTTGCGGCCTTGCCATCGTTTTCTTGTGGGGGACCATTTTTTACCAACAGATACGCTGTTATTTAATTGTATTAATTATCATAGTATTACAAAAAATAAGCTTCATAAACAAGAATTTCACATAATCTTTCTAACAAATTATACTACAGTTCTCAAAGGGATTTTTTTTTAGTAAAGACTGCGAATCTATAGTGATCGTTACTGACTGTATGGCACCGTTACTTTTGTATTTTTAGAACGATTGTAGTCAAATATCTGTCGCCAGAACTATTAACCCAAAACGAACACTAAACATTGGCTTTACTAACGTTACAGTAGCCAAATCTAACACACAACCATGTTTAGCATGCCTGTAGATAAACAAGCATGTAGATAAACAATACATAAAAGCTCTAATCAAATAATAATTTACACTAATTCCAATTTCGCTGTTGAGATTTAAAAAAACAGTTTGTAACGTTAGGTGTTTGTCGTATGAACGAGCTTTTAACAAACCGGTTTGCAGAGCCAAACAGCGTTGTGATTTGTTTACTTCCTTGCTACAACGTAACAATTAACAATACGAACTATTACAGGAAAACACATAGACGAAAAATAAATCATACTTACAGATTGTGGCCCATAATCAACAGCTTCTGTTCTTAAAGTTGGAACTGCTCCATCTTTCAGGACAAGCCGTTGTGCGAATCCTGCATTGTACTCGCGAAGATTGTGGAAGCTTTCCTCCGTAAAATGTGCAGCACAGAGAGCGAGATTTGGGTAATAATTATGAGGGACCGAGTTAAAAATAAATTTTAACCATTGATCCCTAACTCCCCCGTCCCTAGGAAGGCTGAACAAAGTGGGCCTGCAATCCGGATGAAAATAACAGCATTTCGATGGCACTGCAGCAACAATACTCCAGCCTATACCATAACAACTCTTCTCCAAAGCAATATAAAATGGCCTCGCCCCCCTTATTTAGTATTCTCGGAGGAGGGGTTTAGGGGATTAGTGATGTCAGCAACCCTGGAGGAATGTCGTGTAGTCCCTACCGGCCGTTTGCTGTAGTCCTTAGAAATTGATTTCTTTAAAAGCAAATATCTCCCTTTGCTTTTGAACTTTGAGCGTTGTAACTTTGCAGATGTTGTTTATGCTCAAACAGCAACATTACACACTAGCTAAAGTTAGAAAAGTGAAATCGTGTTTTACAACCCCTTTAAAACATCAGACAGATTCATAATTCCTGATTCTGTATTTCAGAAAGATCTTAACTTTAGAATCCTATCTTATCTGTTTGGTAACCATGGCAACTTCTGTTAGAACCTCATTCAGGACAAAATCTGTTACAGAATGAAATTTCTTAAGTGTGTTATTATCGGTTGCTTGGCAACAGACCTGAGAGTTGATTGCAGAATTCAAGATTTCATAACTACAGATTACAGGAGATTTTGTAAAATGGATAAGAATCCTAAATCAAGTTAAGATTTGTTTCTGTAATATGAATTTGTGACTCTCCATCAGCTGACTCTGGATCTGAACACAGTGAATGAAGAACAGAGTGATGACTTACACTGACACAGAGCAGCCGTATCCTGATCACCCAGACAGATTTGATGTGTATCGTCAGGTGTTGTGTAGAGAGAGTGTGTGTGGACGCTGTTACTGGGAGATTGAGTTGAGAGATGGTGTGTTAATATCACTGTCACATAAGAGCATCAGCAGGAAGGGATCGGGTAAAGAGTGTGTGTTTGGATATAATGATCAGTCCTGGAGTTTGTTCTGCTTTCCCTCTAGTTACTCATTCAGACACAATAAGATAAAGACTGATCTCCCTGTAAAGCCCATCAGCAAGTCAAGTCAAGTCATCCTCATTTATATAGCGCTTTTAACAATGTAGATTGTTTCAAAGCAGCTTTACAGAGATAAACATATAATTTAAGGTAACAGAGATTGGTTTGGTTTATAGTGGCTCTTGAAAAATGTTTTTTCCAGCTAAAGTTAGTTTTGATTGATACACTTCCGTCTAAATGATCATTTGTTATTAAATTAGGGGCCGCTAAGACGACACCGTTCTCTCTAAACAGACTTTAAACGTGAATCTGTGATAGACGCTGATGGCGTTCACATGCGCATTAAGAATTGATTCTATAGTTATGTGCGTATGAATATATGTGCGCAGGTTTGTAATTCCTTACAAACCGTGCCTAAACAAACTACTTGTCTATAAATTTTTTTATTTTTTATTTTATTTTATTTTTTTATTGAAATTTTGTTAGTTTTGTTCCAACAGAACAAACAACACCAAAAAAAAAAGGACAACAGTTCGGACAGACCTTAAAAGCACAATTCTCAAATCAATTCTCAATGAAATAAAATAAAAAGATAGGTTACAATGGGAGATACATAAACATTCACAGGAATAGGCTTCTCGTTTTGAGCCAACACAACAGCTTTCAAGAAAAATGTAAGCAATCGTCCAAAGTGAGAGAAACATAGTCCAAATAGGGTGTCCATATCCGATTGAATACATCTGTTGAAGAATGTAATATACATGTTAAAAATTCCATTGGGATGAGCTCTTTTACAAGTTTATGCCATTTTTTTATTGAAGGACTTTTTTCACTTATCCAAAACATCAAAATGTTCTTTCTTGCAGCAAAAGTTAAAATACTAAAAAGTCTTTCATGATATGTATTCAAAAAAATACCAGCCGGCAGACCTAGAATAAATGAACAAGGATCAACATCAATTATCATTCCCAGAATATTGCCAATGTGGTCTGCGATTTTCTTCCAGAACAACTGAATTTTGGAACAAGACCAAATACAGTGAATATAATTACCAACTGAAATTTTACATTTTGAGCAATTGGGGGAAAGTTTGGGGTCCATTTTATTTCTAATATAAGGGGTGATATGTAGCCGACGTATTATTTTGAATTGAATAGCACATGCTCTGTTACACACTGATATTCTTTTAGCATGATCCCAGACTAAATCCCAATCCTCTCTTGAGATATTTAATACAAAATCATTTTCCCACATCTGTCTAAGATTATCTGTGTCTCCTGGGAGAGTCAGACTTAGTGTAACATAAATATGAGATATTTTTTTTTGTCTCGTGTCTTCTTGTAGTATTTTCTCAATTTCAGTCCTAGAATTATCAGTACTCAAAGTGGTCTTTTTTCCAATGAAGTCTCTTAGCTGCAAGTACCTAAAGAAATTATGTCTTGGCAGATTAAATTTAGCAGACAACTGTTCAAAAGACAGAAGAGACGAACCCTCAAATATATCTTTCAGCCTCACAATACCTAAAGAATTCCAGAGGTTAAACCCAGAGTCATCAGTACCAGGAGGAAAATCTGGATTATTTTGAATTGGTGTAAGGGCTGATGTCAGATTAAACCTACCCTCTAGCTTGCGCGACTGTGCCCAAGCTTTAAGAGTGTTCCGTATGATTGGGCTATCATATAGAACTTTTAACTTTTTAGGATTGAAAACAAACAAAAGATTCTGAAGAGGGCACAGAGATTGTGAGGCTTCAAGATCAAGCCAAATAGAATCTGGATCATTCTTCAACCAGTCCGCCACAAAACGAAGCTGACACGCCAGCTGATACAATCTGATATCGGGAACATCTAGACCACCCTTATGACTAGGGAGCTGTAGTTTGCTCATTTTCAGTTTTGGTTTCCTTTTACTCCATATAAAACGAGAAAGCCATCCATTAAGCTCCTTAATAACCTTGTTAGAAAGTAAAATAGGCAGCATCATTAAAGGGTATATTAAACGAGGTAAAATGTTCATTTTGATTATAGCAATTCTTCCCAGAAAAGATACGGGAAGAGCATTCCACCTCTGCAAATCATTATGAATTTTTTTTAAAAGAGGAGCAAAGTTACTTTTAAATATATGTTGGAATGTTGGGGTTATATGAAGACCTAGGTAAGTAAAACCTGACATGGAATATTTAACAGGGAAAGCGGAGAGCATTTGTGTTTCCGAGGTGAGACTGCCCAATGGTAAAGCAACAGATTTTGTCAAATTAATCTTATAACCAGAAAATTCTCCAAAGAAGTGTATAACATCAACCAGTCGTGGAACTGATGTATTAGCATCCGACAAAAATAGCAGAATATCGTCTGCATAGAGTGAAATCTTGTGTTGTCTGTCATCTATTGTAACCCCTTTAATCAATGAATCATGTCTTATGGCTTCTGCCAAGGGTTCAACGGCAAGGGCAAACAATAATGGCGAAAGTGGGCAGCCCTGCCTGGTACCCCTACCCAGAAGAAATGTTTTAGATCTGATGCCATTAGTGAAGACGGCAGATGAAGGTTTATTATAGAGCAGCTGCACCCACCTCAAGAACTTGTCCCCAAACCCAAATTTCTGCAAAGTATAAAATAAGTAGGGCCACTCAACACAATCAAAAGCCTTTTCGGCATCTAATGAAATAACTAAAGTGTCAAGTTTTTGATTCTGTGAGATATTAATTATGTTTAAAAGCCTTCTGACATTGTGGCTAGAACTCCTTCCTTTAATGAAACCAGTCTGGTCCTCACAGACTAATATTGGCAATACTTGCTCTAATCTGAGTGCAAGTATTTTGGATAACAGTTTCAAATCAGAATTGAGCAGAGCTATCGGCCTGTAAGATCCGCAATCCTCTGGATCTTTCTCTTTTTTTAAAATCAACGAGATATCAGCGTCTCTTAGCGAATCGGGCAGCAATCCTAATTCAAAAGAGTGGTTTAACATCTCAAGAAGGGGATCCAACAGGACATAATGTAATTCCTTATATAATTCAGAACTTATGCCATCCGGGCCTTGTGCTTTACCTGCCTGGAGACTCTGAAGTGCTTGCATAGCCTCGTCTCTACTAACTGGGGCATCAAGAAGGTCCCTATAAGCTTGTTTTTTTATAGGTTTTCAGGGGTAAATTGTTAAAAAAGGAATATATTCGTTCTGCACCAACAACACATTGCTCAGATTTGTATAAATCCGAATAAAATTCCCTGAACACATCATTCATTGAAGGATTATCAAAATGTTGTTTGCCAGATGTGTCCAACACAGAGGTAATTAATTGTTGTTTTAGCCTAATCTTAGCCAACTGAGCAAGATATTTACTGGGTTTGTTACCATGCTCATACAATTTCTGCTTAGAAAATAAAAAAATTGTATTAGCTTTTTGTGTTAACAACAGATCCAGGGAAGTCCTAAGATTAGATATTCTTTCAAGTATTTTAGAGTCTGATGTTGCATTAAATTCCTTTTTAGCATTATCAAGTTCAGTTTCAAGAAGTTTCTGCTTTGCCAATTGTCTGTGTCGCTTGTTAGATGAATATGAAATAGTCAGCCCTCTAATATATACTTTGCAAGTTTCCCATAATAAAGATGGGCTAACTGAGTCAGTAGAGTTAATTGAAAGAAATATTTTGAGTTCTGTACAAAAAAAAGAGAGAAAAGCCGTATCCCTAAGTAAGCTAGTGTTAAAACGCCATCTTTTTGTTCGTTGTGAGACTCCCTGAATTAATGTGTCTAAATATACAGCGGCATGATCTGATACTAAAATGTTACCCAACTCACAGCCAGCGATCGATTGCAAATACAGTTTATTAATGAAAAAATAGTCAATTCTTGTCTGACATTTGTGTGGGGCAGAATAGAAGGTAAAGTACCTTTTTGTGGGGTTTAAAGTTCGCCAAACATCCACATAATCTAGTTCTTCACAGATAGCTACTAATGTCTTTGACTGCTTAGTATGAGAGGGATTTCTAACAGGCCATTTGTCCATCAAAGGGTTCATCAGGCAGTTAAAATCCCCTCCGATTATAAGTGTTTCAGAGAATTTAGCAAGGGTTGACGTGAGAAATTCAGGGGAAAAGTTTGGAGGAAAATACACATTTAGCAACGAAACCTCCTCCCCATACAGAACCCCATTAAGATAAACATATCTACCAAGTCGGTCTTTGTCACTCTTTACAACATTAAAGGGGATGTTCTTATTAATAAGTATAGCAACCCCTCTACTACTAGTTGTGAATGATGAAAAAAAGATTTGGCCAATCCAGTTGTGTTTTAACTTTAAATGCGCCTCATCATCCAGATGTGTTTCCTGTAGTAGAGCAATATCTACCTTTTCCTTAACAAGAATAGACATTACCCTCCTAAATTTCAGTGTTCCATGCAAACCCCTAACATTCCAAGTACATATTCTTAGTTTACTACCCACCATTAATGTACAGAGCAGAAATTAATGAATAGAGCACAAAGATATGGAACTGCTCCTCCCTTTTTATAAAGTAGCAAATTAAGTACTCAAATGAAAAAAAGCCTGCCCAAGCTTCAACAGTGAACATCATAACAAATATAAAAAAACAAAAAAACAACAAAAAAACAATGAACAATACATTTACAAGGGGTATTTCCCCCATAACACGGGGAACGATGCGCAACAATAAAGCGCTGTTCAGCGCAAAAGGCTCTTGCTGTGCAGACCTCAAAGAGAGGATGGCTGATAAACAAACACTAAACAACTCAAATAGCCATGCACTTCAACGCAACCTTTCTCACTCATTGACAATTTAGAGAGTACGAAATCAAACAGGACTAAGTTAACATTACTTTTCAACATGCCACTGAGGCCGGCGGGAAACAAAACGGTCCATAAAATTGTGTAAGCCTACCTAAGACCATCAGGTATCCATTCAAGAGAAAATGTTCACTTTGTCGAGTCAATAAAGGCCAGAACTTCTTCAGCGGACTCACAAACTTTAGTAGCTTTACCGATGGTAACTCGGAGTTTAGCTGGGTAAAGCATGGCATACTGAGCTCCCATCTGCTGTAGCTTTTGCCGCGCCGCATAGAACTCCTTCCGTTTGCGTTGAACAGCAGCGGAAAAATCCTGATAGAACGATATTTTGCAGCCGTTGTATATCAGATCTCTTTTTTGTGCCTCACATCTGCTGGCATCCACGATCCGCTGTTTATCCTGAAAGTTGTGGAAGCGAACAATAATCGGACGAGGCCTACCCCTGGCGTCAGCTTTCGGCATAGAGATGCGATGAGCTCTCTCCAGTTTAAGCATCCCCGCCTTTGTTTCGATGCCGAGGAACTCTGGGATCCACGACTGAAGAAATGCGGTCGGATTAGTTCCTTCAGCATTTTCAGGAAGGCCAATGATGCGTAGATTTTTCCTCCGACCTCGATTTTCTATATCATCCAGGTGTTCGGCTAGTGACGAAACTTGGCGCTAGAGAGACTGAAGCCGCGCGTTCGCTGTATCGACTGACGACTCGGCCTCAGCAATTCTGTTTTCGGCTTCATTAAGTCTGCCCGTCGTTTGCTCAAGTTGTTGCGAATGGGCTTGGATAGTCTGCGCAAGCGACCCCAGCTTATCGTCAATCACCTTTGTGATTTTCTCAGTCATCTCCTGTAGCGCCCTGGATAACGCTGGATCGAGCTGGCCAACATCGTCGGCACTCGTGTGGGAATCCTCGCTAGCTGCGTCCGCAGGTGGATCCTTTTTCTCGAGTTTTTTCGCTGGTTTCGGCATTTTCACAAAAGAATCAGGCCAAAATGTTTCTAATGACATAGTACCTCAGGTTGCATTGCCAAAATTGATCGAATTACGCACTCAACTGAACAAATGATGAATTCTATATTGAGTGAGGCAGGAGCATCAGCAAAAGCGTCCACCTCTCATGCCGCCATCTTGGCCCCCCTTGTCTATAAATTTTGATGCAGAATTTTTATTTCCAGAACGCTTTATCTGTAGAGTGGTATAGGGATCCTCCATAGGGAGAGGCTAGTTGGCACTTCAGCACTGCATTGTCATCAGGTCCAGGCGAAAGTCCTTCGTCAGATCTGGAAACGGCCTGGATCCAGCAGGCTGCGGGAAAACCTCGGGATAAATAAAGACACTAAAATTAGCGTAGATGCCATTCTTCTTTTGATGTAACGAGTACATCAGGATATGAGGGAAGTGTTCCCAGTTCCGGCTGACATAATCTAAGCAGCCTAATATTGAATTATAGAAGGCTATAGAGTGTTAAGTGAATGCTAGGTCAAAGAGATGTGTTTTTAGTCTAGCTTTGAACTGACAGACTGTGTCTGCTTCCCGGACAATGTTAGGAAGATTGTTCCAAAGTTTTGGTGCTAAATAGGAAAAGGATCTACCGCCAGCAGTCGATTTATATATTCTAGGTATTATCAACTGGCTGGAGTTTTGAGATCGCAATAGACGTGAAGGACTATAATGCGTTAAGAGCTCGCTCAAGTACTGGGGAGCTAAACCATTTAGTGCTTTGTAAGTAATCAGCAATATTTTAAAATTTATACGATGTTTAATATGGAGCCAATGCAGTGTTGACAGAACCGGGCTAATATGGTCGTACTTCCTGGTTCTGGTAAGAACTCTAGCGGCTGCGTTTTGAACTAGCTGTAGTTTGTTTATTAAGCGTGCAGGGCAACCACCCAGTAGAGCATTACAATAATCTAGCCTTGATGTCATGAACGCATGAACTAGTTGTTCCGCATTTGTCAATGAGAGCATATGACGTAATTTAGATATATTTTTAAGATGGAAAAATGCGGTTTTACAGACACTAGACACGTGACTTTCAAATGAAAGATTGGTATCAAAGAGCACACCCAGGTTCCTAACTGACAACGAAGACTTAACAGAGCAGCCATCAAGTGTTAGACGGTATTCTAGGTTATTACATGTGGAAGTTTTTTGTCCAATAATTAGAATCTCTGTTTTTTCAGAATTTAGTAGTAGGAAATTACTAGTCAAGTCAAGTCAAGTCAAGTCACCTTTATTTATATAGCGCTTTTTACAATACAGATTGTATCAAAGCAGCTTCACAGTGATAACATGAAAATAATATAACAGAGTTTGTTTCTAAAAGAAAATTGCGTCAACGTCCACCTTAAGTAAGGCAGATCAATAATATTATTGAATAATAAATGTCCCCAACTAAGCAAGCCAAAAGCAAAGGCAACAGTGGCAAGGAACCAAAACTCCATGAGGTGACAGAATGGAGAAAAAAACCTTGGGAGAAACCAGACTCAGTCGGAGGGCCAGTTCTCCTCTGGCCAACGAAGGAACAGTGCATGATTTATGATTCGGGCAGCATTACAAGTCAGATTGGATCGGAACATTTAGAATATTTATCCATTTCCATCTTTTGGAAGTCCAAGTAATCACACCGGTGATCCTAATGATATCTCCTAAAGGTAGCATGTACAGAGTGAACAGCAGCGGTCCTAGTACTGAGCCTTGTGGTACGCCATACTGAACTTGTGATCGATAAGACATCTCTTCATTTACTACTACAAACTGATAGCGGTCAGATAAATATGATTTAAACCATGCTAATGCAATTCCACTAATGCCAACATAGTTTTCTAGTCTATTTAAGAGAATGTTGTGGTCCATGGTGTCAAATGCAGCACTAAGATCGAGTAACACTAATAGAGAGATACAACCACGATCGGATGATAAGAGCAAATCATTTGTGACTCTAATGAGAGCTGTCTCAGTGCTATGGTGCGGTCTAAATCCTGACTGGAAATCCTCGCAGATACCATTTCTTTTAAGAAAGGAACACAGTTGTGAGGATAGGAGTGAGGATCAGCAGTAGGATCAGTGAGGATCAGCAGTAGAATAGGAGTGTGTGTGGATCACAGTTCAGGATCTCTGTCCTTCTACAGCGTCTCTGACACAATGAGCCTCATACACACAATGCAGACCACATTCACTCAGCCACTCTATCCTGGGTTTGCTGTTTATTCTGGATCATCAGTGAAACTGTGTTGATGAATCAGAACAGACTGTAGAGATATTACCTCAGATAAATTAATAAATAAAAAGATTAATTAATCTCAAGGAATCTCGCTGGTCCCGAGATGGGCCGACCAGGGGCGTCGTCAGCCGATTTTACCGGGGCTTCAGCCCTGAATGTTTTGAGTGTAGCCCCGAATGTATTTTGAAAAGTTGACTGATATGAAACCGGACAATAGCCTAACGTTATGTAAACCCCCGAAATCATAAGTTGCCTTATTTCATTGTGCTTTGGCTTTGCTGCTGTCTCTGACTGGTGATTGTTGAAATCTGTCTCACACAGACGCACCACGTGAGTGTTTTCACTTTTCAGCCTATCGTAGAATATCTCCAGGATTTGCGCGCAACAGCAAACAATCTCACAGCAATATAAAAAAATAAATAAATAAGGCAGTCAGCACCGCCGCACAGTCCTCTGTCAGATGAGATGTTGTCAGGCTTTATTTAAGTAAAACTCAGAAAAACAAACTTTCCTGTCGTGTCAGCCGTGTGTTCGCGGTGCGCAACTCTTCAATATCACGCGCAAATGCGGCGCGCGCCCTGTATCACGCAAAAGAAACTACGAGTATGTAACGTTGTGTTCTGTCGTCAATTAAGTATTGAAGTAACCAAAAGGGAGATTAAAGCTGCGTCAAAACTCTATGTCGGGGCTTTTGTATTCCTTTGTAGGCTACATAAAAGTTACACATTTTGGCGTAGCCCTACTAATTTTTCATTATTATTATTTTAACATTTTATCAATATTGGAAAGTCATCAAAACTGACTTGGGTCATAAAAAAATATATATTTTGTGACCAAAAATGTGAAAAATACATCTAGCCTAAATTATCGTTCATGGCATTCTTTTAACTATAGCAACCCAATTTGTCTAGATCTGTAATATTATTTCCTGTGTATAATGAGGTTGTCTTTGTTATAAATGATATTGTATTTTTTTATTGTGAGTGTGAAGGCTGCGCAGTCGTGTGATTTAGTCAGCTTGATTAACATTATTCCTACAATGTATTCCTATTTAACACAGATGTTCTTGGCTAATTATAGAAACTATAAGCAAAATTCACAAGTATAAATAGATTTATTTATAAATTGTATAAGTATAAATATATATATTTATTTGTATGGTCCTCCTCGAATGTGTTCGAATATTTCACCAGTATCAGCCTTTTCACCGTTTAAATCAATCCGCTTGTCTGTGTTTGCACAACTTGCATCATTAAGCCAGTAGGTGGCGACTAGTGACTGTTTTTATGAGTGAACAATTTAACTTTAATTAAACTGATTAGTGCAAAAACATTGCTTAACTCAAGAAAGAAACAAGTTGCTGAAACCAATCTTTATTGCTAATATATAAATTGCTCATTTGCCCAGTAGCACCTCAATGCAGTACACGAAATCCACGGGGAGGAGTCGGATCAAGATCCAAGGGGTGGAGATGGGCAGGATTAGGGGTGGGTTTAGGGATTAGGGGGCGGAGATGGGTAGGTTTAGGTATATGTAAGGTGGGAGGAGTTGGATCTGGATCCGTCCCCTCCCCGTGGATTTCATGCAAAAGATTGCACTGGTGTTTGATTGAAATGTAACATCTATGCAAAATAATTCTTGAAAGATTTCTCATTTAAGGCCATTCCTGTTTGGAATATGTGATTGTGTATTGTCAACAATAAGCAGAAACATTCTTCATTTTCATTTTGTAGTGTGGATCAATCATTTCAACATTTATCCTCATTCTCATGTTTAAGAATCTGTTATCTGCTTGACAAATAATGTATACTACTGCCCACTGACATGCTTTTAACGCTATTGTTATCCAATTTTTTTTGGCCTACAAACACCTTAAAATGCACATATGTAGGTCCGAGAAATAAAAATTTTCTCGGGGGAGCGCCCGAACCACCCTAGCTACCTCACATTTGAATGTGCATGTGTAATGTGAGCTGTTGTGGCTACAGTGCCAGGGCTGATTTTTTTTACCAATCTGCCCCCTGCAAATAGGCCTACAATATACATTATTCTCTGTATCGAATCATGTTATCTTATTATCCACCCCAGCCCCTGATGTTTCAGGCTCAGCCCCTGATGTTTTTAAAACCTAGAAACCCCCCTGGGGCCGACCGACCGACCAACCTCCCTTCCTCTCCTCCCCGCTTAACGCGAGCGATTACAAATGCGTGAAATGCACTCACGGTGGTTGAGCGCGGTAAGGTTAGTTTTAGGTTCGATATTTGCCGGACTTTTTTTTTCCCTTGCCACTGTTCTATACAGGTCGGCAGTCTTACAAAGATATATATAGCAGGATTAGTTTTAACATTATGTAACCATTGTATAATGACATGAAATATTCATTCAAAATCACCTACTTGCATTAATGCTGCATATTTATACCTGAGAATGCTTTGACGCGCTTCCACAGTGCATGATGCCTAAGGGAACGTCTGCCAATTCCAACAAATGCAGTAAACGTAGCCTATAATTTGTATTATTTAAAATTACTTACAACATTTACTGACCTGGTAGCCTTGAGTAAATTAACTTGTCTCAGAAATGTATTCATAAAACATAAATCTCAGTTAAGCCTGTTTACTTTCTTCGCTGAGACAGATGAAAATGAAAAGACAAAGTTCAGCTTTAGGAGGGGAAGAAATGGGAGACTTAGAGAAAAATAAATCTGGAGATGAGGAGAGAGCAAGTATTGACAAATAATCTAATGAAAAGCTGACATGGTTTTAAAGCTATTTATTATAGATGTTTTTGCCTTCAAAAGTCTTAAATGGCACATATATAGGTCAGAAAAATCAAAATTTTCTCAGGGGAGCCCCGAACCCCCCCCTAACTACCTCACATTTGAATGTACGTGGCTGTGATGGTGTGGTAATGTGGTTGAGGCTGTGATGGGGTGGTAATGTGGGCTGGCTACAGTGCCAGGACTGAATTTTTGTCCCAGTCAGCCCCTGACAGTTGCTTTTCTAGCCAGAGCAAGTGAATTTTGCAGTGGAGTTAAAAAGTTGAAGGTGAAGTAGACTAATGTCAAATTTCCATAATTGTGGTTGTGATTTGTTTCTGTTATAGTTGTCTTCAGCCATTTTAGCGTGTTCAATTTGTAGTTTTGGACTTCCAAGTTTTATGATTGAATGTACAATATAAAACAAGGTTGTGTTCCATATTGTGATGTTCAGCAATTGTAATATAGTATCATCATCATATTAGTGTAGTTGGACCAAAATACAGCCATTCAATTATCAAGAAAATAAGTATTGTGATACTTGCCACAGTGACACTCTTGTCCCAAAAAGTATTGCGATACCACGATACTCAATATGTTGTCCGACGATGAGTCATTTTTTTCTGTTGCACCTACACAAAATTTGAGGGTTCCCCCACCTGCCAAATCCCACTTTAACCACTGACGATGAGTGACAATGTGTATCTGTGCTTTTCTCAAACTCTATTTGTGTTGATGGAAATCAGTCATTCAGTTCTTATTGTAGTGTCACAAAATTACCTTTCAATAAAATGTATCATTCTATAAAACATGGTATTTGTTGTAAAATTGATAAATGTCAATTTGTTAATAAATTTAAAGGATTATAATAACCCAAATCAGCTGATCATACTGTAAACACGTGATAAATTATTCTAATATAATCCAGTTTACATTAAATAAACCTCCTGAACAGAACTGAAATTACAGACATGGTGTTATTGTTAAATTGTCTTATCTTGAAGTATGATTTTGGTCATATTGCCAATCCCACAATGACACATAATATTAACTTTTATTTATTAATTCATACTGTTTTAACATGTATTTTTAACTTAACAACATTTGTAGCTATTTGCATTTTAATACTGTAATATCTGGTATAGATGGTTTCTGCACCCAAATAATATCATTACATGTTTGCCAAATAGACAGAATCATACTCTCAGCCAGTTCCTAATATTGTTTTGGTTGCAAAAGAAAAGCAGCAGCAGTGTGTGAACGGGACTTTTATTTTGGTCTGGTTATGTGACGTCATCAGGCTGCGCCACACTCGTGCTTCTGTTGTGATTCGGCTGCCTTAAGGTTTGTGTTTTAATCAGTGTTTAAATCAATGCAAACCGTTCCGTTAATTCAAACGTTTTTACAAGCTATGTACAATAAATTAACCATTCTTGAAAAAAACAATGCAATGCTTTATTTAACAATAATGAGCGTTATTTTGGGGAGTAAATCGCATTCCCTCACGAGTAACAGAAAAGGTGCATCTCATTTCGCTCTTTATAACGTGAATCAGTTTTTGGTAAACACGAATTCATGTGCTGGAAAGAAGTGATGAGAAACTGAGAAACATCGAGTCAGTTGAATCAATTGCTTCGTAAAATGACGTCACCAGCTGCTCAAACAGTGTAAAAGTACAAATAATTGAATACGAAATATACATCATAAACGTGAACTTTATGTATTATTATTATTTATTCAGGTGATTTAAGTCCATTAACTCTCACTCTGACTGACTCTCTTCGTGAACTGAACTACTAAATCCACCGAATCAGCTCTTCATTTTATTTTTATTTCTGTTAATTCTCTTCTTAAACAGGACAGACACAGAAATTAAGCGGCTGAGATCCACGTGATGCACTATTTTAAAGATGGCGTTTATTAAAGAGGAGATTGAAGACGTAAAGATTGAAGAAACATTCAGAGTTAAACAAGAAGAAACTGAGGAACAAACAGGTTGGTTTCACTATCAAAGCTGAACTCCGAATTTAAATGCCCAGCTCTACAGAACTGAATGATATTTTTAAAGAATGTCAAAGGAGTATCATGATTAAAGTGCTTTTATTTGACCCAAAGCGCTTATATTTTTATTTAACTAAATATTTCGGGGTCCATAAATTTTTTTTTGAAAATTATTATATAAATAAATTATCAAAAATGCTGGCACTAACTGTTAACTGGTGGGGAAAGAGTTCAAAGGAATATGATTGTTTAAAATAATCCAATCACAGTCAATAACGTGTTTCATGTTTTATCACTTGGGTCATCTGAAGCTTAATAATAACTTTGATTTCTTTCTACTTTTGTCTAACAAATTAACATTAAAAGCATTACTTGCTTCACAATTTTTAAGGGCATTAGTAAGATGATCAAAATCTCCTCTTTAGCAGACGGTGGTCTTCACAGTGCAATCACAGAAAGAGACATTTCAGGAGAGAGGACAATATTTATTCCAACACACTGCGTCATGTCTCAAGAGTGTTTCAGTTTACACAGTAAACCCTCATTAAAGGTATAGCGGAGGATCTTTCCGAATTTTAGAGAAGACCCGCCCTCTCCAATTTTTTTAAAAATGCACATGCGCAACACTCTATTTGCTCCCGAGAGGAAACGCCTATTAAACGTGTTGAGTGACCGAGGACTCAAGACATGATATGCAATGGAGAAGTAGCTTGTTGCATTTGTGTAATAAATACTATGGTGAACACATTGTAATTATCGAAAATGAATGAACACACAAGGCTTTAGAATATTTCAGCGTGATACCATTTGGTGATAAGGCTACTTTAGACAAATTGAGATGTTTACCATGTCTACGCAGTGCATGACTTGTGCCAGGGCTAGCATCGTTAATCATACAGGGCTCGCAAAATTTAAAAATTGCTGGTAGCCCTTCGGGCAGGCAGTCTTCAGATTTTGGTAGCCCGAAATGATTTTTACTAGCCCAAATAAAAAGCAATTTTTAATGTAGAAAATTGGTTAGGAGTCAAAACATCAATCAAAAACTTTTTCAAAATGCAAATATCAACAATTGGATATAAAATAACCAAATTAGAATCATCAATACAAATATGCATCTGGTTCTAACTGAACTGAAATTTGTGTGACCAGTGTGGAACATGAATCAGTCTGTGGCTCAGCCCCCAATGAGGGTATGATTAAAAAAGTTAACACTTTAGTTTAGGGTCTAATGCTTACTATTAACTAGTTTCATTAACATGCAGATGGCAGGGTTTTATAATTTCTGAGGTCCCGGATGTGAGGTAGGCTAGTTAGGGGGGTTCGAGAGAATTTTTATTTCTCTGATCTACATATCCCAAAAAATTGGATAACAATAACTTTAAAAACATGTCATGCAGCTGATTATTTTTCTCTCCTTATGCCAGTGAAGAAAGTAAACATAGGGTCAACTGATAGGTTGGTGTATGAATCATTTTCTCAGACGCTTTAATTTACTGAAATTTACTAGGAAAGCTAGGTAGCCTAACTAAGTTTATTAAATTCATTCACACTATTTACACATTCATTATTGATCTTATTCCTAACACAGGGCCGTAGACAGGGCTTTATAATCAAAGAGGTCCTAAATTTAAGGTTGTCAGGGGGTTCACATTTTTTATTTCTCTGATATGTGCATTTCAAGACATTTGAAGGCAAAAAGGGATAAGAAATAGCTTTAAAAACATGTTAGTGGCAGTAGATTATTTCTCAACCTGCTCTCTCATATCCATCACTCTTTCTTTTTCTCTGTCTCCTCATTTTGCCCTGGTCTCTTCCCCTCCTAAAAATGAACTTTTTTAATTTACTGAAGGCTACAAATTGTATTATATTAATTCTCAACATGTACACATTCATTATTAATCTTGTGCCTAACATGATGCAAACAGCTTTATTGTTTCTTGTCACCTCACAATGACAGTAAACTAATTATTACATTAGGCCAACATGAATCACGTTACATAAGCCTATTTTCAGTATATTAGTTTGCCTGATTATTTTTGTCATTCCTTTAACATTTATGACCTAAAAAAACTGTCAAATATGAAATGTTTAGTTTAGCTACTTGCATCTTATCTCGCACTTGACGACCATAAACTGAAGCGTCAGTCACTCTGGTAAAATTCGCGCTCAGCAGCTTCTGTGAACATATAGGGCCCTCTCTTGCACCCGGCGCAAATGATTTTGTACACTGACGCATGTATCATTCCTATTTTGCACCCGCGCAAAGCGGACTTTTCCCTCCACAGACACACGTCGGTTAACTCAGAAATACACTTGCGCTCCCCGGGGCCGTTCAGCGCAAAGAGGAGGCGTGTTCCGGCGCAAACTTTCCCTCATGCTATTTTGCTGTTCTATAAAACAATTGCGCCACTGACCAGAAAAAACCTAGTCTAAAGTCAGTGGCGCGTTGCGCGTACATTCAGATGCTATTTAAGCGCGCATGCTTGGCCATAATACAGAGTGTGAACAACGCGCATACACTGTAGATGATTCTCTCATCCACACAGATGCATTTAACATTTAACTTTTTGCAAATGACACATTATTATAAGGAAAAATATTAAAACACGAGACGATCATTGTTGTGTCCATGACGATGCAAATAGGCATAAAGCTTACACATTTACCCAAATTATTATATGCATGTTTAACCGAAGCTAATTTGGGTGGGTTTGTCCATTCCCCAATGTCACTTCTCTTTCTTCTACGGCCCTGACGAGAACATCGATCTCCTCGGCTGTGAACCGATTCTGAAGCGCGGCTGGTAAATGCGCCGTTATAATAGTATTGCGCCATGGAACAAGCGCACCTCGTTCATCATGCTGTTAAAGGGATGTGATATGACACTCTTATTGGTTTGTTTCCCGTTACGCCCAAACCAAACCTATGAATAATGAAGCTACTTCGGACCAACCATTTTTAGATTTGCGCCAGGCGCAAGAGGCATTTATCCCGCCGGGAAAATAGCAACAGCGCCGAGATCCGCCCACAAAGTTACTTGCGCTTTGACACTTGCATTTCAGATCGTTAAAATAGGGCCCATAGTCCGCCTATCTGATTGGTCATAGGGCTGGGCGATATGACCAAAAAAAAAATATCACAATCATTTTTTATATCAGTCGATATCGATAATTATCACGATAAATGTCAAATCTTTATTTCTTTCAAGTTTAAAGGCAGATTTTTGCTCCTAAGTGAAAGTTGTAGAAACCAGAGCGTTAATTGTGGTTTTAAACTACTCTTTATTGTCAGAACATATCATGACAAACACTTGCCAAACATGTGAACATTTCACAAATCTGAGGTAGAACATTCAAACATTTGTCATTTTTCCTTAACAAAATAAATATCTGAATAGAAAAATATATTTCTTAGTTTCTGCATGTGCTAATGGGGGATATTGTTTCAAGTCTTGAAACAGGTTTGTGTTGCCTGACTTTGATGGGATGTATCTTCAGCACAGTTTGCAGTGCAGGCTGCAATATTAATATTACATGTTTTGTCTCGAACATGCATATTTGACAGTGAGTTGACAGTAGTATTAGCTTGAGTTAGGATGCAGATTTACTATGTTAAATTTATGTTCATTAGTAAAAACAGTAACATCTGTTAAAAAAATGTAAAGACCACATTTTTATTTGGTAAAATGTAATATTCTGACTGTTTGAGTTTTATTAAAATTAACCATTGGTCATCCAGTATCATGCATTTAGATCATAATAACCACAGATAAAACCAGGCATAGCCTATAACGTTAGCACCTCACTCACTATCATGGCAAAATGTAACTTTATGGTTTCTATGGTATTTGTATGAAAAACAGTAGCCTATATACATTATTAAATACTGTAATTACATTCCATTAGTCCTTTAATACATTGTCTACATTTATAATATAATACAATTCAGTATGTATATCCACATTTCATGGTGCAGTTAATATTACTAGGCTAACGTTACAGTTAATCCATGGTAAATGGATTCAGTATCAATTCAGATTCTGTCTGTATCGTTGCGCACAGTGTTTCTCCTGTTTGTCAGCGCTGTTTCATCTGCCTTTAAACTGGTTTAAATCACTGAGACATTTGTGTTCTTCACTGAATTCGAGCGCTTCTCACTGGATCTCGTGAGCGAGACGATCAGAGTAAACGCCTCTGCTCTGGTGAGCTCGCGCTGCGTGCTGCCCTTTGGACTTTGAGCCGAGCAGATAAATGGTCCGTGTGGCGCGCGCTTCAAATGAGTTTCGTTCCGCTTTTGGCGCATAAACATTATCGAACATTTACTAGCGTTTCGGCGCTGTTACTGCAGAGCAACACAGACATAACGCATAAATAAAAGTATAAATGCTCACGACGGCGTCGCCTACGTGCGTAGCCTACGACGTACACTACGGCGAGTGAGTGTATCGGTTGTGCATCAGTGTAATTGTATCTGCTGTGCATCAGTGTAATTGTATCTGCATGTCATTGGACATGATCTGATGTCTTAAAACCCTTTATGAGGCAAGTAACCATATTTAGTCACTTCCGCACACATTAAAAATGCCCTCCCCCTGCCTCCATTTGGAGTTCTAGAGTCATGTGGTTTTCTCTCAGCCAATCAGGGGAGATCAAGCTATCTGACAGATATTGACATCAAGGCATCTGACCAATCAGCAGTGGCCTGGAGCACCTCAAACACAGCCATCTTGCAGAAATCATAAATATTGCTTTTTTGAACCTGCCTTCTCCCACAGCTATAGTAATAACATCAAGGGCGTAACTTTGGGTCTACCATTGGGGGGGTTAAACTCGCGGGATATTTATTAATTAATTTATTTATAATAATTTTCTTGTGTAAAAGGTAACATGCTAATTTGCCGTTCCTGTATTAGAAATACAGTGTGATACTTTTACTGATTTAGGCTACTTAACGTAAATGCAGCTGTTCACTTGACTATTTATGCCACAATGACACAGTAGCTAAATTAAGTGTTTAAACACTAGCCAGCAAAAAAAAAAAAAAAGAACTTAAAGATTAATCAATTGCATTACTGTATTGGCACCTACATGCAGCAAATGTATTATGTACAATTCAACTCTAAATACATTACACAATACAGGGTAGCACACTGGAGTGCAGCTTGCAACTTTATTCTGAACAGATTTCACATATTGGTGGGCATCACCAAAACTCACCATCCACTAACAAACTCTAAATAAAAGCATGTAAATACAAAAGAAGGCCTATATTTAAATCACATTTTAAGGTATGTTACAACATATTAGGCAGCAACTTAATACACATACCATTCAGATAAAAGCACCAAACACCTGTTTACGTCTCGGTGTAAAAGAAATGAACTGTGCACACACTGACTTCTTAGTTAAGAGGTCCAATTTGTCATGATGGATGTGACACACTGCAACATGGTTCAGCCTCTGCTGTGTCATAGTTGTGCGTAACCAAGTCTTTAATCGTCTAAGAGCACTAAAGCTTCTCTCTGCCTCAGAGGACGAGACTGGTACCACAAGGAGTAATCTGATCAGAGTTTCAACTTCAGTAAATAAGCCTCGCACCTCTACTGGCAAATCTTTGAGAATGTTTGTAGCCTCTCCACAGGAACTGTACATGTAATTATGTTTGAACATAGGCAGCTGGATTTCCAGCAGCTGGGCATTAATTTCTGGGTAGTCATGAACCACCGGATCAATCTTTCCAGAAAGCAAGGTGTTCTCCAGCTTTTGTAGGGTAAGAAGACCACCCTGCTGGAAACGTTCAGTGAACTGCGTGTGAATTGTGTCAAGTACATTATAAAACTCAACTCTGTAGTATTCCATAGGAGTTTTAGGACTGAAACCACTTGATTCTCCACTATAGCGCTTGGGTGGTTGTCGAACTCTTGGCATTGTTATGGGTTCTAAGTCTAAAGAATTCACAACTGTCAAAAAGGTGTTGGAAGGCATCATCACTCCTCTTGCCATTGAGAGTAGACTGAACCTTACAAACAGCAGCCTGCATGCCAGAAACAGTCTGTGCCCTTCTCTGAAGAGACCTGTTGAGACACTCTAGCTCTCCAATAACTGCTTGTGCCATCACAAGACCAAGTACAGTACTGCCTCTCATAAACTGCTGAAATAGACCATTTGCAGTGGCTGCAGTGGGAGAGTTAGTCCCTGCCATTTCCTCTAAGGCAGTGAGGATAGAGTCATACTGTGTTAAAGCAGAATGGATGGCACCATGTCTAACAGTCCACCTAGTTTCACAGAGTGGTTTCAGGCCACTTGAGGTTCCATGGTCAGATATCGCAATCTGATGAAACATCTGTTTGAATTTGCCAGACTGTCCACACAAAACTCCTAATTGATGAACCCAGTCAAGGGCATCTCGCACAACTATAGAAGCTGTGCATGCCTTCTGTGCTATCAAATTAACAGTGTGCTCCACAGTGCACATATAAAGCAAGTGGTTGTTTCTTCCTAATGTGAGCCTGTGTTCCAGAATATTTGCCAGACATATTCGCTGCACCATCATATGTCTGCCCACGCAGTGCTGACAATGGCAAATTTAGTCTGCAGATTACATCTAATGCTACATTTGCAAGAGATTCTCCTGTGGTCTCAGGCACTGAATACATCCCAACGAATTCCTCATGAGGATTTAAGTCATGATCCACATAACGAAGACCTACAGATTCTTGTTCTTGACCTGATGTGTCTTGTGTCCCATCAACAATCAAGGCAAACTGTGTGACTGGGAGGCATCGAATAGTGTCAGCTATTCCTCTTACAATGTTTTTGCTCATTATGCCTAGTATTTCGTTTTGAATTAGAGGACTTGTGTAATCCTGCTTGTGTGTCACTAACCACTTCTGAAAAGCAGGGTCATCTTCTGCCTTTTCTTTCAGATGTTGGGATAGATTACCCTTCTCTTCCACATGACCTCGTAGAGCTAAACCTTGCCTAGCTAAGTATTTGATGGAGCCTACAATCTTCATCAATCCATACCTTCCTTCCTCCTGTTGTCTGGCAACAGCTGAAGAAAGATGTGAAGCCACAGTGTTACCTTTTTGTGCACAGATGTTCATGGCATGGATATGCAACTGACTTTTTGCATGTTCTGAGAACTTCTGGATAGCCTTTTTCCAATTTCTAAAGCCTACACTTACAAAGGCAGGGTCACACTTGCTTGCAAATGTTGACTGATTCAAAAAAACCTTGGCACAGTGAAAACATATGACCCCTTGTAAAGTGGCACTGTAATGCAACCAAGGAAAAATTGTGAACCACTTTTGTTGAAAAGACAACACACAGTTAGCTCGCTTCTGCACTACTATAAACTTAGGATCAGGTTGTGCAGGCTTTGTGCAGGTGATGATGTCTGAAACATCAAATCCCTCTCTGTCCCTGTTGTCTGTGTTCGACTGGTCCCTGACATGGGACTCAATATCCTGTGTTTAAACATGACATGAAAACGTGTTACTCTCTGAAATAACAATCCTATTAAATGAATGTATTGTACATATCAATGACACTATACACAGCTAAATTGTTACGTTCTCACCTGCTCATTTGCCTGACTGCTGCCCTCATCATGTGATCCTCTGTGAGGAAACCACAGGAACCAAATTACTTACTTTACACACATCCTCTCATTCAAAACAAAATACTAGGCACAATGAGCAATGTCAATGTCAAGATAAGTCAAGACTTTAGACTTAAAACCCATAACAATGCCAAGAGTTCGACAACCACCCAAGCGCTATAGTGGAGAATCAAGTGGTTTCAGTCCTAAAACTCTTATGGAATACTACAGAGTTGAGTTTTATAAGGTACTTGACACCATTCACACACAGTTCACAGAACGTATGTTTGCAGGCACAATTTTGTTAAGGTCTCTTACCTGGTCATCTGTGCCTCCTGCGCTGCCTGTCTCTGTGCTTTCTCTCCCTTACTTTGGCCACCTGACCCTCTGTCGCCTCCTCTCTCTCCTTCTTCAATTGCTGTACCTTCTCTGTCACCACCTTCTCTCTCTCCTTCTACAATTTCTGTACCTCCTCTGTCGCCTCCTTCTCTCTCGCTCTGGTCACCTGTCTCTCTCTTATCGCCTCCTTGGCCATTTCCCTCTTCCTGATATATATAAAAATCTCAGTTAATGTTCAAATGGTTTGAGAGAGGCGGTATATCCTAATCAGTTTTGGAGAATGCATGTTCCCTCACCAAAAAGTTGGAAAGCATTTTAAACACCTTTTGCCCACTTACTAGCACATTAAGATTGCTACAAAATAATAATAATAATAATATTTAGGGCTGTCAATCGATTAAAAAATAATCGAATTAATTACATACTCTGATTAATTAATCACATGCATCCATTTTTGCTATGAACATATCTTAAAGACAAGTTTGGCAGATGAGTGAATCAATTAACAGCCAAACCAACATTATAGACTTTAAAGTTCAACGTGTCTCTCTTTTATTATAATTTTCCCTTTGGTTCAGCATAGTGTCTGGTGTCAGATTTTTAGCACGATAAATGCAAATGACTGAAGTTACCACTCACTTTCAATGACATGTGCAGAGACATCTCAGAGTAACCCTAACACCAAAGTAATGTGTGGAATACCACCTATGATTTATCCTTTTTTTGGCCATTCAAACATGTAGATTTTTATTAACATAATTACTAGGCTGTTGCCTTTTCTATCCAGTAGGTGGCAGTCCAGGATAAGAAATAGCAGTTCAAGAAAATAAACTAAATAGTAGGAACAAAGAAATTAAAGAAGCATAGCCTACAAGTGCACACGGAAATGTAATGTGTGAAGTTACTGGAATGGAAATGAATGTAACCACCTTCTACATACTTTTGAAGACATTTTGTTTCAAGTGTGCAACAAATGTAGTCAGTATGAGTGTACAGTACAGGCGTGCACGCTCAAAAGGAGTGGTGTAACCTCTGAACTAGCCCATATCAGCTAGCTGTCAATGTATGACATCTCTAGTCACAAGGAAATTATACTTGTGACTGTATTGAAGCAAACAGCAACTTAAGTTACAATTCAGTGACATTGGTTCTACACAGTCCCTGGCACCCTCTGGCTTTACCTCATATAGGACACTGGCAAACGAACATCTAGCCAGCCAACTCCAGTCAACAAAACAAATCATCAGCTAACTCAGTGTTTCTCAAACTCTTTCTGCCATTCCCCACTTCGGAGGTAGGAAATGGGTTCCGAGCCCCACCTGTCTCCAATCACCCCAACAAAATGTTAATAAACTAACAGTTAGGCTTTAAGTTTAACTGTTAAAATGTATTTTATTAACATCACATTTTAAAAACTGAACATCAAATAACAGCATTAAAAACTTTTAAATAGAGAAAATGAAAGTGCAATTATATTATCACTTTGCATGAAATAAGACTCCAAAGTAGATAAAAAAATTTGTGTTTGCATTTAGCCTCTAATAACATCAAATTCAGAAAGTGAGAAAATACAAGTGTGGACTAACGTTAGTTGTGCTTTGATTCCTTTTGTCACTTTGCAAACTCCATGCAAAAAGAACAAAAAACATAATAATAATAATAATAATTATAATCTCAAATTGAAAGATACCTAAAATACGTTATGCATATACAGATCAACTAACGCGTCGCGATCGTTATAAAGGTGTTTGAACAACACAAAACACATCCACTTGCACATATTTGACAATCGAAATATCAGATATATCCTGCTATAGCTAACAAATTTGTGAAATTTTGAATAAAAAAGGAAATAAAAGCAGATCATCAGGCATTCAGCTATTGTGGCTGCGGTGTGACCAGCAATGAATGGCGCGTCTCCATGGGAACCATAAAGTGATACTACGATCAATAACGGTCTCCTTGAAAAACTTTTAAACTTACGTGTGAAAAGGTTAAGTAAGGATTACATTTAAATGTGTCTTTGTTTTGTTTTGAGTGTACGGTCAATAAATAAAGGAATTAAAAAGATGGGCACAAAAACTGTTTGTCGCGCCCCACTAGTCATGGATTCCCCACCAGTGGGCCGCGCCCGCGCCCCACACTTTGAGAAACGCTGAGCTAACTTAACAGCTAATTTAGCAATGGGGTACCTCCGTCTGGTCAGGATGTTTCCTCTTTTTGGCTGGTGTCGTCGACCAACAATGAAAAATTGTTTTCTGGCTGCCTTTCAGTGTCCTTTTCATCTTTCAACCATTCATCCCAGTGACTGCGCAAAATAGTGTACAAACGTGGTAGAGAAAGCGGGTTGGGTAATACCAAGTAGTCGGTGCGGTGCGGTGGACATTACAGATTATTTAAAATATGATACTATCTTTCTTGCTGTCAAATGAATTTAATAAAGAAACGAACAAAAGTATCCATTCGGAATATTTTATATTTATTTTAATCTGAATGATGGGATGATATTTGGGGGGGTTATATTAGCTGGGTCTGATTTTTGAGGGGGTCATGACCCCCGTAACCCCCGTGCAAATTACGCGCATGAATAACATCATAACTAAACATGGTACGTTGATGTAACTCACAAATTATTTGGTTGAATAGTTGTGTGAAAGATTAAGATTGTTGTTATTTGCATAGCATTTGTAAAAATTAGCTTAATGTTTGGCTGA
Source organism: Siphateles boraxobius (assembly GCF_051911475.1). Classification (NCBI taxonomy): domain Eukaryota; kingdom Metazoa; phylum Chordata; class Actinopteri; order Cypriniformes; family Leuciscidae; genus Siphateles; species Siphateles boraxobius. The sequence continues at coordinate 5,711,750 of NW_027509188.1, forward strand.
AAACTAAATGCACCATATTTGATCATATGCCCCATTTACCTAAGACTAGCAAGTGTCCATTTTTAGACATATGCCTTATGAATGTATGTTTTTTTTAATTATAGTTAAATGGCATATACAGGTGCTTATTGTCAGTGTGAGGCCTTGTTCTGTGTGAATTGATTTTAATTACTGAATATTGGTTTGTGATAAAACACAATTATGAGCAAATATAAGCTAATGACCATAGGTTAGAGTAGGAACGTAGATCGACCGGAAAATCGAGAGCTTCGCCTTGCAACTCCTTCTTCACCGCGACAGGCCGGTACATCAACCGCATTACTGCAGAAGCTGCACCGATCCGTCTTCAATCTCCCGTTCCATCCTTCCCTCACTCGTGAACAAGACCCCAAGATACTTGAACTCCTCCACTTGAGGCGGGAACTCTCCACCAACCTGAAGTGGGCAAGCCACCCTTTTCCGACTGAGAACCATGGCCTCAGATTTTAGAGGTGCTGATTCCCATCCCAGCCGCTTAACACTCGGCTGCAAACCATCCCAGTGCATGCTGAAGGTCCTGGCTTGATGGGGCCAGCACGACAACATTATCCGCAAACAGCAGAGATGAAATCGTGTGGTCCCCAAACCTGACACCCTCCGGCCCCTGGCTGCGCCTATAAATTCTGTCCATAAAAATTATAAACAGAACCGGCGACAAAGGGCAGCCCTGCCAGGAGTCCAACATGCACCGGGAACCAGTCTGACTTATTGCCGGCAATGCGAACCAAGTTCCTGCTCCGGTCGTACAGGGACTGGATAGCCCTTAGGAAAGGGCCCCGGACCCTGTACTCCCAGAGCCCCTCCACAAGATGCCAGTATCAGTACCTCAAGACAGAGATGTCTCTAAATAAATGTTCCTTGCAGTTTGTGCCTATAATAAATAAATGTTCCTCGCAGTTTGTGTGTGTTTGTCATTTTTTTAATTTTTTTTATTCACTCTCTGTAATTTATTTTACCCTAGACAGGCAAGTGCTCATATATGGTAACTTAATTGACCTTGATTTGCAATGCAAAGATGAAAAAAATTAAGAACTTTTTTTTTTATTTAAATGTCCTTTAACATCCCCCATTAGCTTTCTGTGGTTAAAATTTAGAATTTCCAAATATTTCAATGAGTGCCCTATAAAGGGTTAAAGTGACAGTGGCAAAAAACCTAATGCGGTCTGTCCTTCAATATTTATCAAGTAACAAAAGAAAAAAGAGAAAAGCATTCACTGTTTGCTAATAGCTTTAATAAGGATTAATTATATTTAATTTATACAAATAAATATGTCTGCTTGAAAGAATAAAGAATGATGTGTGGAAGTAGTTATAAAGTGCATATATCATTCATTGAAAAGAAGACTGTTTTACTTTAGGAGAAGTGGTTTTATATAATTTTAAGATATTTTTTAAGTCACAATAGTTAAATCTGTGTCTGTATTGCATGTTCAAACCTAAAAGTCATTCATATTAATAGGTTAATACATGTTTTCTCCGGGAGTATATGGGTTTGGACATTTTTGAGAAATTCTAAATTAACGCATTACAATTTAAAGGTGCAAAACGCAAGTCTCTGAGTTTTTGCAGAACTACGCCCCCTCTGGCGACAAGCGAAACTGCAACCAGAGTTCCAGAGTTGTGCACGCTCATGGACCACACGCACACGCACGCATGTACGAGCACGAGCTGTTCATAACTAAAGGAGCATCTGCCGCACAGATCTTTGGTGTACAGCCAAAATGTCTTCAGTGGTAATAAAGTTATAAATCTGCAAGTCATTTCAAATATATGGAAGGAAAGACATTTGAGTAAATTACTCTTATGTGTGAGGGGAAAAACGGGGGTAGTAGTAAACTTTGTTTATGTTTTTACTGTATCCACCTATGATTGTATTGTTATGAAAACACGTTCATGAACAATATAATTGATTACTTCGCAAAAGCTCAAAATAATAATCATACCATACACGGTTGGTCAACAACGTTCACTCAAATGTCTCAAGGTAATAAACAATCAAATATCACCATGACGTTTTCATAAAAGCCAAACAGGCTAATCCGCCGAAGACTTGCGGGGTTCAGCCTGTTATAGATCTGCTAAGTAGAATATTCCAATAACAATACATCCTTTTTCTGTTATAATTTACTCAAAATGTCTGTCTAATTATCGGTCATTTTTTCAGCATGTTTCAATTACACTCAAGAATCTTGAACTGTTTTGCTAATCACTAAACTACATGTAGCGCTGATTTATTTAGTAGATATTTTGACAGGGACAATACACACTGACAAACATTAATGTGAAATGTGTCAATACTTTATTTAGTAAATAGTTAGTCTGCTAAACAGTATGAGTAAAGTAAAAATATTTACCCCTTTACCATTGTATTTCCCTTCCTGCAATGTTCAGAATAAAACATGTATTTTATCACAATACCAAAATATTTTACGTTTTCCTCGTTTTGATAGAATACGAGCTCCCACATACCTCATATATACTACATACAAAATGTACCACATTCACGTGAAAAATTTACTATTTTTACCGAAAAATACAATATAGCCAATGCAACGGCGTTCTTCCTTGTTGGTCAATGACATGAACACCTTAGCATGTTAGCAATGGACACAAGGCTAACGTTACCGGTAGGTCATACACAAAAACATAGTTAGCATCTTTTATTGGATATGTTTTATGTTTCATGTTGTACTATTCTTCCGAACACAATTCCTAGTTTATGAAACTGTTCACTAACAATGGTAGTAAAACCAATTCTGATTGTACATGTATCTAGCTTACGCTAAAGCATTACACATTTTACGCATCGTCATTTGTTGTCATACATAGATTGGCCGTATCAAACATTAGAGACTGGGCTATATCTTACCGTTTTATCAAGAAAAAAGCCAACTGAGGATCCCGTTTGAGACCAAGAGCAGACCGGAGATTTCTCCATTTGTTGATTGAGGTTGACTCTCGTCTTACTCCGACGCCTGTCTGACTCCAATTTGGACCTTTTGGTGGCACTAGACAAAAATGTTCTTTTCTTTACTTTACGTGGAGTTTGCGTTGGGGTTTGGAACGGACTACAAGCCAGTCTCTTTGAATCCATCTTCTACCTTTGACGCACGAGTTGTCTTCGCTGATGCGGAGAATGGCGGCGCCGGCAAATACACAAACCTGCGAGACATAGCCTGGTGAGCGTGAACGCGCATGACGTCACGCCCAGTCTCAAATTCGAACCCGAATCCCTCTTATTTATTTTACTGGATTATAGAGGCAATTGCAGTGATCAGAGAAGGGCTCATTCAGCCCATCAGGCAATTGTTTATGCATGTATGGGTTAGAAAACGTGTATTTTTTAAGTGAATTGTTGCGCAATGCACCTTTAACTAAACCCATTATATTTTAGTCGACTAAATCTACTGTAGATTTAGTCGACTCTAATCTTATTGTATTTCGTCGACTTAAACTAGACTAAAACTAAAACAATTTAGATGACTAAAATATGACTAAAACTAAATGGCATTTTAGTCAAAAGACTATGACTAAAACTAAATCAAAATTTGCTGACAAAATGAACACTGGTTACTATGATAGCTCAGGTCGAATGTTTTGTTGTAGTACTGTGTTTCTCACTGCTGGAGTGGTTTAGCTCTGTTTCACGTGGAAGTCGTGCAGCCGGCGCAAGAGGTTGAGGTGGTAAATGTTGCTGCGTACAATCATCTGGAAACTTGTGACATACAGCTTGTGTACAAGCTGCAGTGGATTATTGTGGACACTGCACAATGCAAATAATTGATTTCTGTGCTGGACTCTTTCAACCTAACTCAACAGGTAACTATTGCTACTCACTCCAGGGGTCAACATGCACCAATGCTATATTTTCTAAATGTCATAATCTTTATTTATTTAATTGTTTATTTGACAGAGGCATTGCACAACAAATGTGTTACACAAGACAGAGATAGCTTTAAGCTAATTTTCATCTGCAGTCCTTGGGCAGAGGCAAAATGACAGAAGGTTTATACAGTGGACAAAGAGCATTCTTACTAATGAATACATTTACAATATAAAATACAGATGCAGCACCAGCAAAAGGATCACCTCAATAAAAACATGAAATTGCAATATTTACAGTATAATTCTCATTTCTTTCTTTTCTTTTAATATTACCTTCTTACATTTTTTAAAATACCCCAATTAATCAATTTTGTGTTAATGTTCACAAATCTGACCGTCTTTCAACCACTTCTTCAAATTAAGTTTAAACTGTTGCACGGTATTTTACTCTCACGAACAGTTAATGGCAACACATTCCACATCCCTGCAGCTTTCACAGAGAAGCAATTCTGTCCAAAGGTAGAGGACCTGAAGTTGACATAACAATCTCCTCTAGAGGAGGCTCGCGTTGTTCTAAGTCCTACCTCTTCACAAGATTTCACAAACATTCTCTGGGGCTGAGGGGCATGAAGAATTTTCTATACTAAATTGACATCTGAAAACAAAACAAAATTCTCAAAAGCTAATAATTTATATTTCTTCACAATGTTACAGTAGTGATATGAAACAGTAGTGATATGGTTTTTTTCCTAAAATTATAAGTGCCTGTTAATACAAGCTTTGAAGCGGCTGTAACACAGAGTTCGTTGATAGAGACCAAGTTGTGATGGAGTATGCAAGATGTGAAAATATCATTGCATGTATATAGAGCTTAGCTGCGTCTGTGCTCATTTGGGGGCGAATGAATCTGAACTGCGATAAATTAAATTTTACATTTTTTTATCAATTTTGAAACATGCTTTTTAAACGGCAGTGTCCTATTCAACACAACATCTAAATACTTGACAGACTCTGCTTCTTGAATCTTTGTTCCTTTTACACTAATTTCCGGCACAGCGTGAGAAGTATTCCTTATTGAAAAAAAACATGCTGACAGCTTAGCTAAAATTTAATGTCAATCGCGATTGTACCATCCAATCTGAGATACTTTCCATCGCTCCCTGGAGCACAGCTGCTGCTTTCTGATTTGATTTCGCATGGACAATATATCACAGCGTCATCGGCGCACATTTGTACTTGAACTTCAGGACAAATATCTGGAAGATCATTTATAAATACACTGAACAAGAGAGGGCCCGTCCTCAAATTAAATAATAAAAATACTGAGATATTGGTGATAGGCTCTGCTGCCTCAGTCAAAAGGAAGGAACTGTCCTTTGATATTGATGGAGTTCATGTTAAGCCTTCGTCATCTGTTCATAACCTTGGTGTCTTAATCGACTCAACTCTCATATCTCATATTTCTTCTCTTGTTAAAAACTCTTTTTTTCCATCTTCGTAATATCGCACGTCTTCGATCTCCTCTCACTTTAGCTGATGCTGAAACCTTAATTCATGCATTAATCACATTACGTCTGAATTATTGCAATGCTCTATTTCTTGGTCTGCCAAAAATACAGTATGTTCAAAACTCAGCAGCAAGAGCTCTCACCTCTACCGGGTGTTCTGCTCACATTACTCCTCTGTTTCATAACCTCTGTAAGGGTGCATTTCCTGCAGGGGTTCAAGCTGCAAGACTGCCGAATGACTAAAGAAACGTTGTCAGCAAGATGGTAGAAAACTGTACATTTCTTGTCTATTCCACCCACTGCCACTTATACCAACGACGGAAATAAGCGCAGTTACAATAGCTTAATATGGGGGAGAGCGTTGCTATAGAGAGTGACAATATTGTATTGCAATAGTTAGCATTTTAAAGTCAATACCAAATCAAAACTAGTTAGCACATTAGTTGTAATTGAAAAGGTATAATGACAAAATATGGTTATGGTTACACTTAGTGTTAGTTGCAAAATAGATGTATGAGATGATAATTTATACCAATAATCTTACCCAGCATGTAAGAGGAGGTAAATAGAGAGCCCCAAGAAAGGGACCCAGAGAATAAGAGAGGCAGAGCATAAAAGAGACGGAACAACAGTTGCAATCTTCTTTTATCTTTTCCCTGAACATGTGACTAAAACCCAAATGTGAGACATTTAAACTGACCAATCAGATAGTTAAAACTTCCCCCATTGTATTAAAGGTGTGACAATTCATAGACCTCCGGAGTGCAAACATCTGGGCCTGCAGGCCTGGATCACTATCAGCCCCTCTGCACCTTTAAGAACTCCAAATGGTCCTTGTGGTAGAAAGAGGGGGTGGAAGACAGTAAAGCAAATGTCTTGCAAAGCAAATGTTCATTTCAAATGTCTTGGATTATTTTCAATCCTACACCTTCACTGGCTACCCGTGGCATCACGTATTCACTTTAAGGTATTACTTTTAACGTTTAAGGCATTAAATGGTCTTGCACCTCCATATCGCTCTGATCTACTTCACTCTTAGCGCTGTGCCCGGTCCCTTATATCAGCTGAACTTGGTTTATAGTTCATCCCGCGTTTCCGGTTGTCTACTTTCGGTTAGGGATGCACCGATACCAGTATCGGTATCGGGCCCGATACCAAGCTCATGTACTTGTACTCGTACTCGTACACGTAAAAATACCCCGATACCAAAGACCGATACCTCACGTATATATTTAGCTTATATTTCTTAATTCTTATGAACACTCTTCCTGCAGTTATAGTGTTGCTAGATTTAATAGTACACTCTAATATTTCACTTTACACTTTCGGCTGTGATTACATTGTTACTCAGTGTTATGTTAAACATTTGTTCTGTGATTTCTTTGGCACTTGTTGACAATCTTGATTGTCTTGTTGTCTGTGATTTCTTTAGCACTTTGACAACTTTGTGACAGGCAGGTAAAAATTACATTCATTATGTCCTTGGTTTTGCCCTTTGGAGGTTATTGGACACTGTGAAATTTGGGCTTTGAAAATTTGTGTTAAGCACAATAAGAATGATTTATTTTTTTAAGTTTATTTAAGTTGTTGAAAATAAAGATGCTGATTCGTTCATTAGTCTCATTGTGTTGTTCTTAGAAAATTGCCACATAAAACGAGAACCCCCCCAGTACAACAGGCATCGGTATCGGTATCGGCGAGTACCAGGAAAAAAATATTGGTACTCGTACTCGACCCTTAAAAAGTGGTATCGGTGCATCCCTACTTTCGGTGGAAGGTTATTTAGTGTTAATGCTCCTAAATTATGGAATTCACTCCCCCTTACACTTCATAATATCTAATATGTGGCTACATTCAAGACTCAGCTAAAAACATATCTATTTAACATGTATTTTGGCTAATGTGACTGTGTCCTTATGTGATTGTACATTACATTTACACACCCGCACACACATTACAATCTAAAGCGACCTTGTTAGAAATATCTTTCTCCTTCAGCATACAAAACAATAGTCTATGTATGATTTTTATACTAGGCAGCAAAACTGCCACGTCTGTACATTTTTCCTTTTGTGTTTAAGCTAAACATCTGGTATCCATTAAGAGAGGACTACTCAGCCCCTCCTTTCTCAATGTTCGTTCCTTTCTATACATTGTGTGTTTGAAAAGCTCCTAGGATCCTAAGGATCCTGTGGAAATCTAACAGGATACTGCCCATATTAAGAAGCTGTTATATAACGTCTATATGATATCTATGATGTAATGTTTGATTTTATTGGTTAGACTTGTATTCTTTTAAGACTTTCACTATATAAACCCTAGACAAAGGATATTGGGTTGAGCTTCTACTCCAACCAGCGCTGGTTTATTGTATTATCTGTTCATAATAAAGAACCAAGATTTTGGGGCACTTTTCGTTTGGACCATTTCATTTCCATTTCTAACAGACCTTAAGCTACGGAAAGGCGCTATATAAATAAAACTACTACTACTACTTTTTCTTCAAAGACATTTGTAATTATTTTACTTTGATACACAATTAGATGGCAAAAGCATTATATCCTGCCTGAATTTCTTTCTCTGAAAAAATAAACATTATTAAACTTTTTTTTTTAATGATTAAACATTAAATATTTATTTCTGATATTTAAACATTAAATTGTTACATGTGTTTTGCTTTCTCTTATTTTGTTCTGCTGGGCTCTCTCTCTTGCAGTTGGTTTTGATACTTTACATGTATAAATGTTTGGAAGTCTGTTGCTTTGTGCCTGTTGCTTTGTGCCATTAAACTGGAGTTAACATTTTTTTTCTCTTTCTTTGCCTTAGACCTATTGGCAATGAAAGAGGAGACTGAAGTACTTAATGAAATGGAAGGGAAAGATCAATATAACAGTCATCATAATTTCATTACTGGAGAAAAAACTTTTAGTTGCTCACAGACTGAAAAGACTTCCTCTCGAAAAATGCCTCAAAAATCCGGGACTAGAAGCAATTTCATCTGCCAACAGTGTGGAAAGAGTTTCAATAGAAAAGGAAACCTTAAAGCACACATGAGAATTCACACTGGAGAGAAACCTTTAACCTGCAAACAGGTTGGAAACCGATTCAATCAAAAAGGAAGCCTTAACAGGCACATGAGTGTTCACAATGAAGAGAAGCCTTACAGATGCCCTCAGTGTGGAAAAAGTTTCACCCAAAAAGGTAACCTTAAGGTCCACATGAGAATTCACTCTGAACTGAGCCTTTTCACCTGCCAACAGTGTGGAATAAGTTTCACTCAAAAAGGAAGCTTTTACAGGCACATGAAAATTCACACTGAAAAGCCCTACATGTGTCTTCAGTGTGGAAAGAGTTTCAAACAGAAAGGACACTTTGAAGACCACTTAAGAATTCACACCGGAGAGAAGCCTTTCACCTGCCAACAATGTGGAAAAAGTTTCAACCAAAAAGGAATCCTTAACAGGCATATAAGAATTCACAATAGAGAGAAGCCTTACACATGTCCTCAGTGTGGAAAGAGTTTCACTGAACACAGAAACCTTGAAGTCCACATGAGAATTCACACTGGAGAGAAGCCTTTCACCTGCCAACAGTGTGGAATAAGTTTCACTCTAAAAGGAAGCCTTAACAGGCATATGAGATCTCACACTGGAAAGAAGCTTTACGTTTGCCCAGAGTGTGGAAAGAGTTTTGATCAACATGTAAACCTTAAATTCCACATGATAATTCACACTGGAGAGCAACCTTACACCTGCCAACAATGTGGAAAATTTTTCAACAGAAAAGGAAACCTTAATGCCCACATGAGAATTCACACTAGACCGAGCCTTTTCATCTGCCAACAGTGTGGAACCAGTTTCACTCTGAAAGGAAGCCTTAACAGGCACATGAGAATTCACACTGGAGAAAGACCATACACCTGCCACCAGTGTGGAAAGAGTTTCATTCAGAAAGGACAATTTAAGGACCACTTGAGAATTCACTCCGGAGTGAAACCCTACACTTGTCCTCAGTGTGGAAAGAGTTTCAATCAGAAAGGTCACTTTAAAGATCACTTGAGAATCCACTCTGGAGAGAAACCCTACACTTGTCCTCAGTGTGGAAGGAGTTTCAATCAAATAGGACACTTTGAAGACCACGCAAGAATTCACACTGGAGAGAAGCCTTTCTCCTGCAAACAATGTAGAAAAAGTTTCAACCAAAAAGGAACCCTTAACAGGCACATGAACATTCACACTAGAGAAAAGCTGTTTATATGTGGTCATGGGGAAAGAGTTTCAGATATAAAGAAACACTTAGGTACCACATGAGTATTCATGTATGAGAGAACAGTTTTATACGTCTTCAGTGTGGAATGAGTTTTACATACATTTAATCATTTAAGGATTAATGTAATAACTCCTATAAATCAATAAATCATGTAAAAAGACTTTCATGGGCCATTATGAAAAGACTTGCTGAAACAAGGCAAACCTTGAGATTCACATAAGTGTTTCCGATATACTCTTTGCTTAAGGGTTAAAAGAAGTTCAAAATACCTCAGCAGCGGACTTGTCAAATGTAATCGATTTTCTTTATCCCTGACTGTCTAGCGTCTACTAAATGACACTTAATGAAAAAATCTGTCACGTCTACTAATCGACACTGACCAAAAAATCTGTTGCGTCCACAATCAACACTGACCAAAAAATCTGTTGCGTCCACAATCGACACTGACCAAAAAATCTGTCGCGTCTACAATCGACACTGACCAAAAAATCTTTCGCATCTACAGTCGACACTGACCACTTCTTTATACTCTAGCTCTTTGCGTCTACCTTCGACAACTGGCCGAGTCTCTTACCCTAACTTCTTTGCTGCGCAGCTTAAATGACAGACAGACTTCAGTAAATGTCCTTCAAATGCTCTTTATTTCAGCTGGGAGTTCTCGAGCAATCCTCAGAGAATCTCAACTCAAAACAAGAAATACAACATGTCCACAAATGAGTTACTAGGAGTGCTACTTGGGTGTTGAGAGGTGTGTTCCTTTGGTGCTCTTCAGCTTGGAGATCCAAAATGTTTCCCAAATAAATAGTAAATCTGAGGCACTCAAAAGGAATATAAGTTTAAAAAGCCTTTATTTAAACTTGGCTATCCATTAAAAAACATATGCCAACATGTTTCGGCCTCTTTGGCCTTCTTCAGGGCAGATTCAAAATGGCAGTCTGTAGACTGCATGCTATATATCTGCACATATCACCTGACAGAGAGCAATTACAACAAGTTACTTTAGATAAAAACAAGTCTATATATGTAATAAATAGTATATGTATAAATATGTATAATGTATAAATATGTGTATCCATTTACAGGTCCTTCACAAAAAAATTGCATATTGTGATAAAGTTCATTATTTTCCATAATGTAATGATAAAAATTAAACTTTCATATATTTTAATTCTTTGCACACCAACTGAAAAATTTCAGGTCTTTTATTGTTTTAATACTGATGATTTTGGCATACAGCTCATGAAAACCCAAAATTCCTATCTCAAAAAATTAGCATATCATGAAAAGGTTCTCTAAACGAGCTATTAACCTAATCATTTGAATAGACTAATTAACTCTAAACACCTGCAAAAGATTCCTGAGGCTTTTAAAAACTCCCAGTCTGTTTCATTTCTCAAAACCGCAATCATGGGTAAGACTGCCGACCTGACTGCTGTCCAGAAGGCCATCATTGACACCCTCAAGCAAGAGGGTAAGACACAGAAAGAAATTTCTGAACAAATAGGCTGTTCCCAGAGTGCTGTATCAAGGCACCTCAGTGGGAAGTCTGTGGGAAGGAAAAAGTGTGGCAAAAAACGCTGCACAACGAGAAGAGGTGTCCGGTCCCTGAGGAAGATTGTGGAGAAGGACCGATTCCAGACCTTGGGGGACCTGCGGAAGCAGTGGACTGAGTCTGGAGTAGAAACATCCAGAGCCACCGTGCACAGGCGTGTGCAGGAAATGGGCTACAGGTGCCGCATTGCCCAGGTCAAGCCACTTTTGAACCAGAAACAGCGGCAGAAGCGCCTGACCTGGGCTACAGAGAAGCAGCACTGGACTGTTGCTCAGTGGTCCAAAGTACTTTTTTCGGATGAAAGCAAATTTTGCATGTCATTCGGAAATCAAGGTGCCAGAGTCTGGAGGAAGACTGGGGAGAAGGAAATGCCAAGTAGGACAGTCAGTGATGGTCTGGGGTGCCATGTCAGCTGCTGGTGTTGGTCCACTGTGTTTTATCAAGGGCAGGGTCAATGCAGCTAGCTATCAGGAGATTTTGGAGCACTTCATGCTTCCATCTGATTTCATTTTTCAGAACGACCTTGCACCTGCTCACAGTGCCAAAACCACTGGTAAATGGTTTACTGACCATGGTATTACTGTGCTCAATTGGCCTACCAACTCTCCTGACCTGAACCCCATAGAGAATCTATGGGATATTGTGAAGAGAAAGTTGAGAGACGCAAGACCCAACACTCTGGATGAGCTTAAGGCCGCTATCGAAGCATCCTGGGCCTCCATAACACCTCAGCAGTGCCACAGGCTGATTGCCTCCATGCCACGCCGCATTGAAGCAGTCATTTCTGCAAAAGGATTCCTGACCAAGTATTGAGTGCATAACTGAACATAATTATTTAAAGGTTGACTTTTTTTGTATTAAAAACACTTCTTTTATTGGTGGGATGAAATATGCTAATTTTTTGAGACTGGAATTTTGGGTTTTCATGAGCTGTATGCCAAAATCATCAGTATTAAAACAATAAAAGACCTGAAATATTTCAGTTGGTGTGCAATGAATCAAAAATATATGAAAGTTTAATTTTTATCATTACATTATGGAAAATAATTAACTTTATCACAATATGCTAATTTTTTGAGAAGGACCTGTATATTGATATTTTAAACTATCCTGATGTGAAAGGTGTCAGGTGATATGTGCAGATGAGCACCTGTGCTTCAAAATCATGTGACCACATTCAGAAATATAGCATGCAGTCTACGGACACCCTCATGTAATGCTTGGCATCTCGAAAACGCCACGCTGATATTGATCCTCGTTTTAGTTCTCCTTTTGTCCCCAACCTCTGCTTGCCATGTCCCATAATGTTTGAAACAACAACAGCGTGCCGCTTGACATTACGCACTACGCAGTTCTCCACATCTGTCGCCATGTTTACTATGGCAGTACAAGCGGAAACCAGGGATATTATGTCATTGACAGGCGAGAAGTCAACAGGGACGGGCACTTTTTTAAATTGTGAATTTCTCTGAATTTTAAAATTCTTGGAAACATTTAGGATAATGGAAGTAAACAATTGAAAAAAATATATAACATGGTGCAAGTGTTTTTTGGATATTTTGTTACAAATTGCTTACATATTGTACCTTTAACCTTTGGTGTTATGTGGTTTTCCTGGTTTCTAAGTGTTTGATTGAAGTTTTCCTTCTAGAGTTATTCCTCGTTGTGAGTATTTCTTAGCACCATGTTACGAAACAGTAGAACCGACAAAAAAACAGACCACAAGATGGGTATCTTTCTCATCATCCCTAGACCCACCCGATCTGGTTCTCTCCATCTCCCAGCACTACTGCCCGATCGAGGAATATACAGAGGAGTTTATTGAACTTATGTGACCCTCAAAGCTATCTTTTAGAGTGGTTTGGATGATCCACTCTTCCAAGCAATTTCCATCTGCTCCCACCACATGTTCCTTGAAGAGGTACATATATAACATACTCTGGCTGTGTGGATCATTCTACACCATTGAGGAAGCAGTTTCGGACTCCCTGTCCATCCCTGTCTCGCTAGAGTCCCGTTCCATCATGGCCGCCGTGCCAGAGCCCACTGCCAAGGAGGACATGTCTGAGCCTTCAGCTGCCGCCGTGCTTGAGCCTCCAGCCAAGAGTCTGAGTCTCCAGTCTCCGTAAAGAAATGACTCCAGTCCCCGCCCAAAGCTCAGAGAGGCCTTCAGTCCCCAAGCTTAGCCCAGAGATGGCTCCAGTCCCTGAGTCCTCTTCAGCCCAGAAACCCATAGCTCTTCCCAGGAACACTTTTGGGAGTGGCCATAGAGTCCGAGCCTGGCTACATCGGCAAAAGGCCACGAAGGCCGGCGCCGCCCTGGTCTCCTGCCACCCAGGTCCCGCCAAACTGCCGGCTCTGCTCTGGATCCCTGTACCGTCGGCACCGCTCCTGAGGTTTCCTGTCCTGCCTAAAACATTCCTAGTCAGCCTCCAGGGTGAGAGTTTGTGGCGCCAGGACGCACCTTTCGGGGAGGGGGGAGTAATGTTACATTCCAGTTTGTGTTTGCACTTTCTGTTTGCATTTGTTTTCTGTTTTTCTGACACTCCTTTGTTTCCATTGTTACTGTCTTCATTAGTTAATTTGGTTCAGCTGTGTGTTATTAATTATCTTGTTATGGTCCTTTTGTTTGTCTCATGTATATATATACCCTGTGTTCTCCCTCAGTGTCTGTCGGTTTTCGTTAAGTGTTTTTTTTTCCTGGTTCCTGTGTTTGATGATTAAAGTCTTCCTTCTAGAGTTATTCATCGTTGTGAGTATTTCTTAGCATCATGTTACATAACAGTATGAGGCATAAACTCACCAGCTAAAAGATCCAAAATTTTAAATCCTCATAAAAAACTTAAGGTTGATATGTTTATTACAAGAAACCCAATGGAAACCGAACACAAAAAATTAACAAATACGCAATTAACACACATATACTCTGCATCCTATAATTCAAAGAAAAGAGGTCTATTAAACAATAAATTATTGATTAATACATTTATTAATCCGAAAGGACGATATGTAATCAATATACCCTTATACAATCAAATTCTGACCATTGCTAATGTCTACCGACCGAATGATGCCCAATTTTTTTCTCAACCAGCTATCATAATTGAAGATTATATCATAATTTACATGACCGAGCTTGCTCTTGGTGATAGCTGGAGACTTACAAACTCGAGAGAATACACCTATTTTTCTGCAGTTCATAAATCATATTCATGCTTTGATTATTTCTTAACAAGCAATTAATTCATGCCAGAAATCTTAAAGTGTAAATTGCAGGTTAACCACCACGTCTTAAAATGCGTTAAAATAACATTTATTGGGGTTTCTTCAAAGGTAGCGTGTTTTTTACCGTAAGTGGGTGATGACGTCATAACAGGGAGTAGCAACCCCGTACTCTGCTAGATTCCTACTATTTGTGGCTTGAATATGGAGAACAACTGGGAGACTGAAGAGGTGGGAAACCATCAAATTCTTGATGGACCACAGCCCTACAATTTTGAACCAGTCAGGCGTGAGAGAGGGGAGGAAACTGCTAGAAATCATGGCCCTCAAAGAGTTATTAATGCTTGGTGTGAGGAAAATGAGTGGAGGGTTGGCCAGGTTTACTGGTGAGTAGCTAGAGCTAGCCTAGGTTAGCCTGATGCTAGCCCGGATAACATTAGGGAACAAGTCAGTCTTTTCAAAATCTTGGCGTCATGTAGAATAGCAAGGACAACGACTGAAGACATTATTTACTTACATTGTGTTAGTCGTCCTAATCAGAGCTGTATATATGAACACACTGCACAGGCACAATGGCGCTTTTGCTGGGATCTGCTGCCAGAACACGATATTGCCTGTGCTAAAACGCAACTAATGAGCTATGCTCATTGTCAGAAAGAAAAAAATAGATAGATGTCCCTATCGCTGTGTTTGACAGGTGTTTGTGTGGGCTATGCAGCCCAATGGAATCAGCAGTGGAGAGTATGTGCTGCCGTGAAGTGAACGCGTTTTGGAGTTTATTGGAGCAGCTCGACCGTTTGTCCTTGGGGAAATTGTGAAGCCTCTCCCCCGTTTTTGAAGTATTTGTACAGCCCGCACAAACACAATAGTTCACCATTTTTGTTACTTGCCGTTAGACTAACAGTAACTCTAGGCTTGGAGTCCCTTTTAGGACGTCACGCCCAGCCTAGTGGAAGGAAGAGGGCGTGGTTAAAACCACTGTAAAAAGCACCAACTTTTCATATTATATGCAGCATTTTGGTATAAAAAAAACAATTGTGGGCAGTTCTTATCTTTATGTTTAGTAAGCACATTGCATTATCTTAAAAAAAATTTAACCTGCAATTTACACTTTAAATACAATAAACCCTATCATTATGTCTGATCATGCACTAATCACCATAACTATCAGTATTAGAAACACTACAAATAAATAGTTTAGATGGAGAATGAATACATCATTACTCCAAGACAAAGACATTAATGAATAGAATAGAATCAAAAAAGAATGGACATCCTTCATAGAAACAAATAGGGCACCAGACATCTTCAGTGCTGAAAATACTGAAAATAAATATTTAAGCATAAATTAAAATAATTATACTATTGCACACAGTAGCAACAAGCAACCAGCATAATAAACTGCACACTGAATTACTTAATATTAATACTTAATACTTAATATTAAAAGTAACCAACTACTTACAACCTACTTGAACCTAGTCATTTAATGCTTAGGCCTAAGTTTTAGTGCACTTAACTAAATCTCTAGTAGAGCAAATGGCTTTCCTAAGAAGATAAGGAAAATGTAAACAGCAATACTGCACAAAAAACTACTTAAAAAGAATTGTGCATAATATGTGCATTGCCTCACTTCATTACCCCACACTCCTCTCACTGAAAGTTCTTAATACTCCCAGTTTAGGAGCTGCAGGTTATAATGGAGGAAACAGGGACACTCTACATTTTCTCCCGTCAGCCTATTCCTCTTTTTCTCATATATCTGGCTGACCTCGCTGAATACCCTCTCACTGGGAACAGAGGAGGGGGGTGGACTGAGAAATTTTCTGGCGAGTGGTGCCAGAAGGTTCAAGCTGGATGTATTTTGTTTCCACCATGCAAGTGGTTGGCCCATCTGTCTGTCGATCAACGGCTCCCGTAGGTACTGATCCAGCTGCTGAGTGAAAAGCTGCTCCTCCTCATCATCAGTCTTCTCAGAGGTTGGTCCGTGTGTCCCCAGAAGGTTGGCATACATCTGTTCAAGCATGTCAGACAGACTTGAGTCTTCCTCCTCTTCTTCCTCCACCCTTATCTGGGCCTTGATCTTCAGAGGAAGCCCTTTTCCAATTCTTAGACTCAGACAGAGTGGCATCCTCACATGCTCATCCTTTATCCAGTCTATTGCATTGCTCAGTGTGCCTGGTGCCAAGGCATGACCCCTGTATTGAGCACCTAGCAGTGTTTGCGAGGACCAAGCATTTGGTCTTGTCTGCTTTTTTGAACCTTGCCTTTAAACTTTCCAGCATAGTGTCACAGAGTGATTTGATGCCCCTTGGTTTTGCACCCTCAACTTCAATTAGCATTTTTAGGATGGTGATGCTGGGAATTATGCACGATACTGATGAGTCTGATCTGCTCATTTCCAGTGTTACCTGTTCAAGCAGGCTCAGTGTGTCAATCAAATTGCCCAAAAGAGTCCACTGATCTGCTGTTAAGATTGATACATTTCCATGTTTCCCTGCATATACAGTAAGTCCCAGTTTCTGCTCCAACATGTGAAGAGTGGAGTTCCAGCGTGTTGACACCGACTGGATTATTCTGTGCTGGGGGAGGTCAAGTTATTGTTGAATGTCCTTCAATAGGACATTCAAATATAGTTTAGGCAATATTGATCCAAAATTTAAGTCGAAGTTGGCTGCAATAAGACTCCTTGCTATTGCCAAGGCAAACGATATTTCTCAGTAGGGTGTTGATTTTATACTAAAAAGAATCCTAAAAGATCTGACACTTCTTTACAATGGTGTTAGGATTGACACCCCAAATGGTGAAATGGAGTTGTTTGGTGCTGTGATAGCCATATGTGGAGACACACTTGCCCAACATGAGCTTGCTGGGTTTAAACAAGGTGTTGGTTTTGCTTATAGCAAATGTAGACATTGTGAATGCTCCTTTGAGAATATGCAAAGTATTTTTTGAAGGAGAATAGGTTTGCTGAAAGAACTTTGTCTAATTCAAGACACTGCCTGATTTTCCAAAGCAAGCACAGAAACACATTGAAAGCATCCCTCAAAACCACTTACTGGATTAACAAAAGAAGCAGAATAGTTGATGTTCCAGCATTTGACCTGATCAAACAAACTCCACAGGATATAATGCATGTAAGTTTTGAAGGCGTTGCACCAATGGAAATAAAGCTTGTCTTAAAAAACCTGATTATGTCAGGACAGATAGAATTAGATGATATTAACTCAGCTATTCTAAATTTTCTTTACTCACCTATTGTCAGGGTCCTGTCACTTCTGTCTAGTCTATTTCTTGGTTTTGTGTCAGAGCTCTGACACTCCTGTGTTGTCTTGTCTGTGTGCCTTGTTTCATGTCATGTTTTGTCTTTTGCTGTGTAGCATGCAGCTTGTTTACTCTAGCTGTGTGCTTTCATGTTTTCACGTTTTGTGTGAATGTGTGGCTTATGAGTGTTCTCATTAGCTGCGTGTTCATGTCTTGTTTTGTATGAGCACATGGCTGGTGATTTGTTTTACTGGCCATGTGCTTGTGTTTTAGTCATGTTTGGTGCGAGCACATTGCTTTTCATGTTATGTTTCCTTGTGCCATGTACTCTCCTGTCGATTGTCTAGCCCCTCCCAACTTGTTTCCTGATTATTGATTAATTTGCCCCACCTTTTGAAGCTAAGCAGAGTTATTTTAAGCAGTGGGTTTCTAAGTTAAATTTCAAAAATGTCTGTAAATCACTTTCAACCCATAATCGGTCCCTTGAATGTTCGCAAAATGAAATAGGCATTGAGCATCCAATTTTTGCTAGTGAAAGAGAATTGGGGCCTGTCTCAGCTATTAACAATATTGATTATTTTAATAGAAAGGTCAAAATATTTTTAAGGCGAAGGTCATGCAATCTGTTGTCTCTGTGAAATGGTAATAAGTACATTAGGAAATCTATGATTATTGTAGATGTAGATGGTGCTTTCCCAGTGTCCGGACTGATAAAAGATTCAGAGACAGGTGGACATTCATAGATCATCATGCCAAAAATACTGCTAGTATTTATTATCTAGGTCAAAGACTGATTATATATTATTGTGAATGATGTAGGAACCACATTCACACCACCTCTGCCCAAGATGGTCTCACCAGCTAGCACCCATACTGGACCTGTGAAGACTGGTGGTAGGGTGTTTGTGTTGGATCACAAAAGGTGGACAGCCTCAATGAAGGAGGCCATTGACACCTTACTGAAGAAACACCATGGCAAGAAGGACATGATTAAGCTTGTGGATCAGGCGTATGCAGAAATGGTCCATAACTCCTGTACTGATCCCAACAGCATGCTCCATTCAACCACAAGACTGCACATATCATTGTATGACAAGTACTTATCTAAATTCTTAAACACCAGTTATTCCTTAAACACAAGTCCAGAAAAACTTCTTGAGACAGCAACTCTGGTATTTACTGACAGAGGGTAGTGACACTACCAGTGTTCTGTTTATAACAATGACACCTGCAGTTGTACACCCACCTGCACCTTCTCTGACCACACCACTGACTCACGAGGTCATTGAGAAAATTGTGGAGGAAATAATGGTGAGACAACAGCAACATACAGAAAAGAAGTCTTGCCTGTGGCAGCCCAATCTCGGTGTTAGAACGATGGCTCCTCCATCCACTTCTTCTATCAGCAAGGTTCTGTTAGGTACTTCTATTGTACCACAAAAGTTTTTAAAACCTACAGTGGAGAAGGACTAACAAACCAAAGAATGCCATTCCAAGATTTTATGGAGACCGAGTTCTTTCAAAGGGAACTGGAAGCCACAAAAAAATGGGTTGTGGAGAAAGCCAAAACGGGAGAGGTCTGATACTCAACACACTGGTCGCCTGTGCAGATTCTGCAAAATGGAATTGAAGCAGGGCCTAAATAGTCCATATATACATACAGGCTTTCCTTTGGGTACCAGGGAAATATATTTACTGTCCTTCAAAAGTATTTTCTATTTACAAAGGTCAGGGCATGGACAAAGAGATGACCTGGAAAGAATTTCCCCAGAGAAGGGAAAATGAAAGGGGAAAAAATATTCCCTTGTTTAAAGAAAGAAACCTTGTAATAGTCTTTTTATAATTACATTTATTTTGTAAATTTGGAGATTGTAGAATAACACCTGACAAATACATTTTAATAAAATGTCTATCTGCTAATCTTATTTTCGCTGTCCAAGGTCCTGATTTCATGCTGTAGCTACTTTGGCCAATAAACAAAGAAAAAAATATAAAATCGTTTGACTAATGATTTTGCATGATAGATATAAACTTTATATGCTATGGGGTGTGTTTTTGTGTTCATATTGGCTCAGAGTTGTGTAAAAACATATCAGGATTGCAATAAGTGGGATTCAAATCCAGGTCTAGAAAAGCATACTAGTGATGCGCGGGTCGTCTCATAACCTTCGGGTCGGGTTAGGGCGGGGAAAGAAATTGTCACTTTATTTGCGGGGCGGGTTGGGGCAGGTGATTAAAAACAATTTCCAGCCTATATTAAATATTTGGCAATATCTATTTTCATATTTTATTAGGTTCTTTGATAAGGTTACAATACGAAGGCCCTAGCAACATAACTTGTGTGATGTCCACAAACCTTTGGCGTCACAAAAGTGGCACACCAGCTGCCGCCACGACAACAAAAACAGTGAAATAAAAGTGAAGATGGAAGACGAGGTGCGGGAAAAATTGAGGTCGGGAATTCTAGTATGCCTATTTAATGGTCGCTGATGCGGTTCGGGGCGGGTTGTAAAAATAGATATAGAACAGAAATGGTGCGGGGCGGGCCAAATAATTTCATAAAAGCGGCACTGTCACGGTAGACACATTCTCTGTTCCTTCTCGTCTCGTGTTTATGTTGTGGTTTGAATGCACGTGTGTAGTGGGCGTGAATGTATGACATCACCTGATCCACTTCAGCTGATCCTCATTCACTTCACCAGCTGCAGTCAATCTCACCACTCTATTTATACTTACCGCTGTTCTATCATCCTTGTCAGATCGTTGTTTGATGTCGTTCGTGTTGGTGTTCCAGTGTCCAGTTCCTGCCTTGTGTTCCAGTTCCTGTTCTCCGTCTTCGTCTTTGGGTTTCGTCTGCTGTTTCACCGTCACCGCACCATCGTCTCTTCACCACCGGATCCTGACCACCGAAGTCCCTGTGTCACCCGTTCTACATCTGCCTGTACTGCATCATCATCATCATCATCTTTATTAAATCTACTGTTTACTTGCATTTGCTTCTCGTCTATTATTACATGATGACAGAACGATCTGACCAGGAAAGAGAAGCAGCGAGTGCATCACAGAGATCGATGGAGGAATTCATTCACCATAGCATCAGGAGGATGGATTCGCAGCAGCGAGAGATCGGCGACACGGGACGCGCAGTACAGGCCTTGGTGACACGGGTGTCCGAGCTCACCCAGCAGATCCAACGCCTACAGGGTCCCACTGCGCCGCCCACACCGACCGTTCCTCCCATACCACCAGAAGGACCCTCCCAGCCAGAGCCCCGTCTTCCAGTGCCAGAGCATTATGCCGGTGAGACTACCTTTTGCAGAGCATTTTTGACCCGCTGTACGATGCATTTCGCTTTACAGCCCCGCACGTTCAACACGGAACAAGCGAAGGTGGCGTTCGTTCTCACTCTGCTGAAGGGGAAGGCTGCGCTTTGGGGAACGGCGGTGTGGGAGAACCAACACCCATGCTGCGCCTCGTTCCAGACCCTCGCCGCCGAAATGAGGAAAGTTTTCGACAGGGCTGTCTCTGGCAGAGAGGCAGCCCGAAGACTGGCGGAACTACAGCAGGGAGAAAGGTCGGTTTCGGACTACTCTATTGAATTTCGGACCCTGGCGGCGGAGTGCGGCTGGAACGAGGAGGCGCGGTGGGATATGTTCCTGCATGGGTTGGCTGACCACGTCCAGAGGGAGATCTACGCCCTGGATCTACCCACCACTCTCAACGGGTTGGTCGACTTGGCTCTGCGGGTGGACGCTCGGCTGTCTAGGGTCGAGCGCCGAGTCCCGTCCACCCGTACCTTCGCAGGGACCGACCCTCCACGATCCAGCGGCAGGGACGTGGTCAGCCCCGTCTACGATCCCGAGCCCATGCAGGTGGGTCGAGCTCGGCTTTCCCGGGAGGAGAGGGAGAGGCGGAGATCCCAGGGCCTTTGCCTGTATTGTGGAGGAGCGGGACATTACGCATACAACTGTCCGGTAAAAGGCCAAGCCCGATAGTAAAACTGAGGCTACTATCGGGTGGGATCTCCGCTAGGAAGACCTCATCATCGATTACATCTACCTCCACACTCCTTCCGGTAAGACTAAGGTGGTCAGTCCAACAGCACGACTGCCATGCACTTCTGGACTCTGGGGCTGAAGGTAATTTTATGGACCACACTTTTGCACAGAAAATTCAGATTCCCCTCAGACCCCTCACTCACAGAATTGCCGTTCACGCACTCAATGGACAAGAACTCCCCACCATTTCCCTTTGCACTGAAGACATCACCCTCACCACTTCCGGCAACCATTCTGAGACTATTTCATTCTTCATCATGGACTCACCCCTTGCACCCGTCGTCCTCGGACACCCCTGGCTCATCCGTCACAACCCCCGAGTGGACTGGCACCATAGATCAGTACTGGAGTGGAGCAAGGAATGTCATAAGTCTTGTCTCGTGTCTGCCTGTTCGTCTGTGCCTGTTTCTGTGTTTCAGGAGTAAGCAGGGGATCTGTCTAACGTGCCCGCGGAGTACCTGGACCTGAAGGAGGTGTTCAGTAAGTCTCGTGCTGCTTCTCTCCCTCCGCATCGTCCCTATGACTGTGCTATAGATTTACTGCCAGGTAAGTCTCCGCCTAAAGGCAAGTTATATTCACTTTCTATTCCAGAAAGGGAGGCTATGGAGAAATATATTTCTGATTCTCTAGCAACCAAGTTCATTCGCCCTTCCTCTTCTTCAGCGGGGGCGGGGTTCTTTTTTGTGGGGAAGAAGGACGGTTCTCTGCGACCTTGTATTGATTACCGAGGGCTGAATAACATCACGGTAAAGAATACTTATCCTTTGCCGTTGATGTCTTCAGCCTTCGAGAGGTTGCAGGGAGCGTCCATCTTCACAAAACTGGATTTACGTAACGCTTATCATTTGGTTCGCATCAGGGAGGGGGATGAATGGAAAACTGCGTTTAACACCCCCAGGGGGCACTTTGAATATTTGGTCATGCCTTTCGGGCTGTCCAACTCCCCAGCAGTTTTCCAGGCACTGGTCAACGACGTGTTGCGAGATATGATCGATCAGTTCATATATGTCTACCTGGATGACATATTGATTTTTTCTTCTTCTCTCCAGGAACACGTGCAACACGTCAGACGAGTGCTTCAGAGGTTGCTAGAGAATGGGCTTTTTGTCAAGGCGGAGAAATGCGATTTCCATGCACAGTCGGTCCCGTTTCTAGGGTACATCGTCTCGTCTGAGGGAGTGCGGATGGACCCTGAGAAGATCAAGGCTGTGGTAGATTGGCCAAGCCCAGATTCCCGCAAGGCCCTGCAGAGGTTTCTGGGATTCGCCAATTTCTACCTGCGTTTTATTCGCAATTTTAGCCAACTAGTCGCACCTCTGACTGCCTTGACCTCCCCCAGAACTACGTTCAGGTGGTCAGACACAGCCGAAGCTGTGTTCTCCAAACTAAAGGGCCGCTTTGTTTCAGCCCCCATCCTTGTCGCCCCTGATTCTTCACGTCAGTTCGTGGTGGAGGTCGACGCATCAGAGGTGGGAGTAGGCGCAGTGTTGTCCCAACGCTCTTCCACAGACGACAGGATCCATCCCTGCGCGTTTTTGTCTCATCGTTTATCTCCAGCCGAACGCAATTACGACATTGGTAACAGAGAGTTGTTGGCAGTTAAGTTAGCGTTGGAGGAATGGCGCCACTGGTTAGAAGGGTCGGGGGTACCTTTTATTGTCTGGACTGATCACAAGAACCTAGAGTACATCAGAACCGCCAAAAGATTGAACTCCAGGCAGGCTCGATGGGCATTATTTTTCGGTCGCTTCGATTTTACTCTTTCATACCGCCCGGGTTCCAAGAACGTCAAACCCGATTCACTATCCCGTATATTTGATTTTTCCGAACGCCCGTCTACTCCCGAGTGTATTTTGCCCGAAACTCTATTCGTTTCCACACTCACATGGGAGGTCGAATCGAAGGTCAAGAAGGCCTTAGAAGGGGTAACGCCTCCGCCCGGTTGCCCACCGAACCGATTGTTTGTGCCGGAGGGATTACGGTCCGACGTTATTCAGTGGGGTCATAACTCCAACGTGGCTTGCCATCCAGGAGTTAATCGTACTAGCTTTTTGGTCAAGCAACGGTTCTGGTGGCCACTTATGGCTCGCGACATTCACGATTTTGTTTTGGCTTGCTCGGTTTGTGCCACTGGTAAGACTTCCAATCGACCTCCAGATGGGTTACTCCAACCGCTGTCGGTTCCTTCGAGACCCTGGTCCCACATCGCACTAGATTTTATTACCGCCCTCCCGCCCTCTCAGGGGAACACAGTCGTTTTGACTGTAGTGGACCGATTCTCGAAGGCAGCCCATTTTGTCCCCTTACCCAAATTACCCTCAGCTAAGGAGACAGCGGTTACAGTCGTAGATCACGTTTTTCGTTTACATGGCCTTCCGATTGACGTGGTGTCCGACAGGGGACCCCAGTTCGTGTCCAAATTTTGGCGAGAGTTTTGCAGATTACTGGGGGCGACGGTTAGTTTGTCCTCAGGGTTTCATCCCCAGAGCAATGGTCAAACCGAGAGAGCCAACCAGGATTTGGAGAGAGTGTTGCGATGTTTGGTTTCCAAGAATCCTTCCTCTTGGAGTCAACAACTCTCCATGGTGGAGTACGCCCACAACACGTTGCCAGTGTCGGCTACGGGCCATCTCCGTTTGAGTGTAGTGTAGGTTACCAGCCACCAATTTTTCCTAGTCTGGAATCCGAGGTCGCGGTCCCCTCCGCTCACGCCTTTGTTCAGAGGTGTCACCGTACCTGGACTAGAGCCCGTGAGACTCTACTCCAGGTGGGGGCGCGCACTAAGGCTAAGGCCGATCGCCACAGGTCGAAGCCTCCCGTATACGTCGTTGGTCAAAAGGTGTGGCTTTCAACCAAGAACATTCCTCTTTGCTCCGTATCTAACAAACTTGCTCCCAAATTTATTGGCCCGTTTGCTGTCACCAAGATCATTAGCCCGGTGGCAGTCCGCCTCAAATTGCCTCCCGCGTACAGGAGGATCCATCCCGCCTTCCATGTATCTAAAATCAAACCCGTGTTTCATTCTCATATTAATCCGCCTGTCCTGGTTCCTCCCCCACCGCGACTCGTAGATGGGGAGACCACGTATTCGGTTAATCGTATACTGAACTCCAGGCGGAGAGGACGCGGATTCCAGTACTTGGTGGACTGGGAGGGTTACGGTCCGGAGGAGAGAAGTTGGGTGCCTGCTAGAGACATACTGGATCACTCCCTCATCGATGATTACAATCGACAGGGTAAGGAGTCTGGGAACGCCAGGAGGCGTTCTTAGGAGGAGGGGTACTGTCACGGTAGACACATTCTCTGTTCCTTCTCGTCTCGTGTTTATGTTGTGGTTTGAATGCACGTGTGTAGTGGGCGTGAATGTATGACATCACCTGATCCACTTCAGCTGATCCTCATTCACTTCACCAGCTGCAGTCAATCTCACCACTCTATTTATACTTACCGCTGTTCTATCATCCTTGTCAGATCGTTGTTTGATGTCGTTCGTGTTGGTGTTCCAGTGTCCAGTTCCTGCCTTGTGTTCCAGTTCCTGTTCTCCGTCTTCGTCTTTGGGTTTCGTCTGCTGTTTCACCGTCACCGCACCATCGTCTCTTCACCACCGGATCCTGACCACCGAAGTCCCTGTGTCACCCGTTCTACATCTGCCTGTACTGCATCATCATCATCATCATCTTTATTAAATCTACTGTTTACTTGCATTTGCTTCTCGTCTATTATTACATGATGACAGGCACCCGCGGGCTGGAAAAAGCCGACCCGCGCAACACTAGACCATACCAATGATAATGACGAAAAAAATCTGATTGGCTGTAGTGGTAATTCAGCACCTGGGACAGCGCCAATACAGCTTCAATTTCATTGGCTGTTACTGAGTTCCAACTATACATGACCTGCCCTTCTTTACCACTGAATATATATATATATAAATAAAGTGAACTAGGTGGATCAAATATCTGCCGTAACTGCTAAAAAGTTGGAAAACATCTATTAATAAACACAATTTGGAAGAAGCGTATCCCTTTTTTGGACCAGATCTGAAATATTGAATCAATTTGGGAAAAGAATGATTAGCAGTTAATTTAGGACTTAAAATAGAGCATGTCTGCCATTTAAAATGGCATTATTATTATCTGATTTCAAATTTTGAGTGAGTTGGAAACCACTGGATTACACAGTCAAAATAGAGGGGAGGCAGATAAGGCTGAATAAATTAAAGCTGGCCAAGAGGAAGGTGAGCGTGATTTATTTTCCATATCTCACCACTCTATCGACCCCTCCTTTATACCAAATGAGACTGCTCTCATATTACATGCCCAGTAGTACAGCTGGAAATTAGGCAACCCCATCCCACCATTCCTTTTAATCGTCTATAAATATATCTTCTTAATTCTGGGGGTCTTATTATTCAAAATATATTGAGTAACTATCCAAATGTCTAAAAAATTATTTATTAATGAAAGCTGGAATACACTGGAAACAAGTAATAGGCAAAACTTTAATGTTTTGGCGCAGAAATCATTTATTCCCGATACTGCAGTATTAATATGCAAATAGCTACAGATGTTGTTTCCAAGTTACATGTTAAAAACAGTATATGACTTAATAAAGAAGAGTTCCATTTCAGTCGGTCACTTTCAGTGTACGTCAAAACTGGCCAACAAATGGGGATCGCTTTGAGAGACCAATCTACTTCAAGTGTAAACTAAATGAGCCAATGCGTATTGGCATGCGGTAATTGCATAAGCTGCTCTGCCTCACAGCACAAGCATGTAATGACCAGCAGGTGTGTCGCATCTTTGCTTTTCTCTTCGGAGCCGAGCGGTTCTACTGTTCCTGCTCTGATATCTTCTGTAGGCGATATGACCAAAATCTTATTTCAAGATAAGACATTTTAATTCGAATAACGATATATCACTATAGAGATATTTTGGTTATTTAATATTTCTTGTTAAAAATAAGAACAAAGAAGCAAATGACACAAAATAGGACAAATACAACGTAACAAATGAATGAGTGTGAACAGGGGCGTGCAGAGAGTTCCTCAGGGGCAGGGGCTCAAATCTGAAAAAGGGGCATATATATATATATATATATATATATATATATATATATATATATATATATATATATATATATATATACTACTATTTTCAATGTTTTTTAAAGAAGCCTTTTATGCTCACCAAGGCTGCATTTATTTGATCTAAAATACCGAAAAAAACAGTAACAGTAAAATTGTTTTCTATTATAATATACTTTATACTATTATAATATACTAACCTTTGATACTTTTTCAGGATTCTTAGTTAAAAAAAGAAAAGCATCTTAAAATAGAATTATTTTGTACCAATATACACTAGCCTACCGTTCAAAAGTTTGGGGTCAGTGATTTACCTGTCTTTCTTTTTTTATACTACTTTTATTCAGCAAGGATGTGCTAAATTGATATAAAAAAGTGACAATTAAGACTTATAAAAGAATTTCTATTTTAATGTAATGTTGTTCTATTTAACTTTTTATTCATCAATGAATCCTGATCCTGAAAGTATCACAGGTTCAATAAAAAAACTGTTTCCAACACTGATAATAAATCAGCATATTAGAATGATTTCTGAAGAATCATGTGACACTAAAGACTGGAGTTATGGCTGTTGAAAATCCAGCTTTGCATCACAGAAATAAATTACATATATTTTTAAAGTATATTCAAATAGAAAACTATTATTTTAAATTGTAATATTTTTTATTATTTAATATTTTTTTACTACTTACCATTAATGCTACTTGTGATGCTGTTTTGTGCAGTGCTTTGTAGTCAATTAGCATCCACTGTTTCAACGACGCAGATTCAGATC
This sequence comes from Siphateles boraxobius, assembly GCF_051911475.1. Lineage (NCBI taxonomy): Eukaryota > Metazoa > Chordata > Actinopteri > Cypriniformes > Leuciscidae > Siphateles > Siphateles boraxobius. The sequence goes on from NW_027509188.1 coordinate 5,739,348, forward strand.
GCTTCATAAATGCAATTTTCAAACGATTTATGAATGACCAGAAAATTACCGCTCCACTTCACATTGTCCAATGAAATTTGAACTTCTTGTGCCCTGCATGTGCCAGATGACAATTGGTCGGTGTATTATACATGACAAACAGGCTTCAATGAATTATGTAATATTTTAAAATATGTGATATGTTGATTTTTAATTGAATTGACACACTACCTTTTATTATTGAAAAAAAAAAGTTAAAAAATTGCCGTCGTGCCATATAGGCCTACTCGCTGAAAGAACCATATTTGGCTCGAGAGCATCGGTTCCCGAGCAGTCTGTGGAATACGTTTTACACAGTGCATTTTCATTTTAAAACGCATAACCTTCGCTAAGGTTGCACCTGCTGTCCACACTCACTACTCCGGAGTTTTCGATCCCTGAAGGGAGACTGACCTCTTCAGTCAAGTCCGAAGCAAGACAGTCGCGTTATGGCAACGACACCTCAGACTGACAGAAACGTAAAAATATACGAGTGCACCGCTGCGCAGAGACGCAGGGGGTGGGGGTGGGGGGGGAGAGAGAGAGTGAGGGAGCGCTTCAGAACTCCTGACCTGATATTTAGATACACTATTCAATAAATATATTTGTTCGACAGGGAAGCTGTGCGCAAACAGGAATATATATTATTTTTTCAAAAATTAAAAAAAAAGCACCCCAGAAAAAAGGGCACTTTCTCTCCAGGAATAAAAAGGGCAGGTGCTCAAGCCCCTTCTTATGTCTATGTGTGCACGTGACGTGTCACGTGAGTGTGAGGACACCAATATAAGGGGAGAGGAAGTGAAGTTAAAGGGGATGTCTAATTATATTTCATCCATTCTGACTTATTTACATTGTTAAAGAGTTGGATTCTCATGCTAAATATGGTCAAAGTTTAAAAAAATTGGATGTCATAAAGTGCCCATACATTCCTTGTATGGTAACGTCTCCCGGAAGAGCGTGCACACATCAACCAGAGCAAGAGCAAAAGCAACTGCCATTCTGCCAAACTGTGTTTTGTTCGTTGCTCGAGAAATATTTTGTTTTTAGACCACGAAATCAACGTCACCAAAGAACTGATTTTGGTTGAGAGGGAAAGATAACCTATTTCAGCTTCCCAAAGAACCGAGTGTAAAGGGAACAGTGGACGCAATTCGTTTTTCTGGGGCAGCAACCGATTTGTACAGGTGTGTTTGTTTGTGCCTGGCATTTCTGTGACAAATGTTTTATAAACCAGGCCCAGGGCTAGGCCTAGTTCGACGCTGGATTTGCAGATCGTTTGAAAACGAAAGGTGATCCCGGTCATGAGTCTGAAATAAGTAAGTAACATCAAATGTCTGTTTTGTTATGACAAAAATGTTGTTCCTGCAAGAAAAATAAATGTTAGTTATGATTAATTTAAATATCCATCACAGCGCATAAGTGCATATAATGCACATTATATGTGAAGGTTGCTTGTTTGTACTCATGGTATCAAAAATTCAATGGATTGTATCTCACATTTTTATTGAGTCTTTTTTCAAACTAAGGCATAGGAATGTTTATTACAACATAGATAGAAAACACTGACATTATTCACCACAACATACTGAACCACTGAACTCCAACAATTCTGGACATTTACAGTAATTTGATTAATCTGGACTGATTTCGGTTTTCCTTCTTTAACACCCTAAATGAGGATTCATTTATTCTGATATGTTATTTCACTGACAGAAGTTCAGTTGGAGTATTAATGTAATGAAGAGAAAATAAGAGACCCTATAACACCTCACTGATACTGATTTATGCAGCTCAAAGCATTATGGGTAGAATCTCTACAGTCATCAACACAGTTTCACTGATGATCCAGGATAATAAAGCATAAACCCAGGATAGAGTGGCTGAGTGAATGTGGTCTGGACTGTGTGTATGAGGCTCATTGTGTCAGAGGCGCTGTAGAAGGACAGAGATCCTGCACTGTGATCCACACACACTCCTATTCTACTGCTGATGGACTTTACAGGAAGATCAGTCTCTATGTTATTGTGTCTAAATGAGTATCTGGAGGAAGAGCAGGACAAACTCCAGGACTGATCATTATATCCAAACACAAACTCATTACCCTGTCTCTTCCTGCTGATGCTCTTATATGACACTGATATATGCACACTCCCACTCCACTCAATCTTCCAGTAACAGCGTCCACACACACTCTCTCTACACAACACCTGATAATAATAATCAAATCTGTCTGGGTGATCAGTTTAATAGTCTTCCCTGAATATTAATCCTGATAATTTATGATATTTGTTATAATAATAATGACACCATAATGTTTATTATAATTAGGCCTAATATTATATTTACATCTTTATTCAGCAATGGTCCATTAAACTGATTCAACAATGAGTGTAATAATTAGATAATAAATTGCTAAAAATAATTTGAAGTTTTTAAGCATCGTAGGCACTAGGGGTGTAACGGTTCTCTGTAAAAAAATCGAACCGTACCGTTCTCCACTCACAGTTCAGGACACACTTGCACCGCATCTATAATCTGGTTTGTTGAAAATAACAACGCGTAAAACAGACAGTTCCACTGTCGATAAATTCACTTGCTGGCTTCCCAAATAATACATTACAACAGCGATAATCAAAAAAACGTGAAAAAAACGGTTACTCTTTGTAAATTCTGCTCAATGCGAGTGCCAAATGTTCGAACATGACCAGTCATTTACGCTGTCGTCATCACCAATGAGTGGATAGCGCGTGAGCGCAGGCAAGACCTGAACTGCACACATTACTATCGGTGTTTAAAACAAAACTCATTTAAGCTTTGCCAGTGTAAACATTCACATTCAATCTTCCTGTTCATCAAAAGAATCACCTCCACATTTTTATTTTAAATTTTTAAAATATATTCAAATGTTTCTTTAAAATCATAGGGATGTTTCACAATATTCCTTTTTTTACTTAATTTCGGATCAAATAAATCCAGCCTTGGTGAGCAGAAGAAACTTCTTTCACATTATATGGAGGTGTGTGGGTTAGGCTGTTTTGTGTGTTTCAGATTTCATTAGATTCACAGCCTGTCATTCCTCACCATGGAAAATTCTTCCTTCCTTGCTAATGTTCTTTGTTAGCATTGTGCTGTTAAAATATATAGTAACATTTGTAATGTTCTGTCTTCTCAAGTCATCACGTTGCATGTGAGGGTGGGAAGAAGGGAGCAGGAAAGGAAGCCAAATGACATACATTGTGCACCACGAAGGACGCCCTGTTGTATGTTGGTTTAGGAGAGAGTGCCACCCCCTGTATGTTTTGTTTATCTGGTTAGTCAGCATAGTTTTGTCAGCGGACATAAGGAGACAACACCGGTAACGGTAGTTTATTCACAGGTAGCAGAGAGCAAATGAGATAAGCAGGTGAGCTTTTCAGCATATAGATCGTTTGCTAGACTTAACTTGGAGTGATAACAGTCTGTGTGTTTCTTGCAGGTGCTGTGACAGTTATGATGAGGAAGACGACGGATAATGAAGAGAAGGGATCGTAGCAGGTAAGTAGTACAGTAAGGAACCAGGTAAATTGTATGGTTGGTAACAACAAGACCAGACGATTGGGAAGTGAAAGGTGACTGCTGAAGCTCTGGGGGTGCAGATGCGCTGGATTAATACTCAGATGAAGCTTCTTTCGAGAAGTTTCTTTCAAGTGGGTGGAGCTGAAGGCTCTGGTGTTGATGAGGGTGCTGCATTCGAGACAGGACTGGATCTTTTGTTCAGTTGGTTTGGGGATGGTTTGGGGATGGTATCTGAATGAGAGACTAAACATGTTGAAGTAAGGATTCTGTTTTTCGTAATTCTGTGGGTAACCCTTTCAGGGGGATCAATTTGCAGGCTTTTGAGAATCTATCGACGATAACCAGGATGCAAGTGTAGGAATCAGAGGCAGGTAGCGATGTTGATGTGGGACCAAGGATGGTTGGGAATGGAACCATTTTTCCGTCAGGATCACGGGGAGTTTGTGGAATGGCACAGACTGATCAGGCCTTGACAAATTGGTAGACATCCTGGGTTATTTCTGGCCACCAGTACTTGTTTCGTAGAAGCAAGAGGGTTCGCTGGCTGCCTGGATGTTCAAAGCCCAGAGATGTATGGACTGAGTCCATGAGGGACTGACATAGAGCCAATGGAACGAAGACTTGTCCCTCAGGACCTCTCTGCAGAGCGTGTTCTAATTGTGAGGCTTCAGCAATTTCATTCAAAGACCATTGGATAGGACTCAAAATGATGGCTGGAGGGAGTATTGGTTCAAGTGTTGATAAGTCTGGCTTGCGGTGATGTAGGCGAGAGAGAGTGTCAGCTCTGAGGTTCTTGTTTCCTGAGTGGTAAGTGGTGATGAAATTGAATCGGGTGAAGAACAACGTCCAATGTGCTTGACAGGGGTTTAATCTCTTGGCCTCTTGGAATTATTCTAGATTGCGATGGTCGGTTTTTACTGATTAACTGATGATTAGCCCTCTCAAGCCAGTGTCTCTACACTCCTCTACTGCCGTTGTGATAACCCTGGTTGTAGAGGCGTCCACCCCACCTCCACAATGAAGGGTAAGGCTGGATGGGGGTGGAACAGGGTTGGAGCAGAACAGAAGGCTTCTTGGAGTTGTTGGAAGGCTTTTGAGGCAAGGGGTTCCAGGACAGGGACTTGGCCCGGTTCTTCAGAAGAGAGGTAAGAGGAGAGCTGATTGAACTGTAGTTTGAGATGAAACGGCGGTAGAAGTTGGCAAACCTAAGGAAGCGTTGAAGCGTCAACTTCAGATGGTATCCTCCTTCCTCTGGTCCATCTGTACACCGTGCTAGGTGATTATGTACCCAAGGAAGTCAATGGTGTCACAATGAAACTCACATTTCTCCAGTTTGAGGTAGAGGTGGTGTTCTCTCAGCTTCCGGAGGACCTGCGTCATGTGGTGGCGATGTTCTCCAGGTTCCGAAAGTAGATGAGTATATCGTTGATATAGATGATGACAAAGCGATGGAGGAACTTTCGGAACACCTCGTTCATGAACGCCTGAAATACGGAGGGTGAGTTGGACAGGCCATACGGCATGACAAGATATCCATAGTGGCCCGCAGGTGTTATGAAGGCAGTCTTCCACTCCTCACCCTCACACATCCAAACGAGATTGTAGACGCTCTGCAGGTCCAGCGTGGTGGAAATGTGAGCTCCCCGCAACAGTTCCAGGGAGTCTGGGACCAGAGGAAGAGGATAGCGGAATTTGAAGGGTTTGGGCATTCAGTGTGTGGTAGTTAAAAAGAAGCTGGAAGCGGCTGGGGAAGTTGAAGTACGAATTAACTTTTGCTTGAGTGCTTCCTGTATTCCTCCATGGCCTTCTGCTCTGGGATGGACAATGGATTAGAAGGTTTCTTGATGGCTAAACAGCATTGTCAATTCAATACTCACTCCATTGAGTAATCTCTCCTGTGTTCCAGTCTATTTGAGGGGAGTGTGGGTACATCCTCAGGCGTCCCAAGATGTTATCTGTAGTGGAACATTCCAGCAAGGAGATTTTTTTTCTTGATGCAGGCAGCAAATCCAGAGCATCACGGTGGGGGTGCAATATTTGAAGCAGCCACAGACAGTCGTCCAAGTGAGAGATGCAACTAATGGAGGAAGTTGAATAGTACTCACCGCTGGTAGTGGTGCATGGATCGGACACTTGGGAATCAGGTGTCCATCTGATCCACAGTAGAGGCACAATTGGTTCTGTATCCTACGTTGACAGTCTGTACGGGAAAGATGGAGTTAATCAATCTGTATCAGTTCTGATCCTGGAAGGACCTTAGATGGTGTGGCAGGAGGAGAATGTGTGGCAGGAGGAGGATGCGCAGCAGGCAGATCCAGGATACATAGAGTGAGACAATGGGAGAGGCGAATCAATTTTTGGATGAAGGTTTCAAGTCCCATCGTATCATCATAGATGGCCATTTGCCGGCTGGTCTCTGTATTCAAACCTCTCCGGTAGGTTGTAAACTAAGCAGTCTCATTCCAGCCATTAACGGCCACCAACGTGCAAAACCTAAGGACATAAACACTTACAGAGGCTCTTCCTTAACTTATACGGATTAATTCATCATGCCAAGATAATGATGTAGCAGTAGAACTGAATACCTCCTTAAAATGGTTGGTGAAGGTTAGTGAACTGGTCGCTGGTCTGTTGGCATCCCAAATCGACCGTGCCCACTGCAATGCACGTCCGGAGAGTAGCAAAATAATATAGGCGATTTTAAACAGTGGGAAACAGTTGAGGTTCTATTTCGAAGTATAAAGAAATTGGAGAAGAAACCTGCTGCAATCCTCCTCCTCACCAGAGAAGGTCACTAGTAAGGCCATAGGACTCGCTGAGGCAAAAGAAGTCACAACGGTGGTGGATGATAATGATTGGTAAATGGCATAAACCAGTTCCACAAATGGGTCTGGTTGACAATCTTCGCTTGTTTCTGCCCCTTGTTGCATTTTGCAGGTCTGGTCTTCTGTCAGCATACAGAAGGAGACAACACAGGTAAATGTGGTAACTGTAGTTTATTCACAGGTAGCAGAGAGCAAGAGATAAGCAGGTAAGTGTTCATAATATAGATTGTTTGGTAGATTTAAATTGCTGTGACAGTGATGATGATCTGGAGACGAGGAAGACGAAGGATGATGAAGAGAAGGGATCATCGTACGAGTAAGGAGCCATGCAAGTTGTGTGGTTGGTAACAACAAGACCAGACAATAGGCTTTATGCACAGCTTCACTACTTCCTGAACTTCAGCCAGTCCTTTGTTTCCTGTCTGTCATTATTGGACAAACTGATTAGTCCAGGTGTGCCTGATTATTGTTACTGAGGCCAGGCACACCTGAATTAATCAGTTTGTCCAATAATGACAGACAGGAAACAAAGGGCTGGCTGAAGTTCAGGAAGTAGTGAAGCTGTGCATAAAGCCAATTGAGAAGTGAAAGGTATCTGCTTAAGTACTGTGGGTATTGATGAGTTGGAGAGGGTGCAGGTGCGCTGGATAAATACTCAGGTTAAACTAATCGAGTGGGTGGAGCTGAAGGGTCTGGTGTTGTTGAGGGTGCTGCATCCGTGACTAGTTTAGTGAGGGCGTATTTATGCTGAAGAATTTTCTTTTCTACTTTCTCTTTTGATAAATTTTTGATTACATTTTCATTTTCTTTTATTATATGGTTATTTATTCCTTTGTGTTGGTTTCTTTTCACCTTTGACACTGTACAATTTTTTTTGAGTGTTTGAGTTTTGCCAATATCTTTTTTTATTGCCCTACCCTCATTTTGAGATACACAGACTCTTCTTTTAATGTTATACCCCCAATTACCCCTAGGCAAATATCAAATAACACCTAAGGAATGTACCAATCTTACCAACCCCAAACTTTTGATCAGTGGTGTGTATAATATATTTTCATTTACAATATATATTTTGATATATTGGATCAAAAAAGCAAGTGTAATATGTTTTAGACATTTGGCACTGAAATTACGTAGATTTTAACATTTCCTGCTAATCAGCAAACAAGAAGAATTCATTTAAATTTTTCCAATAGAAAACAAAAACAAGAAAAAAACATATTGAAAAATTATATTGTATCTGAACGGTAAATGCGGAAGTTGTTTTCACTAGAAGTTCGGCAGCTGCGCTACAGAAAGCTAAAAGAAACACACACATTGTTGTAAACTGGCAGGTCGCACACTGTCTAGACTGGACACCAAATCACCTACAGTAAACAGTGTTTTCCTTCACCTTCTACAAGAAGAACATAAAAACTTAGTTTCTGAGTTTTTCTGCTTGTTTTCTCAGTCACTTACTTTTTAGGAAGTCGTTCCTGGTTCTGGAAACAATGTTGGTGAAAGTGGCTGTGGAAATCAACAGAAATGAAGGGTGTGATTATTGTGTCAAGAGAAATTAGGCGCCAAGCACCGAAGGTGCGGAGGCACCTATTGTATCTGTTCCGGTTCTTATTAGGGGCCAAGCACCGAAGGTGCGGAGGCACCTATTGTATCTGTTCCGGTTCTTATTAGGGGCCAAGCACCGAAGGTGCGGAGGCACCTATTGTATCTGTTCCGGTTCTTATTAGGGGCCAAGCACCGAAGGTGCGGAGGCACCTATTGTATCTGTTCCGGTTCTTATTATTCTTCTGTTTCTACTTCTTCCGACTGGGCGTCTATGGCAGCCCATAGAACCGTTTGTGGGAAAGTTGTTTTGGTATGACATTCTGATAGAGGACAGTCCCAACATTAAATGCACCAATTTTGGTGTCTCTAACTAATTGCCTCTAGCGCTACCACCTGTCCAAAATGTAACTTTTATTATGAACAGTATAACTTTTGAACCGTAAGGCCTATCAACAAAATTCTTCCTTGATTCCTGAGCTCATGATGATTCGATTGCACCCTATGACGTCATTTTCCGTCATAAAAATATGGCCGCCATTTTGAAGTGTTCAAAAAACCTACTTTTTCGAACTCGTCCTAGACGGTTTGTTCAATTTTCACCAAAATCGCACCAGATCATCTTCAGGCAGTGGGAACAAAAGTTATGGAATTCAAGTTGATTCGTCAAACCGTTTTCGATAAACGCACGAAAAAAAAATATTTTTCAAATGCGTATAACTCTGGCTGTGGTTGACTGATTTTCATGGGAGTAATCTCCTTAAGTTCCTGAATCCTTGCCAAGTCCACAGATACCAAACATGCTAGGTTTTGCCTTACGGTTTGTGTAGCGTTGTGATTTAGCACTTAAAAAACATTTCCCGATATCTTCGAAACCGTTAGTCCAATCGAGACGAAACCACCGTCAGAAGTTTGGAACCATAGCTTATTAACGAAATGCAAATGCCCTTATGCCCAAATATTGATAGTAAGGGGTAGTAAAATTAAATCAAAGTCACGTGTCAGTCATTTTTGACGCGTTTTTTCACATAAATGTCTATAACTCCGAAGCGAATTGAGATATTTTCACCAAATTTGGCACACACATGTATGGGCTCATTCCGAAGACACATGGAATTTTTTTTGGTATTTTGCCTCTTGGTGGCGCTATAATAGAACAAAACATGAAATTCCCATTGACTTCAATACAGTTTTGTGATGTAAAATGCTATACTTAACAAATGCATTGCTGTAACATTGTGAAACTCAGAATTTGCCACCAGCACCATCCCCTGAAGGTACTCAAAAGATTTCGAGATAGCGCCACCTGTTGGTCAAAAGTTAAAATTAAATTTCCAAAAATGCTAATAACATTTGAAAAAATATGCCTATTGTAATGAAACTGGTCTTACTAGATTCCTTGGGTCATGCCGAGAACATAGATGCCAAGATTGCATATTTGGACGAATTTCCTGTCCGCCATCTTAATTTACTTTCAAAACCTTCTTTTTCTAACTACTCCTAGACCATTCATCCGATTTCACCAAAATCGAATCATATCATCTCCAGACCATGCCGACTAAAAGTTATGGATTTCGTGACGATAGACGAAAATGTTTTCGTATACCGCAGCAACAAATTTGAGTCATGCTGGCAAAATGACTATTTATCTTTTTATCTCTGCAATGCCTTCACATTTTGACACCAAACTTTGTATGTGTCTTTGTCACCTCACTCTGACCACATCACATCGATTTCGTAACTGCGCCACCTATTTGTCGAAAGTGATAAACCATTAAATCATCTTATAAGTTACTGTATATATGATTTTTCAGCCATTTTGCCAAAATTCTCTTAAAATGTCTTTAATTGCTCCTTGCTGCAGTTGGTCTGCCACTCCCCAGATAGCAAAAAATATCCGCACGGCTTCTTTTTGCCGCCGGCCCTAAGCTGTCGGCTATAGGTGCGTTCCGCTGGCGGGGATGAAACGTTTGCCGCCGAATACGTCACTCCCATTTCTTGCGAGATGCCGCCGGGAAATAGCCGGCGGGCCGACTGCTTCATTTTCTTTAGCGGTTGCCTCCGTCTAATGGACTGCGGCCGGCTGGCGGCAAGCCGCTTTTAAATACAAGAATTTCTACTCTAAAATCGACCAGCCATGGCTATGTTTGGCATGTTGGGAGTTAGAATGGAAGTGGAACTGACAGCATTTTTACTACTTTTCATATTTGAAGCAATTATAAAATCATAATAGCCTATATGTGAATTATATCAAATATTAGTTGTTGTTTTTTTAGCAGTGAAAGAAATCTGCAACATGGCCAAAATATTGGGTATGCATACTTTATATTTTTTTATTAATTTGCAACCATGGTAATATCTATCATAAAATCTCTGTTTTGACCGGAAGGATAAACTCAAACAAAAAGCTAAAATCTCCTCTGGTTTCACAGCTGCGCTGGCAGATTTGTGAAATATTTATAAATATTTTGTCTCTCTGCCATTCCAGGAAATTTCGTTTATGTCTTTCATTTTTTCCCAACCTCGAGTTTTTTATGTATTTGACCTTTTACAGGTGGATTAATTTGCAATTATGACCTGTACAAATGGTTCAGAAAGTGTTAAATTCCCTGTAAAAGCAATGCAAAAAAATATAAACGCATTATAAATGTTAGAAATGTATTGCTAAAACACATTACAAAGACTGTGAATTGTGAAGTACTGAATTGTGGAGTAGACTGTTGTATAGGTTTTCACCATTGCTGTGTTAAGGATTTTTTTGGGCGGGGCTCAAACGATGGCTCGATGACGCACTGGAGCTACTGCGGCTGGCCTCTCCACAAACAAGTGGATAAGACACATGCCTTTGGTGTGAGAGACCCGGGTTCGAATCCAATGTGAGACACCAATGTGTCCCTGAGCAAGACACTTAACCCCTAGTTGCTCCAGAGGCGTGCGCCCTCTGACATATATAGCAATTGTAAGTCGCTTTGGATAAAAGCGTCAGCTAAATGAATAAATGTAAATGTAAAATGTAAATGTAGAGCACGCATCAGGTCGCCGCTCAATCGCGAGTTACTGTCGACTACCATCGTTTAAGTAAGTACATGTTTCCTTTTTGTGTAACGCAATATTATGTTTACATTGTTTTTAGTTTATCTTTGTAAAATCTGTAGTCATCTTTTTTCTTGCCTTACTAGTCAAGCTAAAGTAAGACTAAAGTAAGTTAGCCTTGTTTACAAAGTTGCCGCCATGTTACTATTAACTTTCTGAAATAGCTACTTAGTTTCTTCCAGGCGTTGAGTTTTTCTTTTCTTCTAAGATGCATATGTATGTATGCGTATCTTATACGTGTGTGAGTAAGTTACAGTTTGTGTTTTAAGTTAGTTTTGGTCAGTCGAATTAAGTTACGTAACCAGTTTCTGAACTAACAGTTAAGTTACGTTACTTGAATGGACAATTATGCTGCTGCCCATTAGGTAATGTGGATCCAGCAGTAGGTAGCGAATTCTATGACAAGAAAGACTGATCAGTATAACTTGTGTTATTTTCTAACTAAATAGAATGATGTATATACGGTAGGTTGTTTTCAATTGTTTGTTCCGACACGCATGCTGCTAGTCTAGTTCACAGTGTTAGCTAACACATGCTGTTTCGCCTTTTTTACACTGAGTTCAAGCATGTTCTACATGTTGAAATGTATCTAGCTACTACAGTAGGTAGCCAAAGCTTTACATCTAGAAAGACTAACGTTAACGTTGTGTATAGGTTGTTTAAATGATTTTGTTTGTCTGAACAAGTAGCTGCTAGTCCAGTAGCTAGAGTGGCTAGCAAGTGTTAGCTAAGGTGGTGGTGATGGCGCAGTGGATAAGACACATGCCTTTGGTGTGAGAGACCCGGGTTCGAATCCACTGTGAGACACCAATGTGTCCCTAAGCAAGACACTTAACCCCTAGTTGCTCCAGAGGCGTGCGACCTCTGAAATATATAGCAATTGTAAGTCGCTTTGGATAAAAGCGTCAGCTAAATGAATAAATGTAAATGTAAATGAATAAATGTAACACACGCTGTTTTGCCTTTGTTACAGTTACACTCTGAGGTTAAGCAATGTTGCTAGTTATGTTACATGTAGAAAGGTAACTAGCTACAGTAGGTAGCCAAAGCTTTACATCTAGAAAGACTGAGTATAACTTTTGGTGTTTTCTAACAAAGCAGAATGATGTATATAGGTTGATAGGACAAACAAAATAATTTAAACAAAGTATGCTGCTAGTTCAGTTCACAATGTAGCTACAGTGGCTAGCAAGTGTTAGCTAGCACGTGCTGTGTTGCTACTTTACTTCTAGGATTTAAGGGGATTATGATGAGTTATAAATATCTGAACTGCTGTGCTTTTTATGTTTGAGGACAATGCTGTGTTCACTTGAATCACTAAACTGAATGAGTAAATTTTATTTTTAACAATTTCACTGTTCTACATTTGGCTGATCAGTTTTTTCCCCTACAGCATAGCTACTGTATATTCCTAATGTTAACAATGTGGTTTTGTTTACATTTTCTTGCAGATACCTTGACCGGAGCCTAACTGGTTATCTTCACCCAAGAGACCCACTGTTGGACAATCGTTTTGGCTTTAAAGGTAAATGCATTGTTAGTCACAATGTCTAGTTACTGGGCCAAAAGGAGAAGAATATTGAAAGGAGTTGAGAGGGACAAACAGGAAATTGCAGCGTCAAACAATGCTCTACTTGCTGCTATTCCTGACTTTGACCAAGTAAATCCTCCTGTTAATGAACATCAACATAGAATGGCTACAAGCCATGGACAAACTGTAACCTCTGAAGCACAGGAAATAACTGTTGATAAGGTATATGAAGCTGGTGAAATGTTTTCCTCAAGCACAGAAGATAGTGAAGAGGAGGAGGATTGCCTAAGGACACAATTGGCAGGGTGGGCTATTGACAACATGATCCCCCATGTGGCAATTGGTAAGCTTTTAACCATTTTGTCCAAGGATCATCCAACCCTTCCTAAAGACCCAAAAACCCTTCTGAAAACAGTGACTTGTGTTAAAACAACAGAATTCTCAGGTGGTGTATACCATCACTCTGGAATTGAAAGTGGAATACTATCACAGTTTTTAGTGTCTCCTCAATTGCAGAAGTTAACGTCAGTTTCAATGCAAGTTAATGTTGATGGACTTCCACTTTTCAAAAGCTCAAATGCCCAGTTCTGGCCAGTTCTTGGTTTAATTGAGCAATACGTGGGTAATGTCCAGCAAAACAAACTTCCATTTGTCATTGGTCTCTATTATGGGAAAAAGAAGCCAAGCAGCCTTCACTTTTTGAATCCTTTTGTAGAAGAGGCACAGCGACTTGAAACGGAAGGAGTTCTGTTTGAAAGGAGAGCACTTCCTTTCAAAATATCAACATTCATCTGTGACGCCCCTGCTCGTGCACTTGTTAGAAATGTGAAAGGTCACAGTGGATATTATGGGTGTGACAAGTGTGTTCAAAAGGGGGTCCACTACGAGAACAGTTTGACCTTTCCTCAAACAGATGCTACTCTAAGATTAGACCATGCAGTCCCTGACAAACTTTCTGATGACAGTCATCAGTGTGGAGAAACGCCATTGGCATTGTTGTCTGTTGGTTTGGTCACCCAGTTCCCACTGGATTATATGCATCTGGTATGCCTTGGAGTGACAAGAAAGTTGTTGCATCTTTGGCTAAAGGAACGGCGACTGACAAGAATTTCGCCCAGCATGGTAAAAGAGCTCTCCAGAGTACTCCTGACCTTCACACCCCATGTTGCGTGCGAGTTCAACAGGAAGCAACGATCCATGGAAGATGTTGAGCGTTGGAAAGCTACAGAATTCAGGCAATTCCTCTTGTACACTGGACCAGTCAGCTTAAAAGGCCTTGTACCAACTCAAGTGTACAACAACTTCATGCTGCTTTCAGTTGGCATCACCATCCTACTGAATGTGTCCCTGTGTGCTGACCTTACAGACTATGCACACGGAATATTGGTTCTCTTTGTTGATCACTGCAGCAAGATTTATGGAAAAGAACATGTGACATATAACATGCATGGATTGGTGCACCTCAGTCAAGATGCCAAAAAGTATGGTGTCCTTGATAACATCTCATGCTTCCCATTTGAAAACTTCCTTGGGTATCTGAAGAAACTGTTGCGCAAGCCTACACAACCACTGCAGCAGGTTGTTCGCCGATTGTCCGCGAGAAGTCAGCACAGAAGAACAAACATCTCCAAAACAAGGTCCTTGAGAGAGCACAACCATGGGCCACTCCTCAACGGTCTTTCTGTGAAAAAGCAGTATGAGGAGTGTTACTTTCAAGACTTTGTTGTGAAATGTTCAGAGGGAGACAACTGTGTCCTGTTGAAAAATAAGGACATTGTTGTTATACAGAATGTCGTCGTTGATGAAATGGACAACACTTTGGTCATCTACAAGAGGTTCCGGAACATGGTCGATTTCTTTACTTACCCTGTGGAATCTTCAAAGCTAGGCATTTTTGATTTATCTGGCCTATCAGACACACTCCGCTTTACGCATATACCAAATGTGCAGAAGAAATATTATCTTCTTCCTTGCCTGGATGGAAAGGCTGGTTTGCCGTTGATCCACTTGTAAAAATGACTGTTTTTTTGAAGGGGTGAGAATTTAAATTGTATTGCTTTTGCCTGGAAAGTGATCAATGTATACTTTATGCACATTTTTCTTCTATTTTAGATGCTGTTTGCCATTGTTCAGTTTATTGACGAGGAGGATCTGCCATTTGCAGTGGTTCCACAAGTGTCGCTCAGCGAGGGCATGTGCTATTGGCCCCCATTTAACCTCCGCAAAAAAGACAAAGGCAACAATTTAGCCATCCGCTGCACGCCTCCACACAGCACCTGTGAGAAACATCATTTTAAGTTTATGAAGGGAGCAGGTAAATGGGTCTGACTTGTGCATTTGATTTTCCTGCATTTCATCTGTGTATTTTCTTTGTTTATGGTAGATAACTGACTCTTTCATTCATTATTCCTTGCTCTAGAATCTTGGCAAGAGGCGATGAGATATTTGGTGCACTTCCAAACAGGTTCCAGCGTTGAAACGACGGACGATGACAAGAAGGGTGTAGGGAACTCAGCTTTTTGGAAATATTAATAATCAATAATATCTTGTTATTATTAATTATAAATATTTGGGTCAGTTAATTGGATTAACTTGATGTGGCTGAATTAATATTACAATCAATTAATCAGTTCTTCCAACGAACTCTTTTGATTATTAATTTATTCTAATAAAGGGTATCTTCCATGGCCACCGAAGAATAATTATTTCTTCGCCTGTACAGTACTTTGAGCCAGTAGCAAAAACCGTGATCGTAAAGTGACTTGTATTGCAAACAAAACAGAACCAAATACATATTATGTACAAGTTTTATTAACTAAATATAGATATTTATATGAATATAAATAAACTAAACAACATACACACATGAATACATAAATAGGTTAGTGATAGGATGAAATTGGAAACCGGAAGAGGGTCTATGAGAAGAACCATCAGAATTTCATTTTCACATTTCATTGAATTGAATACTTGCATTTATAATGGGAACAATTCTTGAAGTTGTTGAAAATTGAAGTCGTTGATGGTTCCGGCAGCGTCAAGTGGAAGTTGGTTGAGCGTTCTCTTTCTCCAGGAACGCATGATTGGAAGTGAGGAAGTCAAAAGGATGGGTGATTGGAGTCGTTGTTGGTTGGAGTCTTTGTTCCAAAACTCCTGAGATTGTCCTTGGTTCTTTGTGAGAGAGTCTTCTCTCTTTTCCATGAGGCCGGATCTGGTTGGAATCGAGGCCTGCTGGGCCCTGGGGCCCCCGTGGAGGGGGAGGGGGCTCCCCAGTCTCACCAGAACAGTGTTGCGGCTGGATGAAAAAACTAAGAGAGGGCGGTCACTGTTGCCTGCCTCTGATATACCCTGAGAAAAGAACCAACCCCTAAGGTTTGAATGGACCTATGAGTAAGGTGACATGTCCGAGAGGGGAAGCGGCTCTTAGTTGATTTATGGTCTTTGTCCCCAGCATGCTTAGACTGTTCATTCAAGCTCAAATAGACATAACAAATTCACATTGCATTCTAAGAGAAGGTGATGTACATCAAAGTGTGTGTCATTAAATGAGGATTAATTTGCTAGGAAGCATGATACAGGTGAGGTTATATTGACCGTTGGGTGGTTGTTCAACCACATACACCCCAATCAAACATACCATGTTGTTATACCTAATAGTACACGAGACAGTAAATCATCACAGTTTCTGTGAGGCATGTTCCTTCATAGATCAGAGTAACACCGCAAAGTTTATTTAATTAAAGATGGTCTCTCTCTCTTAAGCATGTGGCGCATGTGGCCACATTCCTTTGAGGTCGTAAAGTCTGTTATCAGTCTTAAAGTGTTCTGTAACCGGACACCCGGCTGACAAAGTAACTTCATTTGTGAGGTTAGTTTTGGGGGAGAGTTTCATAGACCTTTATATTCATTAAATATAGTGAATATGAATAATTAGTGTGTGTCTGATTGGTCCAGACCCTACAAGGGAATGAGAAAGAGAATATCAAATTCCAAGTACAGACCCCAGGCCTCTTCTGATGAAGAGGAGTCTAGTCTTCCAGATGCACCAGCAGTGCTGTCATTTGGACAACCTATTTTGAGCTTTGAAAACATTGTTCCCGGTAACAAGGTTTCAGTGCTGCCCGATGCTCCAGAAGTTGCATCGATTCCAGAAAACCAGGAAAATGTTGAGCCATCTGTAGACTTCAGAGCTGGTATGTAAAATTGCTTGATTTGTGATCCTCCAACTTAACTATACCCTTTGTTAGATTTTCAAATTTCTGCTTCCTCTTTCTCAGAACCAGGTTTCTCCCCAGAAATCCAGTCTCCACTTCTCAGAGCCAAGAGTTTCAGTACAAGTAAGTGATGTTATTTGTGAAGTTTTTTTTGTCTTGGACTGGTTTCTCGCCGCAGCAGGTTCTGGATGAAAGGTGTCGAGGTGTGTTGTACATTCCATTAGCTTTGCACAGTTCAATTATAGTTTCATTAATGAATATGCAATACCCTGCAGTGAAATTAAAGCTGTTATGTTTGCTCCACTAGCTCGTCAAGTACTAAGCTTTACACCCCCAGCAGCAAATTTACCCTGGCAGCATATGAGTGAAAACGCTGGAAGTATGTAATTTGTTGCGATAAACTAAGTGGTACATTTTAAGTCCAATTATTAAATGTATGCAATGACTTTAAACATATTTTTACATGTCAATGATTATCAATAGGAGAAAGTCATCGCTCCGTTATTGCCCGTTATAAGTTTTCAGCTATGAAGGTATATTCCAGGCCTATGTCTTAGTGTCCAGTGTTTTAACAGTATTGAAAATAGTGCCTTTAGGTATTTTTATTTGTTGTTTTTTTTATATAGATTTCCAGAGACTCCAAAATGAAAAACAAGCTGTGATGGAGGAGAACCAAGCCCTTAGGGAGGAGAACCAAGCTCTGAGGGAGGAGAACCAAGCCCTGAGGGAAAGCAATGCATGAGCAGGTGAGAACATGCACAAAAAAGTAAACTTTAAGAGAGTATGTGATGTAGGTCCAAAATTACCATATGCCTTTCATTTTGTAGCTTCGGATGACAGCGGCTCACTTCAAGAGCAGGTGAAGCAAGTTGGGAATATGTTGAAAACGTTTGCTCGCACTGGGCAATCAGGTAGAACTTGCAAACAACACCTGTGGTTGTTGGTTTAATTCCCACTGGGGCCACCTACACATGCAGTAGACCTAGATATAAATGTCATAGTTTAGTAGTTGAGGGACCAGGACTGACTATATTATTTTATTCTGGGAACCCCTGTAGGTGCAGATCAGACCTTAATGCTGCGACGTCTTGGAGAGTTTGGTGATGTTGTGCGTAGCATGGACAACAAAATGGACACTTTGCTGCAACATTTCAGTGCCAATGTGTCTGTTGGAGAGTTATCCCTGCCAGGGGATCTGTTACTCCCCCTAGACACCCAGGAAGATTTGGCATTGCTTGACAACAGTTTGAGGCAGGATAAAGAGCTCCAGGAACGATTTGTAAGTGTGCTGATTTCGTTTATAACTCCATAGGGTAATCTAAAAAGTAAAATTAAGATTGTACACTGCATATTCTACAGTCTGAATCCACAGCCTGTCACATTTTATATTTATATTTAATTTATTTTATATACTAAGCTTCAGAGAAACGTAATTTGTAACACTTTTATTTGGATTTTCAGCTTAAAGACCTAAAGACAACCGTCTGGCGAATGCTTCAGAGTATCTTCTCTAATCACCTTTCCATCAGTACAACCTGGACTGGAGTAGGGGATAAAGCATGTTTTAGAGACATATTCCTGAAGACCATTGTTCAAAGTAAGTTGGATTTTTTTTTTCACATATATTTAAGTAGATGTGTATGGTATTATGCCATTCAAATGGTATGACAGATCTGTGTTTTCTACAGGAGCCATCCGGAAGAACCCGGCAACCCAGGATGCCACTGATGAGGCGATCCAGGCTAACGTTACGCGTTACCTGAAAGGAGCATCTGACCGTGAAGGTGGGAAAAGGCGCCGCACAGCTGAGAGGGACCCACAGCTGACCCCTTAAAACTAGGCTGACTACTGACACCCCAGGATCACTGACAACTGGAACCCTTTCTTTATCCTGCAGTCAGTAACATCAAAATGCCTAAAGAAGCCAGAAGTGTCAGACTACACTCACCAAATCCACACTGTTCACTTTGGAAATTTCTTTTCTTTTCTTTTTTTTCTTCCCCGTGAATACCTCTGATACTTGATATTGCACATTTACCTGGTACCAAGTATTCTACTTACTACATTTGCTTTTTTCATTCCATCACAGTGCTTAACTTTTATTCTATTTTTAAATATAGTTTGTAAATCATTGTGCCACAGGTCAGCATTGCAGTTATAATGGTCTGTTCTACTACTGTTTTACTTCTAATTTTATATATATATATATATATATATATATATATATGTGTATATGTCAAGTTGTTTATCACAGATACAAGAGACACAGATCTTATTGCAGCACAGTGAAATCTTGTATCCCAGGTCAGCAATGCCATTATAGTGGTCTATTTTACTCCAGAGCTTTACTCTAAATTATTAGCACTTATCCTATTGTTAGAAATGGCTTGTAAATGTGATGTTATACGTCGATTTTTTTGGTATCCTGCACATTCTTTGGTACCAAATATTCTAATTACTAATGTTTACTGGTAATTATATTCATCCCAGAGCTGACCTCTTTATATTATTAACAGTTATTGTAAGTGTTATAATTTGCTTGTAGGCTAAGGCTGTTTTTTGTAACAAAAATTTAATTGTAAACCTGCATGTTCTTTAGTGTATATATATATATATATATATTTTTTTTTTCTGTTAATTATATTTCAGTGATCTGACATGTTTCAATGCCAGTTACTGTACTGTGCATGTTCTTTAGTGTGTATTATTTTTCTGTTATTTATATTTCAGTGATCTGACATGTTTCAATGACAGTTACTGTACTTTGCACTGTGGAATTAAATGTCACAATCACAAGCGGAAGCAATGATGCAAGTAATCTCTTTATTGAGAGGGTAAAAAGATCAAAGTCCAAGCAACACGGGTGGGCTGGTGGCGCAGGGACTAGATGGTCAGCGTGCAGGTGAAGAGTGCTGGTCGTGAATCCAAGTGCAGGTGAACATCCAGACGAGACGAAACCGAGAAGACACTGAACAGGAACTCGAACCGGACCAGGACTGCAGACAGGACACGCGAGGAACAAACACTGTGAACACCAAACAACGATCTGACAAAGAGAGGAGAGTGTGATGAGTATAAATAGGAGAGATGATTTGCAGCAGCTGGTGCAGAGAATGAGATCAGCTGGTACGCTGATCAGCGGAACGAGCGGTAACGCCCACTCACACGCGCTCACACACACATAACAACAATTACACGAGACATGAAGAAAACAGCGAATTCATGAACCGTGATAGTACCCCCCCTCCTAGGAACGCCTCCTGGCGTCCCCAGACTCCCTTACCTGTCGATTGTAATCATCAATAAGGGAGTGATCCAGGATGTCTCTAGCAGGCACCCAACTTCTCTCCTCCGGACCGTAACCTTCCCAGTCCACCAAGTACTGGATTCCGCGTCCCCTCCGCCTTGAGTCCAGAATACGATTAACCAAATATGTTGGTTCCCCTTCTACGAGTCGCGGCGGTGGGGGAACCGGAGCAGGCGGATTAATGCGAGAGTGAAAAACGGGTTTAATTTTGGATACATGAAAAACGGGATGAATTCTCCTGTACACTGGAGGAAGATTGAGGCGGACTGCCACCGGATTAATGATTTTGGTGACAGTGAACGGGCCAATGAATTTGGGAGCAAGCTTATTAGAAACGGAGCGGAGAGGAATGTTCTTGGTAGAAAGCCACACTTTGGAACCGACGACGTATACGGGAGGTCTAGACCGGTGGTGATCGGCCTTGGCCTTGGTGCGCGCTCCCACTTGGAGTAGAGTCTCACGGGCTCTAGTCCAAGTGCGATGACACCTCTGGACGAAAGCGTGAGCGGAGGGAACCGCGACTTCGGATTCCAGACTAGGAAAAATTGGTGGCTGGTAACCTAGACTACACTCAAACGGAGATAGGCCCGTAGATGACACTGGTAACGAATTGTGGGCGTACTCCACCATTGACAGTTGTTGGCTCCATGAGGAAGGATTCTTGGAGACCAGACATCGCAACGTTCTCTCCAAATCCTGGTTGGCTCTCTCAGTTTGGCCATTGCTCTGGGGATGAAACCCTGAGGACAGACTAACAGTCGCACCCAGTAATTTACAAAACTCTTGCCAAAATTTGGACACAAATTGGGGTCCTCTGTCCGAAACCACGTCCATCGGGAGGCCATGTAACCGAAAGACGTGGTTAACGACTGTTAACGCTGTCTCCTTGGCTGAGGGTAATTTGGGCAAGGGAATAAAGTGGGCCGCCTTCGAGAACCGGTCCACCACGGTCAAAACTACCGTGTTACCTTGAGAGGGTGGGAGGGCGGTGACAAAATCTAGAGCGATATGGGACCAGGGTCTCGAAGGAACCGGCAGCGGTTGAAGGAGCCCATCTGGGGGTCGATTGGAAGTCTTACCAGTGGCACAAACTGAGCAAGCCAAAACAAAACTGTGAACGTCGCGAGCCATGCGTGGCCACCAGAATCGTTGCTTGACTAAAGATGTAGTGCGACTAACTCCTGGATGACAAGCCACGTTGGAACAATGCCCCCACTGAATGACCTCAGACCGTAATCCCTCTGGCACAAATAACCGGTTCGGTGGACAACCGACCGGAGGCGTTACCCCTTGTAAGGCCTTCTTGACCTTCGATTCGACCTCCCAAGTGAGTGTAGAGATAATTAAGGTCTCTGGAAAAATGCACTCGGGAGTAGACGGGCGATCGGAATGGTCAAAAATGCGTGATAAAGAATCGGGTTTGATGTTTTTAGAACCCGGGCGGTACGAGAGAGTAAAGTCAAAACGTCCGAAAAAAAAAGTGCCCACCGAGCCTGCCTAGAGTTCAGTCTTTTAGCGGTTCTAATATATTCCAGATTCTTATGGTCGGTCCAGACGATAAAAGGTACCCCCGACCCTTCTAACCAGTGGCGCCATTCCTCCAACGCTAACTTGACTGCCAACAACTCTCTATTACCAATGTCATAATTACGTTCGGCAGGAGACAAACGGTGAGACAAAAACGCGCACGGATGCATTCTGTCATCTGTAGGGGAACGTTGGGACAACACTGCACCTACCCCCACCTCTGACGCATCAACCTCCACCACGAACTGACGTGATGGATCAGGGGTAACCAAGATTGGGGCTGAAACAAAGCGGCCTTTCAGTTTGGCAAACGCAGCCTCAGCTGCGTCTGACCACCTGAACGCAGTTCTGGGGGAGGTCAAGGCGGTCAGAGGCGAGGCTAGTTGGCTGAAATTGCGAATGAACCGCCGGTAAAAATTGGCGAACCCCAGAAACCGCTATAGGGCCTTACGGGAATCTGGACTTGGCCAATCTACCACAGCCTTAACCTTTTCAGGATCCATACGCATACCCTCAGATGACACAATATATCCTAAGAAGGGAACAGACTGTGCATGAAAAGCGCATTTCTCCGCCTTGACAAAAAGCCCATTCTCTAGCAGCCTCTGAAGCACTCGTCGAACGTGCTGCACGTGTTCCTGGAGAGAAGAAGAAAAAATCAATATGTCATCCAGGTAGACATATATGAACTGATCGACCATATCTCGCAGCACGTCGTTGACGAGTGCCTGGAAGACTGCTGGGGAGTTGGACAGGCCGAAAGGCATGACCAAGTATTCAAAGTGCCCCCTGGGGGTATTAAAAGCAGTCTTCCACTCATCCCCCCTCCTGATGCGAACCAAATGATAAGCATTACGTAAATCCAATTTCGTGAAGATCGACGCTCCCTGCAACCTCTCGAAGGCTGAAGACATCAGCGGCAAAGGATAAGTATTCTTTACCGTGATGCTGTTCAGCCCCCGGTAGTCAATACAAGGTCGCAGGGATCCGTCCTTCTTCCCCACAAAAAAGAACCCCGCCCCCGCTGGAGAAGAGGAGGGACGGATGAACTTAGCTGCTAGAGAATCAGAAATGTATTTCTCCATGGCCTCTCTTTCTGGAACAGAAAGTGAATATAACTTGCCCTTAGGCGGAGACGTACCTGGCAGTAACTCTATAGCACAGTCATAGGGACGATGTGGAGGGAGAGAAGCAGCACGAGACTTACTGAACACTTCCTTCAGGTCTAGATACTCCGTGGGCACGTTTGATAAATCCACTGCTTCCTCCTGAAACGAAGAGACAGAAACAAACGGACAAGCAGACACAAGACAGGACTCATGACATTCACTGCTCCACTCAGATACTGATCTCTGCTGCCAGTCTATCTTGGGGTTGTGTTTGATGAGCCAGGGGTGTCCTAAAACAACGGGTGCAAGAGGGGAGTCCAGAATGTAAAAGGTGATGGTTTCAGTGTGATTGCCAGACACGCTGAGTGTGATGGGTTCAGTAGTGAATGAAATGGTGGGAAGTGCTTGACCGTTAAGAGCGTGAACTGCGATGGTACGGGTGAGAGGCAGAAGGGGGGCCTGAATCTTGAGTGCGAATGTGTAGTCCATGAAGTTACCTTCCGCCCCAGAGTCCAGTAGTGCTCGACAGTCGTGAGTGTGGGTTGACCATCCTAGTCTTACCGGGAGGAGCGTAGATGTTGATGAGGTCTTCTCAGCGGAGATCCCACCCGACAGTAGCCTCAAATTTACTGCCGGGCTTGCCCTTTTACCGGGCAGTTGAACGCGAAGGGTCCCGCTGTGCCACAGTAAAGGCAAAGGCCTTGGGACCTCCGCCTTTCCTTCTCCTCCCGGGAAAGCCGAGCTCGCCCGACCTGCATGGGCTCGTGATCGACGACGGGGCTGACCGCGTCACCGCCGCTGGTACGCAGGGTCTCCACTGCTCCAGACATCCGAGCGGGTAACCTCCTACGTTCGACTCGAGAAAGTCGGGAATCCACACGAAGTGCCAATTCGATCAGTCCATTGAGAGTAGTTGGTAAGTCCAGGGCATAAATCTCTCTTTGGACGCGGTCAGCCAGCCCATGCAGGAACATGTCCCACTGCGCCTCCTCGTTCCATTGACACTCAGCCGCCAACGTCCGGAACTCGATGGAGTAATCAGATACAGATCTTTCGCCTTGCTTGAGGTCTGCGAGAATCCGAGCCGCTTCTCTTCCTGCGACCGCACGGTCAAAAACCTTCTTCATCTCGGCGGCGAGTGTCTGGAACGAGGCGCAGCACGGATCTTGGTTGTCCCACACCGCCGTCCCCCATAGAGCTACCCTCCCAGTCAGTATCGTGAGCACAAATGCGACCTTGCTTCGTTCATTAGCGAAGGTCCTGGGCTGTAGAGAAAAGTGCATCGAACAGCGTGTTAGAAATGCTCTGCAAAAATTCGGCTCACCGTTGTAAGGCTCAGGAACAGGTAGGCGGGGCTCTGACTGGGAGACGCTCTCTGGTGGTACGGGAGGAGCAGACGGTGTGGGTGGCGCCGTGGGAGCTCGCATAAGTTGGAATTGCTGGGTGAGCTCGGACACCTGCGCCACAAGAGCTTGAATAGCCCGACCCGACTCACTCATGTGCCTCTCCTGGGAATCCATCCGTGCAATGCTGGTCTTGACGAATTCCTCTAAGGAAGATGTGCTTCACTTGCTGCTTCCATTCTAGGTCAGATCGTTCTGTCACAATCACAAGCGGAAGCAATGATGCAAGTAATCTCTTTATTGAGAGGGTAAAAATTCGGCTCACCGTTGTAAGGCTCAGGAACAGGTAGGCGGGGCTCTGACTGGGAGACGCTCTCTGGTGGTACGGGAGGAGCAGACGGTGTGGGTGGCGCAGTGGGAGCTCGCATAAGTTGGAATTGCTGGGTGAGCTCGGACACCTGCGCCACAAGAGCTTGAATAGCCCGACCCGACTCACTCATGTGCCTCTCCTGGGAATCCATCCGTGCAATGCTGGTCTTGACGAATTCCTCTAAGGAAGATGAGGCTTCACTTGCTGCTTCCATTCTAGGTCAGATCGTTCTGTCACAATCACAAGCGGAAGCAATGATGCAAGTAATCTCTTTATTGAGAGGGTAAAAAGACTCACGACTCACTCATGTGCCTCTCCTGGGAATCCATCCGTGCAATGCTGGTCTTGACGAATTCCTCTAAGGAAGATGAGGCTTCACTTGCTGCTTCCATTCTAGGTCAGATCGTTCTGTCACAATCACAAGCGGAAGCAATGATGCAAGTAATCTCTTTATTGAGAGGGTAAAAAGATCAAAGTCCAAGCAACACGGGTGGGCTGGTGGCGCAGGGACTAGATGGTCAGCGTGCAGGTGAAGAGTGCTGGTCGTGAATCCAAGTGCAGGTGAACATCCAGACGAGACGAAACCGAGAAGACACTGAACAGGAACTCGAACCGGACCAGGACTGCAGACAGGACACGCGAGGAACAAACACTGTGAACACCAAACAACGATCTGACAAAGAGAGGAGAGTGTGATGAGTATAAATAGGAGAGATGATTTGCAGCAACTGGTGCAGAGAATGAGATCAGCTGGTACGCTGATCAGCGGAACGAGCGGTAACGCCTACTCACACGCGCTCACACACACATAACAACAATTACACGAGACATGAAGAAAACAGCGAATTCATGAACCGTGATATTAAAACATCAAATGGAAAATTGTCTGGTTTGATCAATCATATTTTTGAAAAACTGCATGATATATATTTATATATATATATATAATAAGCGGCGACAGATCGCTCGAAAATAGCGTTTGCCTCCGACGGGCCGCGGAAGGTTCGGCCTCGGTATAACGACGGCGGAACGGCGGTTGGCCAGCGGGCCGGCCGCGGAACGAAGGCGGTAGGAAGGCGCCGGTGGTCCGTCGTCAAACGTGTTTGCGATATCGCCATTCTGACGCTTCTACTGCCTCCGGAGCGCCGCCGGCGGTCCGCTGACTCATTGCTATCTGGGTCCCACCCATGATGGCATCTGTTGCCGCTTCTTGCGCTTGGCCCCGGTAATGGCTGCTTGCAGCTATATTTATCCCTGCATCCGTTCCTAAGACATTTCTAATATTATCTTCTACCTGATATGAGATGATGGAAGATCATTTCTGAGAGCAGAATCTCCAGGACTTTACCTCTGTCAGAGATCTTGAGCTCCTCTTGGCAGAAATCGTCCAGTTTGTCTCTCAGCTGATCGACAGATTCTCTCACACCATCAAAAGAGGAGAGAGAACTGAAGGGATTTTTATTTACGACTGTAGATTAAGGAGGAGCTGAGAAAGACTGGAAACTCTACAGAAAACAGAAATGAAAGCTCATCACCTCCACACTTTTAGCCAAAAACCTGCACTACTATCAGATTTGTGCGGCTCTTGTTGATCTTTAGTAAATCTCCTCAATCCAGCACTTTCACTTCTTACTAAAACCAGGAAGTATGACCATATTAGCCCAGTTCTATCAACACTGCATTGGCTCCCAATTAAACATTATATAATTTAGTCTTCCTAACATTGGGAAGTTTAAATCTATACTAAAAACACATCTCTTTAACCTGGCATACACATAGAACATTATACATTTCTATCATTCAAATCAGTTAAATGATTGTGAGGCTGCATAACCTAGGTCAGCCATAACCGGGAAAACTTCCAATAATACCTGATGTACTCGTTACATCATAAGAAGAATGGCATCTACACTACAAGGCACTGATCCTCAACAAACCAGTCTCCATACCGGCGTAATTACTCCTATCTTCAACCAGATGGAACTAGATAAATAATCTGAATGTTCTGATCCAATAATACTTATGACCTATAATGCTGCCTGAATCATAAGCATACTCTGTTCATTCGTTGATCAGAGGCCAACGCCCCCCCCCCCCCCCCCCAAACTGAACCTGGTTTCTCCCAAGGTTTTTTTCTCCCTCCATTCTGTCACCTGATGGGGTTTTGAATTTAATATTCAACTATATTATTGATCTGTCTGCATTGAAACCATTATATGATGTTTTATTAACAAAGTTCGGGAGGCACGTTCAGATAATTAACACGGGTGGATAGCACTCAGCAATCAACGATAAGAGGTGTATATATAGACTCAGCAGTCTCACATCAATCCATTGACAGTTTAGGAGCACCGCTCCTTCTCCACACTTCTAGTCCTAACTACTTACATAGGGGGGAGTACTCCGAGCTCGGAGCCCTCCCCCCGGACAGCACGCCAAATACGCTTTAAACTTTACCCCCTCTAATTGTATGTTAGTGTGAATTTGTGAAATGAGAACTGAACTGAGCTGGACGATGATATCACTGGCTACGCTTACACTTGGCATTAACATGCGATCACCATGATCTGATCAAGCAGAGCTGATGCCATCTGTGGTAGAAAAAATGTGCGTTCTATACAGAAAATGAATTTTGTTGCAACTTTTGGGTGCAAAGGCAAACATTTCAGTATATTTTCAATGTACTTCGCACTCGACTGTATCGCAAAACCACACAGCTCTCAGTTCCGGAGAGAAGAGGGAGAATAATGACAGTGGGTGGGGTTTTGTGTGACGTACACCTGTGAATGCAGACACGATGGCTGGATTGCATTTACATTTCACTGAGATCCTCGACTAACTCTGGACCAGGACACACTGATCGGATAACATTCCAATCAGAAGCGCGTTGGCACTTGTCTTTTCAATGTGTATGTGGACAACATCTGGATACAGGTCGCATGTTAATGCCAAGTGTAAACGCAGCCACTGCTTACACCAGAGCGGCTATATATATATATATATATGGATGAACTAAATGACTTTTTTACAACAAAAATTAACCATCGCTGAACTTACTTAAGCTGGACTATGACGCTATTTTCTTTTAGCGCTGCTGTATAGCAGAAACAACTTTGTTGCATTATTTTCCTGTTATCACTGTAAAGCTGCTTTGAAACACTCTGTATTGTCAAAAGCTCTATATAAATAAAGATGACTTGACTTGACAATGTCAGCTTCATTCTTTTGATATTCATTATATCATGTTAGAACTACAAGTTCTGTAACTTTATTTTGATGGTCCCTTTTGAACATTCTGTTGAGAAATTCAGAAACAGCCCTGATCATTTGGCAGGGCGGAGTAAATTTTATCAGGAAAAGCAGTTCAAAGGCTACAAGTAGAGTCTGGCTGATGATATAACAACCAAACACACAGATCAACACTTCAGTCAACAGCTTATTCTGCTCTCATGAAATGTTTCTCTGTGAGTCTCTTGCTCAAGTTCACTATGATCATGGTCTTCTAGATCTCTGTTACCTGCAGGAATTGGATGGGATCCTGTGTGTGTGAAAGCTGCTCCAGCTCAGCGTCTCTCCTCCTCAGATCATTGATCTCCTGCTCCAGTCGCTCTAGTCGTCCTTCAGCTCGACTCACTGCAGTCTTTTCCTGATCTCTGATCCGCTGTGTCGCCTCAGAGCGGCTTCTCTCAAGGGAGCGGATGAGCTCAGTGAAGATCCTCTCACTGTCCTCCACTGCTGTCTGTGCAGAGCGCTGTTACACACACATCACAATCACACAGTGTCGTCAGCGAGTCCTGACTGAGACGTCTCAAACTTCTCTTCTTCTCCAGACTCACCTTATGAGACGCCACAGCCTCTATCAGCTGCTGAAGATCTTTCTCTCTCTGCTGGATCCTCTGCATCTCCTTCAGCTGGTGCTAAAGGACAAACCAATAACAGGAGAAACATCACAGAAATCATCAAGTAAACAGATATGAATCCAATATCTGTGAAATGGTGAGAAGAGAATGCATCCAAAATCACATACTCTCTTGAATAGGTAGTTATTTTGAATATGTTTATTTCCTTCTACACAGTATGAATGTCTGTAGTATGAATGTAATCTGGGCGTACTACATTCACCATGTTTTAATTATCGTGTGACCTACCAGCGTCGCCACCAGCTTCACTGCCACAAATCCTCTCCTGTGGCCTAATGGGATAGTAAAGTGTTGATTGTATGCATACTTCAGAAATTCGCCTGAAGTAGTAGGACATCCGTGTACTTTCTGCTTACTCTTTTATGAGTACTGTGAATTTGGACATACTTCTTTTGTCACATACTATTTTCACCTACTATATAGTAGAGAAGTATTTGATTCTGGATGCAGCCTTAGAGTACCCCTAATTTATTTACCCCTTATGCTACCCCTAATGTCCTTTTTAAAGATTGAAACTTTTGGACCCTATTGACTTTCAATATTCAAAAAGTTTATAGGTCACTCCAAAGGGAGTTACTCTCTATTTCATTGTCACTGTTTCTGAACTCCCTGAAATGCCTCCATTGTATGTCTTGAGTTTTTTGCAGGGAACAAACATGTCACAATATTTCTCAATTAATGAATTCCCACCCAAGGAATATAAGGGGGCGAGGACTGGTTGAGTTAGTGCCCCTGTGAAAACAAGTTTGGACCCCCTTGTGGCCCCCCTAAATGTGAAGTGTGAAATTATTTTTACAAAACTGTTTTTGCTATCGTTTTTTACATCCGTTATTAGACAATGGCAACGCGGAACACAAATGTAACCCACACATTTTCTAGAGGGACTGCTTAAAGCAGAACACAACAGCTGGTATTATTTATTGAACCTTATAAAGAAGTTTTCTTTGAGCTTTTTAAACTATGCAAGGTAGCTATTTCAATCCCTGTTAGTACTGTTTCTTGTGAACAAAGTTCTTCTGCACTAAAGCTGGTGTGGTGAAAACCTATCTCAGGTCCACAATGTCAGATGACAGATTAAGCAATTTAGGTGTTCTAAGTATTGAGTCAAGGAGGGCACAGGCCTTAAATCTAGAGGAATTTGCTGATCTTTTTGCAAAAAAAAACACAAATCGTAGAATACAGTTAATGTGACTGATACTGAATATGTAATGCAAATGTAAAAATATAATGGAAATGCAATTACAGTTACTGTGACTAATACTGAATATGCAATGCAAATGTAAAATAGAAATGCAAATACATTGTTGAATGATTATAAACATGGTATGCTGCCTGTTAATGCCTGCAGTGCAGTGCAGAAAATGATATGACAACAATACGGTCTAAATGTAACTGGCCCCTCTAACAGTACAACTGGCCCCAGCTAGACTTGAAATTAAACTGTAAATTATCATTATGGGACCTCTTTAAGTTCATGCCTGTTTCTCTGTCCTCTGTGCTGCAGCTGATACAGTGTTGTGGTTTTTATGTTCATCCATCACACACAGCACACATATACACTTCTGATCAGTGCGGCAGAAAACCTCAAGGAGCTTGTCGTGTTTCTTGCAGATCCTCTCCTGCAGTCGACCAGTGGTATCGATCACTTTATGTGGCTTACGTGAGTGAAATTCCTTATGAAGGTCAAAATGAGTTTGACAGTAAAGCCCAATTTATACTTCTGCGTCGAACTTACGCCGCAGCTACGACTGTAGGCTGTGTGTAGTGTGCGTACCCTTCGGCGTACCCTGACGTGCACCTCTCCAAAAATGTAACAGCGCGTCAATTCTACGCGGACGCAAGCGCTGTGGTTGGTCTGCTAGAACCCCTCCCTCAGGTTTCACATGTTCTCTCTGCATGTGTAATTGCGCGTCAATGAAGACAACGACGCAGAAGTATAAATGAAAACCAACGCGTAGTGGCTCCGGCGTAGGTCCGACGCAGAAGTATAAATCAGCCTTAAGACTCCAGAAACACCAGACAGGACTTGACGGCTTTGTGTTTTCTTCCAGTACAGGCGTCACACTGCACATCTCCATCTCCAGCATAACAGTCAGCAGAAAGTTTAGTTTTCTTCAGTTTCTCCTCCACTTCAGTCAGAAGGGTGTTTTTAGCTAAAGCAGGTCTTGGACTGAAGGTCTGTCTGCACTGAGAGCAGCTGTAGACTCTCTTCTCATCCTCCTGATCCCAGAAGTCTGTAATACAGATCTTACAGTAACTGTATCCACAGGGAATGGTCACTGGATCCTTCAGGAGATCCAGACACACTGCACACACAAACTCTTCCTGTGAAATTCTGGTTTCTGCCATTTTTACTGCATGAAGATAGAGACACAAACACACAACAGCTCAACTAAAATTCAGTTTCTCTGAACTTAGGTGATTCCTGTTTGTGACGCGTGTAAAACAGGTTTGTCTGTAAAGCAGATTCCTCATTCCTGGTCCAGAAGAGCCTCATTCCTGCTAAGTTTTTAGTTTCTTGTGTGTTCCATAACAAATTTTGTTTAATCACTCTCAGACACGCTCAGAGTATCAGTTAGAGAGAAGTGGTCATGGTTCATAGGTTTGCCTGTTCTTTCTGACTGTGTTTCTCAGTCTCCAGTTCCGGTGCACCTTTCTGCTCAAGTTTGGACTCTCATTGCTCTGATCATTTTGGGATTTTCAATGTTGATCATCGGACCTCAGCCCATTGCAGTCTCATCGCTGCCAAGACCTGAACAGTGTCCTGCACCACTGTGTCAGACCATCTTAGAGAGAGGTATAAGGGTACAATGTGTTACTTTAGAGTGATTTATTGCCCCCCATAAAGCCCCGCCCCTCTTCGTTTGTGACGCCGTGGGAATTTCCCATGCTAGACCACGCCCCTTCCAGATTGGTCACGTGACCGTGGGAAATCCCCGAGATACTCAGCCCTCCCCCCCCTCCCTCCCTCCCACTTCCGGCCTGTACACCTGAACATGGAATTTCTCCCCACGCTAACTCCTCCACCGGATGCAGTTTGTTTTCCGAGATCTATTCAGGATTTTCAAAAAAAGAATTCTACAGATGTTCATTATTCTACCATCCAAGTACAAGATTATACATCTGTCACCTGTGGACAGCATTGTGTCTTTTTTCTGTACCATATGTCGCAAGGGGTTTAGTATGAAAATATAATGAAATTTGACCATAATGATAATCTTTTAAAAAATGATTCTATGGTATCTCTTTTTGTGAAAAAATGTAATAGTGTTAGTAAATCATTTAAAGGTTATACAGTGCGTGCAATCTGGTAAAATGTTCCAGTCGTATTAATTTGTGATGTATTATATATGTGTATATGTTACAAATAAAATGACACGTAAACAGATGAAACGTTTCTTTCTTTTATTTGACAGCAGAAAACAATAACATCACACACATCTTTTAAAATAATAAATAAAAACATTCATGAAATTCACAGTTTTGAAATAGGTTGCACTAAATCACCCATATGGTTATATTTGTAAAACAGACAAACCCCGTTACATCAACACATTTAATCGTTAAAATTTCAACCAGTGTTTAGTGTCTAATGCAGGTGAATTAAATACACTTTCATCCAGTGTGTTTGAATGTATGTGTGTTGCAGAGTCATGATATCCAACTTTTTTGACGATTTAGGTGGTACAGTCTCAAAATCACCATCGGATGTTTTTCTTTTAAGCGATTCAATCATGTGCCTAACATGTTGGTTGGTTACAGTCGAATAAGGTACGTGTAGTTCTGCAAACGCATCCAGAAACTCGCGCCACCTCATCGGACGCCTGTTGTCACTTATCATCTGTGGTGACGTCACACTTTTCAGTAGATCAAACACATGAGATCCAGGGATGATTCTCCCTTTATAAACAAATTCTCCATTATCAGTCCATGAAGCCAGATGTTTGGCTTTGGACATTTTATCCAAAATTTATTTTACATTTTTTAATCTTCTTTGAGACACATTGTTTAGTTCCTTTGATACGATTGCATCATCAGTGATGTCACTTGTGCTATTTCCGGTACTATGGGGTGTGTCAGTTGTCTCTTGAGGCATTGTAAGGGTTAGAGTGTTACTTTCCATATCATGGTGTTTTACCGCATTAAGAAATCGTTGTAAAGCATTAGTGTAAAGTTTTGCTTTTTCGTGTGTGTCCAAATCATGTCTCCGTAATATATGTCTAATAGATGAGTCCAAGTTATCCTCCACGAACGTATGAATATTTCCACGAGGCGGTGCAGACCTCAATCTGTCCATTTGATGCTTTGGCACTAGATACATTTTTTGGGAGAGGGGTCTTGCTCAGCATAAGACCATTGGATTAATGCGACGGTATCAGATACAAAAGAGAAATGTTTTATGGCATACGCATTACTAAAAAGGCGCTGTGTGAACTCTTCTGGATCTGTCAGAAGCTCCGCGATCGGGAGATGGGTACCCAATGAGAACCGACCCCACAATGTGTTCAGGATTAGCTTACTTATAAATCTTTTTGCAGGGTTGTGTGAAATATTAGAAACATCCAAACTAACTCCCTGGTTTTCAAGATAATCGTTGACATAAGACTGTTCGTGTTCGTCTGTCACTACATGTGTGGGAATGCCTGAGGCTTCCTGTTTGAATTTTAGAAATGTATTTACATAGCCACTGAACAAGGTGTCAGATGTCTGTTCAAAATGCCATACTTCATCCATTTTCAACACTTTATAGCCTTGTTGAATAGCACGCTGTAATTCGACGGAGACCCACGACCCTGTAATACACCTCTCTTCATCCGTATGACTGCACTGATGGTTTTGAATCTGATTCTCAGCGCAAGTCCTACACAAAGGAAACATTAGCTTACCACCGCATCTGTAAGGCAGTACGGGGTGAAATAGCTTGCGTGGGGGCAGGACTGGGGCTTTGATAAGACCAAAATAATTCTCTATAGATTCAAAATCCTTAAATTATTTTTAGGATGTCCGATAGGATATGTTCTCTATAGATTCAAAATCCTTAAAAATTATTTTAGGATGTCCGATAGGATATGTTTTACATGATTGTACGTACAGATACAACGATGTGAAATCATAATAATCTACCCTCTCACCCTCAGCAGTTTCGTGGTACAACTTATATGCGTTTGCCCGGTGGCCCTATAAAGCATTGTGAGGTTTCACCCATCAACATGATAGGGCCCGAATTTGACTTCACCGTGATTTAAAGCATGTTGCACATCTACGTTATGCTTTTTTTGAAAATATTCTAACCACTGTATAGTCGAATTTGAAAAAGTTTTGTGTTGATTAACGTATGCATGGCTGTGGGTGAGAGCCAGTGTGTCGCGTGTCAGAAAATTAGTTTTGAATACTTTCATACACGTCCCTGCTAGTGTTACTGATTTAAATGGATCAATGTTTGTGATTTTTAAAAACTCATCCCTATATCTCAAACAGGCCTGGCGTAGAATAATCACGTCATTCCGACAGTAAAAAGCTAGTTCCTTTTTTAAGTCAAACAAACCCGATACGCCTGCTTACCATAGATCAAATCTAGTACGTTCGGATTGACTCATCGTCTCATAGCCGTAAAACTCTTTTGCTGGATACGGCCCCAGATAATCAGCATTCTCCAATCTATTGAAGTGATGTGGGAAAAAACCCTTATCGCTCACACTTAGGTTTAACACAGCTGGTGTCTTTGCCAAAGACATTGGGAGAAACTGAAATGAATCGATAAAGCGTTGTTTAAACGCTGCGTCATACATGTACAAGATACAACATCCTTGCATGATAATTTTCGGCGTTAACCCTTCCTTGGTGAGGTATTCCACTAGAATAAAATTGTCAAAACCGGACGCGTTGTGTGCTATGAATGTAAAGTTGGCATATTTTGAACGTCTGAAGTGTCTGTTCCAGTAGCTTCAAATACCTCACCAGCGTGTGTCATTGCACATACGTAATTAGCGGTATGTCTACCATTTTCAAACATAGTTTCAAAATCGTAATAGATGTATTTTTCATCATGTGCTTCAGACTTCAGAGGCTGAATGTAACATTCATGAGCCCCTTCGCTGTGTAAAACTTTGTGGCAATGCATACATAAATCTGGAGCGCATTTGTGGGGTTTTAATTTATCACCGCATCTTGTGACCCTACAAGTAGTGTGGCATTTTGAGCAAAAACGAAAGGTATCACATTGCGATCTTTCGTCGGGTACTCGTGATTTTTTATGTGTATTGTAGCAGAATGTATTTCTACAGAATCTGAGACAATCTGGACAACGTCTATACTTTGTAGTATGTGTCCTGCACTCTGACGTATTGCATATATTACATACATATTTGCATTTGTGTGTCCTCGTATCGTTGTGTCCCTTGTGGCAGTATTGGGAGACATAGCTACTCCCTATAAAACCTTTCAAATTTTTTATTAGATGGTAATGGTCCTCGTGATTATACAGATTCACAGTCTTTGGATGAATTTCATCTGTGTTTTTGTACACGACCAAATACCACGATTTTTAGATCATATTTTTTTTTCGAAAAAATTGTGAAATCCTATTTTTTTCATGCAGTGTGAAACCGAAACTTGTATGGATTTCGTACGCTGGTCTTTGTAGTTGTTGATCTGTAAACGACAGATTAAGAAAATAGGCTAGACAAAAACTCAAGCACATGTTGTTTTCAAAATTATTAGGACTGAATAAATGCATTTTATTCCTCTCTATAGATTCAATGATCGCATGAGTTGTAATTCTTCTCCTATGACTCCCTCCAGGCTTGTCCATAACTACAGAAATCTGTAATGATGGTGTTGTGTCTGTGCTTACAGCACCGTTACTCTGTGTCGCTTGTTCAATCTGTTCGATAAATAATGTAGGATCGTGATTGTTCTCAGGTGTTAAAACTGTATTTATGGACGTGGGTAGACTATCGCCAGACAAGGCTATGTTTACATACCCCGTATCGCCAGCCATCAATCGAGAAAAATCTACAATCTCATTTAAAATATTATGCAGATGTATATTATAAGTAACTTAATCATTTGTGTCTATTTCACGGAGATTAAGTGTCCTATTAATTTCTACCCCATTGAAATGCAGTCTCGGTATTATTGTGAACTGTCCTACACGGCCTCCCTCAGTCGCGAGGTTACGTATTTCTGACTGACTCAGCCCCATTTCTGGAAGCTGTGGATCATAGCTCGTTTGAGGTGAATCACCTGTACCGATCTGTACGTTTTCATTATCATTATGCACGGGTGTTTCTAACCATCTTTGCTGTTCGTCTATAATATTTTGCAATCGTTCGGTAGTGGTTAGTTCGCTTGTGTTTAGCATTTGTAACTGATTGCTTATTAATTCCCGTAATTGATTATTAATCTGCTGTCTTGATCGCTCGTGTTCTACGTCATCAGAATCTGAGTCGGTTCGAGCTCTTTTAGAAGGCATTTTGGTATGTTTTATTTAAAATTGTGTAAAACAAGCACATACTACCATTCATAAACAATATTGTCAATTAATGTGTACGATTAACAAAGTGTAACAGAAATAGAATAACAATTTAACAACAATACTAAACCACCTACACATGTCTGTATCACTAATAAAGATCACATAAAATAATAGCAACCAAATGAATTTTAAAAATAATAACTAAATGAATTTAAAAATAATAACCCTCAAATGAGTTTTAAAAAAGAAATTACAAAGTAACATTCAAAAGGAAATAAAATGAAAAAACACAGGGGGGAGGGTATGCATCCCTATCTTCTCATAAAAGCATCATGTAATTCCCTCAACATTCTCTGGATAACATTTAGTCATTCAGAAAATAGAGACATGGCCACCGTTAGCAATTGTTGATCAGACCTTACCTAATCGACTTCTTGCTGTACGCTTAAGAGCTCGTTACGCAATTGTCTGTTTTCATCTAATGCTTGTTCGTCACAGTTTCCGAAAAACTCCACGACGCTTCTCAAGTCTGCAGTGTGTTGGTTTTGGCGATCAGCAATCGTATGTAGAAGTCCAACTATTGTCGATTGTGAATCAAACAGCAGTCCTTCGGTTTGTTGATACGATAAGGGCTGTGACACAACATCTAAAATTCGTAGGATATTCCGGTTGGCGCTGAGAAATGTTTCATAACTCAACCTCTGAAAATCGCGCTCACTGAATAACGGTCTAAAGGCACCCGCAGATTCTCCGGAGTCACTGGTGTCTGATGAATTCTGTTCAGGCTCAATTATATCCAATACAGCTGCTTGGGATTCGAGGAATATATTCAATTCTCTTTCATCATGATCTTGTACTAGAAGAAAGCATAACAATAATTATTATATTTATTATTTATTACATGTGATAAGACAAAAATGTATAGTATCTTACCACTATCTTCCGATGAGCTTTCGTATGAGCCGTGAGACACGGGTAAATCCGTGTCTCGTATCTCGTATTATCCTCTGGCTTCGGGCTCTTGGTAATTCGTTGGCGATGTACATTCATCAGTGGAGTTTTGTCCTGGAGAAATAATATTTATTTTATTATTTTACAATATACAAATAAATAAACATACAAATAACAAATAAACATAATGATGATTGTCATTTTGCCTACCGTCGTTTGGATATCCTAATTGTGCCCCATTATCTGAATCATATTCTCCATAAACATCACGAAGACGCTTCATTCCTCTCCCAGAGGTAGGACGGTGTGTGCGCTCGTTATAATTTCCATTCCAGTAGCTGCATGAAGGCACCTGATACGACTCGCTTATGTCAGGTGCGTTCACTTCAGCCTCCGGCGATCTGTTTGGCTGTGCACAGACAGGCACTTCAGGACTACCCCAAGGAGTGACGTTATCATACGCCTGCACTGAGTTGTCCATTATCGCGTGCGGGTCCCCCTCCGAAGCCTGTGGCGTTGTGGAAACAGGAGTCTGTGGCGGACGGAGTTCGACGCTACCTACAGTATTGTCTTGTAAAAAACTGTGTAAAACCCCCTCTGAAAAGCATTTGTTATCTAAAATCCAAATAAACAAATATATACGTTACTGATACTAACCATTTCAGTAAAATATATTAAACAATTTGAATGTTTTATAAAAAACTCACAATGAGGATCCAGAATTTCTGCTAAATCGCCATTATAATATAAATCCGGGAGTGATTCCTCTGTTCATGTTAATAAAAGAGAGAATAATAATACTTTTTGTTAAAATGAGAAATGGTGCTAGCAACATACCGTGGTGATCTCCTGACATGTTTCGCGTAGAGCCTCGATTCGGTTGACTGTTCTGGTCGAAGTGAAGAGTTTGAATGAAATAGCCGTTCATAATTTAAAGATTGCATCTCGTGATTTCAAAAACACCTTTTTTTCCTGCGCATTCCTTTTTCAAAGAACATCTTTCAACTCTGCATGTGGTAGGGATTCTGATATTTGATTTTACAACTAGAAAAGCATATGGCGACTGTCTCGCACATACACCCCGATCTCATCAGATAACCTCAGCAATAAAATAATTCTCGACCTCTTACGAAAATAACACTTGCAGGAGGGCACAGCTTGGGTCAAACACCAGGGGTCAGATATTGTGACGACGTGTATGCTTGCGTCTGTGTGTGTGTGTGTGTGTGCGTGTGTGTGTATGTGCGTATGCGTGTGTTCTACTTCCCACGATCCAGGTGTGGAGGTGTGTCGTGGGAGGAGTCAGTGTCTGGTGCACCGTTCAGCCATTTCTGGTCGGAGCGCGGAAGTGTTCGCAAGTGTTTCACAGCGGTTCTCACGGAGCTTTTTGGAAACCAATGTCTATGTTCTTCTTTCAGCAAAACGGAGTTTTGTAAAAACGTAAGACCTTTTTTAACATTATACAACGTTTTTAATACCTTTAAACACTAGTTAATTGTAAAAGTATGTTAGAAAATAAAACTATTTGCATGATATCATTTTAATTCTAGAACATGTATGCAGCTTTTAAAATGTATGTGCTTTAACGATACACATTGTTTTAATGTAAATTTTATATGTGTTTTATTTTAAAAGGTCTTTCACATTTACATTTGAAGTTGTACTTTTCACAATCACAATGATCTCACCTCTGACTATGGCTTCTATTATACATTTTCTTTAAAAAGATTAAAATGTATTGTTTTTAATGTTTTTTCATCATTTTGAACATTTTGAACATTTAGCCCTAGTGATCGTCTGTGATTTTCCATGCTTAATCTGTTCAGACCAAAACGGGGAGGAAGGTGAGGAGTTAGCGTGGGGAGAAATTCCATGCACAGATGTACAGGCCGGAAGTGGGAGGGAGGGGAGGGTTGGGGATTTCCCACGGTCACATGACCAATCCGGAAGGGGCGTGGTCTAGCGTGGGAAATTCCAACGGTGTCATAAACGGAGAGGGGCGGGGTTTTATGGGGGCAATAAATCACTCTAAAGTGACACATTGTACCCTTATACCTCTCTCTCATCTTGCCTTGCTCATATTCTCTGTTTACTTAAGATCTAGTTGCGAATGTAAAGACAGTTTATTGTGTTCTCTCGCGTGACAGAAGCAAGACAACACCCTTAAAAGTTCAGTAATTCTGTATCCTAAATACTAAACTAGTACTGCAGGACTGTACTATCCATGCACATTGTTTTGTTAAATTCATGTGTGCTCGTAATCGTTTACCAAAATAACTTCCCCTACTTCTTACCATCCAATCAATTCTCCACGAACAAAAAAATTGATAATAGCGACGTATCATAACGTCTATCATACTGACATTATCACGGAATATTGAGTCTTTTCAGAAATGCACGCTAACAGTTTCTTCATCTTCACAAGCCATGTGTTTGTTGAGAGTGTCTGTCTGCAATTTTGTGTGTGTGAAAATAAGTCAGGATTTAGTTTATAGATAGTGTGTGATGCCATGTTCCCGCTTTATTAGGGCGAATGACTCACATCAAATGTGTCTAATACTGTGTCCTAACAGACACGATGCGATGATATTCCAGCGACAAGCAATTTGTCTGTCCATATGTGACACGACTACGAGATGCAACAAAATCAATCAAAAACCTCAGCCAATCAGAGCAGCGTGTGGGCAGGGTCTCGCTGCAAGTGCATGACCCCAGATATTAATCTTGACGAAACTCGCAAGGAAATGGATATGTACATAATCTAAATTAACAAATAATCACACAACCTAAACATTATCAAAATACATATAGAGTGTAATGATGCTGGAGCTGAAAATATGTTAACCGATGTGGATCTATGTACAAAGGGTTTATTGAAGAAACAAACATACATAAAAGCCAAACACTGTTTGATGAAGCTTGGAAACCTTTACAAATCTTTTGTTTCAATTCAGTGGTTCGGAGCATGTTTTAAACTGCCGAAGTCACTTGATTGCATTAAACGTGGCTTCATTACATCATAACTGTTTCGAAACATTTAAAAATTTCAATGGGTCACCCCTGGATGGCAATAATCTCTGTGAACCCATTGAAAGATTATGTGTATTTCAGTTAACTTTATTTAGATGCATTTACATTGTTACTTTGCCTCAAGATGCAATCAATTGAAACTATGTCTGTTAAGGTGTGAAACAAATGACCCATACAGAAGTATGGCCCATAGAAACTGATGGGTGTGAATGACAAAGAAACAACATTGCTGCAGTGTTGATCATTCTCCTGTGGGAGGTTCTGACAGTTTTCTATTGTATGTAGCCCTTTTGTCTTCATGTAAAGTTCTGTCACACAGAATAATCGTATATCTTTATATTGATATTATACCTTTGGGTTAAGATTATTTGAAGGACGACATGCTAACATCATTGCTGCTGAAGAACTGCTACATTACAAACCTTAAATAAATGATTCTCCCCACACAAATTCTAGTCAAACTTTTTTATATATTAGAGAAATCTGATACATTGCCAAGCCACCAAAACGCTCTGTCAAATACAGCAAAATCTAACACCATGAATAGTGCAGATTCACGGAGAATCATTGAACAAGTGTCTATGGGTTTTACCTGAACTCTGATCAGTTTTATACATTTGTGCACATTTGTATAGTTAGAAGGAACAGTGGTAGTTAATAGTCTCTCATTGGCCTGTTCAGCTGAGCAATCCTGTGAAACTCATTCCACACTGATGACATAAAATGTTCTCTCATACATGAATCTTCATGTGGTACTTAAGGGTTTCTTTATATCTGAAAGTCTCTTCACAGTGGCCACATTTAAACGGCTTGTCTCCAGTGTGAATCCTCATGTGCCTGTTAAGGTTTCCTATATGGTTGAATTTTTTCTCACATTGTTTACAGGTGAAAGACTTCTCTGTCGTGTGAATTCTTATGTGGTCTTCAAGGTGTCCTAGTTGATTGAAATTCTTTCCACACTGAAGGCACATGTAGGGCTTCTCTCCGGAGTGAATTCTCAAGTGGACTTTAAAGTGTCCATTATCATTGAAACTCCTTCCACACTGAGGGCAAGTATAAGATTCTTTACTGGTGTGAACTCTCATGTGCTTTTTAAAGCTTCCTTTCAGAGTGAAATGTATTTCACACTGCTGGCAGGTGAAGAGGCTTTGTCCAGTGTGAATTACCATGTGGGCATTAAGGTTTCCTTTTCGGTTGAAACTTTTTCCACACTGTTGGCAGGTGTAAAGACTCTCTCCAGTGTGAACTACCATGTGGACTTCAAGATTTCCATGTTGAGTGAAACTCTTTCCACACTCAGGGCAGGTGTAAGGCTTCTCTCCAATGTGAAGTCTCATGTGCCTGTTAAGGGTTCCTTTTTGAGTGAATCCCTTTCCACACTGTTGGCAGATGAAAGGGCTCTCTCCAGTGTGAATCCTCATGTGTTCTTTAAAGTGTCCTTTTTTAAAGAAACTCTTTCCACAATGAGTGCACATGTAGGGTTTCTCTCCAATGTGAACTCTCATGTGGACTTTCAGGTTTACACGTTGATCAAAACCCATTCCACACTGAGGGCATGTGTAAGGCTTCTCTCCAGTGTGAATTTTCATGTGCCTGTTAAGGCTATCTTTCAGAGTGAAACTTACTTCACACTGATGGCAGTTGTAAGGCTTCTCTCCAGTGTGTACCATCATGTGCTTATTAAGGCTTTCTTTTTGAGTGAATCTGTTTCCACACTGTTGGCAGGTGTAAGGCTTCTCTCCAGTGTGAATTCTCATATGGACTTCAAGGTTTCCTTTACTGAAACTCTTTCCACATTGAGGACACGTGTAAGGCTTCTCTCCAGTATGAATTCTCATGTGCCTACTAAGGCTTCCTCTTTGATTGAATCGGTTTCCACACTGTCGGCAGATGAAAGGGCTCTCTCCAGTGTGAACTCTCATGTGGTCTTTAAGGTATCCTTTTCTATTGAAACTCTTTCCACACTGTTGGCATATGAAGTGACTTCTAGTGTCTATCTTCTGAACTCTTTTTTGTGAGGAAGTCTTTTCAGGCTGTGAGCAACTAAAAGATTTTTCCCCAGTTAAGAGATCAGAATGATTGTTATATTGATCTTTCTCTTCAATTTCGTTCAGTACTTCACTCTCCTCTTTCAGTGTCATCAGGTCTAAAAAAAGACAATTAAAAGTTAACCCCACTTTAATGGCACAAAGCAACAGACATCAAAACATTTATAAAAATTTGATGTAAAGCATCAAAGCCAACATACAACTAAAAACTATGCCACTGAAAGAGGTGTTGCATGTTCTCTGAGAACCCTTCTCAATATTGCTCACTTTACTTGCTTTAGGACACATCTCAAGAACTGTCAAGATGGCAGCTAAATACCTTATTTAAAAAACCTAGTTTGACCCAGGAGGTCTGGTTAATTATAGACTGATCTCAATCTCCTATTTGCTACATCTTCTATGGGACAGGTGGCCAACCCTGTCTGGAGGGCAACCTTCCTGCATTCTTCAGTTCCAACCCTGATCCAACACACTTAACTGTTATACCTTGAAAACCTTGATTTGTTGGTTCAGGTGTGGAGCTAAAAGTTGTTTAGACCCCTGTTTGAGGGGTTAAGACCCTAAAAAATGAAAGGAACGAGGGGGAAAACAAGCGAGGACAAACTCCCTGCACAACCATTAGATCAAAAACTGAGTCACACAGTAATTCCATGTAATGATTTACATAAAGAAAACCGGCAGGAAACGGAATGTTATAACTTTGGAATGACCCATCGCTGGCAGATGGAGTTGTGATATGATTCCCTTCACACCACTGTACAAGCTCACAAGCAAGATATTAAGAGATCATGACTGACAACTTGTATCACTCTCTATGTAAATAATGGAGATGGATGATAGGAGCCGATGTAACTTGAGGTTAGTGGGTTTATCAGAATCCAAAGAGGGATTACCAGAATCCAAAGAGGGATCGGACCCAATTAGGTCCCAAAACATAACATATCCATTTAAGCTCAGGGAGATGTATTTGCGCAGTGAGACGTGTAGCTCTGGGCGCGCTTTAGATGTGTGATGCTGCGCGCACAAAACTTACCATACATCACGCGAGTACCAATCTGAGAGACACGGGTACTTTAGCGTCTATGTGCGCTTGAATGAGGTGTTGCTTAAAAAAACGCAAATGATCAACTTCCGTGAAGATGACTGGCTTACGTCAACTGACCCGAGTGTCTTTCACGTTGGCCCCGGGCCATCGGGCAGTCCTTATTGTCGAGCCCTGACTGTTATGCTGACAACACACAACTCTACTTCTCATTCCAACCAGATAGTGATCCAATGGTAGCTGCTTGCATCTCGGCCTGCCTGACAGACATTTCTTGCTGGATGAAGGACCACCATCTTCAACTAAACCTTGCGAAGACAGAGGTACTTGTGGTCCCGGCCAACCCAACACTACACCACAACTTCTCCATTCAGCTAGGTTTGTCATCCATAACTCCATCAAGGTCAGCCAGGGACCTTGGAGTTGTGATTGATGATCAATTGAACTTCACAGACCACACTGCTAGAACTGCCTGGTCCTGCAGATTTGCCTTATACAACATTAGGAGGATCAGGCCCTTCCTATCAGACCATTCTACATAACTCCTTTTCCAAGGGCTTTTCAATCCAGACTGGACTATTGTAATGCTCTCTTGGCAGGCCCTCCAGCATGCACTGTCAAACCTCTGCAACTGATCTAGAATGATGCAGCTAGAGTGGTCTTTAACGAGCCGAAGAGAGTGAAGGATTACAAAATTAAGAATAGGTTTAAGATCTGCTGATCCTATTTTCTTTACATAACCTCACATGAAAAATTAAGGTAGAGTAAATTGAATTTAGCATTTAAGGTTATAAATGATGATATCAGAGTTATCAGCAAGAGAGTCTGGCCAATCCTGTGTTCTGTATTTGTCAGATTACTGTCTATCGAGCCATTCCTGTATCTCTCTATTGTAAGCGATTACTGAAACTCTTGGTAGCTTCCGTCTCAGCGGGAGAGTTCTGCCATTCCTGTTTTTGAGTCTCACTGTTTGAATAGTTATGCTGATTGGATTAGAACCCGTAACGGGCTGACTTCTGTACTTCATTTACATGCTTTGTTTCAGAGTGTCTCCACCTCTATGTAACTCCTCCCCCTTTAACCCTCTGGGGTCTAAGGTGTTTTTTTGGGGTCCTTGAGATGTTTTGACATGCCCTGACATTTGTGCTTTTTTCAATTGCTTATAAAAATATCAATGGCAAAGGTGTAATTACACTCTATTTAGCACAAACAGGGCTACCATAATATGTGAGCAACATGTATGTACATGTTTGTATTTTTGAGGGAATATTGTTTATGCATGGTTATTGAAATAACTAAAACTTAAAGTTTCTGAAATAAGGCCACAAAACACACACTAAATATGTGTCCACAATACTTTTGACTAATGGATATTGTCGCCTTGAATTTTTACTTCAAAATGATCTGAAAATCATCCTGCCTAATTATTCACGTAAAACAATACATTGATTTAAATTTTATAAAACACTTTTTGTTTGGTAAGGCAATATGCGTGGAGGGGTGTTTACACCTGAGAAGACAATGACCGCTCAATGTGCCGCATAATGAGCTGTATAATGAGCCTTTCACACAGATGTGTCACTGGGTACCAAAGAATGCAAGGACACAAATAAATTATATATATATATATATAATTTATTTGTGTCCTTGCATTCTTTGGTACCCAGTGACACATCTGTGTGAAAGGCTCATTATACAGCTCATTATGCGGCATATATATATATATATATATATATATAGTAAAATTGTAACCAATTACAAATAGGTTACAATTACAACACCAATTACAATTTTAACAATAATTCAAGTGTATTCTTTCTTTGTAAAAAGTATAAATTTTTTCATACGTATTTCAAAGGTAAGGATTCATTAGTTTGAATATTGGAACAAACTCTATAACAACATCTTAGTTGATAATTCAATATACCTACTT
This sequence comes from Siphateles boraxobius, assembly GCF_051911475.1. Lineage (NCBI taxonomy): Eukaryota > Metazoa > Chordata > Actinopteri > Cypriniformes > Leuciscidae > Siphateles > Siphateles boraxobius. The sequence continues at coordinate 5,784,183 of NW_027509188.1, forward strand.
TGTTTTTGACAAAACAACCCATACTATATATTTAACATATGAGCAGAAATTGGCGAACAAAAGCTTATTTTAATGTGGCAGTAGTCTTTTTTTACAATAGCCTAAAAACTTTATAATCTATCCAAAACTTATCAACGAAATCTTGTCTAAACATTCATATTTAGTCTGTAACATATGTTTATGATATATTAGCATATAAATGTTAATTTGCAGTTTGTTGCTTATACAGACTATTTATTTAAACATATTTCAGTCTATTTGTACTCATCTCAGTAGGCTATAGCAATAGTTTTCATGTGTTCATGTAAAAATAACATGTTTACTGCGAGAGTGAATGAACGGCACAGACACGCGCTGTATAACTGTAGTAAACAACAGCGCGCGCGCCTGTGTCATTGTTCACACACAGACACGCAATTCATATTTAAACAGTCTTTTTGCGGTTTACAGACACTATTCAATATCATGATTAGAATAAAGCACTTAAGAATAAATAACTTACTACATCAGCTGAAACCGTGCTCCTCGAAATTAAACTACCAGCACTTCTGAGGTAATGTTCCAGGATTATTACGATAGTAGGCTATTATTCCTCACAGCGCAGCAAGATGAGGTAAAATACACGGTTCTTAATAAACTTGACGTGTTTATATCCAGCTGATGTGGGCGTAGGCATGTTTGCATGGCTTGTCTCAGATCATTTGCGTTTGAATAGCGCGCGCTCTCCGTGGGCATGGCACATTAACGTGTAATGAGGTATAATTAGCTGAAAAGAAAAAGACTGACATCTCTCTCTTTTCATACAGTTTACATAAACTGAGAATATTTTTTTTTTATATAAATTACTTCATTTAAAAGAAGAGAATTCAAGCTTCATAAAGAAAAATCTCTCGTGCCTGTATGACGAGTATTCGCGAAGTAACAGTTAATTTTCGGAAGCGTTTCAGAATAGACTTCACTGACAGAGAGAAGGCAAAACTCGCATCATGTTTATTTTTCTTTATTTGACAAAAAGCACAAACTTTGTTTTTATTGTGAGTATACTCAAAAAAAAAACACTTAACAGGATGGAATGATGTATAACACTTATCTGTAAGATCAAAATCAACAGAATATTTTGAGTCTCTTTTGCACTGATAAGAAAAAAAGTGAGCTGGTATCGCCGACGATACCTTTGACCCCCAGAGGGTTAAAGGTATATGAACTCTACTGTATACTGCCTTAGTTAGACTTGGACGAAATAGATGCAGCGCTGTGAGTCTTGATGACTGCAGCTACCAGCAGCTTGTGTTCTCAATAAAGGAACCTGCTTGAAAGATATCCCAACGTCTCCTGGTCTTCGCTTCTGAGTTGCCTACACTTCACAACAAGTTCACAACAAGAGCAAGTGTCACACCTCTCCTCAGAAATTTGCACTGGTTGCCAATTGCCGCTCACATCAAATTCAAAGCACTGATGCATGCCTTCAGAACAACCACTGGCTCTGCTCCCTTTTACCTAAACTCATTATTCCAGCCTTACGTACCATCCAGAAGCTTGAGTTCTTTAAATGAACGGCGCCTCATGGTGCCATCTCAAAGAGGCACAAAATCACTTACACAGACCTTCACTTGGACTGTTCCCTGCTGGTTGAATGGTCAGATGAAACAAAAACAAAAAAATGTTTTTTTGGCAGTAAATACTTAAAGGTTCCATGACATGGATTATTTTATTATTTTATGTTTATTTTATTATAAAATTGTCTCTTTTTTACTGCAAACATAAAGCAAGCATCGATCAGCGATAATGGTCCTGCTCTCATAAAACATAACTGAAAATGATTACAATGAAAACAATATTAGATTTATTAGTTTATTACCTGTCAGGATAAAGTGCCCAGCCATTTTAACTGTAAACATTTCGAACTGTGGTAAACCATTACTAAAAAATCAGCAAACAAAAATAACACTCTAGCAAATGCTAATAATTGCAGCTACAACAATCTTCAACAATACATGCTGTTTTATACCCTCTACAGAGCCCCAGCTTAAATTTAACTAGACTAACAAATAAAAACAAGATCAAAGACAATTCCATCAACAAAATTCTGTTAATTTCATTATTTATCAGAACTGCTCCAGGGTTTTTCCTGGCTCAAAATGAGGCGGAGGTGGTAAAATTGTAACACTAGGGGGGTCGGGAGGCATGCTCCCCCGGGAGAAAATTTTGTACATTTTAAAGATAAATTCATTAATCTGGTGCACTTTGAGTCACTCGAATCTGTTGTTAAAAATAAATAACAATCCACCCGCCAACCACCCATATTCTTTGATTTAGATATCTGCATCTGATCATCACATTACAATTATTCAATTAAGCATGATAATATGGTAACATATCACATAATTAACATTTATTTAAATTAAAAGTTCTTCTTTTGGCAAAATTAAATTTTCTTTATAGCCTAAACAGAGGCTTTACTCCCTTTAAACTTATTGTCAATGTTTCATTTTTGAAAACATTCATTTAAAATTCTTACATTTTATCAATACATTCAATTAAAATAATAAGACACTAGGCTGTTACTAATCAAATTAAATAATTTACATTGAAAAATTATAACTGTATTAAATTAGATTATTTTGAATATTTTTTGAATATACAAGGAATGTTGAAAAGAATGATACTTTGAAACTAAACCGCCAGTAGGAGGCGGCAGGCGGCCGTCTTAATGAGCGAGTCATTGAGTCATTAATGTAAACGATTCGTTCAAACGGCTGATTGATTCAGAATGAGGCGGTTTAATAATGGGCAATTGAATCTTTGACTCAAGCGATTAGTTCAAAACGCTGAATGATTCAGTAATGAATCATGGATGAGTGTTGCTGTGAAACGCGATATGGTTCTGTTGTTTGGAACTATTTTCGCTGCTAAAACAGAACAAAAACAGTCTAAAAATGTAAGTAACTTAATTTCAACTATTTGTTTATTGAACTGTTATGAAATTAATATCTCAGTTTCAATCGTGATGGCATTCAGGAAAACAGCACTCTGGTCGTGTGTAGTCTATATATTATTTCTTAACTATAATTAATGTTATAAATAACTGCGCGAGACTCAACAGCGCAACTTTGTTAACGTCCGTACATTAGGTACCATGATGGGAGTTCCGTGTCTTTATTACACTCATTTAGCTGTCATCCACCCTCGATTGAATGGAATGTTTTTATTACCCGACCCGCGGATTATGATCCGTGCAGCACTATCGGCAAACTACACGGTTAGAGAATGGACACAAGCGGGAATCGCGACAGAACTGTCACAGTGGAAAAAGTGTATATGAGCACGTGACTGTCTGTCCGAGTTTTGTCGAGAGGCGGAGGCGGCACGAAATTTGACGGAGGCGGCCGCCTCATAATTGTCTATGCAGGAAAAACCCTGTGCTCAACTCATGCAAGAGAGAAGACAGTGTCTGCTCACTACTGCAATTGCTACTGGCTCCTTGACCATAAACTGAAGCACTTGGTTGGTGTATGGCAGGCAAAGTATGAACAGATGGTTTTTGGTGGGGTACAAAGGTTTGTGCTTATGAGGAAAGGCGTTTACAGCTGAGCTCATCACTCGACACATCATTCTCATCATGTTCCTTCTGTGCACGGTGTTGCCTTTCCTCCACTTGTCAAGTCACCTTCGTTAATATAGCGCTTTTAACAATATGGACTGTTTCAAACCAGCTTTACAGTGATAATAGGAAATTACTATTCTTCCACTTGTAACGCTCTCGTTCCAGCTCCAATTCTCTCGGGTGGCGATCCTCTTCTTTCAGCAAGAAAAGATGATGGTCTTTCTTCTGCTGTTCAATGAAGGATGAACTCAAAGTGGTATCTGATGTAGAGAACTTTTCTTCTCTTGGTGCGATTTGCTAGGCTTTCTGTTTGCTTCAACTACTGAATGAATGCTTGAAGTCCCCTCATCACTGATCTCTACTGCAGACCCAGCAGAAGGTGTGGAGCTGTCATCAATACTGATGCTGTTCTTGCATCATCAGTTGCTAATGAAAGATGATAGACACTACATTTAGGACAAAATGTCAGTAATAAAAAATACATTTGGCAGAAATTCTTAATGATACCACATCTATTCTAGGCTGCTTTGAGAAACATTTCTGGTTCAATACAAGTTACATTTACTGAACAGCATTTATGGCATAATGTTGATTATCACAAATTTTAGACATCATTTTGATTAGGCCTTTATTTAAAAAAAAAAACAAGATGAAAATAACTTGCTTAATTTCAGTTTCATCAAATTCTGCGTACTTCATTACTAAATAGGACTTAAGGCGAGACACGGCAGGCAAAAACATAGATTTTTCATGCAATGGTCAGTTTTGAGATTTTGGGCTAGTTTACTCCTTCAATATGTGTTCTTTCAAGCTGCTATAAAGAAAACATTGAACATATACATTAAGATGTTTATTTTATTACATTTTGTGTACTTGCGGCAGTAAGTTTCTCCCGAATTCACCAAGAAGTTAGCAAGAAGTTAGCATTCCAACGCGACATGCCGAGCTCCGTCTGTTTACTGAAGTCTGTCATGACCGGTATGGTTGTAAAGCTCCGAGTCTCCTGCACAACGCCATGTAACCCAAATATGGGCAGTTCCTTTCTATCAGTAACCAATCGTGAATGTCCAAAGGGGGATTTAAAGCTAATGACGAAATCTCATTGGCTACTGCTGGTTTCTGATCTCAGCCTATGTAGCACCTATGTACACCAAACTTTCCAGTTATACACTTAGCAGTATTCTGAAGATATTTTCAGAGGGATTTGTTAATAAATCATTCCTGGACTGATTTGTGTGACATTTAATGAAAAGAAATATGGCAAAAATCGTTTTTTTTTAAAGCTATGAACAGTATATTTTGATTTCCTAGATAATGAAAGCATATATCCTGAAACCCCTCTGAAATGTTTTTCTTCATCTTGTGTGTAAACAAAATGAAAAAAGAATTTTGCACCTGGCTTTATCATATGTTCAGGTCTATCTACCGAAAATATATGCAAAAATGTGCATATTTAATGAGATAATGCCTAATTTGCATAATTAAACAAGTATATATAAAAAAAGTATTACAAGTTTTTGAAATTTGTGTAAGTAATCAACCGAGGAAGCTTCATGTTGATATCTGTTATTTTAAAATTTTACCCTATTCACCTGTTATGTCTCGCCTTAATACGCTCCGTTATCCCAGTAAAAAAAGATAACTAAAAATGACTTGAACAAGATGAACAGCAGTTGAAGAAAGTTTAAAATATATATATTTTTTTTTGTTGTTCATCAACTTGTTTTGAACATGAATATTGCGGTAAGATTTGCACATAAATAACTTTTGTTGCAAAACTGAATCAAAAACTAGAACATACAAATGACATACTAAAACATCTGAACATACAAATGAACATACCTTTCTCGTCCTCCATGTCAAAACTTCCTCCCTCAATGACATTTGTTGGGTTGCGCAGGGGCTTGTCCCAAGGACTTCGTCCAGCAAAATCGTAGAAAGGCCACTTGGCATCTGCTGATTGACCACTGCACCGCAGTTTAGCCTATCTCGAATGGCCAAAGATCACGCGAACCGCACTCAGACGCCTGAAAAGGACCACGTGTGCAAACACCCTCATCTCTTACAGAATGTGTTTGGTTGAGTTTTTTGTGTGTTCATGTTTTTCATCCACTCTTCGGGCCTGTTACACTATCTGCTTTCTGTATTTCCTATATTGCTATCTGATTAATCAAAACGGTTCCATTTACACCTGGTCACATAAATGTGTTTTCGCAAAATGGACATAAATCTGATCTTCAATATGCAGATTTAATGGAGTTCCCGTCACCGAAAGCAACAGATATGAGCTGCATTTTATTGATCATCAGCTAATTTCAAAATCAAAGACCGCAATAAGAGAGAGCAGTAACAGCACTGGTAAGATCATTTTTTTAATTTTCTTTTAATGAAGCTAATTGTGTTTTAAGCGTCTTCGACTAACTTTCACTTTGATTTGCGATAGTTTGCTCGTTGGCTTGATTAATAGATCATAGATGCAGCTTCTCATCTGCAGTAATGCGTGTTGCAGTAGCGCCGTCATATCTGGCTATAACAGGACATATAGCTTATAACACGCTCCCACGTTTATTCTTTAGCATTGTTGGGAGGAGTTCAATTTACATATGTGGTTTCAACAACCAGATGCATTTACACTTGTCCAGTTTCGTCGGAAATGCGGCCCAGACCACTTCCTGAAGTGGTTTGTGCGATCTCCAGCTTTATATCTGCGTTATATATTATAAACGCATGAAGGTGTAAGCAGCCTCTTCAGCTTCAACTCAATGCCCGACATTACTGACTATTTAAAACAATCATTTCATTTTTATTTTTTAACTCTCACCCCGCCGGTTTTTTTTTTTAGGTTGCAAGCCGGTGGAAGCATATTTGATCATTTTCACTATTGGACATTAAAATAAGTATCTATGAGAGTGAAACCAACCTGTTTGTTCCTCAGTTTCTTCTTGTTTCACTCTGAATGTTTCTTCAATCTTCACGTCTTCAATCTCCACTTTAATAAACGCCATCTTTATATAGTGTCACGTGGATCTCAGTAGCTTAACCAGTTTTTCTGTGTGTCCTGTTTAAGATGAGAATAATTTAACAGAAAGAAAAATAAATCAGAGCTAATGGACTTAAATCACCTGATTAAATAATTATAATACACAAGTTCACATTTATGACTTATATTTCGTATTCAATTATTTGTCCATCACGTTTAATAAATTACACGTTCATAAAAAAAACATTTGCAGCTAATTTGTAAAAGTGTTCATTCACGCTGTTTGAGCAGCTGGTGACGTCAGCGTGCGGCGATTCAAATCATTCGAATCAATCAATCATTCAATCGGCGAATCACTGAATCGTTTTTACGAAGCAATTGATTAAACTGACTGGAGGTTTAAAAAACTGTTCCCCTCATCACTTCTTTCCAGTACATGGATTCGTGTTTACCAAAAGCTGATTCACGTTATTGAGAGCGAAATGAGACGCACCTTTTCTGTTACTCCTGAGGGAATGCGATTTACTCTTAAAACACAACGCTAATTATTGTTAAATAAAGCATTTGAACTTGTTACTCTCAAGGATGGTTAATTAATTGTACATATAAAGTACAATCGATTTGATAGACTGAATGTTTGCATTGATTTAAACACTTTAAATAAGTAAAAACGCAAATCTTTCTTCAACCGAATCACAGTCAATACAACAGCGCGACGCAACGTTATGCCGTCATACCACCAGAGCAAAATAAAAGTCCCGTTCACATGCGGGGTCAAAAATGAAAATTTTCTCTAAAAAAAAGAGAGTGGTGTCTCTCTCTCTCTCTCTCTCTCTCTCTCTCTCTCTCTCTCTCTCTCTCTGTATATATATATATATATATATATATATATATATATATAAATATAAAAATTAATTAATTAAAATAACGATAACAATATCAATATATCACAATAGAGATATTTTGATTATTTAAAAATAAGAATAAAGAAGCAAATTACACACAATATTGACTGCTTTGAATGAACTGATTTGTATCACGGTTAGGGTGTGAAAACAGTTGTTTGTGTGTGAAGTTTGCTTGTTTGTACTCACTATGACACTTGAATATATTGGTATCAAAAGCTCAACGGATTTTGCATGGGACCCAGCATGGTATTACCACAGTTCATGTAGAAAAACATGGTTTTATCATGTCAGGATGATTTTTGATCAGGACAACCAGCATGAACAACTGAACAAAGAAACTCTGGACATTTACATGAAGATGTGATTAATCTGGACTGATTTCAGTTACAGTTTTCCTTCTTTCATACCTCATATTTTCAGAGTTATCTGGATTTAACTGATGATGATTTGACTCAATCTTTGTTGTTTTTATCTGTTCTCAGAGCTGTCAGAGCATCAGGTCTGTTCAGGGGAGGTTTGTTTACTGTAAACTGGATTAGATGAGAATAATTGAGCTTATACTTTCACTGATCAGCTGTTTACAGTATGATCAGATAATCTGGGTTTATATATTTTACATTTATTAATAATTCTATATTTATCAATACCATTTTTTATAAAATGATACATTTTATTGAAAGATAATTTTGATAGTGATATAAATGATTTATGTGACACTACAATAAGAACTGAATGACTGATTTCCATCAACACAAATAAAGTTTGAGATACACACTGTCACTCATAGTGACTCACAAACACACACTGATCTTCTTGTCTATATGAGGATTCATTACACACATTTATTCTGATATGTTATTTCACTGACAGAAGTTAAGCTTTAGTATTAATGTAATGAAGAGAAAATAACTCTGTACTGATTTATCATGCAGCTCAAAGCATTATGGGTAGAATCTCTCATCAATCTATTCTGATTCATAAACAGTTTCACTGATGATTTACAACCAACCCAAAACCCAGGATAGAGTGTGTGAGTGAATGTCAATGGGTCTGTCAATGTCAAGTTACTAAGGCAAACTGCACAGTTTGCGGAAAAGATGTGCGTCCCTTATTTTGCCCTGAAGGTGGCAACCCTATCAAAACACAGTTTCACTGATGATTCAAAATCATCCCAAAACACAGGATCAACCCTAAACCCAGGATAGAGTGGCTGAGTGAATGTGGTCTGGATTGTGTGTATGAGGCTCATTGTGTCAGAGACGCTGTAGAAGGACAGAGATCCTGCACTGTGATCCACACACACTCCTATTCTACTGCAGATGAACTTTACAGGGAGTTTAGTCTGGATTAGGGATGTGACGGTGAGGATATTTTCCCACCGGTTAATCGACGTGTGACAACACCGGTAATACCGGTATCACCGGCGGGAGCTTTTAAATCGCTAATTTAAAGGCAAACCTAAAATGCGCGCGTTTTCACGGGCATAATGGTGCGTCGTTTGGAGTACTGTTTTATTATTTTGCCCTGAACTGGCGCTAATTTGAAAACAAAACAATTTTTTTTTTACATGCTTATAAAAAGCTGATGCAGCAGCACTTCACTTTCACTTTTAGTGTCAATTCATCCTTCACAGGGAGTTTGCTTGACATGCAATCTGACCAATCAAAATTTTGTCCGACAAAGTGGTCAGAAGTAGATTAAAGTCGGTGGATTTGAATTTGGCTTTAACTGAGGCAATCTCTCACGACACATTAAGGAGCCCCAAAACGGTAGGCCTATTTAGTGTTTAATTGTCTTTGACTGACCAAATTTGTAAGTTGAGACTTTGTTCCATATTAAATATTACCTGCTCGGTCCTGTCTGTCAGCGCGTTGTCAGTCTCCTCTATTTTTCACTGCTTCAGAACATGGGTTGAATCCGAAATCGCCCCCTAAACCCTCATTCACTAAGTTAGGCCTATTCCCTACGTTAGTCCACTAATACTGTTCACTTCAAGGAGTGAATGAAAACGAGTGAGCGATTTCGGACAGCCGTTGAGCGTACAGCTGTACACTCGTTAATGCAGTGCAATGTGGGAATGAATATGTGCACTTATTGTCCACTATGGTTTCGGACACCACTAAAAATGTCTATCTCCTCAAATAACGCCCTATTTGAGGGTATAGGGGGCGATTTCGGATTCATCGACAGTGTGTGGCGTGAGAGCGGCATGGCTTGTCTGACAACAGTAAGTAAAGGGTCTTTGCGAATGGCTTGAATGGTTGGTTCGTTATTATTCTTAATGAAAAACCCGAAAGAAAATTCGACACTGACGCTCGTCTTTTCTGTGGGCCATGTGTGTGTGTGTAATAGGCAGGACTTAACGGATGCTGCGTAATTGCGTTAAATATTTGTAACGCTTTTAAAAAATTTTTTATTTTTTTTTACGGTGTCGCGCTGGGCAAGTGATGAAACCGGTGTTGCGACTGAACACCGTGTAACACCGGTAACACCGACTACCTTAGCAAGCCTAGTCTGGATGTTATTGTGTCTGAATGAGTATCTGTAGGGAGAGCAGTACAAACTCCAGGACTGATCATTATATCCGAACACACACTCATTACCCTGTCTCTTCCTGATGATGCTCTTATATGACACTGGTATAAACACACCACCACTCCACTCAATCTCCCAGTAACAGCGTCAACACACACTCTCTCTACACAACACCTGACACTCATCATCAAATCTGTCTGGGTGATCAGGATACGGCTGCTCTGTGTCAGTGATAGTGATCACTCTGTATGTGTGGTTAGGCTGTTTTGTATGTTTCAGATTTTATTGGAGCCACAGCCAGGGAAGATGACGCCCCAGTTCACGCTGCCAGTCTCCTCACGTCACCCTGTTTAAATACCCGCATCTCCTCCGTGTCGCCAGCTGTTTGCTCGATTGCTGCTGCTGGTTACTCTGTTTTGTGATTATCACTGTTATTAGAGTCCAAGTATACTGTGTGTAAGATATTTAACTGAAACATTCTTTGTTAGTATAGTGGTTGTAAACTGTATAGTTGCATTTGTACTGTTCTGTCTTCTCAAGTCATCACCAGTATCGTATCGTATCTCTCACGGAGGAGCTTCGGAAGCTTAAAAGGAGGAGCGACGACAGTGAAGGATGAGAGAAGACCAGGCCTGGACTATTTATGCTATCTTTTTTTATGTTTATACCAACAACAAAACAAAAGTAAAGTTGTCCGTGAGGGGCTGTCATCTTTACTTTCATTTTGTTGTTGGTTTATTTTAGGATTATTAAAGTTTGTTAAACGTTCGCCGTTTCACGCCTCCTTCCCATAACAACATACCTTTACTATATTTATTTTGGTGTATATTATTATTATTATTATTATTTATATATCATTTATTACTTTAATTACGTAGGTTATCACAAACTCACGTTGTTGTTAGAATGTTGCAGACCATTTTCATTTTTTTTCTTTTTCTTTCATCTTTCTCTCTCTGCTGGATCCTCTGCTGGAACGACCTCTGCGTCTCCTTCAGCTGGTGCTAAAGGACAAACCAATGACAGGAGAAACATCACAGAAATCATCAGGTAAACAGAATCCAGTATCAGTGAAGTGGTGAGATTGAGGGTTAAAGATCTTGCTTGATAAAATCATAGGTTAATTCATACGTGACAGGATTATTTTATCATTGCCTAGTTTTATAGGGATAGTTCACTCAGAAATGTAAATTCTTTCATTGTTTACTGATCCTCATGTCTTTCCAAACTTCTCTTGCAGAACACAAAACAAGATATTCTGAAGAATGTCGCTGTTTCTAATGCCCAAATCAAATATGATGACACGTCAATGACATCAAACCATGCACATCACGAATTGATTTGTTCATCTTTCTTTAGTGTGTAATGTTACTGTTTGAGCATGAAAAAGCACTGCAAAGCTCCAGTTATTCTCTATATCTGTCACTGTTTCTGAACTCACTGAAACTCCTCCATTGTAGTTTTGAATTTTCCTTTTGGAACAAACACGTCACAATATTCCTCAGTAAATGAATTTCTTCCCAAGGCATATGCTAAATAAAGGGGGCGAGGCCTGGTTGAGTTAGTTAGTGGTGTGTTTTTGTCATGTCAAAGAGACTGCTTTTACTGCTTTTATGGCCTTCCTAATGCAGACTTACTTGATGGTTAAAATCTACTTTTAACACTATTCCTCAACAGTATACAACCACAATGTTTTGTGTGTCCTCACCATTTTAATGACAATTGCTTTCTGAACTGTGCAATTCAATGCAGGTCAGATGTTATAAATGAAGTTACAAATGTAGGTTCGGGAGGAGCTTATCAGTGTTGTGCAAGTTACTTCCAAACTGTAATACATTATACATTACTTGTTACTGTTATTTAAAAGTAATTCATTACCTTACAATATTACTGTCTCAGAATTGTAATGCGTTACATTACTCCTGTATTACTTTTGAGTTACTTTCACCAAAATAACTATACAGAAGTAGAACTTAACATTCTAAAATGACTAGGGCTGTAACGATATGCGATATGAAACCGAAATCGGGACACTCAGATCGACACACGACTTCCAACTCCCAGCGTTATCCATACCGTCCAGATCCAATGCTATCACATCTTTAAATTACTATTAGTATTATTTGAAGTTAACTTAACATTATAAAATACGTAGACCTACACCACAAAACTAGCTGAGGATAAATTATTTTAAATTTGGGAATTCCAGCGTTATGGACATGACATTTGCAGTCAAAACTTGAAATATAAATTCTCAGAAAATACATTAATACCAAAATATTGAAACGTATGTTTATCCATAGGCTCCTCCTTGAAAGCAGTCCAGACATTAGAAAAATATCAGTCTACACATGCGTTTTATATTTAATATGAGGGAAATAGACAGTCATGTGTGACAAAAACAATCTTTAACTTTTAGGAGGCAACGATTTTTTTTGTTGTAATTCTGTGAATTACACTGCGAAAATCGGATGAAGAAGGGTTGCCTCTCCACAGAACATAAAATATTCATTTATTTTTTATTTTTCGTGTTCGCATTTATGAGGAAAAAACAATGTTACAGACGTGACAGTTCTCCGTTACGGACGTTAAAAGACTGCTTTAAAACTTTCACAGAGGCCTTACACAGAAGACACAAAGCCTTTCTTTAAAGTGAATTTCGTTTTGTATTAATTGTATAATAATTTTAATCAATGTTTCATCAACCAATTGCCTGGATTTAAAAAATAAGAAGTAGGCTAAATATAGCAGACAATTATAGATAATCACGACACGGAGGCGCCAGGGCGTGAACTGGAGCGTCTCATAAATGAACCGAAACTCAGCGTAGCCTATAAGCTTATTCACGGACCTGAAAAATATATATATATTGAAATGTCTACTTGTAAACAGAACAATTCAAAACGAAAGAAAACAGACTGCTCTCTGCTTATGAAATGAAATGTGCATTTCTCTCGGGTGCATTCACTAGCCTACTGCGAAGATCGCGAATCAGCATCGTCAACTTCATCTTGACTTTATTAATAAACAATCAACATGTCTCCTTCTCCTATATTTGACATATTCATAATCATTGCTTTTGCCGGTTCTTTGTGACAGCTTTTAGGTGCTTTATCGGCAGCGCCACCGCCCTTACATGAACGCGTCACCACGGCATCAAAAACATGATTGCGTGATGAAAACATGAAAAATACCACATAAACATAGCCTAACTGTTTAGAAAGAAAACACAGAACGAAAAGCCTAATGCTCATACGTCCATCTCGCGAATGTATAGTCTTCTTCATGCCATCTTCACCATTAGCCGCTTTTCCTCTGGCCAGCGTGAGCACAGAGGCCGAAATCATACCTCACTGCACTCCTGTAAAAAATAAATCGCCATACAAATATATCAGACGCTGCCATTTAGTCTTTATTTAGAGACTTGGACACCACACGCGGCTATTGACTGACCACGAACAGGTAATTCAGCCTACTTGCATTTTTCATTTGTTAATGTCTCGCGGTCTTGATGTTTTTTTGTTTTTTTGTTGTTTTACAATTAAAACTAAAAGTCTGTTGTAACGCAAGCCTTACTGAACATGTACCGAGTAAAATATTACTGAAAATTGATTAGTAATGCCTTACACTACTGCGTTACAGCAAAAAGTAATATGTTACTGTAATGCATTACTTTTGTAACGCGTTACTCCCAACACTGGAGCTTAATCATTCATTCCTGTCAGTAATCATTATGAGCATATATAAGCAGCAGTCATTGCACCATCCAAGCAACAATTCTTCCGGCATTCCTCCACTTCTCCATTGCCACCTCTATTTCTATTAGGGCAGGCGAACTCGAGAAATGACAGTTGTAAGAAAGGTATTAAATAAAGAATCACCACTGTGAAACACCCTGCATAATTCATGCTTGTGAAGGTGGTTCAGGTTGATCAGCTTGTTCTTCTTGGCTGTCATTATCAGACTTAGGTTTGAACTGATACATCAAAACTGACGCCACAGTTAGTGTAATTACAGTAGTGTTCGCAGCTTTCTCGCCGTTTACGGTAAGCTGTGTTGCATTTCTGCAGTAAACCAATCACAACAGACTGGAACTATCAGAAGGCGAGTTTTAAAGAAGCTGAAACTAAAAAGCAGACATTAAATTATGTAAACGTATTCTAGTAGACCCCATGAACAACATTATGAACCTGTAAATGAGCATAATACGTCTCTTTAAGTTCATACCTGTTTCTCTGTCCTCTGAGCTGCAGCTGATACAGTGTCGTGGTTTTTATGTTCATCCATCACACACAGCACACATATACACTTCTGATCAGTGTGGCAGAAAACATCAAGAAGCTTGTCGGGTTTCTGGCAGATCATCTCCGGCAGTCGTCCAGTGGCTTCAGTCACTTTATGTGGCTAACGGGAGTGAAATTCCTCATGGCGGTCGAGATGGGTTTGACAGTAAGACTCCAGACACACCAGACAGGACTTGACGGCTTGTTTTCTTCCAGTACAGACGTCACACTGCACATCTCCAGCTCCAGTGTAACCGTCAGCAGGAAGTTTAGTCTTCTTCAGTTTCTCCACCACTTCAGTCAGAATGGTGTTTTTAGCTAAAGCAGGTCTTGGACTGAAGGTCTGTCTGCACTGAGAGCAGCTGTAGACTCTCTTCTCATCCTTCTGATCCCAGCAGTCTGTAATACAGATCTTACAGTAACTGTGTCCATAGGGAATGGTCACTGGATCCTTCAGGAGATCCAGACACACTGAACACATGAACTCATCCTGAGTAATTCTGGCTTCTGCCATTTTACTGCATAAATACAGAGACACAAACACACAACAGCCCAACTACACTTCAGTTTCTCTGAACTCATGTGATTCCTGTTTCTTTGTCTGAGTGATGTGTGCAAATGTATGGAAGTCTGGAAAGTCACAGATCATAAAACGTCCACTAGATATCAGTCTCAGAAAGACACTCATTTCTTGACGAAATTTATCTACAGTATGTCATTGCATGACTGTCCTTAGATGAACATTACCTTCTAGAGGTGCGACGAGATGCTTATCTCACGAGACGAGACGAGACACGAGTTTGGGTTCACGAGACGAAGCGATTTTTGCACAATATTTTATACAAATCTTCAATGACAAAATTCATGACTGGAAAAATATTCTGCAGGAGTATTTCGAAATGTTATAACTGAATGTCATTTCAGTTCTACTTTGAGTGTGAATTATCAAATGCATTGAAAGACAACAATATAAAAGCACTTTAAAAGGTTTTGCCACAAACACAACTGACTGGCTTTTCTCCTGTATCATTTCACATGAGTCTCTCCAGACTTTACAGTATGAATTTTGAGCTTCCAGAACTTCTGATTGAGGCTGTGTGTGACCTCCTAATTGATCTCCTTTCCACAAATTGAACTTAAAAATAAAAACTAAGAAAAAAACTTTTTTTGGTGGTTGGGTTAATCTAAGGGCAAATAAGAAGTTAGCAACCATAATAAAAGTACTTATAAACATGTTGCCGCATTTCAATACACAGGGACCCGTGGTGTATGTAGATAGAAATGGCTCATTCTAAGGTAATAAAAACATCACGGTTCATTAAGTAAGGTTGTATATGATATTGCATTTCTGTTAGCAGATCCTCCTAAATATTACACAATGCACCTTTAAATAATTCGAATCACTAGATGCACGGTGTATTCAATGAAAAAAAATGGATAGAATAAGGCCCCGTTTACACGAAGGAAAAACGCAGATATTTCCCTGCGGTTTGGCCACTCTACACGAAAACCTTGTTTTTATCACAGAAAACTATTTTTTCTAAAAACTCCGGCCAAAGTGGAGATTTCTGAAAACACCGGTTATGTGTTGTCGTGTCATCTGGGAGAAACGGGGTTTTAGGTTCTCATACGTCACATTATGCGCTAGAAAGTGCTTAACGTCATGTGAGAGCCCTAAGTTTGCAGTTTGTTTGGCTACTGATCATAGATGCTGTTAAGGTGGTACAAATTTATACTTTTGTGCAAACGCTTTTGGCCTGTTTGCATTTGCAAATACAACTGCAGTACAATTTCGAGGAGCAGAGGCGAAGGAGTGCACGGAGGTCAGCATTTTTACTGCAGCTTTCCCTTCACGTCGCCACCGCCGGATTTGGATCCGACCTGGGCGTACCGCGGTCTGGTGGGAAAACTTCGAGAAAGAAGTCGTCCTCCCGGAGGAATGGCATGAGAACTTCCGAATGTCACAGTGATCTCTACTGTCGCTTTCGGAGTTACTGCGTCCCTCCATAGAAGGTCAGACTACTGTCATGCAGTCTCCGGTCAGGGTAGAGAAAAAAGTTGCCCTCACCCTATACTATTTAGCTGATGAGTGTAGACTACGTAAGACGGCAAACGCATTCGGTCTGTCTAGATCAGCCCTTTCAATAATAATCAGAAAGGTGTGTAGAGCGATAACTGTCCACTTGGGTCCTAAATATATAACACTGCCGAAAACCGAAGCTGCTGTCCAGCAACTTGTGCAGAGATTTGAAGAAGCTTAATGGCCTCGCTCAGTGCCTAGGTGCTGTGGATGGGACGCATGTAGAGATAAAGCAACCACCAGACAAGCATCCCTCCCTGTCAAAGGCAAATCATTGAAGATGAAGAAGCCATACCGTTTACATAATAGGCGACCCTGCATATCCACTGCTCCCATATCTTATGAAAGAATATGTTAATGGAGGAAGCACTGCCCAGGAGCAGTACTTTGGACTATCTTTGTGCAGAGCACGGATGGCGATAGAATGTGCATTTGGGAGACTAAAAGCCCGGTTCGGAGCCCTGAGAAGGGCCATGGACATTAATCTGGCTGATCTTCCCTTTGTAATATATGCATGTTTCGTGCTGCACAATTACTGTGAGGCTTCCAAGGAGACGGTAGACGACAACAGTGTTACTGAGGCAATTCAATACGACAGGGAAAACCAGCCAGACACACAACCAGCTGCCAGAGGAGACAGCATGACGTCAGAAGGGAAGCGGATTAGGAGAATCCTCACTCAATTCCTGGATCCATAAAAGGGACAATCTTCTCTCCATTGTGTGTGGGGTATCAGACAGTATGACATCTCAAAGTTTAAAGTTCTCATTGTCATATATTTCACAATATTTTGCCTATGTTCATCACAGACCTAAAAACTGCTCCTTTCATGCCAGTACTTAGGCAGTATGTTTTGGCTACATTTCAAGGTGTTAAGCCTTTAAATTTACAACATGTTAAAGCAAATATGTTTAGTTTTCTGTTCTTTACATTGTACATGTTTACAAGTCACTTGGATTTAATGTATTGACATTGCCAAGTGTAAATATTAGTTGTTTGGTAGAATGCTATTATCCACATAAAGAATGATAAATTCTAAATGGTCTTGTGTGAATGCTTTCTATAATAGGTTGATCTGGTTTGACACATATTGAATAATCACAGACACACGTCTTCATTTTTCAGACATTTTACTTCTGAAGAGATCTGACACTTCAAGAGGAATTCACAAATTGACAAAAGTAGTGCATATAAGCTGCCTCTTCAGTACTGCTGTTTAAGCAATAGGCACTTTTCAAGTAAAAAAAAACTTTTTTAAAGTATAAAAAAAAACTTCAAGAGGCCTTTACTCAAGGCTACCTACATAAAACCCATTTTTAAACTCTTGGTACAAAAATATTGGAACAACTCTGGGTAACATTTCACACTATAAAAACATGTCCCCAAAATACAGTACAGTACAGTACAGTAATTTTTTTGCACATCAATTGAAACTTTTTATATCTCAATATCGCTAATCTTCCTTAAGGCTTGGGTATATAAAAACTGACCCTGTATGCCCTCAACAGGTGTGTGTGTGTGTGTGTGTGTGTGTCAAATCAGTTATGTTGATGGTGCTGAGTGGCACTGCATTGGGTGGTCTGTTGTCCGACAAGGTGGGTGAGAATTTGTGCTGAATTGGTGCTGGATTTGGAAAATAGGAGTGTGTGTGTGTAGTGGTTGCGAGTGAGCATATACTGGTCCATAAGGACCTCTTCCCTCAAATGGGATATTGTAATGTGGCGGTGGCTGTGTCTGCACAACTTGCCGCAGGAGAGCAAACCCATCTGTAATTGATGATGTTAGCCTATCCAGGGTATTTGTTATTTTAGCAAAATTCTCAGATGCCAGCTTTTCTGAGGTCTCAATAATTTCCACGAGTTTCTTCTTGACATTTTTGTCATCCTCAACGGCATTCAGCCACTGGGCCTCAGCATGCAGCTTCCTTTTTAACCGTTCATGCCGGTGTGCCTTCAGTTAAGCCTTTACAGAGTAGACCAAAGAAAAGGTATTAAAACATGCTCATTTGCAGAAGTAAAGCTATCCAAAAATAAGCACATTTGATATTACCATGATGAATGATGGCCTATATTTCCCTCAGCATAATCAATCTATGAACAAGTACTTAACACTAAACGTCACGATTCACAACAGACTATAGGAATATAGAAATTAAAACATACTTTCATTGGAAGGCTAATCTCCCCAAATGTGCATCTGAGAGACACAGGAAATCTGTTTTTGGCAATGAACATTAAACTGTACTACACGTCCCTGTTGCCGTACAGTTGTAGCACATGAGATCGACTGATGTGACTTCTCTTCATCTAGTTTTTCATTTTTGCCTTTTATCACTACGTTGTGTATGGACAGAACTACAGTTACAATTTCCTTCAGAATGAATTATTCTGATGAAGTATTACTTATCTTATCTTATATTTCACAGATACATACACACATTCATTGAAACAAAGCTAACAATACATACAGGTGAAACTCGAAAAATTAGAATATCGTGCAAAAGTTCATGTATTTCAGTAATTCAAATTAAAAGGTCAAACTAATATATTTAGTATTTATAAATATATACAAATGCATGATTATACTTTTCAGAGGACCGACATTTCTGTATTTAAAATCCTTTTTTTTATTGATTTCATGTAATATTGTAATTTTCTGAGATTCTGAATTTGGGGTTTTCATAAGCTGTAAGCCATAATCATCAAAATTATAACGTTTGCACAATATTCTAATTTTTCGACTTTCACCTGTACATGACAAAGATGTGACTATAAATACATAACTGAAGCAGGTCTCTCCTCTGATTCACTGTGGGGGGGATGGCCACACTGCCATCAACATCTTAAACCTCTGCTTCAGCCCCGGCGTCCAAAGCAGATGTGGCGGGGAAAGGAACAACGGAATCCTCCAGTTCGGTCTCGTTGCCGGAGGCGATGTTCGCAGTGGCTGGGGGACCACCCCAAACCTGCTCGCACAGTTCAAAGTAGAGGAGCACCACTCTTCCGTGGCTGCTTCTGCGTCCAGTGTCCATTGAATTTCTGTATTTCCCTCTTATTGCCTTAAGTTTCGTTGTCAGATGGGCTCGCGTTACCTACTCCTTCACATGAGGAAACTCCTCGTTGGTCTCGGACGGGTATTGCTCCAAGAATTGCGCCAACATGTCGACATATTTGGACTGGCAAGATTACCAGTCGACATTGTCTTGGGCTTTACTTGCCTTGTAGTCTAACGCGACATTAAGGAGTAACTCAACTTTGCTGTCTGTCCAAACAAACGAACCTCGCGCCATATTTGTTGTTTTGAAAGGAAAAGGAAGTCGCTCGTGTTTGTTGTCGATTCTGATTGGCTTGCATGACTTTATCCTTCTCCCTACACTGCCGCCCATAGGTTTGGCATAGTTATGATGGCACTCGACGGCGTATTTATGCGGGTTGATGTAAACGACAACTTTTTTGAAAAAGATGTTGTGTGCACGAAGTTATTATTGAAAACGGAAGGGGGGAAATATTTGTTTCTCTAAATACCTGGCTATTTGTAAACGTGGCCTAAAATGAGAAATGTTATATTATTTCCTTTAACAGTATTGTTTCTTCACTTTTAATAATGCGACCGTAGCTTATTATTTTTCAGTAAAACTTAAATTAGCCCAAATCTATTTGGTTGTTCGGTCGATGTGGGGAGGGGGGTGATGTGGTCTTACATGCGCTTCATGAGGCACACACGCACACTAGCACACACACACACACACACAAGGTCTCTCGCTCTCCCCCTCTCTGCCCTGCGCACGCTACACGGTTTAGAGCACAGTATGTGCGAGCTCTTGCGCTAGATTCCGGGAGATTTGAACTAATTTGCGGGCATCAGGGAGCTGCTATCAATATCCGGGAGACTCCCGGAACTTCCCGGAGACTTGGGATGTCTGAATTACTCTCAGATTAAGTGCATCTGTATTTCACTCCTTGTAATTGATGGGTTAATGGATGTGTGTTGTTTTGACTAAATGTATGTAATTATTGTTGATGAGCTCACCAGGAAATATTTCATACAACTAGTTTGTGATGACAATAAATAAACAAATTAATAAATAACATGAAACACTTTACATTTTATTGAATATTTCCTTTTCTAACTGAAAAGGAAATTGTCTTCTCATGTGTGAATCGAACATTACTCGGAAATTGGCCACAAAACCGTTGACTGATTGCTGGTCCGGATTGCTGCTATATAATTTACGCCCATTGCAGTCCTCTCCCTGTCAATAGAAGAGTAAACGATATTTTAGCTCTCTCTGTATGGAATCTTTGCGGCTGCATCTCGAGGGCCAGCGAAGATTGCAGCAGAAATCCGTTGCACTTCTGCGCTGAACCAGAGTAGAGCACCAGGCTGGCCATGAGACTTGTGAAGATGGTTGGGGGCGAGTAGTGTTCGGTGCAGTGACTGGTGTGTTAGACAGTCACTGATGGATAAAGAATAAAACTTTCCTTTTTCTCTTTGCAGGACAATATCACGGAGACTGGAGGTTAACAAGGTACTGGAAGCCAGGAACGAGAACGAGGAAGGTAGGTATGCTTTCAAGTATGAGAGGAACCAACAGGAATCAGTCCGAGCTCTAGACGAGACTAGACAAAGTGTTTGTGTGGCAGGTCCTTTTAACATGTGCTGAGGGGATGGGTGACAGCTGGTGCAGATCAGTACTTGGGTGATAGTGATCGCTGTGGCTGAGTGAGGGTGGAGCCTGGTGATTTCCGTGACAGAACCATCCTGCAACCATCAGCCTGAAGGTAGAGGGTTAATAGGTGTTTTGCCGGATGTGTGGGATCTTTCAGAATTATTAGTCCTTTTCTCTGCGAACGTGAGACATAAATGTCATCAATGATGGGAAGATCTATAATTTTTGAGGCAGACCGCTCTATTTTAAGGAACTGACTTCTCTACTAAACTATGGAGCTGCCAAACCAAACCGTAATCGATAAAGTCAACACACTTTCAATCACAGCTCTATAAAAATGTAACACCTACATTTAATCAATGTTGACACCTCCCTTCTTTAGTCTGATAAATTATTTTATTTTATCAGGCCAATCAATTTAATGTTTTGGATCATGTATATAGTGATATATATAGGGATGGATACAAAGTCAGTACTCCCCCCCCCCCCATTGTGCCATGCCAGTCTGACCATTTATCTTTCTTCTATTTTTTTTTTTACAAACCTCTCATCGGGAAAATTAAGCCACCTGTAAGAACTATAAGAACCTTGCCAGAGGGGGCTTCTAACCAACTTCAGGACATTTTTGAGTGCATTGAGAATTCTCAACAACCAATAGAATGTGCTCTGATAAGTTCAAGCATGAGTTTCCTGTGTATTGGCACAAAGCAAAAAAGAAATTCTCTGTTGTATCCAGGCTCAATGGTCCTGTCCGTTTCTCTCACTCTGTCCACTAGAGGACGCCAACACTCCATCTATGGAATCGGTTCAACAGGACCCTCTGGCTCTTTATCAGGAGTCTTGTAGAGAGTGTACTGCGCATCCGTGGGTCCTCGCCACTGTAACCAAGGGTTACAGGCGTCAGTTCGCTGTAAAACCCCCTCCTTTCAATGGGGTCATAGCATCTGTAGCAAAGGGGGATTCAGCTTGGGTGTTGAAAGCAGAAATATTTTCCCCCTTAGAGAAAAGAGCTATAAGACGAGTTTCAGTGGGGGAAACTCAGAAGGGCTATTACTCCTGTTATTTTCTAATTCCAAAGGAAGATGGGGGTTTACGCCCAATAATAGACCTACATGCTCTAAACAAGCACTTCATAAAAGTACAAATTCTAGATGCTCACAGTGGCAGCTCTCACTTGCGCAATCCACCGGGGCGTTTGGTTCACCGCGGTTGATCTCAGGGATGATACTTTCATATAAGCATCTATCCTGCGCACAGGAAATATCTCAGGTTTTCCTTTCAGCTTTCCCGAAGTGTATGAATTTTTTATACTCCCATTTGGGCTCAGCTTAGCTCCACGCATGTTCAGCAGGTGCATAGAGGAAGCGTTATCACTGAGACACAAGGGGCTCAGAATTTTTGCTGATCTGGACGATTATATGATATTTCGCTCAATCTCGGGAGCGCACGGAATGGGACACAGAGATGCTCACATCTCATCTCACAAATTTGGGATTCAGAATCAACTATGCCAAAAGCCAACTGATTCCATCTCAGGAGATAGTGTATCTGGGTTTACGAACTTATTATGTGGCTCACCGCTCTATGCTTTTGGAAAGGAGGATAATGGCATTTTATCAGTGCCTGGCTCGTAGGGTATACTTGGTATCGTTCAGGACATGTCTCCGCCTTTTGGGCATGATGGCTTCGTCACTGTCTGTGGTCCCGCTGGGCTTGCTAAAAAATGAGAGACTTCCAGCGATGGGTAGCAGCAAGGCATCTGTGTCCTCGTCGACACCTCGCCACAAAGTGACTCTGCAGATTGCGTAAAGGCTCTTTATCAGTGGAGAGATCCCTGTCTATTCCAGACAGGGGTTCTGCTGGGGGGCATGTCTCTGAGAAAAGTAGAGACAACCGGTGCATCCCTGATGGGTTGGGGGGCAGTTTCTCAGGGCATATCAGTAAACGGTTGCTGGCCGCCCCAGCTTTGCAAAACTTCACATAAATAAGTTGGAGCTGATGGCAGTCATTCTGGCCCTGAAACATTTTCTCCCATTCTTGGAAGGGTTTCATGTTCTGGTCAGGACAGACAACATGACGGTGGTGGCATATATCAATCGCCAAAGGGGAACTCGTTTGTTTCAACTGCACAATCCAGAGCACAAGCTGATTGTCTGGGGCATCGCACAGTAAGTATCCAAAGGCAGATAAGCAGTTAGATAAGTCCATAGACACGGTAGTGAGTGGCGGGACCAGACATAGGATGTGTGGAGACTGGTGAGTATTTAACTGAGTTCATAATGAGTGTGAACAGGTGCAGCAGGTTAGGATTCAGGTGAGGTGGAATGAGTGGGTGGATCTGTAGGTTCTGGCACTGATGCGCTCAATGGCAATGAAAATTTTAAACTTCAGGCTCACTACAATAATGCACAAGCGATATGCATAGAAAAGAGAATCATGCAAGTTAATTATAAATAACCAGAGTTTGTAGACAGTAGTAGCACAAAAACTATGAAGCCCATATTAGAAGTATCCGCAAAGAGTCGATTTGGCTTTTGCCAGTGTTGTAGGGTGAGTAAGTTCCCTAAAACAGCTTTTAGTCTGTCGCACGGACAAGTGTCACAGACAGGGGCGCAAACCGTCACTCGTTTCTATGCTACTCTGAGGAGCAAACCGTATCTCCACAAAGAAGTCAGAACTCAATGGGTAGCTTCAAAACATTTATTTTTATTCAATTATTAAAAGAGTCTTAGGGAGGTAATTGGGCTAGTCAATGTCAGCCCAGCAGTTCCTCGGTTAATCCAGCAGGGGGATTGGACAATGGAAAGCTAGTTAGCGTCCGCGAAGCAGTTTCTTGTTCTCTCCAGCAGGGGGCTCTGATAATGGAGAGCTAGGTTGCATCAACACAGCAAGTTCTCGTTCTCTCCAGGAGGGGGCTTGGGCAGTGGAAGGCTAGTTCGCATCAGTGTAGTCTCAGCCACAGACCTCATGCCCACGAACCGTTGGCTGAACGTCTGATGCATACGGCACACTTTTCTGGAAACACTTCAGGAGTTTCGAAGTCGTGATCTGATTGGTTGAATTCTACAGGATGTCCGGGAGACGTGTGCATCGCGTTCTTTATCAGTCCGCCTGGAAACAAATGCCGTGACGCCAAAACCCCTCGTGGAAGAAGAAAGCCGTTGTATTTACAACCGGGACAATAAACGCTTACCAGGATCAACTTAACGCTGGATTTTCAAAAGTATGTGAAATTTGCAGCTCCACTGTTGCAGTAAACTTGCATAACGTTCTTGAATGATAATTAATAATTGATTAGATGCACGCCAGTCTGTTATTGTAGGGACATCGACATTATATCGTCCTGCCCCTAAACATGACGCAGAACAAAACTAACTGTGATTGGTTGCGTTACATGTCAGTCAAACGTCCTCTTGGGCGATCCTTGACCAAGAAAAGCTGCGATAGAGTCCAGACCTTCTGCCGTCAGTCTGAAGCTCTGGATACGCGAGACTAGCATCAGTGCAACAGGTTCTCGTTCTCTCCAGCAGGGAGCTCTGGAAATGGAAAACTAGTTAGCATCAACAAAGCAAGTTCTCGTTCTCTCCAACAGGGAGCTCTGGCAATGGAAAGCTAGTAAGCATCAACACAGCAATTTCTCATTCTCTCCAGCAGGGGTTTGGGCAGTGGAAGGTTAGTTAGCATCAGTGCAGCAGGTTCTCGTTCTCTCCAGCAGGGGTCTCTGACAATGGAAAGCTAGTTAGCATCAGCACAGCAAGTTCTCATTCTCTCCACCAGGGGGCTTGGGCAGTGGAAGGCTAGTTAGCATCAGCACAGCAGGTTCTTGTTCTCTCCAGCAGGGAGCTCTGGCAATGGAGCTCTGGTTAACATCAACACAGCAATTTCTCATTCTCTCCAACAGGGGGGGGTTGGCAATGGAAAACTAGTTAGCATCAACACAGCAAGTTCTCGTTCTCTCCAACAGGGAGCTCTGGTAATGGAAAAGTAGTTAGCATCAACACAGCAAGTTCTCGTTCTCTCCAACAGGGAGCTCTGGCAATGGAAAACTAGTTAGCATCAACACAGCAAGTTCTTGTTCTCTCCAACAGGGAGCTCTGGGAATGGAAAGCTAGTTAGCATCAACACAGCAATTTCTCATTGTCTCCAGCAGGGGGCTTGGGCAGTGGAAGGCTAGTTAGCATCAGTGCAGCAGGTTCTCGTTCTCTCCAGCAGGGGTCTCTGACAATGGAAAGCTAGTTAGCATCAGCACAGCAAGTTCTCATTCCCTCCAGCAGGGGGCTTGGGCAGTGGAAGGCTAGTTAGCATCAGCACAGCAGGATCTCGTTCTCTCCAGCAGGGAGCTCTGGCAATGGAGCTCTGGTTAACATCAACACAGCAATATCTCATTCTCTCCAACAGGGGGGGTTGGCAGTGGAAGGCTAGTTAGCATCAGTGCAACAGGTTCTCATCCTCTCCAGCAGGGAGCTCTGGCAATGGAAAACTAGTTAGCATCAACACAGCAAGTTCTCGTTCTCTCCAACAGGGAGCTCTGGTTATGGAAAAGTAGTTAGCATCAACACAGCAAGTTCTCGTTCTCTCCAACAGGGAGCTCTGGCAATGGAAACCTAGTTAGCATCAACACAGCAAGTTCTTGTTCTCTCCAACAGGGAGCTCTGGCAATGGAAAGCTAGTTAGCATCAACACAGCAATTTCTCATTCTCTCCAGCAGGGGGCTTGGGCAGTGTAAGGCTAGTTAGCATCAGTGCAGCAGGTTCTCGTTCTCTCCAGCAGGGGTCTCTGACAATGGAAAGCTAGTTAGCATCAGCACAGCAAGTTCTCATTCCCTCCAGCAGGGGACTTGGGCAGGGGAAGGCTAGTTAGCATCAGCACAGCAGGTTCTCGTTCTCTCCAGCAGGGAGCTCTGGCAATGGAGCTCTGGTTAACATCAACACAGCAATATCTCATTCTCTCCAACAGGGGGCTTAGGCAGTGGAAGTCTAGTTAGCATCAGTGCAGCAGGTTCTCGTTCTCTCCAGCAGGGAGCTCTGGCAATGGAAAGCTAGTTAGCCTCAACACAGCAAGTTCTTGTTCTCTCCAGTAGGGGGTTTGGGCAGTGGAACGCTAGTTAGCATCAGCACAGCAGGTTCTCGTTCTCTCCAGCAGGGGGCTCTGGCAATGGAAAGCTAGTTAACATCAACACAGCAATTTCTCGTTCTCTCCAGCAGGGGGCTCTGACAATGGAAAGCTAGTTAGCATCCAGGTAGCCGCTGTTTATAACACTCGTGTTAACTCAAGTTATCAACATAACCCACCCAGGTCACAGGTGACTGATTATCTGGAATCATAGTGGTCTAGGTGCAGACCAAACAATACAAAACCCATCAAAGCACTCGTGTACACTTCAAACAACAAGATACTTCTCAATGTGAACACTTCAAGGAACAAGACACTTCAAACAGTAAACTCACTGTGACCAAGGGAAACGAACAGTATCCAGGCAAACATCTCCCTGCAGTTGGGCTGGTTAATTGCTTTGTTAAGAGAGCAGAAGAGTGGTCGGGCCGAGGGAACACCTGAGAAACCTCTTGTTTTTACTGACGGAGAAAGTGGGGCAGAGAAACCAAAATATGAGCGAAGCTCACAATGATGTGCAGATCAGGGGAGTCACAGGCAGTCAATCCCACTGCACTGAACTACGAAGTAGACATAACGGCACTTAACTTAGTACTAGTAGTAAACCCGTTATTGTCTTGACAGGATCGGGGCCGTGTTTCCACAACAGCGGCAGCTGTGGAGATCGCGAAATCCAATTCCGTCAGAATGCCTAGTCAGCTTTCAGTTCTGTTGCACGCGCTAAGGCAGCTTTTCCAGTCATTAGTCTGCTTCTAATTTGGCACCAGACATTTGCTCAAGACATCTTTGAAACACTAATCTGTTGCTTTTAAGTTCGTCACAAACACTCACTTAGGACAGCTTTCGAACGGATGGAAGAATTTGTTCCCCACATGGATTTTACATCAGATTCAGGTTTGTGATCTTGAACACACAATTTACTCCATAGACCAGTATAAGCGGCTTGATTTCGAAATGACTTCAGAAACTGAGCCAGGGTGGAGCAGAGCAGGACTGAAAACCAACTCAGCGGAGCTGAAAACCAAGGCAGAGCTGACAACCACAAAGGCGTATCTGAGGACCACCACAGCGGGGCCTAAAACCACCAGGGCAGGAGGAACTGGAACAAAGAGCACAGAGAGGTTAGGGTTGGTCTCAAGGGCCATGTCATAACAGGCAGAGAGTTCCAAAAGGGCAACGATGAAGAGTCTACGAGCTAGAAATGCTACCTGTGTAAGAGTCCATTATTAAAATTTTAGCATTTTTGGAGCCTTGGTGTGCTGACTTTTTCTTCTGTTTTTTAGTATTTTCTCTGTCGAGCACCATTTTCCTGGTAATGTGTGTGCTTTTGTCCAGTTTTTGATAGGTATATTTTCATTACAGTAAACTTCAATCATTATAGTATAAAAAAAAGTAAAAGAAAAGAGAAGAGAGTCATGAAACTAAATGTAATGAATAATAAAACATGAACACATTTACTATGTGATCTGTCAAAATGAACTCAAACACTATTTCACAATCCTTTTTATTGGGTATTTGCCACTTTATAAATTAATCCTAAAAATACTTTCAGGAAAACATTAATACAATATGAAGAAATAGCACTTATTTATGTACCACTTATAAACATGACATTTATTGATCTGGCATATTTTAATAGTGCAGAGTGTTCTGTGAAGCAGGTGTGAATTGTGTCTGTGTTCACTCATTAGTTTCAATCACTACATAGTCAGCAACTCACACAAAAGACCCTGGAGAATGAAGGCTTGACCGTACGTTCACACCGCCGCCGACTTGAGCGGCAAAGAAGCTCTGGACACCCTGTCAAGGACGCTTGTCAAAAAGTACGGGGAAGCTTGTTGACGCTTTGGTCGCACTGACGTAGCAGGGAGAAGAGAAATGTCACAACATGAAATGTCACATGAGATTGGTGTTTTTGCATTCCACTTCACTGCTTTTCTATTTAACTATGTAAACACGCGCTAGACTGTGTGCTCGAGCTTTGTGTCTTTTGCCGCGTCTCGCACATGTCACAGCGTTTTAAAAAGCGCGTCATTCAAGTTAAAATAAGTTCAACTTTAAGAACAAAAATGTAAACTATCCCAGCTATTTTATCCCATGCATCGTTCTTTTGTAACTGGTCCCTATAAGCAAACAACGTCATATCATAAATGATAGGAAACCCAGCAACGGCGATTATTAGCTTCTCCTCCATTTTATCTGAACTAATGTTTTGGTAGGAACGAAAGTTTACATGGTGTGTTTCTCCGGAATCAGCCAGCGCGGAGGACGTCTATATTCCGATTGGTTGCTGGCTTTTGCCGCTGCTTGCCGCTGAAATAGCCGCGTCATAGCTCATTACCATAAAGTTGAGCTACTTTCAACTTTCTGATTGACGTTCAAGACGCCCAAAACGCGACGCCGATGGATTTGACGCTCCTTGCAGCTGAGAGAAGCCAGCTTCCATTGAAAATGAATGACTTGAAAAAGTCATTCACGTACAGTGACTTTTGATTTCATAAAAATGTTTTAATTGGCCTGAACCTATTGAATTAATTTTATTTATATATATATATATATATATATATATATATATATAGTGCTTCTTTTGCCTATATTGATTTTTGAAATATAATTTTTTACAAATTAAACTATTTTTAGGCTCAAATTAACTTCATATGTCCACATTTTTAATATTGGTCAAACCACTGACTCTTATATTATTATATTTACATTTGTAATTCAGGGATTATCTGGTAAAAATAGTTAGATAGAGAGACAGTACATTTCTATGCACTTCTGTGATTGTAGACAGCACAGGACTTTTATTGTGGTCTGGATATATGACGACACAAGGCTGCGCCGCGCTCCTGCATCTGTTATAATAATGCATCTGATTCGGCTGAATAAAGGTTCGTTTTAAGAATTTAAGCTGTTTAAAAAGATAGAAACAGTTTAGTGTTTCATGGTTCCTTTATTTTAAAAAAGCATTGTGGAATTATTTTAGTTGCTATTGTATATTGTAATGCTTTATGTAACTTTAATGAAGGATATGTTTGTGAGTAAACCGCATCCACTGATGAGAAACAGTAAACGTGCGTCTCATTTCGCTCCTCTTTATCGTGAATCAGTTTATCATAAACACGAATTCAGTCACTGGTAATTGGGGATGGAAAAACCGAGCTTTTCGAAACTTGGGAGTCAATTGAATCAAATATTGTGCGATATGATTCAGTGATTCGAATCGCGTGAATCACGAAACGTGCTGCTCAAACAGTGTAAATGATCAGAACAACAAACACTAACGTGTAGTGTCACAGCTTTTACAAACCAAATGCTAATATTTTCATAAAAGTGTAATCATCAATATAATCTATAATTCATTAAATACCAAATGTAGATCATAAATACAAATTAAATAAACTCTTGTTATACAGGCAGTGTTAGTTTTGAGTGTTTTTTGTTTAACCAGGTAATTGAAGACCATTAACTCTTAATTACTCTCATCTTAAAGATGGCGTATTTAAAGAGGAGAATGAAGACATAAAGATGGCGTTTATTAAAGAGGAGAGTGAAGACGTGAAGATTGAAGAAACATTGACAGTGAAACATGAAGAAACTGAGGAACAAACAGGTTGGTTTCATTCTCAAAGCTGAACTCAGTCATTTGATCCTTATTAAAATGTCCAACTCTATAGGAGTAGAGAATATACAGAAGTATAATCATACAGCTATAGAAGTAGTCCAAACAAAACAATTAATCTGTGTGATAAACCCAATGTCTACTTCTGAATAGAGAACAATGCGGA
This sequence comes from Siphateles boraxobius, assembly GCF_051911475.1. Lineage (NCBI taxonomy): Eukaryota > Metazoa > Chordata > Actinopteri > Cypriniformes > Leuciscidae > Siphateles > Siphateles boraxobius. Next base: position 5,814,142 of record NW_027509188.1, read on the forward strand.
TTTTTTTTTTTTGGGTAACACTCTACAATAAGGTTCATTAACATTAGTTAATGTAACTAACATGACCTAACAATGAGCAATACATTTGTTTCTATATTAGTTTATCTTTGTTAATGTTAGTTAATAAAAAATACAACTGTTGTTTGTTCATGTTAGTTTATTAACTAAGATTAATAAATGCTTTAGAAGTAGCCCATTGTTTATTCGTAGTTCACGTTAACTAATAAACATTATTGTAAAGTTTTACCCATTTGTGTAATATTCGTCCTCAAAAGTGCTCTACAAAAATTTTAACATACTTGACCATAAATAGTAGTAAATTAACATAAAATGAAGCAATAAATAAGTAATAACTGAGTGGATAATATGAGCGGCTTCAGAGATGTTTAAAGCTGCTGATCTTCTCTGGTAGTCCATCATATCCACCTTTTGATTTAAAATTTCACATCCTTTGTCAAAGCAACACAAAATCAGAGTTTAGCTAGTATGTTGTTGATAGAAAAGAGGGAACCACTAATATATGAAACAGGACAAAAATATTTTGCCCCTATTATGCTATTTTAAATTTTTTTCTATTTTTTGTTTTGGAGTTTCCTACAACAGATTTACATGTGTCCAAAATCAAAAACACTTTAATTTTCTCATTATCATTTCACTTTACCTCATTCTCAAAGCGTCTAAAATTATTAATTTGAAGATTCAATCTCTCTAAACTCCTCCTTTCCACAAGCTACTTTACTCTGATTGGGCAGATGACTCAGTCTGTTGTGATTGGTCTACTCTGATCTGATTGCTCAGATGACCCAGTCCGTTGTCATTGGTCTAGTCTGCTCTGATTGGTCAGATGACCCAGTCTGTTGTGATTGGTCTACTCTGCTCTGATTGGTCAGACGGCCCAGTCTGTTGTGATTGGTCTACTCTGCTCTGCTCTTATTGGTCAGATGGCCCAGTCTGTTGTGATTGGTCTACTCTGCTCTGATTGGTCAGATGACCCAGTCTGTTGTGATTGGTCTACTCTGCTCTGATTGGTCAGATGGCCCAGTCTGTTGTGATTGGTCTACTCTGCTCTGATTGGTCAGATGGCCCAGTCTGTTGTGATTGGTCTACTCTGCACTGATTGGTCAGATGGCCCAGTCTGTTGTGATTGGTCTACTCTGCTCTGATTGGTCAGATGGCCCAGTCTGTTGTGATTGGTCTACTCTGCTCTGATTGGTCAGATGGCCCAGTCTGTTGTGATTGGTCTACTCTGCTCTGCTCTGATTGGTCAGATGGCCCAGTCTGTTGTGATTGGTCTACTCTGCACTGATTGGTCAGATGGCCCAGTCTGTTGTGATTGGTCTACTCTGCTCTGATTGGTCAGATGGCCCAGTCTGTTGTGATTGGTCTACTCTGCTCTGATTGGTCAGATGGCCCAGTCTGTTGTGATTGGTCTACTCTGCTCTGCTCTGATTGGTCAGATGGCCCAGTCTGTTGTGATTGGTCTACTCTGCTCTGATTGGTCAGATGACCCAGTCTGTTGTGATTGGTCTACTCTGCTCTGATTGGTCAGATGGCCCAGTCTGTTGTGATTGGTCTACTCTTCTCTGATTGGTCAGACGGCCCAGTCTGTTGTGATTGGTCTACTCTGCTCTGATTGGTCAGATGACCCAGTCTGTTGTGATTGGTCTACTCTGCTCTGATTGGTCAGATGACCCAGTCTGTTGTGATTGGTCTACTCTGCTCTGATTGGTCAGATGGCCCAGTCTGTTGTTTTTGGTCTACTCTATAATCTAAATTGTCTAAATAATTATATATAGGCCCAGAGAGAATTGGGTTAAAGTAATAGTTGGAAACATCTTGTTAAAAAGGTATTTTTCCACATATGTTGTTTGCATGCAAATTATAAAATATCGAAGTAACACATTTTTAGTAATTGTGCAGTTAATTCTCATACGGTAATATGTATTTTTTTTAAATATATATATTTTATTAAAAGGTTTTCACATGTAAACCAACAAAAAATAAAATTAACTATTTCAAGTGTAATCTTTTTTTGTAAAAGGCATATATTTTATCATACGCATTTCAAAGTTAAGGATTCATTAGTTTGAATATACATTTGAACAAAGACTATAATAACATCTTAGTTGATAATTCAATATAGGCTACCTACTTTATTTTTTGACAGAATATCCCATACTATATATTTAACATATGAGCAGAAATTGGCAAACAAAAGCTTATTTGATATGGCAGTAGTCTATTTTACTATAAAACTTTATAATCTATCCAAAACTAGTCAACAAGTCTGAACATTCATACATTCGTCTGTAACATACCGTTTTTATGATATATAGGGGATATGATAGAGTTAACAGTGCCATGGGAGGATGCTGTAGATGAGGCATATGAGAGGAAGAAACTGCGGTATGCTCATCTGGCCACTGAAGCAGAACAGCGAGGATGGAGAGTCCGGGTTTATCCAGTGGAAGTGGGTTGTCGAGGATTTGTGGCCACAACCTGGTTTCTCAGAGACGTCGGATTCAGTGGCCAAGAGTTGCGTCGCACAGTAAAGAACTTATCTGAAGCAGCAGAAAGGAGCAGCAACTGGCTGTGGTTGAGACGGAAAGATTCTAGCTGGCTGTGTACAGGCCGCCATGCTACAGTTTCGAAAAATTCTTGAAAATTTGATGAGTCTGTTGGTTTATTTGTATAGTTTGCATAGTAATTACAGTTATTACGTTCCTGTGTATTTTGCGTGAATGAGGATTGGTGTTTGGACAGATATTGTGTTTTGCGGTAGTATGCCATACGGAACCGTTGCCACTGACCGCTTTAACGTCCGCAGTGGGGCTCGACAGCCTTAGTCAAACGGATCGGCGCGTATGGTCGGGTTGTGGAGAGGTTGTGAGAGATTGTGGTTAGGTAAAAGGAGCAGCCTCAGCAGCAGTAGCGAGGTAAAGGTCAGTAAGTCCAAAAAAATTAAGTTTTTTGATAAACATTCCAGGCTTTTTCTCCATATAATGGACTTCAATAGGACACAAACGTTTCGAGGACCAAATGACAGTTTCAGCGCAGCTTCAAAGGGCTTTAAACAATACCAGACGATGAATAAGGGTCTTATCTAGTGAAACGATCGGTCATTTCAAAAATAAATAATAAACTTTAAGTTTTATAAGCACAAGCGGTGTATTTCTGCAAATGGCAGTAGGACCACAGCGAGGAGCCAGAGGAGCTTGATTTTTTTCACAGATTATCTGTCTCATATTCTACTTTCAGGACATAATGACAGTTTTAACAAATATTTGTTTACAAAAGCTACCTACTGGAGCTTTAAATCGAAATCGTGACACCCATATTCACACATAGACATGTGATTCATATTTAAACAGTCTTTTTGCGGTTTACATACACACTATCGCGATTCGAACAAAGCACCTAAGAATAAAGCACTTACTATTCACAATCCTCAGCTGGATCCATTGCTCCTCGAAATTAAACCGAAACCAGCACTTCTGAGGTAAATTTTTCCAGGATTATATTACTATTATGCTATTATTATTCCTCACTGCGTCACAAGATGACGTAAAGTACATGAATCTGATAAAACTTGATATGTTTTATCGAGTTGATTAGTGATGTCCGGTTCGTGAACGTATCATTCTTTTGAACCGGTTCTTTTTAGTGAACCGGTCGAACCAGTACACTAAATCGGACTGAATTGTTCTAAACAGTTCGTGTCTTGCGTCAGTGCTGATCCTCAAGTTACTAAAGTTACTCACTTTCAGACATGCCTGACAGTCCCTCTGACTCTAAATAAACCAATATCCTGGAGTATATTTTACCCCAGTAAATCTAACAGTTCACTGAATTGAGACTTGTTGGTGCAGAGAGAAGTGTTGAGCACGAGCAGCTGATACTGAGCATGCGCGTATTATCGAACGTACAGGTACAGCAGTTCTCGGATCACCAATAGCAATGGATATCACAATGTGGTAAACACACAATTTTGTACTCACATACTAGTGTCGATATGTGCTTAAATACAGTACCTAAGCTTTAAAATAGATCAGACCTAGTAAAACACGTCTTTGTGAGCTTTGTAAATACAGGCCCTGTCCTGTCATACCAGTGCTAACATTCCTAGTTATCATGGTCATCCTCAGTGTCATCCTCATTATCATTATCATCATTATCACCATCATCATTGTATACTAGTGTCTGTATGCTTGACATGGGGAGGGCCTGACACAAGTAGGGGTTGTCTACAGGAACAATGTCTGGTATATGTGGGTGACATCACAGTGGCTTGATATCGTTTCTTTCCAGCTGATGGAGACGTTGGGTGAGAGCAGCTTTTGCACCAGGCTGATCTGTGTCTTTGATGGCAGAGCACAGAAAGGCATGCTGCTGATGGAGGTGTTCAGTTACAGTTCTCATTTCCTGGTAAAGCATGTGCTTTTCCTCAGCTGCCCGAGTCTTCATATGTAAGGCATCAATCCCTCGCCTTTTTAGACTCCTCGAAACATTATCTTCTTCAATCTGAAAGATAAAAGAAATTTTAAAAATCTATGTCATGTTACCAGGTGGTTTCAAAAATGATGGGCAGGTAGTTGTGGTTGGTAAGTGGTTGTCAGATTGTTTCTTGAGTGACTGCTGTGTGGTTACTAAGGTTAGGTAATTATACCAAGAGGGATCGCATGCTTCCTGAAAATCAATTATTGTAGGGAAGATGCTCATTTGCGGGGGCCACTGAATGTGGTTGTATTCTTTTATTGCCTGTCTCAGTCTCTTGTTGGAGCTGGCAATCTGCTTGGAAAGTCTAATGGCAATGCCCTGCCCATCTGTAGCAAAGTTAGGAAACACGCATGCAGAGAAATCTATTTATTAGTTTGTATTATGAAAGTTGAACTTAATATCTTAATGTATCTATGTATCCAAAGCACTTTACCTGGATATTTTCTTTTCAGATGGAGGAGTACATAAGCAAGAACTGTTAATTTTGGACATGTTCGACATAGAACCAGATGCATGTGTGCAATTTTTTGAGAGGGACAAAATGCATGTTTCTTATGTAGGCTATTTTGTTGAACATCAATAAGTGTAACAAAATAAAACATGTTGGAAACATGATCTTCACATAATTACTGTCTTTTCACTATTATTTTAAAGATTGGAAACATGGATTGTGAAAACTAAACATTTATACTAAAACAGCCTATTTTCAGGAACAGCTAATTTAATTTCTAAATTGATATAAATCTTTGACGTAAACTCTTGCCAAGGTTTTATTACCTTCATGAACCGGACAACACTAATCAACTCGATAAAACATATCAAGTTTTTAACGTATCAAACGTATCAGATTTACTCAACTTCAGCGATACTTCACGTCTCTGAGTCCTCCTGAAGCCTTTTGCTGTCGAAACAAGCCAAATCAGCTAGAGCGAGACAGCCCCTTTCAACTCACCCGGAAGCCGCTCCTCTTCTTTCGCTGCTCTCCTGTGGCCATCCGGCGAGAAAAAACGCTATATCCTTTTTCTGCTACTGTTGTGTTCGCTCTTCTACACTCAGTTTTGTGAAAGAGCAAGTTTCACGAGGCCTTGTTCCAAATGCCTTGCTCTTCATGCAGCCTGGTCCCCTGTGCCTCGTGCTGAGACAAGGGCGGCTGTTCCAGAAATGCGACAGCCTGCTTATTTACTTCCCGCGTTTGTGGCTAACTCTCCTTTCAGACGGAAAACCACTTCTCACACTTCCCCCGCTTCCTTTCCCTCTTCAAGCCTCGATGGAAGAAGCATGCGGTTAGATGTGCGCGGCTATCTCTCTTTACGTAAAGAGAGCTACCGCGTCCTCCCATTCTACATGTCACACAGAGCCGTCTCCATGACTCAGACACATAATGCTTGGGTCCACCCCCCGTGGCTCAGTGGTGGAAACTGAGACTTCCGTGCCAGAGACCCATGTTCGAATCCCAGCTCTGACAGCAGGTGAAGTTTATTGCATGACAATTTTTACACACTGCTTTTTACACACTGCGCTCGAGGCCAGCTTCCAGCCCTGCCTCTCCGTGATTCAGACACAACACGTGTGTTTTCATGCCCGGAATCAAACCACGCTGAAACTGCTCTCTCTCACACCACGGCTGACAACTGCGAGAACAAGCCACCATGAGCTACCTCGCCCTCTCGCCCGGTGGCATGTGCCTCTCCTTTGCACATGCCCTTCGTCTTGTGCGTTCTCCGCATGGTTCAGACGAACAATGAGCGTCAGCGACTGAGCCCACGACGGCCCCGCCTCCCTCGTGACTCACTTTTTCCAGAGAAAGTATTTTCTCCGATGTTATTCAACACCTTCAAAGAAAGCTCGCTCATCCCTCACAGTTAGCTCTTAGCTCATGTATCTTTTAGGGGTGGGGGAAAAAATCGATTCTTAGATGCATCGCGATGCGGATGTGGACGATTCTGAATCGATTCACAAATGTCAAAAATCGATTTTCCAAAAAAAAAAGATGTATATTTATAATAATTTAATATTGTCGGAACGCAAAAGACGGAACTCTCAAGCGCGGAAGTGCAGTGCCCGGACCGTCTGTGGCGTGTGCACATAACAGAGACGCGATGGTTGAGCGCGAAATCCAAACACCCTCCTCATTAAAAGCCGACGTGTGGAAATATTTTGGCTTCTATGAAGTTGAAGGGGGAAAGGAGCTGGACAAGAGCCACTCTAGTTGTAAGCTTTGTAGAATAAAACTAAAATATTTCGGAAACACGACAAATATGAGAAGCCATATTACACGTTTCCACCCAGAGGAGGAAAAACACTTGGCTGTACTGGTCGTTGTTATATTATTAATTTACTACAAGTATGCTGCTAGTTCAGGCACACATTTATTTTCCTGTGATAATCGATAATCGCTTTAGCATCGAATTGCAGCCCTCTGAATCGTAATCGAATCGTGAGGTGCCGATTCCCACCCCTAGTATCTTTGATGCTTTAACTAAAGCAAGGGCCCGTTATAAGCACTCAGCCCCTGCAGACTAACGCTGCTTTATCAGAGAACCGATAAACGCAAACAAACAGAGCGAGCTATAGCTGCAGTCAATGGGCCCGCTGTAAAGCATGCACCGCTGCAGACAAACACTGTTCTCACAGGAGCTCAAACAGAGTGAGAAATAAATGTTTCCCCTAAAGACCCCACTCACGGGTGGCTGGCAATGTTTTCAAACCAGTTACCAAGCCCGTAACAAAGCACACGCCACTGATAACCGCACACTATCATTGCAATCAGCGTGCCTGCTGCGAAGCGTGCACCACGACTGATAGTCACTGCTTCAACAGCAGTTCTGTTAGAGCAAGACATGAGTGTTCACAAACCAGTCCAAGCCCGTCACAAGACGCGGTCCTCCCTAAGAGAATATGTGCACAAATCACAACACAAGGGTATTAGGTCCCCCCTATCCTAAGCAGCCCAACCCCAGTTGTCATTCAAACCCTAGCCACAAGGGCCGAGGCCTGGCAAGCCATCCCCAAAAGTGTCAGTCTGTGTTATGGACACTATAAAGCAAGGATATTCACTCCAATTCGCTCTTAGACCCTCGCGGTTTCAGACGGTCATCTAGACCTTGGTGAGAAACAACGTTGCTCACCTACTTCGCACAGAAGTACAAAATCTGCTGGCAAAAGGGGCGATAGAATTAGTCCCCCCCGAGCCGGTCAGGGTTTTACAACCGTTACTTCCTAGTACCAAAGAAGGACAGTGGCACCCGCCACATTTTAGATCTGAACAAAGCTCTCATGAGACGGCCGTTCAGAATGATAACTACCAAACAAATCCTCGTGCAGGTTTGCCCGGGGGATTTTTTTTTTCTGTGGATCTGAAAGATACTTACTTTCACATTCAAATAATGCCCAATCGCAGGCCATTCTTGAGATTCACATTCGAGGGGCGAGTTTATCAATACGCGGTTCTACCGTTCAGTCTGTCCCTAGCACCTCGTATTTTCACCAAGTGCATGAACGAAGTGCTTTCTCCCCTAAGGCAACAGGGAGTGCGTGTGCTGAACTATCTTGATGATTTGCTCATTATGTCTCAGTCAAAGACAGAATTATTGACACACAGATCCATGCTCCCCAGCTACTTGGAATGCCTGGAGCTCAGGATCAATTTTTCCAAAAGCAAACTATTACCCAGCCAGAACGTAATCTTTCTGGGCACAGTCATCGATTCTATAATGACGAGAGCGCGGCTCACACCAGAGCGCGCGCTCTATATCCAACAGCTGATAGCCGCCTCCAGGGTACGTGCACGCCCCTCAGGAAGTTTCAGAGGCTTCTCATTTTCATGGTCGCTGCATCGTCAGTACTCTAGCTAGGATTACTGCATATGCTCCCCCTTTAGCACTGGCTAAAGCGCCATGTACCAGCCAATGTGTGGCGGTCAGCACGCCTTCACATTATGGTGAACCAGCGCTGCATCAGAGCTCTGGTTCCATGGAAAGCTTAGAACTGGTACCAGTCGGGCGTGATTATGGGTGTGGCCTCCAGGAGGAAGGTAATTTTCACAGATGCCTCTAACCAAGGTTGGGGAGCGCTGTGCGAGGGCAAGTCTGTCTCTGGCCTCTAGTTGAGCCCGGAGAATAGCTTACATATCAACTGCCTGAAAATGAGAGCAGTTTGGTTGCCCCTGAACGCATTTCTGTCAGACCTCAGGGGGCACCACGTCTTAGTCCACACGGACAACATGTCAGTGGTGTCCTATAAAAATTGCCAGGGTGGCCTCAGATCAGGCAACCTGTATTTTATGGCCAGAAATCTCCTCCTTTGGTCGCATGCCAACCTGTGCTCTCTGAGAGCTGCTCATGTCCCGGGAGTCCAAAATTTGGGTGCAGACATGCTATCTCGAGACAACACTCCCCCAGGCAAGTGGTCTCTCAACAGACAGTCTGATATGGAGTGTATTCAACAAGGCAGAGGTCGACCGCTTGGCCCCTCAACTGGTATCCGGGACCTCCCAGAAAAAGTACATCATTGAGGTTAGAGCACTGTCTACAAGGCGCATCTATGCTCTGAACGGGTCAGTATTCGCTGGCTGGTGCTCAGCCAGAGACCTCGAGCCCCACTCATGCGAAGTATCAGTGGTACTCTCGTTCTTACAAGAGCTTTTGGATGCGAGTCGCTCCCCATCCACGCTCAAAGTGTATGTGGCAGCTTACCATGCACCTGTGGCTAGCCAGTTGCTAGGTGAAACGATCTTATCGTTAATTTTCTCAAAGGAACGAGGAGGTTGAACCCCCGCCAGGCCTCCCACTATACCGGCGTGGGACCTTTCCCCGGTCCTTGAGGCCCTGAAAAGGCCCCCGTTCGAACTGCTACAGTCGGTTGATCTCAAACCACTTTCGTTGAAGACTGCTCTGCTGCAGGCACTCACTGTGAGTCCCTCCTGCCTGGAATTTGGGATGAATCACTCCTGGGTCATTCTCAAGCTAAGGCATGGTTATGCACTGAGGTGCTCTCAACCCCGTTCATAGCTCAGGTTATTACATTATTAGCACCTCGGAGAACGATGGGGAGGCTAATCTGCTTTGTCCCGTTAAGGCTCTAAAAATATACTTGGAGCGTTCTGTGCCGTTTAGGCAGGCAGAACAGCTCTTTGTTTGCTTCGGTGGCCGCACCAAAGGGTTACCGATCACACAGCAGAGACCATCTCGCTGGCATACGCCTCTGTGGGCCAGGTTTGTCCCATAGGCGCTAAAGCCCACTCCACGAGAGGCATGGCCTCTTAGTGGGCTTGGTCCAGGAGTGTGCCAATTCAAGGTATTTGTGCAGCAGCCAGTTGCTCCTCGCCATCCACATTTGTCAGATTTTATAACCTGGAGGTACCTTGCCTGCAGCCCAGGGTCCTCTCAGTATGATAATTGACCCGACGTTGTCTGGTTTTTATCTGTCTAATATGCTACTGTCCATAAGCAAAGGTAGTCCTAGGACTGTTAATGAGCCCCAGTTTTTATTCATGAAACCCGACTCTCTCTGGTTAGTGTCACTTATACTGGGAGACTTATTATGGATTGGATTCAGCCAGTTGCTAATGTGTGGCGTTTTACATTAAGTCCCCACTGCGTATTAGCTACGCAATACGAAGTGACCGTTCTCGAAAGGGAACGTACTCTGTTACTAACGTAACCTTGGTTCCCTGAGAGTAAGGGAACGAGTATTGCATAGCCTGCCGCACTATTGCAATCTGTCAGGATGTGTTGCTTCAGTCGATTTAAACCTGAGATATTGGCCGAAATGAGCGATCTTTATGGGCTTAGGCCACGCCCATTTAGACGTGCTCTGACGTAATCGGCGCCAAGTCAGTTGACTGGGTCGCGCGTCTGAGGCGCTCGGCCATTGGATGTGCAGTTGCCGCAGCACAGCCTATGAGCGAACTAGACGCTCTGCTGTGTTCGCTGTGCAGCTGCACTGCGTTTTAAACTATTGCTTCAATATTTTGAGGAAAAGAAGTTTCCCCACTGCGTATTAGCTATGCAATACTCGTTTCCTTACTCTCAGGAAACCGAGGTTCGTTAGTAACCGAGTTCGTTTTCCCGCGAGTGGGAGTGGTTTCAGCACCGAAAGCGGACATGGCCCCAGAGTTTGAGAGCAGAGAATACTGCTAATTCTTTCAAGATTTTGATAACTAATTTTATTTATTTGGCGGTTATTTTATCATTCAGATTTGGCCGGGTGAGTAATTACACATTTTTCTGTGGTGTGACAAACTCAGAACATAAAAATATTTTAATATTGCTTTATATGGACCCCACATTTACTCTTCTATCTGTTGTTTTTTACATGGCTAATCTACACAGTTAAAATTTGATTCCATTTAGAGCTCTAGTAGTCCGGATTTGGTCATCTGAAAAAGTGTGTATCTCGATCAGGGTGATCCAGTCCAATTTTGCTTTGAAGTTTTTGAACAACTGGGCCCAGGAGAATCTGGTGTATCTTGAGCAGGATTCTGATGTCTGATGTCCTCCAATCGGAGCAAAGTTCTTTTTCGGTCTTTTTCAGTTTAGGGGTAAAATGAAAGGGGCTTCTCAGGTATTTCGAAGGACAATTGTTATGGACAGGACATCAATGTTCTCCCTATAGGTTCTGGGCCCTATGCACTCCCTATAGGTTCCGGGCCCTATGCACTGTCCCCTTTTTCCCCAGGTGCGACAGCCCTGGGTATAGGATCTAGTTGTATGTTGGTTTTGACGCTTTACATGTTTAAATGTTTTGTTGTCTGTTGCTTTGTGCCATTAAACTGGTGTTAATTTGCATTGTCTCTTTTTCACTTAGACCTGATGGTGCTGAAAGAGGAGACTGAAGTACTGAATCAAATGGACGAGAAAGATCAATATAAGAATCATCATGATTTCTTAACTGAAGAAAAACATTTCAGTTGCTCACAAGCTGAGAAGACTTCCTCAAGAAATATGACTCCAAAGACAGGAACTAGAAGTAATTTCACCTGCCAACATTGTGGAAACAAATTCACTCTAAAAGGAAGCCTTAACAGGCACATGAAAATACACACTGGAGAGAAGCCTTACACATGTCCTCAATGTGGAAGGAGTTTCAATCAACATGGAAACCTTAATGTCCACATGATAATTCACACTAGAGGGAAGCCTTACACCTGCCAACAGTGTGGAAAGAGTTTCGATCAACATGACAAATTTAAAGTCCACATGAAAATTCACACAGGAGAGAAGCGCCGTACCTGCCAACAGTGTGGAAAGACTTTTGCTGAAAAAGTAAGCCTTAACAGACACATGAGAGTTCACACTGGAGAGAAGCCTTACACCTGCCAACACTGTGGAAAGAGTTTCACTCAAATTGGAAATCTTAAAGTCCATCTTAAAGTTCACACTGGAGAGCAACCTTACTCCTGCCAACAGTGTGGAAGAAGTTTCAACCGAAAAGCAAACCTTAAAGAGCACATTAGAATTCACACTCAAGAAAGACTTTTCACCTGCCAAAGGTGTGGAAAAAGTTACAAACGAAAAGGAAGCCTTAACAGGCACATGATAGTTCACACTGGAGAGAAGCCGTTTACTTGTAGTCACTGTGGAAAAAGTTTTAGGTATAAAATTGCCCTTAAGTACCACATGAGTTCTCACTTATGAGTGAACTGTTTTAATATGTCATCAATTCGGAATGAGTTTCACTAACAGGAAACTCCTTATGTTTGAGAGACTGTATCAGGGGTGGAGTGGGACCAAAAAATCTACCGGGAAATTTCGAAGGGGCTTTAACATTTTTTGCTTAAAAAAAAAAGAACCCTTGCAAAATTATTTAAAATAGATTAAGAAAGCCAGCACTACTGCTCACATCTATGGTTAGATTGATTTGTTTAGATCCAGTGAAGTCTATCCCACCACTTTTTCTCAGGGTTGATATTGTCCCCCACCACAATGAAACATTGAGGCACGGATGTACCTAATACAAATAAATAAAACATATCCAGTTAACTAGCAGACCATTCATTTAGTTCGCTATTAAATGTTGTTTTTGAAATCAAGCTGAGTGCTCGTTGCCGCGGCGATCAGTTGCATGGATAGTGTTCTCTGGGGTTCGCGGCCTCGTTTAGTCTTCACTCGTATGCACGCTTCAATCTATCGCCGTTGCAGAGACTCTCTATTCATTCCGGTGAAATCACAAAATAAAATGCACACAAACCTGTCCCTTCTTGATATGGACTGTAACCACTGATGAACATATTCAGTTTTCATGAGAGAAAAAAAACCTGTACGAGTGCGGATTAGAACCAGTAACCTCTGACACGCTTGGCAAAAGATCTACCACTAGACCATTTAAGAACTTAAATAAAAATTTACGGATCGATGCATTTATTTACGGGTTGAGCAGACAGGCTGTACAGTTTGACAAGCGGGCAGCGGATGGTGTTGCCAAGAACTTGCAATGTATAACTATTATCAGACCAGCCCTCGCGGCCTCGAAACACAACCGGCCCATCGGGAAAACTCCTGACTCTCCTGATTGCCACTCCGCCTCTGGACTGTATAATGTGCTGATTATTTTTATGTTACTTAATCACCTTAGAGGACCGAATTCCCAATTAATCCAGTGACTATGAGAGGAGTAAAGAAGCCAACTAGTTACAATTTTACATGTTAACAGAAGTATAAATCTGTATCAAAAAAATTAATAAAACTAGGCATGTGCAAAATAATAAAGACACAATATAACAGAAAGAGGCTTTTGATTCAAATATACAGAGACGTGGAGATCTGGCAATAGCCACTTTTCCACTGTCGCGCCAGTGCGAGCCTGGGCTTTCAAATGGCCAGTAAGGGCTAATAGCCTTTGTCCTGTAGCATTGAGCCCAAAATCACACTGTTTCCACAGTTGGGCCAGAAGCTCCGCAGAGCTTTGCTAAAACCATCCCATAACACGTCCATCTGAAACAACATCGCACAACCCCATCATTTCAGCATCAAAGGGCAGTTTTATCAGACTGGAAAATAGCGAGATCACAAAACGGACATGATACATTTTTTTCTTTTTTACTTCAATATTAACTTTCTTTACTTAAAGAAACCCAACCATTGATGTTTTACCGATAGTTTTACAATAAAAAGTGATACATTGATAATAATGAATCTACTTGTGTTTACCAGGATTTTATGTTATCATTGGGAATATTTTCATTCTTTAAGGCTAAGCAAACATGCTGTTACTCAAGACTTTGTCTATTATTGGAAACTTGTTACTTAAAGAATCTTGTCGTAATTGGGAATTAGGCTTCTGGTTCTAATTGACAACATGCTGCTAAGCTATCTGGTAATCAACTACTGCTTGTTGTTATATAACGTTGTTGATTAAAGAAAATTGCTTAATATTAAAAACATGATTGTTATTCTAGGCTTATCTGGTTATTGGCAACATACTCCTGTACTTAAGCCTATTTGAGAATCAGTACCAAGCTTGTACCTTAAGGCTATCTGGGAGTTTTCGGTAACATGCTGCTGCTTAAGGCAATTTGTTTATTATTGGAAACGTGTTTCCATGGTTTATACAAAAGTAAACCGATAACCAAAGGTTACTAGGATACAATGCTATTGACAAGCAATGCAATGACATGGATATTTCACTGGTTACTTGTGACTTTTTCATTCCAACTGCTAGAGTCTGATTTTGAAATCATTTAGAGGTTCCATGTAAATGCAGCTATTTTCAAATCCATCCATTTTCTAAAACCCTTTTTCTCTTGGGCCGCAGGTAGCGGAACCTACATTCTATAATGACTATAATTCTATAATTATTCTATAATAATTATTCTTTAATTTCTCATTCAGCGGTCGTGCGAGGATGCTATTTTTTGCTAGCACATTATTATCATCAGTCCCTCAATGCCTACAATTAATGAGACAACGATCACCTGAGTAAGCTAACTGTGTTACTTAATTTTGTTGGGGGGATAATAATTCAATTATTATTTCTTCATTGAGTCTATTCAATGTGATGTTTGATGTACATCAGTTTTCTAGTAATACCATAACAATCACCATACCAGAGAACAGCAATCCCAATTATAATTGAAATACGGCTTCTCCGCCGTCTGAGACAGGAAAGCATCTGCAAAGTGACCATCAGCCTGGACGCAGAGGCCAGCAAGATTGTACTGAGAATCAGAGGAGAAGAGACCAAGTGGGAGGTACACGTGTCTGAACATCACCACACAAAGGTGGACACAAAAAATTTACTCATTTAAAGTAACGTAATCATCTGGTTTTACTTGCATGGCCTTTGCAGTGAAGACAATTCATGAAGTTCCTAAAGAAGGATTTTGATGGTTCCATGAGTCTCAATCGATTTCTTCGGTGCTGAATGAAGAAATGTCGATGAACTTGAATGGTTTGTTTGACTCTGTTCTAGTTGAAGGTTTTCTCTCTTTCCATGAGCACATGGCTGGAGAGCAGATTGTGGCCTGCAGGTCCTGGGCCAGAGAAGACACGCAGAGAAACCAGGAGAAGAGAGGAAGTCGGAAGAGTTGATGGTCGTCCATTCAGTGATGGTAAAGTTGCAGTTTTCTTCTGAGTTAGAATGAAGAAATTACAGTCTGACTCTGCAGGGAGAGTGAAGTCATAGCAGACTGTGGTCAAGGTCTGCCTGCACCCATGGGCCCCAGTGGGGGTCTTAACTTAAACGATATTTATCTAAAGCCTCTTTCACACAGCGTGTTGATCCCCACAAATTGTCGCTGTCTGCTCTGCTCCCTGTGTATGTGTGCATCGCAGAGCCTCTGTGTGCAAAGCCAAGCGCCATTCAATTTAAAGTACACGCTTAATGGTCCCATGAAAAAACAGTGAAAACCAGACATTTTCATGAATTTATAAAGACGCCCGGACAGTATGTAAAAAGTGGACATGTCCAGGCAAAAGAGGACATTTGGTCACCCTACTTTACGAGATCTTTACGGGATGTGTGTGAACACGTGCACAGATTCCGCAAATTCACTGTATAAGTACCGTTACACATTACTAGTGTATTTTCGGGAATCTCTGTGTGAAGGGGGCTTAAGCAAGAACACAATTGCTGGTCCCCACTGACTTCCATAGTATGGAAAAAAAACAATGGAAGTCAGTCAGGACCAGAAACTTTTTGTTTACCCAGGTTCTTCAAAAGGTCGTCTTTTGTCTTCAGCAGAAAAAATAAACTAATACAGGTTTAAAACAACTTAGGGGTGAGTACATGATGACATTTAAAAGATTTGTACAGTACTTTGGTATGTACATTATTATATTGCATTCAAAAAATTCTTAATCCTGTCTTGCACCAAAGTTTATTGCCATGTACTGAGGAACTTCAGTGTATTTGTGCTTAAATAATTAATTAAATGTGCTCATTGTTTGTGTTTGGTCTTTATTGTTCCTTAATTGTGAAAAATATTTTACTATCTATATATCTTATAAAAGTCAGGCTGTAAAGTTGTGTCTCTCAGTCTGAACTCAACCCCGTCACACCACATTCTCCACCGAAATAATATAGAGTTCACCTATATGTGACATCATTGACCGGAAGTGACATCTTTCTTTTTATTTATTTATATAGTAAGCATCAAACTGTATAATTCTTAACAGTAATAAAATCTGATTTTCTATACGTGTATAAAAAGTTTTTAAAGGGATAGTTCACCCAAAAATGAAAATTCTGTCAGTATTTACTCACCCTCATGTTGTTCCAACCCCGTAAGACCTTCGTTCATCTTCAAAACACGAATTAAGATATTTTTGATGAAATCTGAGAGCTGGATCACTCCTCCATACTAGTCCATAGGCTTCTTCAGGGATTGAAACTTGCCAGCCCCGAAAAGTTATTAAAGACATCGTTAAAATAATCCAAGTGACTACAGTGGCTCAATCTTAAGTTTATCAAACGACGCAAATACTTTTTGTGCGCAAAAACAAACAAAAATAACGACTTTATTTCAACTATTCATTTCCTTCTCTATGGGCCTCTAGTCAGTTAACGTAGTGTGATTCCGTAGAGCTACGTCACACGTAGGCTCACTATTGGCCGACGCTGGTCATGTGGGTGATGCGTGTGACGTACAACAACAGAAGCTTATGCTATTACACTAGTGAACTGATTCAAGGCCCACAGAGAAGGAAATGAATAAACTTAAGATTGAGCCAATGTAGTCACTTGGACTATTTTAACGATGTCTTTAATAACTTTTCGGGGCTGGCAAGTTTCAATCTCTGAAGAAGCCTATGGACTAGTATGGAGGAGTGATCCAGCTCTCAGATTTCATCAAAAATATCTTAATTCGTGTTCCGAAGATGAATGAAGGTCTTACGGGGTTGGAACAACATGAGGGTGAGTAAATACTGACAGAATTTTCAATTTTGGGTGAACTATCCCTTTAATTTATATATATATATATATATATATATATATATATATATATATATATATATATAGGTCCTTCTCAAAAAATTAGCATATTGTGATAAAGTTCATTATTTTCCATAATGTAATGATAAAAATTGAACTTTCATATATTTTAGATTCATTGCACACCAACTAAAATATTTCAGGTCTTTTATTGTTTTAATACTGATGATTTTGGCATACAGCGCATGAAAACCCAAAATTCCTATCTCAAAAAATTAGCATATCATGAAAAGGTTCCCTAAACGAGCTATTAACCTAATCATCTGAATCAACTAATTAACTCTAAACACCTGCAAAAGATTCCTGAGGCTTTTAAAAACTCCCAACCTGTTTCATTACTCAAAACCGCAATCATGGGTAAGACTGCCGACCTGACTGCTGTCCAGAAGGCCATCATTGACACCCTCAAGCAAGAGGGTAAGACACAGAAAGAAATTTCTGAACAAATAGGCTGTTCCCAGAGTGCTGTATCAAGGCACCTCAGTGGGAAGTCTGTGGGAAGGAAAAAGTGTGGCAAAAAACGCTGCACAACGAGAAGAGGTGTCCAGACCCTGAGGAAGATTGTGGAGAAGGACCGATTCCAGACCTGGGGGGACCTGCGGAAGCAGTGGACTGAGTCTGGAGTAGAAACATCCAGAGCCACCGTGCACAGGCGTGTGCAGGAAATGGGCTACAGGTGCCGCATTCCCCAGGTCAAGCCACTTTTGAACCAGAAACAGCGGCAGAAGCGCCTGACCTGGACTGTTGCTCATTGGTCCAAAGTACTTTTTTCGGATGAAAGCAAATTTTGCATGTCATTCGGAAATCAAGGTGCCAGAGTCTGGAGGAAGACTGGGGAGAAGGAAATGCCAAAATGCCTGAAGTCCAGTGTCAAGTACCCACAGTCAGTGATGGTATGGGGTGCCATGTCAGCTGCTGGTGTTGGTCTACTGTGTGTTATCAAGGGCAGGGTCAATGCAGCTAGCTATCAGGAGATTTGGGAGCAATTCATGCTTCCATCTGCTGAATAGCTTTATTGAGATGAAGATTTCATTTTTCAGCACGACCTGGCACCTGCTCACAGTGCCAAAACCACTGGTAAATGGTTTACTGACCATGGTATTACTGTGCTCAATTGGCCTGCCAACTCTCCTGACCTGAACCCCATAGAGAATCTGTGGGATATTGTGAAGAGAAAGTTGAGAGACGCAAGACCCAACACTCTGGATGAGCTTAAGGCCGCTATCGAAGCATCCTGGGCCTCCATAACACCTCAGCAGTGCCACAGGCTGATTGCCTCCTTGCCACGCTGCAATTTTTTTCTGTGTCTTACCCTCTTGCTTGAGGGTGTCAATGATGGCCTTCTGGACAGCAGTCAGGTCGGCAGTCTTACCCATGACTGCGATTTTGAGTAATGAAACAGGCTGGGAGTTTTTAAAAGCCTCAGGAATCTTTTGCAGGTGTTTAGAGTTAATTAGTTGATTCAGATGATTAGGTTAATAGCTCGTTTAGAGAACCTTTTCATGATATGCTAATTTTTTGAGACAGGAATTTGGGGTTTTCATGAGCTGTATGCCAAAATCATCAGTATTAAAACAATAAAAGACCGGAAATATTTCAGTTGGTGTGCAATGAATCTAAAATATATGAAAGTTAAATTTTTATCATTACATTATGGAAAATAATTAACTTTATCACAATATGCTAATTTTTTGAGAAGGACCTGTATATACTCACCTAAAGGATTATTAGGAACACCTGTTCAATTTCTCATTAATGCAATTATCTAATCAACTAATCACATGGCAGTTGCTTCAATGCATTTAGGGGTGTGGTCCTGGTCAAGAGAATCTCCTGAACTCCAAACTGAATGTCAGAATGGGAAAGAAAGGTGATTTAAGCAATTTTGAGCATGCCATGGTTGTTGGTGCCAGACGGGCCGGTCTGAGTATTTCACAATCTGCTCAGTTACTGGGATTTTCAAACACAACCATTTCTAGGTTTTACAAAGTATGGTGTGAAAAGGGAAAAACATCCAGTATGCGGCAGTCCTGTGGGCGAAAATGCTTTGTTGATGCTAGAGGTCAGAGGAGAATGGGCCGACTGATTCAAGCTGATAGAAGAGCAACTTTGACTGAAATAACCGCTCGTTACAACCTAGGTATGCAGCAAAGGATTTGTGAAGCCACAACACGCACAACCTTGAGGCGGATGGGCTACAACAGCAGAAGACCCCACCGGGTACCACTCATCTCCATTACAAATAGGAAAAAGAGACTACAATTTGCAAGAGCTCACCGAAATTGGACAGTTGAAGACTGGAAAAATGTTGCCTGGTCTGATGTGTTTTGATTTCTGTTGAGACATTCAGATGGTAGAGTCAGAATTTGGCGTAAACAGAATGAGAACATGGATCCATCATGCCTTGTTACCACTGTGCAGGCTGGTGGTGGTGGTGTAATGGTGTGGGGGTGCTTTAGTGCCAATTGGGCATCGTTTAAATGCCACGGCCTACCTGAGCATTGTTTCTGACAATGTCCATCCCTTTATGGCCACCATGTACCCTTCCTCTGATGGCTGCTTCCAGCAGGATAATGCACCATGTCACAAAGCTCGAATCATTTCAAATTGGTTTCTTGAACATGACATATGAGTTTACTGTACTAAAATGGCCCCCACAGTCACCAGATCTCAACCCAATAGAGCATCTTTGGGATGTGGTGGAACGGGAGCTTCGTGCCCTGGATGTGCATCCCACAAATCTCCATCAACTGCAAGATGCTATCCTATCAATATGGGCCAACATTTCTAAAGAATGCTTTCAGCACCTTGTTGAATCAATGCCACGTAGAATTAAGGCAGTTCTGAAGGCGAAAGGGGGTCAAACACAGTATTAGTATGGTGTTCCTAATAATCCTTTAGGTAAGTGTATATATATATATTTATAAATACGATTAAAAACTTTGGTAACACTTTAGTATGGGGCTTTTGCCTCAGTAAACTCCTAATTTTCTGCTTATAATTGTTAGTAAGGTGGTAGTTGTTGCGTTTGAGTTTAGGTATAGGGTAGGATTTTGGGATGTGGAATATGGTCATGCATTGAATTATGGCATTAAAATGTCCTTTATAAGTACTAATGAACAAGCAATATGGTAGTAATATGCAAGATGATTAGCAACTAGTTAAAAGTGAGAATTGGTCCCCATACTAAAGTGTTACCAAAACATAATCTGTTGATAAGATTAAAAACAAAAAACACCCATGTAAATCACCATTAAACAAAATAAAAGTAAAACAACAAAAAAATAAAGCATTTAAACGTGTGTTGTGTTGTCAAAAATCATTAAATGTTATTATATTTTATACTTTAAGTATATTTTCATTACACTAAACTGCAAAAATTATATTATAACTGCTATAATAATTATATTATTATATCTACTAACTGTACGTATACCCCGCCGTCGACTTGAGCTGCGAAGAAACTCTGGCCGCCCTGTCAAGGACGCTTGTCAAAAAGTACAGGGAAGCTTGTTGACGCTTTGGCCGCTCTGACGTATCAGCATTCTATGTTTGAGAGAAGAGAAGTGTCACAACATGAAATGTAAACAGAAAAAAACAAGCAATACATTGACACTAGAAACCTTTTATAATGACAGCGTTTTTATAACTGTTTTGGTTGGAAAAAAAAGAAAGAATAATTAGCTATTATTATTATTATTATTTGCATCTAGTGCAAATGCTCAAATCGGTGTTACCGTGAGCAAATTAATTGCATTCCCGCTTAAAACGAGTGTTCGTAAATATTTCCAATAAAAGTTGCGCTCATCCTCAAATGTGTATATCACTGGATCATTATGGATCATCAACGTCATATCATAAATGATAGGAAACCCAGCAACGCCGATGATTAGCTTCTCCTCCATTTTCTCGGAACTAATGTTTTGGTAGGAACGAAAGTTTACATGTTATGTTTTCTGGAATCAGCCAGCGCGGGGGACGTCTATATTCCAATTGGTTGCCGCCATTTTGCTGCTGAACCGTGTCATAGCTCATTACCATAAAGTTGAGCTACTTTCAACTTTCTGATTGACGCTCTGGTCGCTCAAAGCGTTGATGCCGATGGATTTGACGCTCCTTGCAGCTGAGAAGCCAGCTTCCATTGAAAATGAATGACTTTCGGTAACTTTGGAAGCTCAAGTCGGCGGCGGTGTGTACGTACAGCAAGTGTCTTCTTCGACAGAGAATAAATTTAGACCTTTATACCAAAACATTCAGGAATAACAACCATTCAGTTTGGATTTTCCATTTTCAAGCCAGTTTTCAAACACTATTTCACAATCATTTTTATTGTGTGTTTGCCACTTTATTAATCTTAAATACTTTCAGGAAAACGCATTGATACAAAACAACACAATATGTAGAAAGAATTTATGTATAATTTATAAACAGGACATTTATTGAACTAGCAGCTTTTGATATTGCAGTTTTCTGTGGAGCAGGTGTGAATTGTGTCTGTGTTCACTCATTAGTGAGCTATTTCAATCACTACACAGGTACCAACTCACACAAATTACCATTGACATTGAAGACTTGACTTACTTTTGATTTAATAAAAAATCTGTGAAATATAAATAAAAAAATATTTGACTGAACCTTTAAGTAATACCACAATAATTGTTGGTATTGAATGAATTACAGTTATACTTAAAAACTGTATTGCTTCTTTTACTTCTTTTTATTGCTTTTACTTTTATCTTTTACTGATTCGTTAAAGATAACTTTGTACACCTTTTATACCTATTTTTAGACTCTCAACTTAATATGAACTTAATATGTCCACATTTTTAATATTGGAAAAACATACCGACTCTATGTATTTCAATGTACAAAGACAGCACATGTCTATGCACTGCTGCGTTTTTTATTTATTTATTATTATTATTTACTTTTGTGATTGTAGACAGCAGCTTGTGAACGGGACTTTTATTTTGGTCTGGATATGTGACGTCATAAGGCTGCGACGCGCCCCTGCAGCTGTTGTGATTTGGCTGAATAAAGGTTAGTTTGAAGAATTTAAACTGTTTAAAAAGATAGAAACAGATCCAAATTTTATTTTATTTATTTTTTTGTACAAGCGATGTGAAATTATATTTGCTATTGTATATACCATTGTAATGCTTTATCTAACTTTAATGAAGGATATTTTTGTGAGTAATGGGGATCCACACACGAGAAACAGTACCCTTAAACTTGCATCTCATTTCGCTCCCCTTTATCGTGAATCAGTTTATCATAAACACGAATTCAGTCACTGGTAATTAGTGATGGAGAAACTGCTCTTTTCGACACTCCGAGTCAATTGAATCAAATACTTTACAAAATGATTCAGTGATTTGAATCATTTGAATCACGACACGTGCTGTTCAAACTGTGTAAATGAATGAGAACAACAAACAATAACATGTGTAATGACTACTTATACAAACCAACTGCTAATGTTTTCAAAAATGTCCGCTCTAAAACTGTAGTCTCTCTGCCATAAAACTATTATATATTATTTTTTCTACTTTCATTGAGTTAAATATTTTAACTAACATCAGTCCTGAAAATAATTACCAAATATTTATTTAATTTTTAGAATTTTAACCCCTTAAATGCCATTTGTTTACTTAATGCCACTGTTTTTATCGATGGAAAAAACATAGAAAAAATTAAAAACAATTGTGTACTATACATGCAAGGTGGATTTCTTGGGAGGGAATTATTACAGCCTTGTATATGTCCATCATTAGCAGCAACATTGATTTTTACGCATTTTTGTAGTTGTTGTTATGTTAGATTTAAAGAAAAAATCGCACTTAGAGCGTTAAGGACCAAAAATGCTCACATATTAAACTTACCTAATATATTATATATTATTAAATCTTTTAACCAGCATCAGTCCTCATAATAATAAACAAATATTTATTTAATTTCAGAATTTTAACCCTTTAAATTGCAGTTTAGGTGACGATACCATCAATTTGTATAAGAGGAAAAAACACAAAAATGTAATTATTTTCCATATACTAAATGCAAAGTGAAAACCTTAGCTTTGGATTATCACAGTCTTGAATATGTCAAAGATTAGCAGCAACATTACTTTTGGTGCTTTTTTATTGTTTGTGCTGTGTCAGATTTGTTTTTGTTTTTTAAATCACACATAGCGCGTTGACAAATTTTGATCCTATTTAAACCCATTAAAATATCAATTTTTTAACCCACTGTCATAATATCATAAAATCATAATTTACATTCAAATACCCTGTCATTACCAAGCCTTGGGGTTAAATATTTACTTTTTACTGTTTTCCACCAGTTGGTATCATTTTTTATATAATTGACATACTGCAAACATCTGCAGTATTGCAAACATTTTCCTGATTTTTACTCCATACACATCAAAATTTGCTCTAGAAAGAAAGCAAAACTACAAGATCACCATGAACATCAATTTTTTTTTTCTAAATTCTATAAACATATCAAACATATCAAAAACTTCAAAACAAAACGGGGTCATTGTTCAGCTCATTTGCAGGAGCTGCAGAATTGCAATGCATTACAGATGTAAATGCCACATTTTGAGAGATTGGTGGAGATTTTTCTTTTTTTGTCAATGCAGAAACTGCACCCCCTTCTCCTCTTGTCATGGGCGTCTGCAGCCCCACTTGCCTCAGAATTTTCTGTTCTCCGCTGTGATTGCACCATGGCTGCTGCGGCTGGTGTGCGGGGGAGGCGCTCTCTCCTCTCCATCTGGGGATACACCAGCATCCTCCCCAGCTCCTCCAGGAACATCCTCCTTTTGAAAGTTTTGTCCTGGTTCCAGGAAGGGTCAACAGCCAGCCACAGCACAAAGGCGTTGAAAGCAGAGACCTATTAGATTGTTGAAGACTGCCATCGGCCACCGACTTGTCTTCCTCTCGCAGCCGTATGCGCCAACAACCTGGAAAATAAAAAAAAGACCAAGGAAAAATGTATAACATGTATCTATTTTTTGGCCCAAGTTGTAAAAATACAAGAGAAAAAAAGGCATTATAAACTTTAGGGATGGGCATTCGATAGAATTTTCTTAGTCAATCGTCAGGAGAATTAACGATCAACAATCGATTAATCATTAATATTTTTATATTCAAATTCATTATTTATCTAACTTTTTATAAATTAAAAATGCAATGAAAATACAAAAATACAGCGTGTTTTTCCTCGATTAGATCTTTATTACAAGATGATCAACTTGTGGCAGTAAAACTGGACGTTCGGTTAGGCTAAACTTGAAGATATATGCGCTGCGGTGCTCGAAAGCAACGGAACCTGCAGCTGCGAGTTGGCGTTCTTAAACAGAGACCCTCGTTTGTTCCAAAATAATAAATAATAAAAAAAATCATGTTAAACAGTAACTTAACCAAAAACATAATAATACTTAGATCTGACAGGTTTTGTCAAAATGTAACTCAAAACTATCCAAGAACGGAGTCGAGAAAGAGGGTGAGAGAGATTAGCACCAACCTGAGAACACTGACCACTTGGAAGCACAAAGCCGTCTAGTAGAGGGCGCTCTAGCTTGCGTAATCGTGTTTAACACTCCGTCGGGGAGACTGACGGGTACCCGTTGATGGCCCACACATGCAGAGCCCAATGAGAGGAGATCTCTCCTCAACGGGACAGGACACGGAGGCAAGCTCTGAAGCTACATCAGCTCCGGAAACCAAACTTGGTTCGGCCAGAACGGAGCTACTAGAAGTACACAGGAACCGTTCTCCCTTATACGCTTGATTACCTGTGGTAACAGCATGATCGGAGGGAAAGCATAGAGAGGGCGGCTGGGCCAGTGATGGGCCAGCGCGTCCTTGTTCTTTGTGAAACATATTGGACACTGAGCGTTGTCTTGAGACGCAAAGAGGTCGACTTCTGCGGTGCCAAAGGTGTCCCACAAAAGCTGAACTGTCTGAGGGTGGAGGGACCATTCCCCTGGGGGAACGTTGTCCCTGGACAGCCTGTCTGGACGCACATTAAGATGGCCTGGCACATGCGCCGCTCTCAGCGAGAGTAGTATGCGCTGAACCCATACAAGGATGCGTTCTGCCAGTGCATGAAGGTTCCGGGATCTCAGACTGCCCTGGCGATTTATGTAGGAAACCACCGACATGTTGTCCGTGCGGACAAGGACATGGTGGCCCTTTAGAAGGGGAAGGAAGAACCGCAAGGCGTTCTCGACCGCCTTCATCTCTAGACAGTTTATGTGCAAGCTCTTTTCTAGGCTTGACCACAGGCCAAAAGTCGGTCTGCCCTCATAGAGGGCGCCCCAGCCCGAATTGGAGGCGGCTGTCGAAACCACTATCAGTTTAGAGATTACTCCCAGGTTTACACCTGTCTGATACCAGTCGACTGCCTTCCAGGGCTCCAGAGCTGTGACACAGTTCTGAGTTACCTTGAGACGTAAACGACCGGATGCCCATGCTCGACGCAGGACCCGCGTCTTCAGCCAGTGCTGTAAAGGGCGCATGTGAAGCAGACCTAAACATAGAAATTATTAAGTTGTGAATGGACTGTGTATTTGGCATGCGTTTTTTAATAAAAAATTGCATACGTCACCTCCAATTGTCATGTTAAGGACAACATTATTGTTTTTTAGTCTTGGAACCTATTTTATTGGACTCCTTGACCACAAAAATGTACCCGTTGATACCAAATTTGTCATTATAGCTATAACAGAAGCAAAGATATGGGCCTCTCAAGTATGGTCGGCGGCCATTTTTAAAAAATGTGCATATATAAGATACAAAATGTGATCTCACTTGTGTCTTAGGATAAATTTATTTCTATGGCCCTAAGGTACTTCCATACCAAAGGGGACCTTTGCATCATGACTTGAAGTCAAAAGTCACTTAACCTCCCTACTATACCTACTGAAACAATAAATTAGGCTAGGCTACTTAACAAAGCCTCATAAAAAATAACTAGTAACTCACATACAACTTCTACACCAGTCTACTGATTTTTGTTGAGAAAGATAAGCATGTTGATGACATGATCTGGGGTAAGACGCGAACGCAACCTGACCGTCAAGCCTCGTATACACTTTCGCCTGGCTCTGCAGCGCGAGTCTCCACAGACTGCCCGCGCACCTCCCCAAACAGACGAGGCGTTTATACTCGACGCGCTCGCCTGTGAAACACCGAATACCGCAATGACGTCATTTTTGCCACGCTCACCTTCGCGCTCGTGCGGACGCGTTGAGTGTAAACAAGGCTTCAGTCCAGCCACTGAAAACACCCTCTCTGAGGGGACTGACGTTGCCGGGATGCACAGGTACCTCCGTGCTAACTTGACCAGCCCGGGGAACACGTTCACTTTCCACTCACACTACGCAACGCAGCAGCATTAGTTTAATGATAATCGATAACAAATTAACGTGATCGACGAAATTCTTAATGATCAATAATCGATCGTCGATTAATCATACCCATCCCTAATAAACTTAGTACTAAATATGCCTATATTTTAGAAAACCACATAAAGATGTGCATATAAAATAAATGTGTGAGTTACTGTTGCTAATAGCACAAACCTTATCCAGGCTGTCGACAGCTCCTTTGCACCGGCATAAGACGCGGAAACATCACTTGTGACCCAGATCTTGGTTCCAGATTTTGCTGGTTTGCTTGGCATATACGGCCGGAATCTGCAGCGGCCTGAACCCGACCAGCTGCTCGTCTACACAGACGTCCACCCCGGGGTTAAAGAGAAGGGGGTGCAGCCACTTATCCCAGATCGGCCTAAACGCCGCCAGCTTGTCATCCCGGTAATGTCCAGGTCGGGTCAGCCTGTCGTCAAATCCTACATTTGAACTGAACTTCTGGAAATTGCGGTGGGGCATGGTGGCCTTGAAGATGGGCCGGCCTGTGTGGTCATCCCACAGGCTCCGGGTGGAATCATTTCTTGACTTGTAGACTTGTAGAATTAGCACCCCGATGTAAGTCATCTGTTGCATCCACATTAATCCAATCTGTCTGGGACCGTCTCCCCTGGAGATTTGTTCTGTCCACGGTTAATTTTACCATCTCCTCCGTGAACAGTAGCTGGAAGGCGACCTGGGGTCTACGATGGGAGCTGTTGCGCAGTGTGTTGGTACCTTGACTGGCACAAAGCGGAGCGTCTCGGAGTTAGTGGGTGACCAGTGGAGTCCATTTTTTGATGTCCACATAGGATCGTCTGTCTCCTGTGTATCATCCAGTTCCTCACTCTGAGTTGGGTCAGATGAGGAGTAAGAATCCGCAGTCATCTGAGGCGCTCTCCGTTACACTGCCATCAGACTCCGGCTCGCTGTCTGTTGGTTCAGTAACGTAGTCCACTGCTTTGGTGGTCGTGTAGGTTTTCTTCAGCTTGACGAGTGTGAAATTGCAACTATTGCAACATGTCTTACAGATATTATACCCCATATTTATGTTTACATAATATAGTGTTATTTTTTATTTAATTTATGACGATTATATGAAAAGTGAACAGCATGAGTAAGATAGGATCATAAGATGGGTCAGACACGATTTTGACCACTTTGTTAAGTTTTGTTTGGTAGAAAGCCTTTCTTTAAATAAAATTTCGTTTTGTATAAATTGTACCTTAATTTTAATCACTGTTTCATTAACTAATTGCCTGGAATTAATAAATAAGAAGCAAATATAGCAGACATATAATCAGGAGGACGTGGAAGCGCCGGTGCGGTCTCTTGCGCGTGAACTGGAGCTCGTCCCGAAACTCGGCGTAGGCTGGGCCTAAATGTCTACTTTTAAACAAAATTCAAAACGAAATGATAAAATTTTAGTCTACAGTAGCCTAGTCAGGTAAGGTCAGTTTTGCCGATGTGCGTTATAAGATTTTTACTTATTTATATTTATCCCTGTGTGGCGATCGGAGACGGAGTTCACTGCTGATATTCTGGGGATACAACATAGCCACTATACTAGGGATTTTAGCCTTTAAATATCTTTTCTGCATTGGATCAGTGTTCTTTCTAGGACAGCGAAGAGCTTTCTAGCCTCGCGGCAGCAGCGCCTCGCATCGCTCATAGACCTTAAAACAGTCAGCGCCGCGGATCCGGTTTCTAAAAATGATCAAAATACGTTGGTGCGGGTGGATGGCGGACAGATGAGTTTTGTGATGCGGTTGCGGATGAAATAATAATAGCCCATCCGCGCATCTCTAATACGAATGGAATGTGTCATTCGCATCTCTAATACGAATGGAATGTGTCTCTAATACAAATATTATGTGTCATGGAACATTGCGCTCCTCAACTCGCGAAAGGTCGGATTTGCTCCATCTTTTGATTATAAGTTTTGTTTAGAAAACCTTGAATCCATGTAAGCCACAGTATCATTAGACAAAATTCATGTCATCAGAATCAATGAATCCATGTCATAGACACAACGTGCACACATGTGCAGGCCAATGTTTTTTTTTTTTGTGGTGATGAATGTGACGAGCTCAGACCCGCGGTTGGAGTCACGTGACCGCGGTAATGCGGTAACCGTCCCAGCCCTAAGTGTGTGTAATACATATTATGCAACATGGGATAATTTTTTTAAAATTTGTCCAAAAAGTCACAATTTCGCTAAATTACATACCATTTTCATTCAAACAGCCGAAATGGTAAAAGAAATTAAACTGAAAATGACCAAAAATGTCCTAATGCAGCAAGAAGATTAAGTATAATTTATAATTCATCATACCAATTGTAATCAGGGGGTTTAAAATCCATTAACTCCCTTAGCAGTGAACTGAACTACTGAACTAGAGCTGATTGAGACACACTCAGATATTAAATGTGGATTTATTTTTATTTCTGTTAATTATTCTCATCTTAAACAGGACAAACACACTGAAGCTGAGATCCACGTGACTGGATGGCGTTTATTAAAGAGGAGATTGCAAACATAAAGATGGTGTTTATTAAAGAGGAGAGTGAAGACGTGAAGATTGAAGAAACATTCAGAGTCAAACATGAAGATACTGAACAAAAAGGTTGGTTCATTCTCAAAGCTAAATTCAGTCATTTGATCCGTATTAAAATGTTCAGCTCTACAGAAATAGAGAATATACAAAAGTATAAAAAGCAGAAAATAATATACATTAGTAGCCTAAACAAAATAATTATTCTGTGTAATATACTCAATGTCTACTTCTGAATAGATAACAATAAAAAAGTAATTTTATATTCATCCTCAAAGGTGCTCTACTAACATTTTAACATACCTGAACATAAATAGTAGTTGCTGGTTTCAGAATTGGTGATGACGGTTATGACGTGAGTCAAATGTGACGGTTCGTAACATAAACGTCGTCGGGGGCGTGGGAGGTCGCGTCGTTCGTCTGTTATTATAGACCTTATGGAGCCACGCCCCTTTTCAGCACTGAGCTCGTTGTCTTTTGACTTCGGTCTGTATTTTCACAGCGATCTTGCGTAGTTATGAATGAACGGCTAGTTTAAAAAAATTCCAAGGTCCATTTGTTAACACATATGCTTTACAATGCTTATGATAAACATTACAATGCTCATGGTACCTTTCGTTAACTCTACATATAAGTAAATCAACTTCACCAGCTAATTACTCCTGGACAGCGATGCCATAGAAATATACAGAGCGACCGCAAAAACGGAAGTTCAAAGATAATATTCCAAAGATGGCGGCGCCCTCGTTTCTCTGGTGCATAAGGTCTATAGGACAACTTAGTTTGAATAAAGGAGCAGACACTGATCTACTTGCTCTATGTTTATTTAAAATGCAACAGCAAGACGACTAGAAGTGAATGTGCTTTCCATTAAATTAATCACACACAGTAAACAAATCCTTAACAAAAAAAAAAAACTTTACAATGAACGTGCTTTGTTTTAAATAAATCACACACAGTAAACAAAACCTTAACAAAAAAAACTTTGCAATGAACTGCAATTTAGACGCGCAAACTGGCTGCCGGTGCGGTGTGACGTAGCCAACATGCTCGGGCAGATTCGGCTTGAAGTGTTCATCCTCGGATGCCGCGCGGGCGCTGTTACAAAAAAAAGCTGTGCTCACAGCAATGCGAAATGGGGTCTTGCCGGTCTTGCGCACCCAACGCGTCATTTTTGCCGCGCACACCTTCGCGCTCGTGCGGACCATAGACAGTAAAAGAAACGGACGCATCGAGTATAAACAAGGCTCTACTCCGTGTCAGCGCGCGCTCTGATCGGTAAAGGGGCAGAGATTTCTCCCGAATCATCTCCAGCAGTAGCAGCAGCACCACCACTAACTCCGCCTCCGTTTCCCTCGTAAGCTGATATTAGTATTTAAACATTCTCTATAATAAAAAATGTTTGTAAAAAATATTTTAATAACACGGTTTTGGCGGTTATAGAGTTCTAATGACGGTGTTCAACTATAACCGTCGTTCTCACGGTTATATAATAACCGTCACACTCCTAAATAGTAGTAAATAAAGCAATAAATAAGTAATAACTGAGTGGATCATATGAGCGGCTTCAGAGATGTTTAAAGCTGCTGATCTTCTCTGGTAGTCCATCATATCCACCTTTTGTTTTAAAATTTCACATCCTTTGTCAAAGCAACACAAAATCAGACTTTAGCTCGAATGTTGTTGGTAGAAAAGAGGGAACCACTAATATATGAAACAGGACAAAAAATATTTCGCCCCTATTATGCTTTTTTAAAGGTTCCTCATTTTGTTTTGGAGTTTCCAACAACAGATTTACATGTATCCAAAATCAAAAACACTTTCATTTTCTCATAATATTCATTTCACTTTACCTCATTTCTCAAAGAATCTAAAATTATTCATATGAAGATTCAGTCTCTCTAAACTCCTCCTTTCCGTGAGCTATTCAGCTCTGATTGGTCAGATTACTCAGTTTGTTGTGATTGGTCTACTCTGCTCTGATTGGTCAGATGACCCAATCTGTTGGTCGACTGCTTACAGCGAGTGTTGGAAACGAAACACCCATAACCATATCAGAATTTCCAATCCTCAGCGATTGTTCACTCTGTAGACAGTAACAATGGTGTTGATTTTACCATATTGATCAAGCCTTGAGCAGGATGTTTCTCAGTAATAAGTTTTTACTTAGTTTAATGTGTGCATTATTGTGTGCATTATTTTCTAATAATTCAACGGCCAGCAGTCAATTTTTCCACTTGAACTACGGTTGGCACACCTCAAGCAGGGATTCAGACTAACATTTGAAAGCAGTAGCACCGGTGCTGCTAACTTCTACAGTTGGTAGCGCTGAGGGATGAGGGGGAGATTTTAAATAATAAAGGCAATTTCTCGCCTCGCTCCAAATTGGTCTCGAACCCCGATTGCCAGCATGCTAGCCCTGCGTGCTAACAAGGATGCTAAACACCAGATTCTCTAGCGTTACTAGCTGGCCTCCATTACACACACAATGCAAGAGTGGATGTCTATTTATCATAGCAGAAGCTAATCAAAATAATGCTTCAGGAAAAATAAAGAAAAGCTGATGAACAAATGACAAGGAAGCAAAAAAATGTATATGCAGTACATAACAGTAAATACAAAAAAGAGTAAGTTGTTAGTCGCCAGCAGCACAGCAGCTCCAGACAAACAATAGCCGTGTTTCCACTGTCGGGTCAGGGCTTTAAAAGAGCCTTGGACCTGTAGCACCGAGCCCAAATCCACTGTTAAGCAAAACCATGATGTGTTTCCACTGTCGGGCCAGAAGCTCCGCAGTGCCTCACTAAAACCCGCCTGTAACACGCCTCTCTGGAACAACGTCACACAAACCCATCATTTCACCAACAAATGGAAGTTTTATCAGAAAACTAATCAGAAAGAAATCACCACAGGATTACAATAAAAAGTGATACACTGACCATAGTGAATTCACTTGTGTCAAGATTGCACATTAGTCACACAGCAATAAAGTGGTTTACCATTATTTCACAAAAGAAAGAGGACACACATTATTCAGTCGCGTCTGTTTCTGTTTATTTGTTGTCACAGACATGACATAGCCTATGTTTACATCACATTTAGAAAGAATAAATATTTCTACAAATATGCCACCAAGAAAACGAACTGAGGAGCCCGAACTGAAGATACGAACTGTATCTCCCAATACAGTTATATTTTCAGTCAGAGAAACAGAGGAAGCTCTCGAAAAACCAGAGTTGCTTTATTTTTTTATAATATATGCAGAGCTAAATATAAATATCAAAAAGTCCGGTTTAAAGAGACAAGACATACTGACAGATAAAATAAAACATTATTGTGATAGCCTATATGATTTGTCTGATTTCTTCATTTTTACCATGTTTACTATAGTAGGCTAATGGTTAGTGCGCATAGTCTTTTGCATCGCATATAAATATTTCTGTCTTATACTGTGATCAGAATCCACATCAGATCACAAACAGAAGGTATTCAAGCAAGAAAGTGAGTTTTGAGCTAAAATGATTTTACAAGTCTTTAATGATGATGTTAGCTGGTGTATGGACTCACCCGGCGCTGCCGTCTCCAGACTCAAGTAAACTCTGCCTCTATTCATGACCACTCCTCAAGCCCAAGTTGGCCTGCTTTGGACCAAGGTATTCAGTTTAACTTGTGTCCAACTAAAATGTGTATTATTAAATTTTTCAATTTGTTTTAATTTCAATTGATAATGTAATTTGTTGTATTTAGTCATATTTTGATCGAGTGGATGTTGTCCTAACCACATGTAAATAACTAAAAAAGTGTATTTTATGTACATAAACTGGCAAGATGATACAGTATTTCACTAATGGAATTTATTAACTCATGTCATTTGTTTACATTGAATGTAATTGCAATTATTCACTTATAAAATGGTAAAACATCACCTTCGTGTGTAAAACTGAGCGCTAGCTATAAAAAGAAAAACATCAAGGAACTAGCCTAACAAAGGGTCAGCAGAACAATTATTAACAGTTAGGTATCATCACACATCAACACAGACACAGGAAAGCTGGTGTCTGGCATGCCCATACAGCAGGTTAAAGACTAGAACCTGAGCCTATTTACACATATGTACATATTTATGGCACAGTATGAGTCTGCCTGACTGAAACTCATCTACAATCCTTGGCAGCATGTGACTAAAATAGAAGAACTTGGGTTTAGGTAGAACTTGTGAACAATACTCCAAATCAAATGGCACATCAATGACAACTTTCTCAGATGGAGCCCAGACAAGCAGCTTGCATCTCTCTAGTCTTGTACAAAACATACCTAGTTGTACTTGAAGGTAGTGTTGTAAACCTTTTCTTCTTAAGTGTAGGAGACTTAGAAGCGAAAGACCAGGAGACGTTGGGATATCTTTCAATGCAGAAGTTACTCTTTATTGAAGACTTTGCTGTTGCGATGCTGTAGTCACCAAGTCTGACTCGATAGCTAAAAACACAGTGTTTATATCTTTCCAAGGGGGAGGGATTTACATATTGATGGGGAGGCAATCTGAACAAAGCATGTAAATGTGAAGTACAGGAATCAGTACGTTACCGGAAATTCCCCAACCCTGATATTCGTCAGCATAACAGTGTGATTCAAATGTAAATATCCTAATCCAATCAGCCAGACTCTTCAACGAATAGAGAGCTCTGGACAGACAGGAACAGGCAGGTTTGTGACATCAGATGCTAATCCAATCAGCATAACAGTGTCATGTATAGATGGCAATCCAATCAGCCCATCTGTATCACCCATCTTAATGGCCAGGAAGTGCATACAGACAAAAGCTAATGTCCGACACCTGAATTGCTTGACTTACAATAGAGAGATCAGGACTGGCAATGAATCTCTTGCTGATAATTCTGATATCATCATTAATACTTCAAATGCTAAATGCAGTCTACTAAACTTTCTCAGTTTATATACTATTGTATTGGAACCTAAAATAAAACATTTAATAAATTTGTAACACTACAGTAGTAACCACGGGATCCATTTGGTTGCAGCTGTGGAACCCCGTCCACCATCTTCACATCTGTGAGCTTGCTGGAAAGCACTTCAGCCAGAGATGCACAGTTCTTGGTCAGAACAGGACGTTTAATCTCCAGCAGCTCTGTGGAGTTAACCATGCCATCTGGGCTTGCAGAAAGTCATGGTTCCGTGACACTAACTACAGTACCTCTCTTCTCAACTGTAAACCCATGCGTAGGCCACCTCCTCATTCTCCTGGCCATACCTGGTTGCAGTGTTCCCATGGAACCTAGGAAACAGGTGCTCTCTAAGAAAATTATCTGGCTTAGTTCAATTCAATTCAAATTTATTTGTATAGCGCTTTTCACAATACATATTGTATCAAAGCAGCTTTACAGAAAGTAAATTTCAGAAATGTACACAGAAAAATACAGTTAGTTAATCATGTATTAATTTAGGGCATAACATATCGCCGGCGTTGAGTCGTCTCTTCACAGGCGTTTAGTCATCTCATCGCACGTGTTGAGGCATCTGGAGTCTCCGTGAGAGGCTGGATACAAACTGGAGCTGACGAACGCCATTTACCTAGATAACAGCAGAAAAGCAGATGGGAAATAATTAGCATAGCTGCTGTTCATAATATTTATGAATTCGATCTGATTCAACAGTAGTATAAAATAGGAGTGTAAATATTAATCGATTCGTATCGATGCATCGATTATACAGCCGACGATTTGATGCATCGATGTGTCCGCATGAGTATCGATTAATGTGTTTGTTTTGCCGCCTGTCTATTTTCAGCATCCGCTCATATGCGTACAAACGATTGTTGTTATGCACTGGGCTAACGTTAGTTAGTCACCGAACTAAACTGCCAGTGTGAATGCACCCTCAGTCACTTAGTCGGCGAATTCCAAGCTAGCAGATACTAACGTAAACAAACAGGCGCTAATGTGTACAAAAGGCTATTTCAACAGCTTACTTGAAAAGTCTAGGGTGCTTTCACACCAACTCGGAACGGGCACGGTTCGCATGAAAAATCGCTAATTATGTAAACGCTATCTGTCATGTGGACCCTGGTGCGCACTGGGGTACCAGACCCGAGACTGCCTGGAGGAGGTGCGCTGAGTTCGGTTGCACTCGAACCGTGCCGCGGCTCGCGTGAATGTGAAACCATCACGGACTCGGGTGCGCACTTGTTCTGGAAGTAAGTGACCTGCGCATTCTTTTTAGCTGATTTTGATGTATTTAGTTAAATAAAACACATGTAAGGGAGGATAGTGTTGATAATTTACTTTGGATAAGAGCGAGAGTGAGTCTGGTGTGTATTCGCACACACATAGCGCGTGGACTCAGGGCAACAAATTAATGGGAATCCACTCTCTCCTGCGTTTGCAATCAGCAAAAAGCCAAATGCGACACACAGTAAACCGGTATTGTTCACTCAGCTGTGCATAATAGCACCAAATAAAAAAATAAAAAAACAATATATTGACCCGCGTTCTGTTTTCTATCATGCGTGGTGCACGTTTGCGATGACGTAAGATGCACGGAAACGCACCAGGATTCGATAGAATCAAGTTTTGAATTGTATGCAGTAACTGTTATAATTGCTGTTCTATTTGCAGTGCATTGAGCACAACATACACATTATGTGAATAGAATACTGTTCATGTATTCTCAATAAAAGGCAAATTATAAACATTTTTGTTGATTTATTTGAAACTTAATAGATATCACGTAAAAATATCGATTATTGAATCGTATCGAATCGTATCGCGGCGAATTCTGAAGTATCGAAAATAATCGAATCGTTGGCTTAAGAAATCGGTATCGTATCGAATCGTCATGTAGGCTCCGATTTACACCCCTAGTATAAAAGGTAAGCATTATGTGAATGCTTGGCTAAAGAGATGCGTCTTTAATCTAGTTTTAAACTGGGACAGCGAGTCTGAGCCTCGAACAATATCAGGAAGGCTATTCCAGAGTTTAGGAGCTAAATGTGAGAACGCCCACCCTCCTTTAGTGGACTTAGATATCCTAGGAATGACCAGAAGCCTCGAATTTAGTGATCTTAAAGAACACAATGGATTGTAGGGCGATAGGAGGTCCATTAAATACACAGGAGCTAAACCAGGTTGGGATGTCTGCATGACTGTGACATGGCTCCTAAGAAGTCTCAGAAAGAGTCTGCTGTTGAGGAGGAATATGTTTCGGTGAATGTTCTAACGGAAATGTTAAATGATGGATCTTCAGGAAAAAAACTTTAAGTTTTTACAACTCTTTATGGAAACAACAAATAAGCGAGTTTGGACTACACACAAGCGCAGGTGGATAATCAAGAGAAGAACACAGAAGAGATTGTTAAAATGTGCCGAGAGGCACGTGGGGATATAAACAAAGTGTGCAAATCGACGCCATTACTGGATGGGAAAATCGACAATCTTGAGGCGAGGTCGAAAATGAATAACATTATTATTGATGGAATTCCTGAATCGCAACGTGAGAATGAGGAAGAAACCGAGAACAAAGTCCGCCGCGTAATAGCCGAAAAGTTAGAAATGAATGAAGAACGGATCGCGGTGGAACGAGCCCGTCGTATGAGTGATTCTACAACAGCAGGAAACCGACACAGATCGATAATTGTCAAGTTTTTAAGATGGAAAGGCAAGGCAGCTGTGATGACCAGGGTACACAAACTGAGAGGTACGAACATTTACTTTTATGAGGACTATTCTGAAGCCGTAAGGAAAAAGTGAATTATATAGGGAATTAGTTCCGGTCATGAAGGCTGAACGAGCAAAGGGAAACATTGCCTACATTCGCCATGACAGACATATTGTTCATTCTCCTTCCCAGAGGATGACAGGTCCAAATGGAAAGATCAGCTAAGAATGCGGGTTTAAGTGAATACTCACATGGACTATAGGCCTACATACATTTGTACTGAACGTGTGTTAATTTTTAGACACTATATTAATGTCATTTCCCAAGAAAGGCTTAAAAATAGCTCATATAAATATTTGTAGTTTGAGAAACAAAATTCCATACATAAGTAATGTTAACATCTCATAATATTAATAATTTAGCTATTTCTGAAACTCATTTAGACAATACATTTGATGATGCAATAGTAGAGATACAGGAATATAGTATCTATAGAAGGTATAGGGATGTTTATGGGGGTGGAGTTGCCATGTACATTCAGAACCACATCCCAGTTAAAATCAGAGAAGATTCTATGTCATGTGACGTTGAAATGTTATGGTTACAAGTTCACCTACCCCATTTAAAGCCTATGTTGTTGGGATGCTTTTATAGGCCACCAGGCTCTGGAAATCAGTATCTTGACGATCTGGGAGAAATGTTTGAGCGAGCATGTGATGAAAATAAGGAAGTTTATGTCCTGGGAGACCTTAACATTAATTTTCTTGCATCACAATGTTCACTGAAAAAGAAACTTCTTACTATATCTGAGGCCTGTAATCTGGTTCAGGTTATTAACCAGCCAACCAGGGAATGTATTAATACGATAGGACTTATATCATCCACATGTATAGATCATATTAACACTAATGTAGCTGAACTCTGTTCTAAAGCTGTATCAATTTTGATCGGCTTTAGTGATCATAATTTGGTGGTCTTATCCAGGAAAACTTAAGTTCCAAAGGCGGGGCCAAAAATTGTATATAAAAGAATGTACAAGGATTTTTACTGTGATTCATATGTGGAGGATTTTAGAAATATCTGTTGGTCTGATCTCATTCAACAGAAAGACCCAGATATTGCACTTGATGTATTCATGAAATTGCTGGCCCCAGTTATGGATAAGCATGCACCTGTTAGGAGGCTGACTGTTAGAGATGCTAGGGCTCCTTGGGTTGATGAGGAATTAAAAGGATACATGGGTCAAAGAGAAAATTCAAGAGAAGTGGCAAAGAAGTCTGGTTTCTTATATGATTGGCAAATATATTGTAAATTGAGGAATTATGTCACCAACCTGAATAGAAAGAAGAAGAAACTATACTATGAATCCAGGATTAATCGTATAAAACATGATGGAAAAAAGCTCTGGAGCACCTTAAATAATATCATAGGTAGAACGCGTAATGCTGTCTTTTCTGGCTCTAACAGTCGATCAGTTTGTTACCTACTATAAGTAAACTTTTCGATTTTTTTTTTAACCAGATACAAAGTTATTTCACTATGAATGAATTAAGCACATACCAGCATGCTTATAGAGAAGGACATTCAACTTGTACAGCTCTTGTACAAATGACAGATGATTGTTTAAAGTATATTGATCACCAAAATATTGTAGGACTAGTATTATTAGATTTTAGTGCTGCCTTTGACATAATCAACCATAGTTTGTTACTAGGTAAACTCAAATGTTATGGCTTTACACCACCTGCATTAGCATGGGTAGAGAGCTACTTGACAGATAGAACACAGAAGGTGTATTTCAATGGAAGCTTCTCTGAGGTAAGGTCTGTAGCATGTGGGATTCCACAAGGGTCTTCATTAGGACCATTGCTTTTCTCTATCTTTACGAATGATCTCCCACTGGTCTGTAAAAGAGCTTCTGTGTCTATGTATGCAGATGATGTAACACTTTATATGCCTGCACCAGGTTTAGAAAACATTACTGCATCTCTCAATAACAAGTTGCAGATGGTATTTAATTGGGTCACTGATAATAAACTTGTCTTAAATATAGCCAAGACTAAAAGTATCTTATTTGGAACAAAATGTTCATTAAAAACAAGGCCCATGTTGGATTTAGTACTAAATGATGTTGCTGTTGAGCAGGTAAATGAAACAAAGCTTCTTGGGGTAACCTTAGATAGTACTTTGTCGTGGTCAAGACATATAGAAGAAGTGGTGAAAAAGATGGGGAGAAATATATCTGTAGTTAAAAGGTGTTATTCGTTTTTTAACTAAACATGTTTTGCAGACCCTAGTGTTATCTCACTTAGATTATTGCTTTGTGGTTTGGTCAGGAACTGCAAAGAAGAATTTAGGGAAACTACAGAGGGTTCAGAATAGAGCTGCTTGTTTAGCCCTTTGCTGTACAATAAGGGCTAATGTTATTAAAATGCACGGCAAACTCTTCTGGTTAACGGTTGATGGGAGGCTAAAAGGATCACTTCTTGGCTTTATAAACAAAATGAATATATGTGTATATATGTGTGTGTACGTATATACATGTATATTTGTATTCCATGAGAATTTGTTGTTTTTAGTGTATGATTGTGCATTGGTTGTGTATATTTTGTAATATGTTAATCTGTGCATTGATTGTGTAGTGCGTTTTATTCATGTATTTTGTGTGGACCCCAGGAAGAGTAGCGGATGCATCTTGTTGCATCAGCTAATGGGGATCCTAATAAATAAAATCAAATAAATCAAATCACCATTTAGGGCTTTATAGGTCATTAGTATTACTTTGTAAATGATACAGAACTTAATAGGTAACCAGTGTAGAGATGATAAAATTGGTGTTATATGTTCATATTTTCTTGATCTAGTAAGAACTCTAGCGGCTGCATTTTGCACTAACTGTAGCTTGTTTATTAAGGATGCAGGACAACCAGCCAATAAAGCATTACAGTAATCTATTCTCGATGTCATGAATGCATGAACTAACTTTTCTGCATCAGAAACAGATAGCATGTTACGTAGCTTAGCAATGTTTCTAAGGTGGAAAAAGGCTGTTCTTGTAATATATGGAATATGATTTTCGAAAGACAAGTTGCGGTCTAGTATAACACCCAGGTCTTTTACTCTAGTGGATAAAGTAACAGGACATCCTTCTAAATTAAAATTGTATTGTGGGTAGTTTTTTGGACCAATAAGTAATACCTCCGTTTTAGTAGATGCATGCACGGGGACCTTTTTTACAGAGCTAGCAGTTACTCTTAAAGGAGAACTCCTGGTAAGTTTTAAGTTAATCTTGATCGTTATACCTTTGTGAGTACTGTCTATAGAAAAAAAAAAACCCAGAGGACTTGCGAAGGACAACACGGAGCTGCGAATGCCCAGAGCTCCCACTCAGCTAAAACGTCAGTTATGGGTGCATACACATAAAGAGTGTCTTTGTGCCTCTTAACAGGCACCAAATGCAATTAAAATGTCTGTCCAACATGAACAGGGCCCTTACATGTGAACAAGATGCGTTTAGCAACTTAGCCATTGTTTAAATTCACCAAAATAGTGTTTTGGACGGCAAGCTGTAGTCTTGTAGGAACTATTTGTCCACTATTTGTATGTATATCTATCATTTAGTGTGGTCATTCGGATAGTATTTTCCCAGAGAGGTCGTAGCGTGTGATCATCACACACCTCCCCCTCCCCGTATTCTCTCTAGCAAGTGCATTGTATTCTCATAGAAATTAGCAAAACACAAATATAATTGACATAAGACATAGAAGCTAGTGAAATAATTAAAGTTTTGCAAATAAGACTACAAAAACATATTACTGCACATCTCTCCTCAAGCCGTGTTTGCCCAAATGGAAGGATAAATAAAGTTTACATTACCTCCACAGTGGTTGCACACGTCTTCGTCCACGGAATGGCTTTTTTCTTCAACCGGCCCCGCTGTGTTGTGTCTGTGTAGTCATCCTTTTCAAAGTGTTCGCTGCAAATGCGGTAATCTTTAGCGCGTAGTACTTGTATAGGAGTTTGCACATCAAGTTGAAGTTCAACTAGCCACAACTGCGGAATCTTGAGGTCATGGAAAGGAAGACGATGAAAATTTAAGTTCTTATATTTTCGCATTCTGTTGCCACAATTCGGAATCGCACAAACGCGAACCATTTCTTTTTCACCTGTGAGCAACTCCGATCATCACTCTTCACACACACTACGTTCCTCCCACCTGAACACTTTTCCGGCTACAACTTCCCACAGGACTCAGCAGTCTAAAACACTATTTAGGTGAATTTAAACAATGGCTAAGTTGCTAAACGCATCTTGTTCACATGTAAGGGGCCTGTTCATGTTGGACAGACATTTTAATTGCATTTTTGTGTCTGTTAAGAGGCACAAAGACACTCTTTATGTATATGCCCCCATAACTGACGTTTTAGCTGAGTGGGAGCTCTGGGCATTCGCAGTCGCAGCTCCGTGTTGCAAGCACCAATCCGGTTCGGGTTTTTTTCTTAGACAGTACTCGCAAAGGTATAACGATCAATATTAACTTAAAACTTGCCCGGAGTTCTCCTTTAATTTACGAGCATCAAACCACAAGTGGGAGGCACTCTGCATTTTAGTGAACTCCTCCAAACTGGCACATTTATCTCCATCTAATTTAATATACATATCATAAAATGACATGCATTCTGGCACTGTATATCCGTGCCATGTTCACTATCAGGCTGCTGGAGCTGTGTGGGAGCTGCTGGAATTTGATCTGGTTCAGCAGAGATGCATTTGTCCAGAAGGCTGCCCACTGGAACACTGGCGACTTTTTAGCTCATCTTCAGTGCTCCATGTGGGCTGTAGGCAGGGGTTGGCGGTAGAGATGGAAAGATGGGCAGGATGTTCTCAGAGACATCAGAACTTTCTTTGTGGTGCCTGAAACATATATTGCTCAACCTTTTGGGGACTAAATTGCGCTGTATCCCTGAGTTCCAGTGGCGCTGCTTATCTGTGCAGGACAATCCAGTCAGACCTTTGGACACTGCAAACTGCACCTTTAACAAAGTTTAAATAGAACAGTTACATATTTTTAATGTATTACATATTTTTAATGTATTTTGGTTCACCAAAATGTGGTGTGCTGACAGAATATTACCTTTACCCAAACTTGAATGACCTTACCTTAACCCAAGCAGCATCAATGAACAAGAGATGAGACTTTTACTTATCTGGAAAAGGTGCACAATCTTTTGATTAAAAAATAAAAATGTTAGTCATATACTAAATTTTATTTCACAAATGCCTTAGAAGCCAATGTTTTCATCAGCTCTTTAACACTGATACCCAAACAGTACAAATAAAATAGAAATAAACTTGAAGCTTCAATGTAAATCTTATGGAAGCCCGTTTCCGCCATAGTTGAGTAAGAAAAAAAAGATTATCTAAGTCATAATAATGAGAAAGTTTCTCATAATTATGACTTAGTATCTCATTATATTGAGAAAGTTTCTCATAATAATGAGATAATAAGTCATAATTATGAGAAACATTCTCGTAATAATTACTTAAGTATCTCATAATAATGAGACATTTTTTCATAATAATGACTTAACATCTCGTAATAATGAGAAACTTTCTCGTAATAATGACTTAAAGGGACACTATGTAGTTTTTCAAACTTCATAATATATTTCCAAGACCCTTGAGATGGTACATTGACTTACAATAGGTTGAATGACACGTCTGCCGTAGCCTGACAGTGTCTGTATGGCTTTTACTGGCACTATGTAACTTCGGGTTTCGGGTAGGAACCCGAGCACAAAAAGAACTACAAAATTCGACTGCTTTACGGCATACGTCACTTCCCCCACTTCCTCATGATTCTGACGTGAGAGCCCAACTAGCGTTTGATACCCGTCTGTATGTTGTTGCAACTACAAGCAACAACTAAAAGGAAGAAGGCAAAGGTTTTGTCAGTGGAGACTAAAAAAAGAAAAAGGGAGAGTGACAAATTAAAAGGCCGGACGAGGATCAATATTGGAGGGAGAGCAAGACAGTTTGAAGACGGTGAGAGTTTGCAAGCGCGCGACCGGCTCTCTCTCGTTATTCTCGCGAAATGTAAAAGGCTGAATAACATGGCTGGCCATGTTACGGAATCTATCTGGTCCTCCATTTATCTTCATGAATCAAGTAATGCTAGTAGAGTAGCGAATTATCAATCTGGTAGCTAGTAACGTTAAACACTAACATGCTAGTTTACGATGGTTATAATAAATAATCTTTCAGGATAACTATCCTAATGTCTGCAGGCTGATAGTCATGTTTGTTTATTTATTTTTCTGGTGAAAGTGTCTTGCCTCAGGCTATAATGCAAATCGATTTTCAAAATTTCAATAATCATGTCTAACGACATCATAACGGACATTGTTACGAAATAATGCGATGTACATGTAACTTTATTGATGTCATCTGGCATTTTGTAATGTTTACATTACACTCAAAAACACAAATGAAATTATACAGTAGGCCTAGGCTATAGGCTATTTACTTGTAATTTAGCTGCAATCATGTAAAAATGTTACGTGACAGTAACGTTAAACACAAGTACTCTACGACTCATGGGGGCGCTGTTTGACAAAAACGGAATTTCTGCATAGTGTGCCTTTAACATCTCGTAATAATGAGAAACTTTCTCGTAATAATGACTTATTTTCTCGCACTTCTACGCATGTGCAAAGCAGTGGAGCAGAAGTCATTATTTTTGTTTTTTTGCGCACAAAAAGTATTCTAGTCGCTTGATAAACTTAAGATTGAGCCACTGTAGTCACTTGGACTATTTTAACGATGTCTTTAATAACTTTTCGGGGAACAAGTTTCAATCCCTTAGAAGCCTATGGAGGAGTGATCCAGCTCTCAGATTTAATCACA
This sequence comes from Siphateles boraxobius, assembly GCF_051911475.1. Lineage (NCBI taxonomy): Eukaryota > Metazoa > Chordata > Actinopteri > Cypriniformes > Leuciscidae > Siphateles > Siphateles boraxobius. The sequence continues at coordinate 5,857,615 of NW_027509188.1, forward strand.
AATATCTTAATTTGTGTTGCGAAGATGAACAAAGGTCTTACGGGTTTGGAACAACATGAGGGTGAGTAATTGCTGATAGAATTGTCATTTTTGGGTGAACTATCCCTTTAAGGGCAGGTGTGCAGGTGTTCCAACCCTGCTCCAACACACATCTGTAGCTTTCAAATGAGCCTGAAGGACTTGATTAGCTGGATCAGGTGTGTTTAATTAGAGATTAAGCTTAACTCTGCAGGGCTGTGGCCCTCCAGGAGCTGAATTTGACACTCCTGCCTAAAGGCGGGCATACACTGTGCGATTTTCGTCCGATTTTGAGCCGAATTCTGACTCGTGCGACTCTTTTTCGGGTCGGGATGATTTTCAGCTTTGTCGTGCGTCGTTTGTCGTGCAGTGTACACGGAGAAACGAGAGGCGATAACCTCTCCCGATCGGCAATCGGATGATCGGATGAATTTCTGGCATGTCAGAAATTTTGGTCGATCCTCGTGACTATATCGCACAGTTGAAGCAGAGCTCCGAACCGATTGCCCTAAACTCAGTGTTTTATCCCTCACTGCGCCTACGCGAAAACAGAATGTTAACCATTTCAATCTGCAGCAAAAAAAAAAAAAAAAAAAAAAAACGAAAAGAGGGAGATCTTTAAGTTCTGTAGTTCAAACTAGCTACAAATTACTATTGCTTACCTCCAGTTTGTCCAGTTATTACCCACGTCTTCAAAGCCACCTGTGATGTAACGCCATGCCTCTTTTATTAATTTGTTAAACAATGTTTTTGAAATAAATCTTTTTAATTTTCATTGATGACTAATTATTGCAGTGTTCGGACATATTATAGACTGTTATAATTATATGCCTATAATTCATTGTAATCGAACTAAATGTTTTACAATTTTCAATGAGGAGGAGTAAGCTTCTATGTAATATTTTATTATCCTCACAGCTCGTTGCAGTGATGTGCTGTGAAATTATTGCGTGGCAAATTAATTATAATAGCAGATCAATTTAATAATTTAATAATAAAATTAGCCTAGGCCTTCCCTAATAATGATAATACAATAATACTAATAATAATTTAATACATAAATTGGGAATGCTAAATCATCTTGATATTGATAGCTGATGCTTGTTTTGACAATATCTCTGGATACATGATATCATCTAGGCTCAACCCAGCAAGTGGGTTTATCGCACAGATTTCACACGTATAGTGTGTGCAGTCAAGCTTGACGTTCGGACCGTATAGTGTGAGCACATAAATCCTGAACTTTGGCTTTACATGGCATGCGATTTACTCGTTCAGTGTGAGTAGGTACCTTGCTGAAATCGCACAGACATCGCACAGTGTATGCCCGCCTTTAGGGGCTACGTATGGGTCGGGATGTTTGTGTTCTTTTTAGCTTTTTTCGGTCTCTTCAAATAAAAACACTTATAGTGACCCCACATTGACTCTTCTACCTGTTGTTTTTTACATGGCTAATCTGCACTGTGAAATGTGCTTCCATTTAGAGCACTATCCAGATTTGATAATCTAAAGAAAGTGTGTATCTTGATCAGGATAATCCAATTTTTCTTTGAAAACCGGCATGGAAGTAAAATGGATTATCAGATCCTGGAAAGCAAAACATGGGATTTCAAAATCCAGATCATTCTGATCCAGATTAAATTTTTGAAAAACTGGGCCCAGGAGAATCTGGTGTATCTTGATTCTTTATTGAGAAGATGCTGTGTGGTGCTGCAGTCATCAAAGTCTGATGTCCTCCAATCGGAGCAAAGGTCTTTTTCAGTCTTCATTTAGGGTCAAAAAGAAGGGGCTCCTCGGGTATTTCGAAGGACATTGTTATGGACGGGACATCAATGTCCCCCCTATAAGTCTCTGGGCCCTATGCACTCTGTCCCCTTTTTCCCCCGGTGCAACGCTCCTGAGTATAGGGCAGGGAAACCTCAGTCCTGGAGGGCCGCTGTTCTACAGAATTCTGTTCCAACCCAATCAAACACACCTGAACAAGCTAATCAATGTCCTAAGGATCACTAAGGCCCTGTTTACAAGAGAACGCTCGCGGGTGAAAACGTAAAAATATTTTATCAGATATTACACTATATTACAATATTACACGGCGACGGCTATTTGGGGCTTAAAAACAAAAAGGTGAAACCACCCTCCAGAGTGGAAATCTTAAAAATGCTCCGTATGTTACTTTGCCCTGAAGAAGACCATTTGTGGGTCGAAACATGTTGGCTTGTAACTTTTTTATTATGAAATAAGCCATATTTAAATAAAGGCTTTTTTACCTTCTCCTTCTCCTCCTTATCCATTTTTTGAGTGCCTGGGACCTGCATCTTATTTCATTGGACCCTTCCCTATCCCAAGAGCACCTATCACGGATATACTTCACCTGAGCGCCTGGTTGAATTCTCTTATGCTCCACCGTCACGTTCCTGTCTAAAGGGTAAAAACGCAAATCTGCTCACAGTGGCTCTCGTCGCGTACGCGTTTACGTCACCAGTTTTGGGAACGTTACTTTAAAAAAGTAATTAGTTATAGTTACTCACTATTTGTGCCAAAAAGTTAGTAACTGAATTACTCTATAATGAAAGTAACTCGTTACCAGGGAAAGTAACTATTTGCGTTACTGTTAAGAAAAAGTTGCTAGGCTATATGTCAAAGAATTTGGATTTTTTTGGAAGTCAGTTGAAATGAGTCGACAGACAGCAAGAGGTTTATCCTGCACTTCAAGTATTATCTTTGTAGGATAAGTAAACAGTTACACCATATAAAGTGCATTTAACTCTAGCATATTAAATCAAACTCTCTCAACCTGAGACAACTGGTCAAGTAAACAACCTGTAGGCTACTTCCAAGTGTTTTGTTCACAACAAAAGTAAACTTTTAAACAACAAAAAAAGTGTGTTTAGCTCTGTAGTCTTATTCTTACTTAAATAAATCAAACTCCCAATGTGAGACAACTGGTCTGGAATACATTCTGTACTTCAAGTATTTTCTTCAAAAGTAAAGTGTTAAATAATATAAATTGTGTTTGCAGTAACTGTAGCAAATTAAATAAATGTAAAAAAAAAATTAAATAAAATTTTATAAAATTAAATAAAAAAAACATTTAATTCGCTATTAAATAAGAGATCTAGCGCTAAAATGTGTTGTTTTTTAACTCAAGCTGAGCGCTCGTTGCCGCGGCAATCAGTGTCATGGATACAGTGTTCTCTTTCGGCTCGCGGTCTTCACTCGGACGTGCACTTCAATCAATCGCTGTTGTGGAGACTCTTTATTCATTCAGGTGAAATCACAAAATAAAATGCACACAAACGTGTCCCTGTTTGATATATAGACTGACTCAATGGTGGACAACATGGTTAACGACTTTGGAATGGAAACGGATATGAGTATGGAGAGTACTTCACAAAAGACTAGTTCAGGTTCAGCAGTTAGCAAACCCATTGAACTCCAAGCTTGTGTCTGTGGCTGGAGCAAGGCGACAACGGTCATGGGTTTGAAGATTCATCAAGGGAAAATGAAATGCTTGAGGGAGAAGGGACAAGGGCCTCGCATTGATCAGTACTTCTTACGGAGTCAGTCAAGTCAGTCGAATGAAATCCAGCGACAGGAAGCAAACCACAGTTCGCAGGATATCAGCACCCCTGTCATAGAGGAGATGAGGGTTTGCACAGTTAGTGATGAACACATTGATTCTTGTGAACCCGGTCAGACTAACCAGCATAAGAGAGAAAAGAACCTCAACGGGCATAGGCCTGGAGTTAGATGGCCAAGAGCTAGTGAGAAAACTGCATGGGACACGGTAAACACAGATCTATGCTTTGCATTGGAAAGATTAACTGGTACAGTTGAAAAGAAGCTGGATAAATTTGGGGACATCATTTACGCATATGGAAGTGAGAGGTTAGGTGTGGAAAAAAGGAAGGAAAAAGTACAAACTACTCCTGGATTGTCTAGACGGCAGCAGAAAATTGAAGGGTTAGTTAGAGAAAGGAGACAGCTGAGGAAGCAATGGAAAAGAGCGGAACAAAGTCAGAAAGAGGGACTCAATCTCTTACAAAGGGCCATAAGAGATAAGCTTGCAACATTACGCAGAGCTGAGCGCCTACGGAAACGCTACAAAAAGAAGGAACGTGCGAGGGCTAATTTCTATAAAGATCCATTCAAATTCATAAAGAAGTTATTCACCAGTGAGAAGAATGGCACTTTAAAAGCATCTAGGGTTGAGCTAGAGAGATATTTGGAGGAAACGCATACAGATGCAAAAAGGCATGAGCCTATGTCAATTCCGTCAGACATCTCACCTGTCAATCCACCAGAATACCAAATGGAAGTCTGTGCACCTAAGTGGAAAGAGATAGAGCAGGTTGTGAGAAAGGCAAGGGCTTCATCATCTCCAGGGCCTAATGGAGTTCCGTACAGAGTGTACAAGAGTGATTCAGGAGTTCTAAGGATTCTGTGGAAATTGATAAAAGTGGCATGGGAAAAGCAGGTTGTACCTAGAGCATGGCGCCGAGCAGGGGGAGTCTTTATACCCAAAGAAAAAGATGCTACAAGCATCAGTCAGTTTCGCCCTATTTCACTATTAAACGTCGAAGGCAAAATTTTCTTCAGCATTATTGCTCAGAGATTGTCAACCTACCTATTAAAGAATGGCTTCATTGACACTTCAGTTCAAAAAGCGGGCATTCCAGGATTCTCAGGATGCTTAGAACATATCAGTGTTATCTGGCAACGAATACAATCAATTAAAAAGGAGAGGAAGGAGCTCCACGTGACATTCCTGGATTTGGCTAATGCATATGGTTCAGTGCCACATGAGCTTCTTTGGGCATCATTTGATTTTTTCAGGGTACCGATGTCGATAACAAATTTAGTGAAAGCCTATTTTGGAGATTTGCAATTTAGTTTCTCAACTCCAGAATTCAGCACTACATGGCAATGCTTAGAGGTTGGAATAATGGCAGGATGCACCATTTCTCCACTGGCTTTTACCATGGCAATGGAAGTAATCATTAGGGCATCAAAATGGGTAGTAGGAGGAGAGCGCTTGGCTTCTGGGATGCGACTACCACAAATCAGAGCATACATGGATGACATGACAACCATGACTACAACGGTAGCCTGCACTAATCGGTCATTGGGGAAGTTAACAGATAATATTGAATGGGCACGAATGCAATTTAAGCCCTCTAAATCAAGGAGCATCTCAATAGTTAAAGGCAAGGTAGTAGATAAAATATTCTTCATTAATGGAGAGGCAATACCAACAGTTTCTCAGAAGCCAGTGAAGAGTCTAGGGAGATGGTACGATGGGGATCTAAAGGACACAGTTCGAGTGGGAGAAGTTAGACGACAAGCAGTGGAAGGGTTGAAGAGCATAAACAGCTGTGCTCTACCAGGCAAACTAAAACTCTGGTGCTTTCAGTTTGGTCTACTGCCGAGGTTGCTGTGGCCAATGAATGTGTACGAGGTTTCTTTGACAACAGTGGATAAGCTGGAAGCGTTAATAAGTTCATACATCAGGAAATGGTTGGGAGTTCCACGCTGCCTCAGCAGAGTGGAACTTTATAGCAAAGGAGTATTGCAGCTGCCATTCTCTCCTGTAACCGAGGAGTTTAAGTGTGCCAAGGTCAGACTGGAAATGACTTTAGCAGAGTCACGCGACAGATGTGTAAGGGAGGCAGCCCCTGTGGTAAAAACTGGTAGAAAGTGGTCAGCAAAGAAATCTGTAGTAGAGGCAAAGGCTGACCTTCAAATTGGGGATATCGTGGGACAGGTACAGCATGGAAGAGGGGGTTTTGGGCTCAGTTTAGCTCCTCCTAAATGGCACAAGGCAGACCCAGCTCAAAGGAGGAAGCTGGTAGTCAACGAGGTGCAAAAGCAGGAGGAGAGGATGAGATGTATAAAGGCCATTTCCCAGGGCAAGCAGGGAGAGTGGATGAGATGGGAGAGTGTGGAACAACGAAAAATGGGCTGGCAAGACCTTTGGTCAATGGAAGAGAGTAGGATCAGTTTCCTTATTAGGTCAACATATGATGTTCTCCCATCACCGCAGAACCTAAACCTCTGGGTAGGAGAGGATCCTTCTTGTCCTTTGTGTTCATCACCTGCCACATTAAGGCACATTTTGACAGGATGTAAGGTGACTCTTAGCCAAGGTCGGTTTACTTGGCGCCATGACCAAGTATTGCGATGTTTGGCTTTAGCATTGGAAGGCAAGCGTAGTATGACCAATAAGTTGCCGCCTGTTCTAGCAAAACATTACATGCAGAAGACAATATTCCTCCGCCCAGGCGGACAACCACCAAGAAAAGGTGCTAACACCAATTCTCGCCCAGGAAAACTGGAAACTGCTAGGGACTGGAAGATGCTGGCTGATCTTGATCAACGGCTTATTTTTCCACCTGAGATTGCCACCACTAACCTACGACCAGATATTGTTTTGTGGTCTGGATCAGCACGCATTGTTCAACTGATAGAGTTAACAGTGCCATGGGAGGATGCGGTAGATGAGGCATATGAGAGGAAGAAATTGCGGTATGCTCATCTGGCCACTGAAGCAGAACAGCGAGGATGGAGAGTCCAGGTTTATCCAGTGGAAGTGGGTTGTCGAGGTTTTGTGGCACACTCTACAACCCGGTTCCTCAGAGACGTCGGATTCAGTGGTCAAGAGTTGCGTCGCACAGTAAAGAACTTATCTGAAGCAGCAGAAAGGAGCAGCAACTGGCTGTGGTTGAGACGGAAAGATTCTAGCTGGCTGAGTACAGGCCGCCATGTTACGGTTTCGTAGAATTCTTGAAAACTTGAAAGGTCTGTTGGTTTATTTGTATAGGTTGTATAGTATTTACAGTCATTACGTTCCTCTGTATATTGCGTGAATGACGGGTGGTTGGGCAGATATTGTGTTTTGCGGTAGGTGGTATGCCATACGGAACCGTTGCCACTGAAACTGCATATTAACGCACCAGTGGGGCTCGACAGCCTTAGTCAAACGGGTTGGCGCGTATGGTTGGGTTGCGGAGAGATTGTAAGATTGCGGTTAGGTCTCAGCAGCACTGTTGGTTTATTTGTAGAGGTTGTATAGTATTTACAGTCATTACGTTCCTGTGTATATTGCGTGAATGACGGGTGGTTGGGCAGATATTGTGTTTTGCGGTAGGTGGTATGCCATACGGAACCATTGCCACTGAAACTGCATATTAACGCACCAGTGGGGCTCGACAGCCTTAGTCAAACGGGTTGGCGCGTATGGTTGGGTTGCGGAGAGATTGTGAGATTGTGGTTAGGTCTCAGCAGCAAGAGGGAAGTAGAGGTCAGTAAGCTGGGCTGAGTTGAGTGGGGGACGGAGGGGGGTTGACTCTGGGACGCCAGAGTCACTGTCGAGCCCTCTTGAGGTGTCGTGGGCTAGTCGACGAAACACTGAGGACGGAAGGTGCCCCTTGAAGACCCTAGAGATGTTCCCTACTCCGCTCAATCCAGAGGGTTGTTATGGGGGGACCGCACTGTGGTTGCAGCCGTTGTGTGTGCTGACGCGCAAATACACTATTAACACCAGACAGAAGGAGATTCACGTCACCAGATGGAAAGAAGCGTAAATGGATGGAGAAGCATAGGTTACTGTAAAGCTACGTCTTAGTTGGTGCTTATCTTGGCGAAAGCCGAGTACAAATCAGCATGAAGTTTTAACATCTACTCTCGTGTACTGGAAATTGTAACCAATGATGAACATATTGAGTTTTGATGAGAGAAAAAAAACTACACAAGGGCGGATTCGAACCCGTAACCTCTGATACGCTTGGCAAAAGATCTACCACCAGACCATTTAAGAACTCAGACAAAGATTGCGGATCGATGGATTTATTTACGGGTTGAGCAAACGGGCTGCACAGTTTGACAAGTTTGTACCCAGCACTTCTCAAAATGCACTTCCGAATGCATCTCTGTCCCCAGCACATTTCAAACCAAACTGACGCCTGTGGTAACGCACCGCATTTAAAGTCCAGCAATGTTAAAGGCGTTGTAACGACGGGAAAAGAAATTAGTTAGATTAGCCCGTTACTGAAAAAATAATGTTGTTACCTAACGCCGTTCTTTTTAAACGGCGTTATTCCAAACACTGTATGTCACAGGCATGCGACAGGCAAGCGCCAGTCCAGGAAAATAACAACCAACATGTCGGATTTTTCCATACGTTGGACCTTCAAGTTGCCCTAGCAGCTCTGATAAACGTACAAGAGTCACACAGTGCTTCACACTGCCACCTAGCTGCCTGGAGTGCATACTACATCGAATTTCACACACATTTGCGTCACCATTTGCACGCAGCTTTCCCTCCCATAATGCTTGTCTAAATGCAGAATAAAAAGTGATAACACAACACCACTTTTCCGTGTAAACATAGCCTTAAGGCCCGTTCACACCAAGCACGATAACTATAAAGATAACGATAAAGATAACTATATATGCGTCCACAACACTATATATGCGTCCGCGCCCGCGCTGCGGTTTCAAAATAGCGAAAATGGATGACCTGCTGCTGCTTTACGTTACAAAAAAATATCAAAAGAAAAACAGGCGCTTTTGGGTACACGATATCCTTAAAAGACGAGAGGAGTTGGGAGAATCCGTCACTGATTAGAGAGTTGTCATCTTTTGAAGACAAATTGAATTCATATTTTCGAATGAATCAACAACAGTTTCATTCATAAAAACGTACTACAATAGCTTTAATGATATTGACTGATTTTATAGATTACATTTTATTATAATTGTTGTTTACAACAATGTCATTTAATATGTTTTTGCTGTTCTTATTGCCTTTACACGTCTTTGCCAGCAGATGTCCTCAGCCAGCATGCTATGTCCCGAGCGCATCTAAACAGTGAATCTAGCAAGTCAAGTGTAACCGATCAAATCTAACAGTGTGTTTAGCTGACGAAGTCAATGATGGATAAAAACATCGCCTAGTCAACAACACCTTTATGTATACAACGCCTTTTTCACTGCAACTTCAGCAATGTTGTCAAAACTAGCGCTGTAAGTTATAGCCTACCTGAGGTAATTTTGTTACACTATGCTAGACTGCATAATATCTCATCGTTAATACTTCTCACCATTTATTCCCAGGATACGACCGATTGCTTTCCATGTATCCATCTTTTTTAACGTATCCTTGAAAGGGAGATTTGACTTGTCAAACAGTGGAGGATTTTTTTGTACCTCGACGATTAACTTCTCTGCAATGTCATCGGCCATTTTAAATGCGCGAGACCTTTAAATTAGAATGGATTCTGATTGGCTGTCAGTGTTTTATCGTTCGACAGCTGGAAAAAAATTGAAAGTGATCCCAACGATATCGTTCCTCATATCTTTATCGTAATAGTTCTGGTGTAGAACTCTGCTATTCTTTAATATGGAGAACGATTTTTAGAATTATATCTTTATCGTTATCTTTATAGTTATTGTGCTTGGTGTGAACGGGCCTTTAGGCTTCAGGCAGGGGAGTTTTTTTTCAGCGTTGGAGCTAAACTCTGGACAGTGGCCCTCCAGGACCGAGGGCCCCCATCCCTGATATAGGATCTTGTTGTATATCAGTTTTGACATGTCTAAATGTTTTGTTGTCTGTTGCTTTGTACCCTTAAACTGGTGTAATTTGCATTTGTCTTTTTTCGCCTTAGACCTGATGGTGCTGAAAAAGGAGAATGAGGTACTGAATGAAATGGAAGAGAAAGATCAATATAAGAATTATGATTTCATGACAAAAGAAAAAACTTTTAGTTGTTCACAGCCTGAAAAGACTTCCTCACGAAAAAAGGATAAAAAGACAGGAACTAGAAGTAATTTCACCAGCCAACAGTGTGGAAAGTGTTTCAACCAACATGAAATTAATGAAGTCCACATGAGAGTTCAAACTGGAGAGAAGCCTCACATCTGCAAACAGTGTGGAAAGAGTTTCAATCAACTCAGAAAGTTTAAAGTCCACATGAGAATTCACACTGGAGAGAAGCCTTACACCTGCCAACGGTGTGGAAGGAGTTTCACTCAAATTGGAAACCTTAATGTTCACATGAGTGCTCACGCTGGAGAGACGCCTTTCACCTGCCAACAGTGTGGGAGAAGTTTCACCCGAAAAGGAAGCCTTAACAGGCATATAAGAATTCACACTGAAGAGAGCCTTTTCACCTGCCAACACTGTGGAATAAGTTTCACTCAAAAAGGAAGCCTTAACAGGCACATGAGAATCCACTCTGGGGAGAAACCCTACACATGCCCTCAGTGTGGAAAGAATTTCACTCAAAAACGTCACTTTGTAGAACACATTAGAATTCACACGGGAGAGACGCCTTTCACCTGCCAACAATGTGGAAAAAGTTTCAACCAAAAAGGAATCCTTAACAGGCACATGAGAGTTCACACTGGAGAGAAATCACACTGTTTCCACCGTCAGGCCAGAAGCTCCGCAGCGCTTTACTAAAACCATTGTTTTTACTAAACATCACACAACCCCATCATTTCACCAACAAAAGGAGGTTTTATCAGACTGGAAACTAGCGAGATCACAAAATGAACGTGTAGGGCTGAGCAAATATGGGCAGAACTCTTTACTGCCCTAGTACTTCAAAAAGCCTTTTAAAGGTATACATGTGAATTAAATGTGGCACAATTGCCTTCATCATCACAGTATGTTAATGCCTATCTAGTGCAAGGGATTTCATCAATATGCTGATTGAGGACTGTTGGGACACTTCAGGCACAGGATGGTTCTGTCGAGAGAGACGGAGTCATTTACACCGCAATGACACGTCTGTACCATTTGCTTCACACTACATATGCTTTCAACTACATACTGTTTATTACTGTGTGTTCTAATATGTAATTATGTCTGTTTGGTCTCATCTGACCGCTTATACACTGAAATGAATGGTGGTGAACTTAATAGACATATTAAAGTATCCTAATGTACAATCTAGGTACTATTGCTTAAACATTCATTGAGGATAATATGTTAATGTTCTTCACCCCCTCTTGATCACCGCCCATTCTTTAGGTTCCCTGTTGGTCGTTTTCTTTGGGAATCTTTCCTTTTATCACTGATGATGTTGAAAGCTAAAGTGATTATAACTTTTAAACTAAAAGTTTAAAAGTTAAAAACTAAAATCACTAAAGTGATTATAACTTTTTCTAAACGTTCAGGTTAAATCCAATGTTTTCCTATCATTTCTAAGAAAGACCTTTACCTTTAAAGAAGAAGAAGTAACTTAATTGAGTCAGATTAATTATATTGGAGTCAGATAAATATTTGAATTATACACGTCATCCTTCAACTGCCTTTTGTTCAGATTATTGGTTCAAAATAGCAGGGTAAGCTTTTAGCCTTACAAACGTGATAAATGTTTGCCTTTTTGTTTTTTACTTAAAGATTTAAAACTCAAGCATCAATGTTTTACCACAGTTTTACAATAAAAAGTGATACATTGATAATTTTTTTGTGTGAGGATTGCACAGTAATGATACAGGAATAAAGTTTATTCACAATTTTTTTTTTTTTTTTCACAAAAGACAGCGGACACGTAGTCATGTCTATATCTGTTTATTTGAAGTCACAGGACAGCATACAACTCTGGCGCTTTAGTTCTAAAGCATGCCCATTAAAAACAATTATCATGTTTACATCAAATTTCCTTAGAAGGAATGATTATTTCTATAATTTTTCCACCATCTGAGGAGTTTTGAGCGCTCTCACCAATCCTTATACAGTGTTATCATTTCAGCCAGAGAAACAGAGGGAGCTCCCGAATGAAAAAACAGGAGTTATGATAGAGGAGGCTATATTTTATGACATATGCACAGCTAGATATGCATATCAGGCAGTCTGGTATAAAGAGAAGAGGCGTTTTGACAGATAAAATATACAATCAAATAAATACACAATTGTGATGATTTGTCTGATTTCTACAAGCAGTGTCTTTACTGTTTGCTTGTTAACTGTTATCGTGTGTAGCCTTTTGAATCACATATATAAATATATTTCTGTCATGACAACTTTCGGAGTGATTGGCATGGTAATAGGTATGACAATGTTGTATGTTTGTTCTTGGCGGAATAGATCTGCTACGCTGCTTCTGCTTTTATTACTGCTGTAGGTTATTGCTGCTGCTGCTTGTATTGCTGCTGTGCGGTAGAGCAAGTACGGGACTTGCTACTGCCAATACATACACGACACGCTGCTGTGAGCAAGTAAGACATGCTGCTGCTGTATATAGCATACATGAATTACCCTTAGCAGATCTACACAGGTTGAGCTGGGGAAGGTGGAGGGTTTCTGAAAGCGCGCTGCACTGCCAAGGCAAATGCTACCCAAATATTTGAAGGTTAATATCAGCTGTGCCCTATAGATAACGATGTGATTATGAACAGGTGAGTTAAAGGACATATTAGCCTGCACAATCTAGAGTTTCATGCCAGAACTTTGTATTTCTGTCATGACAACTCAGAGTGATTGGCCTGGTAATAGGTATGACAATGTTGTATGTTTGGTCTTAGCGGAGTAGATCTGCTGCTTTTATTGCTGCTTCTGCTGTTGGTTATTGCTGCTTCTACTGTAGGTTATTGCTGCTGCTTTAGGTTATTGCTGCTTCTACTGTAGGTTATTGCTGCTGCTTTAGGTTATTGCTGCTTCTACTGTAGGTTATTGCTTCTGCTGTAGGTTATTGCTGCTTCTACTGTAGGTTATTGCTGCTGCTTTAGGTTATTGCTGCTTCTACTGTAGGTTATTGCTGCTGCTTTAGGTTATTGCTGCTTCTACTGTAGGTTATTGCTGCTGCTTTAGGTTATTGCTGCTTCTACTGTAGGTTATTGCTGCTGCTTTAGGTTATTGCTGCTTCTACTGTAGGTTATTGCTGCTGCTTTAGGTTATTGCTGCTTCCGCACCATTTTTCAACAACGCAATTTGAGAGTGAATCCCACATTGTCACTTCCTGAACTTCGAAGCCTGCACCCGACTGTCTGTCCTCACCACAGCATGAACACTTATTCAGTGAATGACATAAAGCCGTGAGAACGTGCAAAACTGCTCACTCATCTCAGCCCATGTGATTAGCAAGTGCTGCTACATGTCCGTGATCGAAGCGCAAAATGTGCCGCAAACGAAAATGACTGACGTACTCCAGGGTGCACACACACATACCCTTGCGCACGCTCTAGGTAAGTTGAAATGACAATTATCATTCTACATGTGAGCAGTGATGTCTAATACGAAAAGGTAGCATACATTGCTGTTCGTCGGTAGTTATGAAATAGTATTATGTCCAAGTATAATTCTGCCGAAAATGCAGCTGCCCGCTTTGTATGTAAATAAGGTGAATACATTGTTTGCATTTTAAATCATGTTCGTGTTTACTGCTGTTGATATTCGTTAACATTGCAATCTGATTTGTTATACATGTTGCTATTGTAAAAATGCTAGGAATTGCTGTAGCTCTGTTAGATATGTAAATACAAATAAAAGCCTTTCATATTAAAGAGTTAAGCAAAGCTTGTCTGTGTATCCTTACATTGTCTGCTTGCTGCTGCATTAATGTAAAATGCATATCTAACTGCTAATGCTAGTAATTCACTCTAAGCCAGAGCTTCCCAAACTTCAGAGGAGTAAGGCCCCCTAAAAACATAGCAAAAGCTCCACGACCCATTTACTTTGTTTACTTGAAGTGCACTTAGTTCTAGTTGATCAGGATGAATTGTCGTCATATGCTACTTACAGAGCAGCCACGTCATTTTTTTATTAACGGTTAATTGTGACCAACTGAATTCCTACTAAGCAACTAACGTCAGTTTGAAATTAAGCAATGTATCTCATCTCGCTATAATGGAAAAAAAATATTTGTATATGTTTTATATTTGTGTAATAAGGAGGAAAAAAATTCCCTGCAATACTGCGACGGCCCACCGGGGGGCTGCGGCCCACAGTTTGGGAAGCACTGCTATAAGCATTAAATCAGGACTTTTGACATGACATGATTTAAACCTTGTGAATGGTTCGTTCATAAGGAATCGAAGAAGCAAAACGCATAGTGATGTGATATAAACCCATACACTTATCTTTGATGTTGAATTCCAGAGGGTTTCTGAAAGTGCGCTGCACTGCTAAGGCAAAATATACCCAAGTATTTGAAGGTTGAGCAGCGAGCTCATTGGCTACAATAGAATAGGAACCAATACAATAGGTTAAAGGACCTATTAGCGTACAACTTCTCGAGTTTCATGCCAGAACTTTGTATTTCACTGTCTTCTACAGTGATCAGAATCTACATAGGATCACAAATGGAAGTTATTTCTAACACTCACTTCTAGAGGTGTGACAAGACACTTGGCTCACAATGCGAGACACAAGATTGGGTTCCCGAAACACATTTTTAAGAAATCCTCAATAACAAAATTCATGACTGCAAAAATAGTCTGCAGATGCATTTTGAAATGTTTTAGCCTTTCTATAACAGCCTTTTAGCCTTTAAGAATCATGTAATAACTTACACCAGAGAGAAGAATTTCATGTGCCATCACTGTGGAAACACTTGCAGAAACAAGGCAATCTTGAGATTCACATCAGTGTATGTGAGCGGAGTTGAGCGGCAACAATTTTCCAAGCATTTAATAATCCGTTCCAGCTTCACTCCGGGTTCACCATTTACCACTCCTCGCTCACTGATATCAGAAATATCGCTCCGTCTTCATGTCCATCGGCGTCATCATAACCTTCACGTTTTTTTCGGATTTGAGTGGCGTTTAATGTGTGAATTCTTACTAAAAATGCAATTCTATAATGGGCCGTTGGCATGAATTGTATTTGTGATGGAGCGGTAGTGGAGCGCTCTTCGAAGCGAAAAATCCACTCCGCACTCCATTCAAAATCACACCAATCCACTCCTCGCTCCGCTCACATACTCTGGTTCACATAAGCGCCCCTGATATAGTTCAAAATACCTGAGCAGTGGACTTAGCAGTGGGTTTCAGGTCCCACACGCAGAGCGACCAGGCAAAGGAAGAGAGGGAGGAACTTGTGTGGTTGCTTTATAAAGCCTGGGGAAAGTCACACCTCTCAGGGTTGGCTTGATTAATGAGAAAGGTGGAATTTCCAAGTGGGAACATTCCTCTGTTGGGAGGTTTTATGGCCCTTATGGAGCATGGTTAGAATGGGTTTTGCAGTTTGTGTCCATTTTTACTTCAATTAATACAACAAACACACACTGCATTCTATGAGGAGGTGATGTACACTAAAGTGTGAGTCCTTGAATGAGCATTCATTTGATAGAAGGCACTATATGGGTGGGGTTACATTAATTAGTAGTTCACTCAAAGAATGCATAAAACAAAATACAATGCAAAGAGACACTATACAAGACAGTTATAATCATACACACAATGTACTGGGATGCATGTTCATTTAAAAAACAGTTAGTCTATAACTTGAGGCAGAAGAGTCTATTTTTACAGGCTTGGCCTGATTCAAAGTGAGTTTAGAGCAGAGCTCTGCATTTTATTAAGTCCTAAAACTATGGCAACCAGAGGCCTGGTTCTATTACCTTGGGGGTTGTTTTGTGGTTGTTGAGGGGTTTTAAAGATTATTTGTTAAATATAACATACTTGTATCTGATTTGTCTCAGTCATTACAGTGCACTTCTGTTGAATGTTCTTGATTGCGAATCGATCGTTCGTTCAGCATGTATGCGTCATTTGGATTAAAACTAATTATGTAATATCGAGTAAAACATGAACTGTTTTGAGATTTATGTATAACAAATCGTTCCCTACATTATTACAAGGCAGTGCAGTATTCACATGATGTTTTTAAGAAGTTTTCTGTACACATAATTCTGAAACGCGTATACTGAAAGCTACATCAGACAGTGCACGAATACCGAATTAAATTCTCTTTCATATCTTGCGTTTAAACTGGCGAATTCACACAAATTTATGTTAAAACTAACATTTTGGGGAGTATCCTAGTAAACATAGTTAGTTACATCTTAAGTGAACGTAGACAGTAGAGAAATAAAATGTGTAAAAGTACCTATATTGGATTTGTGCATTGTCTTAACATTTTTAATGTTAATCAAACAACAAAGGACAAAGACATCACTCACTGCTCTTAATTGACAAACTTTTGTAACTTCATAAAGATCCATTATTATTTAATTTATACAGTGAGGAATATGTAGTGTTCTCTTACGAGAGGTTCTCTCGTATTGCGTAAGTTTAGCTTACGCTACGGGAAAGATTCATCTTCTCGAGATACTGAAGCCAAAAAATTATCCTTAATTTTGTATAACTTGTCAACGCAGTGCAGCAGCTAGCAGACCTAGAGCAGGCCATCTCGCGTGCTCATTGGCTGCCCTGCGGGCAACTGCTGCAGCCTACCAGTGCGCCCGGCGTGACGTCACGCCCAATGAAGGGCGCCCGCGCCTTTATAGCGTCACAGCCCACCAGATAGGCGTGGCTTAGCGTATAAAATAGGGGCTGTAGGCTGAATTCTCTGATTTTTCGACTCTTCAGCGAGCTCTTCGCATCGCTGGATTTGAGAGAAGCCACCGCCGCCGTCGAACAGCGAACAGCCAGCTTAGGACAGCGCTGAGGAAGCCGGCCGTCTTCGCCACCTTCAGCCATCCGTGCGAGCTACGCTATCCGGCGACGTATCCTTTTTGCAAATCATTCTAAAAGAGCAGCGAGCGTCTTTTTAAAGATGCCTCGCACTTCCTGCGGCTCGTGTAAAGCCCCGCTCAGCGCCGGAGACCGCCACCTGATCTGCGCTCTCTGCCTGGGCCTGGAACACGAAGAGCTCGCCCTCGAGTCCGGGGGCTGCGAGCTCGATGACCATGACGGCTCGTTTATCGACACAGCGCGCGCGCCGTGTTCGCCACCTAGCCGCATCTTTCCAGAAGGGCAGCTTTCTCCCTTTGAAAACATTTCAAAGGATGTTGGGCTGTATAGCATCAGCTGCAGCGGTGCTCCAGCTGGGCCTACTGCGCATGCGCCCGCTCCAACGCTGGTTGAACGCTCGCGCGCCTCGCCGAGCCTGGGTGTCTGGCGGCCAGAAAATCAGAGTGACTCAGACCTGCATAACAGCTCTGCAGCCCTGGTTAGTGGCCGATTGGTACCAGCATGGAGTAATGATGGGAACCATCTCTTATCGGAAGGTCATCTCGACAGACGCGTCCAACTCGGGTTGGGGCGCGCTGTTCGAGGGCAGACCGGCCTTTGGCCAGTGGTCAGACCAGGAGAAGGGTTTTCACATAAACTGTCTGGAAATGATAGCGGTCGAGAACGCGCTGAAGTGCTTCCTCCCGTTTATACAGGACCAGCATGTTCTTGTCCGCTCGGACAACACATCTGTGGTATCCTATGTAAACCGTCAGGGCGGTGTCAGATCCAGAAATCTCTGCAATCTGACGGAACGCCTCCTTATTTGGTCACAGACGAACCTGCGCTCGCTGAGGGCGGCGCATGTGCCTGGCCATTTGAACGACGGCCCAGACAGACTGTCCAGGGACAATGTTCCCCCAGGGGAATGGTCCCTGCACCCCCAAACGGTCCAGAAACTGTGGCGCCTATTCGGCAGAGCGGAAGTCGACCTGTTTGCGTCAAAAGACAACGCTCAATGCCCGATGTTCTTCTCGAAGGACGAGGACGCGCTGGCCCAGGTTTGGCCCAGCGTCCCGCTATATGCTTTCCCTCCGGTCTCTCTGTTGCCACAGGTGATCAAGAGGATCAGGGAAACGCGCCACTCGGTGCTCCTCATAGCCCCGCGTTGGGAGAATCAGACTTTGTTCCCGGAACCGGCACGGCTGTCACATACAGCTCCGTGGCCGATTCCGGTGAGGGCAGATCTCCTCTCTCAAGCTCGCGGCACGATCTGGCATCCCCATCCAGAGCGCTGGTCTCTGCATGCATGGTTGATCAACGGGTACTCGTTGCCCTGCCAGAAGGAGTGATGAACACGATCACGCAGTCTAGAGCCCCTTCCACGAGAAGGCTCTACGCGTCTAAATGGTCGGTGTTCTCTGGATGGTGCACCGACAGAGGTCTGGACCCGCGGACATGCGGGGTGGCGCATCTGCTCACTTTCCTACAAGAGCTGTTGGATAAGGGAAGATCCCCATCCACGCTCAAAGTTTACGTGGCGGCCGTGGCAGCGTTCGCAGAATCGACGCACGGCCAGTCACTGGGAAGACATGAGTTGGTCATCCGCTTCCTTAGAGGAGCTAGAAGGATGAATCCGCCGCGCCCCCCGTCGGTTCCCATGTGGGATCTTTCACTGGTCCTCGAGGCCCTGAAAGCTTTTCCAACCACTAGACTCCGTGGAGTTGAAATATCTATCACTAAAAGCCGTTTTTCTGACTGCACTGTCGTCAGTAAAACGTGTAGGGGATCTGCACGCGCTGTCTTTCAGCTTGTCGTGTCTTGAGTTCGGACCAAATGACTCTAAAGTCATCCTCAGACCTAGACATGGTTATGTCCCTAAAGTGATGGGCACTCCATTCAGAGCGCAAGTTATTTCGCTGTCAGCTCTCCCAGCATCTGACAGCGAAAGTGATGTGAATCTCCTCTGCCCTGTCAGAGCGCTGAGGGTTTACATTACGCGCTCCGCCTCCTTCAGGCGTTCGGAACAGCTTTTCGTTTCGTTTGGTGGGCGCGCCAAGGGGCTTGCCTCCTCGAAACAGAGCCTGTCCAGATGGATAGTGGACGCTATAGCGGCAGCTTACGCGTCAAAAGGCCTGCAATGCCCTCTGGGCATCAGGGCTCATTCCACGAGAGGCGTGGCCTCTTCGTGGGCATGGTCCAGTGGAATTTCTATCCATGACATATGTGTAGCGGCGGGCTGGAGCTCCCCGTCTACCTTTGTCAGGTTTTATAACCTAGAAGTTCCTGCCTTGCAGGCTAAACTGTTGTCACTCTGAAAAGAGGTGTATTCTGCCCAGATCTCCTGCTCAGATCACGTTCATGACTCAGCTCTCCTGGTTGAGCTGCACTAAGTAGGGTATGTGCCATATGACTATACAGACCGGCGCGCTGCTCTGTATTCCCTATGTGTGCTTATGTACAAGTGATGGCCTGCGTGGCTGGCCACCTTATTTTTTCCACTTATGGGGTTCCCCTTAAGCTCGGGGTCTCATGTGAATGCTTGGCGCGCACGGCGTTGACAAAGTGTTCCCGTAGCGTAAGCTAAACTTACGCAATACGAGAGAACCTCTCGTAAGAGAACGATACTCGGTTACTAACGTAACCTCGGTTCTCTCTAGAGAGGGAACGAGTATTGCGTAACCGGCCGTGCTCGCGCCACGAGCGACTTCGCTTCAGTCGTCAAAAAACCAGAGAATTCAGCCTACAGCCCCTATTTTATACGCTAAGCCACGCCTATCTGGTGGGCTGTGACGCTATAAAGGCGCGGGCGCCCTTCATTGGGCATGACGTCACGCCGGGCGCACTGGTAGGCTGCAGCAGTTGCCCGCAGGGCAGCCAATGAGCACGCGAGATGGCCTGCTCTAGGTCTGCTAGCTGCTGCACTGCGTTGACAAGTTATACAAAATTAAGGATAATTTTTTGGCTTCAGTATCTCGAGAAGATGAATCTTTCCCGTAGCGTAAGCTAAACTTACGCAATACTCGTTCCCTCTCTAGAGAGAACCGAGGTTACGTTAGTAACCGAGTATCGTTATTTCACATTTGATTACTTTATTCAATTTTTGTACCTGAAAACTAATGTTAGACCTACCTGAAAAACGCAAAACACTTTTTAATTTGTAGCCTTTCTTTGTTCTATTGCATTTATTTGTGCTATTTGTAATTCGATTATTTGTTTTTTATTTTATTACTGACTGCTTACTTGTCTATAATAATGTTATATTTATATTAATTAGGCTTGTAGTTATTGCTGTAGTATCAAAATTGAAATAGAGAATTGTGATATACATTTGAATCACTGACCCAATCCTCAGCACTGAGCCCTGCTGAAGCAGCTCTTAATATTTGCTGTGCTATTAAATGAAGATAAAATATACTAGAGCGAAATAATGAAGAGTGAAAGTAACAATTCATACAACACATGTAAGCATGCTTAACTAAGCATGAAAATAACTGAAGGAAATATATATTTGCTAACAAATTAAACCAACTAACATGATCCATATTCTTTTGGTTTCTCTTCCCAATATATATAACAATTAAAAATGCAGTGAAAATAAAGATATCGATATATCACCAAGGACCAAAAATGTAAGTATCAGACTTGTTCAGGAAACAGGCTGTCAAAGGGTTTGATCAAATGGACGAAATAGGTTTGCACAATTTATTTATGAAAGCGCAATGAGACCGCGACTATGGATGCATGTTAGAAGTTAGAACCGGTGGAGAGCATTGTGCCTGTTAAGGTTTTTCGTCTTCAAACTAAACTTCCAACTTCAGCAGGTGAAGTTTATATGCCATTTGGAAAGCATGATTCCCAAAATGTTTACGCAGTAGATTAGGCGGAGGCATATAAATGATGTGTGAGTCTGTCGGGTCAGAACAGATGAATGATGTGAGAGACTTTGACGTTGTGCGTCAAATTCAAGGGTAACTCTTTTGGCGTAAATCGATGTGTACAGCCGTCTGCCGGAAGCTAGTTATTTTAGTCTATGAAGTTTTAAATATGAATATCTTTCTTACACGAACGCATCTCTTCACTTTAGAATATCTTTATTAACCCCTGCAGAGCCTGTGGAACATTTTAATCATGAATAGATGGGCTTTGATGGACATCCAAAGACATACAGCCATTCACTCCATTATAAAGCTTGGAAGAGCCAGGACTTTTTTAATATAACTCCGATTGTATTCGGCTGAAAGAAGAATGTCATATACACCTTGGATGTAAACCTTCAGGGTGAGTAAATCATTGGCTAATTTCAATGTCAGTTATTTTTAAAGACCAAGGAGAAGTTGTTGTCGTTTGGTATCTCTGAAAAGTTCTGAATGTGCTCTTTACAGGACATCCACACTTTAAACTCTGGCATGTATGGTGTAAAATTTAATGTGGTCAAAAGTGTACTCCTGGTTGTGGTGTGAATGAACCTGTGGTGTTGTTCTCCCACTCGACTCAAGGGGGAGCAGGAGCTTTAGACGCACGTGTTTCTCTCTCAACATGACCTGGTGTGACTTACTCTCAGGTCTACATGCGATTTATTTTCTGGGAAATACGGTCAATTATAAAATGTTACCTGTATTATTACAAATATAGGATGGAGACAATTTGGGCAAAAAAACAAAAAGCATATTGTGTTCATTACCCGCACCTACATTCATTTTGGGCTTAATCACTGTTATTATTACAGGGGCTTTGGAAATGTATTTTGGTGTAGACGAATTCACTTATGTCTAACTACACATGTATAATGGCTAGGCTATTATAAGTGTTTATTTCATAAATATCAATGCATTTCTCGGACACTAGCCATTAGTCTACTGCTTTATATACCCAAGTCAATACATTTTTCTTTTTTTTCTTTTTATTAGTGTTTAAAAAATTTAATTTATGACTAATTATATTGATATATATCTTAATTTATTATTATTTTTACTTACTGGGAGACCATGGTAGGCTATAACAGCCATCATTACCCTGCCATACCTAGCTGATCCAAAGCGTAGGTGAATTCATATACACAGAAGAAATCCCTGTCTAGGCTCTTCCTGGTACGGGTTGTGTTAAGCCATTCGTTAATCTGGTTGTTTGATGAGAAAAAGATGAAATTTAGTTGCAATAAACGCGTTAAGAATCCAATCCGTACAACTGCAATAGCGGAGGACTATTATTCTGCTGTTCCCGCCCACGTGCAGAAATCGAATATTAAAGCTGTTAATCATATTTATACCTCAGAATGAAAAATCAAGCTGAATTCTTGTTTGACGTGTTTTTTTGGTTTGTTGGAAAAATCTAATTTTTCTACTTTCAATATTAACCATTCTCGTCTCTGTGTAAACAACCAAAACGCAAAAACTGTGACGACGTACACATATGCATATTACCTGTTTAGTCTGACTATACTAGTTATACTATAGTTTGGCACAAGTCTGCTTGTGTAGAAGAATGTGTATGTCACTGTGAACTGACGTAAAGAAAAGCATTTCATTCTTCAGAATTAATGGTATATTTATCAATATTAACTGACATTGCTAAATGTGCAAAATACAGCATTTTAGTAATTTTCGCAAATCAGTGTGAACGGGGATTGTTTTAATAACGTTGTCATTTGTAAAAAAAAAAAAAATAAAATAAAATAAAAAAAGTTTGTTTTTTGTACATCGTTGTCATGTAAACGCACCCTTACTCTGTATTTAGGCCATGCCCATTGCCAAGAGCAGATTTATCATCTCAGGTGGACTGGACGTTGTGGCACAACAGGCCCCACTTGCTAAAGTTACATTGTAAAAAAAATGGTACTGCTATTTGCTTAAAATTAAGGTAACAATATACTACACACATGTATTTTTAAGTATTTAAGGCTTACTTGCTTTCATGGAATCTACCTGTCATGATCCTGGTATTCTCCTTCCTTTCTCTGTCTCCCTCTTCTGGTCACACACGCTATTATCTTTCATTTATTCATTCACTCTCACACACACACACACACACTCTGTGCAGACACACCCATTTACTATTACTCTCTTCATTCTCCGCCAGCCCTCTCTTCAATTATCGCTATTGCATTCATTCCTTTCCTCGCTGCTACCTCTTTACCTCTGATTAGTCTTCCTACTTCTTGTTCCTTCTTCCACCTCTCCTTTGCCAGATTATTATCTATGATTGCGTACGAGTCTGACTGTTCACCTGATTATCTTGTCCTGTCCTGTCTTGTTTGGTGAGTCCTGTTCTGCAGGCTTCCCTGATTGTTCGCTCGCTAAAGCTATTATCTGCCCAGTTACCCTGCTCCTGAAGACAAGAGACGGGTTCCTTACCTGAGTTCCATACCGCTGCTGTAGTGGCTCTGCTTTTCTCCTTCGTTGTCACCCCGGGACCCGCCAGCCCAGCCCAGGGTTACTTCTCTATTGTTTGCAGCATTTAATGAGAGACTTTCTGTTGCTAGCCCTACGAGGCGCATTCCTTTGTTATATTAAAGACATTGTTAATCTGCTATCGCTCTTGGGTCCTTCCTTCAGACATCCCTGACAGAATAATCTGGCCATTATGGACCCAGCGACGGAAAACCCCATTCAGATGGCGATCGAGCTTCAAGGAGCCATGCTGGGCCGTCACGAGGAGGAACTGCCCACTACCAGACACGCAGTGGAGTCGTTAGCGGCTCGGATGACCGACCTCTCCGAGCAGATTCACCGTCTCCGGCTTGATCCTCCACCCAGACCTCAAGACGTTCATGAGCCCAGGATTAACAATCCGCCCTGTTATGCCGGTGAGCCTTCAGAATGTCGCTCCTTTTGACACAATGTGAGGTGGTGTTTTATCTTCAACCAGTCACTTACTCCCTGGATCGAGCCCGGATCGCCTATATTGTCTCCTTGCTCACCGGAAGGGCACGCGAATGGGGCACGGCGGTTTGGAACGCTGAGTCTGACTGTTTAGACCGGTATTCGCTGTTTAGAGAAGAGATGACCCGAGTTTTTGACCGCTCCGCTCATGGAACAGAGGCTTCGCGTCTTCTCTCATCTCTTCGTCAAGGTAGACGTTCGGTTCCCGACTTTGCTATTGAATTCCGCACTCTCGCTACTTCCTGCGGATGGAACGAACCCGCCCAGGTCGCTCGTTTTTTGGAGGGACTCAATGCAGACATTAAAGATGAGGTAATCTCCCGGGAACTTCCTACTCGTCTTGACGCTTTATTCGACCTGGCCATTCGCATCGACAAGCGTTTCGAGCTCCGGCGTCGATCTCGCAGTATGGAGTCCACTCTCCTTTCTCCGCTCCCCGCTACCACCATTTCCTCCTCCGCTGGTGCTGGGACGGAGCCTATGCAGCTGGGAGGGATTCGCATTACCGCCACTGAACGCGAACGCCGAATCTCTAATCGACTCTGCCTTTACTGCGGGTCGGCTGGTCACTATGTGTCGACATGTCAACTAAAAGCCAACGCTCGCCAGTAGAGAGAGGGTTACTGGCGAGCGCTACTGCCCTTGTCCCTCCACTCAGAACCCGCACTACTTTTTCTACTGCTCTCCACTGGCCGGGCTCCTCCGTTTCCTGTCAAGCCCTTATCGATTCAGGAGCCGAGGGAAGTTTTATTGATGAAGCCTGGGCCCTTGAACAGGGTATTCCTTTGATTGATTTGAATCAGCCCACTTCTGTTTTCGCTCTCGATGGCAGTGTCCTCGAGAAGGTTCACCGTGCTACCATACCGGTGAGTCTTACTGTCTCGGGTAATCACCGAGAGACAATTTTGTTTTTAATTTTTCATTCTCCTTATATACCTGTTGTGTTGGGCCATCCTTGGCTTGTGGAACACAATCCTCAGATCGATTGGTCCAGGGGTTCTATTCTTTCATGGAAATTATCATGTCATGTTAAATGTTTAGTGTCTGCTGTTGCCCCCGTTTCTTCTGTTTCTGTGTTTCAGGAGGATCCAGGTGATTTGTCTGGGGTGCCGGAGGAGTACCATGATTTGCGGGCGGTCTTCAGTCGTTCCCGGCCCACTTCTCTCCCTCCTCATAGACCCTATGACTGCGGTATCGACCTCCTCCCCGGCACAACGCCCCCTCGTGGGAGGCTATATTCTTTATCAGCCCCAGAACGCGAAGCCCTTGAGAAATATCTCTCTGAATCCTTAGAAGCCGGTACTATTGTCTCGTCCTCCTCTCCCGCCGGTGCTGGATTCTTCTTTGTGAAAAAGTAGGATGGTTCTTTGCGCCCTTGCATTGACTATCGTGGGCTGAATGACATAACGGTGAAGAATCGCTATCCACTTCCCCTTATGTCATCCGCCTTCGAGATTCTGCAGGGCGCAAAGATTTTCACAAAGCTGGATTTACGCAATGCGTACCATTTGGTGCGCATTAAGGACGGAGACGAGTGGAAAACTGCGTTTAACACTCCACTTGGGCACTTCGAGTATCGGGTTTTGCCGTTCGGGTTGGTCAACGCTCCCGCCGTGTTTCAAGCCCTGGTGAATGATGTTTTGAGAGATATGCTCAATATATTTGTTTTCGTTTACTTGGATGATATTTTGATTTTCTCCCCTTCTCTCCAGGTGCACGTCCAGCACGTTCGACGGGTTCTCCAACGACTTCTAGAGAATAGTTTGTTTGTAAAAGCAGAGAAGTGCATGTTTCACGCCCAGTCTGTCACGTTTCTCGGTTCTGTCATCTCGGCGGAGGGGATCAGCATGGACCCTACTAAGGTGCAGGCTGTTACCGGGTGGCCGGTGCCTGACTCTCGCGTCGCTCTTCAGCGTTTTCTGGGGTTTGCGAATTTTTACAGACGGTTTATCCGCAATTTTAGTCAGGTAGCCGCGCCCCTAACCGCACTCACCTCCGTCAAGTCTCGTTTTGAGTGGTCTCGGGCTGCCCAGACAGCCTTTGATCATCTCAAGTCTATGTTTACTTCCGCTCCCATTCTCACTACTCCTGATACCTCCAACCAATCCATCGTCGAAGTGGACGCGTCAGAGGTGGGCGTCGGGGCCATCCTCTCCCAACGCTTTTCCACTGACGGCAAGGTCCATCCGTGCACTTATTTTTCTCACCGCCTTACACCGTCTGAACGCAATTACGACGTGGGTAACCGCGAACTGTTGGCCATTCGTTTAGCTTTGGGCGAGTGGCGTCACTGGCTAGAGGGCTCCTCCGTTCCGTTCATAGTCTGGACCGATCACAGAAATCTCGAATACATCCGATCTGCTAAGCGTCTTAACGCCCGTCAAGCTCGTTGGGCGTTATTTTTTGGCCGTTTCAATTTTACCATTTCTTATCGCCCCGGTTCGAAGAATCTCAAGCCCGACGCGCTTTCTCGCCAGTTCGCTTCCCCCAGGGAGGTCCCTGTTAAGGAAGAGATCCTTCCTCAGGGATGCGTCCTCGGAGCTTCCATCTGGGGAATATAACGACTAGTCAAACGAGCTCTTTCCCTTGTCACCGTTCCTCTTCAGTGTCCTAGGAATTTGTTGTTCGTTCCAGTCGCTGCGCGCTCTGCCGTTCTGCAATGGGGGCATTCCTCTAAGCTGTTTGCTCATCCCGGAGTAAGAGGAACGCTTGCGGCTATCCGCCAAAGATTTTGGTGGCCCACCCGCGAACGTGATATCCGCCGGTTCGTTGCGTCTTGCTCTGTCTGCGCCCAGACCAAACCCAGTAATTCACCGCCCGCTGGACTTCTCCGGCCGCTTCCTATTCCGTCCCGTCCGTGGTCTCATATCGCGCTCGATTTTATAACAGGACTTCCCTCCTCGGGGGGAAATACTGTTATTCTCACGGTCGTTGACAGGTTCTCCAAAGCCGCTCATTTTATTCCTCTTCCTAAGCTCCCCTCCGCCAAAGAGACTGCACAGACGGTCGTCGATCATGTCTTCAAGATTCACGGTCTTCCCTCTGATATCGTTTCTGACAGGGGACCCCAGTTCACTTCTCAATTCTGGAAAGAATTTTGTCGACTAATCGGTGCGTCCCCTAGTCTCTCTTCCGGTTTTCACCCGCAAACTAATGGTCAGGCCGAGCGCGCTAATCAGATTATTGGGCGCATTCTGCGCAGTCTTGCGTTCCGCAACCCCGCGTCTTGGACTGAACAGCTTCCTTGGGCTGAGTACGCGCACAATTCTGCTCCGTCCTCCGCCACCGGCCTGTCTCCTTTCCATTATTGTCTTGGGTATCAACCGCCGCTTTTTCCGTCCCAAGACTCTGATTCTAGTGTCCCGTCGGCCAAGGCTTTTATTCGACGCTGTAGACGCACATGGAGAAGGGTGAGATCAGCGTTATGTCATTCTCGTTCTCTCACTCGTCGAGCTGCTAATAAACACCGCGTTAAGAGTCCTAGGTATACTTGTGGTCAGAGGGTGTGGCTCTCCACCCTTAACCTCCCGTTACAGTCCGTTTCTCGCAAATTGGCCCCCAGATTCATTGGACCTTTTCGTGTTTCTAAGGTCGTGAGTCCTGTCACTATCAGGCTTAAACTACCTCCCAATCTCCAACGTATTCATCCAGTCTTTCACGTGTCTTGCGTAAAACCTGTCATACGCGCCCCGACCCGTCCTGCATCTCATCCCATTCGCATTGAGGGTTCTCCCTTCTATAGAGTTCGCAGGTTATTGGATGTCCGTCCTCTAGGCCGCGGTCATCAATTTCTGGTCGATTGGGAGGGATACGGTCCTGAGGAGAGAAGCTGGATCCCCTCCCGGGACGTCCTGGACCGCTCGCTCATTGATGACTTCTACCGCTCCCGTCAGGCTCCATCCTCGGGTGCGCCTGGTGGCGCTCGTTGAGGAAGGGGTACTGTCATGATCCTGGTATTCTCCTTCCTTTCTCTGTCTCCCTCTTCTGGTCACACACGCTATTATCTTTCATTCATTCATTCACTCTCACACACACACACACACACACTCTGTGCAGACACACCCATTTACTATTACTCTCTTCATTCTCCGCCAGCCCTCTCTTCAATTATCGCTATTGCATTCATTCCTTTCTCACCTGCTACCTCTTTACCTCTGATTAGTCTTCCTACTTCTTGTTCCTTCTTCCACCTCTCCTTTGCCAGATTATTATCTATGATTGCGTACGAGTCTGACTGTTCACCTGATTATCTTGTCCTGTCCTGTCTTGTTTGGTGAGTCCTGTTCTGCAGGCTTCTGCAGAACTTCTGCATAGAAGTCCTGTCCTGTTCTGCAGGCTTCTGCATAGAAAAAAAAAAGAAAAAAAAAAAAAAAAAGAAAAAAAATCCAAGATGGCGCCGCGGATGGCTGCCTCGGTGTGGAGCTCTCCAGCTATTGTGTTGTTTTTGTTCGTTTGTTCTGCGTTTAGTCATTCTTTTCCTATCAGTTTCACCAAAGACGAACTACTGGACATTAGGAAACACACACCAGAAACCTTTTCTACAGTTTTTGATTATTCGGACGTTTTGCTGGACATTCTCGTCGGAGGGGCAGCGCTGTTGTTCAAACGCGCGTTCAGACGCAAACGCGGGAAGCGAGCCGGCGCGCTGGTTAAACTCCACGAGCGCGGCCTGCGCACTGCACTCCCCAGCATTCATCTCGCGAATCTCCGATCCCTTCCTAACAAAACGGATGAACTTCTTCTCCTCACCCACACTAACAAGGATTTTTTAAACTCTGCTGCTTTGTGCTTCACTGAAACCTGGGTGAGTGAAGCCATACCGGACAACGCAATACATCTGCCGGGCTTCCAGCTGTTCCGAGCGGATCGCATCGCGGAGCTAACGGGGAAAACGAGAGGTGGTGGATTGTGTTTCTACATTAACGAAAGTTGGTGTTCAGATGTAACAACACTGAAGAAGATGTGCTCTCCTAATTTAGAGGCACATTTCATAAACTGTAAACCCTTCTACTCGCCTCGGGAATTTTCCTCTTTCATTCTCGTGAATGTTTACATCCCTCCAGACGCGTGCGTGAGCGTGGCGCTACAACAGCTGGCTGAACAAATATCTGAAACGGAACAAAGGTACCCAGACTCTCTTTTAATCATTCTTGGGGATTTTAACAAAGCAAATCTTTCCCGTGAACTACCAAAATACAGACAGCACATTACATGTCCCACCAGAGACAGTAATATACTGGACCACTGTTACACCACAATAAGAAATGCATATCACTCCGTCCCACGGGCAGCTTTGGGGCTCTCTGATCACTGTTTGGTTCATCTCATACCGACTTACAGGCAGAAACTGAAATCAGCTAAACCTGGAATAAGGACTGTAAAAAGATGGACTAATGAAGCAGAGCAGAATCTACAGGCCTGCTTTGATTGCACTGATTGGACTGTTTTTGAAGCTGCTACCAATGATCTGGATGAGCTCACAGATACTGTAACATCATATATAAGTTTCTGTGAGGATACATGCATTCCTACCAGGACATTCTTATCATTCACTAATGATGAACCATGGTTTACTGGGAAACTCAAACACCTTCGTCATGCCAAAGAGGATGCTTACAGAAGTGGGGATAAAATCTTGTATAACCAGGCCAGAAACAGATTGACAAAGGAGATCAGAGTTGCTAAAAGGAACTACTCTGATAAACTGAAAAACCAGTTTTCATCCAACGACCCATCATCAGTCTGGAATGGCCTGAGGAACATTACCAACTACAAGTCACCATCCCCTCGATCTGTGGACAATCAACACCTGGCTGACGATTTAAATTCATTTTACTGCCGGTTTGAAAAGCCCTCATTCACACCACACACCCGGTCTGATCTGCACTTCACACATTCAGCATCACCTCCTGTTCTCCAATTATCACTCCCCCCTCCTGCCATCCAACCTGAGCTTAAGGTCTGTGTGGAGGACGTGAGCCGAGTCTTCAAAAAACAGAAGACTAGGAAAGCCTCAGGCCCAGACGGCATCTCATCTGCTTGTTTAAAAGCCTGCGCTGACCAACTGGCCCCGGTCTTCACGCAGATCTTCAACAGATCATTGGAGCAGTGTGAAGTTCCCTGCTGCTTCAAACGCTCCACTATCATTCCTGTCCCCAAAAAACCCAAAATCACTGGACTTAATGACTACAGACCTGTCGCTCTCACGTCTGTGGTCATGAAGTCGTTTGAAAGACTGGTGCTGGCCCACCTGAAGGTCATCACTGGACCCCTGCTGGATCCCTTTCAGTTTGCTTACAGAGCAAACAGGTCTGTGGATGATGCAGTCAACATGGGACTGCATTATATCCTGCAACATCTCGACAGACCAGGGACTTATGCAAGGATCCTCTTTGTGGACTTCAGTTCGGCCTTCAATACCATCATGCCTGGTCTTCTCACAGCCAAACTGACCCAGCTCTCCATACCATCCTCGATCTGTCAGTGGATCACCAGCTTCCTGACGGACCGGCAGCAGCGAGTGAGACTGGGGAAACACACATCCAAGACACTCACAATCAGCACAGGTGCTCCCCAAGGGTGCGTTCTCTCCCCACTGCTCTTCTCCCTGTACGCTTACAGACGGGAGGTTGAACAGCTGGCTGCCTGGTGCAGTTATAACAACCTTGAGCTGAACACGCTCAAAACAGTGGAGATGATCGTGGACTTCAGGAGGAAAAGCTCAGCACTCCCCCCACTCACCATCATGAACAGCACTGTGGAAGCAGTGGAGTCATTCAGGTTCCTGGGCACTACCATCTCTCAGGACCTGAAGTGGGACAATCACATTGACTCCACTGTGAAAAAGGCCCAGCAGAGACTGTACTTCCTTCGCCAGCTGAGGAAGTTCAACCTGCCACAGGATCTGCTGATTCAGTTCTACTCAGCCGTCATTGAGTCTGTCTTGTGCGCTTCCATCACTGTCTGGTTTGGTTCAGCTACCAAATCAGACATCAGGAGACTACAACGGACAGTCCGGACTGCGAAGAGGATTATTGGTGCCCCCCTGCTAAACCTCCAGGACCTGTACTCTTCCAGAGTGAGGAAGAGAGCAGGTAAAATCATCACAGACTCCACTCACCCTGGGCACCACCTGTTTGAACTGTTACCGTCAAGACGGAGACTCAGATCACTGGCCACAAGAACATCTCGGCACAGGAACAGTTTCTTCCCACAGGCCATTTCCCTCCTGAACAGTTAACACTCCTCCCAAGGCATATGCCTGTAAGTGCAATACTCCCACTGTTTAGTGCAATATCCCACAACTCAGGTGATACTTATATGTAGATTTATTTATTTATAATATTCAAAACACTGTAAATAGGTTCATAATCTGTAAATCTGAAAATGTCTATTCTGACTAAACCCAACTGTGATAGTTTTATTCTCATATATTTATATTTCTATTTTTTATTCTTATAATTTGTAGTATTATGTTTCATGTTGTATTTGTATATGTCCACTGGAAGCCTCAGTACCAAAACAAATTCCTTGTGTGTGCAAGCACACTTGGCAATAAAGCTCTTTCTGATTCTGATTCTGATTTCTGATTCTCTGATTGTTCGCTCGCTAAAGCTATTATCTGCCCAGTTACCCTGCTACTGAAGACAAGAGACGGGTTCCTTACCTGAGTTCCATACCGCTGCTGTAGTGGCTCTGCTTTTCTCCTTCGTTGTCACCCCGGGACCCGCCAGCCCAGCCCAGGGTTACTTCTCTATTGTTTGCAGCATTTAATGAGAGACTTTCTGTTGCTAGCCCTACGAGGCGCATTCCTTTGTTACATTAAAGACATTGTTAATCTGCTATCGCTCTTGGGTCCTTCCTTCAGACATCCCTGACACTACCTGAATAAATCATGTAAAATCCCCTAAATTATTTAGTCTATGACACAATGAATTTAATATTTTTTTGTGAAATATGCTGTTTTATTTTAAGTTGACGCTCAAAAGTGTGTGAATAAGACTGAATGGCAATAACCTGTTTATATTTGACTTTAAAATTTATTTTACAATTAAAAAAACTGTATGCTACTCAGCACAGAAACAAACTTGTTACTGCACTAGAATTATAGCAAAGTTATTGCTCAATGAACGCAACATGCTTCAGAGTATCAATACATGCAGTTATTCACAACCTAACCATAAGCCCTACTTCAACATAACTCTTTTAAATGTCAAACATAACTGAACATTAAACATTAACAGATGTTTCCCTTTACTCAAAAACGCGTAAAATAACAGTGAGGCATAAAACTGGTTAACTAGTGCTTTCTGAAACTTCTCCTTCAAAGTTCTGTCACACTGGATGTTGATGAGTTCCAGTTGTGTGACTGGTGGTGGTCTCAATTTTTTCAAATTCTGCAAAGTGCATGCAGCTCGATCAAAGTGCTTTTATACCCCTACCATGGTGCTCTGCCTCCGTTATTTCTGTGCCCCTGAGAGTACATAAGACTTTGTAAAATACACTGTCTATGGAAGCAGCAATAACAATCTATTCAAATATAATTTGCGGATGTTTTATTTATATCAGACACACACATAGTGTAAGTAACTATAAAGTTTACTCTATTTTTCTCCCAGTTCACCGGCCACTTACTTACATGTATTTCGGGAGAAACTGATGAATTAATGTGTTGTAAATCCGACTGACAGGACTCTCTGAACTGCGGTGCAAATAAATATGGGGCCGCACATCTTACGTAAAAGATCAAGATCAAAATAATTTCTATAAGTTTTAAACAATAAAACAAACTCACATGTATTTGAGAATCGGAATATCAGATAGTTGTTGACATGGTAAGCAAGTTTTGATTATAAAATTTTTAAAATAAAAGCGAACTTCAAAGCGATACATCTATCATACAGTGTTATTGTGGCTGTGGTGTGTCACTCTAATTGTACAGTAGTAGGCCCTCTAATTGTCCTGCATGCTATACTGCCGTCTAGTGGCATTCGCTTGTATATATGTGTATATATATGTGTATATATATATATATATATATATATATATATATATATATATATATATATATATATATATATCACACACACACACACATTATAAACACAAAAACTTATGTTAGATGTAATTAATCAATTTGACATCATCTGATTCCTAAGATGATTCATGTCTGTGAAGCTCATTCCACACTGATGACATAAAACAATTCTCTCATACATGAATTCTCATGTGGTACTTAAGTGTTTCTTTATATCTAAACATCTTTTCACAATTACGACACTCAAATGGCTTTTCTCCAGTGTAAATGTTCATGTGCCTGTTAAGGATTTATTTTCGGTTAAAACTTTGTCCACACTGTTGGCAGGTGAAAAGCTTCTCTCTAGTATGAATTCTTAAGTGGTCTTTAAAGTGTCCTGTTTGATTGAAACCATTTCCTCACTGAATGCACAAGTAGGGTTTCTCGGTTTCTCTCCAGAGTGAATTCTCAAGAAGTGGAGTTTAAGGTGGCCGTTTTGATAAAAACTCTTTCCACACTGAGGGCAGGTGTAAGGCTTCTCTCCAGTGTGAATTCTCATGTGCCTTTTAAGGCTTCCTTTATGAGTGAATCTGTTTCCACACTGCTTGCAGGTAAAAGGGCTCTCTCCAGTGGGAACTCGCTTGTGGACTTCAAGGTTCCTGCCTTGAACGATTGTCTTTCCACACTGAATGGATGTATAAGGCTTCTCTTCAGTGTAAATTCTCATGTGCCGATGAAGATTTCCTTTTACATTGAAACTTTTCCCACATTGTTTGCAGGTGTAGGGCTTCTCTCCGGTGTGAATTCTCATGTGGGCTTCAAAGCCTCTTAAATGATTGAAACCCTTTCCACACTGAAGGCACTTGTAGGGTTGCTCTTCA
Source organism: Siphateles boraxobius (assembly GCF_051911475.1). Classification (NCBI taxonomy): domain Eukaryota; kingdom Metazoa; phylum Chordata; class Actinopteri; order Cypriniformes; family Leuciscidae; genus Siphateles; species Siphateles boraxobius. The sequence continues at coordinate 5,891,031 of NW_027509188.1, forward strand.
TAGTGAATTCTCAAGTGGAGTTTAAGATTTCCTTTTTGATTGAAACCCTTTCCACACTGAGGACACGTAAAAGGTTTCTCTCCCGTGTGAATTCTAATGTGGGTTTCAAAGCCTCTTAATTGATTGAAACCCTTTCCACACTGAGGGCACTTGTAGGTTTGCTCTCCAGAGTGAATTCTCAAGTGGAGTTTAAGACTTCCTTTTTGATTGAAACCCTTTCCACACTGAGGACATGTGAAAGGCTTCTCTCCAGTGTGAATAATCATGTGGACATTAAGGCTTCCTTTTCTACTGAATCTCTTTCCACATTGTTCGCAGATGAAGTGACTTCTATTCTTTGCCCTTTGAGCTCTTTTTCGTGAGGAAGTCTTTTCAGTCTGTGTGCAACTGAAAGATTTTTCTCCAGTTATGAAATCATTAGGATTCTTACATTGATCTTTCTCTTCAATTTCATTGAGTACTTCAGTCTCCTCTTTCAGTGCCATCCTGTCTAAAAAAGACAAATACAAGTTATCCCAACTTTAATGGCACAAAGCAACATGCATCAAAACATTTAAACATGTAAAGCATCAAAACCAACATACAACTAGATCCTATACCTACTAAGCTACTATAAGGGGTGTCACATGTAATCTGAGAACACTTCTCAATATTGCTAACTCTTCACTTGCTTTAGGGCATGTCTCAAAAATATCAAGCCGGCAGTTAAACCATTTGTAAAACAAAAAAACAGTTTGACTAATTATAGACTGATCTTCTAGGGCAGAGGTAGCCAACCCTGTTTCTGGAGGGCAACCTTTCTGCATTCTTCAGTTTCAACCCTCCTCTAAAACACCCACATGTTATACCTTGAACACCTTGATTAGCTGGTTCAATTTTGGAGCTAAACTCTGCAGGATGGTAGCCCTCAAGGAGCAGGGTTGATGGCCCCTGTTAAAGGTCAAGATGCAAAAAAAGAAAGAAACAAGGACAAATTTCCCGCTCAACCATCAGACCAAAAAGTCATCACACAGTAATTACATGTAATTATTTATTAAAAGAAAACGGGCAATATTATTGTCAGGGAGCAAGCAGAATATGTTTGTTATAACTTTGGATTGACCCATCACAATGGTCTAAACATCACTGGTAGGTGAAATTACAACTCTCCAACCAAACCTGGAAGCAAAACACTCAAAGATGAGAGAGCACCGCAGAACAACACGAGTAAAACAAAGCAATGATATAAAAATAACCAACAACCGTATTTGTTTAAAATACCAGTAAAGTAGTGCCTTGAATTGAATACAAAATAATCCACAGAATTATTAGTGAATGCGACCCAATTTTCCAAAAGTCTTGTTTGTTGAGAAGTAACTTTGCAAACCTAAGCCGTGCTGCCATGTTCTTTTTAGAGAGAAGCTTTCTCCTGTACAATTGTTCACTGTACAATGATTGACTTCTAATTGTTTGGAAATGGCCTTATAACCCTTCTCAGATTGATGGGCAGCCACAATTGCTTCTCTAAGATCATCTTTGGCATTGTGTTAACACACATCTGAATGCTTCAGACCACCAAACTGACAAAACTTCTTTTATAGAGGTGCTCACAATTGCTGATGATAGATTAATCGAAGGCATTTGATTAGCAGCGCCTGACTATTTCAGGCTATTCTGAAAGGTGCAAGGGATGCTTAACCTGTGAAGCACAGAGCGGATCTTATCCTTCTTTCCTGACTTCATCAATGAGACGGCGAGGAAGCGGATAGAATTCAACCAAATTTGGAAGATGACCGCCTTGGTGTCATGCCATTTCTCATTTATCCAGCTGAGATCAAGTTGACACATTGTGGTCCATCTTCTCTCTCCCTTCTCCCCTCATACATTGAAAGTCGTCTCTAAACTTGTCCTCTCCTGCCTCCTGCCCTCTTGACCCCATACCCTCACACCTTCTACAAGCTGTCTCTCCTACACTGCCACACTGTCATTACTCACACACATCAACCCATCTCTCTGCATAGGCATTTACCCCACTGCATTCAAGCAGACTCACTGCGTAAAAAAACACAAAAGACAATTCTCTTTAGAATTTTACAAAACCTGTCAAAACTTTACAAAAAAGAAAATTACAGACCTGTCTATCTCCTCCCATTCATAGCAAAAACACTTTAACGAGTTGTTTGCAAACAGGTGAGACCTTTCCTTTCACAGAAACAACCAGCTGGACAAAAAATATTCAGGATTTAAGAGCGGCCACTCAACCAAAACTACCTTGCTGTCAGTCACTAAAACTCTACGGCAGGGTTCCTCAAATCCTGCTGTTGAGGGCCAATGTCTTTCAGAGTTTAACTCCAACCCTGATCAAACACACCTGCGCAAGCTAATCAATGTCTTCAGGATCACTAGAAAATCAAGGTTGAAGCTAAACTCTGCAGGACAGCATCCCTCCATGACCGGATTTGAGGAACCCTGCTCTACGGTGTCCAAATCACCAGTCCTCATTCTGCTAGATCTATCTAAAACACTGTTAATCATCCGATCCTTCTGTCCACCCTCTCATGATGATTCAAACACAGCAGCACACCTTGTCTTCAAGACCCAAGAGCCCAAGCCCAAGATAGCCCACATCACACCTCTGTGTATTTCTCTGTAGGACTTCTAGACATTGGTTCATATCCGTATTGTATTCTGATGATGAATCGCTTGTTTTATTCTTCAACTGTAAGTTGCTTTGGTTGTGCCGCTTTCTCCTTTCCAAAGCAGTTGGGAGCTCCAGTAGTGCCTGGCATTGATAAGCAACCATAAGCCACACTCTCCAAAATTATGAGTAAGTTTCAGCAAAAGAAAAATGGATTTCCAACACCGAAAGTCCGTTACAGTAGCTCTGTGACTAGATTTATTTATGGAGAAGAGAGAGAGAGAAAAACTGTTTGGGTGCAACCCACCCTTTAAGCACATCGAAAAAAACTAGTGATATTACTTATAATTAACAATGCCTTTGTTTACATGCACACCTTTTGTTTCAATCGGACTGATATCATTCTGATTATTAAATCCGAATGTAGTGTTTACATGCACACCTTTTTTTTTTAATCGGACTGATATCATTCTGATTGTTAAATCCGAATGTAGTGTTTACATGAACACTAAATAAAGGGATTGAGTTGATGTGCGCGTTTATATGTTGGAAACTTCAAACTGGAATGAATTTTTTGACATGAGCACATTGCATGAATATACAGAGTGTCCCGCTGTTTGCGCATAGTAAAGCTTCTTATACATTGGTTCTTTATTTGTTTTAAACAGCAGACTTAATATCCGCCTCTGGTCATAATATCAGGGGTTAAATAAAATAAAACAATTATTTTGACTGAAAAACTTTTCTCGGCCAAACCCTCTTCCATAGCTTGTCACACACCCAGTTTAAGAGCATTTTTTTCCTTCTTGTTATAGATAGTCGGTTGGTCTGGGAACGCCCCCGGGAACGCCCTGTCACGTGATGTGAATTTAGCCCGTGGGGGAAAACATTGCCTTGGCGCTCATTGAAAATACACGCGACAATCATGCTGAAGAGTTATTGTGTCGTTTTCTGTACTGCCAATATTAAAAAAAATTATAAATTGAAGTTCTACATCATTCCCAATAAACGCACAGAACCGGAAAGGAGGACAAAATGGTTACAAGCAATTAGGCGAGAGGATAATCAAGGGAAGTTGTGGAATCCCAAGATTAAGCATGTGTATGTGTGCAGTCGGCATTTCATCACAGGTAGGCTACGTTAACATTGTGTTCATTATTAACGTTATCAAAACTGTGTAAGGTTGTTTCAGAAAATGGCATGCATATATAATTACCCTTATCATTCTACCTTAAGCAAAACTATATAGCCTAGTGTCGAAACTAAACTAATCGCATGAAAACGCGTCTGCTAAGAAACACTTGATATAATCTAGACATAACCTATAGGATTACTATAATATTTTATCCTAAAATACTACAAGATTCCAATGGTTGTTTTTCATAAGGGATGTCTCATTGACATTAGCGTTATCAGCTGAAGATTGGCTTGATAGGCCAGCCGTGAAACTGTCAGCACAGTCCCTCGACAACTTCGTACTACTGATCGCCATTTTTCAAAAGCATTAATAGTTTGGAGTGAAGCATACGTATAATCGGTAAGTGGCAAGGTTTTATGGAGTTATTGTATGCAACATATGATTGAGTTATAGGCTAATGTTACCGGTAGCTACCGCAATGTCTTACATGGAGATTCAACCAGATAGCAAAATATGTCTGGAAACGACACCTCCGGCCATTTGGTCGGGTCATTTACCCAGTTTTTAATTAAATATGGGCAATCGTACCCTATTGCAGTTAATTTAGCAATATATCGTTGCCGGTCGGCAGTAGGGGTGTTAACCTATGACCGTTTGACCGATGGTTGACCGTCTCAACGTTAACCGATCAAAGTTGTCGGTAGTCGGTTAAAAAAAAAAGTGATCCCTAAATTAGGCAATTATAGACAGTGGACTAAACGCTACTACAGTTAGCCATCTCATTCCAAGATATTTTTGTGTGAAGTGAACAAATCCCTCAATTTTGCATAACTCGCCTGTTTGTACTTAATAAACCAATAAAAACATTTGGCGCGAGGTCACAGCGTTTGGGTTCGCGCGCTCACAAGGTTTGCGAAAAGTAAAGGCTACAGGCTAAAACACTCGAGGTTAGAGGGCAGACGACAGGATGAAGCGTGCAAAGAAAAGTAGTGTGTGGGACCATTTCACCAAAAAGAATGACACAGATGTAAGTTGCAACTTGTGTGATACAGTGCTTAAATACAGTAGTAGCACATCATCTATGATGTATCACCTGAAAACGCGACACCCGCAAGCCTCTTCGGGTGAGAAAGGTAGCCAAAGCCAACCTACCGTGTCATCTATGCTAGCTGGTAGGAAATGTGACAAACAGCGCCCAGAGACTATTACCCAAAAGATATGCGGAATGGTTGAAAAAGAAATGCTGCCCCTTGACTTTGTAAGTGGTGAGGGCTTTCTAGAGCTTATGCAATTCCTTGAACCCAACTACACAGTCCCGTCTCGACAGACCATAACCACGCGCATTGAAGAGCGCTTTGTCAAGAAAAAAGATGAGCTCAAAGCGCGCCTGTATCGTGCCAGATGTGTAGCCATCACGACGGACTGCTGGACAGCACTAACCACAGAGAGTTATGTGACAGTCACCTGCCACTGGACTGACGAGGTCTGGCAGGTTAAATCAGCAGTACTCCTCACGAAAAGTATGCCAGGCAGACACACCGTTGACAACCTGGCTGCAACACTAAACGAAGCGGTAGATGCCTGGGGAATGACAGGTAAAGTGGTCGCATGTGTCCACGACAACGCGAGCAACATAGTGGCTGCCAACATTCCTGAAAGGGTGGACTGGGTATCAGTTGCGTGTTTCGCCCATACACTACAACTGGCGATCAATGACGCATTTAAGCTGTTTGTGTATAAAGTTATATCTGCAGCCGGCAAACTAGTTCGCCATTTTAATCACAGCACTGTAGCCTGCAAAGCACTCGAGGCCAAACAAGAACAGATGCAGCTCCCCAAACACAAGCTCATCCAGTCCTGCAAAACTAGATGGAATTCGGTGTTCGACATGTTTGAGAGGCTTCTCGAACAGCGATGGGCAGTGACAGCCGTCTTGTCCGACCGCACCGTCACAAAGCTGCAGGATGCCAGAATTCTCGAGATCAAGGACGAATACTGGGCAATAATGGCTGATCTTAAACCTGTCCTGGAAACCCTCAAATGCGCAACCACTATCATGTCTTCTGAGAAGACCGTGTCGATCTCCCACATCTACCCCATCACCTTCAGCATCATTAATAAGCACATGGCCATCGCCACCGATGACAGGCCACGGGTAGCAGAGTTCAAGGCCACGGTTCGACAGTCATTGAGTGAACGCATGGAGGTAGGTTATAATTTTGTCTATAGGGCTGGTCCGAATATCATTTTTTGAGCTTCGAAGCTTCGGTAGTAATGAACATCGAATATTCGGAGGGAGGGGGCTGAACATATTATTCTCTCTAAAGGCAGGAATCTCTATATGTCTGTTTGTGTGTTTGCATTTTGATTATTTCGAGAACGTTTATCCAATCGACTTCACGAGGGAGTGGAGTGTTCTGTGTTACTGTAAACTACAGAACAGCTTGCGCGCGGGAAGGGCTTAAATGCTCCGAGAATGGACACTGCACTGATATAAAACATGTGTCAACAGTTCACTATAAAACATGTGTTTTATATCACTATAGTGCGTTCTCGGAACATATAAGCCCTGCCCCGCGTGAGGCGCGCCGCTTCGCGCCCGCACGCTGTTCTGGCGCAGGTCTGTTAAGCAATAATAATAAAAAAAACTTAAGCAATACTTTTAATAAAGTAGTCTAATATTTTTTCTGACTAACAAATTACGGTCACAGTAAAGGGTAGATTTAAATAAATAAAAACGAAATTTAAATAAAGAGAAAAGAAATTTCAATAAAGAAAAACGGAACATAAATAAAGAGAAACGAAATTTAAATAAAGAAAAAACGAAATTTAAATAAAGAAAAACGAAATTTAAATAAAGAGAAACAAAATTAATAAAGAAAAACGAAACATAAATAAAGAGAAACGAAATTTAAATAAAGAAAAAACGAAATTTAAATAAAGAAAAACGAAAATTTAAATAAAGAGAAACAATTTTAATAAAGAGAAACGAAATTTAAATAAAGAAATACGGAAAATAAATAAAGAGAAACGAAATTTAAATAAATAAAAACGGAAAATAAATGAACGAACTGTAGCCTAATAAATGTAGAACACAGGCTATAGGCCTATTGGGCGTTATAGGCTACAATTCGAAATATCAAGTGTTATGAATTAATTAATTATAGACATTAATTCAGCTGTTCGTCACAGGTTGACTTCAACGAACGCTTGGTTGCAATGCCAGCGGTGATTGCCTCTGCCCTGGACCCTCGACATAAACACCTCCCGTTTTTATCAAGAGAAAAAACAAAGGCAGTGCTTGGTAAACTCAAGGAACTATGTGCTGACGTGGAGCATGCAGCTATTGAGGAGGACATGGGTGAGGAAGAAGAGCCTGGTGCTGCAGGAGGAGATGATGATGCTGCTGTGACAGCGGGTCCATCCAGTGGAGCCAGCCACAAGGAGAGTGCAATGAGTCTGCTACTGGGAGATGATTACAGCGCAGCCGATGCCACGGATCCACAGTTGGAAGTGGATACGTATGTGAAAGATAGTCGCCCCTCACTAGAAAGCAATCCGCTTGATTGATGGAGGGCAAACCAGACGCGCTTTCCCAGACTGGCAAGATTGGCGCAGCGCTACCTTTGCATCCCCGGGACTTCTGTTCCATCGGAGAGGGTTTTCTCCGCTGCGGGCCTTGTGGTTAATCGACTGCGTACCCGCTTGACCCCAGAGCACGTAGACATGCTTGTGTTCTTGAATAAAAATAAGTGACTGACTCGGGGAGTGGGGTAGGCCAATATTTTCTGTTATGTAAGAGTGGTTGGGGCCTAACCCTTAACACCTGAGAAAAATAAGTTAAGGCGTCTTTACGCATTCATTAAAGATTTCCACAGTCTATTTTGTAGGCCACAGTATTCTCTATTTAACTTGTTTTTCGTTCATTTATTTTACAAGAATAACTAATGGCCAAACCGTTCTGTGAGCTGTTTGTTGGCTAATGGCTACAGTATTCTCGTTCATAGATTAAAATAATTTTTCGTTTATTTAATCTTATTATTAAGATTATGCCGTTGTCTGTTATGGTTTAGGAGATGTTGCCCTTAACAGAAGTTGACACTTGTCTTTTCGAAAAATAAATAAATAATATTAATTATACAAAAGAGTTGTTCTGTCCGTTATTAGAAGGCACACAGTGAGTTAGACCTGCCTTGACCGGTGCGTCTTTTACGCATTCTGAAGGTGCCAGTTTTATCCATTGGTTTTATCGTGTTGCAGTCTATTAGGCAACATTCCACATAAGATGGGCTTAGATTTGGAAATACATTACATCTACATTTCAGTGGTAACAGATAGCCTAAGGTGATGATGATCATCATCTTTCTTTATTATTGTTAGCATTACGTCAAACTAAAGCGGCGTCTCTTCGGTGCTGTCATTTTCTTAAATGAGCCGCTGCAATGTTTCAAATGAGCTTCTAACGCTAGACTAGCGCCTTTATTTTTGTACCCAATCACCTTGATCACCTTGTACCCAAACCATTTCGAAACTAAGGAGCCATTTGTCCTCCGATTACATACAAGCTCCTCGGCGCCGCGTTTGCAGGACTCATGTTTCGCGCTGTAGGGGATTTTAAAAAAGTGACGTGAGTGGAAGCGCGGCGCCGGGGCAGTGTGTGTGTGTGAGCGGGAGGCAGAGCGGCAGAGTTGCGAAATTGCAGGCGCGGCTTGAGATGGCTGTTATTTCAAATAGCGTAGCATATATACTAATCGGTTAACCGGTTTTAACCGGCTAATGAGGCTCGGTGGTCGGTCAAGAAATTTTTTAGTTTTCGCCATCCCTAGTCGGCAGGCGTCAATGCTTCGCAATAAGACATTTTGTCATTCAAATACACATGATGTTCGCGGTGTTTTCCCCCACGCCGACCACGCCCCCCAACTATGACGGGTTGCCGACTGTATGTATTAGGAGTATAGTGTAGGAGTACATGATTTACATTCACAAATAAAATATTCAAAGAACATTTGCAATTAAAGAAAGGCCATTTTGAACTGCATTTCTATTACACACTGTTATGACATTTCAATGTTTTCAATGTAATGCTTTTACAAGATTAGACTCTTTGTTATGTAGTCAAACAAATAATAAAAGCCAACAGAGCCTTTGCTGCAAAGTGAGCTAATATCACAAACTTTATAATATAATATCTATTTTAACCTCGCCATTATACCATGGGCATTATAATAATTAATTCAGTTTTAACCTGAGCATTATATTTTGAACATTATAATAATAAGAAATTATAACGCATGTTCTAATTCACCTGTTAACACTGAACAGAAGAGGGAAACTAATAGCACCAACATCAGAACAAAAAGTGCATTTGTGGTAGGGATGGGCATTTCTAGCAAAATAATATTCGATGATCGCTGAGAATTATTCTAAAATCACACACCTCCCCCAAACGTTTACAGTAAAATGTGTTCGCTCAAATGTCTGTACTGTAGGCCTACTCTACATGTTGTAGCCATTAAAGAAAACGCATTTAGTTTCATATGTTTAAATGATATAATGTTGTTTTTTAATTTCATCTATGTTAATCATATGAAAAGTAACAGCATGAGTAAGATAGAATCACAAAATGCGCAATATATCGGGAGACATATGGAGTGGGTCAGACATGATTTTGACCTTAATACTTAAAGGTATTTAGCAGTGATATGGTCAGGTTTTTCTATTTATAGCGAAGTAAGCTAACTGCCTGCTCAGAATATGATGGCATTACATATAACAAATGGTGTGCTAGTTACTTTCAAACTAATACATTATAGATTACTTGTTACTGTTATTTAAAAGTAATTCTTTACCTTACAATATTACTGTCTCAGAATTGTAATGTGTTACATTACTCCTGTGTTACTTTTGAGTTTCACCAAAATAACTACAGAAGCAGAACTTAACATTCTAAAATGACAAAATGTACTACAGAGCATTTTACATCCAGTAGAAGGCGATATGATGTAGCATAATAACTGTGGGCTATCCAGGTTACTGACAATATAGCATATAATTGGCAAAGTGAAGGTTCAAGACAATGCAAGAAAGGATGACAGACAGAATCACAAACGATCCAAGTCTGTTAAAAGTATGGTAGAGGTAAAGTGATTATCTGGCAATATCTGGGAATAGTTTGGGTCTATTCATATTAGACACAACAGAACTGTGTGTAAACTCTAATGCCGTGACAAGATGCACATTTGTTCTTTTCTTATTGTTGCCATTATTTTATTCTCTTTGAATTCAAGAGGTTCACAACACAAAACTGTCATGCACAAAGTGCGCATGATGAACATAGCTTATGCTTTCTTTTTTTTGGGGGTTGGTATTCGATTTGAAAATTTGACATTCGAATATTCGTTTTTTTTTCTTTTTTTTTTCTTTATTTAAATTTTGTTTTTTCTTTATTTAAATTTCGTTTTTCTTTATTTAAGTTTCGTTTTTCTTTATTTAAGTTTCGTTTTTCTTTATATAATTTTTTTTTCTTTATTTAAATTTCGTTTTTTCTTTATTTAATTACGTTTTTCTTTATTTAAGTTTCATTTTTCTTTATTTAAATTTCATTTTTTCTTTATTTAAGTTTCGTTTTTCTTTATTTAAGTTTCATTTTTCTTTATTTAAATTTAGTTTTTTCTTTAGTTAAGTTTCGTTTTTCCTTTATTTAAATTTCGTTTTTCTTTATTTAAGTTGAGTTTTTCTTTATTTAAATTTAGTTTTTTCTTTAGTTAAGTTTCGTTTTTCCTTTATTTAAATTTCGTTTTTCTTTATTTAAGTTGAGTTTTTCTTTATTTAAATTTAGTTTTTTCTTTATTTAAGTTGAGTTTTTCTTTATTTAAATTTAGTTTTTTCTTTATTTAAATTTTGTTTTTCCTTATTTAAATTTAGTGTTTTCTTTATTTAAATTTCGTTTTTCTTTATTTAAATCTACCCTTTACTGTGTCAGTAATTTGTTAGTCAGAAAATACTAGACTACCTTAAAAGTATTGCTTAATTTAACAGACCTGTGTGTGTGTGTTTTATATCACTGGTGGAGTGTCCGTTCTCGGAGCATATAAACCCTGCCCGCGTGAGGTGCGCTGCTACCCGCTCGCGCTGTTCTGTAGCTTACTAGAAGTTTATTAATTCTGAATTTTATTAATTCGCGTCTCGCGTGTCCATCTATATTGCACCAAATGCGAACACTGCACTCCCTTGTGAAGTCGGATGGATGAACGGTTCTCGAAATAATAAAAATGCAAACAGACAGAGAGATTCCTGCCTTTATTAGTGAGAAGAATATGTTCAGCCCCCTCTCCCCGAAGCTTCAAATATTCGATGTTCATTACTACCGAAGCTTCGAAGCTCAAAAAATGGTATTCGGACCAGCCTTACAAAACAATCTGTTGATTTTAATCTTATGTGTTAGTGTTATACATCATTCGATCATGTTAAGTGGGTATTTTTTTACTGTATACTCACAATATAAACAAAGTATTGTGCTTTTAGTCAAATAAAGAAAAATAAACATGATGCTAGTTTTGCCTTCTCCTGTCAGTGAAGTCCATTCAGAAACGCATCCGAAAATTAAGTGTAATTCCGCGAATACTTTTCCATAATGAAGCTTGAACTCTCTTCTTTTAAATGAATTAATTTATGTTAAAAAACAAATATTCTCAGTTTATGTAATCGGTATGAAAAGAGAGAGATGTCAGTCTTTTTCTTTTCAGCTCATTATACCTCATTATGCGTTAATGTGCCACGCCCACGGAGACAACAAGAATGGCAGCGGGAGCCTCTGAGGACACATCTGTGCAACCGTATCATTTTGAACCGGAGTCGGACCCGGAAACAAGATGACGGCCCGAAGAAGTTCGACAATTAAGGCTTGAACAGGATGTTTCTGAATGGTTGGTTAACGTAATGTCACTTTGATCTATTTTTGTAATTTATGTACTGGCAGAGTAACTTAGAGTAGTGAGATACAGACGCTATTTGTTTACTGATGAATAGGCTAGTCCGTTTACAGATTGATGTTGAAAATTTTTTTTTGGTAAACGTAGGCTTGTCAGTGATGCGTAACGTTATCTCAGTGTTAGGTACAACTGTCAGTCCTGAAACATTAACCGTGACTAGTTGTTGGGATTAACGTGGGATTATGAATTATATTGAGAACGTCGTAACTTTACAGAGAAAACATGCCGCAATATACCCTGAGACCTGAGTGTAAACATTAGCCTCATTCATCGTGAAGCGTGCAAGAGTTTGCAAAGATTAATATTTAAAGGTTAATAAAACATACACTCACTTCTTCTGGAGGTGCAGCAGGAACACGAATAGTTGGTATCGATTCTGTTTTCAGGACCAGCTTCTTAGCAAAACCAGATTTACACTGACCCTCGTTTATAAAGCAGTCTGGTGAGAAATGATTAGCGCAAACATAAAAGCATTTATGTTGATCGTTGGGAATATTCCTTTAATAAAACTAAGCCACTGCATCTTCAGCATTAAAATGACTGCTGTGTTCCTTATTACAGCCAAGAACAGAACACCACAATCGCTTAGACGCCATTCTGCTCCAGCGTATCAACAATGGCGGACTACGATGACAGCTCGGTCAGGGCAGGGATCTGCTGAAATGCTGCTGTCAATTATCAATCGTGGGAGGGGCGTCTGATTTAGTGACGTCACAAAATCGAACGGCTCAATTTGAGGCAGGGGAAAACATATAAGGAGATTAAAACAAAAACACTGGATGGATTTTTATCATTATATGATGGTTGTGTACAGGCACTGCCAACACACATTTCAGTACAATCAACTTGTAAAAGTGCATGTACCATTATATGACCCATTTAAAACCGCTTTAACTAGGACACTCTTCAATAATATCATTCAGTTCTGTAGAGCTGGACATTTTAATAAGGATCAAATGACTGAGTTCAGCTTTGAGAATGAAACCAACCTGTTTGTTCCTCAGTTTCTTCATCTCTCACTCTGAATGTTTCTTCAATCTTCATGTCTTCACTCTCCTCTTTAATAAACGCCATCTTTGTTTGTTCCTCGGTTTCTTCATTTTTCACACTGAATGTTTCTTCAATCTTCGTGTCTTCACTCTCCTCTTTAATAAACGCCATCTTTATAATAGTCACGTGGATCTCGGTCGCTTCACCTGGAGTTTTTCTGTGTTTGTCCTGTTTATGATGAGAATAATTAACAGAATGAAAAATATATCCACACTAAATCTCTGAGTGTGTCTCAATCAGCTCTAGTTCAGTAGTTCAGTTCACTGGAAATAGAGTCAGTCAGAGTGAGAGTTAATGGACTTAAATTACCTGATTAGACTAAAAACTACACGATATTGGTAAAAAATGACATTGCGATTATTTTATTTTTCTGCGATATATATTGCGATATAAAAACAATTTCACCAGATGACTTGAATAGCTCTATTTGGAAAGAGTGAATCATTGTAGAATGACTGGGGTGGTTTTGTCATGGAGTAAATCCACATAGAAACTAATATTAATAGAATGTTAACTACTGTAGTTAACTAGAGTTTAATAAATGGAGCCTTATTGTAAAGTGTTTCCGATTTGTTATGTCTCTTGAGTTCAGTGTTGGACAGATCAGTTGTTTTAACCATTCATTGAAGTGAATCGGTTCAAAGGAGTCATTAGTTCGCGAATCGGATGTGTCATTAACGGACCACGGCACACGTTGTGTGATCCCGGCAGATTAGGACATCGCACAAGATTTGTGTCAACACAGAAAACATTTCATCACTGGATAGATTTTTTTTGTTGTTTATTGAAAGTGTGGTTTATGTCATCTGAATGTGTGGAACACTTTTCAGAGAAGATAAGGCAACGTTATTTTAGCACAATTCACAACCAGCGGTAGTTCAGAATAAAGAAAAAAAAAACTTAGGTCTTCCGACCTTTTACCATCATGTATTCTCAAAGATATTCAGTCAACTCAATTCATTAATATGCGCGCGGGAGGGAGAGAGAGCAAGACAGTTTGAAGATGGTGAGAGTGCGACCGGGGCTTTCACTCTCTCTGCTCGCCTTGTTTTCTCGGTTAAACAAGCGCAGCAGTCAGTCATCTACATCACTCACCTACATCACTCACCGGTCAAATAAGGCTTTAGCGGGACAAAAATAGCTTTGGTAAGGCTGACAGAAACAGCGCGCAAGTTCCAGTCTTCTTGCACTTGATGTTTCAACTGACAGGACTTGCAAATTGATAAACTCTCACTCTATGATGTTTAAACTTTGCAATTTCCGTGAATCATAAGCGTTATGGGACAGGGAGCTGCTGGCCCGTAGTCTACTGATCATGAATCACGGTTCAACTACGATCCCTATACTTGACATCGCACATCCTGCGATGTGACTATCGTGGATGCGCACATCGCGATATCGATGCTAAAACGATACATCGTGCAGCCCTACTAAAAACACTGAATAGTAATAAACTTTTTTTTATACATTTTCTATTTATTGATTTTTAGATTATATGTAATACTACACTTTCATGAAAACATTTTCAGTTGGTTTGTAAAAGTTGTCATTACACAATAATGTTTTTGTATCTCGTTCATTTACACTGTTTTGAGCAGCTGATTCCTGAGGAAACGTAAAATTATAATATAATTCCAAACCTTAAATAATTTGATATTAGTCATCGAATGGCTTTGATCATCAGGCTTGGTCGACTTGAACTGGCACTGCACAGACCGATCGGTGAATGACATTAAAGTACCGCGAGAGTGATTTGAGAGCTGACGGCTATAAAAATTACAATGTTAAATTTAACAATTAAGTAGTGAAGGAAATTTCATAACACTGCTTCATGAAGCTTTGAAGCCTTTACGAATCTTTTGTTCTGAATCAATGGTTCGGAGCGTGTATCAAACTGCCAGAGTCACGTGAGTTCAGTAAACGAGGCTTCATTACGTCATAACTGTTTCGAAACACTTTCAACGGTTCACCGCTGGGGGCGATGATCTCTGCCAACCCATGAATCATGTGGAGTCACTGAGAACCAATGAAAAAGTGTCTGTGGGTTTTACCTGATCTCTGATCAGTTTTATACATTTGTAGACATTTTAATTAGACATTAGTATAATTAAAATTAGGTAGTTAATAGTCTTATTGGCCTGTTTAGCTGAGCCATTCATAAGACAAACAAAACAAACCCGGACAGTTGATAAAATAACACATTTACACATGATAATCTTATTAGATGATTAGATAATTGCATTTGAAAGATTTTACTTTCAGTAAAAAGATTGCAATAGATTGTAAAATGTGTTTTTATGCATGTTTGGCCTGGGTTTTGTTGCATTTACACTGTTCTGACCACTAGGGGTCACCGTGGAGACGGGTGTCGGATTGTTTCGAAGCCTCGGCACAATATGGCACATTTGATTCAACTGTTTTAGTGTTTCACGAAGCCTCGATCTGCCCACCACTACAATTAAGCTATCCTACATCACATGTAAAACTATTAAAAATGCTTGAACGGTTTGTATCGATTTAAACAGTAAAATGCTTAAAAACACAAACCTTTCTTCAGCCAAATCTCAACAGATGCAGGAGTGTGGCGCAGCCTTATGATGTCATATACCTACACCAAAATAAAAGTCCTTTTCCCACACTGCTGTCTACAATCACTATACAGTATATATATATATATATATATATATATATATATATATATATATATATATATATATATATATTAGGAATTTGGTTTACTATTTAATTACTTGGTGAAATATTTAAATATTCATGTTCATGCATGTGCTAGTATTGAAGCATATATAGAAGTTAGTCAACAGTTAACATATATAAACAGTTCATGAAGCCTTTGCACTACAAGCACAAGTATGGTCTCATTTGAAACCAGACACTTTGTTGTCTGTTTGTTGTCATCAATTCAAAAATAATTATTGCCATGAATAAAATATTGCTATACAGAACTTAAATGTTTTGTAAAGTTATCAGAAATTAATTTCATGAAATATTTTTGTGAAAATAAAATTTAAATTCGATGATTGTACACCAGCTAAAGCAATAGGAATAATCAGGTGTTATTTCATTTACATTTAATCATTCAGCAGACGCTTTTATCTAAAGTGACTTACAAGAATAGCGGCTGTCAAAATGAAAACCCTACCCCAAATTAACTATATTTTTTCAATGATTCCCATCACTCCTACAGATAAATGGTTCAAAACTATTAATTCATTAACAACACAATTTTATTGGAAAAATAAAAAACCCAGAATATCACTCTCAACATTACAAAATAAAAAATCACATGGGGGGCTTGAGGCACCAAACTTCCATTACTACTTCTTGGAAAATCAATTACAATACCTAGTTAAATGGATCAATTTAGATAAGCATAAACACCCGTGGCTGGAACTGGAACAGAGTCAATGCACAGATATCCCAGTTGCAGATCTCCCCTTTCTCTCACAATCTATCAAGAAATCCAACATCTGCCAACCCATAACCATCTATTCGACTCTGACAGCCTGGTGGAAAACAAATCTAATCACAAAATCATCACAAGAATTAAATAAGCTAACCCCACTCTGGCACAACCCAGAATTTCTGATACAGAATAAACCTCTTTATTTCCCCACATGGGCACAAAAAGGAATCACACAGCTTCACCACTTATTTGAGAACCACTATTTTATGTCATTTAACACACTCATACAGAAATATGGGGTTGGGAGGGAACAATTTCTTAAATATCAACAACTTAGACTCCTAATTAAAAATAAAACCACACTTACAAACAATACATTACAACCTTCTCAGCTCATAGAAGAACTTTTGAAAATTAATAACTTAAAAAAATTAACCTCCCAACTATATACTATGATTTCGAACCAAAACACAACAATAACACTCCCAACAACCAAATGGGAAACCGACCTGGCCATCTCTCCCAACCCTGAGTACTGGGAACAAATTTGTAGGAACACTTTTCTTATGACCAATAATACAAACCTGCAACTTATACAATATAAAGTCATTCACAGAACTCATATTACCCAAAGTAAAATGTTCAAAATGGGCCTACACAACACCCTTATCTGTTCACAATGTACTTTAGGTAGTACAGATGACTATTTGCACGCCATGTGGCATTGCAAACCAGTCTATTCTTTTTGGATTACAGTTACTGAGACGCTCACCACCATTATGAGCCACAGAATCCCATTATCCCCAATACTTTGTCTCATAGGCGACCTTTCCGAAATCCATATCTCACAAAAATATAGGAATCCGTTGCTCATCTCTTTAGCTGTCGCCAAGAAAGTAGTTCTCCAAAACTGGAAATCAAAGAAATCCTGCCACATCAATCACTGGATAAATTTAATATCAGAATATATTTCAATTGAGAAACACAATGCGTACAGAATAAAGCAAATATCAGCCTATGAAGATATATGGTCCCCTTTTCTTACATTTTTGACATTTTGACATCTCTCAATATCGCACAAACATAACAATAAGCCGTGTATATAACCAGACACATACCTCACCCCTTCTGTTACTGCAGCTATCACTTCATACATACATATATGCATCTACACTCATGCATAACATGTTTTCAAACCCCCTTTCCCTCAAACACCTTAACCATGATCAACTAATATAGCCTACATTTCAGATCAACAGAAGGGGGGAGAGGCGGAGAGGGGAGGGAGAGGGGCGGAGAGGGGAGGGAGAGGAGGAAGAGGGAGGGAGGGGAGAGGGGGAGGGAAGGAAGAGGGGGAAGAAAAGAGGAGAAAAAGGGGAAGGAATAATAAGAATAAGAATAATTTGCTCAAGATGTGTTCTCTGTTGTTGTTTGTCTGTCACTTGTCCTATGTTACGTGTTACACCTTGAATATGGTGCTATAACCCCCCCTTCACTTATGTACCCAGGCTCACACTGTACGGGGTGAATAGTTATGCTATTCACAGTTACTGTGATAGTAATAGCAATAGTAATAGTTACTTGAATAGTTACTGTATACACATTTATTGTCTGTATTGTAATATATTGTGTATATATGCTCTTTTTCTGTTTTATTAAAAATAAAGTTGTCCTCCAAAGAGGGGGGGTGGTGGCGGGCGAAAAAAAAAAAAAAAAAAAAAGTTACTCCAAAGTAAATAAATACAATCTCAATCTTTTGGAAAAACAAAAAAAATAATAAAAAAAAAATAAAAAAAATAAAGTGACTTACAAATGAAGAGAACAATAGAAACAATTAAACTTACAACAGGACAATAATGTAAGTGCTCTGACAAGTCCCATCAAATCCAAAAAAAATCCAAATCCTGGTCATTACAGACTCCACTCACTCGGCCACAAACTATTTGAACTGTTGCCGCCCTGACAGTAAATCAGTAAAGACTAGATCAGTGGTTCTCAAACTTTTTAGAGAGGCTTTTAACATCTGGTACCCCCACTCTTCAGCAGAGGTGGACTACTGGTCAAATATTACTCAGTTACAAGTAAAAGTTGTAAAGACTGATTTTTACTTAAGTAAAGTACAGAAGTACTTGTTTTTGAAAGTACTTGAGTATCATTAGTAAATGTCCATCCATTGTTTTATTATTGTTGCATTGTTAGAGTACCTTATGCCTCTGAAGCAACCTAGTGAATACACCGACCAGTTAGTAGCATCTGTGGAATTAAGAGCTTTTAGTGTATCCATTCATGCACTAAATACAGACTGATCATAAAAAAACAGCTACACAACCACAGCTGTATAATGCTTAAATCGATTTTTCCAGTGCATTTTTTTTACCTTTACAAATACTTCTATAAAATAAATAATGCTTTAAATAAAATAAAAAATTCAATAGAGAAATATACAATGATGGTAAAAAAAGTGATGCTTTTAAATATTAATTTATATCCGCCAGTAGGTGGCGACAAGTCACAGTCTTTATGAGTGAGTCATCGAGTCATTCATTCATTCAGTAACGAAGCAAGTGTCTGTAATTATAAAGGAATCATTGAATCTGACGATTTGTTCAAAGCTGCAGACTCATTCACAAGCACTGCTGTGTGCTGCAGTTCTGCCGTGGCTTTCATTTTGTGGTTCACTATTTTGTTGCAAAAAATACTGACAATACTTTATATTAATACCTTTCGTTTCTTTCGACCCTTCTGTCACCTCACATACCCCCAGTTTGAGAACCACTGCACTAGAATATCTTGGCACTGTTCAGTTTCTTTCAACAGAGTATTTCCCTCTTGAACATTTAAATGCTTGACCCATTAAGATTTGACTCAGGATTTTGTGTCATATAGACATGTGACATCTGTGCAATAAATTTCAATAACAAACAATAACAAAGTAAAATTTAAAAGAAAACAGCCTTAAATCCTGGATCCCATGAATTAAGGATGAAGCTTTCTTTTCTTTAATTATGTTTTATGAACTTTGTAATCTGGGGCCTCATTTATAAAACTGTGCGTAGGATCCTTACTAAAAGTGTACATGCGCCAGAAAGCCAAAAAATGAACGCCAGAACCTGCGCAGAATACACTTTATAAATCCCAGTTAGCGGAAGATTGTGCGCACATGCGTCTCCTCCCCAAAACAACCATATATGGAGCTTACAACGCCTAGTTTTACTATGCATATCCTCATCTGCATATAATTTGCATATGATTATTCATCCACGTGATAACATGTTTAACGGTACAAGACATTAGGAAAATATGAAATGCGGATGTGCTGTTACATTAACAAAAATAATTTAGTAGCCTATCCTTTCCTAGTTTTTGAATAAATAAATCAAATTGAGAAAAACTTTCTCTGAAATGTATTTTACACTATCTTTTCCACTGGCCAAAGAGTATTTTTAATTGATTTATATTTTAATGGAAACAGATAGACCTTGTTGTGCATTATTTGCACAAAACCATTTTCTCAGACAATCAGAAAGAGCTTTATCAGAAAGAGCTTTATTGCCAAGTGTGCTTGCACACACAAGGAATTTGTTTTGGTGCTGAGGCTTCCAGTGGACATATACAAATACAACAAGAAACATGAAACATAATACTACAAATTATAAGAATAAAAATATAAATATATGAGAATAAAAGTATCACAGTTGGGTTTAGTCAGAATAGACATTTACAGATTTACAGATTATGAACATATATTTACAGTGTTTTGAATATTATAAATAAATAAATCTACATATAAGTATCACCTGAGTTGTAGGATATTGCACTAAACAGTGGGAGTATTGCACTTACAGGCATATGCCTTGGGAGGAGTGTTAACTGTTCAGGAGGGAAATGGCCTGTGGGAAGAAACTGTTCCTGTGCCGAGATGTTCTTGTGGCCAGTGATCTGAGTCTCCGTCTTGACGGTAACAGTTCAAACAGGAGGTGTCCAGGGTGAGTGGAGTCTGTGATGATTTTACCTGCTCTCTTCCTCACTCTGGAAGAGTACAGGTCCTGGAGGTTTGGCAGGGGGGCACCAATGATCCTCTCCGCAGTCCGGACTGTCCGTTGTAGTCTCCTGATGTCTGATTTGGTAGCTGAACCAAACCAGACAGTGATGGATGTGCATAAGACAAACTCAATGACGGCTGAGTAGAACTGAATCAGCAGCTCCTGTGGCAAGTTGAACTTCCTCAGCTGGCGAAGGAAGTACAGTCTCTGCTGGGCTTTTTTTTACAATGGAGTCAATGTGATTGTCCCACTTAAGGTCCTGAGAGATGGAAGTGCCCAGGAACCTGAATAACTCCACTGCTTCCACAGTGCTGTTCATGATGGTGAGTGGGGGGAGTGCTGGGCTGTTCCTCCTGAAGTCCACGATCATCTCCACTGTTTTGAGCGTGTTCAGCTCAAGGTTGTTATAACTGCACCAGGCAGCCAGCTGTTCAACCTCCAGTCTGTAAGCAGACTCGTCACCGTTCCGGATGAGACCGATGACAGTGGTGTCGTCAGCAAATTTCAGGAGCTTGACAGTGGGGTCTTTAGAAGTGCAGTCATTAGTGTACAGGGAGAAGAGCAGTGGGGAGAGAACGCACCCTTGGGGGGCGCCAGTGCTGGTGGTGAGAGTCCTGGATGTGTGTTTCCCCAGTCTCACTCGCTGCTGCCGGTCCGTCAGGAAGCTGCTGATCCACTGACAGATCGAGGATGGTATGGAGAGCTGGGTCAGTTTGGCTGTGAGAAGATCAGGCATGATGGTATTGAAGGCTGAACTGAAGTCCACAAAGAGGATCCTTGCATAAGTCCCTGGTCTGTCGAGATGTTGCAGGATATAATGCAGTCCCATGTTGACTGCATCATCCACAGACCTGTTTGCTCTGTAAGCAAACTGAAAGGGATCCAGCAGGGGTCCAGTGATGTCCTTCAGGTGGGCCAGCACCGGTCTTTCAAACGACTTCATGACCACAGACGTGAGAGCGACAGGTCTGTAGTCATTAAGTCCAGTGATTTTGTTTTTTTGGGGGACCGGAATGATAGTGGAACGTTTGAAGCAGCAGGGAACTTCACACTGCTCCAATGATCTATTAGATGCTTTTAAACAAGCAGATGAGATGCCGTCTGGGCCTGAGGCTTTCATAGTCTTCTGTTTTTTGAAGACTCGGCTCACGTCCTCCACACAGACCTTAAGCTCAGGTTGGATGGCAGGAGGGGGGAGTAATGGGGGTCCAGGAGGAGATGGTGAATGTGTGAAGTGCAGGTTAGAGCCGGTGTGTGGTGTGAATGAGGGCTTTTCAAACCTGCAATAAAATGAATTTAAATCGTCAGCCAGGTGTTGATTGTCCACAGATCGGGGGTATGATGACTTGTAGTTAGTGATGTTCCTCAGGCCATTCCAGACTGATGATGGGTCGTTAGGTGAAAACTGTTTTTTCAGTTTTTCAGAGTAGTTCCTTTTAGCAACTCTGATCTCCTTTGTCAGTCTGTTTCTGGCCTGGTTATACAAGATTTTATCCCCACTTCTGTAAGCATCCTCTTTGGCATGACGAAGGTGTTTGAGTTTCCCAGTAAACCATGGTTTATCATTAGTGAATGATAAGAATGTCCTGGTAGGAATGCATGTATCCTCACAGAAACTTATATATGATGTTACAGTATCTGTGAGCTCATCCAGATCGTTGGTAGCAGCTTCAAAAACAGTCCAATCAGTGCAATCAAAGCAGGCCTGTAGATCCTGCTCTGCTTCATTAGTCCATCTTTTAACAGTCCTTAACACAGGTTTAGCTGATTTCAGTTTCTGCCTGTAGGTCGGAATAAGATGAACCAAACACTGATCAGAGACCCCCAAAGCTGCCCGTGAGACTGAGTGATACGCATTCCTTATTGTGGTGTAACAGTGGTCCAGTATATTACTGTCTCTGGTGGGACATGTAACGTGCTGTCTGTATTTTGGTAGTTCACGGGAAAGATTTGCTTTGTTAAAATCCCCAATAATTATTAGAAGAGAGTCCGGGTGCCTTTGTTCCGTTTCAGCTATTTCTTCAGCCAGCTGTTGTAGCGCCGCGATCACGCACGCGTCTGGAGGGATGTAAACATTCACGAGAATGAAAGAGGAAAATTCCTGTGGCGAGTAGCAAGGTTTGCAATTAATGAAATGGGTCTCTAAGTTAGGAGAGCATATCTTGTTCAGCGATGTTACATCTGAACACCAATTTTCGTTAATGTAGAAACACAATCCACCACCTCTCGTTTTCCCCGTTAGCTCCGCGATGCGATCCGCTCGGAACAGCTGGAAGCCCGGCAGATGTATTGCATTGTCCGGTATGGCTTCACTCAGCCAGGTTTCAGTGAAGCACAGAGCAGCAGAGTTAGAAAAGTCCTTGTTAATCCTTGTGAGGAGAAGTAGTTCGTCCATTTTGTTAGGAAGGGATCGGAGGTTCAGAAGATGAATACTGGGGAGTGCAGTGCGCAGGCCGCGCTCGCGGAGTTTAACCAGCGCGCTGGCACGCTTCCCGCGTTTGCGTCTGACCGCGCGTTTGAACAACACCGCTGCCCCTCCGACGAGAATGTCCAGCAAAACGTCTGAATAATCAAAAACTGTATAGAAGTTTTCTGGTGTGTGTTTCCTAATGTCCAGTAGTTCGTCTTTGGTGAAACTGATAGGAAAAGAATGACTAAAAACAGGACAAACGAACAAAAACAACACAATAGCTGGAGAGCTCCACACCAAGGCAGCCATCTGCGGCGCCATCTTGGATCATCCAATCTGCTATTATCATGATAAGCAATTATCTCTTTAGTTAAAACATTAAAACACAGCATGCCAGAGAAAAAGTGTTCGAAACCATTACATCCACAACAAATATTTCTATTTATTGAATATAAAAAATGTTGTAACTTCTCAGTAATGATTTCATGTAATTTAAGTGTTTAACTACATTAATCAGAATGGCATATTTAATCTAAATGTTTACATCAGAAGTAAAACAAAGTTTAAATCATTGTTTTATTTATTTAAACTGTTATTGTGAACATGCACTGTATTTATGATTGGGACTTATAATGAAGATTTACGGCTATATATGCGTCAGTTTCACTAAACAGCCCAACGCGCTCACTGGCGCGGACATTTAAGAAGGGATGATGTTTGCTTCATGTGAAAGGCTTGGTGAGTGAAATTATATTTGTATTATCTTTCTGTATATGTATAATTTTCTTCAGATTTTCTGTCTAAAAGTGACCAAAAAGACATTTAACTCCAGCTCACCATCGGTGTCGACAAACTGCTCCATCTCCAAAATGTTCGTACGCATGGATCAGAGTTTGCGTGCAAGTGCGTACATTTTCCCGTCAAGTTTGTTTTTATAAATCACAACTTATGCGCCGGAAGTGGCGTACGCCTCTTTCAGGGCCTGTTTTGTGCGTACGCAATGGTTATAAATGAGGCCCCAGAGCTTGACATATATTAGGCTGCTGTCACTTTAAGACCTATTGCATGTATACATTATACTGTTACACATGCAATTCTTTCTCAACTGTTTACGTTCACTTAAAACATAACTGACTGTGCTTATGTGAATACTCAACAAGACCTGCATTTTGTCATTATTTTGTGTGTATTTGACTGTTTAAGAGCAATAAGCAGCGAAACAGAACTCAGTTTATCACTGAGAGGCGGCTTTATCTGCACTTTATATGCGCAATCCCAGGTTGAAATTCAAGCCCTTTTACAGCAACAATTATCATCCGGAGCAAATGAAGCAAGTGAGTGAGTGAAGGTGAGTTTGTGTGTCATTCGCTGTCGGAGAGATGAGAGAGAGAGAAAGCGCAGCTGGTATCGTGTATCTATTCTGTAGAAAATTAGTATTTGAAACATTTCAGATATTTCAGTATCGATATGTATCAAAAAATTTATATTTTTGACAACACTACATTGCACTTATAAGCAGTTATAAGCACTTATATGCAGTTTATAATTTCAGATGCCTTTTTAAAAGACTACAATTGAAAAATGTATATATTATATATGAAAATGAACCCCTCCTAAGTGCCTAGTAGGAGTGACTGCGTTACACGCACCGATGAAATACATTGCATTTGGGGAGTTTGAGGGTGTTATTGTCAAGCTGTTTGTAATAATCATAATGAATTGTAATTGAAGTAAAATAAACTCAATAAGATTCTTATGAAATATAAATATCAGTGTCTTGCATGAATTATGTGTTAACTATTTACAAATGTTATTGTTAAAGGGACAGTTCACCCCAAAATGTTAACATTTCCTCTCTAATGTCATTCCAAACCTGTGACTTTTTTTTGTGGAACATAAAAGGTCTTTTTTTAAATGTCAGTTTTTCATTACAATAAACTTCAAAAATTATAATATAAATAATGTGTTAAGTGTTTTCTTCAACAGAGACCACATTTAGATCTTTATACTAAATTATTCAGGAATTACAACCATTCAATTTGGAATTTCCATTTTTTATAAGTCAGTTTTTTTAAACACTATTTCCCAATCATTTTTATTGTGTGTTTGCCACTTTACAAATTAATCTTAAACACTTTCAGCAAAATACATTAATGCAAAACAATACAATATGAAAAAATAATTCCTTATTTGTGTATCACTTATAAACAGGACATTTATTGAACTGGCAGATTTTAATAGTGCAGCGTTTCCTGTGGAGCAGGAGTGAATTGTGTCTTTGTTCACTCATTAGTGAGCGATTTCAATCACTACACAGGCAGCAACTCACACCAATGACCCTTGACATTGAAGACTCGACTTACTTTTTATTTCATTAAAAATCTGTGAAATATTTCATGTTTAATTGCACGGAACCTTTTAGAAATAATTGTTGGTATTGAATTAATTACTTGAACATTTGTATTGCTTCTTTTACTCATACTGACTCATGTATTTCGATTCAGACGTATGAACTCTATAAACTATGAGCATTTATAAACATATGAGCTTTATAAACTCATACACTCTTTTTAATATGTTTGTTTTGTATAAAACGGATTATCTAGACAAAAACAGTAGACAAATATAACATTCCAATGCACCTCTGTGATTGTAGAAGGCAGCTTGTGAACAGGACTTTTATTTTGGAGTGGCGATATACGTCATTATGCTGCGCCGCGCTCCTGCATCTGGCTGAAGAAAGGTTTATTTGAATAAGGCAGTTTAAATCGATAGAAACCGTTCAATGTATTCTCGTTTTTTGAGTGACGTGAAATTAGTTTATTTACTATTAAATGTAATATTGTGATGCTTTATCTAACTTTAATGAATTATATTTTTGTGAGTAAAGCGCATCCACTGATGACAAACAGTACATTTGCGTCTCATTTCGCTCCCTTTATCGTGAATCAGTTTATCATGAACACGAATTCAGTCACTGGTAAGTAGTGCTGGTGAAACCGATCTTTTCGACACTCCGAGTCAATTGAATCAAATACTTTGCAAAACGATTCAGTGATTCAAATCGCGTGAATCACGACACGTGCTGCCCAAACAATGTAAATGAACGAGAACAACAAACAACTTTTACAAACCAACTGCTAATGTTTTCATGAAAAGTGTAATCTGTTAATTGTAATTTATAAACTTTACAAAATATAAATAATAAATTCTTAATTATGAGATATATGTAGGCCTATAGCTTGTGTTAATTTTTTTTTTAATTTGTAGCTAGTTTTGAGTGTTTTTAGTCTAATCAGGTGATTTAAGTCCATTAACTCTCACTCTAACTTACTCTCTTACCAGTGAACTGAACTAGAGCTGATTGAGACACACTCAGAGATTTAGTTTGGATTTATTTTCTTTCTGTTAATTATTTTTCATCTTAAACAGGACAAACACAGAAAAACTCCTGATAAAGCGACTGAGATCCACGTGACGCACTGTAATAAAGATGGCGTTTATTAAAGAGGAGAGTGAAGACATGAGGATTGAAGAAACATTGACAGTGAAACATGAAGATACTGAGGAACAAACAGGTTGGTTTCATTCTCAAAGTTGAACTCAGTCATTTGATCCTTATTAAAATGTCCAGCTCAACAGGGGTGCACACAACTTTTTTGGTGTGGTTTTCAAGGGAGCACCTGGGCCCAGTTTTTCAAAAGTAATCCACTAGGATTTTGGAAAACGGATTGGATCAAATCTTGAAAATGGGTTTTTCAAAAGAAAAAACGGATTACATAATCGGATTAGATCACGTAATCCAATCTTGGTTTTGATCCGGATCAAACCTTTAGTTTGGGTTTTTCCGAACTTTTTTGTAGGATTTGGATCACTTTGATCCAAAAAATCTGGATTAAACTGATCCCATCAGAAGGGTGGATTCAGCGTGGATTTCATGCCCAAAATGTAATGAAAACTTTAAAAATGTCTCAAATTATACTATATTTGGATCATGCAGTATCTTGTAAGATACTTTTAATTTTTAATTTTATTTGTTCATCCGTCAGGCTACAGTGATTAGGTAGGCTTTAACGTATTCAGCCTTTCAGTATAGGCCTACAGCAAAGTAGAAAGAGTTTGGCCTCATAAAATAATCCCCCAAACAGCTGTCAAAATTGACCAAAAACAATAAATTTTATTCTGTCACTAATTGATATATATATATATATATAATTCTTCACAACCGAAAATATTTTTGTTTTTAGAATATTTATTAGTGATACATGCAATGATTACAGAATAACCAAAAAAAATGCAAAGAATGGCAATCACTGATTTTTGAAATCCAAAACAAATCCAAATCAGATATAGTGTCTAACTATTGCGTCCCTTGTTGCACGTCCTGTTTGCTGTTTGAGGTTGGTTAGGGTCTCCAAGGGGCTCAGGTGCATCATTGTCAGCACAGAGAGGGACATTGCGCTTAGGAGCGATGTTATGCAGGGCAATACAGGCAAGGGTTATGTTGCATGTTTTCTGTGGTTCCACTCTCAGGTAGTTAAGGCATGCAAAGCGCCTCTTAAGAACTCCATTTAAACGCTCAATTGCACATCTGGCTCTGCAATGAGCAGTGTTGAAGTGTGCCTGCGCCGGTGTATTTGCTGTTAGAAAAGGTGTCATCAGCCATGGTAGGAGTGGGTAGGCACTGTCTCCTAATATTATGCCATCCGGTCGGTTGGTTTGGAGGTCTCTATATAGAGATATCATGGACAGACCCAGGCCACTTGACAACGCAGTTGGTGATGATGAGGTCAGCCTCCCCTTTCTGTTTATAAACTCCCATTCATTCTCACAAGGTGCTTGTATATGCACATGTGTGCAGTCGATTGCTCCAATAGTATTGGGCATATTCCCCAAAAGAAAAAAGCTGCGCTTGGCCTGGGCAATCTGGTTGTCCTTTGGAAAAGAAACAAATTAATTGACCAGGCTGGCCAGTGCGATTGACACATCTCTCACCACATCACACACAGCTGATTTCACCACTCCCATATAGTCACCAACAACTTGATAGAAAGTCCCACATGCATAAAATCGGAGAGCAATGAGGATCTGGTCTTCCACAGACAGACCGTGACTCCTTTGGGTTCTGTGTTGAAGTTTTGGCCTGAGAAGGTTCACAAGGTACTCTATATCGGCCTTCCCAAAGCGAAACCGGACATACAGCTCCTCAGTGGTGTATTGCTCCAGTGGCTTGGTACGTTCAACATACCCCCTTTGACGGTATCCTTATTTATTTATTTATTTATTTATTTCGAGCAATATGTAATTACACATGACAAGGCAATAAGGAGCATTTTGACTAATCTGTACAAGCCTTTAAATTCATCACACTTTCATCAACTTAAACAAATACTTCAATCTATTGCTCGAAACGGAGTGGGTAGAAGTCAAACTTATTTGAACCCACCCCGGTTACCATTAACAGGAAAAACAAAACAGAACAATGGTAGCTGCTTCCTTACACATTATCCTAACACTCAATTAGTGTAACAAAAAGAGATTTCAGTCTCAAGGGACTTCCTGGTTAAATAAAGGTTAAATAAAATAAAAATTACAATTTTGTGTATAAATACATAAGAAAACATGAGAAAGGAAGAAGGGGAACCCCTTCTCCCTCACCAAAAGCAAAACAATACCAAAAACAAAACAAAACACAAACATATCCTAAATACACACCATATATGATCTTAGGTAACAATTATAATAATACCAACAATGGTAATCAAATACCTACAAGGTAAAATAAGAACGATTATGAATACATGGATACATCTATGATAATACCAACAATGGTACTTCAGAATACCTACAGAGTAATATAAACAAACTATGAATACATAAATACAAAACCACAAAATTAAACCATGCCCGCCATGTATTGTGATAAGACCTTCTGTTTATAGAGTACTTTAAATTAATGACTGTTTTGGCTTTGTTTTGCTTTTTTAGAAATGTCTCCCAAATGGTGTTAAAGTCTAGTTTTTGTAGTTTTTGGTTAGTAACGGTTATTTTTTACGCAACTCGGCGATGACGTCACATGAGGTAGACGCGGTGGAATGTAGCCTCAGCCGTTCTCAGCTACTTGAACTAATTCTAGCAGACTGGCACTGACTACTATGGCATCTAACTGGGATGAGGAAGAGGTAGCAAGACCCACAGTTAACATTTATGATGGCCCACAGCCATAAAATTTCGAACCGTTTAGACGTGAGAGGGCGAATGAGGAAATACCGAGAGCCGATGGCCGTCAAAGACAAATAAATGCATGGTCAGAAGAGAATGACTGGAGAGTTGGTGTAGTGTCCTGGTGAGCTGCTACCATTTAGAAACGCAGCAATGACCGCTGGAGCTAGTAGTCAATGAACAGCAGTGCATACAATAAAAAATTGTTTTTACTGTCAGTGAATAGTATCGAGTGAAAGTCAACGTTTTCTTTTTATCCAGTGACAGTGATTATGTCGTTGGCTTAGAAAAGTAACGTTACCCTAAACTTAGTCAGAATATCTATAAATAGAGCCATATAATGCAAGCTTGACAGTCCCACCTGTGAGTGTTTATTTCTAAACTTTTACCTCTTTCTCCGGTGAAAATGTTGTTTCACCGTAGCCGACACAGAGTAGGCTGGTCATAGTGCCAACTCGTTTTCCTCGCGATTGATTGTCATTGACACAGTCAGGCTTACCAGGATAGGGAGTGAGTAGTAAGCGCCTGTGTCGCTGTGTTTGGCAGGTGTCTGTGTGGGCGGTGTCGTCCCATGGAAACTGTGGTGGAGAGCTTGTGTTGTAGGGAGGTGAGCGCGTTTTGGTCGCTGGTCGAGGATCTCACCCCGCGGCCAGCAGATGTAACGTGCCTAACGCAGCATCCTGGATTTGAGGCATGGTGCCTGAATCCGTTTGTGCTACACATAGCATACTCACACTTCAGGCAGGATCATGGCCCCCTTCAAGCCAGCACGCACGAGTATGTTCATGGTTTATGTTTACTTTACCAATCTTTTTACAGGGAGTCCTTTGAACAACAGCTATAGGTGACAAGAGATGTGTTGCATGCACAAACATGCATAAGAGACAGACTTCAAATGACGTTTCCAACCTACTTACAGAGTTTAAAACTTACGAATCTTTCCTACTTATCCCTAGGCAATACCGGTACACTGCGTACAGGCAGGCTATACGCTGGGCTTATGGAGTTTTAGGGAGGAGTATAAGGAAGCCTCTACCCTCTTCTGTGGTTTCAACCATAAGGCAAAACTTCCAAAGTGGCCTCGTTTGAATGAGAATGAATAAAAATAATTCTGTAAATAAATATTAATAAATAAATATTCTGTTGTGATCGCCCTTAAAATGTTATAAAGTACACAGAACACATGAATTTTAATTAGTAAAAACAGTTTATTGGCATTGCTTGTAAGGGTTACTAAATATTTATTGAACAAGGACAAAGATTACTTAACAAAGACACAGGTTGCAAGTAAACAAATCTATATAAAAAAGCCCACTGATGAAGGGCTAGACCTGATACCTTTCATAAATAATAATAATAATAAACATTTATTTGTATAGCACTTTTCATACATGGAATGCAACGCTTTAATTTCATTAGTACTCTGGCAGAAGCATTATGTATCAATTGTAGCTTCGCTAAAGAACTCTTCGAAAGGCCAGTGTACATAGCATTGCAGTAATCAAGATGGGAGAAAATAAAAATATGTATGAGTTGCTTAGCATCATCCAAGGATAAAAATGGTCGAATCTTGGCTATATTTCTCAGATGCCTGGAAAAGTGTGGTCTTACCTGAGGGTCAACTGATGGTTCTCGTACTCACTTACACACACAGAGTCACACACAGAGTCACACACAGAGTCACACACAGAGTCACACACAGAGTCACACACAGAGTCACACACAGAGTCACACACAGAGTCACACACAGAGTCACACACAGAGTCACACACACACACTCTTTCATGAATGCATATGGAGTGTTACATGCAAAAGCACATCAAGCTGACACACAGTGAGCCCAGACAACACCGCACACAGACGTTGACAAGGCACAGGTAAAATGATTGGTAAATTATTTTGAATTACATACAACAAATTTCATGCAAATAACAGACAGAGGAGCAGACATGCAGCATGCAGGACCCCGTGAATGGGGTACAGCGACAATTATTGCCACTTACAAAGACGAAAAAATGTAATGATTTAGTGCAAAGTAAAACCAAAGCAACAGCACACAAAGAAAAAACAAAACATGCAGAATACAGGAAACCACCACCAAATGAGATGACAGGGACAGAAGGAAAGAAGATAACTAAATAAATACTTACTAAAATAAATTAAAATAAAATAAATACTTACAACTAAATCATTGGAATTGTCTGTGCAAAAAAAAAAATTTAATAATGTGAATTAAGGTTCTCTTGTAGCGTGACTGCCGGGCTAGGAAGAGGCTGACGGCCTTCTCCTTAGGAACCTGTTCAAAGGATTTGGCGATGGGGGCGGGTGCATCGGAGGACAAATTAGCTTACCGTATGAGGCTGCCTCTTTGATGGGACGCACCACATGGGCACCTTTTCTGAAGTGCGGATACCGCACGCAGTACTTCTCCGTCCCATCACTTCTCCGTGCTGTCTCCCGGTTGGCATTGTGATTATAATTCAGCGCCGCTAAGAGAAGCCTACAAAATAACACATTTGAGAAATTTTTTGAAACTTGGTTAATGTATGACAAAATACTACAATAGGCATGATAATAGGTACTATTATTACTATAAAAGGCATAATAATTGGCTGTATTATTCCATTGGATAGCACTGACCTGCTATACATCCCAAGGTATGAAAACCCTGTGTGCTTGGGCGCGAAGTGCAAGATGAGGGAGTGGTAAGCCTCAAGGGAGAAGGTCTGGTGCTGTGGAGACAGCTGTCGAACATCTTTCAGTAAGGCAGTCCTCGCGATTATGTTCTCCAACTTTACTGCTGCCAATGAGCCTGCAAAGACCAAGACAGGCAGGCAGGGAGGCAGACAGACAGACAGACACACACACAGATGGAAAACGTATAAATAGACAAGAAGATAGATTCAGACAAAAAAACAAATTTTTTAATGGAAACACATGAAATGGTCCTGCATATGAATTATAGCAAACATAAACAGTAAACAGAATGTTATGAGATTGCCAGGGAATGAAAAAATAATTTAATCATCATAGGTCACATATCAAAGCACTCAGACAGCAAATACAACAAAACTGTAGAGCGTACATAATACCACATGCTGTGTGTGCTGTACCTGGGTCCAGCCACTCTTTGTTGCGCTGATCCCCGTCTAGAGGGCCATGGGCACAACTGGAGAAGGCAGGGGTGTCATGGTCATGGATGTCCTGGATGTGGTTGACTAAACGTTTCCATTTAGCCTCCATGACTGCTGGGTTGCGGTCTGGGGTTGAGGCTGCAGTCCAATAGAGGTGATTCACTATAGCAGGCCTCCACAGCTGTAGTTGGTCACACTCTTTTGAAGCTGCATCTAAGGCCTTCCCCATACCTGTTTTAGAACAAATGGTATTAATTGATATGCACTAACAAAAACTGCTTCAAGGTTCCAACAATGGATACATACTTTTGGCAATGTGCCACACATCAAAATAATGCTGTGTCCCTTCAGGGCTCAGCTCCTCTCTCACCCATTTGGCAACCTAAGGAGAAATAAACAAGCTTTAGTGGATGATTGACCTGTGTGGCCCTCAGTGCATCAGCAAACCACAAACATCCAGCTTCAGTGCAATTCAGATATTTACATTCTATACTGCATTTTTATTGTAAATACCTGGCAGGTCCTTTCCCCTCAGCAGGCCAACACTGCGCTTGAGCCCTTCAAGCTCACACCATGAGCTGTTGGGGACCTCTGAGCTCTGCAACATGACATAACAGTGTAAGTGTAGAATGCTGGTGTTGTTGAAGGAGGCGTTTGTGAACCGACGCGTTGCTGGTCCAAGCATTACGATACACTATACTGTAGTTAGGCAATACACAAAGCTCTAAGCATCGTTGTACTAGTGGAAAGATGTTATATTAATATACAATCAGTTTACTAAATTGCAGAGTTCCTTTCTTTGTCTAATAACATCAGGTTTACCTGAACAAGCTGAACATCCACCACCTTGTTCACTCTGTCCTCGATCAGAGAGTAGGATCCATACTTTGCGCAGTGCACAGGAGAATCTGACCTGGAATTAAT
This sequence comes from Siphateles boraxobius, assembly GCF_051911475.1. Classification (NCBI taxonomy): domain Eukaryota; kingdom Metazoa; phylum Chordata; class Actinopteri; order Cypriniformes; family Leuciscidae; genus Siphateles; species Siphateles boraxobius. Next base: position 5,923,984 of record NW_027509188.1, read on the forward strand.
TACAAATTTGAATTAGGTTTCAAGTTTTTAATAACCAAGGTCTGTAAAGACCATCCACCATGTAATCTGAAAATGCCAAATAAAGCCACCCTACAGGATAACAAATAACAAAATCAAAATGTGCAACTGGTCTATGAGCTCTCACACTGGTTTACCTGCAGTCACCAGCAAGAACTAGCCCACCATCCATTGCCCGTAGGTCACTAAAATTCTTCGCTTGATCGTTTTGCCAGGCCTGAACGATTACTGGGATGGTGTAGCGGCGCTGATGGCGAAAGTAACTGCGCGCACTGATGCACTGCAGACCAAACAGAGTCAACATTCTTAATGTCTGGGTGGCCAAACATCCAGTGAAATGAATGGCCCCGCTTAACAGGAGGTTGCTGGTTGGCTTGTTCCTGTGGAGCATTGGCTGGTTTTGCCAGGATCAGAATCATTCAAACTACCAAAGCTACAGTATACAAAAATGAGCATTCAAAATAGTCTATGTTGGTTTTAAATGATCTCACTTGTGGTGGGGGTCACACGTGTAAGGTGGCTCATCAAACAAGTCCTCCTCATGCTCCTCATGCATCGGCTCTTCGGGCACCCATGATAAGTCACTGATGACAGAGGCATTATCACCATCTTCATCTGTCTGTTCAGGACTAGCGAGGGGAGTGGAGGTTTGTGGGCAGAATGATGTCTGTGTGCTCACACTGACCATCTTGGGCTTCAGGTTAACCTGCACAGCTGTGGAGAGGCAGTAAACACCCAAACATGTGACAATCGTGGCAAATCTGTTTTTTGGTGTAGGCTATGTATTAATTTAATCAATGTGTATGGAAATGTTCTGATTGCATAGATACTGGCAATGTTTTAGACTATATGATAATATCTGCCCCTTAAAATACCCAAGTTTTACCGTGAGACCATCGGGGGGGCTTCAAAGAACACTGTGTCCCAGCGTCAGAAATGGAGGAGGGCAAGGGCTGATCCCCAGTATAGACACTCTCCACAGTGTCTACACTGTCCACAGTCTCCTGCTGTGAGGCGTCTATCAACATCTTGCAAAAACAAATATGAAAAAGGGTCAGCAAAATGCAAGGGTGTAGTGGTGAAATAAGAGGTGGGTATACTATGAATACTTAGAAGTGGGTGCACAAGCACATTGCAGGAGCACATTTAATCATTTATTTTCAACTTGGAAGTACTGAGAATTATTTACTTATCTTTGAATAACCTATGGCACAGCCGTACCAAAATCAAAACAGGGCGAGTGGGTGAGAAAAATGCTAAGAGGCTACACAAGAGAAAAAAGGTTGGGAACCACTGACTTAGATTAAAGTACAGTGGACCCAGATATGCGATACTAAATGTTTTACTTGTGTTTAGCCTTCACTACAGCCCTGGCGACACGGTCACGGTCAAATATATGTGAAAGAGAACCGTAGCAGTCAAAAAACAAAACGCGAACACACCATTGCGAAAGCCGCTTGATCTGTTCCAAACACTCATGATGATATGGACTTTTACCTCAGGGCAATTTTGTTATTATTCTAATTTTTATTCGTGAAACACGAAATATGCTCTTCTAATGTCAGAGTGATCGTGCTTGTAAATTAGTGGAGGCTGTGTCAAAGGGAGCACGGTATACAAAATACACACAGAGCTAGCTAACACGCAGCTTGTAAACATTAACGTTAGCATGATGCTTACCGTGGCAATTTCTCGCTTGCGGCAGACGGTGTCTCTCGACCTCGGGACAGGGCAAGCAGAGAGGTTTGCGTTCACAGACGGCACGGCGGTAGGAAGTAATTTAGCACTTTTCTCACTCTTTAAACCAAGTGAGACCATCTTGGCGTCCCCTGAGTTGTAATCCTCCTCTTTGAAATGCGCGCTGCATATTCTCGAGTAGGTGGTGACAGAGCTAGCTGAAAAATCTGCCCGCCTAATCTTCACAAACTGCACCCAGCTTCGGAAGATCCCTTTGTCCTTCGGGAAGGAATGGACCCTATGTCCAGTTTTGCTGGAGTTCTTGCACCCGCCACAAACACAGTAATAAACCATTTTGACTAACGTTATTTATGATCTACTCTTTATCTATCTCTAAGCTATCTGTTATGCTATGCTATCTCTCACTATATATGCTATGCTTATCTATCTATCTATCTATCTATCTATCGTTATCTATCTATCTATCTATCTATCGTTATCTATCTATCTTTACTTATAAATCTGTCACTGTCACTCTTTCACTAGCTAGCTACTCCTCCTATCACTCTCCCTCAATGGTAAGGCGGGCCGTGGGCTTTCGTCTGTCTTCCAACAGTCAACGAGTACCTCATGTGACGTCATGGAATGCATTGTTGGAGAAATAAGAATCATCGCTAAGCTGTAGCTAAATGCTAACATATCACCTACTTTTCCGTATTATATTTTAATTTTTGAGTACCCTACAACATCAAATACAATGGATAACTGTTTAAATGTTTATTACCAACTAGAAAATTGCCAACAAAAAAAAAACCTGCAGCATGGCCTTTAAGTGGGGAGATTACACAGATGTGTTCCTCGACATCATTGGAGGTGAGAAGTCGCAAGCTCTCCATGGTATTCAAGGTTTTGTAGGAGATGGCGAGCCTTGGATTGAGGACGAGGAGGAGAATCTGCCAGTTCCTCCTGAGGTTGATCCAGAGAGCGTATTTATATTGAATCTCAGCTCTGTTCCTGAGGAAGAGGCTGGATCCTCATTGGTTGAGCCAGTGGTAGTTGCCACAGGATCTCAGAGGAAAGGCTTGAAGCGCCCTTCATCAAACAAAGATGATGATTACAAGGCACTTCTGCAAAAAGAGACTGAAAGGGCAGAAGCACAGCTTCGTCTGGCAGAGGAACAACTGACTTTGACCAAACTGCAGCAAACCAAGGCCAGACTTGAGATCCGCCACCTAAAGGCTACGCTTAGACAAGCTGATCTCTCCACATTAGATGAGGAAGTCTGAAATTACTGTGGAGTATTTGACATTAAGTCTTTTTTTAAAAATTCAATACATCTGTATTTGAAACTTGTTATAAATATCCTCAATGCACAGTGTTTGTGTTGTAGGTCTCAGATGAGCGGACTGCTGGAAGAGGATGGGGTGGGGTTTTTCTTGTTTTTAGTTATTTTTTTATGTGTGTTTTCATTTCAAATAAAAATAAACTTATATTGACTTATATTCTACATTGTGATTTTCTATCCTGTTTGAGCACTGGTTATCCAGATTTGGTGATCCTGAAAAGTTCCTATCCGGATCAGATTGATCCAATCCGATGTTGCTTTGAAAAACTGGCACAAAAGTAAGCTGGATTACGTGATCACGGATCGCAAAAAAAAGGATTACTAAATCCGGATCAATTTTATCCGGATTAAACCTTTTGAAAAACCGGGCCCTGGAGATGCTGCTTGGTACTCAAATTTAATGCTGCACACATATCCTAAAAGCTGCCTTAATCACTTTCATTATCTACTTTTCTCTCAAACATGGTAAATGGTATTCAAGATTTAAGTTAGTTCAATCTTATGTCATACAACATGAGTAAAACTGTTTGGTTTTGGTTTCTCAACACTAGCAGAAATAACAGTTGTTATATTAGGCTACTATTGTTATTATCAGTAACATATTCACAAACATTAGCATAATAAGTACTGATCAACTAAAATGATCACAAATAGCATAATAGTTCAATTATATATATATATACAGTGTATATATATATATATATATATATATATATATATATATATATCATTATATCATAATCATTTTGCTCCTCGAAATGAAACCAAAACCAACACTTCTGAGGTAAACTTTTCCAGGATTATTATTACTATTAGGCTATTATTATTCCTCACAGCGTAAAGTACATGAATCTGATGGATCACCTCAGATCATTTGCGTTTGAATAGCACCCGCTCTCCGTGGCCGTATTCACATTAGACTGACATCTCTCTCTTTTCATACAGATTACATAAACAGAGAATACTTGTTTTCATTTTGAATTAGATCATTTAAAAGAAGACACTTACATGTTTATAAAAATATATTGCTCATGCATGTATGACGAGTATTCGCTGAGTTTTGTTTAAGTGTATAGACGTGCTCCAGAAAAAAGTTCACGGAGACGGAGAGGCAGAAAGCACACCCTGTTTACTTTCTTTATTTTAAAAAAGCACAATGTTTTGTTTTGATTGTAAGTAGACACATAAAAAAGTAGACATCTTACAAATTCTAAATTTATGTTTTGTTTTTAAGTGGTTAAAGAGGTTCGTTGTGTTGCTTTGTGGCGCCAACACAACTTTACGGCACTCTTTGCATATGACCTGTTGTTGTTTTGTGTCACTTGCCTTGAACCCAAAATGCTTCCACACAATGGATGACGATCCGATTCTCAGGAAAAGCCCCTTTCCTCGCCTTCTGCTACATTAGACATTTTTTTGTTCTCTTTAAGTTTATAGCCTTATGACCGACTGCTATCTGTTAAGTTTATAGCCTTATGACCAACTGCTATCTGTTAAGTTTATAGCCTTATGACGACTGCTATCTGTTTTGGAATATTCCTCACGTTACTCTGTGACTGTCAACATCTAGAAACTAAGCTGCGCGGTGCAGGGAACAACTCTGATTGGCTCATGGGGGCACGTGATCAGACAGTGGTTTACGGAGCGCTAGATTGGCTTCACAATAAAAAAAACGTTGATACGGAGCGTTCTATGAACGCAATGACGCATTTTAAATATCGCTCGATCACGCGAATTTGATCGTGGGAAGCCAAAATCATGATCGTGATTAAAATGCGATTAATTGTGCAGCCCTATGTTCACTTATGATATAACCGAGAGAATACTTGCTGAGACAGGTATTTTGACACAATTTTGTGTGTATGTGTCCGTTCAAGCTCAAGTAGATGCAAAAGAGGAATCAATTTGGTGTTTGAGTGCTGTCTGAAAGGTGCTTCTCTCTCTCAAATTCAAGTGAGCTTTAATGGCATTACAAATTGTTCATTGTATTGCCAAAGCATTTATAAGAGCATTGGGGGAAAATGAACAAAGTAGCACAAAGACTGCATTGAACAAGTGTGGAAGAAGTGAACAAGTGGATTGGGGTCTTTGTACTTTCAGTGGTGTACACAAACTTTCTTTGCATTTGTGTGTACAAGAGTTTGTGTGAGTTCAATTGTCTTTGTGTGTCTATGTGAGTAAAGGGGCGCTTCACTATTAGGCCAACTCTTGCCTCTTTTGTGGCAGGAATTGAGCTTGTGCATCATTCTTCAATTTTTTTAAGTTCGGACAAATAACTCCAAATTTAGAAAATAAGTGTTTCTCGAATTTCAATATAGTTAGGGCATGTGGTTAAGAAGTGTAGGTCTGTTTGTACTACTACTTGGCTCTGTCTCTCACACACACACACACGACATTCTCGTCGCTTGATAAACTTAAGATTGAGCCACTGTAGTCACTTGGACTATTTTAACGATGTCTTTAATAACTTTTCTTGGCTGGCAAGTTTCAATCCCCTAAGAAGCCTATGGAGGAGTGATCTAGCTCTCAGATTTCATCAAAAATATCTTTATTCATGTTCCAAAGATGAACGAAGGTCTTACGAGTTTGGAACAACATGGGGGTGAGCAATTACTGACAGAATTTTCATTTTTGGGTGAACTAACCCTTTAAGTCATTAAACTCAAGTTCATTTAAGTGCTTACCTCTGCTGCGGCTGTTAGTCATTCTCCATTCAGCGTCAAACAGCGCGTCGTGTCTGTTAGATCACAACACTGGAGTAGAGAACGATTTAATTGGTCTTCACGTGCACATTAACTGAAATTTAAAACTGTTAAAAGGCTCAAACTAATGAATAAATAAAGAAATACATGTATATCTTACTTTTGTGCTTTGAACTTTTCAATGCAAAGTGCTGTGCGCCGTGACTCCATGTTGCTTCAAACACATCATTCTGCGCACGGGATGCGCATAAGTGTTTCGTGCCGCTCTGAATTGGAGCCTTTCATATTACAATACTTTTTGCGCAATGGCAGTTTATTGATAGCCTTAGTTGTTCTGTCCAATCTATGTATCATATGTTGCTGCTTCATTGAAAAGTTGCACTTAAAATTTTAAAAGAAATGTCTTTTAATTATATAGTATATATTTTGTCTGTATGTTGTTTTGCAAAGTAAGGAAAATAATGTTTAAGTCAAGCTTTGATGCCTTTAACAAAAGAATAATCAGTCTCTTCCCCACAGTGAGGCATACAGATACAGTTTATTAGGTAATTCGGCACTGTTTTTTAAATTTTTATTTTAGTATTGGATCGGATCGGTACTCGGTATTGGCCAATACTGAGTCCCAGGTATTGGAATCGGTATCAGAGGCAAAAAAGGCAGATCATGCCACCCCTACTATGGACGAGGCTGGAACAGATCCAGAGGCGTTTGGGGATCTGTGCTGTGGCCTGCAAGCCACTAAGTCAACCGCACAGGCTATCGGCAGGGGCATGGCTAGCCTTATTGTGTTAAAGAGCCATCTTTGGCTGAACTTCACCGAGATTAAGGACGCTGACAGAAGACTTTCCTGGATGCGCCTATCTCCAACACCGGCCTCTTCGAGCCAGCGGTCAAGGGTTTCTCTGAGAGGTTTACTGAGGCGTAGAAGTCATCGCAAGCCATGCGATACTTCTTATGTTTTTACAGCGACCCAAATAAAGCACAAAAAGGACACTTTACTGTCTATACCCCCATTAAGGTCCGCCCAATGTGCCCGCTGTAAAGCGCGCTCCTCTAGAGGTGAAGCCATAGCAACGGCAGCTCAGTTAGAGCGAATAAAGAGTGTCTCAATGACAGCCCCCTTTTCAGTTCAGGTGGCTTGAATTGTTCATACATCAGTCGCAAAGCTACATGGTCCTACCATTCGGCCTGTCGCTAGCACCTCGTGTCTTCACGAAATGCACGGATGCCGAGCTTCTCCCCCTGAGACAACGGGAAATGCACGTTTGAACTACCTCGACGATTGGCGTGTTCTAGCGGTAATCAGAGGGCAAGATGTTAACTCACAGATCATTTATCCTCAGTCATTTGTAATGCCTGGGGCTCAAGCTCAATTTCACGAAGAGCGCACAGTCCCCCGCTGAGGGGACAATCCGTGGGCCTTCAGTGCCCCAAAGGCGTGAGAGCCAATTCAAGCAGAGACATGGCCTCCTCATGGGCCTGGTCTAGCGGTGTACCAATGGAAGACATTTGTGCGGCGGCAGGTTGGTCCTCACCGTCCACTTTTGTTAAATTCTGTAACCTCTAGGGCCCTGCTTTGCAAGCACGTAATCTCTCTGTTTAGGGTTTTCGGGCTAAGGCACGAAAGCTCTGAAGCATTTGCCTATGTCGGGTTCAAGTCTCCCCATAACATACAGGTTTGAGCTTACAGTAAAGTATACTCCATCATAAGGGCCTGTGGGTTCTCTCGCCCAGGGGAGTTCATAGCTTCTATCCGATGCTATTGGCCTTGCGCGTATGCTCAAAGCAATAATATAGGGTGAAGTGATGGTGATAGCATGGTGTTTTACGATGGGTTCCCATAGTTTCTAGCTAGACGCAGCACTCGTTCCCTATTCTCAGGGAACCAAGGTTATGTTAGATACATTTACATTAGATACATTTACACCGATACATTTCTAACAATTGCATCTTAACTGTTGATCTGAATGAGTGTGTATCTCGATCAGGGTGATCCAATCCAATTTTGCTTTGAAAAACCAGCACAAAATTAAAATGGTACCAGATCCTGGATGGCAAAACGTGGGATTTCCAAATTCAGATTTTTCTGATCCAGATTAAACTTTTTGAGCAAAAAGTTGTTGCAAACAAACGCTCCAGATTATTCTGATCCAGATTAAACTTTTTGAGCAAAAAGTTGTTGCAAACAAACGCTGTTTTATTCCTCGTCCCCCGGGAATAAGATCTAGTTGTATGTTGGTTTTGACGCTGTACATGTGTAATTGTTTTGTTGTCTGTTGCTTTGTGCCATTAAACTGATGTTAATTTGCATTTTTCTCTTTTCGCCTTAGACCTGATGGTGCTGAAAAAGGAGAATGAAATACTGAATGAAATGGAAGAGAAAGATCAATATGAGAGTCATGATTTCATAACAAGAGAAAAAACTTATAGTTGCTCACAGACAAAAAAGGCTTCCTCACGAAAAAGGGCTAAAAATACAGAAATTAGAAGTAAATTCACCTGCCCACAGTGTGAAAAATGTTTCAACCAACGTGAAAATCTTCTAGTCCACATGAGAATTCACACTGGAGAGAAGCCATACACCTGCCAACAGTGTGGAATGCGTTTCTCTCAAAAAGTACACCTTGACAGACACCTGAGAGTTCACACTGGAGAGAAGCGTTGTATCTGCAAACACTGTGGAAAGACTTTTGCTGAAAAAGTAAGCCTTAAAAGACACATGAGAGTTCACACTGGAGAGAAGCCTTTCTCCTGCCAACAGTGTGAAAGGAGTTTCAGTTGTAAAGGAAACCTTAAAGTCCACATGAGAACTCACACTGGAGAGAGCCCTTTCACCTGCCAACAGTGTGGAAACAGATTCACCTTAAAAGGAAGTCTTAAAAAGCACATGAGAACTCACACTGGAGAGAAGCCTTACACCTGCCAACAGTGTGAAATAAGTTTTACTCTGAAAGAAAGCCTTAACAGACACATGAGAATTCACACAGGAGAGAAGCCTTACACATGCCTTCACTGTGGAAAGCCTTTTACTGAAAAAGGAAGCCTCGACAGGCACATGAGAGTTCACACTGGAGAGAAGCCTTACACCTGCCAACAGTGTGGAAAGAGTTTTACTCAAATTGGAAACCTTAAGGTCCACGTGAGCGTTCACGCTGGAGAGACGCCTTTCACCTGCCAACAGTGTGGGAGAAGTTTCAATCGAAAAGGAAACCTTAAATGCCACATGAGAATTCACACTGAAGAGAGCCTTTTCACCTGCCAACAGTGTGGAATAAGTTTCACTCAAAAAGGAAGCTTTAACAGACACATTAGAATTCACACTAGAGAGAAGCCTTACACATGCCAACAGTGTGGAAAGTGTTTTGATCAACATGAAAAACTTAAAGTCCATATGAGATTTCACTCTGGAGAGAAACCCTACGTGTGCACTCAGTGTGGAAAGAGTTTCACTCAAAAACGACACTTTAAAGTCCACTTTAGACTTCACACTGGAGAGCAACCCTACACATGCCCTCAGTGTGGAAAGAGTTTCAATTCAAAACAACACTTTAAAGACCACATTAGAATTCACACTGGAGAGACGCCTTTCACCTGCCAACGATGTGGAAAAAGTTTCAACCGAAAAGGAAGCCTTAACAGGCACATGATAGTTCACACTGGAGAGAAGCCGTTTATATGTGGTCACTGTGGGAAAAGTTTTAGGTATAAAATAGCCCTTAAGTACCACATGAGTATTCATGTATAAGATAATTTTTTTTGTATGTCATCAGTATGGAATGAGTTTCACTAACAGGAAACCCCTTATGTTTGAGAGATTGTATAATGTGCTGATTATTGTTATGGTACTAAATCACCTTAGAAGGCCGAATTCCCAATTAATGTCCAGTGACTATGAGAGGAGTAAAGAAGCCAGAGTTAAGAATTTGAATCAATGTATGGATTAGCCAAATGAAGAATGAACCAGTTACAATTTTACATGTTAACAGAAGTATAAATCTGTATCAAATAAAATATATAAAAGTGTGTAGGCCTTTGCAAAATAATAAACACAATATAACAGAAAGAGGCTTTTGATTCAAATATGCAGAGACGTGGAGATCTGGCAATAGCCGCTTTTCCATTGTCGCGCCAGTGCGAGCCTGGGCTTTCAACGGACCAGTCGGGGCTAACAGCCTTTGTCCTGTAGCACTGAGCCCAAAATCACACTGTTTCCGACTTTCCACCGTCGGGCAAGAAGCTCTGCAGTTCTTTACTAAAACCATTGTTTTTACTAAACATCACACAACCCCATCATTTCACCAAAAAAGGGAGGTTTTATCAGACTGGAAACTAGCGAGATATCAAAATTAAAGTGATGAATGTATGTCTTCTTGTTTTTTACTTAAAGATTTAAAATCCAGGCATCGATGTTTTACCACAGTTTTACAATAAAAAATGATACATTGATATAATTAGTTTGTGTCAGGATTGAACAGTAATGATACAGAAATAAAGTGTTTTTTACTAATATTTCACAAAAGAGGAAGGACACGTACTTATTCAGTCGTGTCTATTTCTGTTTATTTGAAGTCACAGGACAGCTTAAAACTATTATGCACATTAAAAAATATAGAGAAAGGTCAATTCTATCATTTTTCCACCATCTGAGAAACTTTGAGCGCTGTTTACTTGGTAACAGTTAACGTTTTGCACCAGATATAAATATATTTCTGTCTTTTGCTGTGATCAGAATCAACATCGGATCACAAATGGAAGTTATTTCAAACACTCACTGCTGTCTGAAAGGGAGTTTTGAGTTAAAATTATTTTAAATGTCTTTCATGCTGATGTTACTGGTAGCTATAAATGAAATGATCCGTGGCGCTGACCCTCTCCAGACTCGGACAAACTCTGCCTTTGTTCATGTCCGCTCCTCAAGCCCGAACTGGCCCGATTTGGACCAGGGTGTTCGGTGGGCCAAAAAACCCTGGCTGTTGCCCCAGAGAAAGCCCCGATGAGGCCTGATCAAGAATTGAGTATTTTAAATGAGCAACTGCATGCCCGAGGTCAGTAATTTACATACATAACATACACCCAAACCCACAAATGATTACTGCAGTTTTTTGTAGAAGTAATGCAGCAGTTTTTGTTACATGTAGAAAACTGCAGTATTATGGCAATACAGCTGAAGTATAAAATACTACTGCAACAGCCAAGGTAGTATTACATTCATTCTCAAACTGCAATGGAACAAAAGCTGAGGCCCTTTTTTTTTACAGACAGGGCATTGATTAAGCCAGTAGTAGGCCTTAATGCATACTAGTTAAACTAGAACATTTAAGTACCTTTCATGAACGTGGCTTAAAATAGGCTTAGATATTCAGAAATATCAGTTAAAGGGGCCCTATTATACTTTTCAACTTTAGTTAGTGTGTAATGTTGCAGTTTGATGCACAGTGGTTTCCTGTCTGCCTGAGTGAATTGCGCTTGTAACTCCATATAGATTTGTTTTTAAACTCTTATTTTCCTCTTGTTTATATTGCATATAATTTAATCATCACAATAGATCTGATATTATCTAACATTGTGTCTCGCTGATCTGACATCACTAGCTTTAAGTGCTATTGCTAGCATAATGTGCTAGCATTTTGCTTGCCTGTTCACCTGCCATCCGTGCTTGCCGTTTTTTTTCTTTTGAGCCTTTTACATGTCCATCAAACAACTGTTGAGTTGGATCAGTCAACAAACCCGGTGAGTCATGTCATCTCCTGTTATTGTCATTTTCATTGCCTGCCACATGTATAGTATAGCCTTCTTGTCAGCAGTGAGGGCTACACAAATGATAAATGCAGGGAGATAGTCAAGTTGACGGAGAAGATTTCAGAGCTAGAGACACATCCAAACTTTAATCGAGAAAAGTAAGAATGCAAGGGCTTTAGATACTGCTTAAGATGCGAGCAGCTGTACATTGTTCAGTTCTGGCTGTAGACCCCTCGCAGCAGGTCACCACTCAGCAAATCAAGCTGAAAGTGCCATAGTGATTAGTGATTCTTTTACACAGATGTGAAAATAGAGACACCAGCCACTATAGTCACATATTTGACAGGAGTCAGAGGGCCTGACATCAAAGCAAATTTAAAAGTGCTAATGCTAACAGTAAATTCTCTAAGATTATTATTCACGTCGACACTAATGCTGCATTCACACCGGATGCGAATAGCGCGTCAGGCGCAAGTGATTTCAATGTTAAGTCAATGCAAAGACGCGTCATGTGCGTAAAAAATTCCTGCGGCGCGAATGAGGCATGGAGCGCGGCACGGTAGACGCGAATACGCCTCATTGGCGCGAATTGAGCATCTGGCAAGTTACGCGCGAATGGTGCATTTTGTGCATTCACGTGTTTGGTCAAAGCAAGACCAGGAAGAAGATTAATAAAGACATTTCACTGACGTAAGAAACATGCTTTATTACATGGCTGCAAGTGTGCCAACATTTCACACAACATAATTTTACACGTGTCGAACTTTAACCTTTAGAAAAACGGCTCAAACATTGGGCAAAATTGAACACGGCTGGTTAAATCTTGTTACTTCTTTCTGTCACCGCCACCCATCCTCTCTGGTGCATATTTCAAGTATTTGGCCATGTATTCGTCTACTTTTGTTGTAGCTGTATCAAATGAGCTCAAGACAGCGTCTGATGAGGGGGAGGGGAGGGGAGGGGGGGGGGCAGATCAGTATTAACAAACACTAACTTCTCAAATTAAAATATTTTGCAAATATCAACTTTTGTGGCATTGCCAATGTTTCAAGTATATAAATTAGTATTTATCAACGTGCAAGGTCATTGATAATCATGTGCTTAGGTGAGCAACAAAAGGCAGTTGGTAGTAACCAGTGCTGCCGTGCCGGTAGAGAAGTTAGTCTAGAGTACGGCTGGGCGATATATCGCATCACATTGTTATGCGCATCTCGTCAGTAAAGCCGGTTCCTTGATTAATAATAAATCGCCTTCACCTGCTTTTAGATGGAGCGGCATTTACTACAAAGAGCCGTAGTTAACTGACAAGCTGAGCCATATCGCATTAATATCACAGACATATCACTAGCGATAATTAATGCGATATCGCTCAGCTTGTCAGTTAACTACGGCTCTTTGTACTGTTGTGAACTTTTTCTTTGTAGAAAAGTTAGAAGCTCAGACCAGGAGACGGTGGAAGTTTTCCAAGCAGAAGTTCTTTATTGCTTGTCGTTGCTGCAGTCATTCCAACATCGTCTGACTTCTTGAGTCAAACATTGTAATATATATACATTATAAGAGGGAGGGATTACATTGTGATTGTGGAAACTCGTATACAAGTTTAGGAACCTGTATTAAAAGAGAGAGGGAAAAACTTATTCAAACCCCAGGAGTGACAGGACTCTCGCTTGCTAAGACAAAAGCTCGCGAGAGTCTCCAAGAGTTTCATTAACATGTTTTATTTAACTTACAATAGAAAGAAAACCCGTCTGACAGCTGTATATTGAGACACAGAATAAGACAGGAGTTTCGTGCTCCACAGCTGAATGCTAAATTCAATTTACAGAACTTTCTCAGTTTATATATGAAACTAAATTAAACATTTGACAAAGTTGTATTCCTTCAGTACACAGCAAAAACTCCAGTGTTAAATTAACACTCCTGGGAGTGTATATGAGTATATGAGTCCACAAGAGTGTTAAAGTTAATGAGATAATTAAGTGATTAATTGAGTGATAATTGAGCATTATTGAAGACACCTAAAGCAGAATCACTGAAGGAGAAAATCTAAAATTGTAAGCCACCGTTATGGCGATCATTGTTTGCTTTAGTTGGACTCTTGACCCTTATATTATTAACTTTAGATTTTGTTTGGCTGTTGTATCCGAGTCAAAACTGCCAGATGAACAAAGAAAAAAAGTGATCTAATGGTGTTGGTTGTATTATGACATTCATCATTTGAACTTTATGTTTGTGATTTATGCTGTTGGAGCATAACTGTGATTCTGCATAAATATCCAGAATTTTAGATTTAATATAAAGGATTTCTTAAAACTTGTTTAAAAAAAAAAAAAACTTTCTTTTAGGCACACACAGACGTCAAGATTCAGTCAATGCATCCCAACAATGGTGACGAGCAGAATATTCAATTAGGAAAAGTAAATTACATAGACAATTCAGATCATAATTTATTCATACCGCAATGCATGATGGGAGCCATTAATGAGTTGTGATTGGTGGCAGCCACTGCAACATGCATTATTATTGTCACCATTGTTGAGATTCTCAGGCTGATTATTGATGTCTGTGTTTCTAAATAAATTCATTTGAAAGTGTTTTGATCAGAACAACATTTATTACATATTTTGGATTATAAGAAAAATACTGATAATCATATGCTGTAGAATCACAAAGCTGTTGCTAACAAGGTAAACCAAACTATCTCAATAAGTTTAATTTTTCGGATCACAGCATGATTATGCCAAAACATAACCAACACTATCAGATCACACTTTTCTTTGTTTATTTGACTGTTAAATCAATAACAGCAGACAAACAAAATTTTAATTGAAAGTATAAGGGTCAAGAGTCCAACTAAAGCAAACACTGATAACCATAACGGTGGCTTACAATTTGTGATTTTCTCCTTCAGTGATTCTGCTTGTTAACATCAGGTGTCTTCAGTAATGCTCAATCATCACTAAATTAATCACTTAATTATCTCATTAACTTTAACACTCTTGAGTGTTAATTTAACACTCATATCTGCATCATATCTTCCATCTGAAATTTCAGGTGAAGGTGATTTACTACTAATCAAGGAACCGGCTTTAGGTGTCAGAGGTGTCTGCGGGGGTACGCCGTCGATTCGACGCAGAAGCATAAAACAGGCTTTACAGTGCATCCACAGGGCTCCAGCAGAGAAAAGGTAGTATCTCAACAGCGTTGCTGTATACTCATGGAACTCAAGCAGAGGGGATGATCAATGTTTCAATGTTACAGTGCATTCACAGGGCTCCAGCAGAGAAAAGGTAGTATCTCACCAGCGTTGCTGTATACTCATGGAACTCAAGCAGAGGGGATGATCAATGTTTCAATGTTACAGTGCATTCACAGGGCTCCAGCAGAGAAAAGGTAGTATCTCACCAGCGTTGCTGTATACTCATGGAAATCAAGCAGAGGGGATGATCAATGTTTCAATGTTACAGTGCATTCACAGGGCTCCAGCAGAGAAAAGGTACGTATCTCACCAGCGTTGCTAAGAAGAAATAGAAAGCACATTCAATACTTCACCCCCAGCAGAGTTTCTCTTCATTGATGGTATACACAAAGATCGACGTGTTGGCGATCCAGGCCCACCACTACCTCAGCCAGCACCCCAAACTCGTGCTCGATTTCAATCTTCACCCAAACAAACGTGGAAGGACATGGAAAGTACTGCACAACACCGCACTCACACAGTTAAGGCCTAGACGGGAGGCTCCGCCCACCGATCATGTTGAAACTCCGTGGGAATCAAAGAGCAACATATTAAACACATCCGAATGCAGCAAACCCATCCATTCCAATATTAATTCGCCCCCGATGTTCACTACAAGCATCAATTGTGCAGAAATTCAGTCCCCAAAGTCACTTATCTCTCTCTTCCAGCCGACTCCAGCCTGTTACAAGTATCCTCTGCCCAGCTTCCAACCGCCGTCACACCTGCTTTGTGAGTCCCGCTAGGCCCCAGCACAACGTGACCAGATCTCACCCGTCCAACGGCTCGACCGGAACTCAAAGTAGAACCCCCCCCCCCCCCCCCCCCATACCAAAGTAAGGTGATACTATTTATCCTCTCTTCCATCGACGCGTGCTCCAAACACAGCTCCCCCTTATGGTCCAGCACCGATTTCTAATTACTGGTGATGAGTTCCGTCATTGCTCGCTACAACCGGAACTTCCTGGATCCCGCACCGGAAGTCTTCCCCTCCGGAAACTCCGGCTCCCATCAGCGTTCCGATCCAGGAATTGGTCACCCGTGACACTTGCAAACATCGAGCGCTTGGACCTGTGCATGTGTGGATACAAACACACACACGCACGCTAAAACACACAAAGTATTTTGAGTATTACACACATTCTTTTTCACAGAGAGAAACTTGATCCTACTCTGAACTGCATCTAATATCCATTCATCCATCTGACATTCACTTGCATGCACGCACACACACTTCGCACCCATAATTCAAAACAATAATCTGATATGATTACAATATTACAGTGAAAGCTAGAGTAAAGTTTTATTCTAAGAACAGTTATTTTTATTTGTGGGTTAGTTGATACTTTGAGGTAAGTTTTATTCAACATGAAACACAAATAGTTCTGTTGTCAACACCCCCCCCCCCCTTTTTTTTAAAGAAAGGTGACCTCTCAAAAATACTAAGTGTATGACATCCCTGACTACAGCATTAATACACTTTGCTGCTAATATAAATGGTACGCTTCAAAAATCAATATATATGTATATATATATATATATGTTAATTTTTTTTATAGATGGAGTACTGTTTTATACTGTTTTTTGTAAGGGAACAGAAAAACAGTTGAAAGTAAAGGTGGTTAGAGGTGCTGCAGAAGCAGACAGCATTTTTAAAGAATTCCATGCCAGTGAGGCAAGTGGGGGCATAGTGGCAAGGAGAAGACAATGCATGCCATTTCTAATAGATATTATTGGCCTGGGATGTCAGTTGACATCAAAAACTGTGTGACTTTGACTGACATTTTGGTAAATTGTATAAACAGTGCCAGTTCCTATAAAAAAAGTATGAAATAATTACTGAATAATGTTTTTTATTCCTCTCTTCAGATTAAACTGTGTTTTGCGTGCTAGGCAAATAGACCTATCAAACGCCAGGAAGAGTACACTCCAATAATTGTGTCTTCTTCTTCTTTTTCTACAAATGTTGTCCAAAAATACATTGCCTGATTTGTTTGTGTAGGTGACTGAACCATGGTCGTTGTTTGGCATGGACTTAATTGGGAAATTGTCGATTACTTCAAGTAGGAATCAGTACATTTGTGTACTTATAGACCACTTTACAAAGTGGGTGGAGGCTTATCCACTTGTCTCCAAAACAGCCGAGGAGGTTACAACGTGCATTGTGAAAATGTTTTATCGTTTCGGGGCGCCGAAAAGAATACTCACAGACCATGGCAGGGAGTTTGTGAATCAGGTTTGTATTTGCACTTGCTAAACTGTTTACTTTATTATTAATGTTTTTATATATTTTTTTATTATACCAATACATTTATTTTCTCCAGGTCAACAAAGAAGTTTGTATATTGTTCGGTATACAATGCAGTCTTTGTTCACCGTACCATCCACAAACCAATGGGTTAGTGAAACGAATGAATGGCACAATACAGAGGTAAGATTAGTAATTGTAAAAGTAAAAGTATTTATTTGTCCATTTCTCGGGTATCATTGAATTGCATTTATGAGCCATAAAAACTTGTATGAAATATAAGGGTTTTCTTTTTTTGTAATATTTGTATTTATTGCGGTGGTGGCTTGACTGAGAGAGTTTTGTGCATACTCAGCCAAGGGTAGGTATTTGTTCCAGCTGTGCTGATGGTTGTGGCTATATGACCTAAGGTAAGTCCAAACTCTTGTATCTTGCACTCAGTTTATCCACTTGATTGTGGATAGTACTCTCGATGGTCGTAGTGGAAACGGCTATCGTTTGTTGAGAAAGTTGGAAGCAGTTCTTAAAACAATGTGGTCCAAGATAAGCTTTCTCCCGTTGACCAGTTGGTCTGAGGTGAGTGGATTAGCATCCATGGGAATCCCAGGATGTTGTCAGTGGTGGAGCCCTCCAGTACCAGAAAGGAAATCTCCACTTGATGTAGTACGCCAACTTTTAGAGTGAGAGTGGGTGTGCAGTGAGTGATCACCCCTGGTCCCAGCGACTTACCCAGGATCTTGTGGATATATAAAACATTCTGGCAGGGGATTTCCTCAAGTTTCCAGCGGAGCCTATGTCAATGAGGGCCTGAGCTGTTATGGAACATCGAGGGCTAGTTACTGATGTAGTTTTTGTGTGAGAGGAAATTATTGGTGGTCGAAGAGGATGAATGTAACAAATCAAGTTGAGATGACCTTCAGCTCCAAATTACAACCACAGATGGTTACTGATGCATCATTGGCATTCAGATTGAGACAGATGGTAATAGTCAATTTGCATGGTGAGGTGTGCGGAGATTGCAGATTAGTAAATTTACTTTGGCAGGCTGTGATACATTGTGCCACCTGGATAGATCATGGCATCATTATATAGGGCAATTTGCAGCCTCAGAGAGGGTTTGAGTCCTTGATGATAGCCGTGATAAGCTTATTCAGCCACAGACAAATTTCCTTGCTTCAGATGAAATAGTTGATCATGTACTGAAGACAGCGTTAGCAGGTGCATCTGGTGCTGATGGCATGGTTGAATTTGTGACAATTATATACATATTACAATTATATTATATTTTTTGAGTTATGAACCAAGGTAATTTATTGTTATTCATGTAATTTTTTCCTTACATAGTTTTAGCAGGCATCAATGCAATTTGGTCAGGTAAAAATGTTTGTGTCCTGATGGCCAAAATTGGGCCATACATAAATTTTGCCATGTAAAATATCAAACCTTGCACCTGGCAGGGAAGTGGAGAGCGAGGTACAGTATTCAGCATTTTCAGTCTGAAGAATACTCTGTGCTATTGGTCTTTTAGGGTTTAGATACTTTTTATTCAACATGAAAAATTTATAAAATTATATATATATATATATTCAGTGATGTGAATAAGTTTGGACACCCATGCTAAAGTTGCCTAAAAATAGGAATAAAAAATCATCTTTTGGAAATTGATCTTAATGCCTTAATTAAAAAAATGTGGAAAAATCCAACCTTTAAGGACACCAATTTTCTTTGTGAGTGAATAATGTATCATAAATAAATAAATGTTCTTCCTCAAAATACAGGGGGCATAAGTCAGGACACCCCTACATTAAACTCCCATAGAGTCAGGCAGATTTTTATTTTTAAAGGCCAGTTATTTCATGGATCCAGGATAATATGCATCCTGATAAAGTTCCCTGTCACAGATGATACAGGAGTCAGACTGGTGGTAAGTGAAGTAGTTTATTTCACAGGTTTTGCAGAAGCAGTCAGAGATATGGTGAGTATGAAGACAGATGATATTTGAATGGTAACTTAACTGAGGATTAACTAGAGTCTCTTTTGTAGATGCAGGTAAAGGATCCCAGGGACGGATGCAGAGGAATGGTTGAAGGCTGGAGTCAAGAACTGAAGGCAAGGATTGCACAAGGTCCAAATGGAAGACGTGTAAGTAGCAGGTAAGTATCGAGGGAGAATCTGTGGGTCATGTGTTGTCACGAGACCAGACAAAGACTGAGTGCAGGGGAGCTGAATATAAAGGAACCAGTGATGATGAGTGCAGGTGACGGTGATTAGAACTCAGGTGAAAGTGAACGAGTGGGCGGAGTGAGTGAATGAGTGGGAGGAGTGGATGAAGCTGGCGGAATCCTGACATTCCCTTGGCCTTTGGAATTAAAATAGACCCACATCATCACACACCCTTCACCATACCTAGAGATTTGCATGGTGTTACTTCAGTTAGGCTAATAGCTGGTTTGATTTGCATTGAGAGATTATCTTATGGAAAGTGCCTCATGCCAATCTCTCTATGGTGAAGGGTATTTGGTGATGTGGGGATATTTTAATTTAGAACATTTATTTATTTATGATACATTATGCATACTCAAAGAAAATTGGTTTGCTTAAAGATTGGATTCCTCATTTTTCTAATTAAGGCATTAAGATCAATTTCCAAAAGATGATTTTTTATTCCTCTTTTTATGCAACTTTAGCATGGGTGTCCTAACTTATTCACATCACTGTATATATATATATGTAGCAGGGTGAAGTGTATCAGTGTTGGTTATTGGCCAGTGTCAGGTAAGAACATTGAACCTATCGGCAGTTAGATGTCAGGGTATAAAATGGGGAGGGTTGTTGTCATTTGGGATGCGTTGTCACCTGTACCGCCCCTTTCCGGAAGTTGCTACTTCTGAATGAGATCGTATCTGGAGTGCCGTCTCTGCGTTGTGCTGCTGTGCATGGGCTGTCCCTGGCTTTGAGGTTGGTGCGTTTACGATGAGGATTTTCTTGTTAATGGGATGGTTGCTTATTATCTCGAGTTTTTGTGTAGCTCATCAACGAACAAACTGCATGCTATGGTCAACGACCACGTATAGTACCACGTTGTCAACATTCGGTACGTACAAGAGGCATTTGCGCGGTTTGTTTCTTTTATTTTTTGTTTGTTAGTAATTCTGTTTTATGTTCGACAGGTTGAGTAACAATCAAGGGTTTCATCTGATTTACGGGACGAGATGCGTGTCTTTCTGTAACGCACTGCTGTCTTGCATGGGCTGTCCCTGGCTTTGAGCTCATCAACGAACAAACTGCATGCTATGGTCAACGACCACGTATAGTACCACGTTGTCAACATTCGGTTGAGTAACAATCAAGGGTTTCATCTGATTTACGGGACGAGATGCGTGTCTTTCTGTAACGCACTGCTGTCTTGCCTGGGCTGATTTGCGTCTTTTTGGTTGGAGCGAACTTGAACTCTCATAACAGCGAGTCGGGACGATTGCTCGCTGAGGCGTGAGCATTTATGTGGAAGCTTGTCCTCTCGCTGGTTTCCTCTGCTCTTTGAGTGTACGGCCGATCGTGGCCTGTTTGTTTCATTTTGATTTGTTTCTTGTTTTGCTCCGAATTGTAATTTATATATTTTTTTGTTATTTGTCTTGTGCTCATTTCTGCGTATTTTGCGATATCATTTATTTTTCTTTTGTTTAGGCTTAAGTTTGGTTGAGTAACAAAACGAGACTGAAATTAATATATTGTTTTGTTTCTTATTTTTATTTTGTTTGTGAACTGAAGATTTCTTTTTTTTGGCGCTGGCTTTTGCCAGTTAATCAATGTTTATTGTTGGAGACTTTTCTTTTTTTTATAAACAGCGTGACGAAGAAAGTTTATATAGAGGAGGGGTTTAGCCGCTGTTTAACGGGGTTCACATTGAGTGCTGTGCATTGAGTGACCTGACTTCACCAGAGTGGGTGTGTAGATCTTAATTGTGTTGCATGAATTGAGGGTTACAGCAGGCCATCTCCCTTCCAATTAAACTTTCTTGTGTAATTGTTTTTTTTGTATTTATTTATTTATTCCGAAGTTTTGTGGAGTATTGTTTGTTTTCTTCTTTCTTTTTGACATGTGAATATTGAGCCATTGATGTTAATCTAAGTGTTGATTTTAACTTTTGTATTTGAATAAAGCTGCTTCATATTTGATACTCCCTGGCCTATGTCTCTCTGCTCACCCATTTCTTTTGGTTACGAACCTGTGTGCTCCCTGTTTCAGGGTGAAGTTCCCGGTATATACCGGGTGGCGTAGTCGACAATTATCTAATTGTTTCATACATTTCCCTCAAGTACCTGATGCTAATTGTTTCATACATTTCCCTCAAGTACCTGATGCAACTGGCCACATATATATATATATATATATATATATATATATATATATATACTACAGGGCTGTTGAATGCTTGATTCTGATTGGTTGAGAACGTTCTAAGGTGTGTAATTATTTTCAGGGAAACGCACGGCTAAAGTAGTTCCAGGCTGGTCTTGACCGCATTACAGTTCCATATCACTTCGCGTAGTCAACTGTAATAACGGAAAAAAGGATACAATTCATAACAAGAAGTGACAGGGACAAATCCACTTCAACTTCAAGAGGGAGAAAAAAAAAGACAGACTATTTAGATTTTCCGGAAGTAAATTTTAATATTTATGGTGAACATAAACATTTTAACAACTGGGCGACCGCAGTGTTGGATAGAGTGTTGGATATGAAAAAACAAATAAACGGAAGAGGACATCAAAGGCAGCCGGCAACAACAAAAGACATAAAACAATCAGCGAAGAACAGCTAGACCGACTCGAGGGCGAAAAACCATTGACGACGGGCCGTTGAATTATTAGAAAAATAATGCACACCCGAGGTGTAACGGCCACTCCGCTTCGCGTTTAGAAAAAGGAGTTGGTCAACATGCTCAGATGTTAAAGTGCTCCTCTGGGCCGTTACTATATCTCCTGCAGTGGAGAACACCCTTTCAGCAGACACACTAGTGGCTGGAATGCTCAGGTATCTTTTAGCGAGTTTGGCTAGGTAAGGATACATTGTCTCATGAGCTTTCCACCAGTTGAGGGGGTTTTCTTCTAGTGGTAGTGGAGAAGCCTCCTGGTATCTCTTCACTTCCTCTTCAGCTTGGGAAAATGCTGACTTTTGTGGAGCTGTGGTAGAAAATGTTTCTCCTAGTAAATGGTAAAAATGGTAAATGGACTGCATTTATATATCGCTTTCACTGACCCAATGGCCACCAAAGCGCTTTACATATTGCCTCACATTCACCCATTCACTCACTCACTCATACACCGACGGCGGTGTCAGCCATGCAAGGCGCCATCCAGCTCGTCGGGAGCAGCTGGGGTTAGGTGTCTTGCTCATGGACACCTCGACACTTGGTCAGTGGGAACCGGGGATAGAACCACCAACCTTTCGGTTTTTTTTCTTCAACAGTGCTATATCTCTTCTGCAGATCTTGACGTATTGCCTGTTTGATGTCCCTTACAATTGGTTTGTCCCTCATTGTCTCTTGTGTGTCATTTAGCAGCTTTGCCTGCACTGGAGCAATGATAGACAAAGTGGGATTCTTCTCCTCTGAAACAATTTTTGTGGCTACTAACATAGGTCGAAGTGCCTGCATTATGTCCTCAGCGTCTGTAATGTCATTTTCGTTGAGGGTGCAGATATCACTGCCTGATCTCCTGACCTTCAGAGGACAACAGAGCAGCACAGATCGCTGGTTGCTGTTCCAAGAAACGTTCAAGCATTTCATACCCACTGTTCCAACGGGTCACAACATCGGTCTTGAGCTTGTGAGGGGGGAGGTCCAGAAGCTTTTGTTTTTGCTCCAACATGAAATTGGCGATTGTTCTGCGGTGGAATAAGTGGTTATGCACCGGACTCTTCCTAGTAACCTAGCGACCGCAGGCAGCTTTAGTGCGCGCTGTGAAGCGAGGTTGAGCGTATGGGCAAAACATTTCACGTGAAGGTAGCCCCCCACCTGCGCAGCCACAACCATGTTGGACGCATTGTCCGTAACCAAAACAATCTGTTTGTTAGCGATCCCCCACTCTTCGCTTGCCGTTTTCAACACCTCAGCCACACTGGCCCCGGTATGGCTCTCATGCATCGCCCTGGTTTGTAGAACGTGAGCTAAAAGCTGCCATTCATTCGTGATGTGATGCGCGGTTATGGTCATGTACGACTCCGTAGCTCTTGACGACCAACCGTCACACGTTATAGCTTCTCCTTCTGCTAAACTCAAAGTTTCATTTACCTCCTCTTTGACTTCGCTGTAGAGTTTGGGGATGGCAGTGTCGGTAAAATATTTACGCGAGGGGATCACATACCTGGGCTCCAGTATGCTAAGCAGATTCTGGAAACCTTCGTTTTCCACCACACTGTAAGGCTGTAAATCTTTGGAGATTAAGTAGCCTATCGCCTCAGTGATTTTCTTAGCTCTTTCGGAGTTTGGAGGTAACTTTATCATTTTTGTTTGGTCCAAGGTGCGTTGATTTGGGGGTAGGACAACAACTTTGGGTCGTTTCACTTCCTCAGTGGCCACTAAATCCAAATGGTACCTTGTGAGATGAGCCCTCAAGTTTGTCGTATTCCCACAGTACTTAATTTTCATAAGGCATTCCTTGCAGATGGCGTGCTGCATGTCTAGGTCTTTACTATTCGCTTTTTGATGAAAACCGAAATTTACCCACACTTTAGATGTAAAAGAAGACGGAGCGTTGTGTACAACCGGTTGTGATGAAGCCATTTTCATTTGAATTTGCTGTTGATGTTGAATGCACGGCAACAATGCACCGCAACAAGCGCCGCCTTGTGGATGTAATATTCAAATGTAAATTATCAGAGTAAACTCCGAGAAAACCAATGGAGAAAACCCGAAAGTAAAACAGATAATTTTATAATTAAATATTGCGATACTTTGCGCTACTGTATCGATATAATTGCGTGCGCAAAATATCGCGATACTGAACAGAATCGATTTTTTCCCCCACCACTAGTAATTAACGTAGATTTCGCATTGTTTGTAATTTCTTGTTGACTCAATAATAAACTGCAATTTCAGAGTTGGATCTGTTTGTTTGTGTTTCATATTAATATAACATTATGTAAAACGTCCAACTGTTTACGAATCAAAATCCGGACATACTGTGATGCATGTATGAATTATCATGTTAGACTCAAGTAGTAATGTAATAGCCTCTATAGAGCCCGAATTTGCTTTTATATAAGTTAACCTTGTTTACGTTACTTTACGACCTGCAACATATCATGACTGCACACATATAACGTTATTTTACTGTAAATCAAAGATTTGACGATGGATTATGTGGGAAGTAGTAACGTTACCTCCGACCGTGGCGATTATATTAAAAAACTTACTCTCAGCAATGGTGAGATCTTGCCGGATCCCTGTGCAATACCTGACGATCTTTGGATTGTGGATGACAAGAAGTGGCCAGCAATTGTATGGCCTGAGATATATAATTATCTAATTCAGACACCAAGTGTGTATACAAGAGAAATAATTAGAGCGTGCAAATCCATTGATGCATACAACTACGTGCTATGTGGTCATGTGCAGCTCGTCAAATACTTTGATGCTGCACCGGATTTTTGCGTGTTGAGGTCAGATGTGCTCCCTAGTCAAAGGCAAGGCATTAAAGCCAAGCCTTGATGCCTGGGTGTATGTCCATAAGGGCCTTGGTTACATCCTTACGGCTAACTGCAAATGCTTGGCAGGGTACGTCTATCAAAATGTATCTGCCATCAGAAACCCTTTACTCCGGTACGAAGACTGCGGGTCTTTTGCCCCCTGGCTGCGTGCGCAAGCAGTGATGACGTAGCCGAGAAATCCATGTATATTTGACATAATTGACGCCGCACCTACTGTCACAGATCGCGCAGCAGGGTATTTTCCTGTCAGGGACACAAGGCGTATACTTTTACATGTTACGTTGGGCGACGTTCCTCTCGTTACTTTATTTTAATGCAATTACATGTTGTTAAATGAGTTTATTCCAAGTGCGCTGTATCTTTGTATGAGCATGAGCGATGCTCAATTTACAAATGAATCACTCTTTTGAGTCGATTCTGTTCAAAGACTTCATCAAACAAGTTGGCAGATCTGTCTAAATCGGTTCGCGAATCAGTCTGAATGATCTGTTCAGTTCCTCACGCACTGAATCGTCTGAAGCGCGTTCAATCACACTCGACTCGGATTCGTAACAGGAAGATTTAAGAACATCAAGAGCGTTGGATGAAGTGGCCGTGGATCTAGTTTAGTCTAGTGAAAGCAAATCTGCAAATGCATCATATTTTTGCCAGCGATGAATATATTTATTGGTTGTACATCTTCATATGCTGTCTGTGAATGAATGATTCCAAAGGACGATAAATTCGATTTCATTTCATTCAGGTAATACATTTTACAGCCAAACAGATTATTACGCCAGCACTACTAAAAAAGTATGACATTATCCGTTTGTTGGAGATATACATTAATTTATAGGCTACAAAAAAACGCTTCAGAGCGCCGGCGCACTGGCAAAGGTTAACAGGTTAAATAAGCTACCATTGTGATTGTGTACAGTTTATGAAATGAACACCCGCCATCCCGCGGTAATGTGCGTGTTTTGCGCAGGGGCATAGTCCCATAAATAGTTTACATTGATTGAAAACTAATTTGTTTAAAAAAGAGGAGGCTATTGCCGGTAAAGGCAGGTTCACATAAAATCATTATGACATATGACATTATTTTTTGATCTAACGAGCATCTGGTTTGGCGATGCAAAAACGGACTCTAGCCTATACATCATGCTTATTGTTTTTTTTTTTTCTTCTTCCAATTAGCCTACTATGTAAAAAAAACGATGAAAACATGTTACTTGTTCAATTAATAAACAGTTTGTTTGATGACAAATCGCTAAAGATGAAATTGGCCTCCCTTTATGTCATTGTGAGTGTGCGTTTTTTTTTTGTTTTGTTTTTAACGATATTCAACTTTTGCTCCTCTATTGTCGAATGGCATTTTTGCCAGAAATTCACATCCCTACGCGAGGCAAACTATTCTCAAAGACTTACTTTTAGTCATTATTTGGGTAGCACACATATTCTGAATTCCTTCAGCAGAATTCAAATGAGCCATTTTAATCTAGATTAATTCCAATATTACAGTGAGATTAATCTAGATTAAAATGTTTTATCTATGCCCACCTCTAATATATATATATATATATATATATATTAGCCTATAAATTCAAAACATGTTACAATCCAAGACTATGTTACCAATGTAACACCAAAATGTTTGTTTCTCTGAAGGTTATTAATGCACACATTTTAATGCTGGTGAGGAAGCATAACCAGGATAACGTGGACCAGGAATAAATGCAGGCCCGGCGCCACGAGGGGGCAAAAGGGGGCATTGCCCCCTCAGATCTGATTTGTGCCCCCTCAGTTTAATTTTTGTATTCATGGATACAAATGAAGTGTTTAACCTTTTGAGTGGTATGGTCCCACATATGGGATTTAAAATGTTCAGTGAAGTGACATCACTGCCAGATTCGCGCATTGGCTGACGCTGAGCCAGAGACGGACGAGCTCAGCGCTGTCATATATCACAACTATGCAGTGTTTTCAACCTCATAATGTTTATTTTAGGTTTCAGACATTTAAATACACATAAGCACTAGTAAAACAATACATTTGGAGTTTGTAAAATACACACTGATGTCTGTGGAAGCAGCAGTAACAATCTATTCAAATATAATTTGCCAACGTGTGTTATTCATATCAGACAAACATAGTGGAATTAACTATAAAGTTTACTCTATTCTTCTCACAGTTCACCGGCCACTTACTTACATGTATTTCGGGAGAAACTGATGACTGACAGGACTCTCTGAACTGCGGCCCATCTCACGTTATAGATCAAGATCAAGATTATTTATAAAGGTTTTTAACAACCAAACACACTCACTTACACATTTTTGAGAATCGGAATATCAGATAGTTGATGACATGGTAAGCAAGTGTGAATATTTTGAATAAAAAAGAAAAAACGAAATAAAAGCGATACATCTGTCATGCATTATTGTGGCTGCGGTATGTCACTAACTTCACATCTGGCTCCACAGCGATTGTTAGCATAGCTTCCAAACAAGATGGAGGATATTGTTTTTAGTTTCAGAAAGTGAAGTCCCACCCACTGATCTGTAATAGGTCCGTAGCGTGAGTGGGTCCCACCCCCTGGAAGAATGAGGAACAAGTGTTTGTAGTTTCAACCCCTCTACAAAGATATGGGACTTCCTGCTTAGAATGACACAAAATGACGATTTTTTACATCATTATAAGCAGGAAGTGCAACATTAAAATCCTTATTTCTCCCGTCTCAGCGGAAAATGAGCGAATAATGCACGCCCATTCAAAAATATGATTTGTTTTCTAACGATACAAAGCTTAATGCTAATGGGTGAAGTGTCCCTTTAAGCAGAGTATTTTATCTAGGACTGAGACTATGTAATACATATTTTACAAAACAATGTCCTTATATAATTTAACAATCTTTTCTAATGATTAATAATTTTCTTCATTGTTTCTTTTCTGTATTGCTTTATTCATTTGAATTAGTAATCTGTTTTTATTATTATTGTTATTTTAGTATGATCCACGCCAGTATAAAGTTCTTCTGGGTGTGATAAATGAGCATAATCACTGGACTATTGCTGTGAGAATCCATGAATACACCTCAAAATGAAGTCCATAGAAAGTTGCAATCAAATCTGATTAAACCTGTATCAAATGTAAGTCTTGCAAATATGTGTAACGTGTAATGCCCAATGATGATGAAGGTAAACAAGGTACTAAACAACAAAACATTTTAGTCAATAAAGCAAAACAGATAATCCAACGGTAGCAAACAGAGACTACTTTTCTCAATCATTTGTGAAATAAAAGCAACAGTTTTGACAGTTATTTTCAATATGTAGCAACTAATATACAGGTTGTGATTTGTTTAATTTTTATGCCATTTATCCATCCCAAAAAAAAAAAAAAATTTGATCCCATGGGAGAATCCAAGCAAACTACACAAGTGCCTGGAAACCACTAAGTAACAAATTCAAAGAATATTTAGTATCTTTACTAAATTAGTATTATGGGTACAATGGAATTGTTACATGAATTTATCAATTTTCTTTGTAGAGCCTTTATGAGGAGTAAAGGCTGCAAAGTGTCGAGGTGGACGTGTGACACAGTTCATCACCCTGTGCAACGTGACGGCACATCTTGTGGTGGTTTTGTATGTAAGGCAAGCATAAAATAGATTGTTAGATTGTAATAAGTGTTTAGTTATGTTTATGTGAAATACTACTTTTTAGTTTGCAGAAAAAAAATCCTGACAGGCCAGCCAATAGCCTTCGCAAAAACAGAAAAGGCAGTAAACCTGTTAAGAAAAAACTTGGCAGTGAACCTTATGCAGGAATCAGGTAAATGCTAGTAAACAGGATTACATTAACAAAATGCAAAAAGGTTCAGTTTTCAATGAGTATTTAAACAGTGCATTACATATTGACAAGTAAAAATATTCTTGTTCTTTAAGCACACTGTGTTTTTAATATTATTATGATTTAATGAAAGTGGGCATGGGGAACTAATGCAGAAACCTATGTAATTTTAGCGTTTCGGTATAGTAAAACACGCACAAATCAGAATAAATTCCAAAAGTCTTTTTAGTAAGAATAGGAGAAATATGCAGGTGACAAATCAACAGAGCAACTGCACAAAGGAACAAGGATACTAATGTCAATGTCACCTTTATTTATATAGCACTATTAAAACAACACAAGTTGATCAATGTGCTTTACATCATCACCGCAAGGTAGAAAAAAATACTACAATATTAATGGAATAAAACAAAATAAAATCATTTAAAAATTCCATCGAAAGGACGAATAGGCCATGGCAAACAAATATGTCTTAAGTTGTACTTTAAAAACATGTACAGAGTCAGCATCCCTAACATAATGGTAAGCTATTCCAAAGTCTTGGCGCTACTACTACAAAAACACAATCCCTTTTCTGGCTTAACTTGGTCCTTGGAATTTTCAGCAACTTTTGAGTTAAGTACTCAACTTTTGAGTACTAAGGGCTTAAATACACAGGTAGAGTAAATTAACTAGAACAGTAACAGGTATGCCATTCAATTTAAAACCAAGGAACACAGGCAAAACTGGACATAAACAGGTAATGCTATTATAATAAGTATACTTTTGAATATAATGTTAGCGTTGTGATACTTACGTTTGCTCATTCTTTTCTGCTTCCAACGCACCAACATTGAGAACTGACTTTTCACCTGCTTACTTATATATATACCCCCCCCCCCCCCCGACATGTGCCACTGTAGAAAGATAATGTTATTCACTTCACCTGTCAGTGGTTTTGATTTAATCCAGTGTCTAAATGTTATTGACACTCTGTACACTTTCAGTCTTGACACCTGCTTGGGTAATTGTGTTTTTTTAATTAATTTTGGGTTTATTTATTTAAAAAATAGTTGTAACAGAGGAATCTAATCTAATGTTGAAATAAAATTATTTTGTGACATTATATTGCATGATCATTCAGATTGCCTGTGATGGATGTGACAGGTGGTACCACCAGTCATGTTTTGGCAACCAAGCTCTTGCAAAAAAAAAAAATAAGGATGCTGGGCAGCCTGTGATGCTAAAAGCAGCTACTGCCACAATATGCAGGTGTACACAGGCAAACCTGCAGGAGCACAACGTGAGCAAAACCTGGGAAAACGTGTGGTGCATGACATGATGCAGGATCTGAAGGGGCACATCGTCACTTGTGACAATTTCTTCACGTCCTATGCTTTCGGCACAGAGCTCATGCAGAAAAAAATAAGGCTGATGGGTACTGTACGCAAAAACAGAACAGAGCTCCCAAGTGCACTGGTGACTACTGGAAACAGGGCTCCTCTATCATCTCTCTTCGCATTCACTGAGACACACACCATCGTGTCCTACTGCCATAAAAAGATGAACGTCATCCTAATGAGCACCACACATTACAACACCACCAAAGGTGGAGTGGACAATCTACACAAGGTATGTGGTACTTTGTATTTGTTCAATGCTAACAATAATTGTACAATAATAACTTAAATTCTAAGCTAAATGATAAATTGAACTTGAAATGTATTTGGGAAAAAATTATTTACTAAAATGTTGTACATGTGTAATATTACAGATTGTTTCAACATACAAATGTGGACGGAAGACAGCTCGCTGGCCCATGGCTCTCTTCTTCAATATTATTGATGTCTCGGCCTACAACTCTTTTGTTCTGTGGAGGGAGATGAATCCCATCTGGGGACAGGCAAAAAGCTACAGGAGGAAGGCTTTTTCTTGAGGAGCTGGGGAAAGCGCTGGTGTACCCCTTTATGCAAAGAAGGCAAAAAATAATAATTCCTCGCACACCAGTCTCTGTGAGCTTCCTGAGAAAGGTGCAGGATTCCAGAGATGACGAAGCTGGTCCCTTATCTACCGGTGCGTCCACAGCTGGTCCCTCATCCACCTGTCCGTCCACAGCTGGTCCCTCATCCACCTGTCCGTCCACAGCTGGTCCCTCATCTACCTGTGCATCCACAGCTGGTCCCTCATCTACCTGTGCAGCCACAGCTGGTCCCTCATCTACCTGTGCGTCAACAGCTGGTCCCTCATCTACCTGTGCGTCCACAGCTGGTCCCTTATCTACCTGTGCGTCCACAGCTGGTCCCTCATCTACCGGTGTGTCCACAGCTGGTCCCTTATCTACCTGTACGTCCACAGCTGGTCCCTCATCTACCGGTGCGTCCACAGCTGGTCCCTCATCTACCGGTGCGTCCACAGCTGGTCCCTCATCTACCTGTGCATCCACAGCTGGTCCCTCATCTACCTGTGCATCCACAGCTGGTCCCTTATCTACCTGTGCATCCACAGCTGGTCCCTCATCTACCTGTGCATCCACAGCTGGTCCCTTATCTACCTGTGCGTCCACAGCTGGTCCCTTATCTACCTGTGCATCCACAGCTGGTCCCTCATCTACCTGTCCGTCCACACCTGGTCCCTTATCTACCTGTGCGTCCACAGCTGGTCCCTTATCTACCTGTGCGTCCACAGCTGGTCCCTCATCTACCTGTGCGTCCACAGCTGGTCCCTTATCTACCTGTGCGTCCACAGCTGGTCCCTCATCTACCTGTGCGTCCACAGCTGGTCCCTTATCTACCTGTGCGTCCACAGCTGGTCCCTTATCTACCTGTGTGTCCACAGCTGGTCCCTCATCTACCGGTGCGTCCACAGCTGGTCCCTCATCTACCGGTGTGTCCACAGCTGGTCCCTTATCTACCTGTGCGTCCACAGCTGGTCCCTCATCTACCTGTGCGTCCACAGCTGGTCCCTCATCTACCGGTGCGTCCACAGCTGGTCCCTCATCTACCGGTGCGTCCACAGCTGGTCCCTCATCTACCGGTGCGTCCACAGCTGGTCCCACATCTACCGGTGCGTCCACAGCTGGTCCCTCATCTACCTGTGCGTCCACAGCTGGTCCCTCATCTACCGGTGCGTCCACAGCTGGTCCCTTATCTACCTGTGCGTCCACAGCTGGTCCCTCATCTACCGGTGCGTCCACAGCTGGTCCCTCATCTACCGGTGCATCCACAGCTGGTCCCTCATCTACCTGTCCGTCCACACCTGATCCCTCATCTACCTGTGCGTCCACAGCTGGTCCCTTATCTACCTGTGCGTCCACAGCTGGTCCCTCATCTACCTGTACGTCCACAGCTGGTCCCTCATCTACCTGTGCGTCCACAGCTGGTCCCTCATCTACCTGTGCGTCCACAGCTGGTCCCTTATCTACCTGTGTGTCCACAGCTGGTCCCTCATCTACCTGTGCGTCCACAGCTGGTCCCTTATCTACCTGTGTGTCCACAGCTGGTCCCTCATCTACCTGTGCGTCCACAGCTGGTCCCTTATCTACCGGTGTGTCCACAGCTGGTCCCTTATCTACCTGTACGTCCACAGCTGGTCCCTCATCTACCGGTGTGTCCACAGCTGGTCCCTCGTCTACCAGTGCGTCCACAGCTGGTCCCTTATCTACCGGTGCGTCCACAGCTGGTCCCTCATCTACCGGTGCGTCCACAGCTGGTCCCTCATCTACCGGTGTGTCCACAGCTGGTCCCTCGTCTACCGATGCGTCCACAGCTGGTCCCTTATCTACCTGTGTGTCCACAGCTGGTCCCTCATCTACCTGTGCGTCCACAGCTGGTCCCTTATCTACCGGTGTGTCCACAGCTGGTCCCTTATCTACCTGTACGTCCACAGCTGGTCCCTCATCTACCGGTGTGTCCACAGCTGGTCCCTCGTCTACCGGTGCGTCCACAGCTGGTCCCTTATCTACCGGTGCGTCCACAGCTGGTCCCTCATCTACCGGTGCGTCCACAGCTGGTCCCTCATCTACCGGTGTGTCCACAGCTGGTCCCTCGTCTACCGGTGCGTCCACAGCTGGTCCCTTATCTACCTGTACGTCCACAGCTGGTCCCTCATCTACCGGTGTGTCCACAGCTGGTCCCTTATCTACCTGTACGTCCACAGCTGGTCCCTCATCTACCGGTGTGTCCACAGCTGGTCCCTCGTTTACCGGTGCGTCCACAGCTGGTCCCTTATCTACCGGTGCGTCCACAGCTGGTCCCTTATCTACCTGTGTGTCCACAGCTGGTCCCTCATCTACCTGTGCGTCCACAGCTGGTCCCTTATCTACCGGTGTGTCCACAGCTGGTCCCTTATCTACCTGTACGTCCACAGCTGGTCCCTCATCTACCGGTGTGTCCACAGCTGGTCCCTCGTCTACCAGTGCGTCCACAGCTGGTCCCTTATCTACCGGTGCGTCCACAGCTGGTCCCTCATCTACCGGTGCGTCCACAGCTGGTCCCTCATCTACCGGTGTGTCCACAGCTGGTCCCTCGTCTACCGATGCGTCAACAGCTGGTCCCTTATCTACCTGTGTGTCCACAGCTGGTCCCTCATCTACCTGTGCGTCCACAGCTGGTCCCTTATCTACCGGTGTGTCCACAGCTGGTCCCTTATCTACCTGTACGTCCACAGCTGGTCCCTCATCTACCGGTGTGTCCACAGCTGGTCCCTCGTCTACCGGTGCGTCCACAGCTGGTCCCTTATCTACCGGTGCGTCCACAGCTGGTCCCTCATCTACCGGTGCGTCCACAGCTGGTCCCTCATCTACCGGTGTGTCCACAGCTGGTCCCTCGTCTACCGGTGCGTCCACAGCTGGTCCCTTATCTACCTGTACGTCCACAGCTGGTCCCTCATCTACCGGTGTGTCCACAGCTGGTCCCTTATCTACCTGTACGTCCACAGCTGGTCCCTCATCTACCGGTGTGTCCACAGCTGGTCCCTCGTCTACCGGTGCGTCCACAGCTGGTCCCTTATCTACCGGTGCGTCCACAGCTGGTCCCTTATCTACCTGTGTGTCCACAGCTGGTCCCTCATCTACCTGTGCGTCCACAGCTGGTCCCTTATCTACCGGTGTGTCCACAGCTGGTCCCTTATCTACCTGTGCGTCCACAGCTGGTCCCTCATCTACCGGTGCGTCCACAGCTGGTCCCTCGTCTACCGGTGCGTCCACAGCTGGTCCCTCATCTACCGGTGCGTCCACAGCTGGTACCTCCACAACCTCCCCAAAAGAGAAAAAGGTGCCAAATGTGCTGGCCTAAGGATGTAAAAACCAGCAATATCTGCCAAAATTGCAAACTTCATGTGTGCAAGAGACACTCTGTCACTATATGTTGCATCTGCAGTAATGAGAAAAATAATTAGGCTACAGTTTGTATGTATATAGTTCAAATAATATTTATTATTATTATTATTATTAAATTTGTATTATATTATTTTTTAAATATATAATTTTCATATTTAGGATCATGTTTTTTCCATTTTTTTTAAATACTCTAAATCCCTGATAATCACCAATTAAGTTTTCACTATATGACTTGCCATATGTGGCAAAACATGAAACGACTTTTTAGGGGAATTTAACATTTTATTTATAATATTTTATTTCCGTTAAGCTAGTCATTAATAGTCTATAGTAGGCCTAAGTACAATTTTATAAGGATAATTAGTGGTGTTTCATTGAGGAATGAATTAGTGTTTATAAACTAATAATTTCGTTCGTGTCCACGGTTTCATTTGTAGACGAGTTGGGTATTTTAAAGTGCCCCATGATGGTTTTTCGAATATTCCCTATCATGCAGTGTATATTATAGCTTTTTGTGAATGTAAAAATTGTATTCAATTTACAGGTCAATTTGCTGTTTGATAATTATTGTTTGTTCTTATTTTAGCATAATATGAGTTCCTGATATCTATTCAATATGCAACAATAAATAAAATAATTACAGTTTGTATGTATATAGTTAAAATAATGTTTATTATTAGACTTAGACAGACTTTATTGTCATTCAACAGTACATTCACAATATACGGTTATTATTATTATTATATTTTTATTCCTATTTTTTAGCCTACAGTTTGATAATGATTGTTTGCTGTTATGTTATTTTATGTTTTTGCTGTTCGATCATAATTGCTGTTCCCTTCTGAAGTTTTTATTACCATTTATAGAATTAAAATGAATAAAATACCAATTAATTGCAAAATATCTGTATAAAGTGTTTTGAATGATCACTATCCAACCCTTATATTGTTCGATTTTTTTAAACTTGCATTGTGTTCCCTTTCAAACCAAATGTTATTGTTTGATTGTAAACATAATGCAAAACCTGATACTTATCTAAAAATAAATGTCTTATATATTTAGATATTCTAAATCCAAATAAAAAAAAAACGAGTAAGATAGAGAAATCATGTCTAAAACAACAATAGGAATCAAAAAGCCTTTCTATGTATTTATATAGGAAGCTATAAGCAGCCTACAGGTGGTTACAGGACATTTCACACATTTATATATATTTTTAAAGCTACTAGATGGCGCTCTTCTCACTTGAACATTTTTTTAGGCCGACACTCTATTTTTATGTGAAATGTTGCATTTATTGAAAAAAAAAAATACATATATTAATTCTAATGGAAAAAATAGCTCCTAAAAATTATATAATTAATGCAAAGTATCATAAAAATCTTTAAAAATTCTAAATAATAAAAAATATTACTGAACAAAAATATATTTCATTGGTTTTCCTGGGGGAAAAAAAAGTTAAATTTTAAGCGCTTCTGTCTTTTTTGACCGAAAGGAAGCAAAGTGTAACCCCAAAACGAAAAAGCCGTGAGGGTTAAATGAAAATGTACTATTCAGAGGGTACTTTTGTTTGTTATTTGGGTTATTCCGCCTCCTGAAGTTACTTTGTTTCCTTTTGAGTTACTTTGTTATTTATAATTTATTGTAAATTAAACTTGTGAAACTTGAACCTAACGTGTCTGTCATGTGGTGCAGGGGACCGGCACACTCACTCACCCAAAACTGTATTACTTTTTACTCTCTGGGTTGTAACAACAGCATAATTTTATTTCACTTTCATTTTGCCTGTCTCAACTCTTCTGGAGTGAGTTGCAGCCATCAAAATCAAAATGTGTTTACATTTTCAAAATACAATTAAGTTGGTCACTGAAAACATTGGAAATCTTCTCGATTCTTGATTTTATTGTATTTTACAATATGTTTAAACTTTCCTGGAAATGGGGTTGTACAATTAATTATACAATTTGATTGGCTTCTTTGTTCATATTTTGTGAACATATTTTGTATTTAACACAAGTAAAATAGCAAACATAATTATATCAGGGTGTAATTACGAAAGTTGTATTCCTTGAATTAAGATTCTGGTCATATCGCCCACTCCAAAATGTCACTTAATATTAAACTCTTTTTATTCAATATTTTAACCTATAAACTACATTTGTTACTACTTGCATATTAATACTGTAATATATTGCATAAATGGTTTCCATATAGACAGAATATATTAATTATTATTAATGATATATATATATATTTCTATGCACATTTGTGATTGTGAAAGTTCACAGGAGCTTGTGAACAGGACTTTTATTTTAGTCAGAAGGTCTGGCGTGACGTCATAAGACGGCGCCGCCTTCCTTCATTTGTTATGAATCGGCTGAAGAAAGGTTTGTGGTGTTGTGCGTTGAAAATGTTTAAAGCAATGCAATCTTTCCAATCAATTTAATCTGTTTACAAGCTTGTAATTTCAATTGATTGTTTTGACCGAAACATTGGAATGCTTTATTTAGCCATAACGAACGTTGTTTTTAAGGAGTAAAGCGCATTCTCACACGAGTAACAGAAAAGGTGCGTCTCTTTTCGTCCCTCTATCGTGAATCAGTTCACTCAATTCAGTCACTGGTAAGTAGAGATGACCGAAACTGAGCTTTTTTTGTGTGAATTTAACTGAATCCTTTGCAAAGCTATTCAGTGATTAGAGTAACGGCATCACCATCGAGTTAGTGTTTGTTGTTCTCTTTGCATTTACACTGTGTATTGACAACTTTTACAGTTTTACAAACCAACTGAAAATGTTTTCATGAAAGTGTAATATGTAAGGTGTGTTCTTTTTTTAAATTGGTATAATTGGTTGTGAGTGTTTTTAGTCTAATCGGGTGATTTAAGTCAATTAACTCTCATTCTGACTGACTCACTTACCAGTGACCTGAACTACTGAACTAGAGCTGATTGAGACACACTCAGAGATTTAGTGTGGATTTATTTTTCTTTCTGTTAATTATTCTCCTCTTAAACAGGAAAAACACATTGAAAACCCCCTGGTGAAGTGACTGAGATCCACGTGACTATTATAAAGATGGCATTTATTAAAGAGGAGATTGACGACATAAAGATTGTGTTTATTAAAGAGGAGAGTGAAGACATGAAGTTTGAAGAAACACTCAGTGTGAAGCAAGATGATACTGAGGAACAAACAGGTTGGTTTCATTCTAACAGCTAAACTTAGTCATTTGATTTCTTCAAATCAAACCGTTAATGTTTGTGAGCGATACAAACATTTTAATCATAGACACAAAATGAGGATTCAATAAAATATCTCATGTGTCTTTCACATCTTCTATCGACCAGAAGTGGGATCAAGTCATTGTTTTGCAAGTCACAAATCTAGAGAGAAAAGGCCAAAGTCAAGTTGCTTGTCCAAAGTTTCTTAGTGTTAATTACTATATAGGCCTAGTAAATATATATTTATTTTATTTTTCCCTTCATTTTATGTTTCTCTTTACCCCATTAACTTTCTGTATTGTATATTTTCATATTTAAGATCATGTTTTTTTTAAAATACTCTAAATCCCTGATAATCACCAATTAAGTTTTGACTATATGACTTGCCACGGGTATTTAACATGTTATTTATAATATTTTATTTCCGTTAAGCTAGTCATTATCTAGTTAAATCTTTGAGAGACGTCCTGCTAAAGTTGTGCTTGCGATGGAGGTTCCGGATGAATATCTAGTTCTTCCAATGTTTCATCATCGGACTCGCGCTCGGATTGATATAGTAAAATCGATACAGTGTGTACAATCGCTGAGGACTGAGGAAGCCTTGTGAGCTGTGGTACAGTTATAGTAATGGGTGTGAGGTTTTGACAGGCTCTGTAAGCTGGAGACCAATCACAAGACAGGGTCATCCTGCCAATCAGAGCAGGCTCATGGAAAGGAGGGATTTCGAGAGACTTATGGTGCTTTTTCCACTACACAGTACCAGCTTAGCTCGACTCGCCTTTGTTTTGGTTTTCCACTGTGTAAAAGTTGTACCTGTACTTGCTTTCGGGTACTTTTTTCGTATCACCTCCGGCGAGGTTCTGAGTGAGCTGAGGCGATACTAAAATGTGACGTGAAAACACTGCAGACTGCTGATTGGTCAGAGAGAATCATTACTATTCACCGTGTCATCATTGCACGCGCCACACGGATTTTTTTCAGCAGTTTTTCGTTTTGCTGCCCTCAGCCTCTCCTGAAACAACGTTTGTCTTCTTTCTGTGAGAAACAGCCACATCCCGAGGATCAAAAACAGCATACACTTGATTTTCTCCTGTGTGTGTGTGTGTGTGGTTAGCAGGTGTGTGTCACGTATAATATTACATCACGGCAGTTTCCTGTGACGTCGCTATGACGACTAGGTATTATTGTGGAGGTACTATCTGCAATGGAAAACGGAGCGAAAAGCGAGTCGAGTTGAGCTGGTACTGGTAATGGAAAAGCGCCATATAACTTGAATATAAAAAGATTAGAAACATCTTTTGCCATAAAAAAATAAACTTATAACTTTTGTTTCTTTCAAAAAGGGAAATTAACTGAAAAAATGAATAGGCTAAATAAATGAACACCAAACTCCAAAACTTAGGAACATTACATTTGTACAAAAAATAACAGGCATAGTACAGACGAATAATAATACATTTATTTGTAATGCGCTTTTTTTAAACCCAAAGCGCTACAGTAAAATAAACAGAAAAAATGGCAATACAACAATTAAAGAAAAACAGCCTTAAATAAATGTCTTAATCAGCTTTCCCAAGTGTCCCAGTGTTGGTGCATTTCTGATGGTAGGAGGAAGCACATTCCATAGCTTGGGGGCTTTGTATGAAAAGGCTCTTTCCGCCATGGTCTTGAGCTTACACGAAGGCTAATGTAGTAAAAGAGAATTGGAAGAACGGAGAGAACGTGGTGGAGTATAAGGGCTAATGAGATCACAAAGGTACTCTGGTGCAGTCGTGTGTCGTGCCTTGTATGTTAATATAAGAATTTTAAAATCAATTCTCGCATTTATGGGAAGCCAGTGCAAATGAAAGCACCGATGTAAGGTGTGCACACGGGGAAAAACGCGCGAGCACACGGGCGGCAGAATTTTGAATATATTGTAGCCTGCTCAGAGATTTAGCTGGAAGGCAAGTCAAAATCTGCCTAGGAAATCACCTAGTCTTAATCTGCATTGATATTTGTACTCGTTGTGAATACACAGGCCACAAGAAGTGATTTTGTTTATCACTTTTACTCACGACATGTTATCCGGCAACAAAGGATTCCATTCATTATGCTAAGCTAAGCTGGTGTTGGCGCTGCCAGACTGAGACAATGCATTCACTAAGACAAAAATACGTTTGCCAACTCATCTAAATGTAGGGGAGACGGTGAATAACCCCTATTTCAAAAAACGGTGGCGTATTCCTTTAATTTAACCGAAACTAAACCGCGTCTCTGCGCATTGAAAGGCTGTCACTCCGCGCACAGTTTCATTGTTACGGCAACGGACTGTATTTGAGGGAGTAATTTAACCGTTAATTCAACGATATGATCATTAAAAGATAGATGTAAACAAGGTGTTAATTATTTTTAACTTTGAACTCCACTTTTCAAGGTTCTGCTGACCAGCAATGTGTCGCATGGGTAATGCAGAAGCTGATGTTTTACTTAGTAGACTCCTTCGATGTTTGTAAACTTCGAAAGCCTAGGTTGGGTGCGCGCGCAGCATGGGGTCAGAAAAATGGCGCGGCTAATAGACCGGCATATTGTGTCTTTGCCAACACAGGAATGGGAACAGTACCATAATAAACTTGTTTTAGCTAATGGCGATTGTCTGCCTGATCCCGAGCTCCTAACAGAATGGGTAGACAACGTAAGCAAGTAGCCATATATTCACTGGCCTGCCATATACAGCTATCTGGTGGACAAGCCGAGTGTTTACACATGAGAAAAACTAAGAGCCTACAAATCGCTAGACGCTTATAATTATGTAGTCTGTGGGCATGTCCAGACGGTGTTATATAGCTGTATAGGCGATGACTTGTGTGTGTTAAAAGCCAAGCCTGGGTTGTGATCAACCAGCGGGAAGGGTACATCCTTACTGCAAATTGCACCTGCATGACGGGATAAGTATTTATCATTGGAGACGGATGCACTGTAGACTGATTTCCCTGTTGCACTAATACATTCCATATACACCAACTATTAAACTTCAATTGCATTACAAACACGAGCCTCTTTGATCGTAGCATTGTCTCAGTCTGCCCGTTTAATAGCTTGCAGCCACAAATGTCATCTATTTTTTTTAAACTGATGAGATCCTGCAGGAATCCTGAAAAACTTGACTCCAAAACAGGTGCGATTTTTGTTTTTCCCAGTCCACGACGCAACAAGTAGGCATTTTTTTCTTGACAAGAAATTCTCTGGTTAAAGGTTCACCTCAAAATTAAAATTTCCTAATATTTTACTCGCCCCAATGCCATCCAAGATATCCATGTCTTTATTTCCTCAGTGGAAGAGAAAATACGATTTTTGAGGATCTGCAACGCGCCGGGAACTACGTCATCACGTTGAAAGGTCATGTCCATGTCGCCGGCGCCAGCGGAAGTACCGCCCCACTGTTTACAAAGCGACCAATACAATTTGAACTATCCTCCTTAGCACGGTCGAGTGGGGCGGTACTTCCGCCGGCGCCCGCAACATGGACATGACCTTTCAACGTGATGACATAGTTCCCGGCGCGTTGCAGATCAGCTCAATCCGCACAATTGTAGTTAAAGTGTGTGTATATATATATATATATATTTATTTATATAATTTTTTTTGAAAATCGTTTCACTAGAAAAGACCCTCTTCATCAGCTGCGATCGTACACAGCATTTTCAAGCACTTCAAGGACCTTTGAAACTGCATTGATTTGGACTTCAAAACAGTGGTTTATTTAAGTCCATTATTTGAAGAAAAATCCAGAAAATTTTTCCTCAAACTTAATTTCTCTTCCACTGAGGAAAGAAAGACATGGATATCTTGGATGGCATTGGGGTGAGTAAATTATTAGGAAATTTTAATTTTGAGGTGAACTAATTCTTTAACACATAATTCAATGGGATAGAATGAACTTTTTCTGACCCCGACCTGCATACTGCGAATTTTCCTGTGACGTCAACCGTGAAAGGGTCTATAGAGACCAATGGCATCGATTCAATGCGTGACTCGCTGGAATGCTGACCAGTGCTGACGCTATTAATGGTAAATACCCTTAAACTTTAAAAGACAGATACGACAAATGTTTCGCTTTCCTTCGACACGGCAACTTTTTCACGAATATACATGATTTGACTTGACCTCAAAGACAGACGCATGTAATCGCGCGCACTCAGTCGATCTCACATTCACTGTCTGTTTAGGCTTAAATGCAAATCTACTAAGCCTCTGTACAAATCACCATAACACAGTCTTGTTTTCATTATTAACTTATTTAACATTCAATACAAATGCACGCAGTTCAAAACAAAGGATAGCGATTATGAAAAAAGAAAACTCGCAAATATCACAGTTGCTGCAGTTACTTGCATTCCTCTGCGGTTGGCTTGTCAGTAGCGCGGTACTATAATATTGCGGTTATCGCGACTAATTACATGAGCGCTGTTTCTCATTACATTTCTCATAAGAATGTTTATCAGTAAATTCAATATAGTAGATTTATCAGTAATATTTTACTAGGAAACTGCTGTATTTCATTTTGAAAAACTAAGTACACACAGTGATTCAACAGCTTGAAGAATGTCTAGGTTACTAATGATGTATGTAATCTACTGATGTAATGTAACACCTATACTGACATAATGGGGTCTCATCTGGGAGCCCAATGAACTCCAAGTGGTAACAAACGAGGCAATGGACATTGGCCAGTGAGATTTGCATGCGAGTCACACCCAACTGGACATAGGGGTATAAATATGACCGGCATTACTCACGTAATTCATGTTTTGCTTTAGAGCCGAGACAGGATCTGGCCATTCAGCGGTGGTTTTGGGCTGTGGCAATTGGGACGTAAAGGCTCTCTTCCCTCCCAATGGGGGTTACATTACTAACCTAGACGTTCCCATTCAGTCAGTCACATTCAACATTACATCAATATTGATGTAACAGGGTCCTTATGAAAAGCGCCACAACCATTGAACTGTTACCAGCAGTGGCGTGCCCTTTTGGAGTGCTTCGGATCTCAATTCCCATTGCTTTTCAGCCACTGTTAATGCTGTTAACACTGTTAAAGCGTGCCTAGTCAGATGGATAGGGACGCTACAGAGGCCTCACCCTGCTGAAGGGGAGGTTTGGTTTTGGGCGCAGGGTTTTACTGCGCGATCAATATAAGCAGCACGGCAAAATGGTTCATATGCTCATTGTCTCCAAATCATGACCAGAGACGGATAAATATTAAGTCTGCTGTTTAAAACAAATAAAGAACCAACAGAGTAGAATAGTTATTCGCGAACAGCGGCAGTATTTGTGCAGTGTGCGCATGTCAAAAAATCAATTCCTATAGGATCTAGCGCATATCAAGTCATCTTTATTTATATTTTTTTTCTTTTTTCTCTTGCCAATGAACGAACAGTGTATGATTATGATTCAGGCAGCATTACAGATCAGAAGTCAGATTGGATCGGAACATTCAGAATATGTATCCATTTCCAACGTTTTGTGGGCATTCTTGTTTTACTGCAGCCTTTTGCAGTCTGTTGCTTTATGCCATTAAATGAGTGTTAATTTTGTATGTTTTCTTTCAAATTAGACCTGATGGCACTGAAAGAAGAGAGTCAAGAACCGAATCAAATGGAAGAGAAAGATCATGATTTCATGATGGGGGAAAAATCCACACAGACTGAAAAGACTTCCTCACAAAAAAGAGTTCCGGAAACCATATCTAATGGTTATTTTACCTGCCAACAGTGTGGACAGAGTTTCACTCAAAAACAAAACCTTAAAGTCCACATGAGAAATCACACTGGAGAGAAGCCTTACACCTGCCAACAGTGTGGACAGAGTTTTTCACGTAAAGGAAACCTTAATGCCCACATGAGAACTCACACTGGAGAGAAGCCTTACACCTGCCAACAGTGTGGAAAGAGCTTTTCACGAAACGAATGTCTTGAGAGTCACATGAAAATTCACACTGGAGATAAACCTATCACTTGCCAACAGTGTGGACAGAGTTTTACACGTAAAGGTAACCTTTATGACCACATGAGAAATCACACTGGAGAGAAGCCTTACACCTGCAAACTGTGTGGACAGAGTTTTGCACGTAATGGAAACCTTAATCAGCACATGAGAACTCACACTGGAGAGAAGCCTTACAACTGCAAACTGTGTGGGAAGAGCTTCTCACGAAAAGAATGTCTTAAGACTCACATGAGAATTCACACTGGAGAGAAGCCGTTTGCATGTGATCAGTGTGGAAAAAGTTTCAGATGTAAAGAGAACCTTAATCAGCACATGAGGATTCACACTGGAAAGAAGCAGTTTGTATGTCATTATTGTGGAAGGAGTTTCCGAAATGGCAATCACCTTAAGAATCATGTAATAACTCACACTGTAGAGAAGCCTTTCACCTGCCATCACTGTGGAAAGAGTTTCAAACATAAAGGAAACCTTACTATTCACATGAGAATTCACACTGGAGAGACGCCTTACACCTGCCATCACTGTGGAAAGAGTTTTAATCATAAAGGAAACCTTTATGTCCACTTGAGAAATCACTCTGGAGAGAAACCTTTTACGTGTCCTCAGTGTGAGAAGAGTTTCACGTATCGAAGAGAACTGAAATGTCATTTGCAAACTCATTTTGAAATGCAACTGTAGTTCTGTTTGTGGTAAAAGGTTGAGAAAATACAGCAGTTTCAGAAATGACTTGCATATTCACAATGGACAATGACCATTCAATTATGATTAAAAAAAAAAACATGCAGATTCTGTCATCACACGTACAGACTCACCTGAAAAGTCACGCAGATGTGAGACCCTTGAATGTACTACATTTTTGGTGCTTTTCGAATACTGTAACAAGTATAACTTTATTGGATATTTTTTACAAT
This sequence comes from Siphateles boraxobius, assembly GCF_051911475.1. Lineage (NCBI taxonomy): Eukaryota > Metazoa > Chordata > Actinopteri > Cypriniformes > Leuciscidae > Siphateles > Siphateles boraxobius. Next base: position 5,967,923 of record NW_027509188.1, read on the forward strand.
ATATTTGTTGTTACAGGTAATAAGTACCTTTTATGTTTTATAAATATACCAACATCATGTAGTGCAAAAGTTTAATTGTAAGGACATATTGCGCAGGTTTTTGGAATTGACGAATATGTGGTCAATCGTTCATGTCCGGGAAAGAAGTCACATCAGTTAAACTGCAACACCAGCCAAACTTACCGGCGGAAGATCTAAATCGTTTGCTACTGATCACATAGAATCACATTGATAAGAATCAATGTGCAGTTGCAGCGTGGCAAGTGGTTTTAACGGCTATCCTTATGTTCACTGTTATTCTGACAGAGTACAGAACCTCTGGATCAAAGCATAGGTGAAGAAGCAGAGATCAGGTAATGTAAAAGCTAACGTGATCAAACTTTAAGGGATAGTTCAAACAAAAATGAATTTGTCGTTTACTCCACTCACGTTGTTCCAAATCTTAATGAGTTTCTTCTGTTGAACACAAAAGATATTTTTAAGAATGTTGTTAACCAGACAGTTGACTGTAGCCATTGACTTCTATAGCAGGAAAGAAAATACTATGACAGTCAATGGCTACCGTCAACTGTCTGGTGGTTTTGATTATCATTTTGAATCTGCCTGATAAAAAAGCCATTATTCTTAGCTTTTTGTTCAAAATGTGCTTTTTTTATGAAACATTCACACATTCAAGTGTTGTTAAAAAAGAAATACATGATGTTAGAATAAAGTTGTTGCCTGGTGGTGGATGGCAACCTTTTTATAAAAAACACTGGAAGGGAAACCGTTAATCGGATAAGATAGTTCCCCACATTGTTACAACTGTGCTAGTAATATATTATACCTCTAATCAGAAATCATGGGATTCACTCATGTTCCTTTTATACCAGATTAGGTTACACAATAACAATTCTGGTTCCATTAAAATGATTAAGCTAATAAACAATATAAGTAAAAAAGAAAAAGTGCAATACTTTTTATGTTTATTACTAATATTTGAAGTAGTAGAATGCGCACATCCAGAAAACTTTAAGCAGGTGCGCGATAAGCACTTCACTAGAGAATAAACAAAAGTCGACACAGTGCCACTGTTGCTTCCAAAGAATTGATTTATTGAATAACTTTTTGACCTGAAGGTCGTCTTTAGGCATAAAAACAAGTACATATCAAGATACGAATTATATCAACATGATCCGTCACACCTGATCTAATTAAACAAGTCACCCGATCATCCAATAAACGTTGAGAAAAAATACAAAATAGCCACCCATATATGAAATAAAGTAAACAGAAAAATACAAAATTGTAACCAACATAAAATAATTATAAACAATTTATTTGAGAATACATTCCAAAAAAATGTCACATCCCCAGCTAAGCCAGGCTGGGAGACCAACTAAAACCAGCTACTTCCAGCTTAAACCAGCAAAGACCAGCCAACCAGCCTAGGCTGGTTTTAGCTAGATTTTTCAGCAGAGATACAGAAAATAATTGAAATGTATACTGAATTGACACAAATAATGAGAAAACTCCAAATCAAAGACCCTTGAGGAATTGACAATATATAAATTATATATATATAGATATAAATAATAGAATTTTTTTTTACCAGTATATACAGAAAATAATGGAAATTAACACAAATATTGAGAACGAGATCTAAATCAAAAACCCTTAGGGCAGGGGTGTCAAACTCAGTTCCTGGAGGGCCACAGCCCTGCAGAGTTTAGCTTCAACTCTAATTAAATACACCTGATCCAACTAATCAAGTCCTTATGGCTTATTTAAAAACTACAGGTATGTGTGTTGGAGCTGGTTGGAACTAAACTCTGCCGGGCTGTGGCCCTCCAGGAACTGAGTTTGACACATGGCTCCCTAAAAGTAGTCCCTTCCAGACTTCTACACCGAACTAACTAAGCATCAGGTGGCAAAATGCTAAAATTTTATTAAAATTACAGAAATGAGTTATTAATCTTACCTTTTTTTTGTGCTGTCGCTCCACATGACAATGAAAATTGGAAGTTGTTCCCTTTGTCTCGGTAATTGTAAAAGTACCGCAGAATTTACATGTCGCAGAGTGTTTGCTTTTTATATGTGTTGGCTCTTATATGCAAACGGAATAATGGATGATTTAGCAGACATTTTCAACACATAGTTGAGCTAGAGGCTTATGACATCCTGACCTGACCTAGTCCTGCTGCCTTTGCGCTAATGTTAGTCTCAAGTCATGCGCAGTTGCACACAAGAAAATCACCAATCATTGGACGGGTCAATTAAACATCCATTTAAAGAAATATTAACATACAGTAATAATCCTGAAAAATATTTTGAATTGGACTCGGGAATAAGTCCGAGTGAGTAGAATGACTAGAATAAAGAATGAGTAGAGCAGGCGATCTGAATAAGAGTGATGATGCAAAAAAGAGATCTATTCGGTACGGTTTTCTGTGCGCACACACCCAACCCGAAGCGTGCAGCCATGCACAATAGACACCTATACAGCACGCGAGTACTGAATTGAGCTTTCTTTCGGGTCTAAATAGACAAATACACACAACATTATGTCTAAATGTCCGTTTTGGAAAGTATTCACGTAAACTATGTCGGCTATGTCTTAAACAGTTGTGAGTGTATATCGGATGTGCATCAGTGCAATTGGATCCGCATGTCATTGGACATGATCCGACGTCTTAAAGTGACAGTGGGTAATAAACCTAATGCGATCCGTGTCAAGCAACAAAAGAAAAAGAGAAAAGCATTCACTGTTTGTTAATAGCTTTAAGGATTAATTATATTTAATTCATACAAATAAATATGTCTGCTTGAAAGAATAAATGTAGTATGCAAGTAGTTATAAAGAATACTTTAGGAAAAGTGGTTTTAATGTCATTGTGTTGGCTTTCTGTCAGGCACATATCGTTGTTTCAATGTTTCTGTCTCCCTGCAGCATGTCTGCATTTAATCTTTAATTTAATATTCATCAATCCTACCTTGTAACTGTTACCTTCATGTTACTGTTATTTTTGGTCTGAGATTTGTTGAAGGTTTGGCTGAATTTTGGAGAATTTTGAATGCACTTTGCTGAATATATTAAGAGTTTAAATAAAAAAGCTGAATTGTGAGTTTGTGTAACTGAATTTAACGGTCAATACTGTTTAGAAGTGAAAAGAAAACAAGCAAATCCGAAAAATCCGAAAGGGCTAAAAATAAATCCCACGGAAAAAACGGAATTTGAAAAAAAATAAAACGGAATTTGAGAAAAAATAAAACTGATTTCATAGGGCCCTAATTATACACCTAGCTGTCTCACTTTGCCTTTAGCTCCAAATTCTGTTTGATCGCGCATTAGTCTCTTGCCCTTACTCTCACCATAAGTGTGCCAAAATGTTGCAGATGGCAGACCAAAAGGACTGGCTAGGTGTTTTGAGGAAAACCCTTTTATCCATGGCTGCTGATGTTTTCCAACTGGAAAACAAGGGCAAAGAGCTAATGACAGATGACTCAAACCAGAGATATGACCACAAATATCTGACTGAGGTTATCTTCTTACTGGCCCACAACCTCACAGGTTTGAAACAGGAGGTAAACAACCTCAAACACCAGATCACAGAGCCCGCGCTTGTTTTCTATAGCAAGGACAACAACGTTCAAAAGGGGGGATTTGTAGCATCTGGACCAATCAGACACACACAAATAATTCATTACATTTAATGAGTAATCCAGCAAACTCACTCTCCCAACAAGGGTCTATGAAACTTCCCCCAAAACTAACATCCCAAATGAAGCTAACACACTGGCAGAACCCGGTGTCCTGTTACAGAACATATTAAGACTGATAAGACTTTTTGTGTCCCCAAAAGGAATTTGCAGAGAGTTGTGACTCTCACTTAATTCTTGCTGAGAAGGGAAAAATAACCCTTTTAATCCTATATATTCTATATATAACCACTTGAGAAATGTATAAACATGTATCTAATTTTCCTATCTCATGATTTTCATTTTATGTGGTTTGGCCTATGTATCCATTCTCTCTTTTAAACTCTAGCAACTTTAGTCTCTGTAAACTCCAATCTTCGTCCCCCATTTGTTAATTTACATTACATTTTGCTAACTTTGTGACGCATTAGTTTTATAAGAATCTTGAAGATTCTTTTGTTAAACACCCAATCAAATTACATGTTCAAAGGCCTGCTTGAACAAATAGGTCATAAAGATATTCCCTCCAAAGGGAACAACTTCTTATTGGCTCACACACGTCCAGAGGGTGTGACCTCTTCATGCTTTAAATGTCACTGATCACAAGATCACGCCTGTTAGTCCCTTTCTGAAATCCTAATGTGAAGATAATGCTGAACGATCCGGGTTACTTGGCTGTAACCCTGTTCCCTGAAAAAGCGGAACGAGATGCTGTGCTGCTTAGCGGATTGGGAACGTCTTTAATCGCAACCAATGCGCTAAGCAGCGCAGCATCGACTGTAGCTTTTGAAAGGGAACGATCTGGGATACTTGGCTGTAAACCTGTTCCCTGAAAAAGCTGGAACGAGATGCTGCGCTGCTTAGCGTATTGGTCACGATTAAAGACGTTCCCAATGTGCTAAGCAGCGCAGCATCGATTGTAGCTTTTGAAAGGGAAAAATAAGTTTTCCCCCAAGGACCCCCAAGCTTGTGCCAGGCTGCAGACTTATCTTTCCATTCACCAGTCACACGTAAAGTTGTCCGTTTCTCAAGCTCATATACTGGAGTCCTTAATCATAGATTTTGACTACAGGTTCTGAATAGTACTGTGCAGTAAGACATTTCCCATACCCCGGAAATATACATTCACAGCACATACAGGTTCATTGATTGTAATATAATTTTACTACATTAAGTTAATTCTATTAACTGATCCAGATATTCATAATCAATTATAACAAATTATGATTGATTATTAATATTTCTTTAGAGCTAATTTGCTACAAATGCAATATTAGAATACTGTTACTGCAGATGTTTACAGTCATGGGAAAATATTATTCTTTGTGGAGGGCGGTTTGAAGGCTCTTTTTGTGTGTGTGTGTGTGTGTATGTGTGTGTGCATATGCGTGTGTGTGTTTATGTCTGTGTGTGAACTTAGTGTAGTGTGAACTTAGGAGTCTTAAAATGAAAAATAGCTCTAAATTTAAAAACGCAGTAGAAAGCGTCTTGGTTACTTATGTAACCCTCGTTCCCTAAAGGAGGGAACAGGAGACGTTATGTCGATGTGCCAAAGTAATTGGGATCGCCTTGAGAGACCAATCTACTTCGAGAGTATTCAAATGAGTCAATGCACATTGCGATGCAATAATTGCATCAGCTGCTCTGCTTGCAGCAGGAGCATACAACGAGCAGCAGGTGCGTCGCATATTTGTTTTACTCTGAGGGGCCGTACAGCTATGGTCAGCAACTGTGGCGATGGGACATAACATCTCCCGTTCCCTCCTTGAGGGAACAAGGGTTACATAAGTAACCGAGACGTTCCCTTTCAGTTGGTCACGTACGACGATGTGCCGATGTAATTGGGATCCCTATGGAAAATGCCACAGTTGCTGCCACATTCAGTGCCCTGCGCAAGACTTTCAGACCCCCAACTGACTGGGGCGGAAGGCCTGCGTAGAGGGAGTTGAGTTCAAACTGCTGTTCCGTTATAACCCACACAGTGGAACTCTTGGATAACACTGGGAAAGTGTGCCTTTCCAGGGGAGTTTGATTTGATTTGATTTATTCAACAATGATAACAAACACATATACAAACTTGCCGGAGGCGATTCATATACATTTCCATACAATTGTTGAGGATAAAAAACACAATAAAGCCACAGGCTTATTTCCATTGTGGTCCTCTACATGCATAAAATGAGCGAACAGTTCCAGTGGGAATAAAACCAAAACAAGCAACTCATACCCTACAAATTCATATGGCATCTCAAATGGAAAGCCATTTTTTAACTTCTCTTTTAAAGGGCCCTGCTTCTTGTATTTGCTTTAAATTATCTGGCAATCCATTCCAAGCAATTGCACTCGAATACAAAAACGAATTCCTCCCAACTACACTTTTAAACCGGTACAGATATATATTATTCATCCTTGCCCTTGTAGAAATACAGTGAACATCTCTCACAAATTCATAATAGTCAAGCAAGTATTTAGGAACAGCCCTCTGAATTATTTTATGCACCATCTTGATTTTAATAAAAATTACTCTTTTATCCACTTTTAAAATTCCCAATTCTTTGAAATGGTTATCATTTAGATGCATACGAGGATGTGATCCCAAAATAATTCTACACAACCTATTCTGAGCAGTCTGTAATTTATTTTTGACATGTTTTTTAGAGCCACTATACCAAAAAGTTGCTGCATAGTCGAAATGTGGCTGCACTAATGCAACAGCTAACTTTGTCATTGTTTGTTTATCTAAATAAGCAGCCTGTCGAGCTAAAAATTTTATTCGATTATTTATTTTCGATAAAGCAGCAGCCGCCATGCTATCCCCAGTCATTTTGTTATCAAAAATACATCCTAAAAGTTTCACTTCTTGTTTAAAAGAAAAATGCTCATCTCCCACCCTTATTTCTAAATTTGGACATTTCTTCAATTTTGCAGTTGAACCGAATAAGATAGCCTCAGTTTTCCCTAAATGTAAAAATAGCTTATTTTTAAAGCACCAATTAGACACTTCTACTATTTCTCTTTTTAACTTGTTTTCTATTGTTTCTTTATTTTCATCAGTAACTATTATTACGGCATCGTCAGCATATAATGATAAGTGGCTCGAACAGGCCATCTTTAAATCATTTATATAAATTAAAAAAAGTAAGGGCCCCAATACACTACCTTGTGGTACTCCACAAGAGATCGGCAAAAAAGAGGAGAGGAACGCTGCGGAAGCCATATCCTGCCCGAAGGGAGGTAACGTGGAGAATACACATATGGACTGGCCGGTTAGGAACAGTAGAACATATGGAATGTCACTGGGGTGGCTCCAGCTTGAGAAGGGGGAGACTACACCGGGCAGTGATCACAGGCTCACCGCAGGGAGCTGATCGTGGAAGAATACACATATGGGGTCACCGCACGGATCACAACATATGGAACCCAGCTTAGCACAAGTTACACAAGTATACGATAACTAGGCCTGGCATCGGACGCTACGCTACTTCCGACTACCGAAGGGGTGCGGAGGAACCCAACAGGTTTCGCCTAAGTGGGGAACTCGACTGGAGCCTGTGTGCCAGCGCCCAGGAAGAAGCGACACTGCTAGTGGAGCGGGCTCTCAACCTGGGCGGGCAAGGCACGCCTTGGCCTTTTGTAAGCCAAGGCAATGGCATCCACGATCCAGTGGGCTATCCTCTGATTGGAGACAGCCTTTCCCTTTTGCTGGCCGGATGAGGCGGATTTAGTCTCCTCGCCCCCCTAATGAACCAGACGATCAGGTCGTGCTTTCCCAGCGACTTACCTCAACTGCATTGTGATGTGCAGCGATAGTGGCATTATGCACTTTAAGGGTGGAGGGAGACAGTCTTCGCTCCAACCCAGCTTGCAGGATGGAAAACACTGCCCTGATCGAGGAAGAACACCATTTAACGAACAGGTTCCACTACAACGCATAGAGGCTCCTCGTAGATTTGCGTAGGCCCCAGGGCCAGCTGTGTGTCAGTGCGTCCTTGCCGAGGGCTCCCTGGCAGTGGGACGTGTCGGGGGAGGCAAACAGATATACCTGTGTGGTCCTGAAGCGCCTTCAAATCAGCTGGGCCACCTGAGCCAGAGAGATGGGCTGAGAAGCGCTAGCCAGGCTCCCAGGAACCAAGCAGGACCAACGGCACCTGAGACGAACCTGCTGTGGGGCAGCGCGGCAGAATGCAGGAACCCGACTCGGAAAGCATATCAGCAGGGGATGAGTGAGGTGGCATAGACGCGGCCTCTAGCGCATCAGGCTGCCGCTGGCGAAGCAAAAGGGGGCAGAGGGTGGCGCTTCTTCCTGGGCACTGGCACACGGGCTCCAGTCGAGCGTCGCACACCACCAACCTCGCTCTCTTGGGACCCAGACATAGAGAAGCTGCTATTGCTGAGAATTTGGTACCGCTGGCTAAGACGCCAATGGTGGAACATAATGATTCAACAAAAGTTCTCCGCCCAGCTAGGGCTGGGCGATATGGACCAAAAGTCATATCCCAATATATTTAGGCTGAATATCGATATACGATATATATCCCGATATTTTTTCCGCAAAGTGAGAGCAAATGTTCAGTCAAAGTCAAAGTCAAATATGACATGTCACAAGTAGTTTTATTGAAACTGGCTATTTCAGTGAACAGTTGCAAAATCAAATGAATAAATAATAAACGGGTTTCTTCACCTGGTTCACAATTAAATGCTTTGTTCAAATAACAATAAAATGTAAACATAAACAGTATACTGTATAACAACAGGAGTACCTTTTTTAAAAAATCAAAGCTCCATAAGGTGCACATTTAAATAAATAAAAAATTCTTAAATAAAAATAGCCTATAAAATAAAATAGGCCAATCTTTTTCTGAAAAAATATATTTTTTATGAGAAAAGTACAATATCAAACATTTCTTAGTTTGACAACTATAAATGACTTATTAAAATCAAATTACTGATTGTCTTCTCCTTTCTAACAAATCCACAGATGCAAATAACGAACAAACATTTCAAAATAATAAAATATGACAAACCCTAGTATGAGCAGCATTTATATATAAAGAAAGAACAAAATAAAGTGCTCAGTTTAAGATTTTTTTTTTAAACATCAGCTTGAGATAACCTTTTCCTTTTTGTTAACTCAATTTCTAATCTGAACAGTCTCAACCATTTGCAGAAACAGACTATCAACTCAAACATTTCCCCCCTCTTTTTTACTTTGATAAACAGTAATGCTGTCTTGAGGTAGACATTTGAAGAAAGACAAGTGTGTCCTTCTTCATTTAAAGATTTTGTGCGAGAAACACCAGCCTGTCAACGGCATCCGGCTTCAGAGATGCTCTGTGGCCTCAGCTATATGCTCACCGGTGTGATCCTCCGGGAAATAACTTGTTTGGAGACACGCTGTTTTCATCTCCCAGTCTTGAATGAAGTGAACTGTCACGCTCATGTAAGGCTCACACGTCCTGCTCGACCACATATCGCTGGTCAACGCAAAATGGGTCACTTTAGCGAGCCGGTCAGCAAGGCTCTGCCTGACTTCAGTGTACATTTGTGGCAGTGCTTCTCGTGCAAAGTAGTTGCGACTGGGAAGCTCATATCTCGGGTCCATAGTTTTCAGTAGCTTTTTGAATCCGACTTGTTCCACAGTTGCAACAGGGACCATATCTTTAGCAATGTGATAGGACACCGCTTTAGTTATAGTACACCACTTGTCATTTTTCTTTTCATAAGGCACACTGCGGGAAAATGAAATTTGCAGTGAGCTTTGTTTCGGGGCCGGAGCTTTTTCGGGTTGTCGATGGCTTGCGGCTGGGGCTTCTGCAGCGCGCAGTTTAACAGACTCTTCGAATTGCAGTTTGTGCCACTGTTTTAGGTGGTGAAAAAGATTTGTAGTGCTTCCACCCTTGGCTGTAACATGTTTATAGAACTCCCTACATATAACGTGATTTTGTTGCTCATCTGACACTTTAAATCCGAACCATCTCCAAATGACTGAGCCACTGCTTTTTCTTTTACTAACCAATTCCTCCGCACGCTCCGCAGACGTTGTTGCTTCCTCCATGTTTGTTGAAGAGTGGCTGAGCGTCTGTTCCTGCCCCTCCCCCCTCGAAAGAGGAGGAGCAGTGGCGGGTGAGCGGGAAGCAGTGCAGAGAGCAATGATCACAGCGCAAATTTGAACTATATCGCGATATATGCGATATGGTCTAATTCCATATCGCATCTAAAAATATATCGATATATTTTTTATATCGATATATCGCCCAGCCCTACGCCCAGCCCTCCTCCGGGGAAAAGCAGCTATACTAAACTGGGTCACTGCTGAGATGGGTGGTGCCATCTTCATGCGAAAGCTCAATGACACAGTAGAGTTGGCTGTGGCAGAGTTTTCTTTTTTTTTTTTGCAGGGGACTGACACCCTTGGCGACTAACAGACTGAGGGGCAGCCCACCAGTGACTCAGGGAGCACATTGTGGCAAGCTTTTGGTTACCTCAGCCTGCTTCTGAACTGCGGAGAACCGCTGGGCACAGTCTCCAACAGTGCCGCCGAAAGGCCACCTCGTGAGATGGGAGCATTGAGAAAGCGAACTTTGGCGATGTCTCACACCTCTGCAAGGTTAAGCCAGGGGGCGCTTCTGGAACACTAGGATGGACATCATCTGCCAGTCACCACGTGCAGCTCAACCCAGACTCAGAACTACCCTCATGCATTATTACTGTTTGGCCTTCCACAGTTTTTTTTTTTTTTTTGCAGGGTGTCTGTCACATGCAGGGAAGCGGTGGTCTCCAGTAGCACTGCCGCCCCACCAGTGAGAGGAAAAACCTTTTCTGTTGCTTTTGGCACTTTTGGCTTGCCATACTGGCGCCAAAATGCATCCATACTACAAAAGATCTTCACACACATCCTGGAAGGCACGAGGGCGGGGCAAGGCAATTTTGCATCGTACTGCCCCCCCAGCGTAACCCGGGAAAGCATGGCTGTCAAGTCTGAATCTGATTCAGCATGAGCACGCACACCATTATAGCGGGAGCTCAGCATCATCTTCATTTCCAGAGCAGCCCTCTCTCTGATGCAGCGATCGACATCTAATCCTCCCCTGGAGCCCTGAATGAAATGCTAGGTCCATCATGAGAATGACCAGAAATCCCATCTAGAAGCTGTCAGGCATGCAAAACAGTGAATGTGGTCGTCAACTCGACGGCACACAGCATGCTGATCGCTTAACCTTAATGAAAAAGGCAAGACGGACAACGTGCTGACGTGGTCATGGTCTCATAAGAGAATATAACCACCCACAAACACAGTTTCAACATGTTTGCGATGCGATAGAGGAGCGAGGAGCCCACACGGATTGTTTACCGGGTAGAGAAGCCCTCACTATAATCCTCCGCAGCCCTTTTCTGGTGCACCAGAAAAAGAACAAGATAGGGGCATAGTGAGGGGACTCTACCTCGTTTAAGGCACTTGAGTCTCGACCGCGCTTCTCAAGTGCCGAACGATGTGCGCTGGGTTGCCATGACAACCTGTGCTGTCAGCCGGCAGCTCGAAGGCACACTGATTGCTTTAACCTTAATGAGAAAGGCAAGACGAACAACGTGCCGACGTGGTCATGCTCTCAGAGAGAACATAAACCACCCACGAGCACAGTTTCAGCATGTTTAAGCCCAGGCAGGTAAAAACGGTGATCGTGGCCGTCATATGAGGATAGGAAACGACCGCATCCAGAAACACAGGGTTTGAATGACGTCCTGAAAAAGACTCAGTGTCAAACCGTGTATGCTCTTTCAGGATAAAAATGCTCTCCCAGTGATGACCCCGGCTACACAAACTGGACGAAAGCGCAAGCCTGATGTGAGCACTCACATTCTCATTGAAGGCGCAACATTCAGGGCTGCTCTCTGTGAGATCGCGGCCAGCACTGTCTGCGCTGTAATGCCAACACCAGCTTTGAAGAGGCGTTCTCCTGTAGAAGCAGACTCGTTTTCTTCTTTTGAAGTTTAACACTGTCAGAAGATTGTAGAGCAGGAACAGTAGAACTGCTCGGCTCCAAAGCGAAAGACAAATATGAGACGCACCTGCTGCTCGTTATATGCTCGCGCTGAAAGCAGAGCAGCTGATGCAATTATCTCATGCCAATGTGCATTGGCTCGTTTTAATACTCTCGAAGTAGATTGGTCTCTCAAGGCGATCCCAATTAGGTCGGCAAATCGACTTAACGTCTAGCGTGACCACCTGAAAAAGAACCAATAAAGCATCTGATTAATTAAATGAAATATATTTCAGATCACGATGGCAAAGGTGAGAAAGACGGAGAGATTGTCAAACGCAGAGAGAGATCAGGGAAAGGATAATAGAAAGAAACTAAATCAATGGAGGCAGGACAGGATGAAAGGAGCCATAGAGGACAATATGCAAATCGTTGAGGGTCCCTCTGCAGAGACTGTTGGCCAGGGAATGAAATGTTCCTAAGTTTACTCTCCAGAGCAGTATAAATGTCACGGTTTATGAATTCATTGTTTCCTTCTCGTCTCGTGCTATTGTTGTTATATGTGTGTGGGTGTGTGTGAGTGGGCGTCACCACTCAGTCGCGCGGATTAGCGATCCAGCTGATCGCAATCCTCTCACCAGCTGCAGCCTATTACTTCACCTTCAAATACTCAGCGCATTCTCCTCTCCTTGGCAGATCGTTGTTTGATGTCCCTCGTGTTGTTGATCCTGTTCAAGGCGGCGTTCGTCCTGTTCCTGTCCTTTGTCTCCTTGTTCACGCTCCGGTTCTGGATTATCTCATCATCTCAACACTTCTCTTCTGGACTATTGACCATCTTGTCCCTGCGTCACCAGTTGTTTTGTGTGTTCTGACCGTGTCAACTATCAGCTAGTAATAAAGAGTTACTTGCATCTTTGCTTCCGCATCTTCTATCGTGATAATAAAAGGCAATGGCCACTTTTAACATACAAAAAAATACTGATTTACAGGGAGGCTGAAGCTGAACTGGGGCAAGTTGAATGCACATTAGAAAAACGCAGATTCTCCCTAAGAATGCCGGACATACAGAAACTGGCCTAACAGTTTGCAGAGAAGAAAGGAATTAAGAGATTCAGCAAAGAAAAAGGAAAGGCTGGCTACAAATGGTTTTAGTTTTTTTTTAAACGAAACAAGAACCTGAGCATCCAAAAACCAGAGACGCTCTCAGCCTCGAGTCAAGTCAAGTCACCTTTATTTATATAGCGCTTTTACAATACAAATTGTTTCAAAGCAGCTTTACAGAGATAACAGGAAAGTAAATTGTAATAGTATTGTTAAATTCAAATTTAAATGTTAAATGTCCCCAACTAAGCAAGCCAAAAGCCAATGGCGAATGAAGGCGGAAAAAAAAAAGGCGACAGTGGCAAGGAACCAAAACTCCATCAGGTGACAGAATGGAGAAAAAAACCTTGGGAGAACCCAGGCTCAGTCAGGGGGCCAGTCCTCCTTTGGCCAACAAACGAACAGTGCATGATTATGATTTAGGCGGCATAATAGATCAGAAGTCGGATTGGATCAGAACTTTCACAATATTTATCCAGTTCATCTGGTTAGGGGTCGGAGTCATCACACCGGTATGGAGATGAGTTTGTTGAGGTGTCCATGAGGCCTTCACAGTGTTGATGAGACTGGCACTTCAGGGATGCGTTGTCGTCGTGTCCATGTGATGGTCCTTCCTCAGATCTGGACACTGCCTGGATCCGGCGGTTTGCGGTAAACCTCGGGATAAACAGAGAGACTAATATTAGCTTAGACGCCATCCTTCTTATGATGTACAAAGTACATCAGGATTTATGGGAAGTGTTCCCGGTTCCGTCTGATCTAAACTATGCAGCCTAACATTGAATTATAGCAATCTATAATGTGTTATGTGTATGCTAAGCCAAAGAGATGTGTTTTTAGTCTAGATTTGAACTGACAGACTGTGTCTGCTTCCCGGACAATGTTAGGAAGATTGTTCCAAAGTTTTGCTGCCAAGTAGGAAAAGGATCTACCGCCAGCAGTTGATTTTGATATTCTAGGTATTATCAACTGGCCAGAACTTTGAGATCGCAATAGACGTGAAGGACTATAATGGGTTAAGAGCTCGCTCAAGTACTGCGGAGCTAAACCATTTAGTGCTTTGTAAGTAATCAGCAATATTTTAAAATGTATACGATGTTTAATAGGGAGCCAATGCAGTGTTGACAGAACCGGGCTAATATGGTCGTACTTCCTGGTTCTGGTAAGAACTCTAGCGGCTGCATTTTGGACCAGCTGTAGTTTGTTTATTAAGCGTACAGGGCAACCACCCAGTAGAGCATTACAATAATCAAGCCTTGAGGTCATGAACGCATGAACTAATTGTTCCGCATTGGTCAATGAGAGCATATGACGTAATTTAGATATATTTTTAAGATGGAAAAATGCGCTTTTACAGATACTAGACACGTGACTTTCAAATGAGAGATTGGAATCAAATAAAAAGCACACCCAGGTTCCTAACTGATGACGAAGACTTGACAGAGCAGCCATCAAGTGTTAAACAGTATTCTAGGTTATTACGTGTGGAAGTTTTTTGTCCAATAATTAGAATCTCTGTTTTTTCAGAATTTAGTAGTAGGAAATTACTAGTCATCCAGTTTTTTATATCAGCTATGCATTCCGTTAATTTAGTGAATTGGTAAGTTTCGTTAGATTTTGAGGAAATATAGAGCTGAGTATCATCAGCATAACAGTGAAAACTAATTCCATGTTTCCTAATGATATCTCCTAACGGTAGCATGTACAGAGTGAACAGCAGCGGTCCTAGTACTGAGCCTTGTGGTACGCCATACTGAACTTTTGACCGATAAGACATCTCTTCATTTACTGCTACAAACTGATAACGGTCAGATAAGTATGATTTAAACCATGCTAGTGCAATTCCACTGATGCCAACATAGTTTTCTAGTCTATTTAATAGAATGTTGTGGTCAATGGTGTCAAATGCAGCACTAAGATCAAGTAACACTAATAGAGAGATACAACCACGATCGAATGATAAAAACAAATCATTTATGACTTTAATGAGAGCAGTCTCAGTACTATGGTATGGTCTAAATCCGGACTGAAAATCCTCGCAGATAGCATTTCCTTCAAGAAAGGAACACAGTTGTGAGTATACTACCTTTTCTAATATCTTTGACAGAAAAGGTAGATTCGAGATCGGCCTGTAATTGACTAATTCTGTAGGATCAAGTTGCGTTTTTTTAACAAGCGGTTTAATCATAGCCAGCTTAAAGAGTTTTGGTACGTATCCTAGAGACAAAGACGAATTAATGATATTGAGAAGAGGATCTATGACTTCTGGAAGCATCTCTTTCAATAGTTTAGTCGGTATAGGGTCTAACATACAAGTTGTTGATTTAGATGAGTTAACGATTTTGCAAAATTCTTCTCCTATAGCAACAAATGAATCAAATTTTTCCTCAGGGAGACTACAATGCACTCCCTGATGCGATACTGTAGTAGACGGTTGCATAGTTATAATTTTGTCCCTGATATTATCAATCTTATAAGTGAAGTAGTTCATAAAGTCATTACTGCTGTGTTTCTTGGAAACTTCTGGGCTTGAAGCTTTCTTTTTTGTTAGTTTAGCCACTGTTTCAAATAAATACCTAGGATTATGTTTATTTTCTTCTAATAGGGTTGAAAAATAAGCAGATCTAGCAGCTTTTAAAGCCTCTCGGTAAGCAATCGAGCTCTCCTTCCATGCAATCCGAAATACCTATAGTTTTGTTTTCTTCCAGTTGCGCTCCATTTTTCTGGCTGCCCTCTTAAGGGCCCGGGTGTGCTCATTGTACCACAGCGTTGGACTATTTTCTTTAATCTTCTTTAAGCGCAGCGGAGCAACTGTGTCTAAAGTACTGGAAAAGAGAGAGTTAAAAGTTTCTGTTGCAATATCGAGTTCTTCTAAGCTATCTGGGATGCTGAGACGATGAAACTGATCAGGAAGATTATTGATAAAGCAATCTTTCGTGGCAGTAGTGATAGGTCTAATATATTTATAACACTGAGTCGGCTTTGCAGCCTTGGCTAAATGTAATTTACATGTGACTAGATAATGATCTGAGATGTCGTCGCTCTGCTGCAGTATTTCAATGGCATCAACATCTATTCCATGTGATAATATTAGATCTAGAGTATGATTACGACAATGAGTAGGTCCTGACACGTGTTGTCTAACTCCAATTGAGTTTACAATGTCTTTAAATGCCAATCCCAATGCATCTTTTTCATTATCTACATGTATATTAAAATCACCAACAATTAGTACTTTATCTGCAGCCAATACTAATTCTGATAGAAAGTCAGCAAATTCTTTGATAAGGTCTTTATGGTGGCCTGTATACAGTAGCCAGCAGAATTCTCAAACGTGATTTATCGTTTACACTATATATTTTTACATTAAGCACCAACACTTCAAAAGAATTATATTTAAAACTAGATTTCTTAGTGGTTTTGAAAATATTACTATAAATTACAGCAACACCTCCCCCTTTGCCTTTCGGACGAGGTTCATGTTTATAACAGTAATCTTGCGGGGTGGACTCATTTAATGTAATGTAATCGTTTGGTTTTAGCCAGGTTTCTGTCAAACACAGCACATCTAGGTTATAATCTGAAATCATATCATTGACAATAAGGTCTTTTGAAGTAAGGGATCGAATATTCAGCAACTCAAGCTTTATCGTTTGCTCATCTATATTATATCTGTTTTTATTTGTTGAACATCAATAAAATTTTTAACCTTAGATATGTTTGGAAGTTTTTTGTATTTCCAAATTCGGGGAACAGACACAGTATCTATATGATGATATCTAGGTGAAAGAGCCTCTATGTGATGGGATTTATCTGACCTTGGTGACGCGAGGCCGCTAGCAGACGGTCGGTTTAGCCAGTTTGTCTGCTTCCTGACCTGAGCCCCAGATTGTCATGTTTTATCTCTAAGACTATGAGCCAAATTACTAGAGAGGAGAGCAGCACCATCCCAGGAGGGATGAATACCATCTCTTTTCAACAGGCCAGGTTTGCCCCAAAAACTTTTCCAATTGTCTAGGAATTCTATATTATTTTGCGGACACCATTTAGACAGCCAGCCATTGAGTGAACACAATCTACTAACTATCTCATCACTCCTTCGGACAGGAAGGGGGCCAGAGCAAATTACAGTGCCTGACATCGTACTTGCGAGTTGAAACACCTCATTAATGTTAATTTTGGTGATCTCTGACTGGCGAAGTCGAACATCATTAGTGCCGACGTGAATAATAATCTTAGAGAATTTACGATTAGCATTAGCCAGCACTTTTAAATTTGCTTTGATGTCAGGCGCTCTGGCTCCCGGCAAACATGTGACTATGCTGGCTGGTGTCTCTATGTTCACGTTCCGTGTAATAGAATCGCCAATTACCAGGGCACAATCAACAGAATTCTCAGTCGGTGTTTCACTGAGTGGGGCAAATCGATTTGTTGTGGTAATCGGAACGGAAGAGTGTTTTTTTGATCCGCGACTGGAGCGATCCCTCTCTGTCACCCATTTGCCTGGCTGCACAGGCAATAATTCAGCCGGAACCGAATCATGTAAAGGGTTCACTATGCTAGGCGCATCCAAAATAGTAGCTAAAGCTCTTGCACACTTACTATCCTCAATTACTATTCCGTCAGCCTGACTGTTTCCTTGCATTTATCACATATATATCCTATACTGCCGACGGGGAAGGCTATACTAAACATGTGGCATGAAGTGCAGGTGACAATAACAGGAGAAGACATTACTCACCGTGTTTGTTGACTGATTCTTACTCACCTGGGCTTTTATTAACTCAGAGGCGCGGGCGCGCGAGAGAAAAATAAATAAATAAACTGAGCACACGGGTGGCGCGTTAACAGACTAGCGAGTTACTAGTGTGTCGTGCTAAGAATAACGGAAGCTAGCGAATGATAAGTAAGCTGTAATTAGTAGTATACACAATTAGAAATGATAGTAAATGATGGTTCAAAACAGAAAGAAATACGGAGCTAATACGAGGCTTAGACGGAGCTTACAGCCTCGAAGCAGACAAAACTCACAGCACAGCAGGCAGCGAGGCAGACAGGGGCAATCGATCCAGACTCCATTGTCTGGATATTCAGCAGAGAGCTGCAGGGTTCAACCCCACTGTGGTGAAAGGTAGGTTTGAAAAATATACGAATACGATTGAGAGTCTAGGTTTGGAGAATGCTTCTGATCATATATGGATCTGTGACAGGCTCCAGGACCACTTCCTGTCAACTAGGGTGGTTGCTGAGGTTGGGTCACCTTGTTTTGAGGTTACCAGTGGTGAGAAGGTCGAGACTACGACCGGTCTTGCCAGCATCAATGCTGCTGATGGGTATGGATCAACACTCATCATATTCAAAGGCAAGAGGCTAAGGGCAGACTGGCTTTTTGGAGCCCCCAACAACACGTACCTAAGGATGTCTGATAATGGGTGGATAAATGCGGAGTTATTCACAGAATGGGGAAGTGGTATGTAAAAAGCCTGCCACAAAATGATACACGCCCCCACCTGCTCTTTGTTGATGGTCATATCTCTCATGTTTACAACATCGACTTTTTAAATATTATGAGGCAGAACAACGTCTGTGTGTTTGCCCTGCCTCCTCACACTACTCAGACAGAGCGCTGTTCAGGAGCTTAAACACATTACTGGAGGCTTGAGGGACGAAGGATTACGACGGAGAGTGGAGAGAAACGACTTGACGGGATTGTTCATGCCACTGTTTTCTACGGCCTGGAAGGAAGCTGCTGTCTCCTTTTAAGTCACTGATCACCCTTCCTGTCTGAAAACGCCCAACTACCAGACGCCAGAGGACAAAGCCTCCTTCTTATGATTTGACTAGCGATGCCCATTCTTACGGTAACACAAAGGACCCCAAGGCCACAGAGGACTGTCTTTCTTGTGCAGTCTGTTAATGTTGGTTCCATGAAAGCTGTGAAGAGAACAATGGGGATATAGATGATAATGGTGTCTTGACATGCAAGGACTGCGTGTTTCCAGAAATGTAGGAGTCCAAAGTTAACCTCTGCAGTTTGTTTTTATTAAGGCAGTTCAGGCTGGAGAAAAAGACTGTTATGATTAAACGTTTTTAACTGCAGTTCACAGCACTTTTATGAATTCTGACTCAAGATTGAATCTAGCTTTGTTCAAGCTGTGGTTGGTGTTGTTGATGTTGTTGTTAAGTAAAATGAACTAGAAAACTGTCAGGAATTCTGACTGTGCATTTAACTCTTTTCTATAACACAGGCACATGATAACAGTTCCTTAACGTCTTTGTAATAAATGCATCAAAACTATCATATTGTATTATCTGTTTGATGATGTTCAGTTATTCATGTTTCATTCATCCATAACTGTCAGATATAGCCAAGTAGTATGGCACAAGGACACAGGATTTCCAACAAAAAATGGGTTTTATTTTACCCAAAAAATAAGAAAAGGTCCCAATTAAAGGATACGAAATAAATCAACTTGTTCTAACAAATAATCTAGCTAGACTTAAATAAACTAAAGTAAACAAAACAAATTTTAACGCAATATAACGAAAACTAAGGAGAACTGAACAGAACAAAATTACCCCCCAAATGAGACAACAAACAGGTATTTATCACAGACGGTGAGCTCACTTAATCAAAGACAGGGGAAAGCATACAATCAATAATTTATAAATCAACAAATCAGTTACAAGTTAACTAATCAAAGTAAATAGAGTAACAAACAAACAATATAAAAATACAAACCAACAAATGTTAAATAGAAATAAATTGGAACCAATCAAAAACATAAATTTCATTTTCTTCACCCCCCCCCATCGCATAGCATCTAGTTGGTATCGGCAAGCGGAATGCTCAGACCATAAATATTTACTGCTGCACGCGCCTCAGCCCTTTGTCAGTCAAGGCCGCGATGACAGAAAGACGCACACCTGCAGCCAACGCCATTCATCCAACCTCCATGCCACGGTAACTTAAACTCAAATAGAAACAAGGATAAGGAAACAGACATAGTACAACGCAAGCCAGTAAGTGTGCACTCCAAACCAACGGACAAAGTACTACCATGTATAAATAAAGCTTTTGCAAATTTGTCAAACAAAATCTGTGTAGTGATTTTATTATACCTGAACCTTAAATCCTATACTATACTTAACTCAAATATAACTGAATGATAAAGAGAAAGAAAATAACTATCAGTATGTAAATAAAAAATATGTATCGTGAATGACTGCGTATCTGTTACCCTTATCAATGTGTGGCCACAGGTTCGGCCATCACAATAACCAAGAGAATTACTAACTTATGAAGATTTTACTATTCTAGTCTTTAACATAGATTTTCAGTGTCCCACATTAGGAAGCTGCAGCTTGTCTCAGGCGACTTGCACTAAGAGCACTAATATATCTATAATTTCTCTTATGAATGTGTTATCCGAATTTTCTTTTTTGATTTGATTAGGACACATTCTGGGGGTTTTAAAGTGGTATTGGCTGTAAAGTGAATGTTTTGGCTACACATCGCAATATGTCACAGAAGTCTGAAATTTAAAAACTGTCTCACATTAGGGCAATTCACCCTATATATATATATGTACGTGTGTGTATATATATACAGGTGATGTTCATATAATTAAAAAATCATCAAAAAGTTGATTAATTTCTGTAAATCCATTCAAAAAGTGAAATTTGGATATTATATTCATTCATTACACACAGTCTGATATATGTCAAATGTTTATTTCATTTAATTGTTATGATTAAAACTGACAACTAATGAAAATCCCAAATTCAGTATCTCCGAAAATTAGAATATTACTTAAGACCAATACAAAAAAAGGATTTTTAGAAATGTTGGCCAACTGAAAAGTATGCACATGAAAAGCATGAGCATGTACAGCACTCAATACTGAGTTTGGGCTCCTTTTGCCTGAATTACTGCAGCAATGTTAAAGCTTTAACGCTTTAGTAACGTTAAAGTCATTTCAGTGTGCAGTGGATTGTTTTTGATTCCCTTTCAAGGGAACTCGAGCTGCGTCAAACACTGTGGGAATGCCACTGCGTGAGTGCGTCCTGAAGCACGTATGGAATCAGTCCAATCGAGAGACGAAGCGTCATAGGCGGGTGACGCCAGCGACCAGGAAACTATAAAGCACCCTGCACAGCTTCTGTGCCTTCAGGTGATGCTCAATCGTGCTGTCCAAAGTTTTGAGAGGGCGATAGAGGAATCCTGAGGCAAACAATTCTGAGTGTTTAAACAGGCTTACAGCAAACCGCAAGTTTATAGATGCTATGTACAAAAACATACTATTTGGTCATTGTTTTTATGTTAATTTTAATGGTAAATGTACAAGTCATTTATAGCCATGCCATGTTCTGGTGAGATACAGAAATTTAACATCTGTAGTGTTATTTTTTTATTTTATTTTATTTGGCACAGTAGCAGCTGACTTATGGCCATTTGTTGTTATAATTCAAAATAACTGACAATTCATAAACTTTGTATTCTATTCCCTAACTTTTAAATAAAGAAATTATTTGAAAGAACAGAAATCTCTCGCTGTACTCTTCAAATTGCAACAACAGAAATAAATGTAAAGACAGCGCCGACGCCACGTGACTGTGACGTATGCCATCAAAGTACCGCGAGAGCGATTCGAGAGTAGCCGGGGAACTCAGCCAGCGCAGCTTCTCAAGAGCAGCTGCATGAGCTCTGATGACGACACAACTGATCCATGATTGGCCGAATTCACTGACGACACCGATGACATGCGTTTCAAGTTTATTGCGACGACTTCAGTTCCAGAAATTATCATATATGGACTTTTAAAACAGTTCAATACGTTTTTATGTCGTTTTCATCTTATAAATGATATTTATTAGATATTGTTTTACTGTATTTACTTTATTGTTAATATAGGCTTTGTGTATGTTTATTTTGCATGACTTTATTTTTCATACAGATCTTTTACAGTATTCAGCTGCATAACTTTTTCAAATGAGCATTTTTAATAACTCAAATGTTAATCTTAAAAGCATACAATCTAATGTGGTCATAAGATTTCCATTACACAAGAGTAGATGTTAAAACTTCATGCTGATTTGTACTCGGCTTTTGCCCAGATAAGCACCAACTAAGACGTTGCTTTACAGTAACCTATACTTCTCCATCCATTTACGCTTCTTTCCAAATGGTGATGTGAATCTCCTTCTGTCTGGTGTTAATATGCGTCAGCACACACAACGGCTGCAACCACAGTGCGGTCCCCTTATGACAACCGTCTGGATTGAGCAGAGTAGGGGACATCTCTAGGGTCTTCAAATGGGCACCTTCCGTCCTCAGTGTTTCGTCGACTAGCCCACGACACCTCAAGAGGGCTCGACAGTGACTCTAGCGTCCCAGAGTCACCCCCCTCCGTCCCCCACTCAACTCAGCCCAGTTTACTGACCTTTACCTCCCTACTGCTGCTGAGGTTGCTCCTTCCTCGTAGTTCACATAACCACCTAACCACAATCTCTCAACCTCTCCACAACCCGACCATACGCGCCAACCCGTTTGACTAAGGCAGTCGAGCCCCACTGCGGACGTTAAAGCGTCAGTGGCAACGGTTCCGTATGGCATACTACCGGAAAACACAATATCTGTTCAAACACCAATCCTCATTCACGCAAAATACACAGGAACGTAATAACTGTAATTACTATGCAAACTATACAAATAAACCAACAGACTCTTCAATTTTTCGAAACCGTAGCGTGGCGGCCTGTACACAGCCAGCCAGAATCTTTCCGTCTCAACCACAGCCAGTTGCTGCTCCTCTCTGCTGCTTCAGATAAGTTCTTTACTGTGCGACACAACTCTTGGCCACTGAATCCGACGTCTCTGAGGAACCAGGTTGTAGAGTGTGCCACAGTCCTTGACAACCCACTTCCACTGGATAAACCTGGACTCTCTATCCTCGCTGTTCTGCTTCAGTGGCCAGATGAGCATACCGCAGTTTCTTCCTCTCATATGCCTCATCTACCGCATCCTCCCATGGCACTGTTAACTCTATCAGTTGAACAATGCGTGCTGATCCAGACCACAAAACAATATCTGGTCGGAGGTTAGTGGTGGCAATCTCAGGTGGAAAAATAAGCCGTTGATCAAGATCAGCCAGCATTTTCCAGTCCCTAGCAGCTTCCAGTTGTCCTGGGCTAGAATTGGTTTTAACACTTTTCTTGGTGGTTGCACGCCTGGGCGGAGGAATATTGTCTTCTGTGTGTAATGTTTTGCCAGAACAGGTGGCAACTTATTGGTCATGTTACGCTTTTCTTCCAATGCTAAAGCCAAACATCGGAGTACTTGGTCATGGCGCCAAGTAAACCGACCTTGGCTAAGAGCCACCTTACATCCTGTCAAAATGTGCCTTAATGTGGCAGGTGATGAACACAAAGGACGAGAGGGATCCTCTCCTACCCAGAGGTTTAGGTTCTGTGGTGATGGGAGAACATCATATGTTGACCTGATAAGGAAACTGATCCTACTCTCTTCCATTGACCAAAGGTCTTGCCAGCCCATCTTACGTTGTTCCACACTCTCCCATCTCATCCACTCTCCCTGCTTGGCCTGGGAAATGGCCTTTATACACCTCATCCTCTCCTCCTGCTTTCGCACCTCGTTGACTACGAGCTTCCTCCTTTGAGCTGGGGCTGCCTTGTGCCATTTAGGAGGAGCTAAACTGAGCCCAAAACCCCCTCTTCCATGCTATACCTGCCCCACGATATCACCAATTTGAAGGTCAGCCTTTGCCTCTTCCACAGATTTCTTTGCTGACCACTTTCTACCAGTTTTTAACACAGGTGCTGCCTCCCTTACACATTTGTCGCGTGACTCTACTAAGGTCATTTCCAGTCTGACCTTGGCGCACTTAAACTCCTCGGTTAAAGCAGAGACTGGCAGCTGCAATTTTCCTTTACTATAAAGTCCCACTCTGCTGAGGCAGCGTGGAACTCCCAACCATTTCCTGATATATTAACTTATTAACGCTTCCAGCTTATCCACTGTTGTCAAAGAAACCTCGTACACATTCATTGGCCACAGCAACCTCGGCAGTAGACCAAACTGAAAGCACCAGAGTTTTAGTTTCCCTGGAAGAGCGCAGCTGTTTATGCTCTTCAACCCTTCCACTGCTTGTCGTCTAACTTCTCCCACTCGAACTGTGTCCTTTAGATCCCCAGCATACCATCTCCCAAGACTCTTCACTGGCTTCTCAGAAACTGTTGGTATTGCCTCACCATTAATGAAGAATGTTTTATCTACCACCTTGCCTTTAATTATCGAGATGCTCCTTGATTTAGAGGGCTTAAATTGCATTCGTGCCCATTCAATGTTATCGGTTAACTTACCCAATAACCGATTAGTGCAGGCTACTGTTGTAGTCATGGTTGTCATGTCATCCATGTATGCTCTGATTGGTGGTAGTCGCATCCCAGAAGCCAAGCGCACTCCTACTACTACCCATTTTGATGCCCTAATGATTACTTCCATTGCCATGGTAAAAGCCAGTGGAGAAATTGTGCATCCTGCCATTGTTCCAACCTCTAAGCATTGCCACGTAGTGCTGAATTCGGCCATGTAGTGCTGAATAAATGTAAGCTCCTGTACAAATGATGCATAATACATTATTTTTCTGTATATGAAAATGAATGGTGTTTTGTCTCAAATGTTAAAAAGAGCTCAAGTTGGAGGGTACTGTAAATCCTGTTGCTGAAACCTTCTTAAAGAAAAACACATACCCGCCAGGGAATTGTTTTTTGTTTTATAGGTTACTTTTATCATTTTGTATTAGCAGAAACACCCATGTCAAACTGCTAAAGTATGTATCCAATATGTCATTTTGTTTTGGAAGACACCCTTCCAAAACACCACTTATACACACATCTCAAAAGTGTGTTAATACCATGGTTAATACATAAAGTTACTGAATCACTAAATCATGAAAACAATGGAAATCACTGCTAATTAATGTTTAGCCAAAACTGAAAGTTGACTTAAAAGGGTAATTGCATTTGTTGCTTACTATTAGTAATAATGAATGGAACAGGTGTTGGCTATGGTCCCATGGTTCCTTAGGATATATAAAGAACCTGCATTACCCTGTGTAACACACAACAAAATGGACAATGTAACTATTAATGTGTTAGACAGCAAAGGTAATGTTGTCATGCTAACGGTTTCCAAGGAAATTGCTGAGAGGATGCAAAACGGTAAGTAAACCGCATAACTGTGAAATAATTACAAGTCACCAATAATTTATGCAAGTATTTTATTTATTATTTATTCCCCCAGATCAAATGTTCCTTTCTTCTGTCATGGAGAAAGTATCAGTTGTTGAAACAAAGGTACACATTTACTTAATGAACAAGTATATACTGGAAATATTTCTTGATTGACACTGACCACATCTATCACAATCTTCTCTCTAGACAGCTCTCCTCAGTGGACCAGCTTGTGCTGCAAAGCTCCTCCAACCTCCTATTCCATGTCTCACTACCTCCACTAGGTCACCGGTACCCCTAAACCTCAGTTTTGTGAAACCACCATCAACCAGGCAGTGCCCCAATACTACCACTAGACCCCCTGTACCACCTCCACCATCAACCAGCCAGTGCCCCAATACTACCACTAGGCCTCCTGTACTACTTACCTCCACTGTCAAGGACCCACCGCCTGCCACTCTGCAACCTGGTGCAATGTGTGGAAACCCTTCAGCATCCATTCAACCTTCATCCCCCTCCTTCCAGTCAGACAGGCATGAATCTCAAGGTATTTCATCAAATACTTTAAGGAAGATAAATGTCAATACTGTAGTTAAATTACATAATTTTCTTTGTTTTGTAGTGTTAATCTATTTCTCTCCGTATCCCCTCCATTTTACATAAATAACACATAAAATGACACTATTTCTACTGGACCATACAAAAACTCATCAGCAACTTTATTTTAGGAACAAAATGGCGTTCTATAAAAAAATACAAAACTCATTCTCACAAAAGGGCTACAACTTGTCAAGTGAAAAAGTTCGAAAAAAAAACTAGCAAACATGTTAATCACTTACAAGAGAGTAAAAGACAGGCGCCGTGCAACTGGGGAGGGGAAGATCACCTGGGAGTACTATACAGTAAGTTGAAGACTGCTTTACTTTATGTTTCTGAAATAACATTGTCATGTCTTACAAGACTGAAACATTGGTCATTTTCATTTTACATTTGACATCCACCCCCACCAGCTAATGGATGAGTTATTTGGGTCATTGGGGATCGGTACTGCACCATTCACTCCACAACTCTGGGTTTGGAAGAGACCTCCTCCAAAAGCAGGCCCACAACGTCTTCTCTTCAAGACCAGCCAGCAGGTGCTAGTCTGGATGAACAGCCAGGAACCTCTACCATACACAATACAAATGTCACAAGCAGGCAAAGACGACCACAACCCTTACAATTTCTGGAGGCTTACGAAGGCCTGCTGTGCTTGAGTCCCTGGTAAGGCCAGATCTGGAGAGATGGTGGCGACTTATGGAGAGGCGGAAAGGTCCTTCGAAAAAAAGATGGTGACCAGCTTGGGAACAATTGTGGAGGAGCTGAAGAAAATGGGAAAAAGACAAGAGCAAATTATGCATCTATTACAGAACCCACATGAACCTCAATAAAATTATGTTAAGATGTTTTCCCTTTTGATTTACACCTTTCCCCAAATGTCCACTGTGTATTTTTTTTTATGTTCCCATAGAACACAATTTCTAATGACAAACTAATTTTGTTCAATAAAATAAATTTCTTTTTCAACACAAAATCTGGTTTTTAATCATTTGTTGAATATTTCTGTACATTCAAATCTTTACTTTTCAGGGTTTTTTTTGTATGTTCAGTATACACATACAAGTTAGATCTGGCCACAAATCTGGTCTCTATAATGACATGCATTAGTGTTGTGTTGTTGCTGGGGGTGTGGTTCATCATCAACACCATTATCTACCACAACAACTTGATTACTGGGCTCTAAACAAAGATTATGCAAAATGCAGCAGGCTGAGACTGCTGAACTGATATTAGAAATGCTTCTCATTTGCAGGCAATGGAGCCTCCTAAACTTTGATTTTAGAATGCATGCTCAATGACCACGCGAGCTGCATTGAGCTTTCTGTTCAAGTATCTTTGCCTAGCAGACAAGTGGCCATTGTCTCTATACGGCCTCATAAGTTGAGGCAACAAAGGGTAGGCAGAATCCCCAATTATGTGTATTCCCTGTGGAACAAGGGAATGAGGATCTTCTTCAAGAACACGACAAACTTCTGGGAAGCAAAATGCTCTGGCATCATGCCAACTCCCAGTGTGACCCACACTGATGTGACAGAAGCGCCACTGACTGTCACAAAACCCAGTTAAATTTACAGAATAAAACGTTTTCCTATTCATGCATGCTAGGGGATTATCACAGTGGGGTCTCATTATAGGAATGTGAAACCCATCCACGCACATACAGTGTTGTGGAAACCTGCTGCGTCAAACCCTAACTTTGACATCTCCAGCCTTTGACCTCTGGGCCAGGAAATGTGGTGGGCCATGTATGTGTTCACATTGCAACAAAACTCATGGAGATGCTTGGCAAGTGTGGATTTTGACATGTTGAATCTATCTGCCAACCCACGATATGACTCCTGATTCGCCAATGTCCAAAGGCAGGCAAGAACACTGTTTGTGAGTGGCAGTTTGGTCTGTTGTAAATTCATATACACCGGACCAAGGGTAGTAATGACATCCTGCAAAGGTAGAAAAATAGATTATCAAGACAACATGCTAACACTTGTAATAGTTCAATGAATTTATATTAACGAGTACAGACCTCCACTTGTTCTTTGGAAAGCCTGAAATGACCTCTAAATTCTGAGGGACTGTAGAGAGGGACAACATCCTCCACAAAATTGTCTATTTTTGGAACCATTCTATATAAGAACAAGGCCAGGCAAGGGAAGGCAAGTTTATTTATATAGCACATTTCATACACAATGGTAATTCAAAGTGCTTTACATAGAAGAGATTAAAATAATCAAAAGAAACCAGAATAATTAAAACAGTTTAGAATAAAAGATAAAATACAGAAATAATGAAATTAAATCAAATTTATTCTAACATAAAATAAAAATACAGTACAAACAGTCGGACGAACAGTGGCACAGTGCTCATTCAGTAAATGCACAGCTAAACTGAAGTGTTTTGAGTCTGGATTTGAATGTGACTACTGTAGGAGCACATCTGATCTCTTCTGGAAGCTGGTTCCAGCTGCGGCTGGCATAATAGCTAAAAGCAGACTCGCCATGCTTAGAGTGAACCCTTGGTATTTCTAGCTGATGTGATCCTAATGATCTGAGCGATCTGTTGGGTTTATATTCAGTGAGGATATCTGCAATGTATTGAGGTCCTAGGCCATTGAATGATTTATATACCAGTAATAATACTTTAAAATCAATTCTATATGTAACTGGCAGCGAGTGTAAAGACCTGAGGACTGGTGTGATATGTTCATATTTTCTGGTTCTGCTCAGAATCCTACCAGCAGTGTTCTGTATGAGCTGCAACTGTCTTATGATCTTTTTGGGAAGGCCAGTGAGGAGTCCATTACAATAATCCACCCTACTGGTGATGAAAGCATGCACAAGTTTCTCTAAGTCTTGACTGGAAACAAAGCATCTAATTCTTGCAATATTTTCAGGTGATAGTATGCTGATTTAGTTATTGCTTTGACATGACTACTGAAACTAAGGTCTGACTCTAGAGTCACACCAAGATTCCTGACTTGATTTTTAGTTGTTTGACCCCTAGACTGAAGGTATGTGTTCACCTTGAGAACTTCATCTTTGTTTCCAAACGCAATGACTTCAGTTTTGTCTTTGTTTAACTGAAGAAAGTTTTGGCACATCCAATTGTTTACTTCATCAATGCATTGGCAAAGGGAGTCAATGGGGCTGTAATCGTTAGGCGATAGGGCTAAGTAGATCTGTGTGTCGTCTGCATAGCTGTGGTAAGCGATTTGGTTCTTTCTCATTATTTGGCTCATTGGGAGCATGTACAGGTTGAATAGGAGTGGCGCAAGAATTGAGCCTTGAGGGACTCCGCATGTCATGTGTGTCCATTCAGACTTATGGTCTCCTATTCTCACATAATAACCTCTCCCTACCAAGTATGACTTGAACCATTTTAGGACTATCCCAGAAAGCTCGACCCAGTTTTCCAGCCTGTCAAGAAGTATGTTGTGATCGACAGTGTCAAATGCAGCACTGAGGTCGAGTAGTACCAGCACTGATAATTTGCCTGTATCAGTATTTAAGCGAATATCATTTATTATCTTTATGAGCGCGGTCTCTGTACTGTGATGCGGTCGGAAACCAGATTGAAAATTTTCAAAGTATCCATTCGAGCTTAAGAATTTGTTCAGCTGGTTGAAGACAACTTTTTCAATGATCTTGCCTATGAAAGGAAGATTTGAGATCGGTCTATAGTTGTTTAATATGTTCTTATCCAGATTGCTCTTTTTCAGGAGGGGCTTAAAGGGATACTCCACTTTTTTTGGAAATAGGCTCATTTTACAACTCCCCCAGAATTAAACTGTTGAGTTTTACCGTTTTTGAATCCATTCAGCCGATCTCCGGTTCTGGCGGTACCACTTTTAGCATAGCTTAGCATACATCATTGAAGTGGACAAGACCATTAGCATTTCTAAAAAAAAATGACCAAAGAGTTTTTATATTTTTCCTATTTAAAACTTGACTCTTCTGTAGTTACATCGTGCACTAAGACCGACGGAAAATGTAAAGTTGCGATTTTCTAGGCTGATATGGCTAGGAACTATACTCTCATTCCTGCGTAATAATCAAGTAACTTCACTGCCGTACCATGAGAGCAGCAGGCGTAATGATATGACGCAGCGCCTGAAAATAGTTCCGTTGTGTTGACGGAAGGTGGCCTATTTTCAGGCGCTGCGTCATATCATTACGCCTGCTGCTCTCATGGTACGGCAGTGAAGTTTCTTGATTATTACGCAGGAATGAGAGTATAGTTCCTAGCCATACCAGCCTAGAAAATCGCAACTTTTCATTTTCCGTCGGTCTTAGTGCACGATGTAACTACAGAAGAGTCAAGTTTTAAATAGGAAAAATATCGAAACTCTTTGGTCATTTTTTTTTGAGAAATGCTAATGGTCTTGTCAACTCCAATGATGTATGCTAAGCTATGCTAAAAGTGGTACCGCCAGAACCGGAGATCGGCTGAATGGATTCAAAAACGGTAAAAACTCAACAGTTTAACTCTGGGGGAGTTGTAAAATGAGCCTATTTCCAAAAAAAGTGGAGCATCCCTTTAACAACTGCAGTTTTCAGGGAGTTTGGAAAACTCCCAGAGAGAAGTGAGGCATTTACCACTTCTAGGAGATCTGCTTCTAAGCTGTGTAACACATTTTTGAGAAAAGATGTGGGAAGTGCGTCAAGGGCGCAGGTTGATGTTTTAAGGTGCTGTACGGTTTCTTCCAAAATGTTGCCATCAATATCTTCGAAATCAGACATAGTGACTACTTTCTCAGGCTGTTGTCTGATCTGTCTGACTCCAGCGCAACTCAAGGATGAGCTGATCACCATTCTGATATTATTGATTTTCTCAGAGAAGAAGGAAGCAAACTCACTGCACATGCTCTCTGAGAGCATTTCATTGGGAATCTGGCTTGGGGATTTGTCAGTCTCTCTACAGTAGCAAAAAGAGTGCGGGTGTTGTTTATATTGCTGTTTATAATATTTGAGAAGAAAGTCTTTCTAGCTTTGCCTAGTTCCTTATTGAAAGCATGGATGCTGTCTTTGTAGATGTTATAATGGACTACAAGTTTTGTCTTCCGCCACATGCTCTCTGCTTTTCTGCATTGTCTTTTCATATTTTGCACTGCTGTTGAGTTTCTCCAAGGAGCTTTTTGTCTGCCATTCTTCTTCTGACTTTCACAGGAGCAATATCATCAATTACACTCTTAACTTCTGAGTTAAAAGAATCAAGAAAGAAAATCAACAGAGTCAGCAGATATGCTCGGTGTTAAAGATATAGCCTTCATAAATAGTACACTAGTGTTCTCATTTAAGCATCTCTTCTTGACAAACACAGATCTAGCTTCAATGGCAGGAGAGATCAAAATATCAAAGAAAATACAAAAATGATCAGACAGTGCTACGTCCTTAATAACAATCGATGAAATGTTTGGACCCTTACTGATAAGTAAATCTAGAGTGTGTCCACGATTATGTGTGGTTCCATGTACATGCTGAGTCTGCATTATCTATGTGAATGTTAAAATCTCCAGCAATGACAAAGCAGTCAAACTCTGAGGAAATTGTTGATAACAGTTCTGTAAAGTCATAAGCAAAGGCGGGAGAGTATTTTGGAGGCCTGTAAACAATGATAAGTAAAATGCGTGGAGCACCTTTTTAACACAATACCCAGATATTTGAAAGACGGGTAATTCCCAAATGATATTTGCTTACATTGATAGACATCTTTAAAAAGAGCAGCTAAACCTCCACCTCTTCTAACAGCTCTGCAGACATTCATAAAGGTAAAGTTAGGAGGGGCTGTTTCATTGAGGACTGTTGCACTGCAGCTTTCTTCTAGCCAAGTTTCATTTAGCAACATAAAATCCAGGTTGTATGTGGTTAAGTCGTTGACTAGAAGTGATTTATTTTTAAGTGAGAGGATGTTTAAAAGTGCTAACTTAACAGTCTTACTTTTTGTCCCCACAGCAATCTTAGTTTGGCGTGTAACAGGCATCAGATTTGATGGGTTTGCTGTACGGCTTTTGAAGGCCTTAGACTTTCTATCATGTAATCGAACAGCAATAGAGAAAGATAAAGATACAGGCACACTGGGTTCCCGCTTGTTCTGTAAACATTTGAGAAAGTTATTGTTATCATAGCGGGGACCCGACACATATCACTGAGAGCTGGTATCAGTTGTTGTTGGTTCACCTCGAGCCGCTGGAGGAGGGTGTGGGGCCTGGCGCTGTGGCAGAGGGCGAAGAGCTCTCACAGGGGGAGGGGGAGGGCGAGCTGGGCCCGCAGGCTTTGGTGGTTGTGGGGCCTGCTGTTTTTTGGTTGGTATCTGGGGGCTTGCAGCAAAAGAGTGGGATAGTCTAGTTCCAACATACACCAGTTGTTCCATTTTCTCTGAGAAGCACAGAAGTGGAGATGCTGGAGAGAGGGATAACGTGTCTGGTGAGGGCGGCTGATGCTCTGGTGTTATCGGAGGCTGTAATATGCTGTCCTGGTTTCCCTGGCTGTTTTCCAGAAAGTCGTCCTTGGGTGCTGAATCTTGGAGCAGTGCTAGTATGTCACAGTCTGTCTGTGGTGAGCTCTGTGGGCAGGGCTCAGCGGAGATTGTGTCCGTCAGCAGAGGTTGTTGTGGCTGAGTGGTATTATCATTGTCCTTGTGTGATGTGTCAACCGTATGTCAATTCAGGTGCTGAAGTGAAATCCTGTGGTCATTCATACTGTATCCAAGTGTGTGTGTGCCATTCACGTTGAGTGGATTGGCACACATTTCAGAAGGATGACGGAGGGAGAAGTAGATATTGTCCTTTAGCACTCTTGAACCAAGTTTGTTTGGGTGATGGCCATCCTGTTGAAACAGTTGACTCTGACTCCAGAAAATATTGAATTTGTCAATGAAGTTCACTCCTTTTATATTGCAGGTTTTTTGCAGCCATGTATTAAGCCCAAGCAACCATGAAAACTTGTTTGTTCCTCTTGCTGGGAGTGGTCCACTGATGAATGTTTGAACTTTCATTCTTTTAAGTGTTTCAAAAAGTTCATTGAAATCCTTCTTAAGGAGTTCCGACTGCTCTTTATGAATATCATTCTTCCCCACATGAATGATGAGTCGATTTGCAGTCTTATGTTTCATCAGAATGTTCTGAAGTTCTCTGTTTACATCAGAAGTTGTTGCTTGTGGAAGGCAGCATGTAGTTGTATCCCTGCTGCTAATGTTTCTGATTATGGAGTCGCCCACTATCAGAGTCCTGGGCCCGGCTGCGCTCTGAGCTGAGTGTCGCTGTCTGCTCGACCTTCAGCCCCAGTTAGCATCAGTGTTAGCTACTGGCTGATTCAGTCTGTGTTCAATCACATTCATCAAATTTGGGGATTCCTCATTCATTGATACATCAAATCTGTTCTCAAGATGTATAGGCGGTGGTAGGAGACCAGTGTTTGCAATCTTTGTCAGAGCCGTATCTGGGGTAGAGGATGCTACTGCAGCAATATGTGATGCTCGTGACAATCTGATATCTCGAGTGCCTTTGGGTCTCGCTCCCTGTCTGTGCCATCGATTAGTAAGTCGATCGGCTTGTTTCTCTACACTCAGTATAGCCTGTCGAGGAGCACTAGATTCATGGGACTCACCGGCTGTATGCTTAGGACGTCCATGACGAAGCTCTGTTGTGTGTTCCGTCTGGTTTGGTGGTAACGCAATTAATTTTGTTTCAAGAACTGCAATCCTTTGTAAAAGTCTGTGGCAGTTAGAGCAGCAAGTAGATTCCAAAGGAGGCATTTTCTTATCCTTATGAAAGTAGGCAGTTGTGTTTTCTCTTCCCCGGAATGTAAGCTTTCAGTGGGAGGCTGGTCGAATAAAAGAATTCTGCTTTTTTTGTAGTAATCCAAGCGTTTGAGCACTGTGCTGATTTGCTGAAGTTAAAATTAGGTGATAAAAGGAGATAAAATATAAAAATATAAAAGCGATAGAGCAAAGCGCGGAGCAGTAAGCGAGAGCGTCCGAACAGTAGCTGAGCAGGAAGTATGAATATATTTAGAAAGGATGTGAATTAAAACAACCACAGCTGGCAACAAGTTGATAAATTCTGTTAAATTTAAAATTTAATATACCGAATTATCCATTTGTTTTCTGACAGGGAACTCATGGAACGAATCACCGCTCCACATTTTGATTGACAGCGTTACAACCTACTAGTGACCGTGTTTACTCCTGTCCTTTCAACCATTGGATAGGATTTTAAAAACGGCTGTTGTATTTGTACTTCTGACGAAGCGCTGTTAAATATAGGTGAAAAACTACGCCGCAAAAAGAATAAATAAAATGCTTTCTTAAAAAGGCAAAACCACGTTTTCTAAATATGATAATTAAAAACCAACAGACTGATGAAAATGCGGGACATTTTCTCAATATGCGACGTGCGGGACAAGGGATGAAAATGCTGTGCGGTACAATGCAAAGCGGGACGGGTGCTCACCCTACGTTGGACCCATTAAAAAAATAAAATAAATAAATGGCGTTTGAGCTTCTTGGAAGCGAATCCCACCTGATTATGACCTGTCAGTATTTCTTACTACGTAGAAACTTACTGAGCCTGAGAAACACTTTTCTTTGTTCTGTTGTTTTTGTCCTATTGTTTGTAATTTGCTATTTTATTCGTACGTTTAATAACAAAAGTAAACTAACAAAAATAATTATATCACAATGTAGTTATGAAATAAAATTTATTATCTTGAAATAAGATTTTGGTCATATCGCCCACCCCAAAATGACACTTAATATTAACCCTGCTTTATGAAGTCATAAACTCTTTTTAATGTGTATTTTTAACCGGTTGTGGTTAAAAAAAAAACTGAAACCACATTTGTCACTACTAACATATTAATACTGTAATATATGGAATAAAAGGTCTGCCCCCAAACATAAAATGTTTGCCATATAGACAAACTCTCTCTTTAATTATAAGTTATTCATATTTTACAAAGTAGTCTTTCATATTTCTTTTAATATTATACATATATTATTTATACATTTCTACGCACTTTTGTGATTTCAGACACAGCAGTGTATGTGAACTGGACTTTTATTTTGGTCAGAAGGTGTGACGTCATACGACTGCGCCGCACTCCTGCATCTGTTTTGATACGGCTGAAGAAAGGTTTGATTTACATTTTAAAGTGTTTAAATCAATGCAAACTGTCTCATCAATTTAATAGTTTTACAAGCGTGTAAAGTATGTGTAAAGCATCAATGTTTTAATGTAACATTGTAATTATTTATTTAACATTAACAACCTTGTTTTTACGAGTAAAGCGCATTGACAGAAAATGGCGTCACATTTAACTCCCTCTATAGGGAATCAGTTTATTATAAACCAAATAACTAACAATGTTAGAGAAATTCCATTGAAGTTATTACACAAATAACTAAAAAAATAAAAACTTCAAAGTCAGATGTATACACTAGTTGTACTTTCTGGGGTTCTCTCCATATCTTCTGGGAAACACAGCTATTTTTTCAAATTTTATGAACTGTAATGTGCTTCCGGGCTTCTCTTTTTGTCTTTTGACATATTGTTTGGCTTCATTAATATACAAAAAGCTCAATTTAATGAATACTTTGCCAATTTTCATGTAGTGATGATGAGAGAAACTGAGTTTTTGAATCTAATGTTTTGCAAAAAGATTAAGTAATTCGAAGCACTCGGTTATTCAACACCAGCTTGTAAAAAAAGTGTAAATGAAATGAGAAAGTAAACACTAACATGTGTAATGATAACTTTACAAACCAACTGACAATGTTTTCATGAAAGTGTAATATTAATATAATATCTAGATAAATAAATATCAAATATAGATCATAAGAAACTAAATATGAAGTGTCTGTGTAATGTGTGTTCTTTTAGTAGCCTAAGTGCTAGTTTTGAGTGTTTTTTTTGTCTCATCGGGACGCACCCAGAGATTTAGTTTGGATGTATTTTTCTTTCTGTTAATAAATCCTCAGGAGGAGAGAAGAGAAGGATTGGGACCTCCTATGACATTATTTGAGCTCTTCACTATAGGTGCTCGTGAGACTGCAGAGAGGAGGGCAGTCAGAGGTCAAGTTGGAGGAATCGGGTATACTGTTGACAGCTTTCCGAAACCCCGTTCTAACACCACCAGGGAGACCAGGCCATCTGGTAGAGAAAATTTTGAGGGAACCCGTCTCGCCAGATTCTCTGGAACCCGGGGAGGTCGGAGGAGAGGAGATGGTCGAGAGGAATCTCGACGCCATTCTCCGCTTCAACTTGGGTTGATCCCAGAACCAGTGGTCCTGAGCCCGGTGGTCCCTTGCCCGGTGGTCCAGGAGGACTCAACACCACTCGAGAGAGAGCGGTCTACAATCTCTGGCCTGTTGCCAGTGGTGACCGACGAGACGGCTGTATCTCCGCGCGGTCGGAGGCGGAGGAGGAAGAGAGCTGTCCGGTCATCGGGTCATGTGGTTCCTGAGATCTCGTGTCCTGTGGTGTCTTAGCTGCCGGCTATGGCCAGGGAGAGAGTTCATGTCACTTCGGCGGAATTAGAGACTGTTCACGTCCCGTCTGCCGGGCCAGAGATCGTTCCAGAGCCAGTGTTGCTGAAACCGATTCTCGGGGCCTCTGAACGTTATTGGGCTACCTCGAGCATCTGGCCAGAATCGTGGATGTGCCTTTCGGACCCGTCATGCCCGCCGTTATTCCTGAGCCGGAGCCAGTGTCTGCTGTTCCTGAGCCGGAGCCAGTGTCTGCTGTTCCTGAGCCGGAGCCAGTGTCTGCTGTTCCTGAGCCAATGTTTGTTTCTGTGTTTGTGTTTGTCCTTGTGGCTGTTACTATCCTGGTGTCTGTTCCTGAGCCGGTGTCTGTTCCTGAGCCGGTGTCTGTTCCTGAGCCGGTGTCTGTTCCTAAGCCAGTGTCGCCCGAGTGGTCGTCTTCGCCCTGGCCGCCCGAGGGGTCTTCACCGCTCTGGCCGCCCGATGTGTCGTCTGCTTCGCCCTGGCCGCCCGATGGGTCGTCTGCTTTGCCCTGGCCGCCCGATGGGTCGTCTGCTTCGCCCTGGCCGCCCGATGGGTCGTCTGCTACGCCCTGGCCGCCCGATGGGTCGTCTGCTTCGCCCTGGCCGCCCGATGGGTCGTCTGCTTCGCCCTGGCCGCCCGATGGGTCGTCTGCTTCGCCCTGGCCGCCCGATGGGTTGTCTGCTTCGCCCTGGCCGCCCGATGGGTCGTCTGCTTCGCCCTGGCCGCCCGATGGGTCGTCTGCTTCGCCCTGGCAACCCGAGGGGTCGTTTCCACCCTGGCCGCCCGATGGTCTGCTTGTTACGTCTTGGCCACCTTGCACAGCCTGGTCCATCCTGGTCCTTGCCAGGATTTCTGAGAAGCCTGAGGATCCCTGGCTTAACCCTCCCGTCCCTCCCTGGTCAAGTTATGGACTTTTGTGGTTTATCTGTTTTTGTTTCATTTCTCTTCTGTGGTGGTGTCTTGGATTGTAAGTGCTCGTCCCTTCTGCGCATGCGCACTTTCAGGTGTATTATGTGTGATGAGTTACGGTTTCAGCCATTCCTTTGAAAATGGCTGAGGGTCGAAAGAGAAAAAATGTATACGAAGTGTATGATAAGAAGAGAAAGGCCGCAGAATATAGAAACAAGACCAGAGTGATTTTGGGTGAATATTTAACACGCTGGCATGCGCTAAAAGCACAGGTTGGGCTTCCCACTGATGCCGCAGTTGCGAAGTTTCTACTAGACAGGTATAGTTTGTCATACTATTTGGAGAAATCCATTTAAAATCACTGCTAGTAAAAGTTAATGTAAGCTATGATTAGCGATGCTAGCCCTGTCACAAGTCATCCACCGCGTAGACACGTTAAACATCTCAATTTGTCTAAAGTAGCCTTGTGACCAAATGGTAAATGGTATCACACTGAAATATTCCAAAACTTGTGTGTTGATTTTCGATAGTTACAATGTGTTCACCATAGT
Organism: Siphateles boraxobius; assembly: GCF_051911475.1. Lineage (NCBI taxonomy): Eukaryota > Metazoa > Chordata > Actinopteri > Cypriniformes > Leuciscidae > Siphateles > Siphateles boraxobius. The sequence goes on from NW_027509188.1 coordinate 6,005,496, forward strand.
ATTTATTACACAAATGCAACAAGCTACTTCTCCATTGCATATCATGTCTTGAGTCCTCGGTCACTCAACACGTTTAATAGGCGTTTCCTCTCGGGAGAAAATAGAGTGTTGCGCATGTGCATTTTTACAAAAATTGGAGAGGGCGGGTCTTCTCTAAAATTCGGAAAGATCCTCCGCTATACCTTTAAGATTGTATATTGTTTGTCCTTTTTTTGGTCAGGGAGTGAAACCTGGGCCAATAAACAAAACGGTCATCAGCAAACCAAGACTCAACCGGCTCACGGAAGGAGGAGTCAGGTGAGGTAGTGTGATGCTATTGCAATTGAGCCTTCGCTAAGCCACGCCCGAAAACCGCCACTGGCCAATTGTGTCTTAGCAACCGTAACTAGGCGCGGGAGGTCTGGCAAGTGGCCTAATGTGAAGAACTATGTGGACTGTCAATGCCTTAAAATGCAGGATGGCACTTTGGCTCTTCGTAAAAGCCACTCTTACTTCTGGCAGGTGCAGGGTCAACTGATGATCACTGGCCTGCAATGGTGTGACTTTGTGATTTGTGCTCAGGAAGACATGCTGGTGCAGCGTATCCAGGTTGAACCAGAGGTAAAAGCAGTCATCAGAGAGAGGGTGGACCAGTTTTACTTTAAAGTGTACATGCAGAAGTACTTGTCTGTCTCCAAAGGATCTTACTGATCGATGTAAGATTGTTCAGGTGGGGGCCTTTGTATGAAGAAAATGAAATTACCTGCAATAAACTTTTGTTATTGTGAGAAGCAGGAGTAAATAACATTTTATGCATTTCACCTGAATTTGGAAAATGTATTGGCTTATTTCACTAATGTATTGTTATATTACATAACATATTCACCTGATATTTGTGTAATTAATTATTTCATGCTTTGTTTCATTTTAAATGCTTTGGGTCTTCATAACATACAGGGTGGCCATACAGAACTACACATTAGCCACAGCATATGCCTCACAAGTGTTTAAAGTCCCTGTAAAGTCAAAATGAAGTATGTGTTCTGAGTTTGTCATATCACAGAAAAATGTGTTATTAGCCACCCAGCCGTTTTGAATGATAAAAAAAGCTGGCAAGTACATAAAATAAGCTATCAAAATCTTGAAAAAATGAGCAGAAGTCTCTGCTCTCAAACGCTGGGGGCGTGTCCGCTGGCTGCGCTGTAACCACGCCCACTCGCGGGACAGCTGCCGTTGCCACACTCAACTGTCACCCGCTACAGCCGGAATGGATGCTCCTAGCAGCTTATTAGGTTAATTATAACATAAGCGCACAAGGCAACTTACACTCATTGGTGGGCACGCACTACCGATGATGGCACCAGCTGTCGGCGCGACGGGAGGATGAAGGCCGAGGTGGGAGATAGTCGTTCGGCCCCATTCACCAGTAACAGCGGATTATCAGTGAATCCCAGTGTTCTCCGACGAAAGTTTATAAAACTATCCCGAGTATAATGATCACTACAGAGGCTGGTTTTGGTGGTGATCCTCAGCTCTCCATCAAGGTGGCTCTTCACAAAATTAATCCACCTCTTCTTGATGTGATCGTTTTTAGGAAATTTAAATAAGGACACCGATCTGTTTTGTACATGATCGCATCCAGGTAGTACGCATTTCCGTGACCAAGACATAGCTAACTAGTGAACTGTACGCTGTAGTAACAAATGATAGTACTGACAGTAACTCGCGATTGAGCGCCAAACTGATGCGAATGTGCTCTATTTATATTGTTAGTGGAGCGGCAAGCCTCAGTGGGTCTGGTGCGTCATCTATTAGGGGTGGGGCCAGGAGCTCAGGGGCTCCAGTGCGTCATCGAGCCCCGTTTTAGACCCGCCCAAAAAATCCGTAAAATAGCAATGGTGAAAAACTGTTTAACGGTCTAACTCCACAATCCAGTACTTCACAGTTCACAGTCTTTGTAATATGTTTTAGCAATACATTTCTAACATTTAAATTGTGTTTAGAATTTTTTTTTAAATTGGCTTTACAGGGACTTTAAAGTAATTACACCACACACAGGTGCCATTTACTTAATGTTGTCTATTACCTGGTGGTGATTTTTCAAGCAAGGTGACTTTTTTTCACAGTTCACGTTTGTCATTTACATCTAGAAATGAAACCATAGCTATTTTTGAGGGGCTCTTACAGGCAATTTCAATGTTTCATGTATCAATGTTGGAAGGATGTTCTTTAGGTCAGCCAAACTCTTTATCGCCATAGAAGCAATATTGCATCAAAAAGTTACACCATAACTGTTATATAAATAGGTTATATAAATACAGCGTATTTTGCAATAAACACAAAGGAGAGAAAAAAGTGTTTTTTTTCCAGATTTATTTGTAACAAAAAATAATTAAATCATTCCATATACAATGTCTCATGGGGACTATAAAAGATGTTTTCAGATTTCATATACAATATTTTACTGTATTCATGGTTTGATTTCATACATTTTATTACAAGAGACAGAGAGGGGAGCAATTAATGAACAATTGGCACTTTGACAAATGAAATCACTCAAAGTCAAACATAACTTGTATTGCTACATAAACGTGTATCATGTAATACATATGTCAAATCTACATGAGAGAATCCAGTTCGTTGTAATTGTTATTGTTTATACTGAGAGACAAATGGAACAGAATTGAGGGAGGTCCATTAACAGTTTAGCGAGCAGATCTGAGACAATAATATTGACCAGAGAGACTGGCTCAGTGAGGTTAACAGTTATTTGGCCCAAGCTTTGACCAGTGGGTTGTTTTGATAGTTTGTTAGGATCCAGGCTACTGCAAAAAGCTGTTTGATACTGCCACAAATGGACAGAGGGATAATAGTGTCAAACAGTTTGTTCTCTTTGATGCGCCTAATTGTCCTCTCCACACGTATCCTTAACCGTGCAATGCCCTGAGTGACCAGCACTTTGCAATGAGACAGCTGTGACTTTTTACTCAGAAAAGGTGGTCTGTAAACTTTGCATGGCACTAGGTCGTCAATTCTGAATCCCTTGTCCACCATTACAGCCATATCTTTATCCAAAAGAGGGATAATGCCAGATTGCCTGAACAATTCTTTGTCACTGATAGAGCCGGAATACAGTGAGGAAATAAAAGTAACAGCACCATGTGGTGACACACCAATCATTCCTTTCAGGGTAGTGGGATTTATACTGTGAAAACATCTCACTCTGTAAGAGTAAAGATGAAGGCATCTGACATCTCATCTCTGTACAGTCAATAAGGACTTGGGTGTCAAGAGTATTTGCCGAATACACTCGGCACCGTGGCTCTAATTGTCTCAGGAGACATCCATATCCCAACAGCAACCAATAAGGTGTACAAAAAATTTACCCAGGTTTTGATTATCCTGCTGACGGTGGACTGATGAATATTGAAACGATCACCCAGATCTTTCTCCTTCAGTCCCAGTGATAGGTACACCAAGAACAGGAACAGTTCATCAATTATCGGAAGGCATCGGCTCCGGTGGGGAGCAGGGGGAACAAGTCTTAGAAGTAAAAACGATAATCATTTCATACTCATGGTCATCATAAATGTTTGTAAAATGGGTCCAAAAGTCTGAGACCGCTTGTATGTGGTTTTAATGATATTGAATTAGACAGTTGTGTTGTTACGGATGCAGATTTACCAGCAAGCTACTTTTATAAACAAAATGATGATTAAGTATGAACTATGCCTACCGGTCGACAAGGTGGATCAGTGGCATTGTCAGGAGCTGCTGTTGTGCTGGAAGTGGATGACTGTGTACCAACACGCACTATTCTCCTTGTTGCAGGTTCAATCTGTCTCCAAAATGCCTGTAGGTGGCATTAACTGGCAAATCTAAAAGAGTGAAAGAAAATTATTATTACCTTTAAATCAAAGCATAACCCATTATTGATGTTTGGAAAATGCATCATCACAAAGCTGAGATATGTGATTCTCACAAGACAGAGATGCTACAAACAGGCTATGATGATCTTATAGATTAAACTAGCCAACAGTATATAAAGAAGTTAAAATAATCTCAACCTTAAACATCTACAGCAGTCAAATGAAACATACACATTAATAAACACTGAAAGGGATCATTTTACTGCACTATGAGTACTTTTACTTGTCATACTTTTAAGTAAATTTTTCTGATAATACTTACATACTTTTACATAATTAATGGTTTTGAATGCAGGTAGTGGAGTATTTTCACAGTGTGGTATTAGTGCTTTTACTGAATTAAAGGATCTGAATATTCTGCCCACTACTGTGATTTATAAATGAATGGATTTGAACACAATCTAGGTCTGCAAGAAAGTCGTAACCACAGAGGTATGCAAGCTAAGTATCATATGACATGATACGTACCTGGTATAAAATCTGATGTCATCATCCGATGCTAAAAACCTCTCCAAGCCAAACGACTGCTTCAATGTAACCTCAGCATTTCTCTTTTGTATCTTCTCTATCACCTGCTGCTGGGCCTCTATTTTCTCACATGCTATATCCAAAGCTGATGGTTCTGGTTTTGCATTGTAATCATGGCACTGAAGCAACAGTTCAACATCCATCTCTTCCTCTTCAGTTGATTCATCCTCTGGTCGTTGTCTTCTATCCCAGACACTTGGTCTGACTGCCGGCAGAGAGTAGTCGTTCCAGGCGAACAACACGGGCACAGCCCCCTCTTTCAAGCGTCGTCGTCCACCTTGAATGACATCCGTGGAGACGAAATGTCTACTACAGACTGTGGTGGTCCTCTTAATTACCAAATTATCACATCTCACATTACGTATCCATATTTTTCTTATGGTTTCTTCCTTTGGGAAGTGGTGGAAACTCACGGTGGAGTTGAACTTCCCTGACATCGCACCTTGAGGCACGCAGCAGAAATCACTGTTGGGATTATCCCGCTTCTGGTACTTTACTGGCTTTGACATTTTCTTCTTGTCACCAACATTCAGATGTTAAAATAAAATAAAAACGGTCAGGAGATCCGTTTTCCGGTTTGGTCACGTGACGCTCGGCATAAAGCCTATATTATGTATGTAAGATGATGAAAGGCATAAATGCTTTGCAATCTTGCATTGAGAAATGTGATTTTTTTAATTGATTGACAATTCTCTCATGATGGTTGGCACAAAGTGATGAGCCATGACCCATCTTTGCTTAAAAAGACTGAGAAGCACTTTTACACCCAAACACTATACCCTCAACTATTGCCAATTCACCTGCTCATTGTGGACTGTTTCAAAATAGTTGGATAATCTAATTTGGGTAATCTTTTCACTTTTATTTGGTCTCTGTCCCAATTTTTTTGGGGTGTTTTGCAGCCATCAAAATCAAAATGTGTTCATATTTACAAAATACAATTATATTGGTCAGTGAAAACATTGGAAAACGTTTCTTTTTACTTTTGTAAGCTAATAAAACGTTAAATAGAATGAACAAATCACAGATTCTTGATTTTAGTGCATTTTACAAAATGTCCCAACTTTTTCTGATTTGGGGTTGTAAGTGCTGATGAGAATATTGCGTCAAAATAAATTATATTTACTTATGACAGACACCATTTAAAAAGTAGAAACATAATTGTCAATGAAAATGTATTATAACATTATAAAAAAAACTTCCTTATGTGTGTTTAGTAGTAGCAGAGATGAGTAGCTTACAAATAAATGTGTTTTAACATGTAATATTAGAATTATGTACCAACTGGGGTTCCTTTTGGTTTACTTTACAGCATTAGTTGAGATTATATATATACACACACACACACTGTTACGTTCGTAGAGATTTCTTTTTTTTGTTTTGCTTGCGTGCGCTCTCACTCTCTCTCTCTCTCTCGCTATCAGTTTCTTAGGTCATCCTTCTCCGCTTGCTGATTGGTCCAGGAAACTGTCAATCATCGTCAAGGGATGTGACGTGGACCTATCCGCTGTCTGAGACGTCCTCACCATAGATATCATATAGAGACTAGATGCCCTATTGGCCGCTGAGCACCGAGAAATACGGCCGCCATCTTGAACCGGTCATACTCCTAGTTTCCTTGCGTGGCAGCAGATAAGATGCCAGAGCATTGTGGAGCATTTTCCTGTTCTAATCGCCGGACCATCGAAAATAGGGCTTTTCACAAGTAAGTCTTAATATTATTGTACTATTGGTTGTATTTTGTGAATAGAATATTACCAGATAATCGAGAAGGAGCAAGGATATTTGCTATTACTGTACTGAAATCGTTGTGAAATGCTGTTTAACTTAACGTTACTACATCAGCCGGTGTTCACCCGGCATGGAGAGGTGGGGTAACGTTAACTGTTAAAGTAATAATTACAAGAGCTTCTAGGTTATCAGATAAGCATTCAACTGCCCTGTTGTATAGGTTATTTGTGTTTGCGCACATGATATCAGGAAGCCATGTAATACACGCATGACAGCGATGCGCAAATTGAGTTACCCCTCCAACTTCTAGTGTTACGTTAACGTATATCTTATCACACGCGATTTGGCTATTGATATTACAGAAGTCCTTACTCCATCTACCCTTGTAAAGTTATTCCGAATAGAGAATGCGGAGATGACGTCACGCCGTGTTGCATTATGGGTCCGCGGCCATATTTACAGGATCGCGCCCTATTCCGCTCATTCCGCTGTAGTGAAATTCATGTGTTGGAGGCTGCTTTTGGATTTTCTATCACTATTTTAGATATGGTTGGTCAGTTCTGCTCGATAAGGGATTGCCATAGCAGGTCACACGACCGTTCAGGGAGGAAACTGGTCAACGGGGTACGTTTTTTCAGCGTTCCTTCTTGGAAGAAACAACAAGGGAAGCAGGTCGAGGAGCTTATTAATTATTGATTGTAAATTATGTATTCAATTTTTCATTTTAATTATTAAAATTTGATTAAAATCTAATCAAAAATAGATCTGCCCACCACAAGCAAAATAAAATGAATTTTTCTACAATGTTGATGATTATAACTCATCTTTTTTATTGAAATGCAACTGCTCAAACCCACTGCTTATGACTCTTTCAAATAACATAACTGTAGCTGAATATTTAGCACTTTTGTTTGTTTTAATAACTTGGCAAAGAACATAAGTACCGTCTTACCTTTGCAAGTATGACTGTGCTCTCGCAGTTAACCGGCCTGTGAATGAGGAGGTCTTGTACCCAGCCGCTGAAAAACTGTGCATGAGCTTCAATGGATTTATAGCTCTTAAACTCCTGCAAAGTATACACACTCAATCCAAAAACAAGGTAATTGACGATGTCCGGATATGTGAGAGGAGGTAGTGCGTCTGGATCCGTAATCCAGTCTTGGGCTGCCAAATCATATGGATCGACGTTGTTTATGGCGGAAAGTTTGTCCAAATAACGTTTTTTAGCAGCGGCATTCAATTTTTCCCGGTAGGGTCCCTTCTCTTTTTGTTTCAACTTCTCCATTTATTCCGTTCTTCTTCAATTTTACATTGTCTCACCCAAACACACCCACTTTTAAATGCCATAGGAACGGCCGGCGAAAAGGTAAAAAGAGAGACCGTACCTGTAAAGATGGCGCCCACGTCCCATAATGCAACACGGCGTGACGTAACTCCGCATTCCCTATAGGGCTTTAGTCTCGACATTTTCCCCTCCCACATCCACATACAATAAAAAAGGTATAGGCTTAATGTTGTCCGAATTTAATTTTTAAAAATTACTGATGCAAACACGTTGAAAAGCTTCTTCTCAATTTTTATTACAGGTGGCTGCGTTCTGTGGATTCGGTGGCTGCGTTCTGTGTGTGTGTGTGTGTGTGTGTGTATGTGTGTGTGTGTGTGTGTGTGAGAGAGAGAGAGAAAGAGAGAGAGAGAGAGAGAGAGAGAGAGAGAGAGAGAGAGAGAGAGTGTGTGTGTCTGTTCGTGTTTGTTTCTGTTCGTGTGTATGTGCGTGTCACAAATCATAAATTGTTTCTTCAACTTATTAAAATATCTTACTTTACTGCAACTACCTGTTTCTGCTTTATTATATTTATAGTGTGTGATTTATAAAATACATTATATCCTTCATCACACATAATGTGTCTGGTCACTTTATATCTTATATCAGAATATTATATTACTGTTAAGCCTACTATGGATATTAAAATACGCCGAACCATGTGTCCTGTATCATAGCTACATGAATGACCTTTGCAGCAAAAAAAAACGCGTGAAAATCAGTTCAGTATTCTGTGAGATATGATTAATTTAATGCCCTGACAGCTCATTTCACCTGCCATTCAGATTACACTGAGCGGAGCGGATGACTGGTTTAAGATGGCGGCTGCAATTCTCGTCCGTGCCAATAGGCAGTAGCGGTCGATAGGGCGTCTAACTATATGATGTCTATGGTCCTCACTACCAGTTTAAAAAGACGCTGGAAACAGACTGACGAAAGTCCAGTTTTGGTTTCCGGTTCTTTTGGTGCCATTGTGATTTGTTTTAGTTTTCGTTTGGGACTCGTTTGCTTTGTTAATTTTTTTTACGTTAGTTGTGTTTCTCAAGTTGTTTGTTACTTTGTTTGATTACTTTGGGATGACGTTTTGATTTCGACTTGTGTAGAGCTGGTGCTCTTTTGTTACCCGTTGCTCCAAGGACTGGGGGATAGGGAAGATGTCGTACGATTGTACAAACATGTAGACTAACCCTTGTATAGAAACATCAGGTAAGAGGTGAACGCCACCTTTTGTATGTTTTTGTTTTTGTGAGCTAGAGTAGGGAAGAACTCGGCGCTGAAGAAACAATTCTTTTCTTTCCTTTTCTTTAGCTAGGTAAGAGGGTTGAATTTAGTTAGAATTGTTTTCTTTTTGTTTCTTTCTTTATTTTGGCATCACCATAGTCCCCTTTTCCTTAAGGGTAACTTGTTGCTTATTTTCTTGATTTTATTTATTACTTATTCTTGTTGTTTTTGTTTATATAATTGTTTACATTGCAGGGAGCTGTTGGCTTCCTTATTATTCTTATTTTACTTTATGATTCATTCGATGTTCCTTATATTTTTCTTTTTGTATAATAAATATAATTATTTTCATTGGCAGTTTGGTTTCGCTCATCGTTTCTTGACACACACTATCATTTCCACAGTTTTGCAAAGTTTTATTTAATGTTACTCCTCTTGCCCTTAGATTAGATTGGAGGAGTCGTAACACACACACACACACACACACACACACACACACACACACACACACACAATACCTGATAGGCCCCAACTTAATTAATATGGAATCAAATTGTGCCAGTTTTTTTTTCTCTTTTTTTCTCTTGAAGCAAATGTCTTGAAGCAAAATGTTTTCTTGTCAGAATGCACCAGAATGCTTCATTTACATGTTAAAATCATAAAAATGTTCCCATGGGGGATGATGCCCCAGACTACTTACTTCGTAAACATGTCACCTTTTTCACCACTTGTGAGTTTGCAGGTCTGTATATTGTTGGAGGTGGAGATTTATAGCCTTTTCTCACAGCACTTGATATAATTAAACTTTTATCAATTTGATGTCGGATCCAGAAAGGTGCAAAGGACAATCACAGTGACAGCTGGAGATTCACCCGTTGTAAAATGCAAAATACTTTGTTCGGACTTAGTAGTGGCTACAGAAAAAAAAAGACTGCAACTGGGCCCATGCGGAAACAAGGAAAAATATCTGAAGGGCATAAAATGTAGTCACGCAATGCTGATGTTGTTAACATTAACATTTTGAGAACAAAGTATAATTTGCACGGTTTGACATAATATAAGCGATCGTTGGATTTACTGCAATGCTTTTTTTCCCTTAGTTGGTCCGAACAAAAGTGGATGTTACTTGTTCAGAGGACATTTTCCAGTGAAAATTGTTATGTTGGTCATACTTGATTGCATACGGTGCAATAGCAGATTTCATGGCGACAATAGGAACAACTACGGACGGCTTTAAAGTGCCCTTTAATTAAAAAGTTAAATTTAGAGAACATTTTATATTTAAATATTGAATAATAATAAAAAATCAATCTCATAGCATTACTTATGTAATTGTAAATGCATTGTGAATATTTGTGAAGTATAGGTTGCACGGTTTTTACATGTCATTGTTGATCAATCTCAAACCTAAAACTGATTAAAATAGCTTACAACTGTATATAAAAACCTAGCTAGTAAGCCTGTGGTCACAACTTGACGATTAGACAGTAAATACTCTACAATAAAACCAACAAAATCTGCCTTTTCATTTACAATAGATACAATAAATTCGTATATATATGTTTTTATTAGAGGTGGGCATAGATTAATGTTTTTAATCTAGATTAATCTCACTGTAATCTTGGAATTAATCTAGATTAATCTAGATTAAAATGGCTCATTTGAATTCTGCCGAAGGCATTCAGAATATGTGCTACCCAAATAATGACTAAAAGTAAGTCTTTGAGAATAGTTCGCCTCGCGTAGGGATGTGAATTTCTGCCAAAAATGCCACTCGACAATAGAGGAGCAAAAGTCAAATATCGTTCGACACAAAAAAACCCCGCACACTCACAATGACAGAAAGGGAGGCCAATTTCATCTTTAGCGATTTGTCATCAAACAAACTGTTTATTAATTGAACAAGTAACATGTTTTCGTCTTTTTTTTTTTTACATAGTAGGCTAGGCTAATTGGAAGAAGAAAAAAACAATAAGCACGACGTAGCTACAGTCCGTTTTTGCATCGCCAAACCAGATGCTCGTTAGATCAAAAAATAATGTCATATGTCATAATGATTTTATGTGAACCTGCCTTTACCGGCAATAGCCTCCTCCTTTTTAAACAAATTTGTTTCAATCAATGTAAACTATCCGTGTGATTATGCCCCTGCGCAATACACACACATTACCGCGGGATGGCGGGTGTTCATTTCATAAACTGTACACAATGGTAGCTTATTTAAACCTTTGCCAGTGCACCGACGCTCTGAAGCGTTTTTTTGTAGCCTATAAATTAATGTATATGTCCAACAAACGGATAATGTCATACTTTTTAGTAGTGCTATCGTGGCGTAATAATCTGTTTGGTTGTAAAATGTATTACCTGAATGAAATGAAATCGAATGGATCGTCCGGTGGAATCATTCATTCACCGACAGCTTACGAAGATGTTCAACTAATAAATATCTTCATCGCTGGCAAAAATATGATGCATTTGCAGATTTGCTTTCACTAGACTAAACTAGATCCACGGCCACTTCATCAAACGGTCTTGATGTTCTTAAATCTTCCTGTTACGAATCCGAGTCGAGTGTGATTGAACGCGCTTCAGACGATTCAGTGCGTGAGGAACTGAACAGATCATTCAGACTGATTCGCGAACCGATTTAGACAGATCAGCCAACTTGTTTGATGAAGTCTTTGAACAGAATCGAATCAAAAGAGTGATTCATTTGTAAATTGAGCATTGCTCATGCCCATAAAAAGATAAAGCGTGCTTGGAATAAACTCATTTAACAACATGTCATTGCATTAAAATAAAGCAACGAGAGGAACGTCGCCCAACGTAACATGTAAAAGTATACACCTTGTGTCCCTGACAGGAAAATACCCTGCTGCGCGATCTGTGACAGTAGGCGCGGCGTCAATTATGTCAAATATACTAGGCTACACATGGAATTGCGCGAAAATATAACGATATTCGAAAAAGCTATTTTATGATCCCAACCCAACTTTGAGAATAGATTAACAGCGATTTTTTTTTTATCGCCCGATAAGAGTCTCACGTTAACGCAGCACGTTAACGCCGATAACGGCCCACCACTAGTTTTTATACAAAATACAGTGACAATATCACACATGGTGAGAATGAGGTTTATGAGTAGGACACCAACATAGAGAGTATTAGAGCACATCTTAATTACTGATAAGATCTGAACCATGCTAATGCTTGTCCACCAATGCCAATATAATTCTAAAGCTATCAAAGAGATCGTTGTGGTCTGATGTCTAAAGAGATAATAGCAATAAATGAAAGATGTAACTTTGATAAGGAAGGCTTCTGTGCTACAACAGGGCTTAAATCCTGACTGAAGTTTCTCTGCAAAACTGAACAGTTTAGAGAACGGTAATTTTAGAATATTTTAGACATGAATGTAAGAATTGGGATTGGTATATAATAAACATCTGTTGTGAACTTTTTCTTCTAAAGTGTAGGCAACTCAGAAGCGAAGACCAGGAGACTTGGTTGTATCTTTTCCCAAGTATTTCCCAAGTCTAACTTAATAGCTAAAACACAGCGTTTTATCCTTTCAAAGGGGGAGGGATTTACATAAAGGTGAACAAAGCATGTAAATGTGAAGTACAGGAATCCGCACTTTACCGGAAATTCCCCAGCCCTGATCTCGTCAGCATAACAGTGTAACTCAGAGCCTTGAGATGCTAATCCAATCAGCCTGATTAGATCACTCAAACCTTAACATTATCATAGAGACAAAAGCCCAGCTGTTCTTGAGAAGTAACAAAATGGCAAACACTTGTGTGAACTTTCTCAATTAAAATACTGTTGAACCTAAATTAAACATTTAATAAATGTGTAACACTACACATCTTAGGCCAAGTTATACAGAGGTTTTTTTTTTTTTTTTTTTATAAATGCCAGATTTCTTGGACACAAGTTTTTTTTGTGTCCTAAAGAAAGTGAACAGTTAACAATATTTGAGATGTTCCTCTTTCAGTAACTTATTGGGTACAGGATCTAGTGTTGTTGGCTTTCTTGCTTTAATGCAGCCTTTTGATGGCTTTATTGCTATTACACTGGTGTTCATTTTCTATTTGTTAATCTTTATCTTTAGACCTGATGGCACAGAAAGAAGAGAGACAAGAACTGAATGAAATGGAAGAGAAAGATCATGATTTCATGGTGGGAGAAAAATCCACACAGACTAATAAGAATTTCTTAAAATAAAAGAGCTTGTAAAAAGAATTCCTTAAAAAAAAGAGCTAAAATCATATGTACCAGTAATTTCACCTGCCAACTGTGTGGAAGGAGTTTTGTATGTAAAGCGCGCCTTGAAAAGCACATGAGATATTACTCTGGAGAGACGACTCACATCTGCAAAGTGTGTGGGAAGAGTTTTATTTGTAAAGGAAACCTTTATCTACACTTGAATGGTCCATTTGAAAAGGAATCCTTTCGCATGTCCTCAGTGTGAGAAGGGTGTTTTCCGAAAAACGACGTAACTCGCTGCTCAACTACTCTAGTACTATTCTCAATATCCCTCCTCGTCTCCTCGCTCCTCCGTCCTCAGTGTATGACCCGGAAACTGATCGAGCTCAGTCATCTTGAAGGACATCTCAATTCTCTAATTGCACTGCGAGGATCGAGGAGCGAGGAGGCTTCCTGAAGTGAGGATACAGTTTTATTTTATTACTTTGCGGAAGAGTTTTATTGAATAAACGTTACGCACGTATATAAATTCTCCTCCCCCTTCACATCGGTCACAATTTTGTGTGTACGAGTCATTGTCCAATTAATTGTGACAGGGGCGTGGTCACTAATGATAATCGGATGAATTGATGACTGGGATATATTAGAAATCATGGAGTTACTTGTGAGAAAAAAATCCAGGCGGGAATATGTGTGATGAACTGGAGAGAAGAATGAGTATTCTCTACTGCTTGGGTGTTGTAAGCGCCAGCTGTCAGCAGACCATAATCAGTCATGAATTGTTTTATTGTTAATGTAGATTGGCATATTGGTTTATTTCTTGCATTACCAGAACGGTCTATTGAAGGGTCAAGGACTGTATTGAAATCTCCTGCAATTATTACTGGGCAATCAGTCAGTTCTGATATAACAGAGAAAAAAGACTGAAAAAACGTTGGATCTTCTGAGTTCGGACCATATATGTTTCCAATTGTGATTGGGTTATTTTCTATTGAGATATTGATGATAATATAGCGCCCTTCAGTGTCAGCGATTGTAGTATTATGAATAAATGAAATCTTTTTATGAATCAGTATGCAGACTCCTCTTTGTTTTGTATTATAATTTGCAGAAAATACCTGATTATATTGAGATGATTTGATTCTGTTACAGTCGGATTTTGCCAGATGAGTTTCTTGAAGGAGACAAATGTCTGCCTGTAATTTATTTAAATGGTCAAACACCTTGGCCCTCTTTGCCCGAGACCCAATACCACGAATATTCCATGTTAGGAAAGACAGTTTGGACATATTTTAACTGTAATCATTTCTGTCTAATTGAGTATAATGTACAGATAAGCCTGAATGAATGATAGTGTATGAAATGTTATTAAAAAGTGATTGTGAGTGCATAGAAGCTTGAGTTATCTGAATTGTAAAAGCAAAAATTAGTTTGAGAAAGAATGAGGAATGAGGAATTGGGGGGGGGGGGGGGGGGGGGGTAACCAAAGCTGGGCACCGACAGCAACAAAACAACACAAGAAAACAATACAACCAACAATAACCCTAACAACGGAAATAAAGACACTAACCTAGACATTAATACTGACAGTATATTAGCTAAGGTTACTAGTAGGGAACAGTAGTTACAAGACCTGTGCTAATGTTTCAATGCATATAGTTATTATATAGATATAGGTACGATAGAGACGAGAGCGAGATAAATAGAGAGAAAAAGAGAGAGCATGAAAGTGAAGAAAAAATGATGTTGCATATTTACCAGTGTGAGAGTTAGGACAGCCAAGGGGTAATAATCTTGTCCCGATACAGCTGATCATTTATGTACAGTTTATTGCCAACTATAACTGCTTTCTTACCTTCTTCTTTGATTTGTTTGCGAATGGGGAATAACTGCTTGCGGCGTTGTAGTATTTCTTTTGGGTATTGGTCGTTGAGTCCGAAGTCCGTGCCTTTGAGATGTTTGCCTTGACGCTGAACCAGTTCTTTTTGCTTGAAATGTTCGAATTTTGCAACGATGGGTCTGGGCCGATCATTTCGATTGTTTCTGGATTGGATGCGGTGTACCCGGTGAAAGCTGATGGATTGCACCGTTTCTGCCGAGAGCTTGAGCTGTTCGGACATGAAAGCTCGTATTGTTGCTACAGGATTTTCGTGAGTTGGTTCCGGTATGCTTGAGAAAATAAGATTATCTCTCATACTGCGTGTTTGAAGGTCTAAGATGGTAGCTTTCACATTCTTCAAATCAGCAGTATTAGTGGAAAGTTGTGTAGTGAGAGTGTAGACACACTTTGAGAGTGTCTATTTGTTCTTGACTGAATTCGAGGCTATGTCGTAAAGCTTGGATCTCCTTGTGTAATACTTCGATGAGTGACAGTCTGGCTTCGAAGCCGGTGAGTTGGGTCTGAATGGAGAGTAATATTTCTTTGTTTTCGGAACAGCATTTAGGTGTTGGAGACTCCGAGATAGATCGTTCATTGCGAGCTCTTTTAGGAGTGTTCTTGGTGGCGTTACCAGCGGTTCGATGTGGCATGTTTGGTTCGTGGCGTGAGCTAATAGAGTCTTCAGAATCTTCCAGTATGGAATATTTGTTGTAATGTGAGTCGATAAAGTCCTCGAGTTCTTCCAGTATGGCGATGGGTGTAATAAAGTCAAGTTGCGGAATGTAAATTCAAGTGCGACAGCTCCAATAGAACCGGAGCAGAAATAAAGAAAAGAGAAAAAAAGAAAAAATAGAAAGTAGAAAATGATAGTTTGTTCAGCGTCTAGTAGTCTGCCATCTTCTGCACAGAGTCTCGAACTACGCGCATGCGTTAATAAATGCGTAAACAAAAGATATTGTTTTAGACAGAGATATATATTTCCTGTGGTCAATAACTCACAAGTGTGGTCTATCAAGACCAGGTGGTATTTTGTAAATGTGGAATGACAGTATAATTTCACTTTGAACATAAGTTGCACATTGTTACTCTTGTTTTTTAAAATATACCTGACTATGACCTTGTCCATATGTAACTGCAAACACATTTTGCCCTTTATCTTTGCAAAAAAATATTAAATTACATATTTTTAGAATATTTTTTTTTATTGGCAATGTCAATCCATTTAATAAAACATTTTTTTAACAGTATGAACAATATGAAAATTAAATTAGCATTATATCAATTCTCAAAATAATCTGACTAATGTAAATAGGCATTAATAGATAAACAGTACAAACAAAAAGGAACATAAAAAAGGCATTAGCCTCCTCATTGTCACAGTTGTGACAGATATAATGTTCTGCCTCATGTGACCAGAGACACTGGACCCACTCTTCACCAGGCAAGGATGAGCTGAATGTTTCCTTACGAGACATTCCTCATCCTGGTCTGAGGAAACTGTGGGTGTAGTGTTTTCGATGGTGAGGAGCTTCCTCTGGATCCTCTTCTGTTGCAAGAGTCCGTGAGGATCGCTGTTGACCTGCAACGTTCAAAATGAGAAAAATTGTTGTTAACATTCTCTTCGAGTTTTTGTTTTGAGACCTGCTCCACACTTTTGAGGTGTTTATGTAAAGTCATTTTCACGGTTTCAGAGAATGCGGACCCAAATGCAGAGATGACAGGTGATGTAATGAGCTTGAATATTTATTAAACAAAAATCCGTACAACAAAAGGTTTCCAAAAACAGCAGACAAGGTTATCCAAAAAACAAAGGAACCATGGGAATAAGCAACACGGAGACTAAACAGGCAGACTTAAACACAGCACTCCAAACAGAAAATAAAATGACCTGACAACAGACAAGGGAAACACAGAGACTAAATACACAGGATAGTGAGAAAACAAGGAACAGGTGAAACGCATTAGACAATCACAAGGGCGGGAAAACTCAAAGACAGGAAGTAAAACAAGACAAGACAGAAAACCAGACTACCAAACTAAAACAGTAAACAGAAACCAACAATCCTGACAGCCATGGCATCTTCCGTAAGGGGAATAGTGTCACCCTTCTTCCACTTGCTTTGCTGCGAAGTGTTGAGGGCCTGACTCGAAATGTTGGTATGCCAATGACTATCAATTAGTTTGATGAAGTTTTTCAACTTTTTTTCAGTCTCTGTCCCCAGCCATTAAACATTGTCCTAAACTGAGCTGGCAGGCTTTCTTCAATTAGTAACCAATTTTCAGAGCAAGAGAGGGGGTTTTAAACATAATTAAATCTGGTTAAAATTGGTTTACTTCCTTACAAGCTGTGACTGCTAACAGAAAGTTCACTGGCTTACAGAGCTCTGTAAGGTTCCTCACTTTTTTAGATTTTGTCTTTACTTCGATCATAAACCTGGCCAGCTCCCTTATTTTTTGAATAATGTAGTGATGTTGTGATTTGTCACCAAAAATATAATATAGACTCCTATATTATGGTAGTAATTACCCTGGTTCCGAAGCTGTTCAAGAATAATTTTTCTTTTCTTTGAGTCTTTGGGAAAACTCAAGGCTTTAGCAACTTCCATTTCATTTGAATAACTTCTCAAGATGTCTAGAAATCTTGCCTTTTCACAGTAGACACAGTACTGTTTTTTGTTACAAATACGTTTGCCTTCAGGATTTCGCTGACTTGCTTTGCCTTCTCAATCTCATTAGCTGAATGAAACATTGTGTCTTTTATAGTCTTTCGAACGGGCTTTTCAATCTTCAACTCTACTGAATCAAGGTCATCATCATCCACTGAAGGAATAAAGACACTGCTCTCATCAGTTGAATCCTTGTCAGCCTTGTTTGATTGCTCCTGTTTACAAAAACAATTTTAACATTCACTAACCTTTTATTTAGGAAAGATCACAATGGTTAAAATTAAATATTAGTTAAAAAATTAAAATAAATCACTCGATAGTCTATATGTTGCCCCAAAGCCAAAACACTTTCATTCCACAGAAGAATGAAAAATGCAATAGATGCAGATGAGGGTGTGTAAATGCGAGAGAATTTTCATGTTTGAATGAACTATTTCTTTAATGTTAACTTTTCAAATGAAAGTGGTCATGCATCGAGAAGTCCTTGATCTTTTGACACCAAAATGGTCATTGCCTATGAAAACAATGTAATTTTCAAAACTCAAAACTTCCTCCTTATGGTGTGGTCACTTTTACTATTGCTCAGCAAAATTTTGCAGGCAAATATGTGCCAAAATACCATGAATGAAATATGGCAATAACGACAATGACAAAAACATCCAAAGCTATTCTGCCTGCTAGCAAACAAACCAACCCTAAATAACTGCTTTCCAAGCAGCCTCAATTTAAGGATAATTTTATACAATTTAAGAGGACTTCTACTGAGTAGACGCCACTATTCTCAATAACACTAGTTATTTTTGATATTCTGTTTTGCTTTATTGCCAAGTTATAAGTCTGTGTAACGGGTGTCTAAAGAATTCAACAATTAATTCATTGAATTGCTGTTGGTGCAGATAGATTTAGCAGAAGATTTTTTTTTAATTCGTAAAGGAGGTAGTGGGTTGTGGTGAGAAACAACAGACAACACAAGTTAGATATGAACTGGTATGTAATTTGGTTTCCAATGAAAATAAACAGAATCAGAAAGGGTAATTACAATGTCAGTCAATTATACACACAGTTCAAACATGAAAATTTCCCCTAGAGTGCACTCTTCTTTTACCCCAAAACATACACAGATAATTGCAATGACAAAAGAAAAGAAAATGAATAAAATAATGAATAATGGAGTGGTGTCTTTTTTCCCTTTTTTCTTAAACACTCTTCTCTCAAAATATCACAAATGTCAATTGTTTGATTGAACAAGAACCTCAATTTTAATCAAATTTACCAATCAATTTTAGCTATGGATAACCATACACCATCACGAGTATTCAATGCTTTGTATCACGCCTAATACCTAATTCCATTTCCAGCGTCGTTCAGGTTGGTCGAAGGCATATTTGTTCATTATGATTCTGTCATTAAAGAAATCCTAACGTTGCTGTAGCCTAACGTTATATTTGTGTGTGTGGGGGCTGTGGAGCTTTTCAATCTATGGTCATGTTAACGTTACTGCGGTCAATAACGTTAATGGAAATTTATATTCATTGGCTAATTAATTAATCGCAGAAAGCACAGATCCTCACATAAAAAATAAGCTTATAAATGAAAAAACTTTTTTTGCGAATAATTGTTTAGGAAAGAACTATTTCTCCTGCTAATCAAAACACAAAAGACGGAATCAATCACAGAGAGCGTTCGCTGTTGAAGATTCGCTCACAGCGTTTGTTCAAATATAGGACTGCGTTTCCTAAAAGCATCATAAGCAATAAGCATACAATCTTAAGTCTCATGATGCGTTTGGGAAACTGAACTGTGCTTATCAGATGATAGAGGAACTGTCAGAAGTTATTTCACAATAAACAAATGTTGATGTCCGTAAGATTTTTTAAGGAAATTACTAGTTTTATTTGGCAAGGATGTATTAAATTGATAAAAGTGACAGAAGGCTTTTACATTTAAAAAAATATCTATTTCATGTAACTTAAATGCTGTTATTTAAAAAAAAATCATTAGATAATTCTGATGCTGAAAATTCAGCTTTTATCACAGGAATAAATAATATTTTACAATATTCAAATCGAAAAAATAGATATCATATTTAAAATTGCAATAATATTTCACAGTATAACTGTTTTTACTGTATTTTGGATCAAATACATGCAGCCTTGGTGAGCAGAAGAGACTTATTTTAAAAACATTAAAAATCTTACCTACCCCAAACTTTTGAACAGTACTGTTCATGTAACATTATAATTATGCTAGTTTGTGCAATCACATTTATTTTGATTGATCGTTAAAGTTCAAGTGGATTGTGTTATGATCTGTAATTGCGGTTAATAAATCTGTCAGAAGAAAATGTGCAAAAGTTTTACCTATTGGGGTATAACAATGGCAGCCCTTTAAAAAAACCAAAAACACTGGTTTTACTACGGTAACCAAACACACGACTAATTACAGGCGCATCAAGAGAACAAATCACAAATTATTTTAAAGGTCATGAAAATGTATTCAGATTTAGCATATTAATGATGCATTCAGCTCATACATCATGACACACTGCTTTCCCCTAAAGGAAAGTATATTTAAATCCAAGTGCTTGCTTTTAAAAGTATAAAGTAACGGTGTCGGCGTTATTGGCCCTGTATTTACTTGGTATCGGATTAATACCAAATTTTGCAGTATCCAGTGTACTTTCTCTTCTGTGGTGCGCAATCTCCACTATCTCTCTCTTCTATTGTATGCAGTCCTACAACAGGTTGTCGTTAATAACATTGTCACAAGCTTGCAGTAACAAGAAATTATTCTGTTGGCTAAACAATAAATTTCATTAATTTCTATGAATTCAGAACAACTGTTAATTCGTGCAGTTTACATGTTGAATATGCATTGTGCAATAACAGCAAAATCACAGTTATCATCTTTATTTTGTTACAGTTATATGTATAATATGACAAATCCAGGAAGCCTTGCTATTAATATTAACCAACAGCTCCTGTTTTTACCCACAATCCTTCCCTGTTACCGCCACCTGTATCTCTTTATAATAAAACCAACGGCTCTTTTAAGAGCCACTTCTATACTCTTACTTCCTCTCTCACAAAATCTCTCTATTCTATTTCTCTCTCTCTCACACTCTCTCTCTCTCTCTCTCTCTCTCTCTCTCTCTCTCTCTCTCTCTCTCTCACTCACTTTCACTCTCTCTCTCTCTCTCTCTCTCTCTCACTTTCACTCTCTCTCTCTCACTTTCACTCTCTCTCTCTCTCACTCACTTTCACTCTCTCTCTCTCTCTCTCTCTCACTTTCACTCTCTCTCTCTCTCACTCACTTTCACTATCTCTCTCTCTCTCTCACTCACTTTCACTCTCTCTCTCTCTCTCACTCACTTTCACTCTCTCTCTCTCTCTCTCTCTCTCACTTTCACTCTCTCTCTCTCTCTCTCACTCACTTTCACTCTCTCTCTCTCTCTCTCACTCACTTTCAATCTCTCTCTCTCTCTCTCACTTTCACTCTCTCTCTCTCTCTCTCTCTCACTCACTTTCACTCTCTCTCTATCTCTCTCTCTCTCACTCACTTTCACTCTCTATCTCTCTCTCACTCACTTTCTCTCTCTCTCTCACTCACTTTCACTCTCTCTCTCTCTCTCTCTCTCTCTCTCACTTTCACTCTCTCTCTCTCTCACTCACTTTCACTCTCTCTCTCTCTCTCTCTCACTTTCACTCTCTCTCTCTCTCACTCACTTTCTCTCTCTCTCTCTCACTCACTTTCACTCTCTCTCTCTCTCTCTCTCTCTCACTCACTTTCACTCTCTCTCTCTCACTCACTTTCACTCTCTCTCTCTCTCACTCTCTCTCTCTCTCTCTCTCACTTTCACTCTCTCTCTCTCTCTCACTCACTTTCACTCTCTCTCACTTTCACTCTCTCTCTCTCTCTCACTCACTTTCACTCTCTCTCTCTCTCACTTTCACTCTCTCTCTCTCACTTTCACTCTCTCTCTCTCTCTCTCTCTCACTTTCACTCTCTCTCTCTCTCACTCACTTTCACTCTCTCACTCACTTTCTCTCTCTATCTCTCTCTCTCTCTCTCTCTCACTCACTTTCACTCTCACTTTCACTCTCTCTCTCTCTCTCACTTTCTCTCTCTATCTCTCTATCTTTCTTCTAAAGCTTCACTGTCTTCGAGTAAGTATTGTTACTCTATTCTTTATTTTTCTTTCACCTTACTCAATCACTGTCCAAAACATTTTTAAAAATGTAGTTTTATATAGCCTATACTCTCTCCTCAATTATTTTTGTCTGACCGTGTTTTTATCTTCCTTTTCCAGTATAGTATCTTTGAAATGGCTGCTCAGCAAGACAGAGGGAGAGCAGATGATGCTATTTTCTTTCAGACATGCTTCTTGCTCAAACCAAAAAATGATCTCCCAGTATTGGTAATAATACTAAAGAGTGGGAATTAGAGTGCAAAATTTGAATGAACTGCTCAAGAGTTGGCTGTATTTCAGTGTTAATCATACAATGCTCACTTTCTGTCATGCAAGGCAAAGGAAGCGAAGGGCAAAGCAACATCTGCTAAAGGCAGTGAATTTAATGTCTGATGGGTGGAGAGAGATGCTGAAGGACGTCCACTGCTAAAAGAAGCAGAAGTGGAGAGACACGAAAACGTGCATCAGCTACAGGTAGTCCATGTCTTCCAGGATTATTTGTGATTACCCACCCAATCTTTCTTAACTAAGTATAACTGTGCCCATTTTATACAGAATTCAACTTGCTATTTGTTAGGTAACATAAATATGGTTTTGTGTCACTTGAAACATAGACCACCAAACTGTGGGGCTTCCGGTGCACAGCATTTTCCTTTATTTTTTTTCCATGGTAAAACTTAAAAGGATTTCTTTGTCCGGTTTTTAATAATTTTACTTTGAATACTGTATGTTAAACTGTGCCATCAGAAACACAACATGGTGGTGGATGTCTAACTTATGTTATTGACTTCACTTTAATGCTAAGCGATTCCAAAGAAATGAAGTGGAAGTGAAGCAATCGGTGTCAGGTTCATGCTGCTAACAGTTCAAGATTATGTCCAGATAATGAGGGAAAAAAACTTTTAGAGATTAATGGAATTGTCAGACATGTCAATTAGCCTATTATAGCCTTAAGTCACTAATGAACACTGTATTATCACACATTTCTGAACGCTTTATTAAACAGAAATTTGCTGTTGGTGTATTAACCTAAAACAACATGCTCGCCAGATTGTTTATCTAAATAGACCTATGTTGTTAGAATTTACTGTTTACCAGGTTTTGGCTAATTTTCTTGATTTCATTTTTTGAATTATTTTTTTTAATGAAAACTAACATCATAAAGTATGATATTTGTTTTACTTTGAGCAATTCTGGCGCTATAATTGACTCTTCTAAGGAGCATATAAAACAAAACAGCTCCTTGGAAAAAATGAAATGTAATATTGTAGTAGTTATAAACAAACATATTTTAGTTCAGATTAGTTTGAGGGCAGCAATTGTATTCATAATGTCAAAATAAAACCGACGTAATGTTACTTGAAGGCATTATAGCCTACTATTCCTGCCAAACTTCCATGTTTGCGGTTAGTGTTACTACAGTAAATCCATGGTGAATGTTGCTGATCTGTGGACAGTGGATAGTTCATTCATGGCACAATGTTTCTTTCTGGTTTCCACGTCAGTGCTGTTTGATCCGTTAATAACGGAGAAATGTGAATGTTTCTCACTAGATCTCGCAGCAATGTTATTACTTCAGTGGCGAATTCAAATTATTCCTTTACTTGACTTAGCCTTTACTACTTAGCGCTGTGTAGTAACAGTGTCGCTTGATCAAGATCGGCTCGCGCTGCTTTGGTCCAAACTGATAAACGGTCCGTCAACCACACAATAACGAGCAGTTTCGTTCCGCTTGCATTACATTTGCCATTTGATGTTGGGCAATGTTGTGGTGGCTCCGGCGGATTATGAGCGCGCTTACCACGCGCAACGCGCCTATATTTGAAATAACAAATTTTTGGTCGGCAGGAAAAATGTCCTAACCCCCCCCCCCCCCCCTCCTCAAAGAAAAAACTCTCCGGTTCTACGCGATTCACGTAAATGACCCAATTGGCCGAGAAAACGGCGATTGTCGCCGAAAAGCGTCAAGTTTGCAGGTGTGAAAGTAGGTCTCCAGGACGCCGCTATCCATATGGGGTGCGAAACTCGGGTGAGCAACAACACACACGTCCGTGTCATCCTCCGATTCCGTAGCACCGCTGGAATTCTCTGCAGCAGACAGACTCTTGTTCTGTGTCCATTGGCGCACAGTGAGAGCACAGGCACCACCAATCTGCCCCAGCTCGAGCCATTGCGTGCTCCTCGTCCGCGGCAAGCAGATCGTCTGCATCGGGTGTGGTGACAGCAGCTTCAGCCGCCTCCTGTTCCTCCATAGCCCTCAGCTGCTCGTCGCTATACTGTGGCTCATAAAGGTAGCCACGAACATCCGTTTCTACCATAACTTCGTCAAAATCCAGATCCTCCATAATGCATCCGCCTGTGTATTCAGTACTTTCGTCCATATTTTCAAAAAGTTTCTCCCGGTGAAATCAAACGCACTGGCACTGATCTGATAGGTCTGTTAGCGCATTAGGTCCAGCCACCTATGGGCGGGTTTGAAAGGGTGGGAACTAGTGCTTGTAGTCTTCACAGAAATCCCCCCCTTTTACACTTCCTCCTACAATGACGTAAAATGACGATTTTTGCGTCATTGTAGGAGGAAGTGAAAAAGGTAAATAGAGGATTTCTCTCGTCTCAGGGGAAAATGAAAGAGTGTTGCACGACCATTCAATAGTATGACTGGATTTCTAACAATGGAAATCTTAATGCAAATGGGTGGAGTGACCCTTTAAGCAAGTTAGCAATAAGCGTGAAAGGAATGATTATTTTCTTATTTCTGTCTTTTAGACAGTGAGATGCAGAAACTGCAGGACATTCTGACCTCAGCAGATGTTCAAGGCACCAGCAAGTATCCTTCAACATCCACATCATGGTGCTTGCGCCAATCTGTAGCCCAAGATGAGTGGCGGAAAGCAAGGTCCTATCACATCAACTGCTTGCTGTCCTGCAATGTGGCTCCAGAAAATAACTGCAGCCGCTGCACATCTCCTGCCATCATTCGCTGCAGAGACTGCATGCCCCAAGAGTGGCTGTGTATGGATTGTGACATACACATACACAAAAAACTCACCCTCCATAACAGGGAGTCCTGCATTGAGGGAATTTACAAGCCCATTGAGCCAACAGTGTGCTGTGTAAAAGAAGATGGCAAATATACTCTGGTCAATCAAGGTAGTGTTCTGAAACTTTTTGGTAAAGTGATTTTCATTTTATTTTAGTTTTTTACTTTTATTATCTTAATTGGGCATATTTGTAATGCTTTCTCACTAATTATTTCACTTCTCTTTTCAGTATGTTTATTACCTACAGTGAGACCTGTCCAGTTATGTACTTGCGACCCTTCAAACTTCACAGAATCAACTGGCAGAGTAATCGTTTTGGTTTGCATAAATGGTATGAATTATGGTTTATATTTTTATTTTTTCCTGTCCCTTTGTGTGTTACAATGTTCTACTTTTTGATTTTAGGTCGGTATGATTTGCACTTGCCAAACTTGCTGTGCAGATTATGTCTGGCTCATTGGACACCTGACATGAGCGACCTAATAAGCAGTGGGTATTGGCCAGCATCTGTAAATGCTGACACGCTGTTTTCAGTCGATGTCTTCAGCACATTTGAAGAAATGAGAACTGTTGCACCAGGTTTATCGAGACAAGGTTTTTTGCGGATGTTGGAGAGGAGGACCTGTCTCTTTGGAAGGGTAACATCAGTGTAGATTAAAGTTGCCTCAAGTAGAGATGAGAGAATATTAGTGTAGCTATTTCATTTTACTCTTTACTAATCGAATGTACAGGCTGGGAAAATACATGGAGACGTATTCCAAAGAAGCTTCATGGAATACACATTCTGCCAGTACGCACAGGCCGATGAGGGACTAGCTGTGGACGCACCGGCCGATGAGGAACCAGCTGTGGACACACCGGCAGATGAGGGACCAGCTGTGGACGCACCGGCAGATGAGGAACCAGCTGTGGACGCACCGGCCGATGAGGGACTAGCTGTGGACGCACCGGCAGATGAGGAACCAGCTGTGGACGCACCGGCCGATGAGGGACTAGCTGTGGACGCACCGGTAGATGAGGAACCAGCTGTGGACGCACCGGCAGATGAGGGACCAGCTGTGGACGCACCGGTAGATGAGGAACCAGCTGTGGACACACCGGCAGATGAGGGACCAACTGTGGACGCACAGGCCGATGAGGGACCAGCTTCGTCATCTCTGAAATCTTGCACTTTTCTCAGGATGCTCACAGAGGCTGGTGTGTGAGGAATTATTATTTTTTGCCTTCTTTTCATGAAGGGGTACACCAGCGCTTTCCCCAGCTCCTCCAGAAAAAGCCTCCTTCGGTAGCTTTTCACCTGTCCCCAGGTGGGATTGATCTCCCTCCACAGAATGAATGAATTGTAGGCCGAGACATCAATAATGTTGAAGAAGAGAGCCATGGGCCAGCGAGCTGACTTCCGTCCACATGTGTATGTTCCATACACTGTAAAAAAAGATGGACGACGCCCCTTCGTTCTCTTCCATTGGCGAGAAGTGAAGCCGCCATTGTCCCGATATGGTGCTGACATCTTGGGACTTGAGTCTGCGCAGTTGCGATTTCGGGACCAGACATGCGCAGAAGTGAGCATGTAAAAGGAAGTAAAGCCGCGAAATCAACGTCCCGCTCTGGTCCCGCCCTCACTCTCGCTGAATCAGTCGTAAGCACGCGCCTCTGCTGCAGAACAACCCATTATGTCGTGTGAAATAATTAATTATAGAAATTTAGATTTTTAATTTATTTAACAGGTAGGAATAGAGACATTAATCTCTATTCAATATGTCCCCGTAATTATGTGTAAAAAAAAAATCGGTGTTATAAGTGTACAATGAATATACATTATCTCTTAAATGTCACTCTTAATAGTCTTGTTTGAACTTGTTCGTTCGTCTTTGGCTCAAAGACACTTGCTTTGAACGCTTCTTCGCGGAAGCTTCAAGTTTATTTCAAGTGAGTGAGAAAATATTTCAACTCAAAACAAAATTTTGTGCCCAATTATTTCCCAGACGTAGTTTTAGTATTGAGATCAAAGTTAACTTGCCTTGCGTTCGCTATACAACAGTGGATGATGGTCACACAGGACGACTCGGCAGATTTGAAGTGTTTACCACATCACAGCGGCTTTTTTTTGAGCATGTTCTGCAGACAGAGTGAATATCCTCGATTAAGTTTCCCTCAGGATTTTTGTAAATGCCAAAATATGACCACACCTCAGATTTGGTCCTCTTAAAAGCCTGAAAAATCTCCCGAACGCAGTCACCGCCTTCCGCCATTCCTTCGCGAATAAAAAAAAACAACAACATTGCGCGCCTGTGGCAGACTGTTGCTGGCTGGACAGGATTTATAGTGAGTTATTAAAATCGCGATAATCAAACACGGTTTTAATGATAATTGAATTTTAAACGATATTACTAACCGTCAGTACATTTTATCGTGGTTTATAGTGAAACCGGTAATCGTCCCATCCCTAGTCGTAAGCACGCGCCTCTGCTGCAGAACAACCCATTATGTCGTGTGAAATAATTAATTATAGAAATTTAGATATTAAATTTAAAGCTCCAATCTCCTCAGTCCTCCAAAGATCCCGAAAAAAAGTCTGTTGTTGCTTCAGTGACTACTTTGCTCAGAGAACCTGTCAATCACGCCTGTCAATCACGTACGCCACAGCGCCGTTTTTATAGCATCAAATAACTAACTAAAAAAAAACTTATTTTAAAGCTACACTGGGTGATTTTTACCCACATCTAGCGGTGAAAAGGTATATGACCATCCAGTGAATATTAGTTTCTGTTCCTCTCAATTCCGATTTCGTTTTAACTCCTACGGTGGCCAATGTAGTCCAAGATTAACATGGCTTGCAGTTCGACCTCGTCCATGAGTGTTCCTTCAAATGATGAGGTTATTTTAGAAAACTATTATAATTTGCAGTAATTTAATTTGTCAGGTAACTTATAGGTTATGACATCTATGTAAAATGAATAATAGTTTTATGTTTTTGTTATTTTTTTACCATTTCATTGCTAACATCAGTTTTCAGGTTCCCTGACGAATGCAAGCTAATCTTAGTAAAGTAACTTTTATCAGTGCTATCGTTATTCTGCATGTTGTACGACATCACTAGCGTAAGGCAAAGTTTACATTGTAGGCCATATCATTTTCTCCGTGAGCAGAGATCAGTTGATGTGACGGAGGTGCGAGGGAGAGGTAGAGGTTTTATAAACACGGATTTATGTTACAAGGTAAACAATACTTTTCATCATTGACGCGAGGAAACCTATCCTAGATGTCGTTCTAGCGTTATGCACAGCACACCATGATATAATTAGCCAAGCAACAATAAAACTTCCAATATACACAAATAGGCTTAATTAACGTTACCTGACAAGAAGAAAGCAGGCAACGTCGGCGTCCTTTTTAAAATCTTTGCTTGTCATGCGCCTGTTGCGTTGCCGTCTTAATTCTCTTTTTCGCTTCCTTGGCGACTCTGATACGTATCCTCGAGAATAAGAGTGATCCTCCATCAGAAACAGACTTTCAAAAAGGCTTTCAGGTTTTTATATATCAGTCTCAAGCAATCCCCCTCTTGACATTCGACACGGTGCCATCGAGTGTTAAAACGCGAAAGGCGAATCTTGGCTAATGTACTTTCAAGATGAAGGGGCAACATGGCGACCGACATTGGAATCCCTTACCCGTATGTATTTTCAATGGCATATTATACACTATCGAGAATACTTTATTACTTGAACGAAGTAAATATACATTAATCAGCACATATATTTTGGAAAGAAGTGTTTTTAGCTAAGAATAAACTAAAAAAGTTACACAGTGTAGCTTTAAAAACAAACACTTGAAATTCCATTGCACAACATTTTAGTAAATATTTGGTCATCTATTGATAATGCAATTTACTTCTTTTTTCTCCAATACATTTCAAGTTCAATTTACCATTTAGCTTAGAATATAAGTTATTATTGTACAATTATTTTTAGCAGTGAACAAATACAAAGTAGCACATACCTTGTCTAGATTGTCCACTCCACCTTTGGTGGCGTTGTAATCTAAAATCATCGCTGGTTTTCTGTCCTCGCGCTCGGTGACTCCTGCATCCTTGTGTGTGGTGCTCATAAGAATCACGTTCTTCTTTTTTGGGCAGTAGGAGATGATGGTGTGTCTCGGTGAACGCGAACAGAGATGAAAAACAAGCCCTGTTTCCACTTGTCACCAATGCACTTGGGAGCTCTGCCTTGTTTTTTTTGCACAGTACCTAGCATCCTTATTTTTCTTCGTAAGAGCTCTGTGCCAAGAGCATAAGATGTGAAAAAATCTCACGTGACAATGTGCCCCTCGAGATCATGTAAGATTTCAAGCACCACACGTTTGCCCAGGTTTCGCTCGTGTCGTGCTCCTACAGGTTTATCAGTGTACACCTGGATATTGTAGCTGTAGCTGCTTTTGGCATCACAGGCTGCCCAGATTTTCAGACCATATTTAGCCGGTTTGCTCGGCATATATTGCTTGAACTGGTACCGGCCTCTGAACCCAATCAAGTATTCGTCCACGGTTACGTTCAAGTCAGGATTGTACATCATGGGAAGCCTTTCTAGCCATTTTTCCCAAAGTTCACGGATGGGTGCCAGCTTGTCAGTTTCTCTTCTTGCGGCTCTTGTTGTTTTGTCATCAAAATGTACCACACTTGACAATCTAGTAAAATCTTTCAGAGGCATGGTGGCCCGAAAAATTGCTCTCCCCATCTCACTATGCCACAGGCTTCGTGTTGCTTCATCATGGGATTTAAAAACCCAGCAAGAATGAAAAGACCCATAAAAGCTTCCATTTCAGACCAGTCAATGTTAGTCCAATGATCACCAAAAACTCGTTGCCCCTACAAATTTGTCATTCTAACTAGGATGTTCTGAATTGAGTTAGGAAAATATAACTCAAATGTTGATTTTATGTCTTCAGCTCTTGAACAGGCATACCTTGTGGGACCAGGTGTCTTTCTGATAATCTCCTCTCCTCATGCTCTTCCTGGAGTTTGGGGTGGAGGAGACGAACTCCATTTTTAGAGGAAAGTTGGATCTCCTTCAGGGCCTTCCTCCTCTGAATCCTCATCTTATGGCTGATCCTCTGTGATCTGAAAATCTGGGTCAGCCTCTGTCAAATCTTCCTCTACATCAGATGTGTCATCTGGTTCACTACATTCTTCATTTTCACTTGCGTGAAGCAAGTATTCCAGGGTCTCTTGAGCAGTGTATCTTGTTGTCTTTTTGCTGAAGAATGAACTGTGGACTGTGGTAGCAGGCAGAGGGGAAAGTGATTGTTTTATAAACAAATAATGTGATTGGCCTGGTCGTTACAGGGGGACAATCTTTGATACTTTAATCCAACTAGTAGCCGTGGTAACAGGCAGGGGAGAAAATGTTTGTTTTATAATACTGTGATTGGCCTGGAATGTGTGTGTGTGTGTGTGTGTGTGTGCGTGCGCGCTTTTGTATTTTTCTATTTATTGATTTATTTTATTTAGCATATTCTCAAAATTTGATGTTGCAGTCTTACCAGTTCATTTTTCTGTGTGTGTGTGTTTGTGTGTGGGCGTGAGTGTCTTATTTTCACTCTTGATATTTTAGTGTCACTCCTTCATTGCTGTGCACTTTTTTTCTGCACAGTGGCTGATTTGTAGTTTGTACCACCAAAAGTTTCTCAGAGTTTTCGTATTTTTTCATATTTTCAATTCATTTCCTTTGTCGGTCATTTTTGACTGCGAAGGAGCCAAGTGTGACACTTTTTTTTAACGACCCTTTAACATAGCGTTTCTCAACGGGGGCGGTACCGCCCCCTTGGGGGCGTTTGGACAGTGTCGGGGGGCGTTGGGAACGAGGCAGCTGAGAGGGGGGCGCTCAGGCACAAATGGGGGGCGTTATGTCTGACTGTGGCACTATATACTCACTGTTATTATCACAAGTTTTTTAAGCCTCTGACAACACATACAATGTTAATTTGAATGCATGGGCGTTTTAGGTACAGCATTGATTTCCACGCTGCTGCTCAAATCCATTCCACCTTCATTCGGAGTCCCACCAGGCCAGACGATCCAATACGCACGTGCAGTCCCAAGCGCGAGTCTCAGGTTCCTATGAGAATATTAATATAAAATATCATATCGTAGAACATGTAGCCTACCGGTATATGAAATAGTAGCCTAGGCGTCATTTAGCCTACAGGGCGGTTTTGAAACACTTTTAAAACATCTCGCGGCACGGATGTACCAATACAAATAAAACATATCCAGTTAACTAGCAGCATTCGTTTCATTCGTTTGTTAAATAAGAGACGATCTAGCGCTGAAATGTGTTGTCTTCACTCGGACGCGCACTTCAGTCCGTTACGGAAAGTGAAAGTCTCCCTAAAAGATGTAAGAAATAAAAAAGCGAAACGGATGTATACTATTTTTGAATCCCTTTCTTTTTGGAATTTTTTGTAATGTTTCCCCTTATAGTTTTTTTTTTCTTTCTGTCTATTGTTTCTTTGATGCTATTATGAATGTAATAGATATAATACTATGTGATCCTCCGTATGTGTATGTTATATATTGTTCTTGTTATGCAATAAAAAAAAAAAAGAGAAAAAAAAAGAAAGTGAATCAGGACATCATCACATCTTTGTATACATTTTTATTTATTTACATCAGTAAGCTAACGTTACAAGACATCGTCTTTCAAAACATTACCTGCGCAAAAGAAAAAAAAAAGAATGAATGAGTCATTCGCACTTTTGAAAATGCCCTTCCGAATGCGTCTCTGTCCGACATAATTCCATAGCGTCCATGTTTTAATGTAAAATAAAATTATGTCTGTGTTAATTAATTAATATTTAAATGTTGCTAGTAGCCCACTCAGACTTGTCCCGGCTAGTTACCGGCAAATTATCTCTATGGCAATGCTTAAAAACAAATGCCGCAGCCGGCAGAGTGGTAGAAAGAATGTGTCCAATCAAAATGTACACAAGCTTCGCGGTTTAAGATTAATGTGTCCAATCAAAATGCACACAATCACGTAAACTAAAACAATTTTGACATCAAAACACATTTAAACATCATGGCGGAAAACAAGAAGAAGTGCAGACAGTATAGTGTCGAGTTTATTAAATATGGATTTATTCCCTCACCCACGAACATCCAGCTCCCTATGTGCCTGCTTTGCCAGCAGGTTTTTTCTAACGAGGCAATGAAACCGTCCCGTCTTAAGGAGCACCTTACTAAAATTCACCCGGATAAGGCATCCAAGGATGCTGCGTTTTTCCAGAACATCAAGGAGCAGCTTTCGAAACAGTCCATCTCCAAGATGTTCGCTAGGAAGGTAAACCAGACAGACAGTGGGTTAGTGGCCTCCTATAACATCTCTCTTATGATAGCGAAGTCCGGGTTGCCATTTACAGCGGGGGAGAAGCTGGTTATCCCAGCGATTAAAGAGGCCATCTCCACTGTCATGGAGAGAGACCCATCGCCAGTGATGCAGGCCATCCCGCTCAGCAATGACAGTGTGGCTCGGAGAATAAAGGAGATGGCTCTGGATACTGAGCTGCAGTTGTGTGCCACACTACGTGAACATCCATTCAGTATCCAGCTGGATGAAACCACGACCATGGATAATAATGTTCTGCTGATGGCATATGTGCGTTATATGTCTGAGAGGGATGTGGCCGAGGATGTTTTGTTTGCCAAATATCTCTCCACTGACACACGAGGGGAGACGATCTTCAGGGCTCTGAGTGACTACCTGCTGGAGAACTGTATTCCCATCGCCAACATCCTCGCCTGTGCCACAGATGGAGCTCCCGCTATGGTTGGCAGGTACCGTGGCTTCGCAACTTTGTTAAAGGAGCGTGTGCCGCAGGTGTTAACAGTGCACTGCATGTTGCACCGTCACAATTTAGTGGCCAAAAATTTAAGTCCTTCTCTCCACCAGTCTCTGAACATCGCTGTCAGGGCCATAAACAAAATTAAGGCCCATGCTCTGAACGACCGGATCTTCAGGCAGCTGTGCGGGGAGAACGATGAAGCGTTTCAGCGCTTGCTGCTCCACACCGAGGTACGCTGGCTATCCAAGGGCAACTGTCTGGCTAGGCTGTGTGAGTTGTTCACAAGTGTCCTGGAGTTCCTTGCTGACGCAGGTCTAAGGGACACGCTGTGGTCGTGTCGCGCTGACATATTTTACCTGGAAGATTTTTTCGGGAAGATGAATGAAGTGTCACTCAAGCTCCAGGGAGATGCCGTGACACTGGTCCATTCAAAAGCCACCATCTGCAGTTTCCTCGCCAAGCTGGAGCTGTACAAACTAAATTTGAGCAGGCGTCAGTTCAGTAATTTTCCTCAGCTGGCCAAGGTAGCCTATTATTAGCTATTATTAGTAGTAGGAGTATTAGTCATATTTAAATTTACAAAGGCAGCCTAAAAGTAAAATCAATAACGTTAACTGCCTTTCTGTACTTACATTCAGGTGGTTGATGAGCTGACCGATAACCACCTGCTGCGTTACACCGATCACTTGAGGGCAGTGAAGGCGGACATGGAGATCCGTTTCAGGGACCTCGAACAATTGGATGTCCCTGAGTGGGTGATGGAGCCATTTGAAGGGGATGTGTCCAGGAGTGAGGCCGAAATTCAAGAAACTCTAATCGACCTCCAAAATGATGAGGAGGCCAAGGCAACCTTTCGTGCCTGTGGCTGGCGCGTCATGTGGGCCACGCATGGTCAGCGTTTCCCTCTTTTGTGGAAGAGGATTCGTCTTCTGCTCCTTGCTTTTCCGACGTCATACCTTGTCGAGCAGGGGTTCAGTCAAGCTTTGCACATGCAGACCAAGTACCGCAGCCGTCTCAATTTGGTTACCTCAGGCGCACTCCGGCTCAAGCTGACATCCTTGTGTCCTGATGTGAAAAAGTTGGCTGCCAGTCACCAAGCTCAGGGCTCACACTAATGACCGTAATTAATGTTGACTGTTTTGGATGCCTTTGTCTTTTTTCTTTGGTTCAGTTCTGGTGTCTTCTTTGTTCGTCATTTGAAATCAACTGGCTGTTTGGCTATTCAAATTTGAAGCCTATATATTGCCTAATTAAGTGCGCGAACGACGCTGCCTTTTCATTGGCCATTTAGGTTATTGTTCATGTGATTGGTTAATTTAAAAAAAAATTTAAATCACTTTTAAACGAACAAATTCAAATCGAAAGCTAATACAGTCTGATGTAACCCGTATGAAAGGTGCATTTCTCTCTAAAGGCGCATCCGCTTTACAGCAGAGATGGAGATTTGCTTGCAGCCAACACTAATTTATAAAACACTAGTTTACTAATAAACTATACATTTAAAATTACAAACTCGTTATTTTTTCAGACACATTTATTATCATTAGCCAGTAAATAAATCAGATCTCTGTATGGTTCCAGAGACATGGCTCTTCTCATTCAGCACTGCGGGGAAAATATAATTTCCAGGTTCTAATTTGGCCTTAGAAAAACAGTAAAATCTAAATTTAGTATTTTAAATGTTTAATAAAGGGGCACAATGTCAAACAAAAATATGTAAATATGTCAATTGCATTTTATACAACAACCAAAAAACCAACAAAAGCAAAATACAACAACCGTTAATTTTTCGTTTTTCAATTACGGGTTAAAAAGGAAAAACGAATGGATAGTAAAAGTAAAAGGACCTTATATTATTAAAACATTTCAAATAATGCATTTGTAGAAAAAGTTTGATAGAATTGGGTCCGTGTACTTTTGTGTCCATTCCTTTTTCCTTTTTAACCTGTAATTGAAAAATGAAAAATTAAAGGTTGTTTTATTTTTTTAAATGCAAATGTATATATATATATATATATATATATATATATATATATATATACATAATGTATTTTCATATTTTTGTTTATGACTTTTTGCCCCTTTATTAAACATTTAAAATATTCACAAATTAATATGGAAACAATTTCTAAGGCCAAATTAGAACCTGGAAATTATATTTTTCCCGCAGTGCTGAATGAGAAGAGCCTCTAACCATAACTGATTTATAGATGTTTTATAAGTTAATATGATAATAAATGTGTCTTCACATTGACCCATTTTAATTGTTTATTAATAAACTAGTGTTTTATAAATCAGTGTCGCTGTCGGCTGAAAACCTCTCCATCTCCGCTGTAAAGCGGATGCGCCTTTAGAGAGAAATGCACCTTTCATACGGGTATTTTGCTTTCGATCAGATTTTTTTAGTTTAAAAGTGGACATTTCAATATAGGTAGGCTATATTTTGTTTGTTCATATTTGAGACGCTTTCCAGTTCATCAAAGTGCGCCTGATAGTTTGATTTTATTTACAAAAGCACATTTTCTTGTTATTGTGAGTTTAAATAAAAGTTGCAAATTATGTTTGTTTTTTTTTTGTATGACCAGAAATTATATAGCTAGTATTTTCAGTTGTTTCCACTGTTGATAGGAAAATGCACGTGATCGTGCCTGCATGCAGCAAGCGCCACACTCCGCACACACACTTGGATATGCGTAAACATCTTGTGTTTATTTGTGATAATCTTACTACTAACTACTAACTTGTATTGTGAGAGACATTTGAAGAATTGCTTTGTTGTTCTTCTTTTTTTTTTGGATAAAAGCGTCTTCTACATAGCCCAAATGTAATAATAATAATGGTAATAATGGTAATTATTATTATTTGCGTTTATAACTATAAATTAGTTAACTGAAGACATAATATGTTAACCGACGCCTCGGTTGAAAACATCTCAACTTTTCAGAATGCCGCAAGTGCACAGCAAGTCATAATGACAAAACCCATCTGATCAGCTTCGGCCTTTCCGTAACAACATCGAACGCTCGGCCGGACAGCTGATCATAGCTGTACAGGGCAGGTTTTTTTTTTCTCATCTCCATAAATATATCTACTAGTAAAGCTAATGCAAGGGCTAGAAATCAATCAATCCTTTGTATCAAATGCAATGAATCCTCGTCATCATGTCATGGAGAGCGCAGTTCATGCTTTCTTAGCAACAACAGACGGGAGCGCAAGCGCTTGTGGAAAGGAGAAAACGATGCGGCCCTTATGTACACTTATTAGGTGTACTTTAGTAATTCAGAATAAGACAAAAGCACGGTTTTGAAAATGGATATACTGACTCAATACATAAATGTTTCACAATTTAAATACTTAAAGTTACGGATTTCATAATAATAATAATGATAATTATAATTTTAAGAAGAAAATAAGGACGTCAATCATACACATTATTATTGTTTTTATTATTATTATTATAACAGAATGATAATCAGCATACATTCAATAAAGACATTTAGCCCTTTTTTGGTGGTGGTGGGGGGCGGTCAGGGTTCTGGATCTTGGAAAGGGGGCGCTGGGCCAAAAAAGGTTGAGAACCACTGCTTTAACATATCTGAATCATGTCCTTGAATTTTTTTGTTTGTTCACATACCTAATACAACAAAAGTCACCAAGTGTCATCCCATTCTGATGAAGCAGAAAATTTTGAAAGTTTCTGTCATTTTTAAGGGAAGAAGACCAGAGCATTTCAATTCACCACAGTTGCAATTTCCAGGAACATCAGATGGTTAATTTTTTAACCTTTTCTTAGGGTGACATTGTTTATCATTAAGTTTTACATCTGTAATACAAATGCTAAATTCAGCAACTTCTGAAAGCATCGAGGAATTTTAAGTGACAGGTTTTAATGATGAGCTTGCAATACTACAGTAGTCAACATTCGAAGTGGATCAAAAAAGTTCATCAAAGTTCTCCTAAGACAAGAACGGGTATTGTTCAAAATTCATGTATAACTTTAATGAAAGGTTTTGATTCATTTCCAATGTTGACTACTGTACATCATTGCAATTACAATTCAATCTTTGTGTTAACACACACCCTGAATGCTCCAAACTGCCAAAAACGTACGCTTTTATAGAGGTGGTCTATAGATTTGACTGCTACTTACACTCTTAATTTCTACGGAAACAGTAAGGGTGTACTTAGTTTGTCACACCTCTTCTCCATTTTGGCCTAGTTTTTATTAAATAATGACAGAGTAACATGTCATGTGCAGTTGTTCATCTTAGGTTATATTTACCTAATTTTAAGACCTGACAAAGACCAGATCATTTTTTATTATGTTGTGATGCAAAACAATAAAATTCAAAAGGATGTACTTTCTTTTTCACTTGACTGTATATAAGTGCACATAGCAATCCAATCCAATCCAATCCTCTTTATTTATATAGCACAATTAAATTAACACAGGGTTTCCAAAGTGCTTTACATCATAACAATAAAAACACAATAGGAAAAAAATAAAAAATAAAATAAAATAAATAATAATAATAAAATACGATACGCACAATACGATAAAAGTAATAAAATAAGATAAAAAAACATAAAATAAATAAATCAAAAATGTAAAGAATGTACTGCCACACAACACACTTAAATCACATTAAACACGATTAACTGCTGTTAAAAGCCAGAGTAAAAAGATGGGTTTTAAGCAGAGATTTAAAATGAAACAGTGAAGAAGCATGTCTAATGTGTAGTGGCAATACATTCCAAAGTTTTGGAGCGGCAACAGCAAAAGCTCGTTCTCCTCTACGTTTCAGCCTCGTTCTAGGCACTGTCAGGAGCAGCTGGTCAGCAGACCTGAGAGAGCGGCTGGGAATATAGGGATGCAGTAACTCAGCGAGGTACGGTGGGGCAAGGCCATTCAAAGCTTTAAAAGCAAATAAAAGGAGTTTAAAATGAATCCTAAAATGAACAGGCAGCCAGTGGAGTGAAGCTAAAATAGGTGAAATATGCCCATACTTTCTTGTGCCAGTTAAGAGACGAGCAGCAGCATTTTGAACCAGTTGAAGACGGGCAATGGAGGACCCACTCGCCCCCAAATAAAGTGCATTGCAGTAATCCAACTCCACAAGGCAGTCCCAGATGGCAGTCAGAACCTGGGCTACGATCTGGCACACTGTGGAGACACCAACCCTGTAGCTGGACGCTATGGTCCTGAATGAGTCCCCAGTGGCAAGAAACCTAGAAAACACTATTATTATTGCAAGTACACTTGTAGTTACATATTCAACTATACAATCAACAGTCTATTTTACTTAAATGCACCATATTTGAGTTTGCTTACACTTTTACTAAGTTTTGAATCTCCGAAAACACGACTTCACTATCAAGCTAGATTCTTCCTCAATCACCCCATCAAGGTCGGTCAGAAATCTTGGAGTAATCTTTGATGACCAACTGACCTTCACAGACCACATTACAAAGACAGCTCGATCATGCAGGTTTGCGATGCACAACATCAGGAAGATCAGGCCTTTCCTAACTGAGCATGCAACACAACTTCTCGTCCAGGCCCTGGTTATTTCTAGGCTTGATTACTGCAATGCTCTTCTGGCTGGACTTTCCATCATGTGCAACTAAACCCTTACAAATGATCCAGAATGCTGCTGCTCGTCTTGTCTTCAACAAGCCCAAAAGGGCTCACGTCACTCCTCTGTTCATCTCCCTGCATTTGCTACCACTCGCTGCTCGAATCAAGTTCAAGGCGCTGACACTTGCTTACAGATTGACCACCGGCTCAGCTCCCTCCTACTTTCACTCGCTCCTACGGGTCTACATTCCTACCAGAAGCCTACGATCGGTCAATGAGCGACGGCTCGTGGTACCATCACAGCGAGGCACAAAATCACTCTCCAGAACATTCTCATTCACAGTTCCAAGCTGGTGGAAGGATCTCCCCACCCTCGTCCGGAATGCAGAATAAAAAATAAAAAAAAACTTTTCTTGAAATTTTCGCTTGTCTGGTTTATGCTACTCTGAGCAATGTTTGAACTGTATTCTTGCGTTGTTTTTGCCTCTCCACGATGACTCACTTGGTTTAATCCTCAAATGTAAGTCGCTTTGGATGCGTCTGCTAAATGACTAAATGTAAATGCAATATTTTTTATACCATCACTTTGCTTTTGATTTTATTTGTATTATATTAAGCCAGTCTTTAGTGCTTTCAGATTGTCTTTTAATGTCATATATATATATATATATATATATATATATATATATATATATATATATATATATATGTAGCAGGGTATGTATTACCCTTGCTGTTATTGGTTGGTGTCATGCTAACCCTGTAAGCCTATCAGTGCCGAATGTAGCAGGGGGATGTATAGCCCTTGCTCTGATTGGTTGGTGTCATGCCAACTCTGTGAGCCTATCAGTGCCCAGTTTGGGGAGTATAAAAATGTGAGTGGTCTGTTGGCCAGGTATGCGTCACTATGGGTCCTGCCCCTTGTAAACGTCATGTTGTGAGTAATGGAGAGGTTGATGCATCCTCTGGTTTTGCTCTCTGGTGTGCACTTGCTCTTGCAATAGCTGCTAGTGTGTTGTCTCGTAAGAGGCGGCATTCTCATAAGGCGAGTGACGATGTGTAGTACAGTGCTGCAAACCTCCTGTGGTGCGACAATGTCCAAGGGTTCCTGTGATTTATTTGAGGGCGGGATTTAAACCTTCTAATGTGACTGCACTGCTGCTTTGCCTGGGTCTCAATTGAATGCTCTTGTTGGCGAAGCTTGCTTTATTTTTATTGTTTTGAGTTTTGTCTAAACTTGAGTTAATTTTGTTTCTGAGTAAATGTATTTGTTATTTTGGTTTATGAATGTGTACTTTTGTTTTACAAGTATAGAATCTTTTGTATGTCAGTAGTTTGTGTATTTTCTTTCCATTGTTTCATTGGATCGCTGAGTGGGAGGGGTTGGCCGTGGTTATAATTTGATCTTGTGTATTTGCACGTAGTGCGTTTAATACGTTATCACTGTGTGTGTTGGATATTGAGTGTGGGGTGGAAATCCAAAGTGTCTCTGCTTGCCATCTTCCTCTTTGTGTCTTTAGTAAATGTTGTTATTTGGTACGGTTTACTAGTGAGACTGTGGCATTAGGTATTGTATGTCTTCATTCTTGTTCTTTTGTATTTTAATAAAGTGACTTGTTGTTTGTGTATTTTAGTCCACCCATCCTTGCTCACCCCTGCATTTGGCAACGAACCTGTGTGCCCTGGTATAGGGCTGTTATTTTCCTGGTGTATTCCAGGTGGCGTAGTATAGCATTGATTATAGGATCTTTGGTCCCCTTGCAGGTTTTATATATTTATTTTCAAATGTCCTCCGCTTCGCCACATTTGGCGTAGTCGGCAGGGTGCCATAGCTCGGGGTGAGCTTGTATAATTTCTTCTTTTTTTTATGTGGAGGGTGTTTTGAAAATATATTGTTTGTATTGTTTTTTTAAAGGCAAAGCAGCAGTGTATTTCAGCTGTGGGCCAGTCTCCTCTGTGGTTATTTCCCTCTACAATGGGTAAGTAGTGCGGGGGTGCCCTTGTTATGTCAGGTTTGCAGAAACCCTTGGGCGTGGTCAAATGGTTGAACAGGAGGGATGTAGCTCTTGCATTAAATTGGACTCTAGTGAGGCCATTAGGTGGGAGCAGGAGGGAACTCCAGGGGGCGTTTGGGATCCAAGCCAGTTCTCCTTGTTCCTGTAATGTAGTATGGGGGGCAGGGGAGACCGTTGTAGAGCTACCTGGTGGAGCTGGGTGTTTTGAAGGAACTGTTGAAAGCGCAGCAAGCCCAATTGAATCAGCTCTTTGGAAATTTTGGCCGGGTCATGGGTCTCAGAATGTAATTAAGCCCCTTGGGTTCGTGTTTTTTTGTAATCAGAAATTCAGTCCTCCTGTGGTAAGTCTCATAACTTCTTGGTGATTAGAGAGCAGTTTTTTGCATGCCAGTTGCTTAAACTAGTGTCCACCCAGCAAGGTAGCTCCAGCTTAGTTGCAGGGAATGGCAACATAGGTCGTTTTTAGAGTTCAAGTGTGGCGTCGTTAGCATTGTTGCACCCTTCTTTCATAGTTAACCTCTGTGGGTAGCAGTAAATTTTGTAACGCATTTTTCCCAACATTGTCATAAGGGGTGTTCCCAGTCTTGTCCCATCCGCAAGATTCCGTCAAGGTATGCGGTTGTAGGGTATGGCAGATTGTATTTGGCATTTTCAATTAGTAACAGTAAATTGATCAGTGTTTTCTCTATGATCGTGTGCTTTTTGAGCCTTCTAAATCTAGCCTTCTAGTGGGATTGTTGGCCTCCCCATTATCTGTGTAGGTAATTAGGGGCACTCTCGATGGCAGGGAACGTGGCTATTATTGTGGTGCAAAATTCACGCTTTCGTTCCATTTTATTAGCATCCAGGTCGCCAGTTTCCCTTCAGGGGTTGTCTTTCTTTTTAAAGGTTAAGGCTAATAGCTGGTTAGTTTTTAATGTCCAACACTTGTCAAACACTGTGGCGGATGTGGTAAGAGGTGCTATGTCATCTTCTGGCGTAATATCCAGTGATGTATCGGATTCCCTTTAGGCCTTCGGATGATTCCTGAGGTTTGTTCATCGTCGGGGCGACGATGCATAATGCGGAGGTGGAATGTAGCAGGGTATGTATTACCCTTGCTGTTATTGGTTGGTGTCATGCTAACCCTGTAAGCCTATCAGTGCCGAATGTAGCAGGGGGATGTATAGCCCTTGCTCTGATTGGTTGGTGTCATGCCAACTCTGTGAGCCTATCAGTGCCCAGTTTGGGGAGTATAAAAATGTGAGTGGTCTGTTGGCCAGGTATGCGTCACTATGGGTCCTGCCCCTTGTAAACGTCATGTTGTGAGTAATGGAGAGGTTGATGCATCCTCTGGTTTTGCTCTCTGGTGTGCACTTGCTCTTGCAATAGCTGCTAGTGTGTTGTCTCGTAAGAGGCGGCATTCTCATAAGGCGAGTGACGATGTGTAGTACAGTGCTGCAAACCTCCTGTGGTGCGACAATGTCCAAGGGTTCCTGTGATTTATTTGAGGGCGGGATTTAAACCTTCTAATGTGACTGCACTGCTGCTTTGCCTGGGTCTCAATTGAATGCTCTTGTTGGCGAAGCTTGCTTTATTTTTATTGTTTTGAGTTTTGTCTAAACTTGAGTTAATTTTGTTTCTGAGTAAATGTATTTGTTATTTTGGTTTATGAATGTGTACTTTTGTTTTACAAGTATAGAATCTTTTGTATGTCAGTAGTTTGTGTATTTTCTTTCCATTGTTTCATTGGATCGCTGAGTGGGAGGGGTTGGCCGTGGTTATAATTTGATCTTGTGTATTTGCACGTAGTGCGTTTAATATGTTATCACTGTGTGTGTTGGATATTGAGTGTGGGGTGGAAATCCAAAGTGTCTCTGCTTGCCATCTTCCTCTTTGTGTCTTTAGTAAATGTTGTTATTTGGTACGGTTTACTAGTGAGACTGTGGCATTAGGTATTGTATGTCTTCATTCTTGTTCTTTTGTATTTTAATAAAGTGACTTGTTGTTTGTGTATTTTAGTCCACCCATCCTTGCTCACCCCTGCATTTGGCAACGAACCTGTGTGCCCTGGTATAGGGCTGTTATTTTCCTGGTGTATTCCAGGTGGCGTAGTATAGCATTGATTATAGGATCTTTGGTCCCCTTGCAGGTTTTATATATTTATTTTCAAATGTCCTCCGCTTCGCCACATATATATATAAAATAAAAATGTCCTAAAAGTGCTTTTACAAGTTGTATATCGAATATTAGAGCAGTAGCCTATTGATTATATAATAAAAATATATAATATAGATTTAGAAATGATAAACAGTGTAGAAGTAGCCAACATGTTGCAAAAACTCACTTGATTAAAAACTATAGGCCTACATTATTAATTGTACTATATTTAATGTGTTTATTTGATTAATTTATCTTGTGGTTTTTTTTGTGTGTTTTTTGTGTTATGTTTTGTGGGTATATATATTTTTTTCTTTTTAAACCTTTACTACTTTGATTGTATAATTGATTATTTTCAATAAAGTATTAAAAAAAATCCTTCTGACTGCCATCTTGTTCGCTGGTGACGGAATTGCGTCATACTTCCGGCTCCCGTGTTGTTTTGCTGCTGAGTTACAGGTAAAGTAGCTTCTCTGTTGTCTCTGCACTTATTCCACTATTATCAGCTGCCGTTGTGTTTACTATGTATTGAACGCTCGTAGATCTCCAGTTGGCGGGCTAGTCCTCCACCCCGTCGTTCAACGCATTTAAAAGCGGATGTTACCGAAAGCTACCTGCAATGTTTGCACCCTTTGAGCTGCTTCTTCCTGGGTTGACACAAAACGCTGCTTGATCGGTATGTAAGCTACATGGTGAAGGATTTATTTGTTTTATTTGGGGTTAACTATTTTTTTTTATAAATAACAGTAACCGGGCTGGTTCAACTGGAGATTTCCTTCAGCCGCAGAGCATTCATTCACTAGCTGCTGTTTTGCCTGGATTGTTGTTTGCCTAACGTGTATTTCGAACATCGTACCACCGACTCTACTTGATTGC
This sequence comes from Siphateles boraxobius, assembly GCF_051911475.1. Lineage (NCBI taxonomy): Eukaryota > Metazoa > Chordata > Actinopteri > Cypriniformes > Leuciscidae > Siphateles > Siphateles boraxobius. The sequence goes on from NW_027509188.1 coordinate 6,048,636, forward strand.
GGTATACTCGCCCTGGACAGCTGTTTTCTAATTTGATTGTGTACGTTTTGAACATTTATACAAGCAACTCTACTGATCGCTGTCTCACGGCCACGGGGCAATCACGGCCATACGGTCGAGTGTGTGTGTGAGCCTCCAGTTTTACATGGGCCAGTATTTTAAACCGTTGGAACGCAGCTGGAGGGGTTTGGCTCTTTATGGTTATAATTTGGCAAAGTTGTTTCTCTTCCTTTATTTCATTATTTTGTTTTCAGTTTAGTTAAAATGTGTTTTTTGTTTCTTTCTTTATCAGTGACTTACTAACTAAACTAAACTCCGTTAATGTATTTATATTTTGTCTGATTCTGTCTTATTACTGAATTAGTTTTCTTTGGCCAAGTGAGTCTCATTGTACTTTAATCATACTTATTATTTTGTTTTTCTTGGTTTATTGAGAAGTGTCTTAGAATTGTTATATATTTTTTAGTTTTTTTGTACTGCCTTTCTCGAACCATTGCTGGTTCTGGCAGCATGTTTATTTTGTGACTGAAGATTATTTCAGTTTGTTCTTTTCATTTAAATATTATATTTATTTTTTGTTGTTGAGTGAATCCCCTTTTGATCGTGTTTGTTTGTGTTCCAGTTGCTGAGAGCCGAGGGTGGTGGTGTTGGTGTCCGGGTGGTGGTGTCCCCTTCCTGTGTGCTGTGTTGTCTACCCCGTTTTCTTTGCTGTGTCCACTGTCGTGTTTTGTAGTGTTTGTGTGTCTTCACGTGGGTAACTTTTCCTGGGATTCCTTCCTGCCTTCGTGACTTCCTTCTCCTGCACTGGTAAGCTTCAGCAGCAAGTATAATTTGTCCCTCTGTTCCCCTTCCTAAAGTATGAACGTGTTTTAAATTGTTTTTTTAAATTATTGAAATAAAGTTTGTTGTCCCTTTTAAAAAGGCTGAATTGTATACGTACGTGTGTCCTTAAGTATATTAGTAGTATTGTAATTAGGAAGTAAAGAAAATCATTCTCTGGGTGAAAGTCCCAGGGTGGCGTAGTCTGTGTTTTTGGGGCAGGTTCCACCTAGACTAGAACCTCCTCTGTATTGTCTGCTCTCTGCCTCGCCACATAAAGTGCGATTTGCCAGGGGGGACGGGGATTTATTTTAATCGTGTTTTATTCTGGCATGTTGAATTAGTGTTCGACAAACGCGGCGGCGCGTTCATTTGGATTTATTTTCCTCATAACAGCTAAAATAACTTAATAGGCTACTCCGTGATTTTTCAGTCATACAGATAAGTGTAGAGTAGCCTACATCGTTCAAAACTGTAAACTTTTATTCATATTAGGCTAACGACAAAAGTGTATCTGTCGTCTCTGTCTCCGGGAACTGCGCGTCACAAAAATGAACCGAAAGCCACTTGCCTCAGCTCAGTCACGATAAGAAATCGGCTATGTCTAAAGCCTTTAAATGTCTAAATAGTTAGGCTAGGAAATGTTATCTGATTATGTAATCCATATGAAAACGAGAGGTACCAGTTTAGCCATCATGTAAGCGCTTCCCAATGAGAAAATGACAAGGGTGAAAATCTCGCTCTAATTAAATGTAGGCTAAATCGCCCTGAATTAAAATGTAAAAACAGATCAAATAATTTATTTTGTCAAAATGTTGTGACATCGTTTCATTTAAGTTCATAATTATTCTATAAATGTTATATAGTTTAGCAGCAGTACCACGAAGCACCGTGGTTCTAGATTTATTTGAATAATAATAATAAAAAAACCTTAAAGGATTAGTTTTAAAACTTTTGCTGATAATTTACTCACCCCCATGTCATCCAAGATGTCCATGTCTTTCTTTCTTCAGTCGAAAAGAAATTAAGGTTTTTGATGAAAACATTCTAGGATTTTTCTCCATATAATGGACTTCATTGGGTACCAAACGGTTCAAGGTCCAAGCTCGCCTCGCTCTGTTCTATGATGCGTGTTCGTGACTCTCCTGTTCGAACTCGTTCATCAAAATGAACGAATCTTTTTTTGAGTCATTTCGTTCATTCAACGAACGAAATGACTCAGAAAAAAGATTTGTTCATTTGTATGATTGTCAACAATCTGGCATTAACTAAACATGAACTGTTGACGACCCGTTCATGCCAAGAAACGAATGGTAGTGATCAGCAGATACAGAGCTCTTTAATTCGCGATCAACCTCGTTTTATTGTAAGGTGAATTCAACAAGGCATGCTGTGTTTTTGAAGCAACAAAGGCTAAACAATTGGTTACAGTATTTTTTTTCGTGATTTGTATGGATGACACGCAGCGACATATACAGTATTATCAGCTGTATGTTGTGTTTTTACCCTGAAATGTTTAATTTCGACAGAGACCCGGCTCGCGCAGCAAGGGAGACTAAATACACTTGCTAAAAAGAGATCCAGCGCGAGAGAGAGAGGCAAAGAAAAACGCATGTTTTTAATTTGTTGCTTTGGACTATTTTCGTTTTGTACTGTTTTAATTGTTTAATTTAGCTGCAATTTCTTTGGCAATACAAATTTAAAATGTTGCAAGAATATTTTCTCTGTTTCTTATTTTGCATCGCAAAGGAAATAAACTCTAAACTCGATGCAGCTGTTTTAAATAAAAATAAAACTGTCCCGACACTTTATTTAAACATTGAAATGTTCGATGAGGTTTCAAACTTAAGCAATTTTAGTGTTTTTTTTTACACAATAATTTAGCAGACTAAAGACAAGCATTTTCATTTTCTGACGCAATCGGCTGACAATCTTCCTTTATCAGTTTTGTTGTCTGTGCAGCGGCTCTACAGAAATGTAGCAAATTTATGTTCTAATTTGCCATTACTAATTAAACAAAACAACTCGCAAGTAACCAGTTAAGCATCAAGAACGGTAAAACATTAACGCTGTCGGCCAACATCGGTTAACAGCAAGTATGCTACAATGCGATTCGATCTCGGGACGCTTGAAGCTCCGTGAGGCTCATGTCATGGCGTTGACCACAGAGTGACCGTATGAACGCTGTTCAGTCAAAGTCTTAGGCCGCGTGTTCCTTTAAAGTGTTTTTAGCCGGCTGAAAACGCTAGGCGCTCTGCTGAAAACGCCTAGCGGTGGGGGCTTGAGAGCGTTTTGGCAGCGCTGCGTTTTTTCAGTTGAGACGATTCGTTGCTATGATACAGAATATCAGCAGCACAGTTTACTTGTAACTGATTTCGTAGATAATTAGTTTCATACTAAAAATTTATTTTTCATCCATTTTGTTCGGTTAGCTCTGCTGGTTGATGTTTTTGTACATAAAGAATGTTGTGACAGTTGGTCAGTGTGGTATTTGTCCCGCCCCTCCTCCACTGTGATTGGACAGCTGTGTAAAAAGTGACAGTGATGAGCGCAGCGTTTTACCCAAAGTTGAACATTTTTCAACTCTCGGCGACCAGTAAAAAACGCCGGGCGCTCAGCGCTTGAGCGTTAAATACACGCTCAGCGCCTCGTTACGCTCATGACGTTTAAAAAACGCGGCGCTCCCATTGAAAACAATTGGAATTTTATGCCAGCTGCGTGAAAAAACGCTTTGGTGGACACACGGCCTTATGCTCTTGCAAAGCCTCATTGATGTAGCCTAATATGTTTCTATTGCAATGTTTTAAGTTTTCATTATATATTCAATTTAATTTCAGTAATTTCAGTATTGTGATTATGAATTATTTTAACTACATTTCACTTGAATTCATCTGCTACCAGCTTTCAATCGCTCTGAATGAGCCGCAGCGCGGCGGCAGATTACGCAATAGAGAGAATAAACGGGTAAACGGACACTTTTCAAAGTCTGTGATTGTAGCGCCTCTTTGCGGTAAAAGGCAGCAAATACACCAGAAATTTTACCGCCGCGGCAGAACAGCGGCTGTAAAAGTATTATTCTGGTTGGCCACCTACTGTATACAGTAGACCTAAACAACGAACGATTGAGAGACGTTTCAAATATGGCCAGGCCCAGGCAGACTAGCTTTAAAAGCTTTTTTCAGAGGCCAGACGCGACAGACGATGGTGAATCAGAAACGCCTGAAGCCTCCGATGTCCAGAGCCAGAAAGCTCCAGCACCACCGAGGCGTTCATGTTTTTTTCTGTCTATTTGAAAGTTAGGCTAGTGGCGGATCGTCAATAGAGAGCGCTGAGGCACCGCCGTCCCTGGTCGCTGCGTCCCTGGCAAATCAGAATTTGATGCATGTTATTTTATCCAATCTGATTGGTTCTCTTCACCTGTCATTCAACTTTACGCTCTTGGACTTTGACAAAACCTTGCTAGGCTGATCACTTTCGTAGAGATAATGGCAGCAGTTAAACCAAATTTAACCCGTCATTGATTTACAAAAAAACCCTTTCACAAGGCGTTCGCTGGAAAAAAATAAAAATAAGGATAAAGGATCTCGGACCGGACCAACCCTATTTACAAATCCGGCCGCAGCCAGTGACTGAGGACGAGCTTCACCCGCGGTTGTCATAAGAAACGTGTCGGCACTGAAGTTTTGTGGACAATAACGGGGGTAATAGACCTCAAACAGCGATCTGAAATTTATTTTCGCCCCGCCCCCCCAAAAATAATCATCACCAGCCGCCACTGCAACATGTTGCATTCTATACGACCTGATTATGTCATTTTTAAGTTACATAGCCTGCCTCCAGTTTTCCTCAACTTGACTAATTAAGATGTGATATTTGACCGGCTTTTCATCCAAATTTCCGTAAAACGAAACCATTTTTTCCTAGCGGAAACTCTGGTATAAGCTCAATCCTTAGTGTAACACCTCAGAAAAACATAAAGGCATGATGGGGTGAGAGGATCTGGAATGAAGACCTCCACCTGTAGCCTTATTCTTATATGCCTGTTTCTCTCTAATAAATAGAAATCTCTTGGCAAAAGAGGGGAACTGGTGTAGCTTCTGTAATTCAACAATAATGGGGAAAGCATGATTTTCAAATCTACACATGCGGTAAGAAAAATAAACTTAATTCAAAGTTTATTTTTCTTGCACTTCTGACAGATTTTTTTATTCTTGTTTTAAGCAGTAACTCAATTTTGAAACATTTTTCATAAAACGACTTGATGTCTTTAGTCATTTTGGAAATCCTAACAGTTCAATAGTAAAAGTCTTGCAACTCCTAACAGTACAATAGTAAAAGTCTTGCAACAGTCTCTGAAAGTCTAAACTCTCCCTTGTGCTTCAGGTTTGATTGGCGTTGATGACAGCAGCCTACGTCATCAACAATGTAAATTGCACTGCACTAGTAATGGAGAATGAAGCCTGCATGTCTAAACCCACCAACTCAGAACTCGACCGTCAACTGATCAACAAATTGCATCAACCACGTCTGCCCCCATCGATCCTATTGGCCATCGGAGGATGTACTGATCTTAGTCTCACCAATGAGACTGAGGGATATGATGTGAAGGCAGACTAGTGATGGAGAATGAAGTTTTCATGCCTAAACCCATCAACTCAGAACTCGACCGTCAACTGATCAACAAATTGCATCAACCACGTCTGCCCCCATCGATCCTATTGGCCATTGGAGGATGTACTAATCTTAGTCTCACCAATGAGACTGAGCCATATGATGTGAAGGCAGACTGCTGGGTCAGTGTGACTCAAGTGGATGAGCATCTGTTATGGGTAGACGTGCCTGAATCGTCGTGAGCAGATGTAAGCACTCAGGAGTTGTTGTAGGAGTTTGAACAGATGGGATCTTTTTATTTACCCCAATTAAAACCATTGAAAGGCACTAAAAATAAAAAATAAAAAACACTGTCTTTAAAATCTACATAAAGTAAATTGTTTTTTGTTTTTTTGGCTCTCATGTCAATCAAACTTTTACAGCAGTTTGGAAATTGACCTTTACACAAGTCAATATATTTTGAGCATCGACAGACTTATGTCCTCTCACCCCACGCTCCAGAAAGAATGAAGATACTAGGCTTTATAGGCCTGAAAGCACCCCTGGGATTGGCACATACCAACACAAGATTACAATATAGGGGTGGCTCAGATGAAAAGAACATGAATGCTTAAAAACAGCCAAAATGCTACCTCTATAAAACTAGAAAATTACAGAATATTATTTTTATAGTTCCAGTTAACAATTGGCAAGCCACAAGTCATATTAACAGCTATAAATTAATAACTCAAACTCCAGGTCACTTACTATTGACCCGGAACTTCTACACTGTCAGAAAAAAAAAGTACAAAACCCTTTTAGGGTACAAGTGGCCGTCACTGGGGTGGTACCCTGAAGGGTACCCTTTTGTACCTTTAATGTGAGGTACAAAATTGTACCTTATAATTTTGTACCATTTAAGGGACAATTTTGTACCCCAAGAAACAATTGTGCATAATGCAATAAAAGCACAAAATTGTACCTTATAACTTTGTACCATTTAAGGGACAATTTTGTACCCCAAGGAGCGATTGTGCATACTGCAATAAAAGCACAAAATTGTACCATATTAAAATAATTCCCAGGGCCCCAATGACAAAGAAGTTTTGATAAATAAACTGGCTTACAGATATGCAGATTTAACAGATTTTATTTATAAACTTTCTTATACAAAATCATCTCACAGCATCAGGTGTGAGTCGAGACAATGAATTGTCAATCGCAGACAATCGCAGCTCATCAGACATTACTCAGCAAATATAATCAGAGTTATGAAAAAGTCCTTTAAAACCGGAACACCTTCGAACAAAGTAACAGGAATACAAGAAATTGTATTGTCTATACTGTAGAATCCTTACAAATCAGGAACTGTTATAATTAAAAGTACTGTTATAAATTGATATCCAGTTAATTAAACAGGCTATATCATGTGCTGCACATAGGGCAGTTGTTCTTCTGCAAGAATACCTAGTGCTAATAAATTATTTGTCATCAACACTGTAGGCATCTAGTGCCTGGTAATCAACCTCCTCACGAGGTGAGAGGACAGTCCATTCATTCTCATATTTCACACAGTATGAATAATAATGACGACTAAAGGATTCAGGAATTAACAGCTTGCCACACAATAACCAGTCTGTGTAAATGTTAAGAATGTACTTAATCTGGAAAAACAATGGAACTTCTTATGTATGGAGGTGACCCAAAGTAAACGTGTCTTTAACACAATATTTGACCTCATTTATCTCCACTTCTGTTACACGCTGAAGCTGTTTGCCTTCCAAATTTACATGGCTGTACTTCTTGTTCACGCTTATTGAATGCTGTAGAGCTGAAGGTAAAGATTGAAATGGTGTGCTCACACAACATCCAGCAACTTTCTCATATTCCCCGAACATATTAACAGAAGACAATTCCCAACACTGTCTATGCTGATGTCGGTTACTTAAAGTGGCTGAAATGTTAATAACATTTTTACAAGTGCTAGCAACCTGTTTGAAATATTGATGTTTGCCTTCAAACCTCAAACACCATTAAGAACGCAAAGGCCCATAGCATAACATCAAACGAGAGTAATGGATTAAATAATGACATTTTGGAGTGAGAACATCACCAAACTCTTCAACTGTACATGACAAAAACTCAGAAACTAAGAGATCAAGAGTGGGAAGCCATTCTTTTTTTAGAAAGAACTGGTGCCATTACTATGTCAGAAATTTCACTACAAAGTAGGTAGACATGCCAATAGCTCCAGGGATTCTGTGTGCTACCAAAAGGGCAATAGGCGAAATAAACACCATTTCTGTGAGGCAGACCCTACTAAATTCCAGTTATGCAGAAGTTTTTCAGAAAGAGGAACAGACTTGTTTTTTTTATCATTCTGTCCAAAAGTAAGTTTTCTCAGCTCCTCGTTAAACTCTTGTATGGTTATGATTTTTTCTCTGTGAGCTTTACTTAAAACAATGCGCAACACTAAAGGAACTACACCTTCAAAAAAGTCATGCATCACATCCAGTGGAAGTGAGGTTGTGACATCAAAGTAGTGTAGTTTGTCAAAAGGACAACCTCTGGTAACACCATAAATGGCTTTCGTGTCAGGATTTTTCTTTACACAGTCCAAGTGGTATCTGTGAACATCAGTAGTTCTTAAAACAAAGTCAGATTCATTAAAACATCCCTTAATGTTGCTGTGTGTGGCCATGCATTACCTACAAATTCTACTACCAACATTAAATGACATGCTGAATCCACCTATTAAGTGAGAGGAAAGGTTATCAGCAGATATAACGGCGACAGCTGCACGAAAGTACAGTAATTCCTTCTGATGAAAGCTTTTTAAGATCATCTATCAATGGCTTCAAAATTTCATCTAATCCAAGTTGTTTCACAAGGAACAAGTAAAGCTAAATGAATGTTTCAGCTGAGAGCAATACTTTGTACCCATATTTCCAATTGTATAGTAAATTGCACACAGTTTGTGCTTGTTACGCTTAGACCCCAGCGGATTACAAACTTCGAATTCATCCTCATAAATATGTAGCCTTAGGGCTTGTGGGTTACCAGCGAAGAATTCGTGGTTTTTGAAATGAAGTCCATCTCGATAATCTTTTAGAACAAGTTCATCTTTTTCTATGATCAACTCAGTTTGTATTTGGTCCCAAATGTCCTCATGAGAACACTATGTCCTTAATACCTCACAAATAGGAACGTACGAGTAGAGGTGGGCGATATATCGTTTAGACGATAATATCCAAATTGTTGTCTGGACGATATGCAAAATTGGGATATCGAATATTTCATAATTTGTACAATCCGACCCCCCAAACATGAAAAGAGCTGAAGGAAGTTAAAGAGAAAACAAATAACGCACACTATAACCTTTTCAACAATTATATGTAGCGATTTTAATACTGTAGGGGTTTGTTTGACTGTATTTTATTTTATTTTTTGTACAAAATCACGATCGTTCCTCAATTGCACGAGAGTAAGCTGCTACTAATTTGCAATATACAACTACGAAGTTCTTACCTCACCTGTGTGTTATGACGTTTCTTAGGTTGAAGCAGCAATCCAAAATCGTACAGTAAAGCCGATGACGATTAATAAAATAGCTGCTAGAAAAGGCAAAATATGCGTTGTTTGCGGAAAAATGAAGTCTGGAGTTAAAACGTTTTTCTTAAAGGTCTGTGGCGTCCTCAGGTGGCGAGCTTCGTGATTGGATCATTAGAAAATTGCGTTGTATAATGACTCCAAAATATGGAATACATTTTCCCAAGAGATCGGTTCGGTACGCATTACAAACCGAACCATTCCGGTGGTTAGACCATTTTTCCTGCCGACCAAAACCGCGCTGGAGCGAACACCACAACTTTGCGCAACATCAAATGGCAAATGTAATGAAAGCGGAACGAAACTCATTGTTTTGTGCTTCACGGACCGTTTATCAGTTCGGACGAATGTCAGTGCAGCGCGAGCCGATCTTGATTAAGCGACACCGTTACTACATAAGAGATCCAGTAAACAAAGCATTTGAATTCGCCACTTATGTAATAACATCGCTACGAGATCTAGGGAGAAGCGTTACAATTTCTCCGTTATTAATGGATCAAACAGCGCTGACGTGGAAACCAGGAGAAACATCGGTCCATGAATGAACTAGTTATAGGTTTTAAGTCCACAGATCATTCACCATGGATTTAATATTTTTTTTACAGTCTATGGTAGTAACACTAACTTGTAACCATGGAAGTTTGGCAGAAATATTAAAATGCTTTCAAGTACGTCACACATCTTTTTCCAGCACTTCAAAACTCAAATGTTATTTAAATGTTATTTTTAATGTGATGATCAAAACATTATTTGTTCATCCTTCAAAGACTACCCCCATTTATAAAACTAAAAGTTTCAAGATGTAGGAAAACTCACACTTATTTAAAAATAATTTTTCTTTTAATAAATAGGAAATTTCTATGGCATTTCTTTATTTTTGCTGTATCGAAAACGTACCAAACCGTGACACCACTGTATCGTATTGAACCGAACCGTGAATTTTGTGAACCGTTACACCCCTATTAAAAATATAAAAGAACAATAAATACTTTATTGAATGATATATTGTTATTTTTAAAAGTTTAGGAGTCTTTAAATCAGTAATGTCTCATATCTTTATGTACTAGTAATTCTATACAATAATAGGTCAAATGCAGCAAGTCAAAAGACCAACTGGACCTTCTTTGCCAGTTTGCACACATTTCTTTGAAGGATTGCAAAAATATCGTCTGAATATCGATATCGAGATATTGAAAAAAAATAGAGATATTCATTTTTGTCAATATCTCCCACCCCTACTTACGAGTAACTTCCAGCCTTGTTACCACTTGAGTCTCTTAAAGTGTACTGTACAGGTTCAGTCATCTGAAATTTTGACTTAGAAAACTCTTTGAACATGTGTGGAGACCTAACAAGTCTTGAGGCCTCTGAAAAAAAGTCAGGGGACTGTAGCACTTCTTGAAGTTCTGGACATGCAGCAACGTCAAATCCATTTTTGTTTAGATGATATGCAAGAAATGTATCATAGTTCTCTTTGAAAAAACTAAATAAGAAATTCACATCATCCAAAATTTCTTGCTGCACTGACTGAGGCAGATTATTTTTTTCTCTGCATTTCAGGACGAAGGCACATAAGTTCTCTCTAAATTGCTGAAACAGCTCCTTCATGTTTGGGGGGGGGCAGAACATGCAACACTATCATTAGGACATTCTTCCTCAGCGTCCTCAAACAGAGGAAGAGGAACATCAGTCGTAGTCCGTTGTAACACTGTGTGTTTATGCTTTCGGTAAACATGACATCTAAAGGACTCGTACTTTGAAAACGTTCTCTGACAGTCATTAAGACCACAAGTTATTGAAAAATTTGCCTCATGTGCATGAATGAGACCAATGTGCTGGATTCATTTGACAATTGTGAATGTTCTCCGAGAGCATTTAGGACAACAGAACGGGCGAGGCATTTTTGCAGATGTTACTGTAAAAGGTTGATTACTCTGGTAACTGGGGTAAGTAGAGGCTTGTCATCATCAACAGTAAGTTTCAAAACATACCGCTGAAGAAACACCAGGGTGTTCTTTAAGTGAGATGGATATGTCAAACTGAAGACAAAATAGACACAAAATGCAGCAAGAGCCGCTTCATCCACACCACTAGCCCGGCAGATCTCTATCCCATCAACTCTGACGACTGCAGTGACTCTTCTTGTAAGCACATTCTTCCAGTCACTGGCTTCCTGTACTTGAACCGTTGGATATGGTGAAGATGGTTCACTCTAAAAGACAAAAGCACAAATTAGATTTTATCTCAAATTTTATGATCATACGAGTTAACTGATGAGAAATAATCTACATGCATAAGGAGTAAGATGATTATTATTCACCCAATTTGTATGTTGGCAGTAAATATATTTAAATATATATAAATATATTTCAAGAATTCTAAAATGCATTTATGATAGACATTCAAGTCATAGACAGAGAAACATATGCAACACATGCGTTCCTCCCCAAGCACAATGAAGTGTTCAAGCTTCTCTCTGAACAAGGCTGGCAACATGAGAAGTGCTGCTTTGAAATCAATTCCTGAAACAAAAGATATCACATGATTTCACTACCTCTCTGGGCCTTGAAAATGGTAGTTAAGTAGCGGTCAATGGAGGGACAGAAAGCTCTCAGACTTCATTAAAAAATATCATTTGTGTTACAAAGATGAACAAAAGTCGTACAGATTTGGAACGACATGAGGGTGAATAATCAACGACAGATATTTTCATTTTAGGGTGAACTATCCCTTTATTAAATGGGATAAAGTAAAAAAAAAAAAAAAGTTAATTACCAAGATGGTCTTCAATGAGAGATTCTTCTCTAGCTTCTTTGTGGGGCTTTGCTAAAAGAGATTTCCCTTGAGCAAGTTGTAGCACACTGGATGCAATGTTTCCAAAACTTTCTTGAAAGTGCCGGCAGTGATTGACAGACTTATACGGGAAACCAATTTCTTGATAAAGCTGAAATTAGTTAAAAAGACACAATAATAAGGAAAATCAGGGTTTGAACACTAACCCCTGATGGACTCTTCAAGAACGGATATTTGTTGACCGCATCTTCAACAGTCATCCCACCAGTAATCTCCTTCCTCCTCCTCCAGGCAAAGGTCCTCCTCATTCGCTCTTCAACAATGCGAGTATCTGGCTGTGTCTTACGATATTGGTCCTGTAGGACTTTCACATGTCCCTCTATTGAGGTAGCATCCTCTCCAACAACATCCATGACCTTGTGCACAGACGAAAACAATCAGGTAGAATATTATTTCTAAATTCTAGGCAAGAAAATAGTTGGGTACCTCAGAGTCAGGGCCTTAGCCACTTGAACATACTCTTCATTAGTCGGATACCTGCAAAAATAATTTAAACACGAGTTTAGCGATACATTTTGTTTAAAATTTTATTTAAAAAAAATGTAATCCATTAAGACCTTAACACAGTTAATGGGGAATACTTACATACTGTACTGAGCCATCCTTTCATACTGTGTTCTTATAATTTTGATCCTTTCTGATGCTGAAAGTTTGCTTTGTTTTTGGTCCAACTTAGCCTGAACATCAAAAGGGAACTTGGGAACTTCAAAAAGTGTAGGAAAAGTTGCTGATGGGCTGATATTGCTATGGGGGAAAACAGAAAGTAATAATTAGGCAATGCAGTGTATCAGGGATACAAAGTACAACAAATACTGTTGTATTTGTGAATACAAAAAAATCTTACAATATTTTCCCCCTTTAATCAATTTTTCCATTGATTTTTTTTACCTTTGTAAAACCTTTAAAAAATAAATAATTCCTTAAATAAAACAATGTTCAATAAATATGCAATGTTAAAAATAGTTTAATATTAATACAAATATTATATTAAAATCGCCAGTATGTGGCGGTAACTCATTGTCTTTAACGTTATGTGAGTCATCAAGTCATTCATTGAATTTCACGATTCGTTCAAAGCCACAGATTTCGTTGCAAAATAGAGCAATAAGCCTGACTATACTGTTTTAAATGTAGTAAATCACTTAATTATAGTTACCCTTTTGTTTTGTTTTTTAACTGTTGCATAAAATCAATGTCACATTTGAAATCGTGTGGATATTCGGGAAACATTGCATCAACATTAAAAACACAGCTGGATATCAGCCTGCATTTTGTTCGCACAAACAGCGCAAGCGGCTCGTGACAGAACACAGACCGACTGAATGACACTTTAATTTAAGTTGAAAATCTCACATGAAGATTGCTGAACTCCAGCTTGTCTGTGTTTTCAGATCATCCGCGCTTCTTGAGCAGTGTAGACTAGAGAGCGCGCATGGTTGCCAGCTACTATTGAAAAGACTGGGTAGAAAACAAGTTCTTTTAACAGAAAAGCTCTGATTCGGGGGTTAAATTATTGAATTCTGGAATTTGTGGCCACAGCGGATTAAACTGAAACTTTCCTATTTCAGACGACAAACTATGTTTGGCTAACATTACTATCTTGTTCTGTAACTCACTTGCCTAGTAACCATAGTAACGGTGCGCACGCTTTCGCGCTTTCTGCCATGACGTGGAGTGCGAGGTGCACTCAACGTTGCATGAATTTTTAGTAACAGTTAATTTTGTTATGGTATGAACTTAATCCTATTAAAGGCAAAAATATATAATATCTTTGTAACGAAATCCAAGACTTTGTATACCTAATTCAAGGCTTTTAAGGCCTTAATTTGAGATTATTTTTCAACACTTTTAAGATCCCGCGGGTACCCTGATTAATGCGTCTTGTCCCCTCACAATGACAGTAAACTAATTATTAGGCTAACGTTACATTACATGAGTCACGTCACATAGTGGTCTATTTTCAGCTCAAAATGGCGAAAATAGGCAAAAGTTTATTAGTTTGCCTGATTATTTTTGTGATTCATTTAACATTTATGACCTAAAAAAAACTGTCAAATAGGAAATTTTTAGTTTAGCAACTTGCATCTTATCTCGCACTTGACCGACCGTAAACTGAAGCGCGTCGAGTCGCTCCTGTCTATGAGTCGCTCTGCTAAAATTCGCACTGCGAACATAAAGCCCGCCTACTTTGATTTGATTGGTCATCTCATGACGAGCAGTGACAGACCAATGAGGCTCAGATGAACACACACACACACACACACACACACACACACACACACACACACACACACACACCCTGTCTTCTGTTTGTTCTGACGTGCTTGGCGCCGCTGCGGAAGAACGCTCTAAGACTGAAGCGAACATGAAGCTTATCGCATATTTAAAGATTGAAAGGGAGAAAACAGGACAGAGTAACTCGACGGATATCGCTCACATAATTTTTTTTGACGAACGTAGTTAAAGCGGCAGGCGTGTGTTGCTTAGGCGGCCGCCTTAGTTACAAAGTGCTGCGGGAAACCCTGATTAATAAACTGATGTTTTCTAAATCAGTGTCGATCGCAAACATATCTTTGTCCACTGGCGGATGCGCCTTTAGAGAGAAATGCACATTTCATACGGGTTAGTCTACTACATAAGACGGTATTTGCTTTCGATTCGAATTTGTTAATTTAAAAGTGGAAATTTCAAGCTTTATATAGGTATATTTCTCATGTATGTGAGGCTAGTATACGTTGTTTTTCAGTTCATTTATGAGATGCGCTTCAGTTCACGGAGACCATGAAAGCGCGCCCTGATTGTTTTATTTTATTTTACAAAAGCACAACGTTTTCTTGTTATTGTTAGTTTACACAAATAAAAGTGGATGTGAATGATGTATTATTCTTTTCTATATGACCAGAAATTATGGAGTACCCTATTTTAAGTTGTTTCCACTGTTTTTGATAGGAGAATGCAAGTGATCGCTCCGGCGCCTCCATGTCATGCAGCGCACGCTCCGCAATAATGGTGGACGATTTAATATGAATGATTTGCGTCAATTTTGTGTTTATTTGTGATAATCTTAGCCCTTTATTATTAGTGGTCGACCGATATATCGCCACGGCCGATATTTGGCTTTTTTGAAATATCAAAAAAGTTTTTTGATAAGTTTTTCTGATTGGCCGATGTGTTGGAAACGGGACTTTTATTTTGACGGCGCTGCAGACTTTTATTTTGACGGGCGGCATTGAGAACACCAGCAGCACCTGACAGCGCTCACTCACATTCTCCGTCTCTCTGTCAGTCATATCTAATACTTTGTTAGACAGAACCGGTGGCTACAGAACTGGTAATCAAAGAAAGTAAATGGTATGCGAAAAAGTAATGCGTTTGCTTTTATATTATTCGGAACAATCAGGCTAAAATACTTTCTCATTTACCGTCAACATTCAGCAAATGCGCATCTACATCATTTAAACAAATCTCTGAATATCTAATAAACATTTAATTTCACAAACCTTGGAGATTTAATCGAATCCAGCTGTGATATCTTGTGAAGTGTGCATTTATAGCCTGCATAAACGTGTTCCTGCGAGTGACGGTCCGTGCGAAGTGAGTAAATGTGAACAGAAGAACAGCTTCACAGGAGACGCGATCGCAAAACTTTAAATCCTTCATTTTAAAATATGCTGTGCTATATCCAGTTACCCACTGTGTCAAAGTAAAAAAAATATGATTAAGTGCGCATGAAATTACTGGATTACTGAGTGCCCTGTTACAGTGTTTACTTTTTATTCACATATTCATATAGTTTTAAACAATTACTTTATTTGTGAAAAATACTGTAATAGGATTGCAGATTCAAGAAGTTGCACTCTAAAGTATAGGGCCTAAACATGTTTATTTTAAATATTTATTAAATTTATCTAATTTATTAAATATTGATTTATATAAATATAAAGTCTGTGTGTGTGTATATATATATATATGTTTGATATATAAATATCGGCTTTATATCGGCCATCAAAAAACCCATATTAGTCGACCACTAGTTATTATTAGGCTATTGCCTGTATGACTGACATTTGACAAAGTGCTTTGTTCCTTTTTTGTAAGTCGGTTTGGATAAAAGCGTTTTTTTTAGTGCTGCACGATTAATCATATCGCAATCGTAATCGCGATGTCAAGCCTATGCGATTATAAAACGCAAAATGCCGCGATTTTATATGAAATAAACAAATTAGGGCTGTTAATGCAATTAACTCAGCATCTCTTATTTTTTGTCATCCTTTGGCTAGTGTTACATTATCCCGCTCTTATTCGTGCGAATGCCTTTAAACCATTCTTTCACGGCAAGTCAAAAGAGAGCGCGCTGCCTGTGAATGTCCTGACTGTGACTCACAGAAAGACGTGCGCAAGATTCATGCGCATGCACAGACCGTGCGCCAGAATACAGTTCTCTTTCAAGCTTGAACGAACAATAACACAATCAATTATGCCAAAATGGCGTTTTGTTGAGTATTTTCATAACATAAGAGCAGTCTTATGATGGACGTGAAGAGTTGAGAGAATTAGGCGCGTGTGAGATCCGCGGCTCTGTCAACAGTGGCTGCTCTTAAAGGGCCAACAGCAAGCTTTCTGTCAGTAAAGTTTATCAAAGAACAAAGGGAACAGAGAAAATTACTCAGTGCTCATGACTAAATAACTTTTGTAGCTTTAATAAGGATTAGTCTATATATAATTTATAATTTATGCAGCGCAGACTGTTTGATAACTTTATTCAATTTCTGTATATGTCCTACCTGTTAGACAGGAAGGGCACAGATAACACAATAAATATGACATTTATTATGGGTTTATGTGAGGATTGTTTGAAGTTCACTGAAATTAAAAGCTGTTATATTTTTTGAAGCCAAATAAATGCTACATTTAAGGGGGGGGGGGGGGGGTTTATTGTTCATCTATGGTTTATTGATCATTATAGGTATTATCAATCATTTAGTTGTTTAGTTGAGAAATACACATTAATACACAGAATTATCACTAATCTGTGTGTGCATTTTGCTTTAGAACCAAGCAAGTTGACTAATGAAACCATTTGTTTATTATATCGCAATCGCATATCGCAATCGCATTATTGACCTCAATAATCGCAATATGACATTTTCCCCAAATCGTGCAGCCCTACTTTTTTTAAATATGTAGCCTAAATAGGCTACCTAAATCGTTTTTTTAGAAAATTCAGGAAATTATCCATTTTGAAAAATAAAGTTTAAAGCATCCCGCAAACAGGAGGCCTGGTTGAATCAGCCGACACAGACTGAGGGAGGGACCACAAATCCGTGAGTACAGTTTACAAACCCGTGGGAACGGATTGAAAGCGTGGGCACGGTATATGCATCTGTGGGTAGCCTACAAATTGCCAAAACTGAAGGCACGGTTTACAAATCTGAGAGCGCAGATTAGAAACTCGTGGGTACGGTTTATTAATCCGTGGGCACGATTTGTTAAACCGAGGGAACAGTTTGAGAATTCGTGAGTAGCCTACTTGTGAGTAGCTTTTTTTTCTCCCACAGGTGACTTCCCGGGCTCCGTAGTAAAAAGTGCAGGGATTTTCGACATTAGTGTCGAATTATTTCGACTTTAATCTCGAAATGCTAGAATTTTTTTTTTTACGTTGCGGTTCAGGACTTCCGTATGTCCCGAAACCAAATACTTTTTTTAAAATCTCTATGCAATAATGAGTGAGAGTAAAAATTAAACGAGCGCAAATCCGTCTATGCGTGCATCTCTCAGAAATCAAAGCTTGGCAAGAGTAATACCAACTCAAATAGGCTACTACATGTTCTACGATATGATATCGTATATTATTGTAGGCCTATGTATATTTAAATGATTTAAGCCTTGTACAATATGATAGGCTACTCGAATTAATGGAATAAGCACAGCATGGTCACAAATCAAACAGCGCGTTTATATTGCCATCTCTGCGCGTCTCTGTCTCAGGCCCCGTCCACACTACTGCGTTTTCGTTTAAAAACGGAGAATTAAAACGAAAACGATCTCCGTCCACACCAGCGTTTTAGCTGCGTATTAGAATTGATCTCCGTCCACATTAAAACGACTGAAAACTCGGTCACGTGACCATTCTCCAACACTGTGCATGCGCGTGCCGGTGTAAACAGGAAACGGATGGACTATTCCTCAGATTTGATGAGGAAGCAAGTAACGTTAGCTACCTCTGCAAAGATTAGAAAATGTCGAAGACCAGAGATTTCTTTTCATGGACCGACGACGAGGTGGAACTTTTACTTAAAGTTACAATGGAATATATTTTTGTTGTTGCTCCTTCCAAGTGCGGACGTAGTCTTTCGCTGAGGCTGATAAGTGGACGCTCTGGACATTCGAAAGTTTTCGCACCATTCCTCAGGGACCACAACTTGATTTTTAAAATTATCCCACCATGCGCTGGTTCTTCCCGGCTTAACCCAAAACCGACGCTCCATGTACGGTTGATACCGCCGCTGCACACGGGAATTGTCATAGATTGCTCGAATAATAGTTTGCCTCCGGCGCATGTAGGCAGTTATAGCATTGTAAAATGCAGAATTTGCTTGCACAACAGCTGCTAACAAAGACATCAAAGTCAGTAACGCTTGTAATTCGTTATCCATGTTGCACTCACTAACATCAGCTACGTAGTCCAGGATGTTTTTGTTTGTTTTCTTCCGGTGACGGGACATGTGATGGGTGGCTGACGAATCAGGGAAGGACACGTCATGGGTGATGACACCCAATCATAGAGCCGAGCGTGACCTTCTACGTCATCGTTTCTAAACTCCTCCGTTTTGTCCCGTCTACACTAAAACGCCCTCCGGAGATTCAAAACGAAAAACGTAGCTGCAGCGTTTCTAAACTTCTCCGTTTTGGGTCTTCGTTTTTCCCGTTTTAGTGTGGACGGGAGGTGCAAACGTAGCAAAAGGTCTCCGTTTTTAAACGAAAACGCAGTAGTGTGGATGGGGCCTCAGCAACCAAACCAGCTCTAATAGCAATAATCAACTAAGATTAATATACATTAATTAATTACTACTTGATTTGGTCTATTTAAACATTTTAAACTTCATATGATCTGTATTCTAACTGTAAGAAGCTCCGGTTCTGTGAGACTCGCGCTTGGGACAGCACATGCGCATTGGCTCGTCTGGCCTAAAAAATAAGTGATTGGTGGGACTCTGAATGAACCAAGTGGAAAAGATTTGAGCTGCAGTGTGGAAATCAACGCTGTACCAAAAACGCGGAATGGAGTTAAATTTAGGGCTTTTCTCAAGTGGAATGGATTTGACCGACGGTGCTCTGAAAAGTGAACAGACATATGCGCTGAATTCGAGACGGTAGAAGTGAGTGGGTCCAATATCATTGGTCTTAAAAAGTGGCTGGGTCTTGTCCCACCCATATACAATGGTTCCGACGCCCATGTAACAGACTGTTTGACATGGTGAAAAAGCAGGGTGCAGAGTTTCAGCCCAGTGTGGCCAGAGTTTTTAGTACATAACTATTATTTATGTTTACTGTGCAACCATTTATTAAGGGTCAGTTCACTCACAAATACAATTCTATCAATACTCGTCCCAGTGTCATTCCAAAATCTCCAGAACACAAATTAAGATTTTTTAATGAAATCTAGAATCTTTTTGTCCCTCCATTGACAGCTTACACAGCTAGCATTTTCAAGACTGGTTTAACCTCAATTTATGAACATAATCTACTACATTTACAAAATATGAATCTCCAGCGTGCGTTCATGAGAGCACCACAGCGCATACATGTTTGGTTTGATGCAAGATTAGACGTTGTGTAAACACGTGTTCAAGATCAATATTTTGTAAATAAAGTGGTAAACTATGTTGTAAGTTACACCACAAACAAAGCACTTGCGTGGCTTCATAAATTGAGGTTAAACCACTGATTTGGATTTCCTGCCTGATATATTGTAAATACCACAAGCACCCGCCGTTAACAATCTGTCCCTCACGGAATGCGTGATTTCGCCACAAGGTTTTTTTTCTGTGACTAACGACTAATACAATTTTTGGTCGACTAATCCTCTTTTAGTCGATTAACGATTAGTTGAATATTATGGGGCAGCCCTAGTCTTTCGATTAGCGATTAGTTGAATATTATGTGGCAGCCCTAGTCTTTCGATTAACGATTAGTTGAATATTATGGGGCAGCCCTAGTCTTTCGATTAACGATTAGTTGAATATTATGTGGCAGCCCTAGTCTTTCGATTAACGATTAGTTGAATATTATGGGGCAGCCCTAGTCTTTCGATTAACGATTAGTTGAATATTATGTGGCAGCCCTAGTCTTTCGATTAACGATTAGTTGAATATTATGGGGCAGCCCTAGTCTTTACTACCTTTCTAGGCCTTGAAAGTGGTAGTTGCGTAGCTGTCACTGTAGGGATCAGAAAGCTGTCAGACTTCATTAAAAATATCTTAATGAACGCAAAGTACTACAGGTTTGAACGACATGAGTAAATAATGATATTTTTTTTTTTTGGGTGAACTAACCCTTTAAGTTGTATGAATTGACAACAGTGTATGAGTAGAGCTAAGATGATAAAGAAAAGTGTAGGGCACATATTTCAAGTAAGACTTGTTTGGAAAAATCCTTAAGTTAGTGTTGATTGTATTAATTTGTCTTTTCAGTTGTAAGATTTTTTTGTATTCACAAATACAACAGTATTTGTTGTACTTTATGTATCCCTGATACACTGCATTGCCTAATTATTAACTTCTGTTTTCCCCCATAGCAATATCAGCCCATCAGCAACTTTTCCTACACTTTTTGAAGTTCCCAAGTTCCCTTTTGATGTTCAGGCTAATGCCTGGTTCACACTACAGGAGTTTTAAAATCCTAACCGATATTGAAATCTGGTTGCAGCACACACTTAAGGAGAATCTTTGCAGATCTTCTTCCCTCAAATCTTAAACATGCTCACACTACAAGATTTGAAAATCGCAGCGCATCACACACTACACAATGTTATTAAGATTATCGTGCCAGAGGAAGCGCCTTGATATGATTCCACCATGATCATGTGATCTCACGCAACAGATCGGAAGCAGAAAAGTGGGTGTAAACTAAATATCTGTCCTTCATATCAAGTCATATTCATGAAAAGGTTGCCTTGACCAAGGAAAGCAAAATCTTTAAAAAAAAAAATCACCCTTTTAACATTTAAGGATATTTCTATGAATGGCGTCAGCTCTGGTCAATACAATAAATCAATGCCATTGATCTCTATCAGGGTCCGAAATTAACTTTTTGGCTCACCTGCCACGGGGACTGGTAGATGAAAAAATCCACCAGCCAAGCATATTTTTTACCGGCCAAAATAATAAACAGCCTTTTTGTGTCACATATACATTCATTTCAGTACATTTAATTGAGATAAGTATTATGTTGAATGAATAAGAGTACATAGAAGTCAAATCAGAGCAACAAATATAAGACATGGAAGATGTGAGCATGGAACTAGTGCTCATAACAGTACATTTGAAGGATACTTTACCGAAAGTAAACATAAAATTATGTTTTAAAATTATATATATACACACACACACATTTAGCTTTTTTGTTTGTTTGCTGCATGGTAAAAAAAAAACAGTATATATACCCTGTATTTGTTAAATCATGGGGTGCGTCGACACGCGCAACCACACGCGCCTAAAGACATATTTCGCTGAGCAAGCACAATGAAGCAAGGCAAGCGAAAAGAAGTAGCTACTGTGTGGGACCATTTTGACAGAAAGGGCGACGAAGTTACTTGCAAAATATGCTACGTGGTATTAAAATAGCAGTAGGCCTAGTGCAAGTACAATGCAATATCACTGGCGAAGCAAACATCCACAAGCAAATGAAAGGCGCTTTCCGAAATTGGCCACTCTAGCGAGACGTCATCTCTGTATTCCCGGGACATCTGTGCCATCGGAGATCCAGACTCACCCCACATCATGTAGACATATTACTTTTTTAAGTAAAAACTAGACAAGCTGTGGATTGAGGTAGGTCTGCTATTTTTATTTGACGAAAAAACGTAGTCTGATGAAAAAAAGCGTTTTTTTCAAAGCTTCAAACTGATTCAGTGTTTTCTTTTTGTCATCTTAATTTGTTAATTCTTTAAGTTAAAATAATATATTAGTGTTGGTCTTTTTTGGGTGTGGAGAAGGTTCACACACGCTTCTTGAGACACACACACACACACACACACACACACACACACACACACAAGGTCTCTCGCTCTCTGCAGTGCGCGCGCTACACGGTTTGGAGCACAGTATGAGCGCGCTCTTTCTTTCTCGCTCGCTCCAGATTCCTGGAGATTTGAACTAATTTGCGGGCATCAGGCAGCCGCTATCAATATGCGGGAGACTCCCGAAACTTCCGCAAGACTTTGGATGTCTGGAACATCCACCCGCCAGTGTGGCGGATAGCCTTTTGAGATTTACTCGCCAAACGGAAAATCTACCCGCATTTGGCGCTTGGCGGGTGCTAATTTCGGACCCTGATCTCTATCATGAAGTGATGCATCAGCTTCAGCGTTACCCATGCGCCAGATTGCTGCTCAGCTGAGTCTTATTAAGTGGAGCTTTCATTTTTTTTAAATTAAATATTAAAATAATTAACAGCTTGTTTCATTACATCTTAGAATGAATCCGATTTTTTTTTACATTTTCGTTGAATGAACAATGACTCACTCAAAGGCAGTGCCTTGTCGCCACCTAGTGTCGTAACAGTGTAACTGGACTGAGTGACAGCCTGTCTATAACACGCAGAGACGAGCAATGACGATACTGGTGAAATATCAGCAGAAAGCCTCTCGTATAGTGAGATTCGAGGATCTGAACTAATTGTTATATATAACAATGGCCTAACAAGCTTATTGTCAAGTTTATGTTCTGTTATTATGTTCTGATATTATGTGGACCCTTATTTTGACATCTTCTGTTTAGGCCTACTAGTCCCCTGAGTCCATCAGGGGTTAGTGTTCAAACCCTGATTTTCCTTATTATTGTGTCTTTTTAACTAATTTCAGCTTTATCAAGAAATTGGTTTCCCGTATAAGTCTGTCAATCTCTGCCGGCACTTTCAAGAAAGTTTTGGAAACATTGCATCCAGTGTGCTACAACTTGCTCAAGGGAAATCTCTTTTAGCAAAGCCCCACAAAGAAGCTAGAGAAGAATCTCTCATTGAAGACCATCTTGGTAATTAACTTTTTTTTTTTTTTTTACTTTATCCTATTTAATAAAGGGATAGTTCACCCTAAAATGAAAATTTCTGTCGTTGATTATTTACCCTCATGTCGTTCCAAATCTGTACGACTTTTGTTCATCTTTGTAACACAAATGATATTTTTTAATGAAGTCTGAGAGCTTTCTGTCCCTCCATTGACCGATACTTAACTACCATTTTCAAGGAGGGGTAGTAAAATCATGTCAATATCATGTGATATCTTTTGTTTCAGGAATTGATTTCAAAGCAGCACTTCTCATGTTGCCAGCCTTGTTCAGAGAGAAGCTTGAACACTTCATTGTGCTTCGGGAGGAACGCATATGTTTCTCTGTCTATGACTTGAATGTCTATCATAAATGCATTTTATAATTCTTGAAATATATTTACTGCCAACATACAAATTGGGTGAATAATAATCATCTTACTCCTTATGCATGTAGATTATTTCTCATCAGTTAACTCGTATGATCATAAAATTTGAGATAAAATCTAATTTGTGCATTTGTCTTTTAGAGTGAACCATCTTCACCATATCCAACGGTTCAAGTACAGGAAGCCAGTGACTGGAAGAATGTGCTTACAAGAAGAGTCACTGCAGTCGTCAGAGTTGATGGGATAGAGATTTGCCGGGCTAGTGGTGTGGATGAAGCGGCTCTTGCTGCATTTTGTGTCTATTTTGTCTTCAATTTGACATATCCATCTCACTTAAAGAACACCCTGGTGTTTCTTCAGCGGTATGTTTTGAAACTTACTGTTGATGATGACAAGCCTCTACCTACCCCAGTTACCAGAGTAATCAACCTTTTACAGTAACATCTGCAAAAATGCCTCGCCCGTTCTGTTGTCCTAAATGCTCTCGGAGAACATTCACAATTGTCAAATGAATCCAGCACATTGGTCTCATTCATGCACATGAGGTAAATTTTTCAATAACTTGTGGTCTTAATGACTGTCAGAGAACGTTTTCAAAGTACGAGTCCTTTAGATGTCATGTTTACCGAAAGCATAAACACACAGTGTGACAACGGACTACGACTGATGTTCCTCTTCCTCTGCTTGAGGACGCTGAGGAAGAATGTCCTAATGATAGTGTTGCATGTTCTGCCCCCCCCCAAACATGAAGGAGCTGTTTCAGCAATTTAGAGAGAACTTATGTGCCTTCGTCCTGAAATGCAGAGAAAAAATAATCTGCCTCAGTCAGTGCAGCAAGAAATTTTGGATGATGTGAATTTCTTATTTAGTTTTTTCAAAGAGAACTATGATACATTTCTTGCATATCATCTAAACAAAAATGGATTTGACGTTGCTGCATGTCCAGAACTTCAAGAAGTGCTACAGTCCCCTGACTTTTTTTCAGAGGCCTCAAGACTTGTTAGGTCTCCACACATGTTCAAAGAGTTTTCTAAGTCAAAATTTCAGATGACTGAACCTGTGCAGTACACTTTAAGAGACTCAAGTGGTAACAAGGCTGGAAGTTACTCGTAAGTAGGGGTGGGAGATATTGACAAAAATGAATATCTCTATTTTTTTTCAATATCTCGATATCGATATTCAGACGATATTTTTGCAATCCTTCAAAGAAATGTGTGCAAACTGGCAAAGAAGGTCCAGTTGGTCTTTTGACTTGCTGCATTTGACCTATTATTGTATAGAATTACTAGTACATAAAGATATGAGACATTATTTATTTAAAGACTCCTAAACTTTTAAAAATAATAATATATCATTCAATAAAGTATTTATTGTTCTTTTATATTTTTAATAGGGGTGTAACGGTTCACAAAATTCACGGTTCGGTTCAATACGATACAGTGGTGTCACGGTTTGGGACGTTTTCGATACAGCAAAAATTAAGAAATGCCATAGAAATTTCCTATTTATTAAAAGAAAAAATATTTTTAAATAAGTGTGAGTTTTCCTACATCTTGAAACTTTTAGTTTTATAAATGGGTAGTCTTTGAAGGATGAACAAATAATGTTTTGATCATCACATTAAAAATAACATTTAAATAACATTTGAGTTTTGAAGTGCTGGAAAAAGATGTGTGACGTACTTGAAAGCATTTTAATATTTCTGCCAAACTTCCATGGTTACAAGTTAGTGTTACTACCATAGACTGTAAAAAAAAATATTAAATCCATGGTGAATGATCTGTGGACTTAAAACCTATAACTAGTTCATTCATGGACCGATGTTTCTCCTGGTTTCCACGTCAGTGCTGTTTGATCCGTTAATAACGGAGAAATTGTAACGCTTCTCCCTAGATCTCGTAGCGATGTTATTACATAAGTGGCTAATTCAAATGCTTTGTTTACTGGATCTCTTATGTAGTAACGGTGTCGCTTAATCAAGATCGGCTCGCGCTGCACTGACATTCGTCCGAACTGATAAACGGTCCGTGAAGCACAAAACAATGAGTTTCGTTCCGCTTTCATTACATTTGCCATTTGATGTTGCGCAAAGTTGTGGTGTTTGCTCCAGCGCGGATTTTGGTCGGCAGGAAAAATGGTCTAACCACCGGAATGGTTCGGTTTGTAATGCGTACCGAACCGATCTCTTGGGAAAATGTATTCCATATTTTGGAGTCATTATACAACGCAATTTTCTAATGATGCAATCACGAAGCTCGCCACTTGAGGACGCCACAGACCTTTAAGAAAAACGTTTTAACTTCAGACTTCATTTTTCCGCAAACAACGCATATTTTGCCTTTTCTAGCAGCTATTTTATTAATCGTCATCGGCTTTACTCTTTACGATTTTGGATTGCTGCTTCAACCTAAGAAACGTCATAACACACACACTGTAAAAAATAATTGCCATTTCAACTTTTTTTTTTTTGTAGACACAACTAAATTTGTAGAAATTGTCCAGACAACAAGAACATTTAAGTTTAATTGTCCTCAACTAAGCTGAAAGTTGAATTAACTAGTATAACTAGTTGTTTCAACTAGAAAATGCATGTTGATACAATTGCACATACTCCAACAAAATATTTTGTATATTTACTTAATAAAATCCTCTTAACAATTTGCAAGAGTAAATTCTAAGTAGGCTACATTTTACTGCTCTAACATCAAGAACAATTCACTTGTCATTATCAGTTAAAATATATTCTACCGAAAGCAATATTCATAAAGTAATATGTAATTATATACATATAGGTGCATATTTAAATGTTTATTTAAGAATTTGTAGTTTTCATTGAATTTTAATACTACCATGTACAAAAATAAGATGGTTAATTTAATACATTTTAATATACCACAAGGATCCTTTTGTTTTCAGTACTATAGATTTTCGCGGGCTTTACTCTGTGTAGCTATCGCGAGATGTAAGCAGGACTAAACTCAATCAGTCAGTTAACGTTACAGCACAGCAGGAGTCTTCATTCAGCATCGTCAAACAACCATCGTCTCTGCATATAATAAGGTGAGTTCAATAATTATGATACTAAACTAATCTGGTCGAATTTTAATCCTAATTAATGGATTGATTACAGTTTTGCACGATGCTATCCGTAATGTAAGCAATTCGTAAAATGGCGCCGAAGAAGCACATAACGTAGATTTCGGATAAAATTGTTGATCATAGTAGTGTTTAAAATGTATTCAATTTGCCTGCTTTTGGACTAATATTGTATTTAGAGTTCGATTAATTAATATTAGATAGCAGGTACGAACTGAGCACCGGAAGGCTTTTCCAAAGAATGGGCCGGCCGCTGCCACTCACAAAGCCGCGGTATGTATTTTAGCAGTGCCGAGTGAGGTGTAACGTCAACAGTGACTGACAGGACGATGGGATGCGCAAGAGAACTTTTAATAAAACGTGCATTTCTTCGTTTAATATAAGTGAGTTCGTATTCGTTTTATCACTGTATTTTCATTAAAATAACGATAAACAACAAACTAAGCATTCATTTCAATGTAGGGTTACTTAAATAGATTTTTTTTTTTACTACAGCATGAGTAGGTTAACGTTAAGTTAACGTTAGACCTAAACCATAACATCCATCTTTTTCATTTAGTTAAATGTTTGGTGTTTAATATAAGCACAGCTGTCAATCAAATTTCTCTTTATTTAAAAATCCTACTTTTGTGAACTAGTCCTAGATTTTTAGCATAACCTAAAGTTACTGCAGTGTAACATAATTCTCTGGACTTTTTAAAGCAATAATTATCAAACGTTGAACTTTACCATAGATAGCTATAACAGGGTTATTTAGAAAATTAATGTGGCCAAACATACCCTAACACCTTTAAATACTAAAGGCATGTTAAATGCTGCTTGCAGCAGTATTTAAATATTGTCATCTCTGTGATATTTAATACTTTTCTTTGAAAATGTTCCATATGTGCAGAGTGTGTGATTGCCTGAACTGCTATGCCTTGATTAGGGAGTTGATATGACATTATGTTGCAAACGACTAAATGATTGAAAAGCTGTACACTACTTAATGTACATGAATATTAATTGATGTTTGTACATTTTCAGGAAATGGTCCCCCCCTTCCCTGGATTGTGACAGTTTCAATGAAATGGACATGCAAGCTTTGCTCATATAGTTCATCGAATCAACGCACAATAACAAGGCATTATACACTAAAGCACGGACACTACAGCAGGTTTTGTCCCTTACCATGTTTGTATAAGGATTGTGTTTGTACATTCAAAAGACAAATTGACCTGAAAAGGCATTTGAGGCAGCATGGGCCATCACAAAATTCATCAGAACCCCTAACTGTTCAGATACTATGTGACTTATGTGGTTTTTCAGAACCCTGCCACCTTCGCCAGTATTTGGCACATTTACGCTGCCATCTAAAAAATAAGGAAACTGTGAAATGCCCTTATCAGCAGTGTTCATTCCGTTCGAACGTGTACTCCACATTTACAGCACATCATAGTCGTTTTCACAGTTCAGGTAGCGTAAAGGACTTTCGACCAGAATTGTTTCGTGAGAATTATTCTAATTTGGATGAAGACAATCAAGGTAGTGCATCTGTGGTTGAATTGGATGAGTCCATTTCTGATGTTGAAGAACATGATGATGCCAATGATGAGGTGTATCTGCAGCGAAAACTGGCATCTCTTTTTTTGCGAATGCAAACACTATTGCACGTTTCAAAGTCAGCCACTCAAGAAATAATAGATGGGTTTTATGAGGTCAGTGTCCTCACAGGAGAACTAAGCAAGAAATGTATAGAACAAATTCTGCTGCAAAACAATGTTAATTTAGAAACATCAACACTGATAACAGAAACTTTAGACAAAACGATCCCTCTTTCTTTCTTGTCAAGGACTGGTCCATTAGGCACTGACCACAAGAGGTCTTCTTTTTTCAAGGAAAACTTTAAGGTTATTGAACCTATTGAGTACATTTTAGATTTAGATAAGGGTAGAAAAAAAGTTTATGTCCCGATTTTACCTGTACTGAATGAGTTGTTAAATAGAGATGATGTCCTTGACAAAGTTTTACCTGAGAAGGTTTCTGGGTTAAACTCTGGGGTGTATGAAAGTTTTCTTGATGGACAGTATTTCAGGGAAAATCAGTTTTTCTCAGCAGAAGTATTACGTATTGCGATAGGGTTGTATATTGATGACTTTGAAGTTTGTAACCCATTAGGCACTTCAAGGAAAAAGCACAAGATTTGTGCCGTGTATTGGGTTCTGGCTAATCTACCACTTCGGTTTAGATCATCTTTATCATCTATTAATCTTGCACTGTTATGTTACAGCAATGACTTGAAAACCTATGGATATGCTGCTGTTTTAGAACCACTTCTTAGAGACCTTGAACATCTTGAAAATCAAGGTTTGTACATCAAAAGACTAGGGGCACATGTTCAGGGAACAGTTGCTTTTGTATCTGCAGATAATCTAGCAGCCCATACACTGGCAGGTTTCCAAGAATCCTTCTCTGTTGACAAATGTTGTAGGTTTTGTCTTGCGAGTCGAAAGGACTTTCAAACTGTACCAGTTAGGAGTGGATCATTCGCACTCAGAAATAAACTTTCCCATGATGGCCATGTTTTGTGTCTCAGTAGAGATGAAACACTAAAAAGTGTTGAGGGTGTAAAGGCTAGCTGTGTTTTGAATAGACTAGAACATTTTCATTCATCAACAGGTTTTCCACCTGATGTTCTACATGATCTTTTTGAAGGAATTGTTCCAGCAGAGCTCTGTTTGTGTCTGTCAGATTTGATTGAAAGAGGCTTTTTCACACTGAATGATTTAAATAGTGTCATCCAAAACTTTACTTATAAGTTTTCTGATAAGACTAATAGACCTCAGAAAATACCTATAAGGTTCAAAGCTAAACGGACAATTGGAGGAAATGGACATGAGAATTGGACACTATTGAGACTACTTCCTTTCATGATTGGTCATTTGGTTCCTGAACATGACAAAACCTGGGGTATAATTTTGGAGTTAAAAGTGATTGTTGAACTTCTGGCTTCACCTACGTTTACGGAAGAATCTGTGTGCTTTTTGGAGTCAAAAATTTCTGACCACAGGCTGTTGTTGCTGGAGGTTTTTCCTAACTTCAAATTGAAACCTAAACACCATTTTGTGGAACATTATCCTAAACTTATCCATTGTTTTGGACCTTTATTGAACTTCTGGACAATCCGCTTCGAGGGAAAACATAGCTTTTTTAAAAAAGTTGTCCGCGATGTCAACAATTTTAAAAACATTTTACTCACTTTAGCCACAAAACACCAACTTATGTTTGGCTACTATCTTGATATGTCCAGCCTTTTCAAGCCAGAACTTGAAGTACAGAGTGTTTCTGTTTGTTCTCCTGATATATTGGACCATGGCCTAAAGCAGGCAATTAACAGGAAATATGAAGATGTTGCATCTGTTTCCCTGGCAACAACATTTTCTCTGCATGGAACAACATATTCAGAGGGAATGTTCGTCTCCGTTGGCAGCACAAGTGGGCTTCCTGATTTTGGGAAAATTGTCAAACTGCTCATAGTGGCTAACAAGGCATTGTTCGTTGTTGAACCTTTTTCAGCTGTGTACTTGGAACATCTCGGATCTTTTGAACTGTTTAGACAACTGTCTGCTGATCTCCTTCTGCTACAACCTGAGGAACTAAACCACTATTACCCACTGTATTCCTACACCATCCAAAGACGGCTTCTTCTTACACCCAAAATATTTTTACTTCATTAAAGGTACACTCAGTCATTTGAATTATGAACTTTTGAAAGTATAATGTTGCTTTTTTAAAATATGCTAGTAAGGTATTGTTCATTGAACATTTTCAGCTGTGCACTCGGAGCATCTTGGGTCTTTTGAACTGCCTAACCAACTCTCCGCTGAACAACTTCTGCTCACTCCAAGAGACTTTTTACTTCATTAAAGGTACACTCAGTCATTTTAATTTTTATGAACTTTTGAAAGTATAATGTTGCTTTTTTAAAATATGCTAGTAAGGTATTGTTCATTGAACATTTTCAGCTGTGCACTCGGAGCATCTTGGGTCTTTTGAACTGCCTAACCAACTCTCCGCTGAACAACTTCTGCTCACTCCAAGAGACTTTTTACTTCATTAAAGGTACACTGTCATTTTGTGATGTATCAGTTTACAGCAGGCACATACTGTGCAGCAATTAGTGAACGAGAAATGTAAACGGGTCACAGCTCAACAATTATTTGCACTCTCCCAAATATATTTTAAGGGTCGCACAGATTAGTTTTCTGGAGCATATACAACCAAAATGGTTGCAATTTCAAGCCTTGTATGACCAGCTGCGTATTGCTACTTGTATTTTGATAAGCCCTTCTAATGGGACATTCGGTTATTTCCCTTCTGTGTTTTACACATTTAGGATGTTGCTCAGGGTTGTGTTGTCACCAGATGACATCAGGAAGGTGGTGATTGATGAGCTGCCAGAAAGCGTTGAAGATCTGAAGTTGATTTTGAGGTCTAAACTTAATCTGGATGGGGAGTTTGTGTTACAATATGAAGATCCAGATTTCCAGAATGATTTAGTCAATCTGACAAGACTAACAGATTTACCTAAGGAGAGAGCGACACTGAAGATCATCCAGAGGACACCACCAAATGAACAGTTTAATGACCGCAGTAACCATGACACCGCCAGCACATCTGCATCATCATTGGTGTCGGGTACACCCAGTCAATCAAAGGTCTGGCCTGAGCCCTTCATCATTCCAAGTTTTTCATATGATGTGGAACTGAAGCTCCGGCGATCAAATGATGCACACGCAAAAGATGGTTTCCTTTTGGATGTTACAAAGGAACTTAAAACTGAAATCCTAAACAAACTTGCAGAAGTTATGTTCAATTTTAATCTATACCCATTACGGGAACAAATTGAAAGCGTTGCCAAAGCCTTGGTTGAAAAACATCCGTGCTTAAAGGAGCCAGGGTCTTCGGGTGGCTGGTACTGCTGGAAGTTCAGTTTGAATTTTAAAATGGGAAACTTCAGGCAGAAGTTGCGTGTAGCAGGATGTCCAGCACTGTCAGTCTCCACAGATGGCACAGGTAAACGACGCCTTAAGAAGCCGAGGCGGTCTGAAACCAATTTTTTGCCTGATATGCCAGAAGGCGAAACCACCAGCTCCCTCGAAGAAGAAAGGAAAGCTCTGCTGATAGAGGTTAAAAAGAAGAACCCTAATAACAAATTCATTGATGCTGCCATGGCAAGCACATATGCTCTAAGGAGAAAAGAGATCATTGATAAAGAGCCACTAGTGAGTGATGTTCAATCCAGATGGCCAGCGTTATTCACGGAAAGACAGGTATTTAGAGGCATTTTCAAACATTAAATGCTTTCGATATTAAGAATACAATTGTTCATGCTGCATTAATTGCATAAAATATTTTTAATGCGTTAAACTGAAAGAAATTGGATGCATGCGTTCATCTTAACAGCACTTATATTTATATCTATCATTAATCACTGGACGTGATCTGGTTGGTTTTGAATGAGAAACAGAGTATGTAACTCCTTTTGCATCATCTTTTTGGTCTGTCTCACCCAAATCCTGTAATATTGGTTTAGAAGACAGTTAATTAAACTACTATAATCATATAATAATTAGTAATGAATAATAGAATATTAATTTGAGTCACATGGTCTTTTTTTTGTTATGCTTTTAGATTGTTGCTGAATTTAGCCGTCTCTTGTCTGCTGACCTTATGAGTTCATTCTATGGGGGCTTAGATGAACTTCTCCCCAGGTTTTTGGAGCTTTACAAAAACATGGACCATGACAGTGTACAGCTTCATAAAATCCTCCAATGGCTTGATGCTGATGTAAGTATTTCTTGTAAACCAATAAGGGTTTTGTGAAATGTTTTGTTTTGAACCCACATAATACAACATATGAATATATTTCTTGTGTGTTGTGTGCATACTGACTTTTCAGGACTCGAACCAGAACAAGCGAACTGCTGTCCTTCTTGGCTTGCCCCACTTCCTTCGTGAGAACTCCTCCAGTTTTTTGAAGTCTTGTGAGGTGTGTTTATAAAGACAGCCAATACTTGTAAAAGAGGTTAATTGTGCTCTTTGAAAATTGTCTCTAATACAGAAATGTATTTTAATACTACTGTAGGGATGTCACGATTCATTCGCAACCGGTTGAAAATAGATTAAAATGTGATGATTCAAGTCGGTTGATGTTAAACGATTTGCGATTCACGTTTTACACAGCAGGGATAATCAACTGATCTGATTCAAATCAAGTTCAAAGAAACATGCTTTTTTGTATACTCGTCATCACGTTGGAATGGTCGTGTAAGTACCGCCCCATTGTTTACTAGCGATTTTGAGACAAATTTAATATAAAACTATGTAAATGGCGCAGCAGGATTTTGAACAGCTGGGCGCTTCAGACAGTCGCTGAATGACGCTGCCGGTGTTCAGGTGTCATCTGTTCAGAAAAAGTTTTTTTATTATATATATTTATATATATATATATATATATATATATATATATAAACAATCTAGATAAAATATGAATGCCCTGGCAGTGGCAAATAGCTTTGGTTTTATATTTGATTTGATTACATTCATGTTTAAGTTGAGATTTACAATAAATATTTCAACTGTGTAAAGGGAATATTGCTGTTAAAATGCACCTTAATTGATTAAAGTGTTTGCAAACCACATTTTATAGCACTTTTGTTTATATAGTACTTTTAAAATAAAAGTGTGGAATACACTACTTTTGAATTAATTATTGAATCTTGCGATTAATCGTAGAAAATCATGCGAATAATCACGATTAAAAAAAATAATCGTTGCAGCACTAGTATTTATACAGAACAACTTGAGGGTAGGGATGTCCCGATACCATTTTTTCTGAACCCGATCCGATACCAACAATTCAGACTATCGACCGATACGTTCCGATACCAGCGCAGTTTAAAAAAAAAAATCAAGTAGAATTTCTATAACTCTGTGTGTTGAACTGATAATCACTCTTGTGTTTTAAACGCAATATACTTAATACAGACAACTTCATTATAAAGAAAAACAACAAAAAAAAAAAAAAAGATCATAACCTATGACAAAAATTCTGTTATAAACTAGATTAGTGGATAACCATGTCGTGTGGAATGGGTTGAAACCTTTTTTCTTTTCTTTTTTCAGCCATCCAGTGAAATTGAGGATGTTGTGAAAGGAACTGACGTGGGCATTCTAATTGTAACTGAGGAGCAGCAATGTGATGTGCTTCCCAAAGACACAATTGATGTCGCTCTCATTTTGGAGGAACATCTTGTTGTCACTGACATCTCCGATGTCCCCAAGGCATTTGGACTCCTGATGGGTCTTCTTTATGTTGTCAATATCGACTACCCCAAGACAATGAAATACACCTTTGAAGCTCTGCAAAAACTTGTTATGAACATTGGTGGGAGCAGCTGTTCATCACGTGTTCATGGGCTTCGCAACAAGCTCTTGCGCAAAAAGTAGACGTTTGAAGGAGCTTTAGGCTTTTTTGTGCCTTTTGCTACTTTTAGAGTGCACGTTTAAAGTCTGTCATGTTCTGACTTCGACTATGCATGTTTACACATCTCATGAACACAAATGGAAAAGGGATACACCCCAAAATGTAAATTCTGTCAGTAATTACTCACCTTAATGTTGTTCCAACCCCGTAAGATGCCTTTAGTCTTGCTTACAAATCACTACAAAAAAAAGTGATTTCAGTTGATCTGTTGACAGGAAATTACTTGTTCAACTTAAATGTGAATGAAAGAGTTGTCTATCATTAAATAAATTAATGCAAGGCCAAATGTGTTGTCTTTATTTTAAATTCAAGTTAAAATATTTTTCCAGTTGACATAACTTGACTTGTGTTGACTGGACTAGGAAATTATGGTTAATTTCACTCTAATGGGAAGTTACTTCAACAAAAGATATATTGTCAAGTTGACAAAAAAATTTAAGGCAGCGGGGTAACAAAAATTTTTAAGTTGACTCAACAAATTGTTTTTTACAGTGCAGGTGAGGTAAGAACTTCGTAGTTGTATATTGCAAATTAGTAGCAGCTTACTCTCGTGCAATTGAGGAACGATCGTGATTTTGTACAAAAAATAAAATAAAATACAGTCAAACAAACCCCTACAGTATTAAAATCGCTACATATAATTGTTGAAAAGGTTATAGTGTGCGTTATTTGTTTTCTCTTTAACTTCCTTCAGCTCTTTTCATGTTTGGGGGGTCGGATTGTACAAATTATGAAATATTCGATATCCCAATTTTGCATATCGTCCAGACAACAATTTGGATATTATCGTCTAAACGATATATCGCCCACCTCTACTCGTACGTTCCTATTTGTGAGGTATTAAGGACATAGTGTTCTCATGAGGACATTTGGGACCAAATACAAACTGAGTTGATCATAGAAAAAGATGAACTTGTTCTAAAAGATTATCGAGATGGACTTCATTTCAAAAACCACGAATTTTTTGCTGGTAACCCACAAGCCCTAAGGCTACATATTTATGAGGATGAATTCGAAGTTTGTAATCCCCTGGGGTCTAAGCGTAACAAGCACAAACTGTGTGCAATTTACTACACAATTGGAAATATGGGTACAAAGTATTGCTCTCAGCTGAAACATTCATTTAGCTTTACTTGTTCCTTGTGAAACAACTTGGATTAGATGAAATTTTGAAGCCATTGATAGATGATCTTAAAAAGCTTTCATCAGAAGGAATTACTGTACTTTCGTGCAGCTGTCGCCGTTATATCTGCTGATAACCTTTCCTCTCACTTAATAGGTGGATTCAGCATGTCATTTAATGTTGGTAGTAGAATTTGTAGGTAATGCATGGCCACACACAGCAACATTAAGAGATGTTTTAATGAATCTGACTTTGTTTTAAGAACTACTGATGTTCACAGATACCACTTGGAGTGTGTAAAGAAAAATCCTGACACGAAAGCCATTTATGGTGTTACCAGAGGTTGTCCTTTTGACAAACTAGACTACATTAATGTCACAACCTCACTTCCACCGGATGTGATGCATGACTTTTTTGAAGGTGTAGTTCCTCTAGTGTTGCGCATTGTTTTAAGTAAAGCTCACAGAGAAAAAATCATAACCATACAAGAGTTTAACGAGGAGCTGAGAAAACTTACTTTTGGACAGAATGATAAAAAAACAAGCCTGTTCCTCTTTCTGAAAAACTTCTGCATAACTGGAATGTAGTAGGGTCTGCCTCACAGAAATGGTGTTTATTTTGCCTATTGCCCTTTTGGTAGCACACAGAATCCCTGTAGCTATTGGCATGTCTACCTACTTTGTAGTGAAATTTCTGACATAGTAATGGCACCAGTTCTTTCTAAAAAAAGAATGGCTTCCCACTCTTGATCTCTTAGTTTCTGAGTTTTTGTCATGTACAGTTGAAGAGTTTGGTGATGTTCTCACTCCAAATGAGAGTAATGGATTAAATAATGAGATTTTGATGTTATGCTATGGGCCTTTGTGTTCTTAATGGTGTTTGAGGTTTGAAAGCAAACATCAATATTTCAAACAGGTTGCTAGCACTTGTAAAAATGTTATTAACATTTCAGCCACTTTAAGTAACCGACATCAGCATAGACAGTGTTGGGAATTGTCTTCTGTTAATATGTTCGGGGAATATGAGAAAGTTGCTGGATGTTGTGTGAGCACACCATTTCAATCTTTACCTTCAGCTCTACAGCATTCAATAAGCGTGAACAAGAAGTACAGCCATGTAAATTTGGAAGGCAAACAGCTTCAGCGTGTAACAGAAGTGGAGATGAATGAGGTCAAATATTGTGTTAAAGACGTGTTTACTTTGGGTCACCTCCATACATAAGAAGTTCCATTGTTTTTCCAGATTAAGTACATTCTTAACATTTACACAGACTGGTTATTGTGTGGCAAGCTGTTAATTCCTGAATCCTTTAGTCGTCATTATTACTCATACTGTGTGAAATATGAGAATGAATGGACTGTCCTCTCACCTCGTGAGGAGGTTGATTACCAGGCACTAGATGCCTACAGTGTTGATGACAAATTATTTATTAGCACTAGGTATTCTTGCTGAAGAACAACTGCCGTTTGTGCAGCACATGATATAACCTGTTTAATTAACTGGATATCAATTTAGAACAGTACTTTTAATTATAACAGTTCCTGATTTGTAAGGATTCTACAGTATAGACAATACAATTTCTTATATTCCTGTTACTTTGTTCGAAGGTGTTCCGGTTTTAAAGGACTTTTTCATAACTCTGATTATATTTGCTGAGTAATGTCTGATGAGCTGCGATTGTCTGCGATTGACAATTCATTGTCTCGACTCACACCTGATGCTGTGAGATGATTTTGTATAAGAAAGTTCATAAATAAAATCTGTTAAATCTGCATATCTGTAAGCCAGTTTATTTATCAAAACTTCTTTGTCATTGGGGCCCTGGGAATTATTTTAATATGGTACAATTTTGTGCTTTTATTGCATTATGCACAATTGTTTCTTGGGGTACAAAATTGTCCCTTAAATGGTACAAAATTATAAGGTACAATTTTGTACCTCACATTAAAGGTACAAAAGGGTACCCTTCAGGGTACCACCCCAGTGACGGCCACTTGTACCCTAAAAGGTACAGTTTTGTACTTTTTTTTTCTGACAGTGTAGAACTTCCGGGTCAATAGTAAGTGACCCGGAGTTTGAGTTATTAATTTATAGCTGTTAATATGACTTGCGGCTTGCCAATTATTAACTGGAACTATAGAAATAATATTCTGTAATTTTCTAGTTTTATAGAGGTAGCATTTTGGCTGTTTTTAAGCATTTATGTTCTTTTCATCTGAGCCACCCCTGTATTGTAATCTTGTGTTGGTATGTGCCAATCCCAGGGGTGCTTTCAGGCCTGTAAAGCCTAGTATCTTCATTCTTTCTGGAGCGTGGGGTGAGAGGACATAAGTCTGTCGATGCTCAAAATATATTGACTTGTGTAAAGGTCAATTTCCAAACTGCTGTAAAAGTTTGATTGACATGAGAGCCAAAAAAACAAAACAATTTACTTTATGTAGACTTTAAAGACTGTGTTTTTTATTTTTTATTTTTAGTGCCTTTCAATGGCTTTAATTGGGGTAAATAAAAAGATCCCATCTGTTCAAACTCCTACAACAACTCCTGAGTGCTTACATCTGCTCACGACGATTCAGGCACGTCTACCCATAACAGATGCTCATCCACTTGAGTCACACTGACCCAGCAGTCTGCCTTCACATCATATGGCTCAGTCTCATTGGTGAGACTAAGATCAGTACATCCTCCAATGGCCAATAGGATCGATGGGGGCAGACGTGGTTGATGCAATTTGTTGATCAGTTGACGGCCGAGTTCTGAGTTGGTGGGTTTAGACATGCAGACTTCATTCTCCATTACTAGTGCAGTGCAATTTACATTGTTGATGACGTAGGCTGCTGTCATCAACCCCAGTCAAACCTGAAGCACAAGGGAGAGTTTAGACTTTCAGAGACTGTTGCAAGACTTTTACTATTGTACTGTTAGGATTTCCAAAATGACTAAAGACATCAAGTCGTTTTATGAAAAATGTTTCAAAATTGAGTTACTGCTTAAAACAAGAATAAAAAAATCTGTCAGAAGTGCAAGAAAAATAAACTTTGAATTAAGTTTATTTTTCTTACCGCATGTGTAGATTTGAAAATCATGCTTTCCCCATTATTGTTGAATTACAGAAGCTACACCAGTTCCCCTCTTTTGCCAAGAGATTTCTATTTATTAGAGAGAAACAGGCATATAAGAATAAGGCTACAGGTGGAGGTCTTCATTCCAGATCCTCTCACCCCATCATGCCTTTATGTTTTTCTGTGGTGTTACACTAAGGATTGAGCTTATACCAGAGTTTCCGCTAGGAAAAAATGGTTTCGTTTTACGGAAATTTGGATGAAAAGCCGGTCAAATATCACCTCTTAATTAGTCAAGTTGAGGAAAACTGGAGGCAGGCTATGTAACTTAAAAATGACATAATCAGGTCGTATAGAATGCAACATGTTGCAGTGGCGGCTGGTGATAATTATTTTTGGGGGGGCGGGGCGAAAATAAATTTCAGATCGCTGTTTGAGGTCTCTTACCCCCGTTATTGTCCACAAAACTTCAGTGCCGACACGTTTCTTATGACAACCGCGGGTGAAGCTCGTCCTCAGTCACTGGCTGCGGCCGGATTTGTAAATCGGGTTGGTCCGGTCCGAGATCCTTTATCCTTATTTTTATTTTTTTCCAGCGAACGCCTTGTGAAAGGGTTTTTTTGTAAATCAATGACGGGTTAAATTTGGTTTAACTGCTGCCATTATCTCTACGAAAGTGATCAGCCTAGCAAGGTTTTGTCAAAGTCCAAGAGCGTAAAGTTGAATGACAGGTGAAGAGAACCAATCAGATTGGATAAAATAACATGCATCAAATTCTGATTTGCCAGGGACGCAGCGACCAGGAACGGCGGTGCCCCAGCGCTCTCTATTGACGATCCGCCACTAGCCTAACTTTCAAATAGACAGAAAAAAACATGAACGTCCGGTGGTGCTGGAGCTTTCTGGCTCTGGACATCGGAGGCTTCAGGCGTTTCTGATTCACCATCGTCTGTCGCGTCTGGCCTCTGAAAAAAGCTTTTAAAGGTAGTCTGCCTGGGCCTGGCCATATTTGAAACGTCTCTCAATCGTTCGTTGTTTAGGTCTACTGTA
Organism: Siphateles boraxobius; assembly: GCF_051911475.1. NCBI lineage: Eukaryota > Metazoa > Chordata > Actinopteri > Cypriniformes > Leuciscidae > Siphateles > Siphateles boraxobius. The sequence continues at coordinate 6,088,018 of NW_027509188.1, forward strand.
TACAGTAGGTGGCCAACCAGAATAATACTTTTACAGCCGCTGTTCTGCCGCGGCGGTAAAATTTCTGGTGTATTTGCTGCCTTTTACCGCAAAGAGGCGCTACAATCACAGACTTTGAAAAGTGTCCGTTTACCCGTTTATTCTCTTTATTGCGTAATCTCTGCCGCCGCGCTGCGGCTCATTCAGAGCGATTGAAAGCTGGTAGCAGATGAATTCAAGTGAAATGTAGTTAAAATAATTCATAATCACAATACTGAAATTACTGAAATTAAATTGAATATATAATGAAAACTTAAAACATTGCAATATAAACATATTAGGCTACATCAATGAGGCTTTGCAAGAGCATAAGGCCGTGTGTCCACCAAAGCGTTTTTTCACACAGCTGGCATAAAATTCCAATTGTTTTCAATGGGAGCGCCGCGTTTTTTAAACGTCATGAGCGTAACGAGGCGCTGAGCGTGTATTTAACGCTCAAGCGCTGAGCGCCCGGCGTTTTTTACTGGTCGCCGAGAGTTGAAAAATGTTCAACTTTGGGTAAAACGCTGCGCTCATCACTGTCACTTTTTACACAGCTGTCCAATCACAGTGGAGGAGGGGCGGGACAAATACCACACTGACCAACTGTCACAACATTCTTTATGTACAAAAACATCAAACAGCAGAGCTAACCGAACAAAATGGATGAAAAATACATTTTTAGTATGAAACTAATTATCTACGAAATCAGTTACAAGTAAACTGTGCTGCTGATATTCTGTATCATAGCAACGAATCGTCTCAACTGAAAAAACGCAGCGCTGCCAAAACGCTCTCAAGCCCCCACCGCTAGGCGTTTTCAGCAGAGCGCCTAGCGTTTTCAACCGGCTAAAAACACTTTAAAGGAACACACGGCCTAAGACTTTGACTGAACAGCTTTCATACGGTCGCTCTGTGGTCAACACCATGACATGAGCCTCACGGAGCTTCAAGCGTCCCGAGATCGAATCGCATTGTAGCATACTTGCTGTTAACCGATGTTGGCCGACAGCGTTAATGTTTTACCGTTCTTGATGCTTAACTGGTTACTTGCGAGTTGTTTTGTTTAATTAGTAATGGCAAATTAGAACATAAATTTGCTACATTTCTGTAGAGCCGCTGCACAGACAACAAAACTGATAAAGGAAGATAGTAAGCCGATTGCGTCAGAAAATGAAAATGAAGAAGCTTGTCTTTAGTCTGCTAAATTATTGTGTAAAAAAAACACTAAAATTACTTAAGTTTGAAACCCCATCGAACATTTCAAGGTTTAAATAAAGTGTCGGGACAGTTTTAATTTTATTTAAAACAGCTGCATCGAGTTTAGAGTTTATTTCCTTTGCGATGCAAAATAAGAAACACAGAAAATATTCTTGCAACATTTTAAATTTGTATTGCCAAAGAAATTGCAGCTAAATTAAACAATTAAAACAGTACAAAACGAAAATAGTCCAAAGCAACAAATTAAAAACATGCGTTTTTCTTTCCCTCTCTCTCTCGCGCTGGATCTCTTTTTAGCAAGTGTATTTAGTCTCCCTTGCTGCGCGCGCCGGGTCTCTGTCGAAATTAAACATTTCAGGGTAAAAACACAACATACAGCTGATAATACTGTATATGTCGCTGCGTGTCATCCATACAAATCGCGAAAAAAAATACTGTAATCAATTGTTTAGCCTTTGTTGCTTCAAAGACACAGCATGGCTTGTTGAATTCACCTTACAATAAAACGAGGTTGATCGCGAATTAAAGATCTCTGTATCTGCTGATCACTCCCATTCGTTTCTTGGCATGAACGCGTCGTCAACAGTTCATGTTTAGATAATGCCAGATTGTTGACAATCATACAAATGAACAAATCTTTTTTCGAGTCATTTCGTTCGTTGAATGAACGAAATGACTCAAAAAAAGATTCGTTCATTTTGATGAACGAGTTCGAACAGGAGAGTCACGAACGCGCATCATAGAACAGAGCGAGGCGAGCTTGGACCGTGTGGTACCCGATGAAGTCCATTATATGGAGAAAAATCCTAGAATGTTTTCATCAAAAACCTTAATTTCTTTTCGACTGAAGAAAGAAAGACATGGACATCTTGGATGACATGGGGGTGAGTAAATTATCAGCAAAAGTTTTAAAACTAATCCTTTAAGTTTTTTTTATTATTATTATTCAAATAAATCTAGAACCACGGTGCTTCATGGTACTGCTGCTAAACTATATAACATTTATAGAATAATTATGAACTTAAATGAAACGATTTCACAACATTTTGACAAAATAAATTATTTGATCTGTTTTTACATTTTAATTCAGGGCGATTTAGCCTACATTTAATTAGAGCGAGATTTTCACCCTTGTCATTTTCTCATTGGGAAGCGCTTACATGATGGATAAACTGGTACCTCTCGTTTTCATACGGATTACATAATCAGATAACATTTATTAGCCTAAATATTTAGACATTTAAAAGCTTTAGACATAGCCGATTTCTTATCGTGACTGAGCTGAGGCAAGTGGCTTTCGGTTCATTTTTGTGACGCGCAGTTCCCGGAGACAGAGACGACAGATAAACTTTTGCCGTTAGCCTAATATGAATAAAAGTTTACAGTTTTGAACGATGTAGGCTACTCTACTCTTATCTGTATGACTGAAAAATCACGGAGTAGCCTATTAAGTTATTTTAGCTGTTATGAGGAAAATAAATCCAAATGAACGCGCCGCCGCATTTGTCGAACACTAATTCAACATGCCAGAATAAAACCCGATTAAAATAAATCCCCGTCCCCCCTGGCAAATCGCACTTTATGTGGCGCGGCAGAGAGCAGACAATACAGAGGAGGTTCTAGTCTAGGTGGAACCAGCCCCAAAAACACAGACTACGCCACCCTGGGACTTTCACCCAGAGAATGATTTTCTTTACTTCCTAATTACAATACTACTAATATACTTAAGGACACGCGTACGTATACAATTCAGCCTTTTTAAAAGGGACAACAAACTTTATTTCAATAATTTAAAAAAAAAACAATTTAAAACACGTTCATACTTTAGGAAGGGGAACAGAGGGACAAATTATACTTGCTGCTGAAGCTTACCAGTGCAGGAGAAGGAAGTCACGAAGGCAGGAAGGAATCCCAGGAAAAGTTACCCACGTGAAGACACACAAACACTACAAAACACGACAGTGGACACAGCAAAGAAAACGGGGTAGACAACACAGCACACAGGAAGGGGACACCACCACCCGGACACCAACACCACCACCCTCGGCTCTCAGCAACTGGAACACAAACAAACACGATCAAAAGGGGATTCACTCAACAACAAAAAATAAATATAATATTTAAATGAAAAGAACAAACTGAAATAATCTTCAGTCACAAAATAAACATGCTGCCAGAACCAGCAATGGTTCCAGAAAGGCAGTACAAAAAAACTAAAAAAAATATATAAATTCTAAGACACTTCTCAATAAACCAAGAAAAACAAAACAATAAGTATGATTAAAGTACAATGAGACTCACTTGGCCAAAGAAAACTAATTCAGTAATAAGACAGAATCAGACAAAATATAAATACATTAACGGAGTTTAGTTTAGTTAGTAAGTCACTGATAAAGAAAGAAACAAAAAACACATTTTAACTAAACTGAAAACAAAATAATGAAGTAAAGGAAAAGAAACAACTTAGCCAAATTATAACCATAAAGAGCCAAACCCCTCCAGCTGCGTTCCAACAGTTTAAAATTCTGGCCCATGTAAAACTGGAGGGTCACACACACACTCGACCGTATGGCCGTGATTGCCCCGTGGCCGTGAGACAGCGATCAGTAGAGTTGCTTGTATAAATGTTCAAAACGTACACAATCACATTAGAAAACAGCTGTCCAGGGCGGGTATACCGCAATCAAGTAGAGTCGGTGGTACGATGTTCGAAATACACGTTAGGCAAACAACAATCCAGGCAAAACAGCAGCTAACTTAGTGAATGAATGTTCTGCGGCTGAAGGAAATCTCCAGTTGAACCAGCCCGGTTACTGTTATTAATAAAAAAAAATAGTTAACCCCAAATAAAACAAATAAATCCTTCACCATGTAGCCTACATACCGATCAAGCAGCGTTTTGTGTCAACCCAGGAAGAAGCAGCTCAAAGGGTGCAAACATTGCAGGTAGCTTTCGGTAACATCCGCTTTTAAATGCGTTGAACGACGGGGTGGAGGACTAGCCCGCCAACTGGAGATCTACGAGCGTTCAATACATAGTAAACACAACGGCAGCTGATAATAGTGGAATAAGTGCAGAGACAACAGAGAAGCTACTTTACCTGTAACTCAGCAGCAAAACAACACGGGAGCCGGAAGTATGACGCAATTCCGTCACCAGCGAACAAGATGGCAGTCAGAAGGATTTTTTTTAATACTTTATTGAAAATAATCAATAATACAATCAAAGTAGTAAAGGTTAAAAAAGAAAAAAATATATATACCCACAAAACATAACACAAAAAACACAAAAAACCCCACAAGATAAATTAATCAAATAAACACATTAAATATAGTACAATTAATAATGTAGGCCTATAGTTTTTAATCAAGTGAGTTTTTGCAATATGTTGGCTACTTCTACACTGTTTATCATTTCTAAATCTATATTATATATTTTTTATTATATATTCAATAGGCTACTGCTCTAATATTCGATATACAACTTGTAAAAGCACTTTTAGGACATTTATATATATATATGACATTAAAAGACAATCTGAAAGCACTAAGGCCTGGCTTAATATAATACAAATAAAATCAAAAGCAAAGTGATGGTATAAAAAATATTGCATTTACATTTAGTCATTTAGCAGACGCTTTTATCCAAAGCGACTTACATTTGAGGATTAAACCAAGCGAGTCATCGTGGAGAGGCAAAAACAACGCAAGAAGTGCTCAGAATACAGTTCAAACATTGCTCAGAGTAGCATAAACTAGACAAGCGAAGATTTCAAGAAAAGTTTTTTTTTATTTTTTATTCTGCATTCCGGACGAGGGTGGGTAGATCCTTCCACCAGCATGGAACTGTGAATGAGAATGTTCTGGAGAGTGATTTTGTGCCTCGCTGTGATGGTACCACGAGCCGTCGCTATTGACCGATCGTAGGCTTCTGGTAGGAATGTAGACCCGTAGGAGCGAGTGAAAGTAGGAGGGAGCTGAGCCGGTGGACAATCTGTAAGCAAGTGTCAGCGCCTTGAACTTGATTCGAGCAGCGAGTGGTAGCCAATGCAGGGAGATGAACAGAGGAGTGACGTGGGCCCTTTTGGGCTTGTTGAAGACAAGACGAGCAGCAGCATTCTGGATCATTTGTAAGGGTTTAGTTGCACATGATGGAAAGTCCAGCCAGAAGAGCATTGCAGTAATCAAGCCTAGAAATAACCAGGGCTTGGACGAGAAGTTGTGTTGCATGCTCAGTTAGGAAAGGCCTGATCTTCCTGATGTTGTGCATCGCAAACCTGCATGATCGAGCTGTCTTTGTAATGTGGTCTGTGAAGGTCAGTTGGTCATCAAAGATTACTCCAAGATTTCTGACCGACCTTGATGGGGTGATTGAGGAAGAATCTAGCTTGATAGTGAAGTCGTGTTTTCGGAGATTCAAAACTTAGTAAAAGTGTAAGCAAACACAAATATGGTGCATTTAAGTAAAATAGACTGTTGATTGTATAGTTGAATATGTAACTACAAGTGTACTTGCAATAATAATAGTGTTTTCTAGGTTTCTTGCCACTGGGGACTCATTCAGGACCATAGCGTCCAGCTACAGGGTTGGTGTCTCCACAGTGTGCCAGATCGTAGGCCAGGTTCTGACTGCCATCTGGGACTGCCTTGTGGAGTTGGATTACTGCAATGCACTTTATTTGGGGGCGAGTGGGTCCTCCATTGCCCGTCTTCAACTGGTTCAAAATGCTGCTGCTCGTCTCTTAACTGGCACAAGAAAGTATGGGCATATTTCACCTATTTTAGCTTCACTGCACTGGCTGCCTGTTCATTTTAGGATTCATTTTAAACTCCTTTTATTTGCTTTTAAAGCTTTGAATGGCCTTGCCCCACCGTACCTCGCTGAGTTACTGCATCCCTATATTCCCAGCCGCTCTCTCAGGTCTGCTGACCAGCTGCTCCTGACAGTGCCTAGAACGAGGCTGAAACGTAGAGGAGAACGAGCTTTTGCTGTTGCCGCTCCAAAACTTTGGAATGTATTGCCACTACACATTAGACATGCTTCTTCACTGTTTCATTTTAAATCTCTGCTTAAAACCCATCTTTTTACTCTGGCTTTTAACAGCAGTTAATCGTGTTTAATGTGATTTAAGTGTGTTGTGTGGCAGTACATTCTTTACATTTTTGATTTATTTATTTTATGTTGTTTTATTTTATTTTATTACTTTTATCGTATTGTGCGTATCGTATTTTATTATTATTATTTATTTTATTTTATTTTTTATTTTTTTTCCTATTGTGTTTTTATTGTTATGATGTAAAGCACTTTGGAAACCCTGTGTTAATTTAATTGTGCTATATAAATAAAGAGGATTGGATTGGATTGGATTGCTATGTGCACTTATATACAGTCAAGTGAAAAAGAAAGTACATCCTTTTGAATTTTATTGTTTTGCATCACAAATTAATAAAAAATGATCTGGTCTTTGTCAGGTCTTAAAATTAGGTAAATATAACCTAAGATGAACAACTGCACATGACATGTTACTCTGTCATTATGTAATAAAAACTAGGCCAAAATGGAGAAGACGTGTGACAAACTAAGTACACCCTTACTGTTTCCGTAGAAATTAAGAGTGTAAGTAGCAGTCAAATCTATAGACCACCTCTATAAAAGCGTACGTTTTTGGCAGTTTGGAGCATTCAGGGTGTGTGTTAACACAAAGATTGAATTGTAATTGCAATGATGTACAGTAGTCAACATTGGAAATGAATCAAAACCTTTCATTAAAGTTATACATGAATTTTGAACAATACCCGTTCTTGTCTTAGTTTGATGAACTTTTTTGATCCACTTCGAATGTTGACTACTGTAGTATTGCAAGCTCCTCATTAAAACCTGTCACTTAAAATTCCTCGATGCTTTCAGAAGTTGCTGAATTTAGCATTTGTATTACAGATGTAAAACTTAATGATAAACAATGTCACCCTAAGAAAAGGTTAAAAAATTAACCTTCTGATGTTCCTGGAAATTGCAACTGTGGTGAATTGAAATGCTCTGGTCTTCTTCCCTTAAAAATAGAGGAGGTTGAAGGGGGTGGATTGGAATCCACTGCTGCTTCAATGTATATGTAATGATTGATTATAATTAAGGTATTAATCAATATTTTTCCTTCTAAATATCAAATGAGTTGAATGACTTCTCTGGAGATTTTACTTTATTTATATAAGTTACCAGTGTGATTACTGAAATGTTCTTTTCATGTATTCTTTAATGTCTGTATTTGATATCTGAATGCAGTGCTTGCTTATTTAACACAGCTTCCAGAAATGAAATAGGGACTTGTTTTGTGTTTGAGAAAGGTCTTCAATGTGTTTAAACATATAGGGGTCATTGAAGCCAATAGTTTAAGGGACCATTTCTTTGTTAAAGGCTTTCTTTCCAGTTAGACTAAAGTTTAGCTATCCTTGAGAGAAAGAACGCATTATCTTGATGTTTTGAGAGGACTCTCCTGTTTATAGTGAGAGCCTGGCCAAATCCAACCTTGGAAAAGCTGTTTGTCGGTGTGTGTGTTAGTCTTCTTGGTTACAGGTTAAGGAACCACTGGCATTATTGGAGATTGACTGAGTTGTTGTTCTGGACATGCTGGCGCCCAGCAACCCAAATCTGCGACCTGGAAGGTCAGGACGTGCCTAACTTCAGCTGCATAATCGATGGAGATATGCTTCAGTCTATCTGTATATGTGTGGAAAATTACTGTGTTTATCTATTTCATAGCCAATGAGAATCATTCATCCTGTAAGCAATGACGTAGCTTAGACCTTGGAAATGGTATAACTGCTGTGATCTTTGTAACTGGTAAGGGGGGCGGCCTACGAACTCCTGTGCGAGTATTGAAGCTGACTTCTGCTGATGAAACTGCAAACTATCTTCAGTAAATATTTTCTTTAATTTTTTATAATTCTGACTCTGGGTCTTCATTCTTCATATCTGGTTCTGGGTCTTTAACTGTATACCCCTTACAGGTATGTGAACAAACAAAAAAAATCAAGGACATGATTCAGATATGTTAAAGGGTCGTTAAAAAAAAGTGTCACACTTGGCTCCTTCGCAGTCAAAAATGACCGACAAAGGAAATGAATGGAAAATATGAAAAAATACGAAAACTCTGAGAAACTTTTGGTGGTACAAACTACAAATCAGCCACTGTGCAGAAAAAAAAGTGCACAGCAATGAAGGAGTGACACTAAAATATCAAGAGTGAAAATAAGACACTCACGCCCACACACAAACACACACACACACAGAAAAATGAACTGGTAAGACTGCAACAGCAAATTTTGAGAATATGCTAAATAAAAGAAATCAATAAATAAAAAATACAAAAGCGCGCACGCACACACACACACACACACACACATTCCAGGCCAATCACAGTATTATAAAACAAACATTTTCTCCCCTGCCTGTTACCACGGCTACTAGTTGGATTAAAGTATCAAAGATTGTCCCCCTGTAACGACCAGGCCAATCACATTATTTGTTTATAAAACAATCACTTTCCCCTCTGCCTGCTACCACAGTCCACAGTTCATTCTTCAGCAAAAAGACAATAAGATACACTGCTCAAGAGACCCTGGAATACTTGCTTCACGCAAGTGAAAATGAAGAATGTAGTGAACCAGATGACACTTCTGATGTAGAGGAAGATTTGACAGAGGCTGACCCAGATTTTCAGATCACAGAGGATCAGCCATAAGATGAGGATTCAGAGGAGGAAGGCCCTGAAGGAGATCCAACTTTCCTCTAAAAATGGAGTTCGTCTCCTCCACCCCAAACTCCAGGAAGAGCATGAGGAGAGGAGATTATCAGAAAGACACCTGGTCCCACAAGGTATGCCTGTTCAAGAGCTGAAGACATAAAATCAACATTTGAGTTATATTTTCCTAACTCAATTCAGAACATCCTAGTTAGAATGACAAATTTGTAGGGGCAACGAGTTTTTGGTGATCATTGGACTAACATTGACTGGACTGAAATGGAAGCTTTTATGGGTCTTCTCATTCTTGCTGGGTTTTTAAATCCCATGATGAAGCAACACGAAGCCTGTGGCATAGTGAGATGGGGAGAGCAATTTTTCGGGCCACCATGCCTCTGAAAGATTTTACTAGATTGTCAAGTGTGGTACATTTTGATGACAAAACAACAAGAGCCGCAAGAAGAGAAACTGACAAGCTGGCACCCATCCGTGAACTTTGGGAAAAATGGCTAGAAAGGCTTCCCATGATGTACAATCCTGACTTGAACGTAACCGTGGACGAATACTTGATTGGGTTCAGAGGCCGGTACCAGTTCAATCAAAATATGCCGAGCAAACCGGCTAAATATGGTCTGAAAATCTGGGCAGCCTGTGATGCCAAAAGCAGCTACAGCTACAATATCCAGGTGTACACTGATAAACCTGTAGGAGCACGACAAGAGCGAAACCTGGGCAAACGTGTGGTGCTTGAAATGTTACATGATCTCGAGGGGCACATTGTCACGTGAGATTTTTTCACATCTTATGCTCTTGGCACAGAGCTCTTACGAAGAAAAATAAGGATGCTAGGTACTGTGCAAAAAAAACAAGGCAGAGCTCCCAAGTGCATTGGTGACAAGTGGAAACAGGGCTTGTTTTTCATCTCTGTTCGCGTTCACCGAGACACACCATCATCTCCTACTGCCCAAAAAAGAAGAACGTGATTCTTATGAGCACCACACACAAGGATGCAGGAGTCAGCGAGCGCGAGGACAGAAAACCAGCGATGATTTTAGATTACAACGCCACCAAAGGTGGAGTGGACAATCTAGACAAGGTATGTGCTACTTTGTATTTGTTCACTGCTAAAAATAATTGTACAATAATAACTTATATTCTAAGCTAAATGGTAAATTGAACTTGAAATGTATTGGAGAAAAAAGAAGTAAATTGCATTATCAATAGATGACCAAATATTTACTAAAATGTTGTGCAATGGAATTTCAAGTGTTTGTTTTTAAAGCTACACTGTGTAACTTTTTTAGTTTATTCTTAGCTAAAAACACTTAGTTCTTTCAAAAATATATGTGCTGATTAATGTATATTTACTTCGTTCAAGTAATAAAGTATTCTCGTGAGTGTATAATATGCCATTGAAAATACATACGGGTAAGGGGTTCCAATGTCGGTCGCCATGTTGCCCCTTCATCTTGAAAGTACATTAGCCAAGCTTCGCCTTTCGCGTTTTAACACTCGATGGCACCGTGTCGAATGTCAAGAGGGGGATTGCTTGAGACTGATATATAAAAACCTGAAAGCCTTTTTGAAAGTCTGTTTCTGATGGAGGATCACTCTTATTCTCGAGGATAAGTATCAGAGTCGCCAAGGAAGCGAAAAAGAGAATTAAGACGGCAACGCAACAGGCGCATGACAAGCAACGATTTTAAAAAGGACGCCGACGTTGCCTGCTTTCTTCTTGTCAGGTAACGTTAATTAAGCCTATTTGTGTGTATTGGAAGTTTTATTGTTGCTTGGCTAATTATATCATGGTGTGCTGTGCATAACTCTAGAACGACATCTAGGATAGGTTTCCTCGCGTCAATGATGAAAAGTATTGTTTACCTTGTAACATAAATCCGTGTTTATAAAACCTCTACCTCTCCCTCGCACCTCCGTCACATCAACTGATCTCTGCTCACGGAGAAAATGATATAGCCTACAATGTAAACTTTGCCTTACGCTAGTGATGTCGTACAACATGCAGAATAACGATAGCACTGATAAAAGTTACTTTACTAAGATTAGCTTGCATTCGTCAGGGAACCTGAAAACTGATGTTAGCAATGAAATGGTAAAAAAATAACAAAAACATAAAACTATTATTCATTTTACATAGATGTCATAACCTATAAGTTACCTGACAAATTAAATTACTGCAAATTATAATAGTTTTCTAAAATAACCTCATCACTTGAAGGAACACTCATGGACGAGGTCGAACTGCAAGCCATGTTAATCTTGGACTACATTGGCCACCGTAGGAGTTAAAACGAAATCGGAATTGAGAGGAACAGAAACTAATATTCACTGGATGGTCATATACCTTTTCACCGCTAGATGGGGGTAAAAATCACACAGTGTAGCTTTAAAATAAGTTTGTTTTTAGTTAAGTTATTTGATGCTATAAAAACGGCACTGTGGCGTACATGATTGACAGGCGTGATTGACAGGTTCTCTGAGCAAAGTAGTCACTGAAGCAACAACGGACTTTTTTCGGGATCTTTGGAGGACTGAGGAGATTGGAGCTTTAAATTTAATATCTAAATTTCTATAATTAATTATTTCACACGACATAATGGGTTGTTCTGCAGCAGAGGCGCGTGCTTACGACTAGGGATGGGACGATTACCGGTTTCACTATAAACCACGATAAAATGTACTGGCGGTTAGTAATATCGTTTAAAATTCAATTATCATTAAAACCGTGTTTGATTATCGCGATTTTAATAACTCACTATAAATCCTGTCCAGCCAGCAACAGTCTGCCACAGGCGCGCAATGTTGTTGTTTTTTTTTATTCGCGAAGGAATGGCGGAAGGCGGTGACTGCGTTCGGGAGATTTTTCAGGCTTTTAAGAGGACCAAATCTGAGGTGTGGTCATATTTTGGCATTTACAAAAATCCTGAGGGAAACTTAATCGAGGATATTCACTCTGTCTGCAGAACATGCTCAAAAAAAAGCCGCTGTGATGTGGTAAACACTTCAAAATCTGCCGAGTCGTCCTGTGTGACCATCATCCACTGTTGTATAGCGAACGCAAGGCAAGTTAACTTTGATCTCAATACTAAAACTACGTCTGGGAAATAATTGGGCACAAAATTTTGTTTTGAGTTGAAATATTTTCTCACTCACTTGAAATACACTTGAAGCTTCCGCGAAGAAGCGTTCAAAGCAAGTGTCTTTGAGCCAAAGACGAACGAACAAGTTCAAACAAGACTATTAAGAGTGACATTTAAGAGATAATGTATATTCATTGTACACTTATAACACCGATTTTTTTTTTACACATAATTACGGGGACATATTGAATAGAGATTAATGTCTCTATTCCTACCTGTTAAATCCATTTTGTGCAGCGTACAAAACTCGTCCGGACAAGATGATCACAACAATATTATCAAATTCTGTAAACAATAAATCATCTCTTATTTCATTTTCAATACAATCAAAAACGGAGACGTAAGATGACAAGTTATATTTGAATGAAATGAGAGCGTGTGTCCGTTGTGATTTACATGGATGTGCGCTGTGTTATAATATGTTGCTATTGACGACGGTCATTATAAGGAAGGAAATGCCACAGAATAGAATCTTGCTTTAGAAAGTGCATAGAGCTGCTCGTTTTATTTGTTATTTGTTGATTCTCAAATATAAAACTTGTTGAAACGTTTTCAGTGTGAGCATCAGTTCTTTTTTAACACTTTCATCTTGTTTTAACAAAACCGTGATAATATTGATAATCACGATAATTTCTGTCACTATAATCGTGATATGAAATTTTCATACCGTCCCATCCCTACTTACGACTGATTCAGCGAGAGTGAGGGCGGGACCAGAGCGGGACGTTGATTTCGCGGCTTTACTTCCTGCTCACTTCTGCGCATGTCTGGTCCCGAAATCGCAACTGCGCAGACTCAAGTCCCAAGATGTCAGCACCATATCGGGACAATGGCGGCTTCACTTCTCGCCAATGGAAGAGAACAAAGGGGCGTCGTCCATCTTTTTTTACAGTCTATGGAACATACACATGTGGACGGAAGTCAGCTCGCTGGCCCATGGCTCTCTTCTTCAACATTATTGATGTCTCGGCCTACAATTCATTCATTCTGTGGAGGGAGATCAATCCCACCTGGGGACAGGTGAAAAGCTACCGAAGGAGGCTTTTTCTGGAGGAGCTGGGGAAAGCGCTGGTGTACCCCTTCATGAAAAGAAGGAAAAAAATAATAATTCCTCACACACCAGCCTCTGTGAGCATCCTGAGAAAAGTGCAAGATTTCAGAGATGACGAAGCTGGTCCCTCATCGGCCTGTGCGTCCACAGTTGGTCCCTCATCAGCCGGTGTGTCCACAGCTGGTTCCTCATCGGCCGGTGCGTCCACAGCTGGTCCCTCATCTGCCGGTGTGTCCACAGCTGGTTCCTCATCGACCTGTGCGTCCACAGTTGGTTCCTCATCTACCGGTGCGTCCACAGCTGGTCCCTCATCTGCCGGTGCGTCCACAGCTGGTCCCTCATCTGCCGGTGTGTCCACAGCTGGTTCCTCATCGGCCGGTGCGTCCACAGCTAGTCCCTCATCTACCGGTGTGTCCACAGCTGGTTCCTCATCGGCCGGTGTGTCCACAGCTAGTCCCTCATCGGCCGGTGCGTACTGGCAGAATGTGTATTCCATGAAGCTTCTTTGGAATACGTCTCCATGTATTTTCCCAGCCTGTACATTCGATTAGTAAAGAGTAAAATGAAATAGCTACACTAATATTCTCTCATCTCTACTTGAGGCAACTTTAATCTACACTGATGTTACCCTTCCAAAGAGACAGGTCCTCCTCTCCAACATCCGCAAAAAACCTTGTCTCGATAAACCTGGTGCAACAGTTCTCATTTCTTCAAATGTGCTGAAGACATCGACTGAAAACCGCGTGTCAGCATTCACAGATGCTGGCCAATACCCACTGCTTATTAGGTCGCTCATGTCAGGTGTCCAATGAGCCAGACATAATCTGCACAGCAAGTTTGGCAAGTGCAAATCATACCGACCTAAAATCAAAAAGTAGAACATTGTAACACACAAAGGGACAGGAAAAAATAAAAATATAAACCATAATTCATACCATTTATGCAAACCAAAACGATTACTCTGCCTGCTGATTCTTTGAAGTTTGAAGGGTCGCAAGTACATAACTGGACAGGTCTCACTGTAGGTAATAAACATACTGAAAAGAGAAGTGAAATAATTAGTGAGAAAGCATTACAAATATGCCCAATTAAGATAATAAAAGTAAAAAACTAAAATAAAATGAAAATCACTTTACCAAAAAGGTTCAGAACACTACCTTGTTTGATCCGTGTATATTTGCCATCTTCTTTTACACAGCACACTGTTGGCTCAATGGGCTTGTAAATTCCCTCGATGCAGGACTCCCTGTTATGGAGGGTGAGTTTTTTGTGTATGTGTATGTCACAATCCATACACAGCAAGAAGAGTCAATTATAGCGCCAGAATTGCTCAAAGTAAAACAAATATCATACTTTATGATGTTAGTTTTCATTAAAAAAAATAATTCAAAAAATTAAATCAAGAAAATTAGCCAAAACCTGGTAAACAGTAAATTCTAACAACATAGGTCTATTTAGATAAACAATCTGGCGAGCATGTTGTTTTAGGTTAATACACCAACAGCAAATTTCTGTTTAATAAAGCGCTCAGAAATGTGTGAGCATTGCAATGCACTATGGGGATTGTTGTCTACAATCCACAAGCACTAAAAAGTCATTTTCTGCCTTTTATCGGCCAAGAAGGTCCCAAATTAGAAATTTATGCTTAATTTAAACCCCCATACTACATATATGACCCACTTTCAATACATATTCATGTCTCCACCGGTGGAATGACCCTTTAATTACAGTAAGGTCAGGTGTCATCTTACCAAATGAGTGTTGAGAGCAGTTTGATTGGGTAACTGTGGGAACCTCTTCAGATGACTCAAAAGGAGTAGTGCCCTCACTGCCAACCACGGATTGAAGATTGAAAAGCCCGTTCGAAAGACTATAAAAGACACAATGTTTCATTCAGCTAATGAGATTGAGAAGGCAAAGCAAGTCAGCGAAATCCTGAAGGCAAACGTATTTGTAACAAAAAACAGTACTGTGTCTACTGTGAAAAGGCAAAAGGCAAGATTTCTAGACATCTTGAGAAGTTATTCAAATGAAATGGAAGTTGCTAAAGCCTTGAGTTTTCCCAAAGACTCAAAGAAAAGAAAAATTATTCTTGAACAGCTTCGGAACCAGGGTAATTACTACCATAATATAGGAGTCTATATTATATTTTTGGTGACAAATCACAACATCACTACATTGTTCAAAAAATAAGGGAGCTGGCCAGGTTTATGATCGAAGTAAAGACAAAATCTAAAAAAGTGAGGAACCTTACAGAGCTCTGTAAGCCAGTGAACTTTCTGTTAGCAGTCACAGCTTGTAAGGAAGTAAACCAATTTCAACCAGATTTAATTATGTTTAAAACCCCCTCTCTTGCTCTGAAAATTGGTTACTAATTGAAGAAAGCCTGCCAGCTCAGTTTAGGACAATGTTTAATGGCTGGGGACAGAGACTGAAAAAAAGTTGAAAAACTTCATCAAACTAATTGATAGTCATTGGCATACCAACATTTCGAGTCAGGCCCTCAACACTTCGCAGCAAAGCAAGTGGAAGAAGGGTGACACTATTCCCCTTACGGAAGATGCCATGGCTGTCAGGATTGTTGGTTTCTGTTTCCTGTTTTAGTTTGGTAGTCTGGTTTTCTGTTTTGTCTTGCTTTACTTCCTGTCTTTGAGTTTTCCCGCCCTTGTGATTGTCTAATGCGTTTCACCTGTTCCTTGTTTTCTCACTATCCTGTGTATTTAGTCTCTGTGTTTCCCTTGTCTGTTGTCAGGTCATTTTATTTTCTGTTTGGAGTGCTGTGTTTAAGTCTGCCTGTTTAGTCTCCGTGTTGCTTATTCCCATGGTTCCTTTGTTTTTTGGATAACCTTGTCTGCTGTTTTTGTTTCTTAGAATCAGTTGAGGAACAGCTCAACGGTATTTATTCACTCACATTTAGGTTTTAGCCATATCTTAGCTTTTCCACCTATGAATTTGCAGTGTTTCCATCCAGATGTTTTTATGCACATTTTGAATTTACGCATAAAAACAGCTGTAAGGAAACTACAGTTAGATTATTTTGAGAATTGATATAATGCTAATTTAATTTTCATATCGTTCATACTGTTGAAAAAAATGTTTTATTAAATGGATTGACATTGCCAATAAAAAAAAATATTCTAAACAAATCAAGTTTGTAGTGTGGGGTTACTTTTGAAACATTTGATGAAACTGAAATTTAAAATGAATATGTCATTTAATATTTTTTTGCAAAGATAAAGGATAAAATGTGTTTGCAGTTACATATTGACAAGGTCATAGTCAGGTATATTTAAAAAAAAAACAAGAGTAACAATGTGCAACTTATGTTCAAAGTGAAATTATACTGAAGTCATTCCACATTTACAAAATACCACCTGGTCTTGATAGACCACACTTGTGAGTTATTGACCACAGCAAATATATATCTCTGTCTAAAACAATATCTTTTAAAACATATACATTATAACATATATCGTATGGAACGTCCGCTTTGATGTATCTAAGGACGCACTGGTGTAGACATGGTGTTAGAATGTTACAGACCATTTTCTTTTGCATATAGTCACAAGTTTCAGCCTGTAAATATTTGATGTAAACTCACATTAAACAAACTTTTTATTAAACAGAAAAAAAAAATCAAACAAACAAAATATTGCTTCCAGCGCCCCCCGATGTTCTTCGCACGCCCCCGTTGAGAAACACTAGTCTAGTGTTAGTAGGTCCCACATAAATACTTGGGTGCTTCTCAGTTCTTATCTGTGCATCCTCGTTTCCTTTCCTCACGTCTCAGCTCCACCCCCTGTAGGACATGATGGAAGGCTGCAAGGAAAGAAAATGAGGACGGAGGAATCCAATGAAACCTTTTTTATACATTGGAATACTTGATCACTCGAGCGTCACTTCATAGTGTTATCAGCTGCGCTCAAATGATCTGCCCTTATGTTGTATTAGGCCTCGTTTACACTGCAGGTCTTGATGCCCAATTCCGATTTGTTGCCTACATTTGATTTTTTTTTTACCGTGACCCATATCCGATTCATGTGTTTACACTAGCCATTCTATCTTCCCACCGTCCTTCGGATGAGACGTTAAACCGAGGTCCTGACTCTCTGTGGTCATAAAAATTCCCAAATTTACCCCTTGGCCTCTGTCCCCTTACCCCTTGGCTTCATCACTGTCTCCTCTCCACCAGTAAGCTGGTGTGTGGTGGACGTTCTGGCGCAATATGGCTGCCGTCGCATCATCCAGGTGATGCTGCACACTGGTGGTGGTTGAGGAGATTCCCCCTTCTGTGTAAAGCGCTTTGAGGTCCCAGAAAAAGCGCTATATAAATGTAACAAATTATTATTATCTGAAACATTGCGCATGCTGCTCTGCGATATATGCGAAGTTCGCCAAACATCAGGATGATTTTGAGGCGGAGGAGGACGAAAAGGGCCATCATTGCAGCCAGCGCATACGCGTCAGTTATTGTGTGCGATAGAGGTGGGACTGGTGGGAACATACAACACGATCTCAAGAAAGTCGTATCTATACCACTAATTTAATTTCTTGCGCCATTTATACGCCAAAAATAGTTTTTGCGTGCATGATACGCACTGTAAACCCCTTGGGTAGGATTAGGGGTGTGGAGTGCGTGCATATTATTGAAATTACCATTGCTTATTGAAGCGCTATATAAATGCCTCATTCATTTATCATATGCACACAAAAACTATTTTTGGCGTAAATGGCACGATAAATAAAATTTGTGCTACAGATACGAACTTTCATGAGATCATGTTGAAAAAATGCTTCTTTAACGAGAAGCATTGGGTCCGAAATTTTAGGATGAGCAAGCCAACCTTTGATATGTTGTGTCAACGTGTGTCCACACTCCTCTCCTACGACGACACCATCCGTCCCTTCGCAGATGCGCGTCGGGGTTTCTCTCGTCATTAAACCGTGGAGACGTAGCCTAATGCCTCAGAAAATCCGATCTGTCTGTTTACATGACAGTCGCATTGGCACATATCTGATTTATTTCCACATATGAACGAGGCTTGAAACCGATCTCGAAATATCCGAATGCATGCATTTTTTTCCTGTTTACACGGTCATAAAACAAATCCAATCTGTGTCACATATGAGCAAAAAATCAGACAGTGTAAACGAGGCTTTAGTTTGGTTATTTAAGAAATTCATAATAAATAATAAAGCAAGAAACGCTGTTGAAATATGTGAGATGTGTGGTTTATATAAACTGTAAAGGTAAAGTATAAATTAAAAGGATTGTGACCGATGTGAAGGGGGAGGAGAATTTATATACGTGCGTAACGTTTATTCAATAAAACTCTTCCGCAAAGGATACACCCGTGTATCCTCACTCATAACTCCTCAGGAAGCCTCCTCGCTCCTCGCAGTGCAATTAGAGAATTGAGATGTCCTTCAAGATGGCTGAGCTCGATCAGTTTCCGGGTCATAGACTGAGGACGGAGGAGACGAGGAGGGATATTGAGAATAGTACTAGAGTAGTTGAGCAGCGAGTTACGTCGTTTTTCCGAAAACACACTTCTCACACTGAGGACATGCGAAAGGATTCTCTCCAAAGGGAACATTCAAGTGTAGATAAAGGTTTCCTTTACGAATGAAACTCTTCCCACACACTTTGCAGATGTGAGTCGTCTCTCCAGAGTAAAATCTAATGTGCTTTTTAAGGCGCGCTTTACATACAAAACTCATTCCACACAGTTGGCATGTGAAATTACTGGTACATATGATTTTAGCTCTTTTTTTTAAGGAATTCTTATTAGTCTGTGTGGATTTTTCTCCCGTCATGAAATCATGATCTTTCTCTTCCATTTCATTCAGTTCTTGTCTCTCTTCTTTCTGTGCCATCAGGTCTAAAGATAAAGATAAACAAATAGAAAATGAACACCAGTTTAATAGCATAAAGCCATCAAAAGGCTGCATTAAAGCAATAAAGCCAACAATACTAGATCCTGTACCCAATAAGTTACTGAAAGAGGAACATCTCAATATTGTTAACGGTTCACTTTCTTTAGGACACATTAAAAAAAAAACTTCCAAGAAAAGTCCAAGAAATCTGGCATTTATAAAAAAACAAACGCAAAAAACCCTGTATAACTTGGCCTAAGATGTTTTTATATACCAATCCCAAATCTTACATTCGTGTCTAAAATATTCTAAAATTAGCGTTCTCTAAACTATGTTCAGTTTTGCAGAGAAACTTCAGTCAGAATTTAAGCCCTATTGTAGCACAGAAACCTTCCTTATCAAAGTTACATTTCATCTATTGCTATTATCTCTTTAGACATCAGACCATCAGACTATCTCTTTGATAGCTTTAGAATTATATTGGCATTTGTGGACAAGCATTAGCATGGACCAGATCTTATCAGTAATTAAGATGTGCTCTAATACTCTCTATGTTGGTGTCCTACTCATAAACCTCATTCTCACCATGTGTGATATCATCACTGTATTGTGTATAAAAACATATATATACATATATATATATATATATATATACATATATATATATATATATATATATATATATACAAGAATTTATTGTATCTCATTGAATGGAAAAAGGAAAAGTCTGATTTTGTTGGTTTTATTGTAGAATTACGGTCTAATCGTCAAGTTGTGACCACAGGCTTACTAGCTAGGTTAGGTTTTTATATACAGTTGTAAGCTATTTTAATCAGTCTTAGGTTTGAGATTTATCAACAATGACATGTAAAAACCGTGCAACTTATACTTCACAAATATTTACAATTACATAAATAATGCTATGAGATTGATTTTTTTTATTATTCTTCAATATTTAAATATAAAATGTTCTCTAAATTTAACTTTTTAATTAAATAAAGAATTACAATGTTACATTAAAATATTGATGCTTTACACATACTTTACACGCTTGTAAAACTATTAAATTGATGGGACAGTTTGCATTGATTTAAAAACACTTAAAAATGTAAATCAAACCTTTCTTCAGCCGAATGAAAACAGATGCAGGAGTGCGGCGCAGTCGTATGACGTCACACCTTCTGACCAAAATAAAAGTCCAGTTCACATACACTGCTGTGTCTGAAATCACAAACGACAGAAATGTATAAATAATATACGTAGAATATTAAAAGAAATATGAAAGACTACTTTGTAAAATATGAATAACTTATAATTAAAGAGAGAGTTTCTGTCTACATGGCAAACATTTTATGTTTGGGGGCAGACCTTTTATTCCATATATTACAGTATTAATATGTTAGTAGTGACAAATGTGGTTTACCGGTTAAAAATACACATTAAAAAGAGTTTATGACTTCATAAAGCAAGGTTAATATTAAGTGTCATTTTGGGGTGGGCGATATGACCAAAATCTTTTTTCAAGATTGAAATTTTATTTCATAAAAGTGTGACAAAATATAAAATGAGCTTATATGATTCAATAAGACATGTAGGCCTATGGCTCTCTCTACACACACACACACACACACACACACACACACACACACACACACACACACACACACACACACACACAAACACATAGTTAATAAGGACATTGTGTGATAGGATCATCTGTTATTAAATATTCTTATGACACTTGGCAGTGATAGTGATTATGTTACTGTAGGAATGACAGAAAGGTGATAAAGTTTTAAATTATTTTTATTAAGAAATAAAAGCTGTTTCACAGTGTTGGGGCTGTGTTTATTTAGAGAACACTCTTTCACATGGTACAGAGGAGGCCGGGGTACAAAGAAACTGTAATGCCAATGTATATAGAAGGGGGTAGACATGTTTCTGCATTCTCCAGTATTCAAGTGGATCTTCAGCTCTTTTTGTGCTGGTCTACAGCACTGTCCAACAGAAGACAAAGGTTAACACCGCAGAAGTGTGATGAGAGAAAACAATTGGTTGGGAGTGACTGTACATTTACATTTATTCATTTAGCTGACGCTTAATCCAAAGCGACTTACAATTGCTATATATGTCAGAGGTCGCACGCCTCTGGAGCAACTAGGGGTTACGTGTCTTGCTCAGGGACACATTGGTGTCTCACAGTGGATTCGAATCCGGGTCTCTCACACCAAAGGCATGTGTCTTATCCACTGCGCCATCACCACCCCACTGTAGATGTACATTGACTGAATATAAAACACATCAACGGTCAACAATTATAAAATATGACAATAAAATAAGTAAAATTTTAAATAATAAATATTTATTTTTTCTTCTTCTTTTTTAGAAATGCATACATACTTTGGAACTTATAAGCTCAAAATATTCCCAGATAAGGGAAGTCTTCCTTTTTTTGGCTGTTGCCATTGCTCTAAATACAAACCCTTCACCAAACACCCTATCCCCTCTCCTCTAAGCCCACCCTAACCCCAAATAACAATAATAATACCTAAAAAAACACCAAAAGTGCAAAGATTTTACAAAAACAAAAAGACACAACAACAACAAAAAAAGAATAAATAGTTTTGGTTATTTAAATGTAACTTCCAAAGTACTGCACTCTCCTCACAAACCCATCAACCAGACTGAGCCAACTAGTGTCATGATCCTGGTAGCCTTCTCTTTTACTCTGCCTCCGTCTTATGGTCATACTCGTTATTACATCCTCTTACACACTCTCATTCACACTAATTATAGCATTCTCCTCCAGCCGTCCCTCATTATCCCATCTCTCCTTCCTCTTCTCCGCACCTGTTTCCCACGTTCTCTGATTCTACTCCCTATTTCTAGACTTACCTTTTCCTTTGTTCTTTGTCGAATTATTGCCAAATGCTGTGTGACTATCTGCTCGTTGTTTCAGTAGTGTGCGTCCTGTCTCGTCTCGTCTCGTCTCGTCTCCTGCCAGAATTATTCTGATGACATTGTTTCCCCGCCTCTGCTTTATCCAACCTCAGCAAACGTGAGTGGTCTTCGGTTTGGCGTTCCTACACATCTCTCTACGGACCCAGCCAGTCTCTACCATCTGGGATTCCTGTTTCGGCTTTTGCCACGTAGCCTATTTCTGTTTCAGTAACTGTGAGACTTTCTGTTACATTTGCCAAGGACTGTTTTCTGTAGAAGTTTTGCCAAGCAGCCACCTGAGTTGTCTCTACTGAACTGCTATTAAAGATCTTCAGTGTACCTTTGCGTTTGAGTCGTCTCTTCACCCACCTGACAACAAGGACTCGTTAAAGGGACTATAAGTAACTTTTTAGGTAATTTATAATCTAAAATCAATATTTTTAAACATAAATATGTCCTCAATGGTGTACAAATACCTCTGCCAATTATCTGATTTATCCTCGTAAACGAAGAATTTATTATATTTATATACATGGGACGGGTAAGTCCACGGAGGCTTCCATGTAGTTCCGCCACCTTGAAAAACTATAATAGCAGAGAGGGACAAAAAGTACTAGGCCAACGCATTTCCACAACGCATTTTCGTTCAGAGCCAGCATAACGTAATTGAAAGCAGCAGAAACGGAGGAGCAGAGCAGCGAGAGGCGCTTGTCACTTTTATTTTTAATGGCGGACCATACCTATGCCGAGCCACTGGATAAGAAATCCTCTTCGCCAAAACAGACCAAAAATGATCGTAAAAGGAAACGTGACCGGAGGATACAAAAAACACGAGTGAATGTCGGGATTGCTTTTTCCTGGTGGAAAGACCTAATGCAGGAGAAAGAATTCAAAAGAGACGCTGAAGTCCTGCTTTCTCCTCGACAGGTAAGTCAATGTTACAGTCTTAATTACAAGTTTTTTTTAATTGCTTGATTGTTTACTTTATTATATAGACAGAAGAACATTTACAGTTAAAAGTTAAACAGGCTTTTTGATGAATAGCAGCTATGAATAGGACGATCAAGATGGTGCCGCGCATGGCTGCCTCGGTGTGGAGCTCTCCAGCTACTGTGTTGTTTTTGTTCTTTTGTTCTGCGTTTAGTCATTCTTTTCCTATCAGTTTCACCAGAGACGAACTACTGGACATTAGGAAACACACACCAGATAACTTTTCTACAGTTTTTGATTATTCGGACGTCTTGCTGGACATTCTCGTCGGTGGGGCAGCGTTGTTGTTCAAACGCGCGGTCAGACGCAAACGCGGGAAGCGTACCGGCGCGCTGGTTAAACTCCGCGAGCACGGCTTCCGCACTGCACTCCCCAGCATTCATCTTGCGAACCTCCGATCCCTTCCTAAAAAAATTGACGAACTTCTCCTCCTCACACGCACTAACAAGGATTTTTTAAACTCTGCTGCTCTGTGCTTTCACAGAAACCTGGCTGAGTGAAGCCACACCAGACAACACAATACATCTGCAGGGCTTCCAGCTGTTCCGAGCGGATCGCATCGCGGAGCTAACGGGGAAAACGAGAGGTGGTGGATTGTGTTTCTACATTAACGAAAGTTGGTGTTCAGATGTAACAACACTGAAGAAGATGTGCTCTCCTAGTTTAGAGGCACATTTCATAAACTGTAAACCGTTCTACTCTCCTCTGGACTTTTCCTCTTTCATTCTCGTGAATGTTTACATCCCTCCAGACGCGTGCGTGAGCGCGGCGCTACAACAGCTGGGTGAACAAATAGCTGAAACAGAACAAAGGTATCCTGACTCTTTTAATCATTCTTGGGGATTTTAACAAAGCAAATCTTTCCCGTGAACTACAAAAATACAGACAGCACGTTACATGTCCCACCAGAGACAGTAATATACTGGACCACTGTTACACCACAATAAAAAATGCGTATCACTCCGTCCCTCGGGCAGCTTTGGGGCTCTCTGATCACTGTTTGGTTCATCTCATACCGACCTACAGGCAGAAACTGAAATCAGCTAAACCTGTAATAAGGACTGTAAAAAAATGGACTAATGAAGCAGAGCAAGATCTACAGGCCTGCTTTGATTGCACTGATTGGACTGTTTTTGAAGCTGCTACCAACGATCTGGATGACCGGGCAGCGGTCCACGAAATGGCCCGGATCCCCGCAACGCCAACAGGCCCATGCTTCCCCTCCGCTCTAGTGGCAGGTAGCGGGTCAAGGAATTGGCGTGGGGAGAGCGCAGGAACCACGTCGAGCCCTTCAGGATGCCCCGGCCCCCCCTCCCCTGAAGGATCCTCGCGACCCGGCTGGGCCCTCGGCTACACCCTTCCAGCGGGGAGGTGCCCTCGGAGGTCCATTGGAGCGGGTCCTGGGGAAAGGAACGGGTTTAGGGGAATGGAGAGAGAGAGAGACAGGGGGAGAGAGAAAGACAGATGGCAGGGGTTTGCCGACCCCGGAGCACGCCGCCAGTTGATCCTTCACAGTTGGATGGCCAGATCCAGCGACGCCGGCCGGTGGCACTGGACCCACTGGGCACTCCTCTTCGGCAACCTGGAGACGAACTGTTCCAGCACCACCTGGTCGATGATGGCCTCGGCGTTGCTTCCTCCGGCCAACAGCCATTTGCGGCAGGAGTCCCGGAGCTGCTGCGCCAAGACAAAGGGTCGGCCTGCTTCCGCCAGTTCCAGCGAACGGAAGCGTTGACGATGTTGCTCAGGGTTGAGGCCGACCTTTTGGAGAATGGCTCGTTTCAAGTCGGCGTATACCAGGAGGTTCTGGACGGGCAGTTGTTGAGCAGCCTTCTGGGCTTCCCCCGACAGCAGCGGAATGAGCCGAACCGGCCAGCTGGTTGCTGGCCACTCACATGCCTCGGCCGTTTTCTCGAACAGGTCCAAGAAGGCCTCGGGATCGTCGGAGGTTCCCATCTTCGTCAGAGACATGTGAGCGGCTGGGTTGGGGCTGGGGAAAGCCCGCTCCGTCCGAACCTCCCGGTCCAGCAAGCTCTGGAACAGCTCGCGGTCCGCCTGCTGGGCTTGCATCAGGGCTTGGAACCGACCTTCCTGATCCGCCCGCAAGTCCAGCAGGGCTTGGTGGTTCTCTTGATGCAGTCCCGCGAGCGAGGTAATGATGTCCGCAAATGGCGTCCCCGATGTTGCTGACGGAGTTTGCATCTTGGCGGCGGCGTTCTCCTTCCTTCCCGGGTTTCGGCACCAGTGTAATACAAGCCCTTGTCGTGTGGGTGTGAAGGAAGGAGACCGGGGTCAGCTGGCTGAGACTCGTGGGTATTTTATTAAATAACTTAAAGCTTTGGCGCCACATGCGCACGTCGAACATAAATCTTATTCACAGTTTCACAATACTCGTTCCAGTTTGTCACGGAGACCTCTTCCCACTTCCCACGAGTGCTCAGCCCTTCTCTCTCCTCGATCGCTGGTTCCCGTCTGCTTTATACGGTCTCCCCACGCCAATTACTGCAACGAGACACAGGTGTCAGTCATTTTACACTTGACCTACTTACCGCCGCTCGTCTCTCCACTCTCTCTCTCGTCGCAGACCTCGCTGAACCACGCCTCCCCGCCACAATAGCCAAAGCTCGGTTTACACCGATTGAAATTTCTAGACACGAGGGGACCAAATACAGGCTAGGGGAACTAATGTTAATGTTAAACCTCAGAAAGTGAAAATTTCATGTCAGGGGACCTTTAAAAAATTACTTTTCTAAAAAAAAATTATAGGTACAGTGCTTATCAGAAAGCTTTTAATGATCATGTTTTGTCACTATGAGCTCAATGAATTGTAAAAACAGGCCTGTAACACTTCCATAAATCATGATGTAAAGAAAACAAAATATGAGACTTAAAATAAAATAAATTTATAAGACTGATATAAGCACTAAACATCAAGACTGGAGTGTTGGAAATACAAATACCCCAGGCAATACAGTAAAAGCATATTGATGTGTTTATTTTAAAGAATGGAGCCTAAATTTAGAAAAGAATCCTGATGGGAGTCTGAACAGGTGTCTCTTTGGTCACTCTAAGGATGAAGGAGGAGAACAAAAACAGACCATGGTCTCGGGTTCTGATAAGGTTTAGAGACTGTGAGGTGAGCTGTACTGCGCCAAGGTAAAGACCCGAGCAATAAAATGCACAATCTTGGGCAACATGAGATACAGTTTGGTGTCTTCAAAGGTCAGACCTTCAATTGGGTTGCCGAAAATGCCCTGTGTTAGGCTGGATAACCGTTGACAAGCATGAGGAGGGAATCATCTGAAGACTCAAAAAATCACCACGCTAATAAAGCAGCCTTTGTTTGCGGAGTACATGGGACTTTTCTCAGAGAGTCATGAGGCCATTCGTATTAAGACGATCCGCGTATTTGGATGATCTTCAAAGAGATCTCCGCCGACTTTGCTACCTTCACTACTTTGGCCACCACTTCTTTTTCTGGGTGCCAAGAACGCTATGGAGAGCCAAGTTAACATGTCCACATCTAGACCGTGTAAAGGAGGAGTAAACATCAGCAGGACTGCACCAGAAAACCAGACAGATAGTTGATGTTAAAACATCTTGCTTCATGGCTTCTGAATATCCGTCATGTAGGAGATGCAAGAGGAAGGTGATCGGCTGGAGCTTTGACATCGTATCACAGCTTGACTTTCGTCCTGGGCTTCAGTTTCCCTGCATCCATGTGCCATGACAGATTCCTCCATAGAGCTCTCGTAAAGTGGTCACCCCAGGTTATGTGATGCCTGTTTCTTTCAGACGCCCACCTGCTATGCTCCCTGTACCCAAACTATTAGCGAAAAAATAATGAATTTCCCTTTTATTATATACACTTACCTTGCTTTCGATGGCATCAACAAATGCGCCGGTCATAAAAGGATTGAGTATTTATAGAGAGAAAACATATTATACCAGTAGTGCGACAGGCGACAAACTTAGCTAACCTGTTTGCTGTCAGTCGCTCTTCTGTTTGCCGCTGTGTGCGTGACTTTTCATCAAAACACCGACCAGGACAAACTATCTGAGATGGCAGATTACTTTGAAGAGAGGTTTGGAAATCCACAGTGCGTGATTGCAATTGATGGTTCTTACATGCTATATTGAAACCTCCACCAATGGGATGTTCTGGGACCTGATTATTGGACAGTCAGGAAGGGAACACAACAATAGTGTACTCAGAAAGTCACTCCTTTGGGCTTGAGCCACATACAGTAATGCTTTTCCTGGCAGAGTAAAAACCATACATGGAACTGATGTTGGCTACTTCATTCTTGGTGATTCTGGTTACCCATTGCAGAAATGTTTGTTGAAACCATATCCTGACACTGGCAGGCTTACAGAGGGCCAAGAAATAATTAACTTGAGAACAAGTCGAGGCTGTTGTGTGGTTGAACATGCATTTGGGAGGTGGAAGAAGGTGGAAGAATCTCAGTAAGAGAAATGACTGCAATGCACATGCTGATTCTGCTGAACGTCCACTTGGTGATGAGCATTCAGATGCAAGAAGTGCTCTGCAACAGTTCATGTAGCAGAAATAATTGTAAGGTGTTGTTATATTGTGTTTGCTACAAATAAAATATTTGAAATTAAGGTTTGGTGTTATCCTGTTTTGTGACTTACAATTATTCTAGCCTATTGGTATTATATCAGACAATATCGGATCAATAACCTATAGTTGTTTAACCATACAGAGTAAAAACCACAAAAAAAGTGTTAAACATATAACATATTCACAAAATAAAAAGATTTTATTTCAATCATCTGACCAATTTATACTGTAACTGTAATTAAATTTCATTAATAAGAAGTGCAAAACAATACTGCATGTTATGATAACATTTGATCATCGCAGCAATGGCATCACACACAAAGACACAAACACACTTCATTTAAACCGATCTGGATCTTACGTGTGTTCAAGCATCTTCGACCCCTTCTGAAAGGGTATTCTCCAACTGCTGGAGATACAATAAGCTAGGAAAGGTCCCGAATTCTCCCAGAGAAAGCATTTTCTTTCAGCATTGTCCGATTTTTGCAATTTTAGCATTCATATTACAAATTGCAATAATACATGCTGAATGTGTTAACATAACCTGTCTATTAAACTCATTTGACAAATATAAGTAGTAAACATTAATTAATTTTTTTCTTTTAGTATAATAATTTTAATGGAACCATAATCGTTAGGCAGAACCAGATCTGGAAAATGTATTATAATTCCCAAACCTATGGGCCAAGGCTACTTAAGATCATGAATGAAAATTAATGTGTAACCCTAATCTGGCATCGAAGGAACATGAGTGAATCCCATGATTGTCAATTAGAGGTGATAATTCCTGCATTACTAGGACAGTTGTAACAATGTGGGGAACTATCTTATCCGATTAATTGTTTCCCTACCAGTGTTTTTTATAAAAAGTTGCCATCCACCACCAGCATTTTTTATGATTTTCACAATAATTTCATGGCCTCCAGAATGTTTTGTTGTATGAATATCTGCACAAACAATATGTCAAAATAAAGAACAGACCCTCTGCTTAAAAAAACAACAACTTTAGTCTAGCTTCATGCATTTCTATTTTATTAACACTGTGTGTAGGTTTAACAAAACTAAAAGTTGATAAAATCTCAATTTTTAATCAAAGATTAAGATTCAGAATGACAATCAAGACATAGATTGTGTAGATCGCATCCATCTGTGTAACATTAAAGGCACACTATGCAGGATTTCCGTTTTTGTCAAACAGCGACCCCTAGAGTCGCTGTGGAGTACTTGTATTTAAGGTTACTGTCGTAAATACCACTCACGCAGAGCGTCTCTGCACTCACGGCCTGATACCTAGACTAGACTATGAAGATGTCCATTGACCAGGTAATGTTTCACGATTTCATACAAATATTAGGCTACTACATAATTGTATATATTGTGCTATCGAAGATGAACTACTGATGATGGTAATAGGATAATAATAAGTTTGCCAAGCATTAGCCTACTTTATAGTAATAACGTTAAAGTAGCCTACCTCGTTTGATGGCTTATAACGTTTTTTACATGGTTGCAGCTAAATAAATAAGTAAATAGTATAGGCCTACTATATAATTTCATTTGTGTTTTTTTTTTGTGTGTTATGTAAACATTACAAAATGCCAGATGACATCAATAAAGTTAGATGTACGTCGCATCATTTCATAACATTGGCCGTTATGATGTCGTTAGACATGATTATTGCAATTTATCACAACAGTTTGCAAATAGTGCTCGTTTACATTATTTACAACGTGTAGGCTTATTTATGTCCTGATAATTATGTGAGATATTGACAACTGTTCTCACGATAATCGCAGGAATGAACATCAACAGTGAAAGCCTGACCGAGTGAGACTCTTGTCCGGTTCCTCACACGGTCAGATCCCCTTTTCCTTTTCCTAGTCTCTTCCGACCGCGTTTTCTTTGCTTTTTCCATCGTCGAGTATCACGTCTAAAAAGCACGCAAGTGTCTTCGTGCTTCATGTTGTTGTTGATGTATGTGACGTCGTCGCCGTAAAGCATGTCGTGATTCTCGCGAGATTTGTCGGGGGCGCTCCTCTCAAACTTGCATTGCTGGTTTTTCCAGCAGCATCAAAAGCCAAAGGCATCAAAAGGCTGCATTAAAGCAATAAAGCCAACAATATTTATTGTTCAATTAACAATTAACCAACAGCAATTATTATTGCATTTGTAGCCAATACAAACATATTTATAGAAAATAGCTGACAATGAATAGACAGGAGTCCAATAATAGCAAAACGAATCACTTATTCTAAAGAGAATATCAAGTAGCCTATAAGTTAGACGAATCCGACATATACTGAGGGCTGCGTTAACAGTAGGCTAAAACGTCCGTCTTTTAACGAATTTAAAAAACACGGATGGATCAAACAAAATGGTTTCTGACATTTTGTCAGAAAAAAAACACAGCCAAGAACAAAATAGCGCTCGTGTTGTTTGAAGACGTGAGAGTGCGCGCGCGGCCGAGGCTCTCTCTCTCTCTCTCTCTCTCTCTCTCTCTCTCTCTCTCTGCTCGTTTGCACCCTGTCAAGCGCAGCAGTCAATCTATTCTACATCACTCTCCGATCAAAAAAGGCTTTGGCGGGACACAAATTTGCTTTAGCGCCCGCCAAAAAACGGACGATCTGACTGGTTTTAGAACATTAAAAATTATTTGAAGTTTTACGGTAGTTTTTTTCCCCTTATTAAAACCGATTATGTCTATCAGTGGTTGTATATCAATCAGGGACACATTTGTGTGCATTTTATTTAGTGATTTCACCGGAGCGAATAGAGAGTCTCAGAAACGGATTAAAGCGCGCGTGATGACGAAGATGAAGACTGTCTTTTCAGTTCTTTTTGCGGCTGTGATTAATAGTATTTTTAATTACATTCCGTGTGAAGACT
This sequence comes from Siphateles boraxobius, assembly GCF_051911475.1. Lineage (NCBI taxonomy): Eukaryota > Metazoa > Chordata > Actinopteri > Cypriniformes > Leuciscidae > Siphateles > Siphateles boraxobius. The sequence goes on from NW_027509188.1 coordinate 6,118,483, forward strand.
GTTACTCGGTGTGCGCGAGTCACGAGAGAACACTGCATCTGCACCTTTTTTTACAGTCTATGATCTGCACCACTGATCGCAGAGTCAACGACCACTTTGATCACTTGATTTCAAAAACAACACATTTCAGCGTGCTAGATCACCTCTTATTTAACAAACGAACGAAATGAATGCCCTGCAAGTTAACTGGAGATGTTAACTGGAGATCCGTGCCGCGAGATGTTTCAAAAGTGGTGGGGACAATAACGACCCTAGCAAAAAGTGATGGGGACATGTCCCACCCGTAAATTACGGCCCTGCCTTGAGAGCTTCGCCGGTGTATGGAGAGGGATTGTGGACGAGGTAGATGTCAGCAAACGTAAAATTTGGCAAGTTTTTACTACACTTTAGTGGAGTCAGCAGTTAGTTTAACAGTAAATACGGATCTATACCTAAAGTATCTATTTTATTTAAATACCGTTGCTTTTCATCTGTAGTGAGGTGTGCTATTTTAGTGTGCGACATCTTTCCGGTAACCAGCGAAAGGTTACGCAATTTAACGCAATTCTAAAGATGGCGGCCACAACAAACAGTCACGAGACTGAAACCCATGAATATTTATAGGACGGAGCCTCGCACGGGGATTGGCCAAAAGTACACCAGCTCATTACACGTTAACTCATACTGCTACACTATGATCAGATGCTTTATTTAAAAATGTTTGTTATGTTTGCTAAAACAGCAAACATTTTTAATAAAGCATCTGATCATACTAATGTGGATATGTTAGCTCGAGCTCTGCAATTCGGCACTCTGGTAAAGTCAAGTCACGTTTATTTATAGTTATAGCCCTTTGCACAAAAGATTGCTTAAAATCAAGCAGCTTTATAGTATTAAACATGAAAAACAATGTCAGTGTCTTGTTTAATCAGAAGTATTATTCTATAAAGCAGCTCTCCAGGGTGTTCATATTTTCACTTGCAGACATAATAAGACCAAGGTGACAGGAAATCCCAGTTGAGGTGAATTTATTGTGCAAATAGTGCAAATACCACAGCAAAAACAGAAAAAAATTATAAAAATTGGGGGAACGTAGCCACAACAACAGTAGTATAGTTTGGATTGCAAACTTTCTTAAACACAAGCTTCTATTTCTTTGCTTCCACTTCACACAACCAACCTGACCTTCTACTTACCAAGTACTAACTCTGGCAGCCATTTATAGTCTAGGCCACATCCCTGGAGTGTAAGTTTTACTTTCTTACATATGCACTTCTTATCACCTTATGCATATACAACAACATCTATCCATGATTAAATTACACAATAACACAATACAATAATATTGGGGGGCTTACATGCGCTTCATGAGGCACACACGCACATTTTGCACACACACACAAGGTCTCTCGCTCTCTCCCTCTCTGCCGTGCGCGCGCTACATGGTTTGGAGCTCTCGAGCTCTAGATTCCAGGAGATTTGAACTAATTTGCGGGCATCAGGGAGCCGCTATCAATATGCGGGAGACTCCCGGAACCTCCAGGAGACTTGGGATGTCTGCAATACCTTCAAACATTGCACAAGTCTGAGTATGCATGATATCAGTCTCAGTAAACAGACCGTGTTAATGCTGCGACAATATATGTGTGTGTTAGAAATGGTGTACATGCATACAGTCCATTCATGATCACGGGGTTACTCCGTGACACAGCCGTAGCAAACTTTTCCAGAAAATTAGTTCTGGCAAGCTGTTTTGAACTCCCAAAACAAACTCCACATGAACTGATGAATTGATTACAAAATCTGCCTGCTGAAAGCTTTGACTTATAGTATTATAAAATATAAATAAGAACATAACACAGCGGTCAGGGGATCTCTGGATAATCCGTAATTCGTTTGTAATTATAAAACGAAAATACCGTTTTTCTGTTTTTTGTTTCAAAACGAAAAACCAAATAACCGTTTTTGTTGTCAAAATCAAAAAACGAAAAACCAATTAAAAACGGATCGTTTTTCGTTTTTGTCGATCATTTTATCGTTATTCCTTTTTGAACAAAGAATGAAGAGAGTCTTTGAACTTCAGTCAATTTGTTTTTCGTTTATAAACCAAAAACGGAAGTCACGTGGTATATTCCTTTTTTGGAAGCGAAAGTAACTGGTAACACTTTCAAAATAAAAGTAGGCTAACTATAGTTAGCGAGGTGATTGTAGACTAAAACTGAACTAATATAACGTTTTTTAGTAAAACTAAAGTAGCACTGGGTGTGAAAAAAACACTTTAGTTAACTGAAATAAAAATGTAAACTAATAAAATAATAACTCTGGCTGTTAGGGAGAATTAAACATTTGTAAGACCATTGGTGACCTGCAACTTCAGATTAAGACAAGTGAACTCATTTTATATGTAGCTTAGGATAGCAGGTAGCCTATTTATTTAAGTTTCTATTATTTAATTCACATTTTAGTTTTGTAACATATTTATAGCCCTTCTTAATATGTGGAAGCTCAACCAGCATAGGTCACTCTACCCCCTTCTGTGCACCGACTCTTTCTGTGGGACAACAGGCAACAAGCGTTTGACCTTTTGACTTGTGTTTATATCAAGAGAAGAGAAGGCAAGCACTGCTACCAACAGAAGCTAATCGCTGAGTTTGAAGGGTGTGCAGAACTTCACCTGCCTTCCAGCTCCTCTTTCTATGGCACTATAGCTGCTAAACACTCTCAGCTTCCACCATCTACTGTTACCCCTTCTGTGTCAAAACAAAACTCTTCCAAAACAAATCTATAAAGTTGTATACTTTTTCTTTTTCTTTTGCATTTTTCTCCAGTGTAATATAGCCTACTTATTATGTTAGTTAAGTAGATGAAATATTTGTTATGCAGCTTAAGGGTTCTGGTTAGTTATGTAGACCTATTGTGTGTGAAACCTAGCATTACTCAGTCAAAAATGGTCTCTAGCTCTGGGACTTTCAGATCTTTTAGTGCTTTTTTGGGGTTTAATTCTGTTTGATGAACCACCAGGGAAAGGCAGTGCTCTGTACTCTTGGTACTTGTGTAAAGTAAAATAAAAGTGTAGTTAAATCATTTAGTTTTTCTCCCTGGTACTCATCTCAGGACCTTCCAGATTTGACCCAATACCTGGAGGATGTGAGCCTGTGCACTGTGTGTAGGGTTTAAGGACTGATGATAGTATTAAGACTGGCCCCAGTAACATACCATCACTCTCTCTTCAAATAAATGCTGGACTGGCAGGACAAAGCAGCACACCACTCCTTCTTCCGGCACCATAAAAGGGCCTTGTTGTCACTTTCAGATATTTACATCATGGTTTATGGTAAGCCACATCTTTGAATTGTGGCACTACTTTTGTGGAATTGGATATTGCAATAAGTGTGTACTAAGACTAATTGTGACTTTGGTGCTACAAGTGCGGCACCCAGTGTCACTAGTAATGCTTCTGTTGGAAATAGTGGGACACAAGTGCCACTAAATGGAGTGCAATGGAAACTGTTAAAAGGAGTGACCAGGGCACAAATTAGTGGTTGATTTTCCTTTATCACCAGCCCAACAAACAATACTACTATTATGTTTATGGTTAAAATTGAACATTCACCCAAACTAATTTCGTTTTTTTTAGTTGTCACAGGTAGAACTATTCTGTATGCTTTTCATTAAGTTATTTATTTAAAAGTATTGTTGTTATTCTAGTTCTCATGGCTGTGCTGTGTTTATTTAATTTGCTTGACTGTTTCTTCTTTTGACTCTCCCTCAGTTGTTTTCGTTAGTTGTTTATTGCTGTTATTTGGCTGGTTGTCTAGGTTTCACACACAAGTAGGTCTACATAACTAATGAGAACTACAAGCTGCATAACACATATTTAATCTACTTAACTAACATAATAAGTAGGCTATATTACACTGGAGAAAAATGCAAAAGAAAAAGAAAAAGTATACAACTTTATAGATTTGTTTTGGAAGAGTTTTGTTTTGACACAGTAACAGTAGATGGTGGAAGCTGAGAGTGTTTAGCAGCTATAGTGCCATAGAAAGAGGAGCTGGAAGGCAGGTGAAGTAAACACAAGTCAAAACACAAGTCATAAACACAGGTCAAAAGGTCAAACGCTTGTTGCCTGTTGTCCCACAGAAAGAGTCGGTGCACAGAAGGGGGTAGAGTGACCTCTGCTGGTTGAGCTTCCACATAGCAAGAAGGGCTATACATATGTTACAAAACTAAAATGTGAATTAAAGAATAGAAACTTAAATAAATATAAAATGAGTTCACTTGTCTTAATCTGAAGTTGCAGGTCACCAATGGTCTTACAAATGTTTAATTCTCCCTAACAGCCAGAGTTATTATTTTATTAGATTACATTTTTATTTCAGTTAACTAAAGTGTTTTTTTCACACCCAGTGCTACTTTAGTTTTACTAAAAAACGTTATATTAGTTCAGTTTTAGTCTACAATCACCTCGCTAACTATAGTTAGCCTACTTTTATTTTGAAAGTGTTACCAGTTACTTTCGCTTCCAAAAAAGGAATATACCACGTGACTTCCGTTTTTGGTTTATAAACGAAAAACAAATTGACTGAAGTTCAAAGACTCTCTTCATTCTTTGTTCAAAAAGGAATAACGATAAAATGATCGCCAAAAACGAAAAACGGTCCGTTTTTAATTGGTTTTTCGTTTTTTGATTTTGACAACAAAAACGGTTATTTGGTTTTTCGTTTCGAAACAAAAAACAGAAAAACGGTATTTTCGTTTTATAATTACAAACGAATTACGGATTATCCAGAGATCCCCTGACCCACAGCGAAGTCTTCTGAACAAACTGAAAGTAATTTAAAATGCCTATAATTTAGGCCAGTGTCACCAACAGTTGCAAGGAACACACAATGAAGATGAAGATCAGGTATAACGTCTTTAATAATCCACTGAGAAGGCAATACAAACAAGATGAGCAAAAGAAAATGTGACCAGACCATGGGTGAGACAAAAACAGCCCCTCAAATAGCAAGGCAAACGTGGGTTATGAAACACCACAATTCATACCACTTATTACACAGCATTTCGCCACATAAATAATTATGGTAATAAGAAATACTGATTTCAGATTAAACGGTTTTAAAATCGTACCCGTTTGTTTCTTATAATCTGACAGTGTAAAAAACAATAGTCACAAAATGGCAGCAGCTGCGTTTGTATGAAACGAGATAGCGTTTATTATTTAATTATGTTATTTATGGATGGCATAGTTAAATAACTGTACACAACATGTTGATTTGACTAAGTTTTAATATTTTATTAGCTTACCAAATGCAAAATTTCCACAAAGAACAAACGTTTCTAGCAAGCGTATAGCACTGCTGACCCGGATGAGCCTGTGTTTCTGTTTTCTGCGATTGTTATCTGGGAATAAAATACTGCTGGATGGCGTGATTGACCAATCAGAATCAAGTATTCGACAGTGCCATGTAATAATAATAAGGTTAAAGGTGTTAAAATCAAGGTACACACAGCAAAACAACTGCTCACATTATGGTACCATAAAAACAAGTTATTGTAAACTAGTTCATGGGAAACCCAAAATCTAGGGCATTCTTGTACATGAAAAGTTGTAAATCAGGTTAATAATTACATTTAATGTTTTTATATGTGTCATTCAAATTATATTTATATATTATAGTAACAACAAGGAAAGAATGAAATTGATTTTGTCCTCAAACTACCTTTTTGTATTTATTCATCCATACATTTATTCAGTTCTACTTCTGTTAATATAGGATGTTGTTGCATGTGGGGGGAAAAACATTTAAAGGAATTTTGGGGATTCAACAATTTAAACTCCATCATCAACCTGGTAAATGTTGTAAGATATGCACATGGATACCAGAGAGTCATGTGAACATCTACAGTATATCAGAGGTCAGAAATATATCAGAGGTCGGGATAATCACTGGCACGTGATAAAAGCTAATGTATTTAATTTAAATAAAGTCACTCAAACTTGCATATGGACGTACATTTTGAGGTAATGCTATAAATACTATTAAAGTATGAGATTTTAACCATTCATGACAATCCATTCGAACGACCGGAGGTGTGTGCTTCTGTGAATATCCCTCCGCTGATCTTATAAGAAGGAAAAAAAAATATTGGTTATTAATAAAATAAAAAAATACTCCTCATCACGTGGCTGAGGAGGGAAGGTGGCAAAATGTTCTGCGACATCTGTAGAAAAGCTAACATGAGTAACGGATTTGTCCAAAGCTGCACGACGATGCTGAAATCAGCTTTAAATTATCACAAAAGTAGCCATAGCCACATCGAAGCTTCACGGGTGGTCAACCAGAGCTTGGCAATGGTCAAACATGTCGAACAATCACAGGCTGCCTGTAAGGAGACATTACAAAAACAGTTCCAAGGTTGTGTTGCATTATGGCAAATACAAACACCCCGAGCCACCTTTATCCTAACCTAATACACCTCTTACAGTCTGCTGGATGTCCAAACCTGAACAGTGCACACACGTACACCCATCACGAGACTGTCAGTCAGATGGAGGAGGCTATAGCAATGACCATAAATAGTGCTGTGGATGATCGTATCAACAGCAGATACTTCCGGATAATAGTTGATGAAACGACTAATATCACAGTTGAAAAAATGCTGATCACATACTTGACAATTCAGCAGAGAGAGGGAGCCTGAATCTGTGTTCATTGGAAATCATGCAATACCCTCTGGCACATACATAACAGACACAAAAAAAAAGATGTGGCCGTGGTGTAGCTATGGATCGGGTAGTTGGACTGGGAAGTGATGGAGCGAATGCGATGGTGGGTCGAAAGGCCGGAGTTGTGCAACATCTTCATCAGAATGACTGTCTCTACCTCATAAATATCCACTGTGGTGCGCACAGAACGGCACCGGCTGCCCGTGATGCCTCCAATGCTACGCGTGAAATAAGTGCATATGTCACCACTGTTAATAACATACTAGGGGTTGCATGACTACTGATTTCTGCTAGTCGATTTCTTATCAAAACAATACTCGAGTAACTCGACTACTCGTGGTTCATGCTACTGTAAATGAAAAGACATGAAATAGTTCTTATCAATAAATGTTTATTAATTCATAGCCTAATGCAACAATTACATAAGTAAACTCTCAGAACATTATAATTATGACATTACATATTTTAATTTTCATGTAACAGAGTATGCCTTTCATTACAGACGCAATGTCCGCTTTTAGGGGCAGTTCACTTATCGCTTCTTTTGCACGCTCAAGTTATTTGAAATGTAACGTTAGGCGTGCGGCAAGCTCGATCATAATGAAAGAAACGCGGTCGCAACGCGCATGTGGTGCGGCGCGCTCGTTTTTCCAGGCGTGCCTATGCCTCGGCGAGATGAAAACATCTCAACTTTTCACAATGCCGCAAGCGCACCGCAGGTCATGAGACAAAAACCAAATGATAAGCTTGCATTTCCGTAACAACATTGAAAGCTCGGCCGAACAGCTGATCATAGCTGTTCACTGCGGGGGTTTATTTCTCATCTCCATAAATATATCTAGTAGTAAAGCTAATGCAAGGGCTAGAAATCATTAATCCTTTGCTGATACTTCCTCGTCATCATGGAGAGAGCGCAGTTCATGGTTGCATAGCAACGACAGACGTCATGGGAGCGCGAGCACTTGTGGAAAGAAGGAGAGCGTTTTAGGCGCGATATGTGAACGGCCTCTTACAGACTTGGCAAATTACCATATTTTTGTCATCCTTGATGAAATACTTCCACATATCTGATGTCTGGTGTCTGTTGGTGACGTTCGCCATTTTGAATTGGTTAATGGGCGCTCGAGTAGTCGATTGTTTCCAACAGTCGATCTCTCGACTACTCGACTAGTCTGTGCAAGCCCTATAACATACACATACTACAAAAATCCCCCCATTCGAACAAACCGATTAAACAAACTCCTAAACAAAATGGAGGAATGTGACATGTTGAGCCTAAAACAACCATTGGCTACATGCTGGCTGTCATTGGAGAGGGCAGTTAAGGGCATGCGTGCCAACTGGGTTTCTCTGGTATTGGAGTTGAAGAAGGAGAAAAATGCGAATAGAAACTGTCCGGAATCTAAGGGTATTAGGAAGCGTATCCAAACATACACATTCCCTGCCCTAACTCACCTGTTGTCTGATGTCTTGGCCGTGGTGAACCGCATGAATCTCACATTCAAAAAAGATGATGTTAACATCTCACACATCCAACCTGTTGTGAACATGACCTTTGCTAGCCTAGAGGATTTGATGAATGGGCCAGGCGAGGCGGAGACAGAATTCAACAAGGCATTACACGACGGCAAGTTCTGTGGCTTTACGCTGACACAGGCAAAAGCACAGAACTTTTCAATTTTCTGCACAGAGTACATCGCCCGAGCTCAACAAATCTATCAGAAAAAGATTCCCTTTGGAGCATGTGGGTCTCATCGCTGACCTCGACACTGTACTCAATGCATCTTGCTATCCGGGCACTAACAGCGCATTGAGGAGCTATGTTCTGGATGCTTTTGAGCGCGTCTGTGACCACTACGGGACGCCACTGGTGCAGAAGGAGCTCATGCTGCCGGATTTCCTCCAGGTGAAGTGAGTGCTTGCAGGATCGGGAAATCCCACATTCCTGCAAATGTCTGATCACGTCCCTGAGAGAAATGTTTCCCGACTACGAAACTTTGGCTGAAGTGGCGCTAGTAATTCCGGTCTCCAGTGTGGCAGCAGAGCAATGTTTCAGCCTCCAGAACAAAATTAAGACTGTCACAAAAAGTCGTCTTTCCGAGCCAAAGATGCTAAATTTAATGACAGTTGCCTCTACATCAGTCTCTTTTGATGCGTTTCATTACGCACAGGTGAGCACCCAGTTTAAGTCAATGCGGACCAGGAGGAAGATTTGAGTTTAAGCATCAATTGAATTTAGTTCAGTTAAAAAAAAAATTGCGCTGTGTTTTTATTGTAGTTGGAATTATATAATATGTTGCGTAATTTTATATCTGCCTGTTCAGGCACAAAAGGTTGTGTTTTAATCTTCTCCGCTGTCAGTGCAGAAAACATTCAACTGCATCGTGTTGACATGAAATTTCACGCAGTTTTTGTTCATCTGTTCATAAATAAATAAATGAATAATCAAGCCTCGTCCTGTAAATTCATGATTAAAATGTGAACGAAAACAAAAGCTATTAGAAGTCTTTTTGAAATATGAAAATTAAAATGACAGGTAATGATAGATTATGATAAAATTTTTCTGTCCGTCAAAATGATGGACAATGAGAAAGTCTAACGCAACCTCTGAGATATATATACATATATACTGTATCTATAAAAGGATGCGTCAAAGTTATTTTCTGTTGAGATAGTGCCACAAATGTTGTAAATAGAGATAAACATCTACTGAACCCGGAACATCCCTTTGATTATGATTAACAATTAACTTGAACTACTTATTTATCTGGAGCAATATAAATAAAGTACAAAAGGCAGTAAATCAGGACACTATAAAATGATCATGAGAGACTGTGAGGATGAAGAGCCAAAGCTGGAAACAAACATCAGTGAAGAATGAAGGGTTTAGTGTGTTTACTGCTGCTGTTGGAAACCTTTGTGTGTGTCGTACAGCATCAGGTAGATGGAGGACTCAATGAGAATGAGATCAGTCAACAGCTCAGATCTGAGGACGGAGGACAGAATACACCTCAAACAGACACTTTGAGATATGAAGCTTCAACTGACAGCCAACAAAACTACCATCTGTTCTTCACTGACATCCATGCAGCGCTGAGAGAACTGACCGCCACAGTTACAGAGCAGAAAACCATCAACAGAGAACTGACCGCCACAGTTACAGAGCAGAAAACACACATCAGAGAACTGACCGCCACAGTTACAGAGCAGAAAACAAACATCAGAGCTTTAGAGATGCAACTGAGGGAACAAAAGACGTTTATCCTGGAAGAGATGAAAAAGAAAAATGATGGTACCTCAACAAAACATTCTCTCTTTTATCAATGATCCACAAAGTAAAACATCAATGAAATACATTGTATAGTGTAAGCGTTAGCATAAAGTTGTGTATTCTGTGTAAATGTCATTTAACAGAATCTTAATTCTTTCACAGAAATATCAAATCTTACTCTGAGTCAAGTGGAGGAGTTGAGAAAGGACAATAGAGGTGAAAGTGTGCTTGAATGATATTCAGTGTATACATTCTCAGTGTAATACAGTAATATCACAATTGTAATCACAATATTGCTTATGTTTTTCAATAACAGACAGAGAAATAGCTTTTTCAGCTTCAATGATGCAATCTGGCCGTGGAGATATTGGTCCTTTTACCTCTGAAATCACACTAACCTACAGGAACGTCTTCACAAACATAGGGAACGCCTACAACCCAATCACAGGTAATTATCAATGAAATGAGTCATAAAACTCAGTTTATAGTAATGAAAACCCTTCTGCTCCATGCAGACCTCTCTGCAGTTGTGTAATGTGTATAAGAGAATTAGGGGCCGTTTACACGACACCAGTTTCAACAAAAAACTGAAAACTTTGTATGCGTTTTGGCAGCCTGAAAACGCAAACGTAAAAAAAAAGGGGGCTTCAAAGTGCACGTTTTTTGAAACAATACCGTTACCATGTTCGAGTAAACTACAAAAACGTGAATTTGTGAAAACGGTGATGTCATGTGCATGCGTATTACATGATCAATCTATATTATATAGTATATATATAGTATATAGTATATATTACTATATCCGTAGTGTTTCTTTACAAAGTGACATCGCCAACTACTGGCCTGGCAGCAGAATACAGCGTTTTAAAGCTTTTCCACGGATCTGTGTGAACGGAGATCGTTTTGACAACGTTGTTGTTGGTATTCGAAAAACGCAAAGAAAAAAACTTGTTTGTTTTTAGGACATTGTTGTCGTGTAAACGTAGCCAGAAATCATCTCTCATCTTTCTAAACTATCACACAGTGTGTTTGGTAATTAAGCAATACAGGAAACATCTGATTCTGTATCTCTTGTTATTTGATTTAGGTATTTTCACAGCCCCACTGAAAGGAGCGTACATGTTCAGAATCTCTGTATTGGGTTATGGCCCAACTCCATCAGTTGCATCCATTTATAATAATGGAAAGCTTGTGGTTATGGCATATGCTCGTCAGCCTCAGTGGGAGGTAAACTCCTCTAATGGAGTTGTGTTGATCCTGGAGGTTGGAGATGTTGTCTATGTGAGACTTGAGTCTAACAGCAGGATATATGATAGTTTGAATAACTACAACACTTTCAGTGGTTTCCTACTGTTTCCATTAAGAGAACAGGAGCTTTGCAGAATGTGATTCCAATAATACTGAACCTTCAGCGTATGATTTCAGATTAAAATCATGAAAAATCATTCACATATTAACCTGTATTAATGAGGACTAATGTGTGTGTTTGAAATTTGCAATAGATTACTGAATACAAGTCTGTATGAGACACTATACTCATAAGTCCTAGCTGTCTATACATGTAAGTTTGTAGAAAAAGTTTCAGCAATGAGACAGACAGGACCTATGAATATCACGTGAGACTCATGTGTTTTATTAAAATATCTATATCTAAAACACAAAATCACCACACAATAGCAGAGGATAGCACTCATTGGCTCATTCTGCTCTGTAAAATAATTATTTTCAAGGGTTTTGCATTTGAAATCATATTTAAACTTTATAAAATCATTAAAATAACATTACAAATGACTTTGTCAAAATTCACCTCTTCAGTTGTTAATTTTATGTATCATATTTTGCAATATCACATTATGATCACAATGACACCTGGAAATTATTTTAAAATGGGAGGCCTGAAATAAGCATTTATTTAACTATCGTTTATTTCAAATATCTATATCTACAACAAATTATGTGTGTGTGTGTGTGTGTGTGTGTAAGCATGTTTAATGGAGTTAACATGGAAAATGTGCCTTGCTTTAGTGGAGACAAACTGACACTTTTAAAACGGACACATTTTAATGAAAGCAAAGCTAATGAGTGATCCTCTGCTGCTTATAATAGTCTTATTAACTCACTAATGTGTTTCTATAATTCATATTTAGACATTATAAAATCACATTTACAATCATATTTTATGAAAATCCCTCACTTCATATGTATTGAAACATTCGTTTTGACAATTGTGCATTAGGAGTAGTGCGAAACCTGAAAATTGTGTTTTACAGAGGACACTTGCTGTAAACATTTTATTATCATATATTTCAAATATCTGTATCTAAAACAGAATGTGTGCATGTGTGTGTACGCATGCTTAGTCTATATTAAGTATTATTGTTAAAGCCTTTCATTCTTTAGTGAATGTGTTTTAGCATATTCTCCATCATGGATATTTGATGGTGTCAGTCCTACATTTCGGGTTGGCCTAGACATTAACAGTATAGTTGGTATGAAGGTCTTAAAACGCTTGAACCGTGTTAATTGCTGCTTGCAGTTATTATTCTTTTTATTTTAACCCCTTAGAGGCAAAGATAGCAGATGGCCCCAGATTATTATTGTTAAACATTCACTGCATTTTAAAACATCACACTTACTTGATCTGGACCATCTTGAGTATCATTAGAAAGATTAAAGACTCCAGCTTTGATATTTGACCTCTGTTTATGATAAAACTAGGTTGCAGTGACATTCATTTCTTAATTTATGTCAGGATTGTAAAATAATCATAGCCTGGAGGCCAGCCCGAACCCCGGCCACAAAATGTTTAGGCCGGGAAGTTCGGTCTGGACTCGATCCGTTCAGGAGCTATTATGCCCGAACAAAAAATAGTTAGGACCAATCAAATTGTCAGGGCGGGCTTTATACGATGATGGACAGATGAGCAACACTAACGTAACCATCCACGTCACCAAAGAGCGCTTGGGTTGAATTCGTTTACAACAAAGAATGGCTGCCGCTGGATAATTTAGATGTGTAGATTCAGCCATCGCATCTGTTATAGAAGATCTAGACAACACATTCATTTTAAAAGAGGAACAGAGAACCGGAATCAAGGCATTTGTGGATCGGAAAGATGTTTTTGCCGTCCTTCCTACGGGATTCGGTCTATCCAATTGGCATTGCAGAGGCATTTTTTTTCCTGGTTCGGATGAAACACGCCCCATAATCACAGCCCAATGGAGCAGTATCAGACTCACATTCTGACAAGAATCTGAGTATGACGACGTCAGGCTAAAATAATCAATCTGTAATGTATGATTTTTGAAATAGAATATCAACACTCATATGAATTCACTCACGTCTACTGTGGTTTATTTGTGTTCACATACATGCAGACAGTGTCCGTTAGGGCTCTTAGTTCAAAAGTGTGCATATTTGGAGAAATATTGATTTATTACCACGTTTGCTAAATATTTTGTCATATAGAATACCCTTATGTGATCTGAAGAGCTGAAAGAGCGTTCAGAGCGAGCTCTGAATCTCCTCTTCATAATTTGCATCAGTTTATGACTCATCGCACGTTCATTTGATCTCTACAGCTGTCAATCATTGTACTTGAGTCAACGTAACCATAATCCTGCCCTTCTGCATGACGCTGTCCTGTACATTTCATTGTGAATAACCAACCAAATAATCATTTCTACACTTGAAATAAAGCTAATAAACACACAAATAAAATAGTTTGTGTGATTTTCATATTTAGAGAGAAACACAGAAACTACAACTGACTTGGATTAAACAACTCCACAAACAGCATTACCAGCTTAACTTATTAATAACCAGACTGACTTTATTTCTGTCACACGTCTACAGAAGTTGTTATTGAGAATTAACTGAGGTTTATATGTTGATGTTGATATTATAAATTCAAGTGACCCTTGAATTTATAATATCAGTTTTTCTGTGGCTGCTGTAACTGTGTGTTTATAAAACACATGTTGTGGCACAAAAGCCAAAATAAAATATAATCAGGTGTTGATGGTTGTGTTTTGATGATAAAACTCACAATTTAGTGACTTGATTCACTGAACTTATCCAGAGCCTTATCTCTGTTTAAACAGGTGATCTATTATTAGTTTTGTATTATTAATTATAGAGGAAATGTGATGCTGTTAGAGGCATTGTTGTGACAATCAGATTTAAAAACCTCTGTTGTATTATGCTGACTCACACAGAGATCAAGAATCAGCATATGAATCTCAACGATAGTGACATTAAAAGTTTCATGTCGCAATGCATGCTGGGTACCAGCACAGGTACTCACCAGACTCCCAGCATGCATTGAAGCACAACTACTTTTATCACCATTGCTGAGATTTCTATGCTGATTCTTGATGTCTGTGTGAGTCTAAGTGACTCTTTCACTTGATCTTTTTCCCACAAAACTGCTGGCTCTTATGTTGTAGAATCACAGTTTTACTATAATGAATAAAACTGATAATACATCACCTGCTTCACAAAAGAAAGCTATTAGTTTGACATTACTTTTCAGCTGTTATTTTGGATATGGAGCAAACGACATGAATATTGTATGTGTGAGAAAAAAAACATGATTACAGAGGCATAAAGCTAGCCAACTAGGGGCCAATTTCTTTCAAAATTCTTAAAGAACTGTAGAGCCGTGAGTCGAACATGCCCATCGAGTTTCGTTCGGCTCAGCCTTGGGTAACCTTGTCTGATAGTTACTTAAATTTCATTGGCGGCCATGTTTTTTTAGATACGCCAATGTCCTCGTACAAAGACAGCGCATGCCAATTTTCCAGTCATTTGGGCCAATGGTTGGGTGGTTATATACATTTTTATAAGTTAACGGCCGTATGCATGCAGGTACAGGGCTACTCCTGTTGGCGTTTCATTACGTCTAAAATACTCCACATATAATACCTCAATTAGGATACAAACCCACCACGGTTTGAACATAGATTCATGATGTGGGTATTATATAAATGTTGTAAATTAACCACAAAAAAAGTCACTTAGTGTCCCATAAAAAGAGAATGCAACCGTTAAACAATGTTCACATGATGTTATATATTGGGTAATTATGACAGGTTTGCAAAAAAATTTTGTTTGTACACCGTAATTGTCACGGTGTGGGTTTTGTCTTGTCTGTCATGTGATTCCCTGTTTGTCATGTGATCCTGCCATGTGTCTTGTCCTTTTGTTATTTGTTTGCTTATTGTCCCCAGGTGTTCCTTGTCTTGTTGATTAGTCTCCCCAGGTGTCTCGAATTAGCCACGCCCCCTTGTTATCTTGTTTAGCTTGTTTGCCTGTCCATTTATACCTCTGTGTTTCAGTTGTGGTTTGTCGGTCGTTGTTGTTGCTTCAGTGTTCCTGTCCTGAGTTCCGTGTTCCTTTGTCTCACCTGTTATTTTATTAAATTAGCTGCGTTTGGATTCTCTCTCTGCTTCGTCCTTGCTGCATCATCACAGCATGTTTATTCATTTAGAGAAATACTTCTTTGTGTAGACATCAAGATAAGAACCCCTTCATTTCACAAAGCCATGTTCATATTATGGCCCAACAAAACTATATATGCGTTGCTGGACTTTTTACAGTCAAACAAAGGTCTTTGATAAGATCTTTACTAGTTTAACTCTCGCACTCCTCCCCAAACCAGATAAAATAAAATGTGAAATCATTTAATAGAAGCCACTCTTCATATTAAGTCAGCGATAACGTGTCACTGGATTGAAACCTAGTTTTCAAACTTGTCCATTATACAAGCAAAATGAGTAAGAGACATGCTGAAAAAGATGAACAAGATAAGTGCATTTTAATAATTCTATTTAGATTATTAACATTGATAACTTCATATGCTACATATGATATGATATATATATATATATATATATATATAGTGTAGCATAAATGTAGCATTGGTAAACTAATAAAATAAACTAATATCTAAAATTATCATGTAGCGGGTTGGGAAATACTGAATAAAGTGAGAATTAGATTGTTTTATTTTCTTCACTTTGCAATGTTAAAATGAAACAGAAACTAAACAGGCCATTATCTAAACAAACTACTAATATATTTTATTAGTAGACATAAGGAAAAATCCAAAGTCCAAATTCAGTCCAGTAGAGTGACCATAAACACGTATGCAACATACCATAAAATGTGTTTGAGTCAGTAATTAACATTTACAAAAATATTCAGATGAATAGATATCTGTGACTTGTAATTTAACAATTTTTTAAAACTGTTTAGTTGGTTACCATAAATATTATGTAAATTATGAGAACAATTTAAAGTTAATGGTGTCTTTTGAAATAGACCTTCATGTTAAAGTCATTGCAACAAGTTGAAGAATGGGGTATCCAGAGCAAAATAAAATCCCTGGTGACTGATGCTGCTTCAAATATGATAGCCACTGCCAACAACTTAAAGATTAGGCATGTTATATGCATTGCGCATGCCTTGAATTTGGTGGTCAAGAAGTCCCTTGATGCAACTCCTGGTCTGGAAGATGTCAGAACAAAAGCACGAAGGATGGTGACTTACTTTAAGACCAGTACCACAGCAAAAGAGAGGCTTAGAGAGAAACAGGAACAAATGGGACGTCCTGTGAAGAAGCTGATTCTGGAGGTTGACACACGCTGGAATAGTACCTATTTAATGCTTCAGCGTATATATGAAGAGAGAGAACCAGTGAGTGCGGCACTGGCTACACTGAGAACTGGTGTGGCTTCTCTGACATCAGAAGAATATCAGGCAATATCTGAGTGCATGAAAGTGCTAGCCCCATTCCAGGTGGCCACCGTTGAACTTTCTGAGGAGAAGAGAGTATCTGGCTCCAAGGTCGTTCCCATGATGAAAATGTTGCGATACACAATTAATGAAACCCACAAAAACATTACCAACGACACTGCAATCCAGCTGGGACAGAATCTGTCAAGAAGATTAGCAGATAAATTTTCAGCTCTTGAATCGACAAGTGTTTTGACATTAGCTACACTAT
Organism: Siphateles boraxobius; assembly: GCF_051911475.1. Taxonomy (NCBI): domain Eukaryota; kingdom Metazoa; phylum Chordata; class Actinopteri; order Cypriniformes; family Leuciscidae; genus Siphateles; species Siphateles boraxobius. The sequence continues at coordinate 6,135,475 of NW_027509188.1, forward strand.
TAGATCCACGATTTAAAACATTTGGGTTTCATAATCATATACAGGCCCAGACGGCAATTGGACGACTAACATCTGAATGCACAGGGTTAATCAAAGATACAGCTCATCAAACACCCAGCCACTCGGCACAGCCGAGCAGCACACAATCTTGAAACTACAGGTCAAGGTAAAGTATAAATCCTAGAAGGTTACTTAAAATTATTCATTGCTCATAACATGGTTGTGTTTATCATTTCCCTTGCAGATGAGGTGAATCTTTGGGAGCTGCTGGACAACGATGCAAGTAATGCAAGGAGGAACAAAAGTGCAACATCAGATGCAACCATAGAGGTCCAGCGCTACATGAGCGATCCCCCACTGCAGCGTTCTGCTGACCCTCTTGCCTACTGGTCCACCCACAAAGCAATATATCCTCATTTATACCAGCTTTCTAAACTGTTTTTGTGTACTCCTGCATCATCTGTTCCATGCGAGAGGATATTCTCAAAAGCTGGTGAAATTGTTTAAAAAAAAAAAGAAATCGCCTTTCACCAAAGACTGTGGAGAAAATAATATTTCTGAATAAAAACCATACCATTTAATGAACACTTTGTCTAAGCCTTCTGCATGATGTACCCAAAGCACACCCTCTGCCACATTTTTATTTATTATTATTATTAATTGGAGAACATATGAACATTATTACATAAAAACATGCATCAAAGACAGAAACTTGAAAAACCCTCTGCTACATTATATAAGTACAACCAGTTACACAAGCACATCCTTTTCAACATACAAAAATATCAGTCCCACCAGTTAACAAGTTATAGAGTTCTGCTTCCCACAGCTAAACAAGATAAAGCTTTCACACATGATACTGCCCTGCTAAAAAAACAGAAACCCTTACAGAAATTCTATTGGATTTAATGGTTTTCATGGGAATTTTATTGGTTGTACTGGGAATTATAGTGGTCTCTACTGATATGTGTTGGGTTATATTGGTGGGGGCATTAAATCCTAATGGAATATGTCCCAAACACACTACAAAAAAGAATTCTGTAGTGGTTTAAATGGTAAAAGCCAATGATTCCTATTGGTATTTTAATAGAAACCATTAGAATTTCTGTGATGGTTTCCAAATTTTTTTAAGCTGGTCTGATCTTCTGTCCTTGTCTAAAGAAATAATTACACACACACATCATGCTTAATGTTTTATTATCAAGATGAACACATGAAATTCATCAGTATCTGTAAAATTCACCTACATAAATGAGTTTCACAGCACTAACGCTGTTTCAGCTTTGATCGCCTCGGTAAACACGTAATGAACGGGGCATTAACATATACGTCTACTTGCATTTTATGGTTGTCAGCTTTGTTGCATTACATTTACTTCACCAGGAGATGGTGCTGCAATTTCTATCTGAATGAAGCTTAGAGCAATGAACCATTTTCGACACAATTGTATCAGAAAGCAATAATGCTTTGAAACACTTAATTTGGCCATCACTACATATAGGTAGGAAGACAGGCAGGAACACTCACAACAACACCAAAGCATTTACAAGAACCGACCAAGACAGACTGAACACAAGCAAACTAAATACAGGCACTGATGAACAAAAACCAGGTGACACAAATGAAGGTGATTAACAATACACAGGTGATGATGATGGACTAATGACGGTTGGCATGGAGATAGATGAGTGGCGGGAAAACAAAGGACGTGACTAAAACTGAAGACAGACAGAAGATCAAAACAGACACAAACGTGACAATACCAATGATATAGAAATGTTTATTATTAACTTTTACAAATGCACTTTGTATATTACTTTTTATGCATTGTTGTACACTGCACATACTCTTTGAATGAATATATAACTGAATTATTTGCATTTTATATGTACTTCAGTTCATCAATGCTTAAGCCAAATCAGTGCTTAAGCTTAATGCACAGTAAATAATATTTACATAAATAGTAAATAAGTTATAATTTATTTTACTTATGTCTATTCCCATTCTTCATGTTGTCAGCCATTGTTGGAAATAACTTTTTTAAAATGGAGAATGCATAAGTACAGTTAGTGCGTTTGAAAAAACAAACAAATATGTACCATAGACATATAAAGATTTCATATAATTGTGGCAGCTTGCGATCAGGAGTTTACTACAAGGCCAGTTATGGCACTAAACCGACTACGCCACCCCGGAAATTGGCCGGGGACCCACAGATAATTTGCAAAGACACACAGATTCGTAGTGGCTGAGTCAGGTATCAGACAAGGATAATCGCTTCACAGATTTTATTCTTCAATACATACAATAAAATGCAACTGGTATCTTTTAATATGCAAACAACAAAAGGAACGCATCAATCATAAAACACGTTACACAGACAGACAGACACACACACACACACACACACACACACTACCACTTCAGAACTGGGGGATTCATCTTGCCTGTCCAATAAACACAGCAACTACTCGTGCTCTCACCACACAACACCAAATCACCCGCTGTGAACACTGCAGACCGATAGCCGAACCACCACCACACACAGAGGACTCTGGCTAATACTGGAATCCCAATTCTGAGTAGAAGAGAAAACAGTATGAGATACAACCAAACAAATAGACATTCCACGTACTGGTCTGTCAAATAAACACTCATCACATGTTGCCAGAAGGAATCAGTTTGTCACAATATTCACTGGCTGACACTGGTGAACTCTTGTCAGCACAACACAATACTCAAAACACATTTACAAGCATATCCACAGTGGCATAATCTTCACAATGAAACACAGTAGTAGCGACAAAACTGGTAGCTTCTCGCCACTGTACTCAGGTCTGAATGTCAATTATATTAAAGACTAAATTTAGAAGCGTCACCAAAGGCTGTGAACGCACTATCGATCCGGTCGTCAAGGAGACCCTCGTTCGCTAAAAATGAGACAATCAAACAATTAGAATAAATATACAGTACAGATTGGCAACAAATGCGTCGTCACGGTCGTCAAGGAGACCCTCGTGCGCTGGAATGAGATCGTCAAACAGTTAGAATAAATATACAGTACAGATCGGCAACAAATGCGTCGTTATGGTTGTCAAAGAGACCCTCGTTCGCTGGAATGAGATCGTCCAACAGTTAGAATAAATATACAGTACAGATCGGCAACAAATGCGTCGTTATGGTTGTCAAAGAGACCCTCGTTCGCTGGAATGAGATCGTCCAACAGTTAGAGTGAAAGGTACAGATCGACGGTCGATGCCTCGTTCCAATAAAAGACAGAGGAATGGTCGAAGACAGCTTGCAGAGGAGAATTCAACTCAGTTCGGAAGCGCTCCAGTTCGAATGACTACCGGATGCAGGTAATCCTCACAGGACCATCAAATGGGTCGCATAAAGCCTAACAGCGCCCACAAAGCCTGCTGCAACACCTCCTGGCCCCCGTGTCACTGCGTATGGTAACTCGCCCCGCCCAGTGCACTTGATGGCGTGCCAATTATGGCCTCACATTAATAAATACTAGTTCGACGGGTCTAAAGTACTCCTCAGCCACACACTCCTGGACATAAACACGGCGCACAAGAAATGACGTCACTCCCACGACCCAGAAAGACGCGCTTAATGATGTCAACCTCATCTCCTTTTATGTCCCTTGAACGTGCCGTATCCGCCCCTAATCACTATAAGGATTGATCGCATCACCACAATCTACCCCCCCATTAGTCATCGTAGTCCCGACGATGAACACCTCTACTGATCCCAAGGTCTAAACCAGGTAACCACAGAATTAAACCCTAAGGTAGACATGGAATTTTGACTAGCTTCACTTCCTACAGCTCGTGGCAAGTGGTGCACGTTGGAGTGTTGCCCTGCCCCAACCCGTCCAGTTCGCCTTGTGGCCCTTCCAGATTCGTTAGGTGGTCCCAGAATGACGGATCCTGACTCTGGCTGTGAGCTTGCACCACCCCCACTTACTCCCACTATAGGCCTGCTGCCTGATTCTTCAAATACAGAGGTGGGACGGACCCTTGCCTCTGAAGGAGCTCTACTCACCGCTGCACCCCCTTGAATGACCGGTGGGGCCACTCCCACCACATAAGCCAAGTCCCCTTCCTCGGATTCATTCTCCATTTCCAGGGGTGCTGATAATTCTGCCCGATCCCCAAGAGACTCTGTAGGTATCGGATTACTTTGAATACGGGATTTTAGGGACATCCGGTGCACCTGACGGACCTTACTGAGGTCATGTACTGGGGCCACCGTGTACACTGACCCACCATCTCGTGGAGCCCGAACTACCTGGTATACCGTCGAGCTCCATAGGTCCTGGATCTTATGCCGTCCCAAGAATCCATGCTCTCGCAGATAGACCAATTGGCCCTCAGACAGCGGCTTCTCCCTTACCCGTTGATCATGCTTGGCCTTCCGATGTTGGGCTGCCACTTGCAGCCGGTCACGGGCACCCTCAAAGGCCACTTGGAGCCGGGCCTGATGCTCTTCCACCCAATGGTGCACTCCACCGGCCACTGGCTCCTGCACACGTCCAAGCAAAAAATCCACAGGGAGCCTAGCCTCCTGTCCAAACATTAAGTAATAAGGAGATTCTCCAGTGGCTTGGTGGGGAGTAGTGTTGTAACAAAACAACACCTGGGACAAACAGGAAGCCCAGTCCCTCTTTCTTCCGGTAGGCAGCGTCCGCAATAAATTATGTAATGTACGGTTGAACCGTTCGCACTGGCCGTTACCGGCTGGATGGTATGGGGTTGTGCGGGACTTACCCACCTGGTAAAGGCTACACAGCTGCTGAATGAGACGGGATTCAAAATTGCGGCCCTGATCGGAATGAATCCGCCCTGGGACCCCAAGCTTATAGAACCACTCTTCCACCAAGGCACGGGCCACAGTTTCCGCCCGCTGATCTCGAGTAGGGACTGCCACTGTAAACTTACTGAATACGTCCGTCATTACCAGGACGTTTTCTTGCCCCGAGTGAGAGGGCTCCAAGACCGTGAAATCAAGGGCCACTATCTCATTCGGGCGGGAGGCGAGTAGGTGTGCCATATAACTCCGAGCAACTGGTGCAGCCTCCTTAGCCTGCTGGCACCGCTCGCATTGCTGTACCCACTGGGCTACATCGGCCGACATCCCTGGCCAGTAGCACCGTTGTCGCACCAACTCCAGTGTGCGTTCAGTGCCTTGATGCCCATGGCACTGATGTAACTGGGTCAGTACCTCAGGCTGTAACACAGCAGGCAGCACAAGCTGCAGCACCTCGTCGCCGCCATCCGAACGACAAACCCTTCGATGTAACAGGCCCTCCTGTTCCTCCAAACGGTCCCACTGCCGAAGTAATACCAACACCAGCTTAGGCAGCAATCGTCGCTCATTGGGCCCAGGGCCTCGCCCTTGGCGCCAATACTTAAGAGCTGCACCAATAATGGGATCTTCCTCCTGCAGCACCACCAGTTCTGGCCCAGATCGACTTGGCATGGCCTGCACTGCTCTTACAGTGGTGGGTCCCATCGGATCCACAACAGGCACGCGCCTCAATAATTCAGGAACTACTGTTCCCAACTGACTACTCTCTTCCATGGGCTGTCCCCCAGAAGGCAAGCGCGATAATGCATCCGCATTCCGATTAGACCTACCTGACCGATACTGCACCTCAAAATCAAAGGCCGCTAGTTCGGCCGCCCACCGCTGTTCTGTGGCGCCCAATTTTGCAGTAGCCAGGTGACTGAGCGGATTATTGTCTGTGCGTACAATGCATCGATGTCCCAACAGGTATTCACGAAATTTTTCGGCCATGGCCCATTTTAAGGCCAAAAATTCGAGCCGCATGGAACTGTATGTGGCAGTATTACGCTCCGCTAGCCGAAGACCTCGGCTAGCGTAAGCCACTGGCCTCACCTTACCATCAACCTCTTGGGAGAGCACTGCACCTAATCCTACATGACTGGCATCGATCTCCAAGATAAATGGAAGCTTAAAGTCGGCATATGCAAGGACCAGTGCAGTAGTAAGCTTCTGCTTCAAGGTACGAAATGCTTGCTCACACTGTTCGGACCACAACGCTGCCAATTCCTGTCTCCGGCTGCTCACCTTCCCTCCACCTGCCTTGGTCACTAGCTGATGTAATGGAGCTGCTACCTGGGCAAATCCTTCTACAAACCGCCTATAGTAGCTAACAAAGCCAAGAAACGTCCGCAGCTCTGACACAGTTTTGGGACATGGCCACTGAGCCACAGCCTCGACCTTACCTGGGTCTGTCGCTACCCCCTGGGACGATATTACGTGTCCCAAGTACTGCACCTTTTCCCTAAAAAATGCACACTTTTCCAACTTGACCTTGAGGCCAGCGGCTCGTAAGCGACCCAGCACCATCCTCAATCTCTGCAGATGGTGTTGCACGGATGAGGAGTACACAATAATGTCGTCAAGATACAATAAGACAGACTGGTGTCGCTGGTCGCCAAAGAGCCGCTCCATCAAACGTTGGAAGGTGCCTGGAGCATTGCACAGGCCAAAGGGCATACGGTTCCATTCATATAGCCCGAAGGGGGTACAAAAAGCTGTTCTATGACGATCAGATTCAGCAACAGGGACTTGATTGTACCCGCTGGCCAGATCTAACGTGGTGAACCAGCGAGCCCCTGTTAAAGAATCTAATGTCTCTTCAATTCGAGGCAGCGGGAAGGAGTCCCTTCGAGTCTTTGCATTGAGCTGACGGTAGTCTACGCACATGCGTAGGCTACCGTCCTTCTTCTTGACTAAAACTAGTGGGGAAGCATATGGGCTGCAACTTTCTCGAATCACCTGCGTCTCTAAAAGCTGGCTAATATGAGTCTTAACTAACTCATACTCGGACGGAGGGATTCGTCTATAACGTTGTCGGACTGGAGTCTCATCCATTAAGGGAATTTCGTGAGACAAGAGGTCCGTGCAACCCAGGTCTCCCTCACCAGTGGAAAACACACTCTGGAATTCCTGAAGAAGAGCTCTTACCTGTACCTGCTCCTCGTCAGACAACCCTAGTAGTTCTACACTTTCAATGCGCTCTGCCCCTGATGCAACGATGCTATCGCAGGTTGCTATACAGTCGTTCACACCCGAAACCTCAGACAGCCCAACAGGTAGATCTACAAAATACACTTCCCGCAGCTTCCCAAGGATAGTTGTGGGATATAAAACAGCGTCGAGAACACCAACGTTAACGATGGGCACCAGAACCGTACCACCACGCACATACACTAGAGACGGGGAGGCCAACAAACCAACAGGCAACCCGGTCTCAAGGGGCTCAAATAACACGGTCTTACCACCAAAAACGGATGAACACGTTGCAGTAACAAATTTCAAAGTGCCGCCTGGAACACGACACACTCGGCGACCACGGACTTTTACGTTACCTCCGCCTATGAGAACGCCATCTACCTTTTGACAGGTTTGAAAGGCTTGAGACAATTCCACCTCCTGCGTCACAAGTGGTAACTCAAATAAGGTGGGTCCGTACTGCCCGAATAGCTCACGGTAGCAGCGATTAAGAACATTCATTCCCAGAATGCCAGGAGTGCTAGAGCTGCTGCCGGGAGGATCACGAACCACCAGTATTCCACACTCTGATACCATGCGACCACACAGTTCAATGTCTAATTCTATGTACCCAATATAAGGGATTTCCAGTCCATTGGCTGCTCTGAGCTGTAACCAGTGGCATGACTGCAAACGATCCTGGCCCCATGGTTCGAACCGTGACCTAAAACAGCTCTCTGTAATTGTCGACACCATGGAACCAGTATCGATCAAACAGGGTACTGAGACACCCCCAATCGTAACAACGAGGTGTGGGCATGAGGAGACTAAACGAGACACTGATACGCCCTTATGGAAAACACGGGAGCCATACATACCCCCAACCGGACTGTGGCTCTGTAGCCCGGTGGGAACTAGTTTCCCGGCTGATTAGGGAAACTGGGCCTAACTGGCCTTGTGTTGCTAGATGAAAAATCAGCACGAGGATGGACTGGAGGACCAGGAGAACGAGGTTGCCAATTACACTCCCGTGCGAAATGACCGGGCTGCTGACACCGTCGGCAAATCACAGAAGCGGAACGGGGCGAACGACCACCAAACTGGGGACTTTGGCTACTGGCAAACATTTGAGTAAGCTGGTCAAGTTGCTTTTGCTGCTGATTCAGCAGTTCCCGCAATTCACCCAATTCCGACAAACGCTCCCCACGCCTAGGACTCAACCCAGTATTGCCTTGAACCCCACATTGAATCCCATGCACGAGAGGAACAGATTGACTTCGCCCCCTTGCACTGCCTGGCATTCCCTCTCGTTCCCAGCGAATAGCTTCCCCTCGCACCTCCAACAGTGTTGCAGCAGGCTGGCGCCGAACTAATTGCTTTAGCTCCCTACGTAACGCATTGTCTAATACGCATTCAATAAATTGGTCCCTTACAATTACATCTGCATTTGAAATGACATGCGGTGACTGTTGTTTAAGTCTATCAAAGAGACCCAACAGTGCCAGGGGGGAATGTTTCCCCCTCCAATTGTCGCCGCGAGTAAAAAACCTCTTGAAGTGCAACGTAGGATTCTGCACACCCATATAGCTCACGCAGTGCTGAAATAATTTTTTCAGGGTCATCTTTATCCATACTAGGTCTATATTTAATTTCGTCCCGAGCCTCTCCTTCAAGATGATCGAACAAAAAGAACGCCCTTTCAGCAATTGTCATGTTCCGCATACGCATACACGCCTCAGCTTCTTCGACCCGTCCCTCAATGCCTATACCGGACCTACCATTGAATTTTGGACAACGCCGTTCTCGGGGAATAAACACGAAACGTTCAACGGTACCAACATTGGATTCAGCAAAACTAGCCGTTGCTGGCCTTGACGCACTACTAGAGCCTGCACCAGGATCAGGCAGCTCAACCGGCACCCGCTCCTGTCGCAGTCGCTCATTATCAGCCTTCAACTGGGCCACAAGATCTCTCATTTCCTGTAATTCAGCCTCCATAGCCAAATACTATAAGGGGTACTTACCGGGCGAAGCTCTACTGTATTGTCACAACTAAACAAGAAAAATACACAAAGAGAAAAGAAACAATATCACAATGTCTGAATCTGTACAACAGCCACAACACCCTGCCGACTATACGCCAAGTGTGGCAGCTTGCGATCAGGAGTTTACTACAAGGCCAGTTATGGCACTAAACCGACTACGCCACCCCGGAAATTGGCCGGGGACCCACAGATAATTTGCAAAGACACACAGATTCGTAGTGGCTGAGTCAGGTATCAGACAAGGATAATCGCTTCACAGATTTTATTCTTCAATACATACAATAAAATGCAACTGGTATCTTTTAATATGCAAACAACAAAAGGAACGCATCAATCATAAAACACGTTACACAGACAGACAGACACACACACACACACACACACACACACACACTACCACTTCAGAACTGGGGGATTCATCTTGCCTGTCCAATAAACACAGCAACTACTCGTGCTCTCACCACACAACACCAAATCACCCGCTGTGAACACTGCAGACCGATAGCCGAACCACCACCACACACAGAGGACTCTGGCTAATACTGGAATCCCAATTCTGAGTAGAAGAGAAAACAGTATGAGATACAACCAAACAAATAGACATTCCACGTACTGGTCTGTCAAATAAACACTCATCACATGTTGCCAGAAGGAATCAGTTTGTCACAATATTCACTGGCTGACACTGGTGAACTCTTGTCAGCACAACACAATACTCAAAACACATTTACAAGCACATCCACAGTGGCATAATCTTCACAATGAAACACAGTAGTAGCGACAAAACTGGTAGCTTCTCGCCACTGTACTCAGGTCTGAATGTCAATTATATTAAAGACTAAATTTAGAAGCGTCACCAAAGGCTGTGAACGCACTATCGATCCGGTCGTCAAGGAGACCCTCGTTCGCTAAAAATGAGACAATCAAACAATTAGAATAAATATACAGTACAGATTGGCAACAAATGCGTCGTCACGGTCGTCAAGGAGACCCTCGTGCGCTGGAATGAGATCGTCAAACAGTTAGAATAAATATACAGTACAGATCGGCAACAAATGCGTCGTTATGGTTGTCAAAGAGACCCTCGTTCGCTGGAATGAGATCGTCCAACAGTTAGAATAAATATACAGTACAGATCGGCAACAAATGCGTCGTTATGGTTGTCAAAGAGACCCTCGTTCGCTGGAATGAGATCGTCCAACAGTTAGAGTGAAAGGTACAGATCGACGGTCGATGCCTCGTTCCAATAAAAGACAGAGGAATGGTCGAAGACAGCTTGCAGAGGAGAATTCAACTCAGTTCGGAAGCGCTCCAGTTCGAATGACTACCGGATGCAGGTAATCCTCACAGGACCATCAAATGGGTCGCATAAAGCCTAACAGCGCCCACAAAGCCTGCTGCAACACCTCCTGGCCCCCGTGTCACTGCGTATGGTAACTCGCCCCGCCCAGTGCACTTGATGGCGTGCCAATTATGGCCTCACATTAATAAATACTAGTTCGACGGGTCTAAAGTACTCCTCAGCCACACACTCCTGGACATAAACACGGCGCACAAGAAATGACGTCACTCCCACGACCCAGAAAGACGCGCTTAATGATGTCAACCTCATCTCCTTTTATGTCCCTTGAACGTGCCGTATCCGCCCCTAATCACTATAAGGATTGATCGCATCACCACATAATGATGAAAAAGTAACTATTAAACAATTTATGGGAACTAAAAATGTAGGCAAACTATTATTATTTATCATTATTTATTTCACTTTATTCTATTAAATAACAGGGGACGCATAAAGTGTGTAAAAGAAGTGCCAAAACACATCTTGTTTCAAAACACAACTTGTGAAGTGCCAAATTCACAAGTTTCTGTGAATCCCAGTGCTTAGCGTACATTTTTAAATATCAATAAATATTCCTACACAAATATTCCTACATACTAGTGTTATTTATGGTATATGAAACGAAATATGTTTTTAAAATAGCCTTTATCAGTATTACATGCAATGATTTACAGAACCTGTCTCATGAACCAGCCTGATCTGAACCTGCTGGATAACTTTTCCTTACGCTCAAGCTGTGAGGCTGTTGGCTTTTCCTTATTGATCGGTAGCACTCAGCCCTAATGGTTACCTCTCCTGTGCTTGAATCCTTGTTTGAAACTGAGATTAACAATGGCGTTAGGAAAATTGTATGATTGACATATAATAGTAGACTGACTGAGACAGACACATAGTATCACTAACTCAACACTTAGTTCGCATTCACACTAGCACTTTTGGTGCGCACCCAGGTTCGAATGACGACAGAGTTTGGTTGATGTGAACGCTGTCTTCCGAACTCGGGTGAGCACCTGTGAACCGTACTCGAGTCCACTTAAAAAGGGTCGTCTTGGGTACGGTTAATGTGAACTCCAGTACGGTTCGCTGCTGATATGAACGCAATCGTACTAAATCGTGGAAGTGAAGCGCTTTTGATGACGTATAATTTGGTTAGCTCTTTCGTGCGTGCGTGTGTGTGTGTGTGCGTGCGTGCGTGTGTATACACTTACCTTGATGAAAAGCGAGATTGACGCACTGCAAGCAGAGAGATGATTTATGCTTGCCTCGCAAAAATTGTCTTCGGCGGACAGCCAGCTGTCTTTGGAACGATTTTAGTACTTTTGCGGCAGACAGACGCAAGTGTGTTTCTGTATCTTTTCTCTGATTACAAAACCAAAGGTTAAAAAAAGAACAACAAATGTGAAGGGAGCAATTCTATCCATTTTGAGGCCTTTTCATTCGCGCCAGCTGCAGCTTGATGACGCAAGCGTACCGTGGTTCGGATATAAATAATATAATGTGAACACAGTCCATCGGGGTCAGGGGGAGGGGGGAGCAATCGAACTCGGGTTCGAATCAGGCAATCGAATAAAGTGTGAAAGCGCCCTAAGTTAAACTGCTGCGCTAGCGTTAGCTACCATGCATGCTAAGGGCATGTAAAGACTACACATACAGATCTTACCCTCATCATTGTGGATGTAGCTTGAAACTTATAGCTTGAAGCCCTTTTCCTTCTTGGTTGTCAATGTTTGACAGTGTTAGGATAATTCGACTATTATAAGTATATTTTCTTACACAGATTTCAATCAAACCATCTTCTGAATTATGGACAGACACACACATTGACACCAAGCAAGGCACCCTTTCAATCAATCATTCAATAGTTATAATAATTTCATGAATTATGCATGATCTAAGAATAATAGTCACATATATAGGTTTGTAGACATGATATAGAACTATGCAGTTGAACAATGTTTGATTATAAGTCCGTCAAGCATTGTTTTGGGATGATCTTATGTATTTTTGTTACAAACTCTTATAATCTAAGGTCAAAAGAGGTAACATTGAGGTCATGATAAAATTTGGTGTGATTAGGGTGGCAACACGTAACGAAGCAATGCTAAAGAAAGATATTTTATTATACATAAGTGAAATAATTAAACAAAATGATGAATAATAGTAATAATAATTATGGTGAATATAAGCAAGGAAAAATCAGCAAAGTATTTACTGATAAAAGAGTTATCAGATAAATAAATAATCCAAGAGAAAAAGGGACGCAGTTAGTGAAGCTAAAGAAATGAAAAGAACAAAACAAAACTCATTCTAACTTGTATTGCCTCTAATCTAACTAATAAACGAAAGAAAAGAAAATACATCACATCTTCAGCGTCAAACGCCCTAACTGAATTACTCTGACTAACAAATACAAAACACACAGAGGGTGGCATTCACTTTCTTACCTGGGGTATATATACATCGAGATACCTAGGTGTTGTTTTATGTAAGTCACGTGACATTTTACCTGTCCACCGTACTCTTGGTCACCTCAAACCACGCCATCAAAAGGCAGAAAGGAGAACGTGAAGGGAAAGTATGACAACAATATTCAAACGAGATGGCAAACAAAAAACAACAGGGTTATGATGATAACAGAAAAGAATGAGCGTACAAAGCAGAGCTCCAGGAAAACAAGTTGCTTCCTCGCGTTCTTTTCAGCGTCCTTTTAACTGCTGGTGGGAAACTTGATTGGCTGCGGTAAAACCCTGCACTTCAGCCCGAGCCCGACAGGCCCCGACTTATTTACGCCCCTAGGGCCGAGCTTCGGGCCAGTTTTCACGTCATAGTTCACATGCAGGCCGGGCCTCGGCCTTTTTTGGGTTATCCTTTTTATATTTTTAGACATTAATTAAAAGAAAATATGAGAAGTTGACGTCGACGATAGAAAAACAAACATAAAAAGACATTTCATAACCAGTTTTTAACCTGTCTTATAATTACACTGACATATGACTGAGATGACAGTCTCACGCCCGTTTCACACATACTCCGTTTGCAGTGCGTATGCGGTGCGTATTTTTTTCCGTACCCATGTTAACAGGTTAGAGCTTTCACACTGCACGCGGATGCAGTCCGTCGATCCGTTCCAGTTGCGGTGCGTATACAGCAGTGCAGCGATCGTTTCCGCACCGAGTCTATTTTTGCTGTGCTGCAAATGCTGAATTAAAGGGACAACGCACGGTTCGTGATCAAAATGAACACAGATTGACCTGAAAATGTAGTAATTTCACCATAAATGCATTTAATTCAATAAAATGTAGTAATCTCACCATAAATGTATTTAATTAAATACTACTTTTCATCTTTTTACTTTAAGACCGGGGTTTTAAGCAAGGAAAACGTCTCGGTTACGTATGTAACCCTCGTTCCCTGAGTACAGGGAACGGAGACGTGTCGTCGGGGGAGTTCCCTGACGAATTGGGATCACGCTAGGGAGACCAATTGCCTTCGAGTGAATTAAAACGAGCCAATGAAAATTGGCATGCAAGATTTGCATTCCGCCACCCGCCTACCAGCGCGGGTATAAAAGGCGGAAGTAAACATTGCGCAATGCTTTTCGTTGAGGAGCCGAACGGTGTCCAGTCCTCCGCGAAGGTACAGCAACATGGCGAAGGGACGACACGTCTCCGTTCCCTGTACTCAGGGAACGAGGGTTACATACGTAACCGAGACGTTCCCTTTCGTCCTGGGAACTCCGACGTGTCGTCGGGGGAGTTCCCTGACGAATTGGGATCCCTAATAAAACGCCATGGTGCTGGCCCCTTCCAGCGCCCGGCAAAGCTTCCCTGCAGCAGTTTCTTGAAATAAGTTGCGGGAGCTAGCACGGGAAACACACTGCTGTTCCACGAGACCCGCACAGTGGATATTGGATAACACTGGGAAAGCGTTCCCTCAAGAGAGGAGGGAACGCTGCGGAAGCCCCAGCCTGACTGAGGAAGGCCAGGAATACACATATGTACTAGCCCGAAGGAATAGTGAAACATATGGCAGTCCCTGAGGTAGTCCCAATCCAAGGGAAGTGGGAGCGTACTCAACAGGGACGACGAACGAGTCCGTCAAGGGGAAGACACGGCTGAACTGCACGTGGCCTCATGGGTCACAAATAGAAACCACTGGAGCACCCAGTCTACTAGCAGCTCCTTACTAGAGGTAGCAGACCTGGTGCCGGGCGGTCCGCCACGCCCAGCACCGGAGGGGTGAAGGAGGAACTCACGAGGCTCACCAACGTAGGGCGCCATACGGAGCAAAGAACGCACGTATCCGCTGTTTGAGGCGGAGTGGCGCAGCAAGCCGACACAACCTATTCCCTCGACCCACTGGCCGTAGCCAGAACTCGGAAGGAAACAGGTTCCACACGAAGGCTATAGAACCTAGCGAACGTGTTAGGTGTCGCCCAGCCCGCAGCTCTACAGATGTCTGTCAGCGAGGCGCCTTGAGCCAAAGCCCAGGAAGCGGCAACACCTCTAGTGGAGTGAGCGCGCAACCTGGGAGGACAAGGCTCACCCAGAGACTCATATGCTCGGATGATAGCATCCACTAACCAGTGGGCTAACCTCTGCTTGGAGACGGCCTTCCCCTTCTGCTGGCCTCCGTAACAGACAAAGAGCTGATCTGAGGTTCTGAAGCTTTGCGTTCTGTCAATATAAACCCGCAGGGCACGGACGGGACAGAGAAAAGCCAGGGCTGGGTCTGCCTCCTCCTGGGGCAGCCCTTGCAGGTTCACTACCTGGTCCATGAAGGGAGGGGTAGGAACCTTGTGCACATATCCGAGCCGGGGTCTCACACAACGTGAGAAAGGCCCGGCCCAAACTCTAGGCACGATTCGTCGACCGAAAAAGCCTGCAGATCCCCGACCCTCTTGAAAGAGGCCAATGCCAACAGGAGCGCTGTCTTAATGGACAGGATATTATCTCACCGTCAGCAAAGGCTCAAAGGAAGGACTTTGAAGAGCTCTAAGTACCAGAGCAAGGTCCCAAGAGGGTACAGAGTGCGAAACACGAGGTGGATTTAACCTCCTGGCACCCTTAAGGAATCTGATGACCAGGTCGTGCTTCCCTAGGGACTTACCTTCCACTGCATCGTGATGCGCAGCTACTGCGGCGACATACACTTTGAGGGTGGAGGGGGACAGCCTCCGCTCCAACCCATCCTGCAGGAAGGAAAGCACGACACCGATCGGGCAAGTCCGGGGGTCCTCCTGACGGGAGGAACACCAATCGACGAACAGGTTCCACTTCAACGAATAGAGGCGCCACGTAGAGGGGGCTCTAGCGGAAGTGATGGTGTCTACCACTGCCTGTGGTAGACCACCTAGAACCTCCGCGTCCCGTCCAGGGACCAGACATGGAGTTTCCAGAGGTCTGGACGCGGGTGCCATAGAGTGCCCCGTCTCTGAGGAAGAAGGTCCTTCCTCAAAGGAATCGGCCAGGGAGGGGCTGTCGCGAGGAGCATGAGTTCGGTGAACCAAGTCCTGGTGGGCCAATATGGCGCCACAAGAAGGACCTGCTCCTCGTCCTCCCAGACCTTGCACAGAGTCTGTGCAAGAAGGCTCACTGGGGGAAACGCATACTTGCGCAGGTCCCGGGGCCAGCTGTGAGCCAGGGCGTCCGTGCCGAGGGTCCCCTCGGACAGGGAGTAAAACCACTGGCAATGGGTCGTGTCCGGAGAGGCAAACAGGTCTACCTGTGCGACTCCGAAGACACTCCAAATCAGCTGGACCGACTGGGAATGGAGTCGCCACTCTCCTGGCAGGGGAGGCAGCCGTGAGAGCTCGTCTGCCACACGGTTGAGCTCCCCTGGAATGTGAATGGCACGAAGCGACCTCAGATGCTTCTGACTCCATAGGAGGAGGTGGGAGGCAAGTCGCGACAAACGACGGGAGCGTAGACCACCTTGATGGTTGATGTACGCAACGGTCGCAGTGCTGTCCGTACGGACCAGTACGTGCTTGTGTCTGAGAACCCCTCTGAGGCGACGCAAGGCTAAGCGTACTGCTTGCAACTCTAGGCAGTTGATATGCCAATGCAGTTGAGGCCCCGTCCACAGACCTGAAACTGCATGCCCGTTGTACGTGGCCCCCCACCCGGTGGCAGAGGTATCTGTGAAAACCACAGCATGCCTGGAAACCTGGACTAAGGGCACTCCGGCCCGTAGAAACACAGGATCCGACCACGGGGAGAAGGTTTGGCGGCAGTGCGGGGTCACTTTGACCCGGAACGTGCCGCTGTGCCACGCCCACCTCGGGACTCGATCATGAAGCCAGCGCTGAAGCGGTCTCATATGTAACAGGCCGCTGTACAACCTCCTATGCCCCAGGAGCCTCTGAAATTGTTTCAGTGGAACCGCTGTCCTGCCTCGAAAAGACCTGAGGCAGGTGAGCACTGACTGGACGCGTTCCTCTGTGAGGTGCGCAGTCCGGGCGACCGAGTCCAGCTCCATACCGAGATAAGAGATCCTCTGCACAGGGCAAAGTTTGCTCTTGTCCCAGTTGACCTGAAGCCCCAACCGGCTGAGGTGCCGAAGCACCATGTCCCTGTGATCGCACAATACATCTCGCGAGTGAGCTAAAATGAGCCAGTCGTCGAGGTAGTTGAGGATGCGAACGCCTTGTTCACTCATGGGAACAATGGCCGCCTCCGCGACTTTCGTGAAGACGCGGGGTGACAGGGCCAGCCCGAAGGGAAGGACCTTGTACTGATACGATCGACCGTCGAAAGCAAACCGAAGAAAAGGTCTGTGTCGAGGGAGAATCGAGACGTGAAAGTACGCATTCTTCAGGTCGATCGCTGCAAACCAATCCTGGGGACGGATGCATTCGAAAATGCGCTTCTGCGTAAGCATTTTGAACGGGAGTTTGTGCAGGGCCGATTCAAAATACGCAGGTCCAGGATTGGCCGTAACCCACCGCCTTTCTTGGGTACAATGAAGTAAGGGCTGTAAAACCCAGACCTCATCTCGGCAGGAGGGACCGGCTCGATCGCGTCCTTCGCCAGCAGGACATCGATCTCTTTCCTCAAGACAGGGGCGTCCACCGACCGCACACGGGTGAAGTGGACGCCCCTGAACCTGGAAGGCCGGCGTACAAACTAAATTGCATAGCCGAACCGGACGGTGCGGATGAGCCATCGGGACAGACCCGGAAGCGCTCTAGCCAGGCTTCCAGATAGCGTCGCAATGAACCCACCCGAACCACCGGCGTACCCGCGGCGGGGCAGCGAGGTGGAAGACAGGGACCCGGCTCTGGTGGCGTTGTAGCGACCGAGAGCGGGGGTCTGGGTGCGCCTGACACCAACCTGCTTCCACCGAGGGGCAGACGGCAGAGAAGGCTCGTGGGCGTTCTGCTGCGGACTGCCCGGTGGCGAGGGGAGGGGGAGAGACGAGGAACGAGGCCCTGACTCCTCGTATGCTGGTCTCTGCGCCTCCGGGCCCAGCTGCAGACCGGAGCGACGCAGCCGAGGCTGCGTCACTGCTGTCTGCAAGCTGGGGAGAGGGGAACGGGAGTGGTGCAGCTCGGGGGCGGCACGCACTGCCATTCTGACCCTCTCGGACAGAGGAAACTGGTCTTATTATACTGCCAGTCTCGACCGTGAGGGGAACGAGGGACGAGGCCCGGGGGCATCGAGTCCTGGTTTCCCCTCACCCAGCGAGAGACGAGAGTGACAAGGCCATAGCCCTCACTGCCATCTGAGCGCTGGGGCCCGTGAACGACTCAGAGGAAGTGGACTGCTCAAACTTTGGGTACCACTGATACAGCGGCGGAACAGAAAAGAAAAATTCTCCACCCGGCCCTCCCCCGGGGGAAGGAGTGGTGATGACACGCACTCCCAGAGAGCAGATTGTCACACACTCTGGGTCGCTCATCTCAGGGTTGCTTCCCTGCGCTGGGGGAAACAAACTCTGAGCGGGCTGGTTTTGAGGCGCTTCTGGACCACCAGTGTGGACATCGTCTAACCGAGGGCCAGCGCTGTGACTAATCACGGTCAGTCACTAAGCACAGCTCAACCCCGAGTTAGAACTACGCACGTGCAGTGGTAGTGAGAGAGGAAAAACTTCTGCAGATTTAGGCATGTTTGGCTTGCCATATTGGCACCAAAAATGCTTGCATGCTGCCAAAATTCTTCACACACATCCAGGCACTTTAGAACAGCCCAGGAAAGTGTGGCTGTTAAGTCTGAATCTTCAGCATGAGAACACACCATTATAGTAGGAACTCAGCATCATTTCAGAGTATAACAGCCCTCTCTCCGATGTAGCGATCGACATCTGTCCTCCCTGGGGCCCCGAATGAAATGCTTGGTCCCTCATGAGAAGGACCAGATTCTCATCCGAAAGCCTCAACGGCACACGGCACGCTGAGCGGCTCAACCTTTACGGGAAAGGGGAGACGAACAACGTGCCGACGTGGTCATGCACTCCTGAGAGAACATGAACCACCCACGAACGCAGTCTCAACACACTGATTAGGCATGTGAAACCGTGATCGTGGCCGTCAACCAGGCATGCAAGATAGTGAACGTGGCCATCGCTTCGATGACACACGGCACGCTGGGCGCTCAAGCCTTCAGGCAGGGCGAACAACGTGCCGACGTGGTCATGCTCTCATAAGAAAGCATAAACCACCCACGAACACAGTCTCAACATGTTTGCGATGCGCTAGAGGAGTGAGTGGTTCGTGCTCACTGAAACCCTCAGATCACCAATGTTATTCACCAAAGTAGCCCTCCTCTGGTGCACCAGAAGAGAAACTAGATCGGGAAATAAGCAAAGGGACTCACCTCATAGAGGCACGCGAGTCTTGATCTTGACCGCGCATCTTGAGCGCCGAATGACGCGCGCTGGGTTGCCGTGACAACCCGCGCTGTCAGCCGGCGCTCGACGGCACACGGCACGCTGAGCGGCTCAAGCCTTTACGAGAAAGGGGAGACGAACAACGTGCCGACGTGGTCATGCACTCCTGAGAGAACATGAACCACCCACGAACGTAGTCTCACACACTGATTAGGCATGTGAAACAATGAACGTGGCCGTCAAATAAGGACAGGAAACGATCGCATCCAGAAACACACGAGTGAAACGTCATCCTGAAAAGGACGCGATCTTCACTCGTGTTGCTCTTTCAGGAAGAAAGTACTCTCTCTATCGTGCTGAAGCACACAGGGACCCAACGCGGCAACACAGCGGGGAAACTGCAAGCCCGCTGTGCGCACTCAACCGTTTACCAGCTGTGAAAACAGCTTTTGAATCAACAGCATATAGACGCAGCCGGCAGACAGGAAACCGCGCGGTCGCTGAAACGCCATCTCACCAACACAGAGAGATCCCCTCCCGAAACAGCAGACTCGCTAAAAGCATTGCGCAATGTTTACTTCCGCCTTTTATACCCGCGCTGGTAGGCGGGTCGCGGAATGCAAATCTTGCATGCCAATTTTCATTGGCTCGTTTTAATTTACTCGAAGGCAATTGGTCTCCCTAGCGTGATCCCAATTCGTCAGGGAACTCCCCCGACGACACGTCGGAGTTCCCAGGACGAAAGGGAACTACAATTTACCTTAACAAGGACATAAAGAACGACATTCGTGGAGGTGGAGAAACAAGTTCTTTGTGACATGCAAGATTTATTGTATTAAAATTTAAATGCAAAAGAAAAGGCATGAGAGTCGGCTGTTTTTGTCAATTTTAAGTTTTAATTTAAAACATTTGCGATTTTAATATAAGTAGGCTACATGGTTAAATATTTCACCACTTGCTTGAGCAACTTAATATACAGTATATAGAAGTAATGCATGGAATTATAGGCCTATGTTGTTTAAATTGTGTTTAAACGTGCATACGTCCATTCAAGTTTGTATACAAAGAGAATCGCAATGCTGGCAAATTTTTTTTTTTTTATAAAAGTTGCTGCACTTCTGGATTTGAAATAAAAATAGTGAGTAGCCTATGTGTTTGTGGTACAGCCGCGGATCAGTTACGCACTGCACTGCAAACGCAGCATATGTGAAAGCACTATAGGTTGTTGCTCATTTCGTTTGCGAGCGCTGCGAGCAGCCTGAGCCTGCCTCAGTAGTATTTAAAAAAATGTTGTTTCACTCACTGTGGTTTAATAAATATACATTTATTAAACTAACTGTCTGTGTGATACGCTTTAAGTGTTTTATGGATTTTATTGTAGCCAAGTAAAGTATTAGCATTGATTTGAGAGGTTAAATTGATCAAGCATGTTTTACTCACTGTCGGCTCGGCTGCTTGGTCGTCATTTAAAAAAAAATGCTCCAAACATTTGTCTAAATTAATTTAGTAAATAAATGAAAAGAAACATAACAAAACAAACCTATTTTAATGGCTGCAAATAGGGCAGGCTGTCGCTGTGTAATGGGAAAAAAGAAAAGAAAACGGGCTCGGACTCGGGTTGGGCTGATAATTTTGATGAGCTGTCGTACACGGGTCGGGCTTGGGCCTGAGTGTCTCGGGCCAGGGCCGGGCTCGGGCCTAGATTTGAGCCTCTAGGCTCCGGGGGAGGTGACGTCACGCCATTGATAGAAACTGACAGCTCTCCAAGCCAACAGCAGACCGGCGGCGAAGCGAGCCTAAGAATTCGCTAATTTTTCCACTTAGAAGCTTACTTTACGCACTGAATTTTATGCTAAATTAATACAATTATTGGTCAAATAATATTTCTATAGTCAATATTTTTATGTGAGGATCGATCCTTTTCAAAACAACGTCAGTATCGATACTTCAGGATCGATCCGCCCACCCCTACTTTGTACTTCAACGTTCATATGTTGCATTACCTGTTTGGCCAGTTTGTCGACTATTTCATTACCTTGTACTCCCACATGTGCAGGTACCCATATGAACCTCAGGATTAAACCCATTTTCTCTATTCTAAACAGATTGATAGGTATCTCATATATTAGCTCTTGTCTTGTTGTTGCCTGCCCACTTAATAAACTATTTAAGGCTGACAGAGATTCTTATTGGCTTAACTTCCTCCACCCATTGAACAGCCAACAAAATTGCTATCAGCTCTGTTGTAAAAACGAATGCATAATTGGTTGTCCTTTTTCTGAATGCTGATTTGTAATATCTGAATATAAACCGCTGCAGCCAAATGTTCTGAGGATCCTTAAAACCATCTGTGAATATATGGAGCATTGAGGAGTATGCTTGGTCCAAATACTGCTGAACAACAACCTCCTTAGGTGTAGATTTCTAAATTGTAGATTAAAATTTGTAATAAAAGTTATAATAATTAAAAAAAAAAAGGTCTAATCCCGGTGTTAAAACTGTTTTATATCTATTATTGATGTCCCGATCATGTTTGTTTTTTGTGACCCCAATCCGAAAAAACTAAATAAAATCACAAGACACACTTTTAATCAAGAAAGTCCAGGTCTTAAAGTGCTTTAATTGGAGATGCTACAGGAGATTTTCCTCATTTTCATTCAGTTATCTATACTCTTACTCCCACTTTGAAATGAAGTCTAGATTATTTTTTAGGAAAAACAGCATCATCAGTTTTCTTGCTGCTTTCAGGAAGTTTAGGAAATTCTAAATATAAATGGGATCAGTCGATAAAATGCCTAATATTAAAGATGAACAAGAAACAGAAAGTGCTCTTTGCCATCAAGGCTCTTTATCTGCAGCAAGAGGCCAAATGCTGGTCTATCTGGGCTCATAAAACCATTCAGGCTCGGAGTCAGCATGGCGAGTACCATTGTATGTACACAGAGACATATCATAAATTATAGTCAGTTGCTGACTGCTAAAATGAGCTTCTGCTTCATAATGCCTCGGCACTGAAAAGCGTCAGATCACGTGCACTCCACTGTCTTCACTCCTATTGGCTGTCGCTCCCAGAAGTCGCTATTCATTTGCATAAATTGGAACATATCTCAATTTTGTCGCTTTACTGGACACGCCTACATCTTGTCACCAACGGTCACTATAGCTCGTGTCATCAGAAGTCGCCAGCTCTCCACTGAAATGAATGGGATTGTGTCACTTTGTCGCTGCTAGTGTGAATGCAGCTTCAGTGCTCACTGCCCTCGTCAGTTCTTCAAAGGGAGCTGAAACATCGACTGTCTTCTCCATTAGTGTCCTCGCGGTCAGTAGCCACGTTTCCATTACCCCTTCAAATTGCGCAAATTGAATTGGGAATTGAAAATAAGGCCAATGGAAAAACAGCAATTTTGCAAAAACTCCCATATATCGCAAAAAAGTTTTTGCGCTTGCATGCGGTGGTTTTTCAGACAATTCGAAAATGGACTATTTAGCAAAACTGCAATGGAAACAGTTTTTGTGCATTTTACAGGTCACCTGACGTAGATGATGCGGTATGTTTAGAGGTGAGACAGAGTTCTTTATTAAACTCATAAAAGACAAAAGTATTACAGGAATACTGGATTATAAACAACAAAGAAACTCCACAATTTATCAAGACCTTGAAGCAGATATGAGTGAGAAACACCCAGAAACAGCTCATACGTGGCCACTCCCAGTATAAGGGTCTTTCCTTGCCATTGGGATAACACGCCTACGTCTCCTTCCATTAAAAATAATGGCTAGTGCTTGGATATACATTAATCTACTAACATCGTTGCCATGATTTATGGACTTACTTATAGCAAGAGGAAAAAAATACTTTTAAGTCGCATAACATTGGTTAATGGAAACGCTTTTTAAGCAAAAGTTTTGCTTATATCTGTAATGGAAACGTGGCTAATGTGTGTAGGCCTGTGTTGAATGTTTAAAATGCCCTACAATTTTCCTCGCAGTAACCAGTGTTTCTGTGATGCTGCGCTAAAAAAGCAGACCCTTATATATGGCCTGAAGAATGTGTGCGATGAAGCCCATGTTTGGTACCACCATACCATCCAATGTATTTTATTTTATATTTCTTGCATTGTCCCGCAAAGCGTCATGTTTGTCTATTGCTTGTCTATTTCCCAAGAGTTCAGCATCTCCTCGATAGCCTGTTTTATATGCTCTGCTGTATGAGACCCGTGAAACTGATGACAATGCAATATCACACACTTTAAATAAAGATGATAAACAAACTAAATATATTCTGTATACTTTTTTATTACAGATTATACTGTATTAAGCAATTAGTTGTGCAAAAGAAGCTATCCAGTTTCGCAATGATTAGGCAAGTTTCTTGACATAAAGAAAATCATGAAATAGTATCAATTCTTGAATAGTTATTAAATAACTATTCAAGAAAAGACACTATTTCATAATTTTCTTATACATTTGTGAGTTATAAAATCTGTAATTATTATTGGATCAAGTAATTTTTCATTTGCTGTCATGTTCTCTTTTTAATGAAAGACATTAGAGATAATGGACAGGAAATCACTCGGAAAACCCTTGTGTCCCAACTCAACTCTGTCAACTTTTAATATTCATATTTATTTAAAATCACTGTATTGTGGAGGAATTTCTGCAGGAAGGTGATGCATGGCAGGGTTACTGACCACAGATATCTGCAAGAAATATAATATATATGATCAGCTTCCTTGCTTACAGATGACTTATTTATTTATATTATCAAACAATTCATGCACCCATTACTCAGTGTTTTACACACTTCCAGTTCATATATAATGACACTAAATTTAAATAATACATTTGTTTTGTGGAACTGTTTTTTTTAGAGCCATTTTACTCAAAATCTAATTAAACTGGGATTACAAGCTTCTCTTACCTCTGAGTTGTTAAGATCATGGAAGTGATTGTGCCCAAAACAACGGGGATGTTGAGTTAAATCTTGTGGAACAAACGGCACCTTTGGAAAAATACACATGGAGAGTTTTATGTCTTACTGTGAAATGCCACACATGCAATGACACTGACAGACAGTTTCAGTATTACAGGTTTATAGACATTAATGTACTTCAAATGGAGTAGAAACAAGCAAAAGACAGAAATACTTCTGTAATGTCCTGGTGAGGAAGTTTATGCTTTCATTTGGATTTCTTGAAATAATTTCACAACTGAAAATCTATTGATATTCTCATGGTAATGTTGCTGTTTTTAAAGCAGTTAAACTTGGAGTTTTGTTATTAGTAGAGACGTTGCTGCTGAACACTTTTGAGACACACTCACACACACACACACACACACACACACACACACACACACACACACACACACACACACACACACACACACACACACACACACACACACACACACACACACACACTCAGGTAATTCATACTCGCTTAATCTCTGAATATCAATGTCTCAAACTCCATTACTAGCTCTAAAATCATGTTTTGGAATAAGGGATCTGTAAGAAAGCAGTTCTACAAGAAATGGTGCTTTAAGGACAACCTGATAAAAGTCTTGAAATAAAATATTTGAACTGTTTTTAAATAGGGAAAAATTTACTCCATTGAATTAGTAGTTGCATGTTTCGGAGTGAAAAGCTGTACTGTGATCATGTACATGTGACGTGTGCCGCTTATAATACAACATTTTTAGAGCTGCTGGGTTCACAGTAAATGCTGCTTCTCACAAACTCCATCTCTGCAAGTACTGCGAGTTTAACATTTGGTAATGCAATGTGTGCTAAGTTCACTTTATATTTACATAAAACATTTTTGTGAACAGAAGTTTAAAGCTCGAGAATTTTACATGGTAAAAGGGATTCAACAAAAGTAGAATTGATAAAAGGTTTCATCAATTTGTATTGTAAGTTGTAGTACTTGTTGGTTCTTGTGAAGCGTGAACCCAAGTGTAAGCACCCTTGAAAGAAACAATGTCCATTCCATATCTGAAGGAGTTCAGCTGACAAAAACGTTTGTCGAACGTTTGTGGAGAAATCACTCACCTGTGGAGAACAGCAGCAGGAGACTTTACAGGCAAATGCTGACAGACAGATGGAGATGATAAACTGAAGGAAGGCGAATATCAGTGATACACTACTGATTCCCCAATAGAGAGTCTAAGAGAGAATTCAACATTAGCAGAAATAATAATGACAAAATAATTAATAATTAGCACTCACATCAGTACACAGGCTGTTCAGAAGTTCAGAATCTATCATCCTTGAGGTTCATATAGTAATACAACATATTTATAGGTCAAACTGGACTGAGTTTAAAATTAACGTATAATGCCTTCTTGCATTGTAAATGATCAGTTATAGCAAGAGATCTATAAAATACTTCTGAAATGTTAGAAAAAAGAAGTGACAGATGAAAGCAGATTAAGGCTTGACTTTTGACAAGTGTACTGACCACACAGTGATCTAACTGTAATTACTAAATAAATGTGAATATAAAAGTTTATGACATACCTTATACTTGTCCTCAATATAATAACAATCATAATCATTGCAGTAATTGTACATGTTGAATGGCCCTAGACCCAAATCCAATGAAATTACGATAAATGAAATCCCTGCAGTTATAGCACTGAAAATGTTCATTCCAAGTGAACCTTTCACCTATAGGTAGAAAAAACAACAACCATAAATAAGATTAATAAATTAGCAAGAACTTTAGTTTGTAAACATAGATGGAAAGGTTTATGGAGTGTGATTAAAAAAATACACAACTTATAAATTATAAATAAATATAAATAAAATAAAATATACCCCAAGCATCAATGATCAGGGTCCAAGCACCAATGTCTCATGTGGATGATTAAGGGATATGATTGAAATGTATCTAATAACTAAATTATTAAAAATAATGTAGTTTTTACAGCAAACAGTACAGTATCATCCGAGCAGACATTTAATGGCGACTCAGCGATTTGTTTTTCGTGTTTTGGGGATAATATTCTATCACTTCGTCTGAGAACTGATCTTTCAAAATGCCATCAGTTTGATATATATTCAGTTATATATATACAGTTATATATTCAAACGCACATAACTACAGAATCAATTCTTAATGCGCATGTGAACGCCATCAATGTCTATCACAGGTTCACGTTTAAAGTCTGTTTAGAGAGAACGGTGTCGTCTTAGCGGCCCCTAATTTAAAAACAAATGATCATTTAGACGGAAGTGAATCAATCAAAACTAACTTTAGCTGGAAAAAACATTTTTCAAGAGCCACTATAAAACCAAACCAATCTCTGTTACCTTAAATTATATGTTTATCTCTGTAAAGCTGCTTTGAAACAATCTACATTGTTAAACGCGCTATATAAATGAGGATCACTTGACTTTTTATTTGTATTATTTATTGTATAATACATGTTTTTTTTTATGTACCCGAGTCATACTATTGTTATGACTTCCACAAAAGAAGATTCATATAAATTTTCAACTTTACCGATCCTTCAGTTACATTGTTAAGGAATTTAAGTTGTAGCTCAAATGTCATGTAGTTTATGTCTATTCAATTTTCGATGTTGCGTTCAGGAGATAAATAACAATTTCTGAAAAATGTATTAATTATTTAATACAATGTATTGTATTAATTGCTAGCAACATCTCTAAATGCAATGAGAAAAAAATTGATTGAATTGATTGGAGCAACAGCCTTATATTGGCATGCTTCTGTCACAAGCGACAATGGCATACAGAAATATAGTGGCTAGCATAGTTCGTGTTCGGAAAAGTTTAAAAAAAATCTTGGGAAAAAACGAGTTTCAGAACATTTAAAATGGAAATACATCACAAAATCACTACAGAAAATCAGTACAAACACAACAGGGTTCCAGTACCTCTGGTGCTTAAACCCCTAAAAATAACAAGTGTTGTGTACATACCAAACACAAACTGGACGGTGAATTCAGCTTGTTTTCTGCAGAAATGCAGAGTGAGCCTGCGGTGATGTACTGAGAGCAGAGAGAAAGACAAAAGTCAAGGCTTCTGTTGGAAAATGTAACTTATGTTATAAAAGACACAACATTTAATTGTATAATTGTGTTTCTTACGATGAGAGATCCCCAGTAAGGAATACCACTAAAAACAAAGATGGAAGCTGTATAAACTGTAGACACGATTCCCAACAGGAGAGTCAACAGACCAATCATTATCTGGACAGTCTGTGAAGGACAAGAGAGTCTTTTATAAAGTAAAACCGTATCAAATTTTGGGGAACAATATTACATGAACAATATAAATTTATAACAGCAGTAATTATGCATTTATGCTTGTACTACAAAAATATCTAGGTCACATACTGATTTGTATAGCAAATTTTCAGAATTTTTTATATTTTGCAAATCCTAAAACATTCTTCTCTGTGACTGATACACTATAAATTTATACAATTTTACTATGTAAATTATAGTCATGAGAAAGATGGCACCGGGCAACGCTTTTTGTTATTTTGTGTTTCTAGTTTTGTTTTTTGTTTTGGATGTTAGCAGTATTATTATGTATGTATCCAAACCCTGTTGGATATAAGATCAAACATCAGAACTTGGGAAAGTTACAATAAACCATCGTTTGATGACCCTTCACTCATGGACGCACTTGTATGTAACTTTTCTACTCTACTAAAGCATAAAAATACCGTAATATGTTTGCAGATATTTAGGAAACATGCTAAGTTCACATACTAATTTTTCTGAAAAAATACTTCTAAAGCCAGATATTTTACTTATTATTTTACACGTTCCGTGTTTAAATGTCTGTTTTTGTTTTGGTCTGTGTGATCTCGCCCACTGCCAGTTCACCCTATAGTATTTTGACACACTGGGATGCCAGTTGGCAGGAAATAGTGTATTGCAGCCTTGGAAACGAGCAAACAAACTAGATCAGATATTGCAGATTCCACACAACCTAAAAAGCCCGCGGGTACCTGAAATTTTGCTCAAACGGGTGAAATATATCCAACTGTGTCGGATACGGATGCGGGTCGGGTCGGACACGGGGAAACGCGGGTCTAAACACGGGTTCAAAACAGTCACGTGCAAATGTATCTACAAAACTATGCCTGCCCTGTATTTCAAGTTGATAAAATATTTGTTTTTAGTTTATTTGAGCCCGCGCCCTCCCATGAGTCTCTAGGCCTAACGTTACATTCACTTTTAAAGTTCATCAGTTCACATTCATCAGTTTTAAAAAATCAATCTGCAGTAACAAACCGAAAACCAGTTCTATCGAACAGTATCTTTCAAAGGGGACAGAACTGAAGGTGCCTCGTAGAGATGATAAGGACACCATAACCAGGCTGTCTGTGAACTTTGTATGCAATGATATTAGACCCTTTGATGCAGTACACGGTGAGGGATTTTTTGCATTAGCACAAGGGTTGATAGATGTTGGTGCTCGGGCTGGTCGTGTGGATGTTAAACAACTACTGCCTGACCCTACGACGGTTTCTCGTGGTGTTAACAAATGTGACCCGTCACAGAAACCAGGGACACAAGTCGGCAGCACAACTTTCGAGCAAAATGAGAAAGAAGAGTTTTTTTTCAAAATTGGTGATTTTCAATTTTTTGGAGAATCTGTTAATTGAAATCACGAAGAAGCCTCTCCATGTTTGAGATAGCAGTATTGGTATATTTAAAAGCTTACATTTTGAGGTTGAAATCGGCTTGTTTTCGGAGATTCTAGCATGCAGTAGGGGCGTGGCGTGTCATTGTCTGTGTGTATTTCCATACTGAATAACCCGGCGCTTTTGCCCCCGCCCTCCAAGTCAACCACATGGCTACTTATTATGCTGTGCTCTGGCCAGCTCTCTCTGATATCAAAATTCAATGAAGATGGATGCCGCAAAGATTGTCGCAGACGAGATGAACCGTCTGGCAGTTACACCGAAAATGTTTTCGCCGCACTTCGTGGGCTCGGGAAACTGAACCGGAGGTATGGGCGCAGCGCGCTCGCCCTCAGTGCTTCAATACGGCGGCTCGGCTCGCTGACAGCGGTGGCTGGCTGTTTCATATGTGACGGAGAATCGAAATAGAGGATGCAGTTAAGACCTTTGCTGCTGCGATGAAGGCCTGCCGTGCGTGTTTCTGAAATGTAAGTTAAGCTTCATTTGCTCTTTAGTCGTTATTTAAGATGCTGAACCTGCTGATGATATAATGTGCTTGCGGACATTTCATTTGTGTGTGTATACGCACATAAGAAAGTGGTGTAAAGAGATTTGCAACAGTAATTTGAGGAGGTGAAATGTGATTATTTGGAAAATTGCAGAAATGACTGCTTAAAGAAAAATGCCAGCAGGCATTTGCCTCCTACATAAACTTTAATATTGTTGACATTTTGGGCACACGAGCGTTGCGTACTATTTGCGCTATATGTAGGCCTATGGCTTATTGGTCTTTGTTTGTTGTTGTTGGTTTTGCGTTATATGTATATGGCATATTGGTCTTTGTGTGTTGTTGCTGGTTTTGCGTTATACTGTATGTATATGGCATATTGGCCTTTGTGTGTTGTTGCTGGTTTTGCGTTATATGCAGGCTATATGGCATATTGGTCTTTGTGTGTTGTTGCTGGTTTTGCGTTATATGTATATGGCATATTGGTCTTTATGTGTTGTTGCTGGTTTCGCGTTATATGCAGGCTATATGGCATTATTGGTCTTTGTGTGTTGTTGCTGGTACGTTGCAAATAGAGGGGCAGCACAATTGTTTTTCGCCTAGTGCGGCAGAAGTGCACTCATTCGAAGTGTAAAAAAAGCTGTAAAGCACATGGAGGAGCTTTACAGGGGGTATGGCTTATCTAAATGAGATGTAAATGAGCCCAATTGACACCCCCAGCAACAGAGACAGGTGAGAACTGCACAATCTTTAGCTCGTTTTCTCCTCTTTGAGCTTTTTTAAGTGCCTACTTTAAAAGGGCCACAACTTCTCCAAATATTATCAGATTTCCACATGTTACACATCGTTGGAAAGCTTGGATATTACACTCTCAGAATCTATGAATAACTCCAAATGCCCCAGAACCGACTTGTGTCCCTAGTTTCCGTGACTGGTCACAAATATGCAGAGGAGATTCGCCAAAAACTAATCCCAGAACTTAAAATGCAGTTGGAGGAGAGTAATGGAGCTGTTACATTGGACATGTGGACTGACGATTACAGAAAAAACGGCTACCTTTGTGTTACTCTGCACTACATTAACAATAAGTGGGAGCTTATCGAACGAGTGCTGTGTAACTCTGAGTGGGACAGTTCACTGCGTAAAACGGCTGACAACATTAAACCAGCCATCATCAGCGCATTGCGTAAATTTGGCATTGATGACTTCTACTCCAAACTCGTGTATATGTGACAGATAGGGGCGCAAATATTGTTGCAGCCCTGCGTACAGTGACCAGATTGAGCTGCGCTACCCATATTTTTAATACTGTCCTGTACACTACATTCAAACCGTTACAGGAGGATATGTGTGGGGAAGAAGTAACTGCAATGATTGACTCGGCCAAGTCACTGGTGACATATTTCAAGCAGACCAACCTCCAGGCTCGGCTGAAAAAGACTCTTAAAAACTCTGTAGAGACACGTTGGAATTCCCTGCATACAATGCTAGAGTCTATCAGCAGTCAATATGAAGACATCCGCGCACTTCTGGAAGAGCGAGGGGAAGTTGACCGCCTCACAAATTTGGATGAAGAGGTCCTCTCCGACTTTGTTGCATTCCTGGAGCGATTTAAGGAAGCCACTAAAGCGTTAGAGGCATCGAAAACCCCGACCCTCCATCTAACCATTGTTTGGAATGAGCGCATCAGACGCCACTTGCGAGCTTCTTCAAATGATAGCATGACCATTTCCTCACTGAAGGAGATATGCCTCAGTATCCTCCAGGACAAGTTCGAAATTCATCGTTTGCACAGACTTGCAATGTTCCTGCATCCTAAACTAAAAAGTATGAAGCTACTTGCTGCTGACAGTGAAGTGGCAAGCGTGCACAGTGAGATGCGGCGCCTTGTGAAAGGTCAGTATTAATGCAACACAGCCACAGGGGGGAAAAAATTATATTTTTATTAAATAACATTTGAAACCCTGTATAAACTGAATACCAAAAGAACAATATTAACTATTGAGAGGTTCATGAAAAATGTCACAAAGAAACCACCCGCTTCGGATGTTATCACCCGATTGAATGGACATTATCAGTGGTTATAAGAAATGGCAAAAGTAGCCTAATGATTATTGAATAGGCCTATGTCAAATATAGCCAGGAGACAGAACAGTCTGTTTTCTTTCGTTTTGAATTGTTTTGTTTAAAAGTACACATTTCAAGCTTGCTATATATTTATCAGGTCTGTGATGCATGTAGCTTATATGCTGAGTTTCGTTAATTTCTGCAGTTCATGCGCCGTTGCCTCCGCTCCGTGTCCTGATGCCTGCTATTACTTCTTATTTATTAAATTCAGACAATTGGTTATAAAACATTGATTAAAATTAAGATAAAATTAATACAGAACGAAATTCACTTTAAAGAAATGCTTTATACAATAAGAAACTTAATGAAGTGGTCAATAACGTCTGCCCACTCTGTCTCCCGACATATTGCACAAATTATGATCTTAGGCTACTATGCTTTTCACTTCTCATATAATCAACATTGATGAAATAATATATAAATATATATAAAATTGTGAAACTAAATGTTTTCTTTAATGCCTAGCGCCTACCACACGTAGGCCTAATAGCCTACAGTAGCCTACCCTATATAATTTCTATGTCGGAGTGGGATTTGAACGAAAGAAAAATGATTTGCCACCTAAAAGTTACAGATTTTTTTGTGTCACACATAGGCATTGTGTATTTCCCTCATATTAAATATAAAACGTATGTGTAGGCTGATATTTTTCCTTTATTAAGGGAGTATTGATGGATATATAAACAGACGTTTCCATATTGGTATTAAATGCATTTTCATTTATAAAATGCAGTTTTGACTGCAAATGTCACGTCCATAAAATTTTTGCACCACAATATTTGTTTACATTTATTATAGACCTTAAGGGTAAGCGTGGAAGTCCTGAGGAGGAGCAGTACCACCACCCCCCACCGGAGAAGCGAGTTCGAGTGTCGGCGGACACTTTATCTGACGTGGAAGATTCCAGTGATGAGGGCCCGCAGTATCAGGACGAAGTGGCTGCTTACATCCATCACAAATCGCCAAAAGAGGACCATTTTGACATTTTGTCATGGTGGCAAGACCATGCTCACCTTTTCCCTAATATTGCCCAGATTGCGAGGTCTATCCTCGCCATCCCTGCATCCAGCGCTGCAAGTGAGCGAGACTTCTCCTGTGCTGGATACGTTATCCAAGAGCGGAGGAGTCAGCTGAAACCGTCAACAGTGGACGATGTGTTTTTTTTACACAGCAATTTAAAACACCACAAATAGGATCTAATCACCTCGCACTGGATTCATAAACGGAACAGTTTCACGTCTCAGCCCTAATTGTAAGTCTTATATCTAGTTAAGTAGCATAATGCACAGGCCGATATATGTAGCGTTTAGGATTCGCATACAACTGGACTTTTCTTTCATTTAAAATTATCACATAGCCTACACTGTTGTTATTGTCTAATTTAAAACTGTTAAGTAGGCCTATGTGTGGTGTGATATTGTTTGATGTGCTAGACGAAATTGCATTGTTTTGTGGTAACGTTAGCCATGTTCTGTATAGGCTATCGGCTTTTTGACAGCTTCGGCTGTTGTCCTTGTCTTAAGGCAAGCCGCCAAAGGCAATAAAAATTTGAAAAAAGTCTGTCTATAATGTGATTGGCTAAACTGATTTTATTTCGGGTGCGGGTCGGGTCTCGTTCTATTTTAAGCGGGTCGGGTCGGGTTGCGGATTTTAATTAGTGCTGCTGTCGGAAATCGGGTCGGATGCGGTTTTAAGCACTGCGGGTACGGGCGGGTGCGGATTTACAAAATCGGACCCGTGCAGCTCTCTGGGAGGGGGCGGGAGAAACAACGATCTCTGATATTTTGAATTTGGACTGCAGTACCTATTTCGACAACTAGCTGTCATTCTTACAGACAGCACCTTTAAAGTAAACAACAGAGCGTTCCCAATCACCCGGACCGACCGCTTGCGCAAGCATCGCCAGAAAAGAAGCAGGTGAGCTGGCATGTTAGTAAGACTCAAGCCGCCTTACCACTGCACACGACATTCACATACGATTGTCGTACAAAACTTTTAAATTGGTCTTGAATAACCAGAGGCTGCGTTTATAGTGGCCAAGGACTTCAACAAAGCATTACTGAATGTGGCAAAGCGGGAGTGGAGGGAGCCACTGTCTCCTCTAAGAGCAAAATAAAAGCTCCAATAATGGCAACAACGGTCGACTACGCCACCCCAGAATACTGGGGACTAACCGCCCTAAGGGCGCACAGGTTCGTCATCTAGGACGTGGGTAAAGAGACGTGGGGCAACATATAGAAAAATAGACTTTTTATTTCTCTCATCAGCACTTCATAAAAAATAGTAAAAAACAAATCACAAGATTCTCAGAATCAATTTTACAGTAACGTTCACGCTGTTTGCATCAGAAACACATTACAACAAACCTATATCTAAATTTAACTAATGGACCAGCAGTGGAGGTTCCTGGAGGTACAGGCTAGCTGCCAAATTAACAGGAGCCCCATACACGCCCCCCCCAACCCCCCCCCCCCACACACGTCAAGATTGGATGCAAGAAAACACGGCCTACATTACAATGCCCAGAGTGAATAATGCACCATAACAAATGTAAAGACTCTGGGGCGGATCTAATCCGTGGGGAATTTGCATATCATAATTAATAAATGGTAATTAATAATTATTCATACATTTTTGGATTAGATCAGTCTTACATGTTAATAAAACTCCCGATAAGGGATGATATGTCATTTTACCTGCATGCATGTCTGTGTATCCTTGCACTTAACCACAAGTTGATTGCAATTAACTACACGGACCACGTCTTACAAAACAGGCTAAATTAATTAGCTCAATTGTCAGACTAATATTTGTGGGAATCCACAATATCATCTTACTTTATAGGATTTCAGGAAAAGCAATTCTGTGGCCAAAAGAATTGGGTTTCCTGCCCTATAAACACATACTCTTTAAAGT
Source organism: Siphateles boraxobius (assembly GCF_051911475.1). Taxonomy (NCBI): domain Eukaryota; kingdom Metazoa; phylum Chordata; class Actinopteri; order Cypriniformes; family Leuciscidae; genus Siphateles; species Siphateles boraxobius. Next base: position 6,169,936 of record NW_027509188.1, read on the forward strand.
ATCTTTAATTTGTAAGCTTGTTGCTATAAGATCTTTTGACACTTAAGGGACTTGAAAATGAGCAAAAAGGCAGTACATCAATCAAATGAATATAATGAATTTAATAAGGCAGAACTACTTATGTATTTACTACGGTTACATGGGATATAAGTATTTACAAACATAATAAACAACAAAACACGATAAGGCATCGATGAACGAGAAATGCATAGAGTGTGGACAATGGAAACACGTGTGAGAGGGGAAGAGGGAGAGAGAGAGAGAGAGAGAGAGAGAGAGAGAGCATTGGCAACATTCAGTCAGTCCCCTGACAGTCCCCTGTCTGTAACAACACAAAAACATCATCTTAATGCTTCTTAGAAGCTCTATAAAGAGATATACTTAAGTTTCTGGGTCTCTCTGTGTCGCGGCATTCCAGCTGAGTCCTTTAGGAAGCGTCACTGGGTGCTGCTTGGCGCGCGTGTTGAACGGAGTTTCCAAGTCTTTGGGGTAACATTACCAAAGGAAAATAGTTTGGCTAAGTTCGTTTCACTTTGTGGAAGTGAACAGAGTCGACTACGGAAAACAAAACTTTGACTAACAAAGAAAAGAAATAAAGATCTCTACGGGGAAATCACGCGGAGTTAACGTTACATCCTTGCATGGCTGGTGAAGAAGCGTGTGTGCGTCTCTCGCCACGTGGTCACGTGCGCGTGTTTCTCCTTCAAAACGAGCGCGCGCTCGTTCAAAGGTCCCTTTTAGATGGATTTGCTGAAGAGATATGTCACGCGGTGTTCTTTTCACACGTCGATTGGAATTAAACACGGAGACTTATCTAAGACTGAAAAAACACAAACTAGACTAGAAACAAATAAAAGAAAGGCGAAGAGCTCGCCCGGAGGCGAGACGTTACATTATGACACTAGGACAAGAGGGTAAGAGAGGGATAAACTGGTATTCAGTCCTTTTGAAGACCTTACGTTTTCGCCTTCTTTTGGAAGAGGGTCCAATCAGGAGCTGTCCCTTTGGAGGGAGATTTTATGACCCTTTGTGTTATAACCAGGCATTTAAATCTCTAGTTTCATTGGGTGTTTAAGAGAAGAATCTTCACAATTCTTATAATACTAATGTGTCACAAAGTTTAGCAAAATGTAATGTCAATTAACAAATGGGGAATGAAGATTGGAGTTTATCGAGACCAAACTTGCCACAAATGGATTTGGTTAAACATTAGTTGGCAAAGTTTAAAACCTTATCGCATTAGAGTTGTCGAGAAACATAGACCAAACCACAAAAAGGCAACTCATGAAATAGGGAACTTAGATACATTGTTCATACAATTCTCAAGTGGATATATAATAGCATATATATATATATATATGAATACAGGATTCATTTCTCCTCCTTGGTTAGAATTCAGAGAGAGCCACAGTTCTGTGAAAATTCCTTTGGGTCGTAAACGCTGTTATCTAAGAACACCAGTGATGTTAGTTTTGGTCTCTTTTCACTCCAAAGATGGAAAACATAGTAAACTATATTTTACTGGATATTACTGTACGTATTCTGATTGATCACACCGAAAGCATTCTGGAGGTGTCCAGAACTATGTGTACAAGTTATGGGAATAGACAGTTATATTTGAAATGCATAATGAAGGCATTTATAATTCACTTTAAGCTACGATAAAATCATAGTCATTCCAATGTGACATGGGCAAATGGACACATAAAAACACATCGAATATATCTGGTTAAATGTCTAAAAAGAGAAGTTTCTTTCTCTTTAGAATCACCTTCTTTGGGACATTCCAGTCAGTCATAAAAATGTCTCGTAACTGGACACCACGCTCTGTCCTGAGCGGGCTTCACTTGTGGGGGATGCGTGTGTGTGTGTGTGTGTGTGTGTGTGTGTGTGTGTGTGTGTGTGTGTGTGTGTGTGTGTGTGTGTGTATGTTAATTTACATCCAGGCTTTTTGGGCCTGAAGGCAATGGGATTTTAGCTAGGATGTATTTAGTTATTCAGATTCACCCCTCGCCCAGTCCTTACAGTGAGGATATTGGAGAAAGGTTCTTGTGTGTGTGTGTTTGAATGTGCTCTGGTCTCCATTCTGGCTTGGCTCTGAGGAGATAACATCTTTGAGGCCTGACCCCCCTGCTGTGTGTCGTACACAAGTTCCTTCTCGTTGGAAAGGGGAGGCTTGGTTTTTACTCAGTTCGCCATGAAAGTGTCAATGAACGCCATTAGGGGCAGACTCTGTGGTGCCCAACCTGAGTTATGAACCAGAGTCAGAGAGGTTAAAAGCATTCTTACATGTATAAGTGCATGAGTCGTCCTGACACAGTCCAGATACCCTACACAAAAAATAACAAACATTCATAAAGAAACTCCATGTACTAATGCACAATCAGAAGATCAAGCAGGCGGCAGCTGGTGAAGACAGACCAGCCAACCAATGCTGCACCAGCCTCGACCGAGGCGCATGACGATACAGCACCAACGTGCACACAGTTCAACGTTACTATAAAAACTAGACAGAGGCAAAACAGCAACATAGTCACACTTAGCCGCTTCACGAGTTAATATTGACGCTCAATCCCATTAAGTAGGCAGGGAGAACCCTCAGATCTGCAGATAAACCTGCAGAGCATAGCAATATGTTAAAGAGAGTAACATTACTAAAATCAACAAAGCTATAATTATACATACCGCAGGATGGTCAATGTAACCAAACCATTCATGGTCGCACACCATGCGGGAAAACAGCCACTCCATTAGAAACATAATCGCTGTAAATGACATGCTATAAATATTTCACGGTGAATAAAACGGATAGCAGCTAAACAGGGTCAACACTCATTTATGACACGGCTGAACATACCTGTGACAAGTAGGCAGCGAGCGCACCGCAGACACGAACGGTTTGAACCGTCGGCGGCAACAGATGACGTGACATCACGGCAATACCAAGACGCATATCCGGTCGCCAAAGCCCACTTTTATACTCCATACAAGGGCAGCCAATAAGCCACACGCATGCGCACGATCTCCCAATCGGTGGAGTTATTCCACCTTGCTACATGAAGAAAGTACTGCCAAAGTACTATCAACCAATTAACTGCAACACAAGGGAAAATTGTATTCTGGATCATTGTTACACTCCTTTCCATACAGAGCCCTTTTATCTGTCTATAGATGGATAGTAGACTTCAGAAGACAGAAAGGAGTCATCTGAATCACCCATTCAGTCCCCCATCACCATCAACGGTGACACAGTGGAGAGGTGGGTTTTTTTTTTGTATCATTTATATCACATTCTTTATCCTGCATTGCTGCTAGGATCTAAGCACACACGCTTTTCACTCATTGTACACTTGTGTCAATGATGTGACAAATTAAAGTAAATAAATTATTAACCTGATCTTATATTGCTGTCTTAGATTGTCACCAAGGCAATAAGTCACATTCTTCAATAAAAAAACGTGTATGCTTTTGTATAATTGAAAATAATCCAAGATATTTGAAACTAACAAATAGTTGATAGTTATCAAGACCTGTAGGCCAAGATGTGTGTACTTTGGGGGTCGGTTAATTGTCACACCTTTAGTACGGTGGGGGAAGTTGTAATTATCTGATTGGTCAGTTTGAATGTCTCACATATTGGTTAAAGTCACATGGTCAGGGAAAGGATAAAACAAGATTGTAACTGATGCTCTTTCTCTTTTATGCTCTGGCTCTCTTCTTATTCTCTGGGTCCCTTTCTTGGATCTCTCTCTCTTTACCTCCTCTTTTATCTTACTCTCTAGAGTCTACTCACTCACTCTCTCTATCTATCTCTCAGGTAAAATTTTACATGCTCTGGGTTAGATTAATGGTATAAGTTATCATCATCTCATACATCTATTTTGTAACTACTTTAAGTGTAACCATAACCATATTTTGTCTTTAAACCTTTTCAATTACAAATAATGTGCTAACTAGTTTTGATTTGGTATTGACTTTGAAGTGCTACCTATAGCAATACAATATTGTCACTCTATATAGCAACGCTCTCCCACATATTAAGCTATTGTAACTGCGCTTATTTCCGTCGTTGGTATAAGTAGCAGTGGGTGGAATAGACAAGAATTATACAGTTCCCTTTCAGTCGAGAACGTCAGGCGTAGTCGACATCGACTGAATGGGATCACGCCAGGGAGCCAATCATCTTCAAGTACTATTGAACTAGCCAATGGAATTTGGCGTGCGTGACTTGCATCGCATACTCCGCCACCGCTGCGCGGGTATAAATACGGAAGTGCATGCACGTACTAGTCGCCTTTCGCTTCGGAGCGATCGTTTGATGTCTCTGAAGAGTACTGTTGTTTACAACGAGCGCGTGTGTGTCGGTGTTCTTCTGGAAACTCTCCCAGTGCTGGTGGTTTCTACAGCACGATTGCAGCGGTGATCGGGAGCTTTGAGCTCTCAACTGCTGTTTTAACAGCAACAAATTTATAAATGTTTGTGTTTGTTGACGGCTGGTTAGAGGGCGGAAAAGTGAGTGCTTCACCATTTCAGTTCACTGTTCAGTGTTGCCGCGGTCATTCACCCTGTGTGCTCCGGCACTGGTGATGCGTCCTATTTCCTGAAAGAGCAACACGGGTGCGTTTTCGTCTTTTTCAAGATATCATTCCACCTGTGCGTTTCTGGATGTGGTCATTCCCTGTTCTTCTCTGACGGTCACAATTGTTGCATCACGTGCCTGGGCTTACAGCACACTGAAGCAGCTTTTGTGGATGGTTCATGTTCCTATTGCGGGAATATGACTGTCGCGGTGTTGAGATCGAGACTCGCCTTCGTCCGCGAAGCTGGAGTCCCCATTTCCATGCCCCACTCCCGGGTGCCATGTGGGATGGGTGATCGGGGGATAGTGATGAATGTCTCGCCCAGTAACCATTCCCTGTGGGCTCCGCACTCCTCCATCACACGACAGCCGATGGAATTCCTGTTGAACGTGTTGGTCCCTCTGTATTGGACCGATCAGCCGTTTCAATTGGGATTCCCCCAGAGGATAAGGTGTCGATAGCAGCATCGGAGGGTGAGCTGGCCTCTGAAGATAATGACTCGGCTATGTTATCTCCCTCTGGGAGTGTAACGTTGCCCGAGCCAGATCCAGAAATGTCAGCTATGCTGAAAATGGGCTGCCGGGCTCGAGTGGAATCCTCCACAATGTCTAGCTCAGTCTCGGTTGAAGGATTGGTATCTCGGGGTGGGAGCACTGGTTCTCACCTCGCCGCCCCAGTGCCTTTCTTTCCCGGAGTGCATGGAGAGCTTACCAAGTTGTGGAAGGCACCTTTCTCTGCCAGAAACTGCCTGCATAGCTTTCTTCCCCTCACTACCCTTGATGGAGGAGCTCTGAAGGGTTGCAAGGCTATCCCTCCAGTGGAGCGGTCTGCACCTGTGTCCGGCGGCCGCTCCCCTTTGGGGGGATCCTCGTCTCCCCCCTAAGGCCTGTGCGTTCTCGTCTGTTCCGACGGGCAGAGCTTACAAGCTGCCTCCTCTTTGTGTGCCATGGCACTGCTACAGGTCAGGCCAGGGCACTCATGGACATGCACGAGGGTAGCCCAGACCGTGCGCTCATAGGTGAGCACCGCATTGCATCTGACCTCACCCTCCGGGGCACGAGTGTCGTGGTGTGCGCGATTGGTCTGGCGATGTCCACCTTAGTGGTTCAGGACCGCCATCGTTGGCTCAGCCTGGCTGATATAGCTGATGCGGACCAGGTTCGGGCCCACTGCTGCCTCCACCCCGTCGCCAAGGGCATTCCCCTGCCGCTGGGCCTCAGCATGGAGCCGGTCGCAGTAGGGACGCCCGGCCCGCTCCAGGCGCTGCCAAGCCAGGTGGCAAACAACAGAGAAAGAATTCCTGTGTGGGCCGTTCAGGGATGGAGGAGGATGCTTTTGGAGTTGGTCACAGATCCACTCCCTCCCCCCGGGTGAGGGCCGGGTGGAGTCTTCGTTTGTGTGTGTATCTGTTCCACCGCTGGCTCCCAAAAAAGTGACGCAAGCGGTACCCACACTTAAAAGAAAGAGCAAAATCCTCTGTTCCTGGGTCCCAAGAGGGAAAGTCTGGCGGTGTGCGACCCTGTAAAACCTTGCACCCCTCAGCCCCTTCTTGTCCGCCAGCAGGGCAGCTGGGTGCGGTTCGAGGACCCAGTCATCCGCCTTCTCACGCATCCCTGGCCGTCTCGGGTAAGTGTTTTTCACCACACTCAGAACCTGCTTCGGGCCGCCTTCGGGCCTTCCGAGCCGGGTCCCTGTCCTCCACCTCGCTGCCCCACCTTGGGTACGTCTGTGGTTCCCTGGCCCAGTTCGTAGAAGCCAAAAATGTTTCCCAACCGGTCCAGATGGTTCCAAACTATACCGTCAGACTCGGCTTGCAATTCCTTTTCGCTCGGCTTCCGCCCAAGCTCAGTGATATTCATCACACCTAGGTGTTGAGCAGATATGTTGCTAAAATTTGTGATATTCATCACACCTAGGTGTTGATCAAATTTGCTCCAAAACTAGTGACTTTAGTCACACCTAAGTGTTGAGCAGTGCTCCTGTCTTGTGTGCCCAACTGAAACTCTTCAGCGCAGCCGCTCGGCTTCTTCCATATAAAGACCGCTTCAGCACTGACTTCACGGCCGAGTCCCTAGGTGGCCGTGGCAGAGCAGCACGCTCCGTGTGAAAGCACCCTGGCCTGCCGCCAAACCCTCAGTCCATAACAGTCATTTTGTTTCTCCAGGCCTAGAACGAGTGTACATAAATACTGGCTGAGGAGCCACATACAAAGGGCAGTACACAGTTACATTTGTTGCCCCTCCGGACTCATCCCTCCGCCAGTTGTTTTTTTTTCCTGTCTGAGTGTACATCCCACGACACAGAAAAAACTCTGGCCCCGTGGACCTTGCTCCCCTTAGAAGTGGAACTTATTCATTGAACAGAATCTTCTCTCCGTGAGGAGACCCCGAATGTTTTCGATCACTTCAGTGTTTTCATCCTGCTAGATGGGTTGGAGTGAGGCTGTCTCTTTCACCCTCAAAATGTGTTGCCTCTGTATTGACACACATCATGATGCAGTAGGGTGCCAATCCTTGGGAAGCACGATTTGATCGTCAGGATCCTGAGGGGAGCAAGGAGAATATATCAGCCTTGCGCACCCCTCTTTACCCTCTTGGGATTATCTCTGGTGCTACTGCACTGAGAGACCTCCCCTGAGCCTCTACAGGCAGGTTAAAGGTTAAAGCAGTTAAAATTCATGTTTTTAAAGAAACAGTTCTCCTGCTTGCTTGGTCTCTACTAGAGGGTGGGGACTTGCTTACATTTCGGTCAGCGAATCGTGCCTGGAGTTTGGGCCGGCTACCTCTCACGAAATCTGAGACCCCGGCCTGGATATTTGCCCAAAGTTCCTACCTCTCCTACAAGAGCAGGTGGTGAGCCTTCAAGCGCTGTCATGGAGGAGGCAGACCCAACCCTGGCTTTTCTCTGTCCCATCTGCTCCATTGCGGTTATACGTGCACAGAATGCAAAGCCTAGACCTCAGACCAGCTCTTGTCTGTTTACGGAGACCAGCAGAAGGGGAGGCAGTTTCCAAGCAGAGGTTGGCCCACTACATGTGGCTGCCTTCGTTGACACAGAGTGCCTCGCTGAACAGATGTTACATAGAGTTGGGGGCTGGGCGACACCCATCATGTTTGCCAGAGAACTAGCCTATGTGTCGAACCGCTGCTTCCCGTGGGATCCCTTCACATGAAGCCAGTTTCACTGTAAGCCCGGTTAGAAGTGTCGGCTTGCTGCGTCATTTCCCTCCTATGGACTGGATACGTGCGCAATTCTTGCTCCAGTAGAGTTCCCCTAATTAGCCAAACCCTGTCGAGTTCCTCTATTCCCTTAGGCAACGGATGTGGTGGAACATCCGAAGCCAGGCCTATCACTCGTATGCACTGGTGGAACCTGTGTTAGGCTGGGTCCATATGTTGCGATCCCTACGGCGAACCCATATGTGCATTCTTCCATGGTCGGCTCCCTCCGGCGAGCCTGTGTCTTCCCTCTGCCGTCACTGTTCGGTTGACCCTCGCGCCTGTTATAGGCTGGAATCATCCAGGTGACATTCTATATGTTGTACTGCCCGGTCATCTGCCCAGTCCATATGTGTATTCTCCACGTTACCTCCATTCGGGCATGATGTGGTTTCCACAGCGTCCCTTCCTTCCATTGATAGGGTACGCTTTCCCAGTGGTCCTGTGGAACAGCAGTGACTTCCTTGGCCTAAGCCCTTCCATCTCTGGCTCAAGTTGCGGAAGGTTCAGGAGGCTTTTGTACAGGCGGCAAGGTGGCAGCACTAGTGGCGTTTTCAATTGGTGATCCCATTCAGTCGACGTCGACTATGTCTGACGTTCATGGCTGAAAGGGAATCTCCTGGTTGCATATGCAACCCATCGTTCCCTGAAGGAGGGAACGGAGGACGTAGTCCCCTTGCCACTACTGCTGGACCACCGCTGACTCCGAGTTACGCTCGGCTCCTCAGCAAAAAAGCAACTAGTGCGTGCATCCACTTCCGTATTTATACCCGCGCCGCAGGGGCGGATTGTGCGATACAAGTCACGCACGCCAAATTCCATTGGCTCGTTCAATAGTACTCGAAGATGACTGGCTCCCTGGTGTGATCCCTTTCAGTCGACGTCGACTTCGTCCTCCGTTCCCTCCTTCAGGGAACGGTGGGTTGCATACGCAACCAGGACCTTTTCTACCATTTTGCAGCTTGAATCCCTGCAGGAAATCCACCCTTACACTTTGTTCATGTATGCACCACTCCCTTTTTAGAATTTGTTCACGAATTTTCCTTACCTCAGACTGAAATACCACCTAAAAATTTTTGAACAATTTCTCACCCCAAGGGCTTTTGGTTGGCCTTTCAGAAATGTCTGAATTCCATGAAGAGGTGAAACTTCTGCTAGCTGTTGTCCATAAACAGGCACAGGAACATTTGTCCCGGTTCCAGCTGCTGGTGTTTGTGTTGGTGGTTGAAACTGGATGACAAGAGTTGAAGAGTTCACGGGTATGACAGTGTGAGACATTCTTCTTTCTGAATCTGAAATTGATCTGTACAAAATCATAGTAAATTGAGACATGTAAAGGATATGATTATAAAAGATTTTCTATGTAAACAATCATTCCCATTTATTTATTAAAATATTATATATTTATTATTATAAAAGTGGTCTTCATGCTGTTGAAAAACCTATAAATGCAGTTTTGTCAATATTAGATCATTACCATTGGTTCAATTATTGTCATCTTTCAATCAATTGTCATTATTGTCATTACCCACTGTATCTTGTATTGTTACATGTTGTGAAGTGTATTGTGTATTTGTTGTTTGTAATGTATACACGAGGTAGAGCTTAAACATACTGTACCGAAAACAAATTCCACCGGCATTGTCGTGTGGCTAAATAAAAAATTTAATAAACAATCTAAAATCAACTAGAATAACTCTATTAGACTTTGAAAACAGAGAAACTTACAAAAGTGCCCTACCAACCAATATAAAGGAAATTCATTCATTAATAAAATGAATAAATATATAAATAAAATGCAGACATAATGCAAAGATAAGCATCTGTATAATGGTAGTCAGATAGTCAGTGTAAATATATAATTTGTTGTTTTACCGGAAAAAAAAGAAAGAATCTTCTCTTCAGTTGGTTTGCCGCACTTTTCTCTGTAGTTTAGTTCACTCTTCTGAGATGTAAGCCAATGTAAGTAAGATGTCCTTAGAGTAACTGCTTATACTCTTTCCCAGAATAAAAGGGAATCAGGTGGCCATCATGTGGTTGGGAGGGGTGGTAAAGCTGGCCCGTTCATAAGATAAGAAGTTTAAAAACCACAAAAGACAATAATTAACTGAAGTATTCATATGTCACTGTTATGTAACAATAAAAAGTGCAAGCAAGCATTTGCATATAAATTAAAACTGTATATTTTGTATTCACTGTTTCCAGCTGACCTCACCTCAAGGGGAAAACAATGTCCAGATAGATAAGTACCATGTGTATCCTGTGTTTTTGCATCCAGAGACTTATTTTGATATATAAACTACTGAAAAATCCTGCATTACTGGTCACCGGCATAAGGTATGTTTTGCATGCTGGGACCAGCATAGGATTCTGGTTGCTGGTTTGCTGGATACCAATTTTGGACCAGCAAATGTTGTCTTTTTTGTAGTTAAAGCAGAACTTGGTGACTTTTTTAACTTAATAATGCTGTCTAGAAATCATTTGGATGGTTAAACATCCTGTTCTGGTGATATTGGTGACTTTACCAGCTCCCTCCAGCGTTCCCAGGCGTAAAACCAACCTTGCAACATGGTGACTACCGTCCCGGCAAAATAAAAATCGGAAGTCTCGTGAGAAGCGAGACGAAAACGAGCGCGAAACACGAACTGCTTTACGGCAATTCAACACACACACACACACACGCCCACCTCAATACTAGCTAGAAGTAATAACCTGAGTTATACAAGCGACGATGGATAATGCACATGTTCCAGCGAAAAGACAGAAGAGACGGTTATCGGCGGAGGAGGTGAAAGAGAGGAAAAAACTTTTTGACCGTGCCAGGGACCGCACAAGAGACAACATTGGTCGTGCATTCACTGAGTGACGAGAGCTAAAAGAAAATGAAGAATGCAAAACAGATGCTGACCTTGCGTATCTGCTAATGCAATTGTAAGTATGTCTTTGTTTTCTTTATTCCTTATTCTTGTTTGTGTTTATAAATGTGTTCAATCCATGACCATCTGTGGTAGCTGACTGGCTAACGTTAGCGAGCCAACGTGTTTGTTTTGAGCATGGTACATTGCTATCTGTTGTATTGGGTCGCTTCTATCTATGTGGCAAACTTGACAGACAACTATTGTCATATATGCATTTTCCGTCGGGCCTTATAGTGCTACATAATTACCTAGGCTAATAACCCTGATCACATATGTGTCTCTGCATTCATGTTTTAGCATAGGCTAATCAAAAATACGTGTTTGCTAACTAGACTATTTCGAAGCATTTGATTTCGTAATGGATTAGCACTAGTCATAAATGTTTTGTTCAGTTTTACATTGTTTAGAAAATTTACACAATGTGTAAAGGTGACGCCTGTCCTCTTGATTATGTTTTAGCTACAAGCTCTGGCAAGCGACAACGTCCACGCCACACAAGGGCCAGTCCAGACCACCACAACCAGTGGTGTCGAGTATCGGCGAGGAGTCGGATCGTGACCTGTAAGTTTTTTTTCTCCCAAAAGCAGTAACATTTCAGACAATGTTGGTATTGCAGAAAGTGATTGATTGTTTTGTTCATTTTTTCAATCAAAGAAATGAATGCCCATGCGCTTGTTCAAACGTTGGTTAGAGAGGGAGAAATTGAGGTTTTAGAATACAGGTGAGCTTGCCTTGCAACACATATTGTGATATTGTGATACACAAATATGACAACCCATATTTGATTTGGGTTGATATGTTTCTTTTCTGTTTACTTTCCACCTGTTTATTTATTTGGTCATGTGTTTATTGTTATGCTTGCAGCAGGCATTCCCTGGATATTAGCAAACAGGATAAGCAAGATTCACCAGATGAAGAGGAGGTCAATGATTTGAGGAATACCTAGTAAGTAATGTATATTGTGTATCATTTAGATTAATTGATTTATAAAACATTTCTAAGGTGTTTATACATGACTGATTTTCTGCATTGTCATGGATGCTTTTTGGGATAACCCAAAAAATGTGGGCTTGGAAGATGGGGACAGCTCCGATGAGGATTTTGTCCCATCTCTTCATTTGCGGTAAAATCATTTGTTCATTTGTTTGAAGTAAAGTAGGTGGTGGCCTGCTCATACCACTGATTAAATTGATTATGTAATGGTTAATAAGAATTTGATGTGGTGATTAGAGCCCGACCGATATATCGGCGAGCCGATATTATCGGCCGATATTAGGCATTTTCATAACTATCGGTATCGGCATTTATATTGACCGATAAATGAATATTAAAAAAATGCGGCGTGCAGTGATTCATGTAAGGGTGGCGCTGCCAATAAAGCACCTAAAAGCTGTCACAATGAACTGGCAAAAGCAATGATATGAATACATCAAATATAGCAAGGAGACATTTTATTTGTTTTATTAATAACAAGTGTTTTCAGTCACTGTGTGCTGCAAAGATGAAGTTGAGGATGCAGACTCGCGATCTTTGACGCGCCAGAGAGAAATGTACATTTCAGAAGGATTAGGCCTACATAAGCAGAGAGCAGTTTGTCTTTCGTTTTGATTTGTTCTGTTTAAAAGTAGACATTTCAATAGATATATTTCTCAGGTCTATACGCTGACTTTCGGTTCATTTATGAGACGAGTTGCAGTTCACTCGCCAGCGCCTCCGTTTCGAGATTATCTATTGTCTGTTATATTTACTTCTTATTTATTAAATCCAGGCATTTGGTTGATGAAACATTGATAAAAATTAAGATATAATTAATACAAAACGAAATCGACTTTAATGAAAGGCTTTGTGCTTTCTGTTCGAGGTCTATGTGAAAGTTTTAAAGCACTTTAGTGCCGCTTGCGGAGCTTGTCACGTCCGTTTTTTCCTCATAAATGCGAACACGAAAAATAAAATGAATATTATATGTTCTGTTGAGAGCCAACCCTTCTTCATCCAGTGGGTAGTAGACTATTACTTTTGATTTGCGCAGTGTAATTCACTGAATTGATTTCTCTGCTGCCAGCCTCTGTCACGTATTGTGTGAGCTTGTGAATATTGCAAGCGCGCAGCTGAGAAGTCCTGCTTATATTGTCTGCTATATTTACTTCTTATTTATTAATCCAGGCAATTGATTGATTAAAATGCGTGGCGCGAGCGACAAATGTCCGACAGTAAACGGATGGCCCATTCTGCTCTGTAACAGGTGCTTTTCCGCGTCTCGGGTAAACAGCTGTTGCAACTAACGCGAGCAATAACGGCCGCGTCTGGTGTAGACACAGTGTTTAAGCTCATTCTGCCTATAACGCTACGTTACAACATCAAGCAATATTCCAATAATTTATATAATTATAACACTTTATATAGGGCAATTTTGCATTAAGAGTAGCCTAGTTTCACGTTTAGTAGGTACATTTTGCTTACTACTTATTTAAAATAGTATAAAAGTCTGTACATTATGTAATTAAAAACGTTTTCATTATGATATTATAAATTTTACTTTAGTAAAAAGATCTGAGTTATTCCTCTACTTGTAGAGATTAGAGGAATTAAGACTAAAAATAGAAGATAATGTCAGTGACACTTTTGATATATTATTTGATACAAGTTGTTTTATATAACGTGACTAAATTAAAAGACAAAGTCGTTAGTCAAGATTATGAAACAGTATTTAGAATATAATATTATATAACATGCAATGCAAACTAGTTTGGTTACAGCTCAAATGTATCATTCTCATTTTATCATTCCCCCTGCCTCCATTATATCTTTGTCACACAAGTGTTTGATCACCACATTTGAGTGATCATTGCAAAACGTTTATATATTTATTCTGTTTAAATACTGTGTATTCTATATACAGTACCCATCAAAAGTTTGTGCACACAAATAGGAAAGTGTGTCCAAACTTTTGACTGGTAATGTACTATAATACACATAAATAATATTGCTACTGTACACATAAATAATATCGGCCGATATATCGGTATCAGGCTTTTTTTATCGGTATCGGCATCAGACCCCAAAAATCCATATCGGTCGGGCTCTAGTGGTGATCAATGCATACATATTTTGCCTCTTTACACAGCACTGTTGGTGCCAAAACAGACAAGCTTCCGGAAATCAGTGTGGACGAAGCTGTGTTTCAGTTGATGAATCGGAATCAGATTATGTTCCAGAACAACAGAGAATAACTACAGAGGAAGACCTAGTTGGTAAATGTGCAAACATTACATACAACGATAATCTCCTTTAACTTGCTCGGCACCTGAAACTACCAATCAAGAACTGCAAACACGTGGACAGACTGTCTGGTGTTCCATGCCCTGGTGTTCCACCATTTCAGGTCACCCTGAAACCTCGTGGGACTGGAGCAGTTTTGGAATGGGTAAGATGGTTCTGGACAATGTGAATGTACATGTAATTTAGATCCCGTTCTTCACATTTTATTCAGACCCATAGCAACAATTGTCTCTGGTTGATTATTGATGATGTATTTTTTCACACGTACATTAGTTATGCCCCTTCGGACACAGCCAGTGGAAGTGGAACTCGCAGCCAACATTAAAGTTTGGCATGCAGAGTGGTGACTTCATGCTCTCCACAAATATACTACTGTCTGGCAACAACTACAGAAAAGTAGCTCTGCTTTTCAAGTTCATGGCCATGGGGATGGTTACAGAATCGACTTACTACCGTATCCAAGATGCATACTGCATAGAGCCTGTCCAAGACTTCTGGGACAACATCAATGCCAAAGTGATGGAGCGTATGCGTCAAAAGGACCATATTGTTGTTCTAGGTGAGGCATACTTTTGTGTCTTTGCCGACATCGATTACGTAGAAATCAATGTTTAGCCAAGACTTATTCAATGTGAGACTTGTGATTCTAACGCCTTTTATTCAATTGTCTGTTGGATGTAGGAGATGGCCGAATGGACTCTCCTGGTAAGTTTTGAGTACATACGCTTATTTTGTGTGATTAATGTTCATTTGCTGACAGCTGTGTTATGCTTCAGGACACTGTGCTCAGTATTGCACATATACAACAATAGAGCAAGAGTCTAGGGATATCATCCACATCGTTTCTGTCGACAAAAGGGAGACTAGCCGCAACTCCGTGATCATGGAGAAGGAGTGCTTCATTCGCACCATGGATGCTCTGCCCCCAAATGTCAAAATAAAATAAGTGGTTACTGATGCTCACCCTCAGATCATGGCATTACTGAGTAAGCAGAACTTATGTGCTGTATTATTTCAAGTCTTGACTTTCATATTGTAGTTGTGCCTAATTGTTTTGTTATTTGCAGATCCTGAACGTGGACGATACAAAGCATGGGGTTTACAGCATTCACTTGACATTTGGCATGCTGCTAAAAGTCTTAGCAAAAGGCTTCGAAAGGTATGTTTCCATCCACACTATCATACTGCCAGGGTACTCAACAATGCCATATGAACCAACGTTTTACCTGTAGCATAGTGGCAAGAGAAGAGTTTGTTTATAGCTGTATATTGACACTGCTATTGATGTGCATGGATGTTCAGACTGGAGCAGTGAAAGGGCAAAATCAAATTCACGTCTGGACATGGGACATTGTCAACCATTTTTGGTACTGCAGCAAACAGGCCTCCACAGAGGAGGAATTCAAGGTATGTTTGAAAGTAAAAAAAAATATTTAAAAAAATCAAACGGCAGATTGGTTTTTAGTTTTATGTATAATAAAGGTTAATTTTTCTTGCAGTTGGTGTGATGCATCATGTGTGCAACGAACATTTTTGGGCAACCGGTTGCTGTCAGCATGAGCCGCTGGAGGAAGGCAGCCAAGACAAGCCTTGGATGGAGCAAGGTGACCAAATAAGAAAAAGAACTGAAAAAATGAATGAGAGCTGAGATAATCTAACTTCAATTATTCTGCCCCAAACACACTTTACAGGACGATGCGGATTTGGAGAGTTTCCAAAATCACATTCTGCTCTACGCATCTAAGTGCATGTCGTACACCCCATTCATCTACAAGACCCGGACACTGCTGGCTGCAATAGATTATAATCTGCACAATCAACGCATGCCAGCACGTAACAAGGATGGCCACAAAATGTAAGTACTTACATTTTGAATACAGTTTTTTTTGTTGTTGTTATTTTACACCTTTCTATGTTACATAACTTTGTGACTGATCAATTACAAACTGCCCTTGCTCTCCAGGTACAAAAGAGCGTACAATAAAAAAAATCAAAAAACTGGTCTGTGTATACAGTCAAGGAGAAAAAGGATTGCAAGTACATCCCTGACCTCCAGAAGGCCACTCTTGGTAGGAGGCTGAAGAGTGGGACCGGCCTTCAGAGCTCGTTCACGTCAGAGCTCTTTCAAAAACATGTGTCACAAGGGGACACTGCGTCCACAAACCCACAAGAGGATTGACACTATTCCCTCTTACAAATTTCAAAATGTAAATTGTTTCAATGATGGATACTTTTTAATTTATTATATATTTTATTATACAAATAAACACATTCAATGAAAAAACTGTCTCTATTCAAATATTCAATAAATTATTATAAGTTTGAAATAACTATTTACAATAAAAGATGTTAAATTATGAAAAATCAAACATGACGCGTCACCCTAAATCCCGTGTACTGACCCATTGGGTCAGGAAAGTAGTCTCTAATTTTCCACATGCAACAGCTTGGGATGACCACCCTGTTCCCTATTCCAAGGCGGCCATGCTGCCACAGCACAAACTGGCATAGGCTGAATGTCGATACTGTCGCTGCTCCTCCCCTGGCTCCTGGTGATCATTTATTGCAAAAATGTCATTCCAAGCTCCACGGGCCAGTCGCAACACCCCCTCGTCTAATACATAGTACGCCATGTATGCCATGTTACTGATACAATGCTCAAAATGGCGACAGCAGATCTTCTTGATGTCTGTTGTCATATCACGACAATGGCCACACACGCACCAGTGAAGTCCTGGGTCAGCAGACGGTGGTTGTGTCTCCATTACTGTGCGTTCACACCGGACGCGAATAGCGCGTCAAATTCACGTCTACCGCGTCTAGTTTGACGCTTGACCACTTTGTGTTAATTTGCGTGTCAAGAGTGAAACTGACGTGCGTAAAAACAAAAGTTTGAAGCGTGACGCGCGTCAGAATCGAAACCCGTTGGCGGCCATCTTTTTTATGTTGATCGAGCATTCATCGAGAGAGTCACCGCTCTGTATTTACTCTGGAGAGCAGAACGGCGGCGTAGGGGTAATCGTCGCCGTATTTGTGTCCACCGGACCCTTCGAAGGCGAACCCAGTGTGGCGAGTTTCACCATTGGCTCGCTCCAGGAGCTGCGCCTGGATGACGGCGGCTTTCAGCGGTACTTCCGCCTGTCCCGCGCCCAGCTTGATGACCTGTTGTCCCGCATCGGAGCGAGGATCACCCTCGCCCTCAGCCACCTAATCTCTCATTTATTTTTGTTTTGATGATAAATGGAGCCAGCCTCCAAAAGTGATTAATCTGTCCTGTGATTTTTCTCTCTCTCTCACACAATACTGTCCAGACACGAACTTGTGCAGTATGTTGGTTGTCTTTACATTATAATAATATTTCATATAATCTAGATATGGAATAAATAGCATTCAATACAAAATGAATATGTCTCATATATTGAAATCAAGTTTTATGTGATAAAATATTTGCTTTGTTGTGCATTAGAACCACAGTCATATTACAAAATAATTTATTGAAGCATCCAGATACTTCACCACGTGACAGCAGCAAGCAGCTAGGCTCCTGATTGGTTAACGCGGCGCGAATTGACGCAGAAGTTCAGATTTTTCAACTCGGGCGGCAGACGCGAATTCGCGTCAAACGCGTGAATGCACAAATAGCACTAACTAAATCATTCGCGTGTAACGCGCTTAACGCGCCATACAGTCATTTCGCGCCATTCGCGCGAACTTGACGCGCGAATGAGGCGTATTCACGTCGCAGTATTTTTTTACGTGCGTAACGCGTCTTTGCATTGACTTAACATTGAAATCACTCGCGTCTGACACGCTATTCGCGTCCGGTGTGAACGCACCATTAGAGATAAGATGACAAACATCAACCCAGGTAGTCTTGTGAGTACTTTCTCAAGGAGTACGTCCTTCTGGCCAGGGTTCAGGAAATTAATTTTCTCCAACAACACATTATTTTTTTTTATTAGATACATATATCTTCAGCCAAAAATTAACACTAAGATTAACCCTCTGAGGTCTAAGGGGTTTTTGGGGTCCTTGAGGTGTTCTGGCATGCTCTGACATTTGTGCTTTTTTCAGTTATTTATAAACATGTTAATGGCAAAGGTGTAAATTCACTCTATATAGCACAAACGGGGCTACCGTAATATGTGAGCAACATGTATGTACATGTTTGTATTTTTTAGAGAATAATGTTTATGCGTGATTATTGAAAAAACTAAAACTTAAAGTGTAGGAAATAAGGCCACAAAACACATAATAAATATGTGTCCACAAGACTTTTGACTAATGGGCGTTGTTGCCTAGAATTTTTGCTTCAAAATGATCTGAAAATCATCCTGCCTTCATTCACACAACACAATACATTGATTTAAATTTTATAAGACACCTTTTGTTTGGAAAGGCAATATGCGTGGAGGCGTGTTCACACCTGAGAAGACAAAGGCTGGATAATGTGCCACATATGTATGGGACACACAAGGCTCATTAATATGCAGCTCATTATGTAATGAGCTGCATATTGATGAGCCTTGTGTGTCACAGGGTCCCAAAGAACGCAAGGACAAAAGAAATTATCTATATATACATATTTTACAATTAGAAATTGTAACCAATTACAAATAGGTTACAATTACAACAACAATTACAATTTTAACAATATTTCAAGTGAATTTCTTTGTAAAAAGTATACATTTTATCATACGTATTAAAAAAGGTAAGGATTCATTAGTTTGAATATTGGAACAAACACTACTGTATAATAACATCTTAGTTGATAATTCAATATACCTACTTTATTTTTGACAAAACATCATACTATAGTATATTTAACTATGAGCAGAAATTGGTGAACAAAAGCATACCTATTTAATGGGACAGTAGTCTTTTTTACAGTCAAAACTTTATAATCTATCCAAAACTAATCACAAAATCTTGTCTAAACATTCATATTTAGTCTGTAACATATTGTGTATGATATATTAGCATATACATGTGAATTTGCAGTTTGTTGCTTATAGGCTTCTGCTTTTATTTCAACATATTTCAGTCTATTTTTACTCATCTTAGTAGGCTATAGCAATATAGTTTGGATGTGTTCATGTAAACATAACCTTTACTAATGTAGGTGCGAGAGTGAGACACGCGCTGTATAACTGTAGTAAACAAAGCGTGTGTGCCTGTGCCGTTCATTCATCATTTAGCCTACACACAGACACGCAATTCATATTTAAACAGTCTTTTGCGGTTTACAGTCAGACACTATTCAATATCGCGATTAGAACAAAGCACTTAAGAATAAATGACTTACTACATCAGCTGGATCCGTTGCTCCTCGAAATGAAACTACCAGCACTTCTGGTACATTTTACAGGGTAGATTCCATTAGATAGTATTATTCCTTACAGCCTAGGGAAATGCTGTGTACACAGCTGTGGTAAGATACTTACTAAACACGATGTGTTTTAGAATCCAGCTGGTGGGCGTTGGCCTGTTTGAATGGCTTGCCTTAGATCATTTGCGTTTGAATATCGCGCGCTCTCCGTGGGCGTGGCACATTAACGCGTAATCAGGTATAATGAGCTGGAAAGAAAAAGACTGACATCCCTATCTTTTCATACAGATTAAATAAACTGAGAATATTTGTTTTTTATATAAATTAATTCATTTAAAAGAAGAGAGTTCAAGCTTCATTATGGAAAAACACTTGTGCCTGTGTGACAAGTATTCGCGGAATTACAGTTAATTTTCGGACGCGTTTCAGAATGGACTTAACTGACAGATAGAAGGCAGAACGGGCATCATGTTTGTTTTTCTTTATTTGGCGAAAAGCACAACACTTTGTTTTTATTGTGAGTATCCACAAAAAAAAATAGACACTTATCAGGCTCTAATGATGTACAACACTTATAAATGTAAGATCAAAATTAACAGAGTATTTTGAGTTTCTTTTGCACTGATAAGAAAAAAAGCGAGACTATCGCGTCGACGTCAGAGGGTTAATGTTGCCTGATCACAAACAAACCTTTGTGTATCCGTTTCAGCCTGCTCTGGACATCAGGTTCTAGGTCCTTGGGTCTTGTGCCCCCTCTCCTCTGTGCCCTTTGCCTTGGAGGTTTAGCTTTAGCACTTCTGCTCTACGCCTCATTCGCGCCGCAGGAATTTTTTACACGCGTAACGTGTCTTTGCATTGACTTAACATTGAAATCACTCCCGCTAGACGCTCTATTCGCGTCCGGTGTGAACGCACCATAACTTTGAACAAATCCTGTTGAATGGCCCATTTGAACAGGATTTGTCTCCAGGAATGACTATGTACTAAAAATGTGCTTTTGACTTTCATTTATATTTGGATTATATATATACACTGCCGTTCAAAAGTTTGGGGTCGGTACGATTTTTAATGTTTTTAAAAGAAGTCACTTATGCTCACCAATGCTGTATTTATTTCATTAAAAATACAACAACAAAAAAGCAACATAGTGAAATATTATTACAATTTAAAGTAACTGTTTTCGATTTTAATATATTTTAAAATATTATTTATTCCTGTGATCAAAGCTGAATTTTCAGCATCATTACTCCAGTCTTCATTGACATGATCCTTCAGAAATCATTCTAATATGAGGATTTGATGCTCAGGAAACATTTATGATCATGATCAATGTTGAAAACAGTTGTGTACCATTTTTTTTTACGATTCTTTGATGAACAGAAAGTTAAACACAACAGCATTTATTTAAAATATAATCTTTTGAAACATTATAAATGTCTTTACTGTCACTTTTGATCAATTTAATTCCTTCTTAATGAATAAAAGTATTGATTTATTTTATTTATTTCCCCCCAAAAATAAAATAAAAATACTTACTGACCCCAAAGTTTTGAACGGTAGTGTTACAAAAGATTCTATTTCAGATAAATACTGTTCTTTTCAACTTTACCTCAGAAGTGCTGGTATTTCGAGGAGCAACAGATTCAGCTGAGCTGAGGAATACTGTAGTAAGTTTTTTTCATTCTCAAGTGAATCGCGTTTCTGTGTGTGAATGAATGAACGGCAGAGATGCGCTGTTTACCACAACTTGCAAAAAGACAGTTTAAATTTGAATCGCGTTTCTGTGTGTGAATGAATGATCCGCTTTTAGCAAACTATATTGCTATACTGAGATGAGTAAAAATCGACTGAAATATGTTGAAATAAAATGTATTTGTATAAGCAATGTATTAAACTGCAAATTAACATTTATATTTCTTATATAAACGAAAGACCTATGTAACCTTTTTAATAAAAAAATATATTTACAAGGTAGATGTAAACAAACTATTAAAAGGTAAATATAAGCCTTTTCTTTAAATAATTTTTATTGAGTTTTATTAGTGACAAATTTGGGGAGAGGATACATATTGCAAAACTGAAAATACAGTATGAGAATTTACTGCACAATTACTAGACATGGAAAAATATTTAAAAAATGAGATGCTTCCAACTGTGAACCAATTTGGTAGAATATATATATATATATATATATATATATATATATATACACACACACATATATATTGCTCTTGCATTCTTTCTTGTGGCTCAGTGACACACCTGAATGAATGGCTCGTTAAGTATGCGGGCCTCATTGTCTCCTCAGGTGTGAACCACTAAATATGCAGGATGGTGTTGAAATCATTGACGCCCCTTGCGCATATTGCCTTTCCAAACAAAAAGTGTCTTACAAAATTTAAATCAATGTATTGTTTTATGTGAATGATTAGGCAGGATGATTTTCACATCATTTTGAAGTAAAAACTCTAGGCAACGACATCCATTAGTCAAAAGTCTTATTGACACATATTTAGTATGTGTTTTGTGGCCTTATTTCAGAAACTTTATTTTTTATTTTTTTCAATAACCATGCATAAACAATATTCCCTCAAAAATACAAACATGTACATACATGTTGCTCACATATTATGGTAGCCCTGCTTGTGCTAAATAGAGTGTAATATTATGTAATATTATGAAGGTTGAAAAACTACAAAATGTTACTTTAAGGAAACTCAGTCCACACCTCTCTGGGAGTGAGCTGGCCAATAATCATTCAGCAAACCTTGAGCAGGAAAGTTCCTTTGTCTTGTCAGGGCGCTCATTTGCATGGTTTATGACAGTGTTAGAATTTGGTAAGAATCACTCCAAAAGATGGTACAACATAGTAATATACATTTTACGATATGTTCACATACATATATGGCTTGGTCAGCCCCAGAGGATTCTGTAGGTATCAAGAACTGCACAAAAAGGGCGTAGAAATACAGAGATACATCTTAATGCATAATTACAAGCACTTATAGTTCATTTAGAACTATGATACAAATATATGTATTCCAATCTGACTTGGGCATGCAGACACACATAAAACATATCAAATATATCTGGGTAAAGTCTTTATATGAGGAAATTAATAAAAGGTGTGTGTGTGTGTGTGTGTGTGTGTGTGTGTGTGTGTGTGTGTGTGTGTGTGTGTGTGTGTGTGTGTGTGTTTGTGTGTGTGTGTGTGTGTGTGTGTGTGTGTGTGTGTCGAGGAAGGAGCTTTCTTTCGGCCGCCCTGGCATTCCTTTCTCCGCAGAAAGGAGGTGTTAAGGAGAAAAGATCTTTTTGAAGCTCGTAGAGTCAGGGGAAGATCCGTTGTCGTGGTTTCTGTTAACACTCGGGGGGCCATAAAAGTTGTCACCAGAACCATCTATTGCAGACTGGGATTTCAGAAATAATGTGTTCCTAAACAACGATGATTCAGATAACACGACTCATGATTCATCCAGATGCATACGCTACAGTGCTTTCAGAGAGCCCTGTCAGCTGGTATAATTTAAGGTTAAAAATAACAACTCAAAATTAAATATAAGCCTAATGCGGTTTTTATTACAATAACAACTTTATAATATTTTAATGATATAAGTAAAAAATCTAATTAATATGTAATATTGGCTAGTGCACATATTTAGCAAAATACTCATTTGTAGGCTACTAATACTTAATATATTATAAAATACAAATTTTTCTAGCCAACTTACGTGCTATGGTCATTAAATGGCTTTCCTGAGGTAAATGTACAGTAATGTGACATGTAGCCTACTCCAGCTAGCCTGGCATACCAGACCTACATCAAGATGTTAGGTCTGGGAACTCTCCATTGGCATGCCTCAATCTGAGGGGCGGGATAAACGGTTGTCTTTCAAATTCCCTCTGCACACAATAGGATAGCGCTACAACCAACCAGAGCAATGAAGAAGGTGACGTAGTCAGAGCGACGGAGTCAGAGTCAGAGCTTCTTTGTTCTTGTTTCAAAGAAAAGTTTAACTTCAAATCCTCCAAAGCCGAATCGAAAGACCGCTGTTCGCCAGCAGCAGCAGCCATTCTTTGTTTTCAAGTAGCAGTGAACCGTCGCAACTCTGTCGTCATTATGTTAAGCCCGCCCGCCGACTATATACACGATCTGATTGGCCTGACCAGTTTTGGGTTTTTCCAGCTCTAAAGTCAACGAGAGTTGCTAGACCACACTGGCTGCAAAATAATTTTTGCTGCCGTTAGGGTGTGTCTAGATTTCTAGGCTATACTCCAGCTATTTTATTGACCTCTTTCCACGGTTGAAAAACACTGATTGGTCGATATTATGTATGAGGCATATACATTTTGGTAAGTTGTACTGTATCTTTCAACATACCTATTGATCATTCTTGTTTATTTACTATTAACTAGTAGGCTATTAAAGAGAGATGATCAGTTCACGCTCTGCTTGAACTGAGGCGCTACAGCGATCTGTCACATTTAAAAGCGCCAAAACGGTAGCCTATTTATTGTTTGAATTTCGTAATAAAATTGACAGAATCTGAGAGCTGAGAACTTGTTTCATATCAAAAGTAACCTGCTCTGTCTTGTCTGTCGGTGTCCTCTTTGTTGAAAGTATCAATTGCGTGAGAGTTGGCAGCTTTGGTTTTATGTAGAAATTTCAAAAGCACCATAAAGCTGTGAAACGAATTAAAAACACATTCAGACATAAAACAAGAACAAAAATAGATGATTGTGGGCCCAAACACACTCATACACACATTTCAGCTCCACTTTTGCAGGCCTGATTTGTTGCTAGGGTGAGTAGTGGCCGAATAAAACACAAACTGGCCTATTTACTCTAACAAGCAAAACAAAACAACTCGAGGTACCTTAAAGGGTTAGTTCACCCAAAAATGAAAATTCTGTCAGTATTTACTATCCCTCATGTTGTTTCAACCCCGTAAGACCTTCGTTCATCTTCAGAACACGAATTAATCTATTTTTGATGAAATCTGAGAGCTGAATCACTCCTCCATACTAGTCCATAGGCTTCTTCAGGGATTGAAACTTGCCGGCCTCGAAAAGTTATTAAAGACATTGTTAAAATAGTTGTAAGGAACTCAGCTTTTTGGAAATATTAATAATCAATAATATCTTGTTATTATTAATTATAAATATTTGGGTCAGTTAATTGGATTAACTTGATGTGGCTGAATTAATATTACAATCAATTAATCAGTTCTTCCAACGAACTATTTTGATTATTAATTTATTCTAATAAAGGGTATCTTCCATGGCCACCGAAGAATAATTATTTCTTCGCCTGTACAGTACTTTGAGCCAGTAGCAAAAACCGTGATCGTAAAGTGACTTGTATTGCAAACAAAACAGAACCAAATACATATTATGTACAAGTTTTATTAACTAAATATAGATATTTATATGAATATAAATAAACTAAACAACATACACACATGAATACATAAATAGGTTAGTGATAGGATGAAATTGGAAACCGGAAGAGGGTCTATGAGAAGAACCATCAGAATTTCATTTTCACATTTCATTGAATTGAATACTTGCATTTGTAATGGGAACAATTCTTGAAGTTGTTGAAAATTGGAGTCGTTGATGGTTCCGGCAGTGTCAAGTGGAAGTTGGTTGAGCGTTCTCTTTCTCCAGGAACGCATGACTGGTTTGGTGAAGGCCTGGGACTCTGTTGAGGCCACGCCGAGCACCCAGGAGAAGTGAGGAAGTCGGAAGGATGGGTGATTGGAGTCGTTGTTGGTTGGAGTCTTTGTTCCAAAACTCCTGAGATTGTCCTTGGTTCTTTGTGAGAGAGTCTTTTCTCTTTTCCATGAGGCCGGATCTGGTTGGAATCGAGGCCTGCTGGGCCCTGGGGCCCCCGTGGAGGGGGAGGGGGCTCCCCAGTCTCACCAGAACAGTGTTGCGGCTGGATGAAAAAACTAAGAGAGGGCGGTCACTGTTGCCTGCCTCTGATATACCCT
Source organism: Siphateles boraxobius (assembly GCF_051911475.1). Taxonomy (NCBI): domain Eukaryota; kingdom Metazoa; phylum Chordata; class Actinopteri; order Cypriniformes; family Leuciscidae; genus Siphateles; species Siphateles boraxobius. The sequence continues at coordinate 6,195,253 of NW_027509188.1, forward strand.
GAGAAAGAACCAACCCCTAAAATTCTTTGAATGGACCTATGAGTAAGGTGACATGTCCGAGAGGGGAAGCGGCTCTTAGTTGATTTATGGTCTTTGTCCCCAGCATGCTTAGACTGTTCATTCAAGCTCAAATAGACATAACAAATTCACATTGCATTCTAAGAGAAGGTGATGTACATCGAAGTGTGTGTCATTAAATGAGGATTAATTTGCTAGGAAGCATGATACAGGTGAGGTTATATTGACCGTTGGGTGGTCGTTCAACCACATACTGTCACGGTAGACACATTCACTGTCCCTTCTAGTCTCGTGTTTATGTTGTTGTATGAGTGCACGTGTGTAGTGGGCGTGAATGTATGTCATTACCTAATCCGCTCCAGCTGATCATCATCACATCACCAGCTGCAGACTATCTCACCACGCTTTATATGCTCACCGCTGTTTTCTCATCCTTGTCAGATCGTTGTTTGATGTTGTCGGTGTTGGTGACCCAGTCTTCGTGTTCCTGCCTCGTGTTCCTGCCTCGTGTTCCTGTTGCCCGTTGTTCTGTGGATTACTCATCGTCTTGTGGATTATTGTCGTCTCACTGTCTTCTCGTCTCTGCACTTCTTCACGGACCTGACCATTGAAGTCCCTGCGTCACCCACCACCATCGGCTTGTACTGTTTCCACCATTTGTCCCGTGACTGTGCACTTATTATTATAATAAAAGTTGTTACTCGCATTTGCTTCCTGTTCTCTATTTGGGTATCCATGACAGAACGATCTGACCGTGGAATGGAAGCAGCGAGCGCGTCTTCATCGACCCTGGAGGAGTTCATTCACCACAGCATTCGGAGAATGGACTCACAAGAAAGAGAGATCGGCGACACGGGTCGCGCAGTACAAGCCCTGGTGACGCAGGTGTCCGAGCTCACCCAGCAGATCCAACGCCTACGTGGTCCCGCTGCGCCACCCGCACCAGCCGTTCCCCCCACACCACCAGAGAACCCCTCCCAGTCAGAACCTCGCCTACCCATCCCAGAAGCCTACTCTGGGGAGCCGGCTCACTGCAGAGCGTTTTTGGCCCGCTGCGACATGCACTTCGCACTGCAACCTCGCACTTTCAACACAGAACCAGCCAAGGTAGCCTTCGTGTTGACTTTGCTGACTGGGAAGGCGGCACTATGGGGAACGGCGGTGTGGGAGAGCCAGCACGCGTGCTGTAACTCGTTCCGGACACTCTCCGCCGAGATGAAACAGGTCTTCGACCGGGCCGTATCAGGACGAGAAGCTGCCAGGGCGTTGGCGGAGTTACGCCAAGGTGAGAAATCCGTTTCCGATTTCTCAATTGAGTTCCGGACCCTGGCGGCGGAGTGTGGATGGAACGAGGAGGCGCAGTGGGACATGTTCCTGCATGGGTTGGCTGACCGCGTCCAAAAGGAGATCTACGCCCTGGATCTTCCCACCACACTGAACGGACTTATCGATCTCGCGCTGCGGGTAGACGCTCGGTTGTCAAGGATCGAGCGTCGAGCTCCGTCCACCCGCACGCTCACAGGATTCAACGATCCACGATCCAGCGGCAGGGACGTGGTCAGCCCAGTTTTCGATCATGAACCCATGCAGGTTGGTCGAGCTCGGCTTTCCCGGGAGGAGAGGGAGAGGCGGAGATCCCAGGGCCTTTGCCTGTACTGCGGAGGAGCTGGACACTATGCATATAACTGCCCAGTAAAAGGCCAAGCCCGATAGTAAATCTGAGGCTACTATCGGGTGGGATCTCCGCCAGGAAGCCCTCACCTACGTCTACATCTACCTCCACCCTCCTTCCGGTAAGACTAAGATGGTCAGTCCACCAGCACGACTGTCAAGCACTTCTGGACTCGGGGGCGGAAGGTAATTTTATGGACCACACGTTTGCACAGAAATTCATGATTCCCTTCAAACCCCTCACACACAGAATCGCTGTTCACGCACTAAATGGCCAAGAACTCCCCACCATTTCCTTTTCCACTGAAGATATCACCCTCATCACATCCGGCAACCACTCAGAAACTATTTCATTCTATATACTGGACTCACCCCTGGCACCCGTCGTCCTTGGTCACCCTTGGCTCATCCAACACAACCCCCGAGTGGACTGGCATCATAGAGCTGTGCTGGAGTGGAGCAAGGAATGTGATAAGTCTTGTCTTGTTTCTGCTTGTTCGTCCGTGCCTGTTTCTGTGTTTCAGGAGGAGACGGGGATTTGTCTAACGTGCCCGCGGAGTATCTGGACCTGAAGGAGGTGTTCAGTAAGTCTCGGGCTGCTTCTCTCCCTCCGCATCGTCCCTATGACTGTGCGATAGATTTACTGCCAGGTAAGTCTCCGCCCAAAGGCAAGTTATATTCACTCTCTATTCCTGAGAGGGAGGCTATGGAGAAATATATTTCTGATTCTCTAGCAACCAAGTTCATTCGCCCTTCCTCTTCTCCGGCGGGGGCTGGGTTCTTTTTTGTGGGGAAGAAGGATGGTTCTCTGCGACCTTGCATTGATTACCGAGGGCTGAATAACATCACGGTAAAGAATACTTATCCTTTGCCGTTGATGTCTTCAGCTTTCGAGAGGTTACAGGGAGCATCCATCTTCACAAAACTGGATTTGCGTAATGCTTATCATTTGGTCCGCATCAGGGAGGGGGATGAGTGGAAAACTGCGTTTAACACCCCTAGGGGGCACTTTGAATACTTGGTCATGCCGTTTTGGCTGTCCAACTCCCCAGCAGTTTTCCAGGCACTGGTCAATGACGTGTTGCGAGATATGATCGATCAGTTCATATATGTCTACCTGGATGACATATTGATTTTTTCCTCTTCTCTCCAGGAACATGTGCAACACGTCCGACGAGTGCTTCAGAGGTTGCTAGAGAATGGGCTTTTTGTCAAGGCGGAGAAATGCGATTTTCATGCACAGTCTGTTCCTTTCCTAGGGTACATCGTCTCGTCTGAGGGAATGCGGATGGATCCTGAGAAGATTAAGGCTGTGGTGGATTGGCCAAGCCCAGACTCCCGCAAAGCCCTGCAGAGGTTTCTGGTGTTGCGAGATATGATCGATCAGTTCATATATGTCTACCTGGATGACATATTGATTTTTTCCTCTTCTCTCCAGGAACATATGCAACACGTCCGACGAGTGCTTCAGAGGTTGCTAGAGAATGGGCTTTTTGTCAAGGCGGAGAAATGCGATTTTCATGCACAGTCTGTTCCTTTCCTAGGGTACATCGTCTCGTCTGAGGGAATGCGGATGGATCCTGAGAAGATTAAGGCTGTGGTGGATTGGCCAAGCCCAGACTCCCGCAAGGCCCTGCAGAGGTTTCTGGGGTTCGCCAATTTCTACCGGCGTTTTATTCGCAACTTCAGCCAACTAGTCGCACCTCTGACTGCCTTGACCTCCCCCAGAACTACGTTCAGGTGGTCAGACACAGCCGAGGCTGTGTTTGCCAAACTTAAAGGCCGCTTCGTTTCGGCCCCCATCCTTGTCGCCCCTGACTCTTCACGTCAGTTCGTGGTGGAGGTCGATGCGTCAGAGGTGGGAGTAGGTGCAGTGTTATCCCAACGCTCTTCCACAGACGACAAGATGCATCCCTGCGCGTTTTTGTCCCATCGTCTATCCCCAGCTGAACGTAATTACGACATTGGTAACAGGGAGTTGTTGGCAGTCAAGTTAGCGTTGGAGGAATGGCGCCACTGGTTAGAAGGGTCGGGGGTACCTTTTATCGTCTGGACCGATCACAAGAACCTAGAATACATTAGGACCGCCAAAAGATTGAACTCCAGGCAGGCTCGGTGGGCACTTTTTTTCGGTCGTTTTGATTTTTCCCTCTCATACCGTCCGGGTTCCAAGAACATCAAGCCCGACGCTTTATCTCGTATATTTGATTTTTCCGAACGCCCGTCCACTCCCGAGTGCATTTTACCCGAAACCCTATTTGTTTCCACACTCACATGGGAGGTCGAATCGAGAGTCGAGAAGGCCTTAGAAGGGGTAACGCCTCCGCCCGGTTGCCCACCGAATCGTTTATTTGTGCCGGAGGGATTACGGTCGGACGTCATCCAGTGGGGTCATAGCTCCAACGTGGCTTGCCATCCAGGAGTCAATCGCACTAGCTTTTTAGTCAAGCAACGGTTCTGGTGGCCACTTATGGCTCGCGACATTCACGATTTTGTTTTGGCTTGTTCGGTCTGTGCCACTGGTAAGACTTCCAATCGACCTCCAGACGGGTTACTTCAGCCGCTGCCGGTTCCTTCGAGACCCTGGTCCCATATCGCTCTAGATTTTATCACCGCCCTCCCACCCTCCCAGGGTAACACAGTAGTTTTGACTGTGGTGGACCGATTCTCGAAGGCAGCCCATTTTATTCCCTTGCCCAAATTATCCTCAGCCAAGGAGACAGCGGTGACGATCGTGGACCACGTCTTTCGGTTACATGGCCTCCCTAGAGACGTGGTCTCCGACAGGGGACCCCAGTTTGTGTCCAAATTTTGGCGAGAGTTTTGTAGGTTACTGGGGGCGACGGTTAGTCTGTCCTCAGGGTTCCATCCCCAGAGCAATGGCCAGACCGAAAGAGCCAACCAAGATTTGGAGAGGATGTTACGATGTTTGGTCTCCAAGAACCCTTCCTCTTGGAGCCAACAACTGTCTATGGTGGAGTACGCACACAACACGTTACCGGTGTCGGCCATGGGCCTATCCCCGTTTGAATGTAGTGTAGGTTACCAGCCACCTATTTTTCCCAGTCTGGAATCCGAGGTTGCGGTCCCCTCCGCTCACGCCTTCGTCCAGAGGTGTCACCGCACTTGGACTAGAGCCCGTGAGACTCTACTCCAGGTGGGGGCGCGCACCAAGGCCAAGGCCGATCGCCACAGGTCAAGGCCTCCCGTATACGTCGTTGGTCAAAAAGTGTGGCTTTCAACCAGGAACATTCCTCTTCGCACCGTCTCTAATAAACTTGCACCCAAATTTATCGGCCCATTTCCTGTCACCAAGATCATTAGTCCGGTGGCAGTCCGCCTCAAGTTACCCCCTGCGTACAGGAGGGTCCATTCCGTTTTTCATGTTTCAAAGATCAAACCCGTGTTTCATTCTCACATTAATCCGCCTACCCCGGTTCCTCCCCCGCCGCGACTCGTAGATGGGGAGACCACATATTCGGTTAACCGCATTCTGGACTCTAGGCGGAGGGGACGCGGATTTCAGTACTTGGTGGACTGGGAAGGTTACGGTCCGGAGGAGAGAAGTTGGGTGCCTGCCAGAGACATCCTGGATCACTCCCTTATCGATGATTACAATCGACAGGTAGGGGAGCCTGGGAACGCCAGGAGGCGTTCTTAGGAGGAGGGGTACTGTCACGGTAGACACATTCACTGTCCCTTCTAGTCTCGTGTTTATGTTGTTGTATGAGTGCACGTGTGTAGTGGGCGTGAATGTATGTCATTACCTAATCCGCTCCAGCTGATCATCATCACATCACCAGCTGCAGACTATCTCACCACGCTTTATATGCTCACTAGGGGTGAGCGAGTACAGCATTATCTGTATCTGTATCTGTATCTGTTAACCATATGAATTATCTGTATCTGTATCTGTACTCGGACTGGGCGGGGCCTAACCCGGAAGTGGGCGGGATTTAACCCGGAAGTGGGTCAGGTTGTCTTGAAATGGGCGGGGCTTTAACCGGTATGGTATTTTAAGCATGCAATTGATATGGGTTGTTCAGAAATTGTTATTTATTGCTGATTAGAAAACTATTTACTCATTATTCTGTATCACTGATCATGAGAGGGGGGGGGGGGTGTTTGTGTTTTTGTGAGTGTAGCAGCTTAATTTGTAATATTATTTATAACACAACTACCTTTATTTTATTTATAAAATACAGCAAGAAAGTGTCACTCAGTGCGTGAAGTAAAAAAAAACTGGTTAGAGCCAGCAGACGGTTTAAAAAAAAAACTCAGATGACCGGCAGAGAGAGAGAGAGAGAGTGTGTGTGTGTGTGTTGCTAGCTAATTCATTTGTAATATAGTTTTATACCACTACTTCCTTTATTTTTTTTTAATGAAATCCAGCAAAAAGTGTCAGACACTCAGTGCATGAAGTAAAACAAACGGTTTAAAAAAAAAAAAAAACTCCGACTGGCAGAGACGCAACGCGAGTCGCATTCTACCAAGCACCACGTCTGAACAAACCCCACGTTTACCAGAACTCTACTGGTTAATAAGTAAGTGTACTACAAACCGAAGTAAAAAACAAACCTGAAGCTGAAGAAACCCTAAACGTTAACGGAAAAAAGACCCGCGAACCTGAGTGACTGAGGGAGAGACAGAGGGAGAGAGTGTTCTGTGTGTGAGTGAGCAGAGCGGGACACAGCAGCACAATAAATCAAATCTGTATGCGTGTAGGGGAGGGGCGTTGTGACTAGTCTATCACAGAACGCAGACACAGTCAGCTACCCAATGAGGATTTTTATTCAATCCGAGCACAGATATTGACTCGTATTACTCGTATTATACTCGTACTCTGCAAAAGTGCTTTATCCGTACCGGATACTCGTTTCAGCCGAGTATCCGGCTCAACTCTAATGCTCACCGCTGTTTTCTCATCCTTGTCAGATCGTTGTTTGATGTTGTCGGTGTTGGTGACCCAGTCTTCGTGTTCCTGCCTCGTGTTCCTGCCTCGTGTTCCTGTTGCCCGTTGTTCTGTGGATTACTCATCGTCTTGTGGATTATTGTCGTCTCACTGTCTTCTCGTCTCTGCACTTCTTCACGGACCTGACCATTGAAGTCCCTGCGTCACCCACCACCATCGGCTTGTACTGTTTCCACCATTTGTCCCGTGACTGTGCACTTATTATTATAATAAAAGTTGTTACTCGCATTTGCTTCCTGTTCTCTATTTGGGTATCCATGACACATACACCCCAATCAAACATACCATGTTGTTATACCTAATAGTACACAAGACAGTAAATCATCACAGTTTCTGTGAGGCATGTTCCTTCATAGATCAGAGTAACACCGCAAAGTTTATTTAATTAAAAATGGTCTCTCTCTCTTAAGCATGTGGCGCATGTGGCCACATTCCTTTGAGGTCGTAAAGTCTGTTATCAGTCTTAAAGTGTTCTGTAACCGGACACCCGGCTGACAAAGTAACTTCATTTGTGAGGTTAGTTTTGGGGGAGAGTTTCATAGACCTTTATATTCATTAAATATAGTGAATATGAATAATTAGTGTGTGTCTGATTGGTCCAGACCCTACATAGTCCAAGTGACTACAGTGGCTCAATCTTAAGTTTATCAAGCGACGAGAATACTTTTTGTGCGCTAAAACAAACATTAATAACGACTTTATTTCAACTATTCATTTCCTTCTCTTTGGGCCTCTAGTCAGTTAAACTAGTGTAATTGCGTAGAGCTACGTCACACGTAGGCTCACTATTGGCCGACGCTGGTCGTGTGTGATGCGTGTGACGTACAACAACAGAAGCTTACGCTGTTTAACTAGTAACCTGACACGAGGCCCAGAGAGAAGGAAATTAATAGTTGAAATAAAGTCGTTATTTTAGTTTTTTTTCGCACAAAAAGTGTTCTTGTCGTTTGATAAACTTAAGATTGAGCCACTGTAGTCACTTGGATTATTTTAACGATGTCTTTAATAACTTTGAGGCCGGCAAATTCAATCCCTGAAGAAGCCTATGGACTAGTATGGAGGAATGATCCAGCTCTCAGATTTCATCAAAAATATCTTAATTGGTGTTCCGTAGATGAACAAAGGTCTTACGGGGTTGGAACAACATAAAGGTGAGTAAATACTGACAGAATTTTCATTTTTGCGTGAACTAACCCTTTAATCCCGTTGTCATTAAGGTTGTAAGTGTGATAAGTGTCCCGCTCGGGTCCTCGCTCGCTCCAATGCTTTCCCTTCGATGCCAGTCTTACTGTTGTAGGCCAGTAAAAGCTGTGCGTGTAAAACTCCCCTGATCCCAAGACATTCACTAACGACTGACACTAGCGGCTACAGTTTTTAACGTCCTTGTTAGTGCGCCAGCCTCCCATGACGGAGACCCCTGCTTCGAATCCTGCTCGGAGAGGGCTGAGTAGGACCTGTTACACCAGGATGAATCACGAGGAGATCTGAGCGCTTTCTGAGACTCTCCTCCAAAGACACAGATACAGCTATTTATCTAGAGATGATACAACATAGGATGGAGGGAGGAAAGAACAAATAATCCAAAAATGGCACATAATGTGAATATGTATAAAATAATTTGACGGAGTGGTGAATTCCAGGGCAGAATGCTTTAACACAGCAGTTGACTTCCAATCTGCCATTTGCTCTGTCCAGCAACAGACTCTGCAGCATCTAGACCAACTACTTTTTGACACGACCTGCAAATAACTTTATTGCTAAACTATTGACCTCAATTTATATTTGGAAACACTGACCTTAACGCCGCAGTAGGAACGTAAATGTTTTTTTTAACCTTTTTTTCTTGCAAAACATACAGAGATGACATGTTTATGATATACAACTTTGTATACAATATACAAAAGGAACGTTAACTGCTCATGAAAGTCATTCTCCACAATGATTGGCCGATAAGACATAACGTGAGATGAGATGGAAAACATGCATAACACCACGTTGTCCTCACAATCATGACATTGACGTAGAATCCAAAGCTAGATCAATGAGTATAGAAGCCCTATGATTACAGCGACCATCATTTGAAGTGTCACAAAATTCGGAAATTATCGTACATTATGGGATTTCTTTCATTATTGATAGTACAGAGGTCAAAATTATCGTACAAATACAATAATTGTCATATGTCTGGCAACACTGCCTCAGATGAATCCTCCCACTCCTTGTAACTCTTGCTGGTTCATCGCTTTAACCTCATTAATGAACTTTCAGTTCGAACATACACAAAACTCAGCAAGTGTCATCTCCACATGATAGTAAGCGCAACAAATTAACTTAAAATACTCAAAAAAACATTTAAACACTCATAGAGTGAATTCTTGCTAAAAACACCAAGCATTTAAACAAGATAGCAATTTTACAAATAAGTATTCACTGGAGGAAAAAGCTTGCTTGACCGTTTTCCTTCACTGATTTACCTCTTCTTTCCAAATGAATCTTAACCCTCCAATAAGAGTGCACCTATAACGGGACTATAACTATAAGTCAGATGAACAGCTGCATCTCACTTTATTGCTTGTCAATAACGTTAATTCTTCTGAAATCTGGAACTTCGATTCTTGAGAGATTTCTTAGAGACCCGATTTGAGGACTTTGAATTTGCCACAACAGTAGCTGGAAGGTTGTGGACACTGTTGTCCTAGAAGGTTCTGCATCATGTAGTGACTGCTGTTCGATCTAACTTGCACATCTTTCTGTAGGCGCTTGGCTGGCTTTTTCATTTCCATCTTGATGTCTTCTAGATGTGTGTAGGCCTGAGGTGAATCTTTAAAATGCCCTAAAATCTTCTTGCAATAACCAGTGTTTCTGTGATGCGACAATGATAAAGCAGACTCTCATATATGAGCTGAAATAATGTGCGCGATGAAGTGCAATGATGTTTGGTACCACCATACCATCCATTGCTTTTTTTCACATTTCTTGCATTGTCCCGCAAAATGACAAGGACACATTGCTTGTCTATTTCCCAAGTGTGCTGTATTCCGTTGAGTTTTTGCTATTTTGAGGTGCCGTATCAAACTGAACGCAGCATTGTTGAAACTGTTCGCATTGATATTGCAAGTGGCTGTTGCACTGCTTTCATATTCCAAGTGAAAATTATTCCACACTGCAAACATTTATCCGCGTATTCCTGCCACTTGCACGATGGCTGACGTAAAATACAGGATCAGGCTTGATAGAGCTGATACGAACAGTTAAAAAATACCTTGATCGGCCATGATAATTTAATATCGGCATGGGACATCCCTAATATCTATATTTATATCTGTTTACAATTTTTAAAGAAAAAAGGAAGGCTATTTTGAAGAGTGAATGACAAAGTCCATCACCCTTGTTTTAATCAAGTTTTAATGATAAATATGTCTGTGTTTCCTCCAGGATATTGATATTCTCCTGCCAGGCTGTTGTTTTAAATAAGAATTCTTTCTTAAGTCTTTTTGCCTGGTTAAATAAAGGTGAAAGGGAACACACACACAAAAAGACACGAATAAGCCATTTGGTGTAACGGTACATGTATTCATCCCGAACAGTCAGTTAGGTGCATACAGTCAGGTGACAAATACAGTCAGTCATAGATGATCCACACTCCAATTCAGAAGGGGGTATGTGTGCGGCAATGCAATGTTGTTTACAAAGCAATAGTTAGTTAATAGTGAGAATTGGACCCTAAAACTAAAGTGTGACCATTTTTCCTATTGTACCGAAATCCTACTGAACCGTGACCCTAAAATCGAGGTACGTACCGAACCGTGACTTCTGTGTACGTGATACCCCTATTGTTTACACATTTGTGACTTATAAAATCTGTAATTATTATCATTTTTTCTGAAATGTTCTCTTTTTAATAAAAGACATTAGAGATAATGGACAGGAAATCACTGGAAAAACCCTTGTGTCCCACCTCAAATCTGTCGACTGTGTTTTAATATTTATATTTTAAAATCACTGTATTGTGGAGGATTTTCTGCAGGAAGGTGATGCATGGCAGGGTTGCTGACCAAAGATATCTAAAAGAAAGAAGAAAAAAAAAAGAGCTATATGATCAGCTTCCTTGCTTACAGATGACTTATTTATTGATGATATTAAACAATTAATGCACCCATTACTCAGTTTTTTACACACTTCAAGATCATATATAGTGACACTAAATTCAAATAATACATTGTTTTGTGGAACTGTTATTTTTTTTATAGGCTAGTACAGTTTTACTCAAAGTCTAATTAAACTAGGGTTACAAGCTTTTCTTACCTCTGAGTTGTTAAGATCATGGAGGTGATTGTGCCCAAAACAACAGGGATGTTGAGTTAAAACTTGTGGAACAAACGGCACCTTTGGAAAAATACACATGTAGAGTTTTATGTCTTCTTACTGTGAAATGCCACACATGCAATGACACTGACAGACAGTTTCAGTATTACAGGTTTATAGACATTAATGTACTTCAAATGGAGTAGAAACAAGCAAAAGACTTCTTTATGCTTTGATTTGGATATCTTAAAGTAATTTCACAACTGAAAAACTTGACGCATCACTAACCTGTGGAGAACAGCAGCAGGAGGCTTTACAGGCAAATGCTGACAGAGAGATGGAGATGATAAACTGAAGGAAGGCGAATATCAGTGATACACTACTGATTCCCCAATAGAGAGTCTGAGAGAGAATTCAACATTAGCACAAATAATGATGACAAAATAATTGATGATTAGCACTCACATCAGTACACAGGCTGTTCAGAAGTTCAGAATCTATCCTCCTTGAGGTTCATATAATAATTCAACATATTTATATAGGTCAAACTAGACAGAGTTTAAAATAAATGTATTAAGATTAAGGCTTGACTTTTGACAACTCTACTGACCACAGTGATTTTATTGTAATTACTAAATAAAAGTGAATATAAAAGTTGGTAACATACCTTATACTTGTCTTCAATTTCATAACAATCATAATAATTGTTGCAGTAAGTGTACATGTTGAATGTCCCTATAAAAAAATCCATTGAAATGATGATAAAGGAAGTGCCTGCAATTATAGCACTGAAAATGTTCATTCCAAGTGAACCTTTCACCTATAAGTAGAAAAAGAAAACACATAAAATAGATTAATAAATGAACTAAAGCTTTAACTTGTTAGCGTAGATGGAAAGGTATACAGTCCTTCTCAAAAAATTAGCATATTGTGATAAAGTTCATTATTTTCCATAATGTAATGATAAAAATTAAACTTTCATATATTTTAGATTCATTGCACACCAACTGAAATATTTCAGGTCTTTTATTGTTTTAATACTGATGATTTTGGCATACAGCTCATGAAAACCCAAAATTCCTGTCTCAAAAAAATAGCATATCATGAAAAGGGTCTCTAAACGAGCTATTAACCTAATCATCTGAATCAACTAATTAACTCTAAACACCTGCAAAAGATTCCTGAGGCTTTTAAAAACTCCCAGCCTGTTTTATTACTCAAAACCGCAATCATGGGTAAGACTGCCGACCTGACTGCTGTCCAGAAGGCCATCATTGACACCCTCAAGCAAGAGGGTAAAACACAGAAAGAAATTTCTGTACAAATAGGCTGTTCCCAGAGTGCTGTATCAAGGCACCTCAGTGGGAAGTCTGTGGGAAGGAAAAAGTGTGGCAAGAAACGCTGCACAACAAGAAGAGGAAGATTGTGGAGAAGGACCGATTCCAGACCCTCGGGGACCCCCTGCGGAAGCAGTGGACTGAGTCTGGAGTAGAAACATCCAGAGCCACCGTGCACAGGAGTGTGCAGGAAATGGGCTACAGGTGCCGCATTCCCCAGGTCAAGCCACTTTTGAACCAGAAACAGCGGCAGAAGCGCCTGACCTGGGTTACAGAGAAGCAGCACTGGACTGTTGCTCAGTGGTCCAAAGTACTTTTTTCGGATGAAAGCAAATTTTGCATGTCATTCGGAAATCAAGGTGCCAGAGTCTGGAGGAAGACTGGGGAGAAGGAAATGCCAAAATGCCTGAAGTCCAGTGTCAAGTACCCACAGTCAGTGATGGTCTGGGGTGCCATGTCAGCTGCTGGTGTTGGTCTACTGTGTGTTATCAAGGGCAGGGTCAATGCAGCTAGCTATCAGGAGATTTTGGAGCACTTCATGCTTCCATTTGATTTCATTTTTCAGCACGACCTGGCACCTGCTCACAGTGCCAAAACCACTGGTAAATGGTTTACTGACCATGGTATTACTGTGCTCAATTGGCCTGCCAACTCTCCTGACCTGAACCCCATAGAGAATCTGTGGGATATTGTGAAGAGAAAGTTGAGAGACACAAGACCCAACTGGATGAGCTTAAGGCCGCTATCGAAGCATCCTGGGCCTCCATAACACCTCAGCAGTGCCACAGGCTGATTGGCTCCATGCCACGCCGCATTGAAGCAGTCATTTCTGCAAAAGGATTCCCGACCAAGTATTGAGTGCATAACTGAACATAATTATTTGAAGGTAGACTTTTTTTGTATTAAAAACACTTATTTTATTGGTCGGATGAAATATGCTAATTTTTGGAGATAGGAATTTGGGGTTTTCATGAGCTGTATGACAAAATCATCAGTATTAAAACAATAAAAGACCTGAAATATTTCAGTTGGTGTGCAATAAATCTAAAATATATGAAAGTTCAATTTGTATCATTACATTATGGAAAATAATGAATTATCACAATATGCTAATTTTTGAGAATGACCTGTACATCGTGGTATAGGCTACATTGGCTAAAGTGCTCCTAGTAAAAACGTTAGTCTGGAGCCTCGATCGCGCTTAGATAAACACAGAAGCGATTGAAAGCAGCTATTAGTGGGTACCGAGAATATAAGTTACCCGGTACTGCAGAAATGCTGGTATCGTCCCATTTTCAAAATTTCAGTACCGACTTGGTAACTTACCGAAGTAACATTACCGGTTCTTTTGACAACACTAGAAGAATTAAGTTACTCCTGCCTCCGGAGAAACAACACAGGAATAGCGACAATTGTACATATAAATTACTACTTATAGGGCTTGAATTACAACCTGTGGGCAGTTTTTCTACATCCTTTTGTGAACGTTGTTTTACACTTGTATGCTGTACAGCGTGTCATCTTAAAAGTACCGTCGAAGCAACCAAAATCTGTATAACGGCCGTTGGAGCCCTCTGCTTGTAGGGAATAGTAAGATGGCCGCTCGAACACACTTCCGGTGGCTTCACTGCCTGATGGCAGTTTAGAACGTCATGAGCTATCCAGTCATTCTATATAGATCAGTGGTCCAAGCACCAATGTCTCATATGGATGATTAAGGGATATGATTGAAATATATTATTTAAGAAATAATGTGTTTTTTACAGCAAAGTCCAGTCAATCTTCATTATCTATGGTTCCTAGTATTATACGCATTTTGGAATATCACATAAAAAAACACCAGATGGAAATGCCAAGATGCGCATAAATTCTAAAAATGTGTATAAAAACATATGCGCTCAATTGAGTCGGATAAATTTTTTTTATCCAGTAAGAAAACATGGGCATAAATTACAATGGAAACACATTTACTGAATAAATTCCTCGATGCGCATCAAAAAATTCATGTGACTTTGTGATGGGACAGCAAATCTGGACTAAACAGTGGACCGATCTCATTGCAAAGCATCTTAAATGCTGTTTTGGTCGTTCTGAAACGCCTAAGCAAAGTCTGTTGTTAAAGTGGTTTGGTATAATTACCTGCCAGAACTTTTACACGACTGCGTTTCATCTGTACTCTGAGTTGCTAGTAATTTATAAGATATGAACATTATTATATACAGTGGCTTCCCCTACTGCAGCAACTTCCATTTTTTTTATATTTAGTGCCAGTTTATCAGGAAGTGATGATTTTGTTCTCTTCGGCTCACTGAATGGAAACTGTGTTTTATTTGCAAATGATTTATGTGATATTCCCATTTTACACATTAGTCACAATTTTGAATCTGCTCAAATGCCTCTGTACGCAATTAGATAGACCTTAAAATCAGATTGATTGTCATCTTGTAAAGCCCGCCTCAATGTTTGTGATTGGTCCCTTGATTTAGAAAGATTGGAAATGAGCTTGAATGGGCTCTTCGCCAGACTAACTTGCAGAGCAAATCTAAATTTGCCGGAAGTTCATCTGGGTTTTCCCAGGCTAGTTATCTTCAATTATGTGTCATGAACCAGGTTTCTCTCCTCTTCTTTTTCCTCTCTCTCCTAATTAGTCTCTCACACACACACTTACCCCTTATTTACACTGCACACGTCAGCGGCGCATTACGGATCCGACAAGGTTTTATTCCGTCCTCCACTCTGTGCCAACTCACACCAGGAGCATTTCAGAAGCGAAGCAAGCGACTGGATGCGCGAGACCACGTGATTTGCCTGTCCGACGTGGTTTTTCTTGATTTTTGGGCTTCTACCTTACAGTCTATGGCCTCTATCAAGGATATATTGGTGTGCAATACAATTGGGAGTCTGCACAGGGTGTTTATTTTGAAATTGACAGTGTTTTTTTACTTTTATTTTGTATTTACGGTGCGGCTTGGACGCGGCGTCCGTCGAAAATAGACTAGGCGCCTATCTTTAGCGAAGCAGTGCGGAGAGCCGCTTCTGGGACACTTCTGAAACGCGCCGCGTCGCGGCTGGTGTAAACGCAAGCATTGACTAGAGTGGCCGCGATCAGCTCCGGTAGCCGTGTCGCAGCCGTAATGCACCGCAGACGTGTGCAGTGTAAATAAGGGGTTATGCTGGTTTCACACTGCACGCGTTAGCAGAGCGTAAGCAGCGCGTATTTTTTTCGGCGCCCATGTTAACAGATTAGAGCATTCACAAAGCACACAGAGGCGGCGCGTCAGCGCGTAGCAGGAGCAGCAGTGCCACGATAGTTTCGGCGCCTAGTCTATTTTTGCCGCGCCGCTTACGCTGAATTAAAGTGACAATGCATTGATCATGGCCAAAATACACAGCAGTTTTACCCAAAAATCGCATTGATGATATCTATTGTGTTTTAAACAGTCAATCAAATGACCTTCATCAATTTAAAAAGAAAACAAATGTCCAAAAACAAACTTGTTGCCCAAACTACAAAAACAAAGATGAACCAAACGTTATATAATATATTAATTAACAAAATAAGCTTCTTGAAGTCTTTTCTCTTAAATTTATTTGAAAACTAAATAAACCAATGCCAACTTATATCTGTGTACACACGCCGCGGTTCAGCTGTCAAACGCTGCCAGTGTGAAAGCAAAACGCACGTGTCCTGCTTCCGTTCACCGTACGCACTGCTCCTGCGCTGCTTACGCTCTGCGAATGCTTGCAGTGTGAAACCGGCGTTACACACATTTCCTCACACCCTTTTTCCTCTACTTCACCTGTTCCTCTATATTACCAGCAATTGCGCTGATCTTTTCACACCTGTCCTCCCTTTCCTATTGATTTTGTTTGCTACTTCTAGCCTTCTCACTGTCTGCTTCCTTGTGAGGTTATTTTGTATCAATCTGAGGTCTCAGATCCCACTTTCTCAAGTCCTATCTGAGTCCTGTCTGAGTCCTGCCGGAGCCCCGTTTGGTGATGCCTTTTCTCATTAATGGCTCTTTATTTGCTTGATCTGTGTTCTGCCCAGTTACCCTGTTGCTGAAGGCTGGTCCTACTCTGCGTCCAGTCTCCCGCTGTCTGCTTCTGTTACAGAGTCTGCCCGCTGACCTCTGCTGTCCAATCCAGGTTCTTGTGTTTACTTTTGTTACTATAATCAAGAAGAATATTTCTGTTGAACTACATGACATTATGTCCCTCAAGGTTCAATCCTGGGACCACTTCTTTTTTCTATTTGTGTTAATAATTTACCATTAATTCTAAAAAACTTTAAGCTGATGATACTGTTATATATGCGTCAAATTCTGATTCTATACTAATTTAACTATCTCTTCAGTCTAATTCTAAAAAACTTTATGCTGATGATACTGTTATATATGCGTCAAATTCTGATTTTATACTAATTTAACTATCTCTTCAGTCTGATTTTAATATGTTACAAAATTGGCTTTTGGCTAAAAAAAATTGTCACTTATTCTGATTTTTGCTTCTAGACAGAAACTTAAGCCTCTGGGGACGGATTGGGCGGTACCGCCCAACATGGCATACTTTTACAAATGTGTAATTATCTTAAAAACTATTCATGATAGATAGGTGCGGTCTTTTTTGCCGTTTTCCTCAGATTCCGCTGAAAACAGTGATAACAAACTTACCCGGCTTGACTTACAAACTTACTTCTGACCCTGGTGATTCCCTGCACCCTCAGTCCCGTGCTATCTCTCTCCTGAATACTAAGTGTCTCATACTTCAGCTTAGTAGGGATCGTTATGCTCTGATTGCATTACACCTGTTCTGTATGAACTCTGGTCCCTGAGCTATATCTGCCTCGTTAACTCAGCACCCAGTGCGAAGTATTGTTTCACCCTGTGTTTCATGTCCGAGCGCTCTCTAGTTCCCTGATTATCTGTGTTACTGAGCCTAGCCTGTTACTAACCTCTCTGACTGTCTGCAGCCTGCCAAGTGACCGTTGCCTGTATCTGGACTCTGATTCTCGCCGCCAGCCCTGAACCGTGCCCGTCTCCGACTATCCATTTGTCTGCTACCCGTGTCGAACCAAGCCTGTCTCTGACCCTGAGTTTTGGCCACTGCCCCGGGCTCCAGTCCGGCCCTTCCAAGAATTTCTGCCTTGTGTTATCCTTATACCTAAACGCTTTATGTTTGCTTGAAACTGCTCATTAAATTGTTGCAAATGGATCTGTCTTACCTGTCTGATTCATCACAGCTATTACCTACCACACAAACATCGAATTGAATTAGCATATCCGTTATGTAAAACAGTAGACAATAGGCTACTATAATGACGCTGTCTGGTAAACGTGAGCTACGCGATCTTTTGACGTTTGAAAAAAAATAAAACCCATGAAATTATACTCATATGGCATGCTGAAATATATGCCAATGTACCTGGGATGAAGACATATCACACGCAACACTGGCAGTCTGTCCAAGACGTGAGAACTCAAGACGGTATCGGCTTGTCAATAAATGTATGTGTATCGCCTGGTGTAACCATGACAGATTTTACAACAGTAGTAGAAGACAATACTGTTTCCCAACTGTAGGGGGACCCGAGAGCAAAAACCGCAAAAACGATATAGTGCTGCTTTAAGGTGGACTGTTTATGCTATCATTGAAACTGTCACTGTTGTTTATGTTGATTATGCTTACATTTATTTATTTACACTTGTTTGTGTATATGTATATATATATATTTTTTTTTTCAATTGTATTCTCTGATCAGTATATTTTGTTGTGTATTTATTCTTTCCTATTCTGATAACTAGGTGGTGTAATGTTTCCATTATTGTTTATGTTTATTTTTTTGTTTTTGTTTGAAAATTAATTGTAATTATGTTTTTGTTATTTTCTGATGTTGTTTGCTAGGACCCCCTAGAAAACGAGATGGTACATCTCCAGGGATTAATCCTAATAACAATAAAGAAGAATTTCAGTTGTGCCACTATGGCACAGTTTGGTGTGAATTCTCAAATTGTCATGTAGTCTATTGCCCAGTTTCACTGACCAGGCTTAAGTCTAGTCCCAGACTAAAATGCATGTTTGAGCCGTTTTAACTGAAAGCAACTTGCACTGACATATCTTTGACTGCGTTTACACTTGGCATTAACATGCGACCTGTTTCCGAATGTTGTCCACATACATATTGAAAAGTCAAGTGTAAACGTGCTTCTGATCGTAATGTTATCAGTGTAATGTAAATGCAATCCAGCCATCGTGTCTGCATTCACAGGTGTACGTCACACAAAACCCCGCCCACTGTCATTATTCCCCCTCCTCTCTCCGGAACTGAGAGCTGTGTGGTTTTGCGATACAGTCGAGTGTGAAGTACATGTAGGCTACATCGCAAATATACTGAAATGTTTGCCTTCGCACCCGAAAGTTGCAGAACCATTCATTTTCTATAAAGAACGTGCAATTTTCCCACCACAGCTGGCAACGTTCTCGGACCCATACGTTTCTCTGTACCGTTTCCATTATGGCATCTATTCATATTATTAGTACTTGCAGCCTCTTCATCCTCCTCATTTTGCGAGATTTGTAAAATGTCCCCGGGCTGAAAACGGTTTTAAAAAGAAAACCCACCACTTCAGGTTGACTTTGCACCAGAGCCATCCTTTTTTTTTTTTTTTGCGGGAATGCGAGATCCGATCTGTTATCCAGATACAGAAGCCACGTGATGTGGACAGGTGTAAACGCACCGTGTCCTGACTGGCTTATGATCCCATCTGCTTGATCAGATCACAGTGATCACATGTTAATGCCAGGTGTAAACGCAGCCTTATACAGTATACACTGAACAAAATTATAAACGCAACACATTTGTTTTTGCCCCCATTTTTCATGAGCTGAACTCAAAGATTTAAGACTTTTTCTTTGTACACAAAGGGCCTCTCAAATATTGTTTAAAAAAACTGTCTAAATCTGTGTTAGTGAACACTTCTTTGCCCAGATTATCCATCCACCTCACAGGTGTGGCATATCAAGATGCTGATTAGACAACATGATTATTGTACAGGTGTGCCTTAGGCTGGCCACAATAAAAGGCCACTCTAAAATGTGCCGTTTTATCACACAGCACAATGCCACAGATGTTGCAAGTTTTGAGGGAGCGTGCAATTGGCAGGAATGTCCACCAGAGCTGTTGCAGATGTGTGTCTGTGCACCTGAGTAAATGTGCACACTTGAAACCTTCCTGACCGTCACAATCCTGGTGGGGTGCCTTTTGTTTTTTATGGATTTTTCTGTTGAAATGTCTGTTCCCATTTGTTTCTGTGTTTAGTTTCTGTTTGCCTTGTTGCCTTACCTGCCTTGTTTGTTACCATAATTACCCTGATTAGTTCATGGTTGTTCCCAGGTGTGTCTTGTTTGCCAATCACGTCGTATGTGTTACTCATCTGTTTTGGCTTTTGCACAGAAACAAATGGGATCAAACTATACAATTTAACATAAGAACATACAAAACACAAGGCACATCACTAGGATCGTGACACTGACAAGTTTGGGGTCTCTATGAATTACGGTCACTGATGCCCATGCACTTTTTTGGCATAAAATGAAGGAAGATGAAATCAGTACAGAAAATTAGTATGAACACAATAGGGTTCCAGTACCTCTGGTACTTAAATCCCTAAAAATAACAAGTGTTGTGTACATACCAAACACAAACTGGAGGGTGAATTCAGTTTGTTTTCTGCAGAAATGCAGAGTGAGCCTGCGATAATGTACTGAGAGCAGAGAGAAAGAAAAAAGTCAAGGCTTCTGTTGGAAAATGTAACGTGTTATAAAAGACACAACATTTAATTGTATAATTGTGTTTCTTACGATGAGAGAGCCCCAGTAAGGAATACCACTAAAAACAAAGATGGATTCTGCATAAACTGTAGACACGATTCCCAACAGGAGAGTCAACAGACCAATCATTATCTGGACAGTCTGTGAAAGACAAGAGAGTCTTTTATAAAGTAAAACGATATTACATTTGGGGGAACAATATAAAATGTAGAAAATACATTTATAACAGCTGTAGTTATGGACTTATGCTTTTTCTACAAAAAAACTATGTAGCCTACTCTCATTGCATGAAATCAAATACTGATTTGCGGACTAGCAAAATCTTTTAATTACTTCACATTTTTTGATAGTTTGCAACTCCTAGAACATTCTTCTCTGTGACTGATACACTATAATTTTTTTTGTAGCACTTTGTTTTACTGTCCTGTTTCGCATGAACATACTATGTACTTATTGTAGTAATGACACTACTAGGTACTAACCCTGAACCTACCCCTAAACCTTAACTTAACCCATGTAGTTACCTTACACTACACTTTACTTTTGTAAGAACACTGTAAGTACATTGAAAGTGCACGTACTGTAAGTGTTACCAATTTTTTTTCACGATTTTGATATGATAAACCTTGTCATCTATTACCGTCTTTCCTACGTTACCAAGGCATTGTCACATTCTTCAATAAAAAATGCTTTATTCATATGT
Organism: Siphateles boraxobius; assembly: GCF_051911475.1. Classification (NCBI taxonomy): domain Eukaryota; kingdom Metazoa; phylum Chordata; class Actinopteri; order Cypriniformes; family Leuciscidae; genus Siphateles; species Siphateles boraxobius. Next base: position 6,216,089 of record NW_027509188.1, read on the forward strand.
GTACCACTCCTCTTTAGAATTTATGTAATGTCCTTACCTCACACATATACACAAAAATCAATTATTTGGGTCTATGAACAATTTCTCACCCCAAGGGCTTTTGGTTGGCCTTTCAGAAATGTCTGAAGTCCATGATGAGGTGAAACTCCTGCTAGCTGTTGTCCATAAACAGGCACAGGAACATTTGTCCCGGTTCCAGCTGCTGGTGTTTGTGTTGGTGGTTGAAACTGGATGACAAGCGTAGAAGAGTTCACGGGTATGACAGTGTGCGACATTCTTCTTTCTGAATCTGAAATTGATCTGTTCAAAATCATTGTAAATCAAGACTAGATTATAAAACAGATTTTCTATGAACAAACTTTCCAGTTTATTTATTAAAATATTATATATAGTCATTATATTGTAAGGCAAAAAGAACCTCAGACCAGCTCGTAATGCTGTGTCCTCCTGACATTATATATATTTTTCAGAGGTCAGGTATTTCTGTATTTCTGAGCATTCGATGTTTTGTATTGACCATCTTTGAATTGATTATGTAATTGGCATGATAGATTTACCTGACTATTAATACCTGACTTACTTGAAAATATTAAAGGCAGGGTGGGTAGAATTCCCCCAAAATACTTTTTTCCAAATTTGTTTAAACTGTCTTTATATATATCAATGCATAATTAAAATGTAAGTACTCGGGAAAAGAAATTATAAAAATCGAGTGTCTGTAGTCCTCTCAGGACTGTTATAAACACAGCTCATTATTCCATTCGGGACAAAAGAAATGATTGGCTGGGGCGACTGTCACTCTCCCTCGCTACCATGGATACCACCTCTGCTGATACAGGAGGAGCCCACATGCGCGCTCCCGTTTGAAGAGGCACGGAAGCTAGAATTAACAATTATGACAGAGAAAGAACAGTCAAAATTCTCAGTAACGTTACCTGCATATAGAGGCAGCGAAGTCAAACAAGTTAAAAAAAGGAAGACAGTATTTGAAAAGGCTATGAACAAAAAGTCTTTGGATAAGTCAAGAAATCATATGAGAGTCAATATCGGTGTGGCTTTCCAGCAGTGGCGACAACTGAGTGATCTCAAGGGGCTGAAAAGTGACTCCATGATGGCTTTATTTCTGCTGGACAGGTAATCTTGCTGTTTTCATTTTTATGGCATTTATTTTTTCATGAAGCATGTATCACTAGCACACGTAGCTACCTAATATAGCTACCTAACCTTACGTAGCATAACTAACGTTACACTGGCTTAGCTATGACAGTGTAACTTTGGTGTCGACTGGTATAACGTTATTGTTAGTGAGCCAGGGTTGAGACGATAAATGAGCAATAGGCCTATCTGCAGTCGAAAGCTGTTTTGTGTAATTGCGCCAAATCTAACTTTAGGTTAAAAAGTTTAGGGGATCTATTTTTATACCTAGCTTTACCCTCTGCCTAAACTTTGTTCCTATGTTCACCGTGAACTCTACCTGCTCCGTTTTTTCATGTTTGGTTTGTTTTTATTTGCTCTACATATGTTTACCTATGTCTTTATGTTGTGTCTGTATGTGTTATACAATATATGTTGTGTGTGTGTGTGTTATATTATCTTGTGTCTGAATGCAGGTGTTAGAAGGTGTTTGAGTGTATGTTACTCAGTTTATCTGTAAACAATACATGTAAAAAATGTGGTGATTTAACTGTTATGGTGATTTGCTTGTTTTTATAGTTATGAGAAAGACATATCAACGTCCACGCCATCAAAAAGTGGATTTACAAGGCCACCACTCCCTGTTTCCACTATTGTTGCGGAGTCGCTTTCTGACAGGTGAGACTTTTATGTTGTGTCGTTCAGTGAATGAGTGACAGTTTGTACAACAATCCACATTTTTATCTGTTTTATTGTCATATTGTCAATTGCAGAGATGATGACTTCTCAGTAGCTGGAGTTGAGGAGTTGGACAATAGCAGCGTTCAGGAGAAAACCAATCAGCAATTGGATGAAAGGTATTGTTTAGTGAGAAATGCGAGCTTGATAGTGAGTACTAACAGCCATGTTAATTGTTTATATTCATACTGATGATTCTGACATGATATCACTACATGCACTACGCTCCTCTCTGCTCGGCGCTGGTAAACGCGTCCGACTCTTCCAGCTGAGCGAACGGCCGGGATCGCGCGTTCATGTGTTTTGGGGGCGTGGCTTTGGAAGGAGCCGAGAAGGGGGGGGGAGTTAATGGAATAATGAGCTGTGTTTATTGCAGTCCTGAGAGGACTACAGACACCTGATTTTTATAATTTCTTTTCCAGAGTACTTACATTTTAATTATGCATTGATATATAAAGATAACATTTTTGGAAAAAAGTATTTTTGGGGAATTCTACCTACCCTGCCTTTAACTCTAGTAGATTACATTGTATCCATTGTTACCGCAAATCTGCGTCCGGTTAGTAACAGACTAAAGTCCAGTTTTGAGTGGAGCATAGGGCACACCAACTGAGATTTTAGAGATCCGACTAACACTTGGCACTAGTTCAAGTGTAATTAGACTGTAAAAGCTAAAAAGGGAATTTCTGTTTAGGACAACAAAATGTCTTAGCTCTGAGTCTTACCCCTGTTTATTGTAATGTTACTTTAGTTAAGTGCATGTAGGAAACCATGACATGACCAAACCAAAGCTACTATCAGAGAAAGTAATGTTGGTCAGCTTATATCTGTAGTTGTGGTCATGACCTCTAACTAGAGATATACAGAGAAGTGTATACAGATCTAAGGGGTCTATATAAAATACTTTTAGAGAGAGCAAACATGGGAGTGTCCCTCGTGGGCTCCACATTAAACGGCGACATTGGTACCCAAGTGAACAAGTACAATAAGAGTAAAGAGTTGAATTGAATAATCAAGTCAGATAAATGTTTTATTAAAATTTTTTAATTGGAATTAAACTACTTTGCCACACTGAAAAGACCGAACGCGCAGGTATCCTTTACTTGCTCTACTGGAAACTGCTGTTGGGCCATTTGGCAGGGCCTTACAATATTTACTATTATAAAAGTGGTCATGTTGTTGAAACACTTTTGAATGAAATTATGTCAATAGTAGTTATTTCCATTGGTTAAATTATTGTCATCAACTAGAATTAGACCTTAATAACAGAGAATGCACTATATAATAAACAGCTCATGTTTAAATAAATCCACATCATTTACATTTAAGGCATTTAGAAGACGCTCATTTCCGAAGACACTTATAAAAGTTCCCTACCAACCAATATAGAGGAAATTCATTTATTAATACAATTAATACATATATAAATAAAATGCAGGCAGAATGCAAAGATAGGCATTTGTATAACGTGAGTCAGATAGTCAGTGTAAGTATATAATTTGTTGTTTTACCGGAAAGAAATCTTCTGTTCAGTTGATTTACCGCACTTTGCTCTGTAGTTCAGTTCACTCTCCTGAGATAAGACGATGTAAGTTAAGCTGTCATAAGAGTAACTCCTGATACTGTTTCCCAGAATGAAAGGGGAAGCAGGTGGAGATTAGGTGATTATGAGGGATGGTAAAGCTGGGCATATTAGTCATAGTAGTTTGACAGCCTATCAGAACCCGATTTCTGTCTATTAAAAGACTGCGATTATGCTACCTGGGTATGTGTCATTGCTAGCTCCGCCCCTTGGTGCATGTGTGCTTCCATTCAAAAGTGTGTTTTTAGCTGTCTGGCTAATGATGCAGTGGTGTTATGTGTATCATTAAAACCTAAATGACTTATAGCAGGACTAGTGTTTGTTTTGTTGTGCCGCGGTTGTGTGCAGGCTGTTATTATCCTCAGGTAGATTAAATTTGAATATTTGTTGGTGTGGAAGTTTGCGGTAATCTGCTGAAAGCACTTCAGTGTTAAGCCTCGAGTAAGTACAACAAAGTACTTAGTTTTCACACATTTCTATCTGACGCAGAAATCAGGTGAAAATGGCTTGTCGTTATCCGGAGGGACAACGTCACAGTAAGTCCCCATACCTGAGTATATAGCCGGCATTTTAAAAAGGAGGATGTTTGTGAGCTAGTGAGACAGCTATTAATCAGGGGAGCTGTTCCAGCATTGTTTGAGTTGAACAATTTCACCCTTCCCACTTCAAGACCAGGGGTATGGGAGAGGAGAGAGCGGCCGCCGGTGTCGGAGGATGACACAGCGGACGAGGAGGTAACTAACCAGTCATCTCATTGAACAGACTTCAGTCTTTTTGCTCCCATTTGTCAAGCAGCTGTCTGAAATTTGAACACTCAGGTAACCGCAAAAATCTAAGTATTAAAGCTACAGCTTAACCCTCTGGTGCTCCTCATTTGGGAGTCAGACTTGTTATCTTCGCTGTCAAAAGTGACCGGACACCTGAAAATGAAACTTCCTCCCCCCCAGTAACATCAATGCAATATATTTTTGTTCAATAATTTTTTCTTTTGTATTTATAGAGGATTTGATGGTACTTATTAATATTTATGTAATAATTATGGTCCATTTTTGCCATTGAAAATAATATAAAACATATTTTTTTCTTAAAATATTTTTTCAATTAATGCATTATTTCAGATTAATATAAAGACTCGGTCTTTTAAATCAAATTTTTATAAATCAGATTAGGCCATCTGTTGAGAGAAAATAAAACTTGTAACTGCATGGTGTTACCACTAGACGCCTGTATAGCTCTCTATGGAGAGGCTTGTGAATTCTCTAGTCGATGTTGGACAAAATTACTTTGAAGATGTGGATTTGAATGAATTTTTTAGAAATTCTCTAATAATACTTTTTGTCAAGGTTTATAAAAAATGTTTTGATTTGAAGTGTACACGTTTTTGCATTATTATTACTACAGTCACAATTGTGAAAGCATTTTGTTACACATAACATTAAAATTCAATTATTTTTACAAAAATGAACAGGAATGCTTTATAACAGCTTAATCCATCTGGATCTGATCTCATTCCAACCTCTTATTTCAGCCTTCTGACTCATTTATTCTGTATCTACCAGTTCATCTTTGTGTGTGTGTGTGTGTGTGTGTGTGTGTGTGTGTGTGTGTGTGTGTGTGTGTGTGTGTGTGTGTGTGTGTGTGTGTGTGTGTGTGTGAGAGAGAGACAGAGAATGGGTGTGTCTGTTTTGCACTCTTGATTTTTTAGAGTTTCACCCCTTCATTGCTGACGACTTTTTTTTCTGCATCGTGGCCGATTTGTAGATTGTAGATTTTGTCGATTTCCCATTCATTTCCTATGGTCGGGCATTTCTGACCGAAGACCACAAGTGTGACTATTTTTTTTACGACCACTTAGCCTCCTGGAATCATGCCCTGAATTTTTTTGTGTGTTCACATTCCAAATGCCAAAAATCACCAAGCTTCGTACCGTACCAAGCTTCTTACATTTGATGAAGCTGTGATTTAAATAAATTCAAAACAGAAACTTTTTCGGGTTCCAGAAGTCTCATCTGGTTAACAAAACAGCAGCAGTAGAAATTAAAATAAAATGACTGTCAAATAAAAATTTCTATTCACCCAATCTCGTTCTCATTCAATGCAATGCACAAAAGTTATCTCACTGTGCGTTCACACCGCCGCCGACTTGAGCGTCAAAGAAGCTCTGGCCGCTCTGTCAAGGACGCTTGTCAAAAAGCACGGGGAAGCTCGTTGACGCTTTGGACGCTCTGACGTAGCAGGGAGAAGAGAAGTGTCACAACATGAAATGTAATAAACAGAAAAAACAAGCAATACATTGAAGAAACCTTTTATAATGACAGCATTTTTATAACCGTTTTGGTCACATTTGGTCGGGGAAAAAAATAATAATTAGCTATTATTATTAATTGCATTAGGCTATTATTTGCATTAGTGCAATTGGTCAAATCGTTGTCACCGTGAGCAAATGGATTGCATTCCCGCTTAAAACGAGCGTTCGTAAATATTTCAAATAAAAGTTGCGCTCATTCTCAAATGTGTATCACTGGATCATTATGGAAAATCGCGAAGTTGTTGTGTTTGGTGCTGCTTTACTGTATTTGCGGAGAAGACGTCGGACTCGGAGATTTTGGGTTCATGACACCCTCCAGGACCGTTAACAATTCGGAGAGTATCACCGGCTGGTGCAGCAGCTGCGGCTCGATGACGAGAGGTTCCAGCGGAACTTCAGGCTGGACACGGAGCAGTTTGATAGCGTGCTGTCAAAGGTGGGGCCGCTCATTATGATGACTAGCACCAATTACCGCAGTGCAATAAGTCCTGCAGAGCGTCTGGCTATTTGCCTGCGGTTCTTGTCCACCGGGGATTCCTATCGCACTATTGCTGCTAGCTATCACATGGGAGTGAGCACTGTGGCCAACATTGTCCCCCAGGTCTGCAGGGCCATTTGGGACTCCATGGTGGAGGAGTACATGCCAGTGCCCACCACGGAGGATTGGCTCTGCATAGCAAAGGGGTTCTACCAGCGGTGGTCTTTCCCAAACTGCCTTGGATCCATAGATGGGAAGCACGTGGTGATTAAGTCTCCTGACAATTCAGGGTCCATGTTTTTTAATTATAAGGGGACTTATTCTGTAGTGCTTCTGGCAGTGGTAGATGCTGAATACTGCTTTCGGGTAGTGGATGTCGGCAACTACGGGAAGACGAGTGACGGCGGTGTCCTGGCCAACTCCACCTTCGGCCGGGCACTACTGGACGGGACTCTTGGCCTCCCACAGGATGCTCTGCTGCCGGGAGCTGAGCATCTAGGAGCGCAGCCACATGTTTTTGTTGCTGATGAGGCCTTTCCACTGCGCCCCAACCTCATGCGGCCTTTTCCTGGCTCCAACCACTCTGGCAGGCGCAGAGTATTTAACTTCAGGCTGTCACATGCTAGGCTGATTGTTGAGAATACCTTTGGTATTCTCACGTCTCAATGGCGTATGTACAGAGGAGTCATTGGGGTCAGCCCTGCAAATGTGGACGCCTGTGTGAAGGCTACCTGTGTCCTGCATAATTTCCTGAGAAGGACCTCCAAGAAGCCAACCAGGGCAACTGGAAGACGTGCAGGACCACCACCAGCTGCAGACAGGGAAGTTGCTGGCCTACAGGCAGTAACCCGAGTGGGCAGCAACAACTCCGCACGGGAGGCCATCCGTGTCCGGGAGACATATACCTCCTATTTCTCCACCGAGGGAGCTGTCAGCTGGCAACCTGGAGTATAAGCCTAGTGCTACAAAAACGGCTCTTTTAAGAGCCACCAATTACACTAAAAGCAAAGTTTCCATAGCTAAGCACTTATACACTTTTAAACTATATATAACATGGATTTAAAAATAATATGAATCATACAACCATGAACGTTTAAATTTTTTTGTGTGTGTTTATTTAAAATTATTCAAATGTATTTAAAATTTATTACAATATTTATTTGGAAAAAACAATTCATACAACGTAACTTTTTACAACAAAAACAAAAACTTGGTCCCAACAGGGCTTTTAACGTCAACATGTTAATCAGACAGACGTGAACTTGGTTCCTCACTGAACTTTGGTTTCTCACCCCGTTCCTCACTGCACTTCCTTTGTGAATGATTCTGTGTCTGTGTCTGTGTGTGTGTCTGTGTCTGTGTGTGTGTGTGTGTTCATGCATGTGAGGGAGAGAGAACAGGGGGCAGCTAACAGCACTGCGAGGGTAACAAGCTTACTAACAGCCCTCACAGGGTTGTCAGCTGCACCCCGTTCCTCACTGCACTTCCTGTGTGAATGATACTGTGTGTGTGTGTGTGTGTGTGTGTGTGTGTGTGTGTGTGTGTGTGTGTGTGCGTTCATGCATGTGAGGGAGAGAGAACAGGGGGCAGCTGACAGCACTGCGAGGGTAACAAGCTTACTAACAGCCCTCACAGTGTTGTCAGCTGCACCCCGTTCCTCTCAGCCCAAGGGTCAACCTCACGACACTTTGCCTCATACACCAGGCGGTGCATCTCCAACTTGAGATCCTGCCTTGTCCTTAAAGACAGGGTTCTAAAGTCTTCCTGCAGGCTTTTAAAAAAATAGCTATCACTATCCTCAGGAGGAGGGGAGGAGAAGGGCTGGGGACAGGTTCCGGTCTGTTGCTCACAGCCTCCAATGCTATAATCAGTCTCTCCTCAAAGTTAGAGTTGTAGGGCCTCTTCCTTTTCGGGGCGGGCTGGCTTGCTCTCTGCACTGGTCTGTCGCTCTCTGCACTGGCCTGAAGCTCTGGTGTCTGTTCTTGTGCCTGAAGCTCTGGTGACTGATCTTGTGCCTGAAGCTCTGGCGTCTGCTCTGGTGCCTGACTGTGCCCGGCCATGGCATTATCACTGTCCTCAGGCCATTGTCCACTGTCATCTAGGGCTTAACCTCCCCCCATATTACTTGACGTTGGCCGGTCCTCCATGAACGGATTGAGGAAGCCCATGACTGCACTGTACCGCCATGGCCGGGCACTGCTTGCACCCGCGCCACTCCTTCGCCTATCTTTCTCCTTCTTTCTTTCCTTCCTGAACATGTCCCTCAAGCTCTTCCATTTCTTTCTGCAATCCTCAGCTAGTGAACAGACAAAAAAAAAAAAAAAACATAAGCAATGTGAATATTCAACAACATCACATCACAGAGCAGCTTTTTTATGAAGACCTATGTTTCTCTCTTGTAAGCTCTTTATCAGAGTTGCTATTCTATGTTTTGAGGCTGGCATTATCACTGTCCACTGTCATCTAGGGTGACAATATCTGCTAGCTATCAATCAATCAAGGAAATAGCATGATTAACATTCTTTATCTTTCAGAATTACTTAAAGAAAATTAAAAATCCATAGCAATCACTGCACTATATCGATATATCAAGTTTTTTATCATATGCTGCTGGTATGCATTTTGTGGGGAGAGCAAGTTTATATTGCTGGCAAGACAGAGACACATTTGAGTATCGATCAGAAACAATTTAAACCTAAAATGCACCGCGAAATGGACGACATGACAAACGCCGAAAGAATGAATGAAACTGGCGGTAACTTTTTGGCGGGCCAGATGTTGTAACCGTAAACCTCCCGTTTGACACAACTCGTTAATGCATTGCACTAAAATGCTGCTTCTACTTTTCATTACTTTTGCGCATTTAATAAGGATAAAATGATCTGCAAACAGATCGTACCATTCACATCAAGCAAGGAAGACTAGCATGCTACAGTGCACTGATCATTGTTGTGCAATTATTTTTCTCCTAGTTAAAAATATTATAAATCATCAGCACGCACTTCACCAACTCACCGGAGACACCAACTATCCCAGCTATTTTATCCCATGCCTCGTTCTTTTGTAACTGGTCCCTGTAAGCAAACAACGTCATATCATATATGATGGGAAACCCAGCAACAGCGATTATCAGCTTCTCCTCCATTTTCTCGGAACTAATGTTTTGGTAGGAACGAAAGTTCACATCGTATGTTTCTCCGGAATCAGCCAGAGTGAAGGACGTCTTTATTCTGTTGGTTTCTGGCGTTTTGCCGCTGCTTGCCGCTGAACCGCGTCATAGCTCATTACCATAAAGTTGAGCTTCTTTCAACTTTCTGATTGACGCTCAAAACGCCCAAAACGCGACGCCGAGGGATTTGACGCTCCTTGCAGCTGAGAGAAGCCAGCTTCCATTGAAAATGAATGACTTCCGGCCGCTTTGGAAGCTCAAGTCGGCGGCGGTGTGAACGCACCTTATATGTGAATAAAAGCCTAACTTCAATCTGTTCATAATATAAAGCGATCGAGTCATATGAAAATAAACGTAATTTGGTAACATGCCTTAAAATACCATCTTATTTAACGCGTAATCATGATAGTTGTGACTTGTGGCACAAAGACTGGAATTGGGAACCCCTGGTTTAAGTTGTCATCCATCTGTATGTGTGTGAATACTTGGTGAAATATATTTTCTTTCTTACTCACAAATGAAACATTTGTAGAGTACCTTGAATAATTTACTCAGAAAGAGAAACTAAAACTAAACTCACTGTTTCTAGGGAATGCAGATGATTACTGCGTTGTATGCTCCCTGCTTGAAATAGATGCAGATCAGAGCATGATTGAAATGGTAAAGTATAACATAAAATTGTGTTTATATAGTACCTCAATGAGTTTTATGTATCTAATGCTGAATTTTTTTTTTTTGTAGGTGCAGTGTGATTTGTTCAGTAGGTGGGCACATTTTCAGTGTGCCAAATATGAAAAAGATAGTTGTGCTACATATACGTGCAAAAAGTGCCTGCGTGTGTGAAATGTGTACAAAGTAGGTAGCAGCACTTGTCACGCAAGTAATCAGAATGTGCTAATGTTCATGTAGTGTGATATGGCGTGAGACTTTAAAATAAATATATAAATAAATGTACTGTTTTGCCAGATTACTGTACAGTACTTTCATCATTTATTTAGTTTCCAGGGCTGGCCTGATGTTCTGCTTCTGTAAAATAAACTGGGAGCATTATTTGATAGGGCACGTTGGTCTATTAAAGATGCTATTACAGAATATGCTGCTCCTGACATCTTGAAGACATAATTACAACATATCTCAACATACTCTCCATATTCATACAGTGCATATGGAGTGAGTAGTGATGTAAAATAAAGACAATTTGCACTGGGAGCAGTATTTTATAGGGCATGTTGGTCTACCAAAATATGCTACTCATGACATCTTGAAGACATTATTTCAAAGTATTTTTTTTTCTAATGACAGTGAACATACGGTAAATATTCATGTGTTATAATGTTATTTCCCTTTAAAAAATGCCAACTACCATATGAATATTTGTTAAGTTTCAGTTAACTTAACAAATTCCTGAGGTTCCTGAGGGCATGCATATAATTGGAGATTCTGCATACCCTCTCTCGCTTCAGCTTATAAAGCCATACAGAGACAATGGCCACTTGACTGTAAGGCAGAGACACTTCAATAGGAAACTGAATTCTGCGCGTGTAGTTATTGAGCATGCATTTGGAATTTTAAAATCAAAATTTAGGAGACTCAGATGTCTGCACATGAAAAAAGTAAAGAAAATTTCTTCTGCAGTCACAGCCTGTTGCATCCTTCATAACATCTGCCTGAAATCCAATGACCAAATTGACGAGGATCAGCAGGCAGATGTTATGGAGGATGACCCATACCCACCAGAAGCCCACATTCACAATGATGCATCACATCATAGAGATGCAATCTGTGGCCGCCTGTGAACATCACATTTACTTGTTCCACCTTCAACAATTCCCTCCATAAGAACTTATTTAAACTTCTCTTAAGAAGCTTTTTGATTTGACTGTTTTGTGAACTGGTAGATGGGATTTTACAGGATTATTTTAAGCACTTACTATCAAATGATTGACATAATCTGCTAGTCAACTACTGTCCCCTGTCTAGGGAGGAATGTTTTGTGTTCTCTATAATAATGATGTGATAAGCAATAAAATGATGATACACATGGAAATGGATTATATAGTTAAACTTTATTTTTTAATAGATCGATTATCATTTCCTGGGATTTACTGATTTTTTTTAGTTGTTCAAGGATTTCTCCAAGGCAGGTAAGAGATTTTTTTTTCAAACATCCTTCTCCGCCTCTCTTTATGCCTTCTTCGGCGCTCCAAGTCAGGCCGCACTAGTGACTCAAGAGCAGCTGTTCTCCTCTCTGAATGCGCTTCATATACTTCACAGAATGTGGATGTTTGTCTCCTTCTGTGCATTTCTTTGGAGGGCATAGCAGTGGAGGGACCTTGTTGTGCTTATGGGAGATGCTGTTCTTGGGAGCCTGTGGCCTGTGCAATTGAGGACTTGGTCTGGGATGAGGTTGTGTTGAACAGAGGAGTTGAGCAGATTGTGCCTGATGGTGCACTCCCAACTCCAGATTTGCCAAATAAGTCTTCCATTTCCTTTGAGAAAACATGTAAAACAATGTAAATAGAGATGCTTTAGAAATTATTTTTTTATGTAAACCCAGTGATTTTCAGTAATTTCAATACAAAAAGCACACCAACCTTGTAATACTCCCATGTAACGTTTCCCTCTCCTGTTGATCGACACCGGTCTTTAGCCCTTTTGTAAGTAGTGATCATGTTGCCAAGTTTTTTGCGCAATTTTTCATTGGTGATGTTGTAACCTTTTTCTTTGAAGGCTTGCTCCAGCTTTTTGTAAAATGCTATTTTATTTCTGTAGTACAAATGCAGATGCATTTGTGTGAGGTCAAGCAGCAGCAGCGTGGTCCTGTGTGTGAATTCTATGACAACAGCAGTTTAAAATCTGAGAGATAAACTTTATACATAGTTAACTTTATACATATTTATACATCATCAAGCAACCAATTCTATATATTTTTTTACTTACCATTCTTTATTCTCTCAGCAATTTCTTTGCTTACGGTTAATGTGATTGCTCCCTGGGAGTCTGATAGTGATAGTAACATATTCTCCATCTTGCTACAATTGTTAACTTTGTGGATGCCTTTTATAATCAAAGCCATAATGAGAAATAATGAGCAAACAGATGCTGCATTAAATTTACATTGTTATCCCTAATTATGGGTTAAACATTTCAGAGTGGGACATGAGGGACATGATGTCTATCCTAAAGGATAGTTTTCCCAAAGAAAAAAATATTTGGGTGAATTATCCCTTTTTTTACATGAAAAATAGTCCATATAAATATATTACACAATTGTGTGTCACCTTAATGTAAATTTGGATTTCATGTTTAATGACAAATAAAAGTCTGTACAACTAATTAATATTCAAAAAATATATTTAAAAAAAAACATTCTAAATTAAGAAATTAGTGAGCATGTGTGGTTTGTTTACTGCACTCCTAGAATAAGACATACCTAGATAAAGATCTCAGATAAAAACACAAACATGAGGCCTTATCGTAAAACTGTCACATTAGATATGCATGTTTGATTGACTAATTTATTTAATGGATTAATGTTGTACAAAAATGTCAATGTACAAAATTAACACAAGCATGCAATACAATAAAGAGAAAATGACAACAAACAGAACTTTAAACCAAGAAAATAAAAGGGTATATAAAGCACATGTCCTAATTACTAATAAAGTACTATAGAAAAAAAATGTATTATGCTATAGGTAGGCTAACGGACTTCTTGGAATTAAGGGAAAAAAATATCAGCTGACATTCGCTGCCAATGAGCATTAAGCTGTGTCGTCAGCAAGTCGTTTCCCATCATGCTTTTGATCCGCGCAGTCGGTGGAGAGCAACTGCGCTCGACTGCAGAATCCGACAGGTGTGCCTTGCGCTCGTGAGAGATTTTTGACATACGTCAGCATGACATCAGAACCAGGCGGAACGCGGAATCCCTCACACTCAATTTTTCATAACTCGCCTGTTTGTACTTAGTAAACCAATAAAAACATTTGGCGCGAGGTCACAGCGTTTGGGTTCGCGCGCTCACAAGGTTTGCGAAACGTAAAGGCTACAGGCTAAAACACTGGAGGTTAGAGCCAGGGCAGACGACAGGATGAAGCGTGCAAAGAAAAGTAGTGTGTGGGACCATTTCACCAAAAAGAATGACACAGATGTAAGTTGCAACTTGTGTGATACAGTGCTTAAATACAGTAGGCCTACATCATCTATGATGTATCACCTGAAAACGCGACTTGTTCTGTCCGTTATTAGAAGGCACACAGTGAGTTAGACCTGCCTTGGCCGGTGCGTCTTTTACGCATTCTGAAGGTGCCTGTTTTATCCATTGGTTTTATCGTGTTGCAGTCTATTAGGCAACATTCCACATAAGATGGGCTTAGATTTGGAAATACATTACATCTACATTTCAGTGGTAAAAGATAAGGTGATGATGACCATCATCTTTCTTTATTATGGTTAGCACTACCTCAAACTAAAGCGGCGTCTCTATGGAGCTGTCATTTTCTTAAATGAGCCGCGGCAATGTTTCAAATGAGCTTCTAATGCTAGACTAGCGCCTTTATTTTCAACGCGATCACCTTGTACCCAAACCATTTCGAAACTAAGGAGCCATTTGTCCTCCGATTACATACAAGCTCCTCGGCGCCCCGTTTGCGGGACTCATGTTTCGCGCTGTAGGGGATTTAAAAAAAGTGACGTGAGTGGAAGGGCGGCGCCGGGGCAGTGTGTGTGTGAGCGGGGGGCAGTGACCAGGGTATCTGCACACTTTTTAAAGTCAAATTTAAGGCTTTTTAAGACCTGAAGAAATCAAAATTAATACCTTACATTAGGGGTGCGCAATATTGACAAAAATATGTCTCAATATTTTCATAGTTTTGTTGATGATAATTAGATGATATTTTACTGATTGTGTTTGTGTACTAGTGCCATGGCTGGTTTAGGCCTTTTGTTGACAGCTGACTCACGAAGATATTCATATTTTTCATATTCTATGCAGTGGTCAGTTCACAGCAGTGAAAGAAATTAACATTTTCTTTATTAAAGAGGCAATATTTGCAACCTTAAATTTAGTTCCAGGGGCATTTTCACCCATATATGAACTTTTTTTTTTACTTAGAGGTATGCATCACCTTTTATGTCAAATTCTAACATTCATAGAATAATAACAAAATACCACTGTTACCAGTTAAATTAAATCATTAAATCAAAATTCATTTTTGCAGTGCAGAGGAGACACAGAAACATCAAACAGCCCTCTTGCTGATGTAATATTGTATGATAACAACATGTGATATATAAAATACAAAAACTTTATACGTCTATAAGGTAACATACCTATAACTGCACTGACATATCACGTAGTGAAAGCAAGCATGAGACAAATGCGATGTCAGCTCGCAGTGCGCCCTCGTACATAGTTAAAGTAAAACAATGATTGCAATATCATAATAGACAATACACATCGCACACCACTACGCACATAAAGAATGAACTTACAGTTGAACTGAAATTTGAACTGAAATTAACCAGCTTTCTTCTCCTCTTCTGCTGTTTCGCGTGCAGGAGACAGACGTAATGCTGGCGCGAATATGACGCGAAATGTCATGTGAACGAGCAAATCCACAAAGCTAAGCTAAACAAAAACACAAAGCTAAAAAAAAACCCCTAAAACTTGAAACATTCATATCACCAGTTGCCTTTAAACTTCTCCTTTCTGAACACCTGTCCGATCTATGTGCCTGCTAGCTATCTTCAACTTTAAATTTTTTTAAAAAATTATGCCCGCATTGCACAGTGGACCGCTTTTACCTGCACTACTGTTATATCTGCTGACTTTCTTGTATTTATTCTCGTTGCTCAGATATTTCTCAAATCCTCTTTCCCATAATCTGGTTATACAATCGATGCACTCAAATGATTTACCTGTTAGACACATTTTAATCACATTTTAATTTATTTGTTAGTCTAGCTACGGTGTTGAATAAAAAACCTTGGATTATTTTGGTTAATTTCTATTAGTTTGCGGAGATGCTCAGCCCTGGCTGCTTTTAGAGCCTTTTTATAACGTGACATACTGTCTTTCCACGCGATTCTAAAGACCTCTAAATTAGTTTGTTTCCATTTACGCTCTAAGTTACGAGTTTCTCTCTTGATAACATGCGTAGCACTGTTGTACCATGGTGCTTTAGTTTTCTCTCTAACCTTTTTTAATCTAATTGGTGCAACAATTTCTAGTGTACTAGAGAAAATTGTGCTCAAACTGCTAGTCATTTCCTCTAGTTCATCTGTTTGTTTGGGTTCACTGAGCAGCTGAGATAGATCAGGTAAGCTATTTGAGAATCTATCTATAGTGGTTGGAAGGATTTTTCTGCCTGGTCGATAACGTGGCGCAACATGACAAATTTCAGCAGTACGTATTATGCAAGTTATCATGTAATGATCAGTGACATCATCACTTTGCGGAAGAATATCTATATCGGTTGGATTGGTTCCATATGATATGATTAAATCTAGTGTATGATTTAGACGATGAGTGGGACCACTGACGTTTTGCTTGACCCCAAAGGAGTTTAATAAATCTGTAAACGCAGCCCCTAACGAATCATTTGTATTATCTACGTGTATGTTAAAATCTCTAACAATTATTGCTTTATCGACATTGACCAATAGATCTCAGAGAAAGTCTGCAAACTCTTTTAGGAAATCAGCATAGGGCCCTGGAGGTCTATATACAGTAGCCAAGGCTAGAGATAATAGGGATTTCTTTCTTACATCTAAGAGCGCTTCATACATTTGCATTAAGCTTTGTATCTTTAGAAACCCAGACATATTTTTGAATGGACATGGTGCATTCCCTTATTTTCCCCTGAGATGGGAGAAATAAGGATTTAAGTGTTCCACTGCTTTTTATGACGTAAAAATCGTCATTTTGTGTCATAAAAAGCTGGAAGTTCAATTTCTTTGTATAAGGGTTAAGACTACAAACACTAGCTCATTTATCCAGGTGGTGGGACCCACTCACGCTACAGACCTATTACAGATCAGTGGGTGGGACTTCACTTGCAAATACAGAAATCAATATCCGCCATCTTGTTTGGATGCTAAGCTGAACAAGCGCTGTGGAGATAGGAAGTTACGACAATGACGGAAAGAAACAAAATATGACATGGAAGAAGAGGAATTTGAAAATCTGCTGCTCGAATCCGATCTTCGTGGCTATCTTTACGAGCCGCAATATAGTGAAGAGCAGCTGAGGCTGATGGAGGAGCAGGAGGCGGCTTCTGCAGCCGAGACAGAAGACCTGCCTGTCGCGGACGAGGAGCCATTTTCCATGGTTTCTTTTTCTGGATGACCATCACTCTGTCCACATCAATTTTAAAAAGGGTTTCACTGTGGAGTTTTAGAGAAAAATAAAGGCAAATTCTGTTAACAAATTATCATTTTTATAAATAAAAACGTCTCAGGTTACGTATGTAACCCTGGTTCCCTGAGAGGGAACGAGACGCTGCGTTGAGACGCGGTGGGAATGCTCTGCGTGATTGCGTCGTGAAGCACGTGTATAATCAGTCCAATGGAAGAGCGAGACGTCATAGGTGGGTGACGTCATAGACCAGGAAGCTATAAAGCACACCAGAAAACAGACCGCGACAGCTTCTGAAAAAGCCTGAAGCAAGTCGATCAGGGAATTCAGGAAGTATGGCAGGAGAACGCAGCGTCTCGTTCCCTCTCAGGGAACCAGGGTTACATACGTAACCTGAGACGTTCCCTTTCAAGGGAACTCGAGCTACGTTGAGACGCGGTGGGAACCCTATACCCACTACGCCATTATGAGAAATGCCCGTTCTGTGTGAAGTCCTTGTGCACACTAAGAAGCAAGCAGCCTAGCCCCGGGAGTGGAAAGGTCTAGGTCATAAAATCTGACAAATGTATGTGGTGAGGACCACATAAGGGCATAACAGATTAAGTTTTTCCTGATCTGGGATATTAAAGGTGGAGGACAGAAGGCCTGGAGCACAAATGACCCGCACATTTAGTAGGGAACTAAGAAATACAACCCGACCTGGGGTGAAGAAATACTACCACCAAACCAGGTGCAAATCCAAGTACGTGCAGGCCTCAGCCTCATGTACCACGGAGAAGACGAAATTAAGGATCTCTCCTCAGAGATAACCCAGCAAAGAAACATTCATTACAGAAATCAAGTACTGTACCAACATGGCAGAAACAAGATTCAGAAGGCGTTCTCTGCACCAGGCAGAGAACAGTTTCCACATATTTAGTCTTCTTGTGGAGGGAGCTCTGGACTGGAGTATGGTCTCCACGACCTCGGTCGAGAGACCTGAATCTATGAGCTGGGCCCCCTCAGAGGCCGAGCCCACAGTATCCATAACTCCAGAGCTCCCAGGAGCAAAGATATCGGGAATGCGTACAGGTGTAGCGACCAACCACACCTAGTACATCACGTCCAGTCCTAGGGGAGCTGGATGCATGAGGGAGAACCACAAAAAGCATTATGCGTCGACAAGAAGCCCGCAACACTGGGCTTGGGCGAGGAACCAAGGTTCTTCCACATGACCGAGGCACGAAGGCATAGCCGCGTGACCTTGATCATAAGAAAACAGATTTCCCCTCGGAGAAAACCCCTTGGTCCTGAGCCACTACTGCAGGGGTCTCATGTACAGAAGGCCAAAAGTAACTACGTTGAACGCAACTGCCATGAGCCCCAACCAAAGACCTTTCACTGAGTGGCCACTCATGACCGCCCCCCATCCTGTGAGGGAAGCATCCGTCGATAGCGTGATGCGTCGACAAGAAGCCCCCAGCACTGGGCCCTGGGCGAGGAACCAAGGTTTCTTCCACATGACCGAGGCACGAAGGCATAGCCGCGTGACCTTGATCATGCGAAAATGGATTTCCCCTCGGAGAAAACCACTTGGTCCCGAGCCACCACTGCAGGGGGCTCGTGTACAGAAGGCCAAAAGTAACTACGTTGGACGCAACTACCATGAGCCCCAACAGTCTCAGAGACTGTTTTGCAGTAAATGACTGACCTAGTTTACATTCTTTACGGCTGAGAAACGCAGAAATACGTGCAGGAGACAGACGTGCTTGCATGTTGTCGAATCCCATATTACATGTAGAAAAGTGGTCCTCTGAGCTGGGAGGAGTACACTTTTTGGTGTTGAGCCGCAACCCCAACCTCCTTATGTGGGACAGAACGACATCTCGATGTTGAACTGCCAAAAGCTTGGAATGAGCTAAAATCAACAAATCGTCGATATAATTTAATACGCGAATGCCCTGGAATCTCAGAGGAGCCAGAGCTGCATCCACGCATATTGCAAAGGTGCGGGGTGATAACCTAGGCCGAATGGAAGAACCATGACAAACCAGTCCTCGGACTGAGTCTGTGACACAATCATATTTAGCGTAAGCATACTTTGAACTTAAGATTCTGAAACCTGCTGTTTAAATGACTCAGGTCTAGAGTAGGACGCAACCCCTCATCCTCTTTCGGAACAATGAAGTAATGGCTGTAAAACCCTGACTTTCTGCCGGGAGGAGGAACCCCTTCTACAGCTCCTTTTGCAGAAGTGTCAGTACTTCCTGCTCCATAACCAAAGGCTGCTCGGGGTCCACCACAGTGGGGAGGACCCCTAGAAATCTGGGCGGACAAGAACCGAATTCTGAACCCTTTCCTATAGTGTGCAGGACCCACTGAAAAATATGTGGCAGTAGTTTCCACGCTGCCAGAAATTCTACTAGGGGAACCAGTCTCTCAAGACTGGCCTCTGGATTTGGTTGAACAGTCACTACGGTGCCCTGAAGCGGCGAACCGGCAGGGAACAATTGAAATGACCGTTCTACGACCCTCCTCAGAGGATCGTATGGGGACGCTGACACCTCGGTGCCCTGAACGGCGAACCGGCAGGGAACAACCGAACTGGCAGCGCTGCGACCCTCCTCAGAGAGTCGCACCCCAGAGGGCGCCGAGGAGAAACGATTTCTCAAAACCGTCCCTCCCCCGGAGGAGCCCTCAGAAGCCTGATAGATTCGTTTTTTGCGACAGGACTTCCTGTCTAAGCTTTATTAGAGATGACGATAATCCTCAGATCTTGCCTACCTGTAAATAACTTAGTTCCTACGACCCTCCTCGGGGGTTTGTTTGGGGACACTGACACCTTGGTGCCCTGAACGGCGAACCGGCAGGAAAACCGAACTGGCAGCGCTGCGACCCTCCTCAGAGAGTCGCACCGCAGAGGGCGGCGAGGAGAAACGATTTCTCAAAACCATCCCTTCCCCGGAGGGGACCACCCTTAGAAACCCTTAGAAGAGAACATGCAAGCACGTCTGTCAGGGCTTCCTCTTTGTCCAAGCTATTTTAGAGATAAAACAGTCCTCAGATCTTGCATTTCTCTAACTAGCTAGACTGCTACCGCCACCCAGGTCCCTCTCGATTGTGGAGGAGCCCAAATGGTTATGCTCGTTTTGCACTCTGTGCTGCGAGGAGCTTAGTAGACTGAGACTGCTCCCGCCCAGCAGTCTCGGGAACATAGTTTGGTGAGGAAGAAACCTGCTGTTTAAATATATCACTCCGTGGCCACCAGCAGGAAAACAATCGAACTGGCCGTGCTGCGACCCTCCTCAGAGAGCATTTTGTGGAAAATGCAAATATAGCAAAGGAAATAACTTAAAGTTGGGCAACATGCAAATAAGGAGGGGCTGACAATTAATCATCATTAGCTGAGGCAAAACTTCTGGCATTGGCTACTGATGATTGCTATAATTATTGCTGTTGTCAATTACATGCTCTATTACAGTGTAATTAGTTCATTCTGAACAGGCTTTATAAATAGCACACAATGTAGGCTATTTTTTAAGCAGTGTTTGTTGTGTTCAGGATCTCTGGTAGGCCTAATTGCAAGTTTAACTCCTTTACCTACTTTCATAATTTTATGATTATGTGCAATTGCAGTGCTTTCACAATGATCAGACAATGTTTTAAATCCAGTTTAAGCTAAGGATTAGAAAAAAAACAGAATGTTCTTTTGATAGAAAAAAATGAGAAAAAAAGTAATTACAGGTCCCTCTAAAAAAATTAGCATATTGTGATAAAGTTCATTATTTTCCATAATGTAATGATATTTTTTTTTACTTTCATATATTTTAGATTCATTGCACACCAACTGAAATATTTCAGGTCTTTTATTGTTTTAATACTGATGATTTTGGCATACAGCTCATGAAAACCCAAAATTACTATCTCAAAAAATTAGCATATTTCATCCGACCAATAAAAGAAGTGTTTTTAATACAAAAAAAGTAAACCTTCAAATAATTATGTTCAGTTATGCACTCAATACTTGGTCGGGAAT
Source organism: Siphateles boraxobius (assembly GCF_051911475.1). Classification (NCBI taxonomy): domain Eukaryota; kingdom Metazoa; phylum Chordata; class Actinopteri; order Cypriniformes; family Leuciscidae; genus Siphateles; species Siphateles boraxobius. The sequence goes on from NW_027509188.1 coordinate 6,236,870, forward strand.
CCTTTTGCAGAAATGACTGCTTCAATGCGGCGTGGCATGGAGGCAATCAGCCTGTGGCACTGCTGAGGTGTTATGGAGGCCCAGGATGCTTCGATAGCGGCCTTAAGCTCATCCAGAGTGTTGGGTCTTGCATCTCTCAACTTTCTCTTCACAATATCCGACAGATTCTCTATGGGGTTCAGGTCAGGAGAGTTGGCAGGCCAATTGAGCACAGTAATACCATGGTCAGTAAACCATTTACCAGTGGTTTTGGCACTGTGAGCAGGTGCTGAAAAATGAAATCTTCATCTCCATAAAGCTTTTCAGCAGATGGAAGCATGAAGTGCTCCAAAATCTCCTGATAGCTAGGTGCATTGACCCTGCCCTTGATAAAACACAGTGGACCAACACCAGCAGCTGACATGGCACCCCAGACCATCAATGACTGTGGGTACTTGACACTGGACTTCAGGCATTTTGGCATTTCCTTCTCCCCAGTCTTCCTCCAGACTCTGGCACCTTGATTTCGGAATGACATGCAAAATTTGCTTTCATCCGAAAAAAGTACTTTGGACCACTGAGCAACAGTCCAGTGCTGCTTCTCTGTAACCCAGGTCAGGCGCTTCTGCCGCTGTTTCTGGTTCAAAAGTGGCTTGACCTGGGGAATGCGGCACCTGTAGCCCATTTCCTGCACACGCCTGTGCACGGTGGCTCTGGATGTTTCTACTCCAGACTCAGTCCACTGCTTCCACAGGTCCCCCAAGGTCTGGAATCGGTCCTTCTCCACAATCTTCCTCAGGGTCCGGTCACCTCTTCTCGTTGTGCAGCGTTTTTTGCCACACTTTTTCCTTCCCACAGACTTCCCACTGAGGTGCCTTGATACAGCACTCTGGGAACAGCCTATTTGTTCAGAAATTTCTCTGTGTCTTACCCTCTTGCTTCAGGGTGTCAATGATGGCCTTCTGGACAGCAGTCAGGTCGGCAGTCTTACCCATGATTGCGGTTTTGAGTAATGAAACAGGCTGGGAGTTTTTAAAAGCCTCAGGAATCTTTTGCAGGTGTTTAGAGTTAATTAGTTGATTCAGATGATTAGGTTAATAGCTTGTTTAGATAACCTTTTCATTTTTTGAGATAGGAATTTTGGGTTTTCATGAGCTGTATGCCAAAATCATCAGCATTAAAACAATAAAAGACCTGAAATATTTCAGTTGGTGTGCAATGAATCTAAAATATATGAAAGTTTAATTTTTATCATTACATTATGGAAAATAATGAACTTTATCACAATATGCTAATTTTTTTAGAAGGACCTGTATTTATGCAGCAGTGTGTGGAGTTGTGTAGATTATTTATACACAATTCCACACATTTAATGTTTTTTTAGTGTCTTGATTTATTCATTCATTGTTTGGCAGGATTTGTTTTCGATAGGCCCATTCCAGTTTTCACTTGATTTTCAAGGATGAGTGCACACAGGTCAGCAATCAATCAATCAACCAAACAGTCTATAAATGCTGTGATGAACCAATGTACAAGTCGGACAATGATTGGCTGATGTGTGGTATAAAAGACACTTTTTTTGAACCGTTTTATCAATTTATATCTATAAGATAAGACTATACATAACACAATGAATTTTAATTATCGGAATGATTGTATTTATAATATATATTTTATCATACTAAAACAATAACTGTATAATAATTGTAAGTAAAACATTTTTATAATTATATATTTTATATACACATTTTGTCATGATCCTGGTATCCTTCTCCTTTACTCTACCTCCCTCTGCTGGTCATATTTGTTATTGCATCCTCGTACACACACTCATTCACACTCATTATCTCATTCATCTCCAGCCGTTTCTCACTATCCCATCTGTTCCTCTTCTCCGCACCTGTTTCCCACTTTCTCTAATTCTACTCCCTATTTCTAGGCTTTCCTTTTCCTTTGTTCTTTGTCAGATTATTGCCAAATGCTGTGTATCTACCTGTTCATTGATCCAGTGGTTTTGTATCCTGTCCTGTCTTGTCTTGTCTCGCCTGCTGTCAGAATTATTCAGATGACATTGTGCTTCGCCTCTGCTTATCCAAGGCCTCGGTAAACGTGAGTGGTCTTCGGTTTGGCGTTCCCGCACCCTCTCTACGGACCCAGCCTGTCTCTATCATCTGGGATTCCTGTTTCGGCTGTAGCCAAGAATTTTTGTTTCATTAATTGAGAGACTTTTTGTTACATTTACCAAGGACTGTCTTCTGTTCAAGTTTTGCCAAGCGGCCACCTGTGTTGTTTCTCCTGAACTGAGATTAAAAGAATATCAGCTCACCTTTGCATTTGGGTTCTCTGTTCACTCACCTGACAGAATAATCTGACGACGATGGACCCAGCGAAGGACGCTTCTCTTCAGTCGGCACTCGAGATCCAGGGAGCCATGCTGGGACGACATGAGGATGAACTAGCCGTCACTCGTCATGCCATGGACTCTCTCGCGGCTCGCATGTCAGAGATTTCTCAACAGCTTCATCATCTCCGGGTCGATTTATCTCCGGCAAGGAGTCCTGATGTTTCTGAACCTAGAGTGAACAATCCGTCGTGTTATTCCGGTGAGCCTAAGGAGTGTCGATCCTTCTTAACCCAGTGTGAGGTTGTCTTTTCACTACAGACTACCACGTACGCTAATGATCGCTCTCGCATCGCCTTCATCATCTCCCTGCTGACTGGCCGTGCGCGAGAATGGGGTACAGCTGTCTGGAACTCCGAGGCCGAATGTCTCAGCCGATATTCCTTCTTCAAAGAGGAGATGTTACGTGTCTTTGACCGCTCTGCTAGTGGCACGGAAGCTTCCCGGCTTTTGTCTTCTCTCCGCCAGGGGGGAAGGACTGCGGCAGATTTTTCTATTGAATTCCGAACCCTGTCTGCTTCCTGTGATTGGAACGAGCCCGCTCTGGTAGCCCGTTTTCTCGAGGGACTTAACGCCGACGTCAAGGACGAGATCCTAGCCCGCGAAAGCCCTACTCAACTGGACACCCTGATCGACATGGCCATTCGAGTGGAGAAGCGTATTGAGGTTCGCCGCCACTGCCGAGACCGAGCCCATGCAACTGGGAGGGTTGCGTATCTCCGCTGCTGAGCGCCAACGCCGTATTGTGGCCGGGCTGTGTATGTACTGTGGATCTACCTCCCATCTTGTCGCCACCTGCCCGGTAAAAGCCAGGGCTCACCAGTAGAGAGAGGGTTACTGGTGAGCGCTTCTACCCTAGACCCTCCGCTACGCACTCGCACTACTTTTCCGGCCCGTCTCCGCTGTCCAGGAGTTTCCGTCTCATGTTTGGTCCTAATCGACTCTGGCGCCGAAGGCAATTTCATTGATGAGACCTGGGCTCGAGAGCAGGGGATTCCCCTCATTATTCCTAAGGAATCCTCCCCTGTCCACGCCCTCGATGGTAGTATTCTCTCTCGAGTGCGATATTCTACTGCCCTGGTGAGTCTCACCGTCTCAGGCAATCATCAAGAGACAATTTCTTTTCTAGTTCTACATTCACCTTTTAATCATATTGTTTTAGGCCATCCCTGGTTAGTTGAACATAATCCTCAGATTAATTGGTCTAATGGCTCTATTCTTTCTTGGAGTTTGTCGTGTCATGTTAAATGTTTGCTGTCAGCTGTTCCTCCTGTCTCTTCTGTTTCTGTTTTTCAGGAGGAGCCAGGTGATTTGTCAGGGGTCCCGGAGGAGTACCATGATCTTCGAGCGGTCTTTAGTCGTTCCAGGGCCACTTCTCTCCCTCCCCATCGGCCGTATGACTGTGGCATCGACCTCCTTCCTGGCACTTCTCCCCCTCACGGGAGACTCTATTCTCTCTCTGTCCCAGAACGCGAGGCTCTCGAGAAGTATCTGTCCGACTCGCTCGACGCTGGCACTATTGTTCCTTCCTCCTCTCCTGCCGGTGCGGGGTTTTTTTTCGTTAAAAAGAAAGATGGTTCATTACATCCCTGCATAGATTATCGAGGTTTAAATGACATCACAGTCAAGAATCGGTATCCCTTGCCGCTCATGTCATCTGCCTTCGAGATCTTGCATGGGGCCAAGGTCTTTACTAAACTAGATCTTCGTAATGCGTACCATCTGATCCGCATCAGGGAGGGGGACGAGGGGAAGACGGCGTTTAACACCCCCTTAGGGCACTTTGAATACCGGGTTCTCCCTTTCGGTTTGGTCAACGCTCCTGCCGTGTTCCAGGCATTGATTAATGATGTTCTCAGAGACATGTTAAACATTTTCGTATTTGTCTATCTTGACGATATTTTGATTTTCTCTCCCTCTCTCCAAGTGCACACTAAACACGTTCGTCAGGTTCTCCAACGTCTCCTCGAGAATCGGCTGTTCGTTAAGGCCGAGAAATGTGAATTTCACGCGCAGTCTATTCCTTTTCTCGGATCTGTGATTTCTGCTGAGGGTATTAATATGGACGTTTACAAGGTACGTGCCGTTACAGAATGGCCAGTTCCCGAGTCGCGCGTCGCCCTACAGCGCTTTTTAGGTTTTGCAAATTTTTATCGTTGGTTTATCCGCAACTTTAGCCAGATTGCCGCGCCTCTTTCTGCCCTAACGTCTTCCAAGGTCCGGTTTTCCTGGACGGAGGATGCGCAAGCTGCATTTGATCGTCTGAAATCGCTTTTTTCGTCCGCCCCGATTTTACGAACTCCCGATGTCTCCAGACAATTCATAGTTGAGGTTGACGCGTCTGAGGTGGGCGTGGGAGCTGTCCTCTCCCAACGTTCACACTCTGATGGCAAGATTCACCCCTGCGCGTATTTCTCGCACCGTCTCTCACCCGCCGAACGAAATTATGACGTGGGCAATCGTGAATTATTGGCCATTCGTTTAGCTCTCGGTGAGTGGCGTCACTGGCTTGAGGGTACCGCTGTTCCATTCATTGTCTGGACGGACCATAGAAATTTAGAGTACATTCGCTATGCAAAGAGACTGTGCGCTCGTCAGGCCCGTTGGGCACTTTTCTTTACGCGCTTCAATTTCTCTATCTCATACCGTCCCGGCTCTAAGAACCTCAAGCCGGATGCTCTCTCACGACTGTTTTCTTCCCCCGAGGCTGTTCCCAGTAAGGAGGAGATCCTTCCTCAGGGCATGGTGGTGGGTGCAGCTGTCTGGGGAATAGAACGTTTAGTTAAGCGCGCTCTTACCCACGCCGTTACTCCTCGTCTTTGTCCCAAGGGACTTTTATTCGTTCCGCCCTCTGCTCGTCTAGCTGTCCTCCAGTGGGGGCACTACTCCAAACTCTTCGCCCATCCCGGCGTCCGGGGCACCGTCGCCGCCGTTCGCCAGAGGTTTTGGTGGCCCTCTTATGAGCGTGATGTTCGTCGTTTCATTGCCTCGTGTACAGTCTGCGCTCAGACTAAGTCTCGTAATTCTCCTCCAGCCGGTCTGCTACGTCCTCTCCCGTTGCCCTTTCGCCCGTGGTCGCACATCGCTATGGATTTTATCACGGGTCTTCCTCCTTCTGAGGGGAACACCGTGATACTTACTGTTGTTGACCGTTTTTCTAAGACCGCTCGTTTCGTTCCGTTACCCAAACTCCCCTCTGCAAAGGAGACGGCCCAAATTGTCGTCGACAAGATTTTTAAGATCCATGGTTTCCCCACGGATGTTGTTTCCGATAGGGGTCCCCAATTTGCCTCCTTATTTTGGAAGGAGTTTTGTCGTTTGATTGGTGCGTCGGCGAGTCTCTCCTCCGGTTTTCACCCTCAGACCAATGGCCAGGCCGAACGAGCTAACCAGACTATCGGTCGTATTCTCCGCAGCCTCACGTTGCGTAACCCTGCCTCCTGGTCTGAACAGCTTCCCTGGGCTGAGTATGCCTTTAATTCCGCACCGTCCTCCGCTACAGGGTTATCCCCGTTTCAGTGTTGCCTTGGTTACCAGCCCCCGCTATTCTCCTCACAAGACTCCGGCTCTAAATTACCATCCGTCCAAGCCTTTATTCAGCGTGCTAAACGCACTTGGAGAGGGGTTAGATCTGCTCTTTGCAAGTCCCGTTCCCGTACCCGACGGTTTGCTAATAGACGTCGAGTCAAGAGCCCTCGGTATTCTGTGGGTCAGAGAGTTTGGCTGTCCTCTACCAATCTTCCTCTCCAATCCTCTTCGCGTAAACTGGCACCAAAGTTTGTCGGTCCGTTTCGTGTCCTTGAAATTCTTAGTCCTGTCTCTGTCAAACTGAAGTTATCCGCCAACCTTCGCCGCATTCACCCGGTCTTCTATGTGTCCTGTATAAAGCCCGTTATTCGCGCCCCTCCTCGTCCTGTCACTTCTCCTATCCGAGTTGAGGGTACTCCCGTCTATAGGGTTCCCAAGATTCTTGACGTCCGCCCTCGAGGTCGTGGCCATCAGTATCTGGTGGATTGGGAGGGTTACGGCCCTGAAGAGAGAAGTTGGATTCCATCCCGGGACGTCCTGGACCGCTCGCTGATTGATGACTTCTACCGCTCCCGCCAGTCTTCCTCCTCATCTGCGCCAGGGGGCGCTCCTTGAGGGGGGGGTACTGTCATGATCCTGGTATCCTTCTCCTTTACTCTACCTCCCTCTGCTGGTCATATTTGTTATTGCATCCTCGTACACACACTCATTCACACTCATTATCTCATTCATCTCCAGCCGTTTCTCACTATCCCATCTGTTCCTCTTCTCCGCACCTGTTTCCCACTTTCTCTAATTCTACTCCCTATTTCTAGGCTTTCCTTTTCCTTTGTTCTTTGTCAGATTATTGCCAAATTATGTGTATCTACCTGTTCATTGATCCAGTGGTTTTGTATCCTGTCCTGTCCTGTCTTGTCTGGTCTCGCCTGCTGTCAGAATTATTCAGATGACATTGTGCTTCGCCTCTGCTTATCCAAGGCCTCGGTAAACGTGAGTGGTCTTCGGTTTGGCGTTCCCGCACCCTCTCTACGGACCCAGCCTGTCCCTATCATCTGGGATTCCTGTTTCGGCTGTAGCCAAGAATTTCTGTTTCATTAATTGAGAGACTTTTTGTTACATTTACCAAGGACTGTCTTCTGTTCAAGTTTTGCCAAGCGGCCACCTGTGTTGTTTCTCCTGAACTGAGATTAAAAGAATATCAGCTCACCTTTGCGTTTGGGTTCTCTGTTCACTCACCTGACACATTTTTTATGGGTGTGTGTTAAATCATTTAAATATAATTATTTATAGATATTCATTATTATGAATAAATTGTCATTTTACAGATGGTAGTCAAGCAAAACCGCCGTGTTACGGCTTTTTTAAGTTGTAAATTTCCCTGTAATTTTCGTTTAGAAAAGAATGATACAATTCGAAAATGTAAGAATTGTAGAATTAAGAACCTAATCGTGATACATTATTATTTGGCCTACATCTTTAACGTATTCTGCTGTTTACTGTGAATTTAAACTATTCGTTTTGGATAGCACAGGTAAAACTGAACTTTATCTCATGGAGGCAAACTTTCTAACTGAAAGTATATTTATAATTTATTTAAATGTGCATATATTTTGATTCCAGATTCTGCACTTTCACCACATTTGGAAAGGCAAGTGTTACAGTAAACTCACACACAGAATGTGCATTTTCCCTTAAACATTGTATCAACTGTTTTTCACACATACATTTGTTGCTTAAAGGCATAGAGTCATATAATAATTATTTTGTTTGATTTCAAAGGCAAGGAGAACTTTTAAAAATCTACAGGAAATTGCAACAAGCGTAGATAAATTTGCAGTACCTGGGACTACTATTAAGAACTACAGTGTTCACAAAGCTGCTGGCTTTTTGGACAATGTATGCAAAGATTTGCAAGTGCCAAATACACTTGCAAATTGCAAAAAAATTCAGGAATCCCTGCTTCTTCTGAAGGTAATTTGTCATTAGGTTGACTAGAATCAACCTGCTGAGCATTTCAGCATTATAATTGGTTCTTGTGAAGCATCACTATTGGCGAGAGAACACTTTTCTATGTCCATTTTCTTTTCTTTAGTTGTGCAGTTTATAATACTGTTATTAAAACAGAAGTAATAGAATGCCATCAGATCCCAACTCCACAAATCCATATTTAGCCATTCGTTTAAAAGACATTTTACTTTTTTTACATTTATGAAAAGTGATTACTTTGGAAATGTCAGATTAAATATAAAAAGTAATTTTCCTTTTGAAAATAATGGTTAATATAAAAAATGTTAGACGGGAGAGTGCAAGTTTACATGCTAACACCGATTGTAACTTTTGACTTATACTTATTTGCTGACACTCTGGTGTTGATTCATTTTCATTTATCCTCTCTTGAGTTTTGGTTTTAATAGCATTGTTTAACCTTGCAGTTGTTAATGGTATTGACTGTGCATTTTTCAGTTTTTGAAAATGATAGATGTATTGATATATATCCTTTGCCCCCAAATATGTAGGGTGCCCAGGATGTTGGAGACAAAGGCAAAACAAATTTGTCTCAAAGGCAAAACAAGACTTGCATCTCTTGAATTGGTGACTTTTTATCTTTAGTTTGCTTTTCTTTGGTCTGATCTCGTATTATAATTGTAGGAGTGTCATTCTTAGTAAAAAAAAAAGTTCACACTATTTTTTTTTTCTTAAACAGAAAAGAGAGAGCTCGGTCCACCCTGAGGTCCACCCTGCGGTCCACCCTGCGGCCCACCCTGAGGTCCACCCTACGGCCCACCCTGAGGCCCACCCTGAGGTCCACCCTGAGGCCCACCCTGAGGCCCACCCTCAGGCCCACCCTGCGGTCCACCCTGAGGTCCACCCTGCGGTCCAGGGTTTTGGAGGTTTTTTTGGGGGGAAAATTTGTAGGGTGCCCAGGATGTTGGAAATCATCATTTGCCTCCATACCATATTGAAGAGGCTGAATGTGCATCTCTTGAACTGGTGACTTTTTTATCTTTAATTTGTTTTCCATATTGTGTATTTTGTCTAACAGAGATATTGTTTTAGAAATAAATCCCTCTCACTCTTTTCAGGACCTGTGGGAGACTAAGGCTGATAGTTCTTCAGACAGTGACTTGGCATCAAATTGTGCTACCGCAAGTGAAAGGGTTAATGGTACTTTTTCTATTAAATGTAACTAATATTCAAACGATTATACAATGACAAATGTAATTAAATAAATACTTTGACATGCCAGATCGAAGTTATTTATCCATTGCAGATTAATTGTAATGTGAGAAATATAAAACAATTCACTTTCATGTTCCTGTCCCTTTAAAAGGAATTTACTAAATGAAAAATATCTAAAGAACAGTAATAATCATTATAAAGCTAAATGGTATTTTAGAAAAATAATTATTTGGTGATTCCCAGGGGAATGTTTTTGAGTTTTTAACATGGTGAAATGTTTATTCATTTTCTAAATTGATTATAAATTTCCACACATGAACTTAAGTTGTTTGTCATGTGAACATATTTGTAAGCTAGTGAAGAAGTAAGCTTAATATATTAAAAGTATATCTACCATTTTGTAACCTCTTTTTAATGAATTTATTTGTATTACAGATTTGTGAGGGATCAGACAAATCACTTCGTAGCTCTACTAACAGCAGTGAGGAAGATGCATACTTCACATGTTCTTTGCCATGTCAGCCTTGTTTCTTTTTATTGAACAAAAAGAGTGGCAAAAATTAAGACAAGACCAGAAAGGCAGACGTTTTCAAGGTCTTCAGTGGACTAATGTCATTGCCAAGGGCATCAAGTCTGTTCATCCCTACTGCAGCTTTGGTTTTAAGAGACACAGTGTGAAAACCCTGCGGTCACAGACACTGGCACCAGTTTTTACATGTATGGCCTACTGTCGATTCAAAGATTGCCCAGTCACTGTACATGTGGAAGTTGCAGATGAACACACCCTTAAAGCAGTAGTGGTTTTTTCTGGAGGTGATGTGTACCATAACACCAGGGAACTGCGCAGAAGACCAGTGAGTGCAGGTGCACGACAGTCAGCAGCAGAAGTCCTTGCAACCAAGTTACCCCGGAGCTTCTATTTGGAGTCAATACAAAAAATTCCAACAATGGTCATTGATTCAGGCTGCAGGGATGATGCTCCATCCAAAGAAGTCCTTAAGAACATTGCGTGGAGGGAAAGGAAAAAAACCCGACGTCATTCTGATGAGCTCACAAGAACAACATAGCACAGACAATGATGTGTTGCAGAGGGTAATGATGCACCCCAAAGGAATAATGCTCTGGTCAAAGAAGACCCTCTCTGTCTTCTACAAAAGATGCAAGGAGGACATAGTGTACCTGGACGCCACAGGGAGTATAATTCCAAAAGAAAGAGCACAAAGTCCCCCCCACTATGTGTATGAACTGGTGGTAAGAAATCCCTGCAAGGGTGCATCACCTTTACCCGTGGCCACCTATGTCACATGTGACCACACAAAATCATCTGTGACCTACTTCCTGCAGGCTTTTCAGACAGATCTTGTCAGAATGTATGGAAATATGGGCAAACAAAAGGCCGGCTATGATCACATGTGATGGCTCCCTTGTGCTCATGCAGTCCATTTCCATTGCATTCTGCAGAACAGGTCTGGAGGATCTGTTGCAAAAGTACTTTCTGCTCATCAGTGGGCAATATCCTGCAGACACATTTGACCTCCCCATTCCTCATAGATGTTTAAGTCACATAATGAAGAATGCCAAGGATCTTTGCTAGAAACAGTACATATATATATTTTTTAGTATGATTACTTTATATTCAGTTTGAATTTAAATGTATGATTATAGTAATCTTTGTTTTTGATTGCTTTCTTTGTAGAAGTCCCCAACACTACAAGCTGGCAATGCATATATTTGGCCTTCTTGCATGTTGTACAACGCTGAGAGAGATGGATGAGCTGCTTCATAGTTCAGCAGTCCTCTTTTGCAGTCCCTGCAATGGACCAAATGTTGCAAAGCATTACAAACATCTGCAGTTGCTTTTGCAGCAAAGGCAGACATTTGATCTGGATGAGGAAAACATCATTGCTGACTACAAGGTATTAAATGTTAATATTAGAAATAAATCAGCACATGGCCTCACATTTGTAAATAATTTAGTATACCGTATAATAAAAACCAACCAGACCTGCTTGGTATTATTGGTTAGTGCAGTGAACCTTCTGGCTGAAAAATCTTATGGCTGCAGCAGAGTGGACAAAAGGGTTAAAGTTTGATTTCTGTATAATATGAACTATCGATAAACTAAACTCAACACCTCTCCAGGACATATCATGCATCTCAATTCAGGTCAGACAGGCAGAGCTGAGTGAGATTGGTGTTAAACAGAATAAATTATTAATAATGCATTCTGATATAAACATTTGACATTTTTCTGACATATGAATATTGCTTTTCAGCATGATGTCTGTACCACACCCCTCATGACTCATTTCCGGGGAACAATAAATGGTGCATTGCTAGACCTTAATGGTAAATGCAACGTTTATTATGCACCAACTTTCATTTCCAGTTTGGCCAAATATTTTCTGCCAAATGCCACCCTTTGGTCTGGAATTTTGCTAGGTAGGTTTGGTTTAAGTCTTTGAGTTAAGACAACTAATTATTTAATATAGCATTTTTGTCAAGTTCTTTACAAGGTTTAAATGGTTTTAGGGGATCTAGGACATCACAGGACAGGCCCTGTGTACCAGCAACTCAGTAAGGTCTACAACAAAGTTAGCCAATCAAAAAAACAGGTAAATTGAGTGCCTCACTCCAGTCCAGACCGGATAAATCGGGGAGCTCCCTCGGGTTGACCTCCTTAGCCCCCAGCCGGTAACACAATTTGATCGCCTCGTCCCCCAGGGAGCAGGAGGCAGCAAGTGAGGCAAACCCCCAGGTGTACTGGAACAAATCTTGGCTATTCAGGACCAAGGCCGCAATATGTCCAGCGAACTCCCGGGTCATGCTGGGGAGATCAGACGAGATCCGTGCTGCTGGATTCATATTGGTCGGTTGTTCTGTTACAACCAGTCAGGAACGAAACGGAGAATGAATCCAATCGCAAGCTTTTTAATAACATAAAGAGGTAATCCAGGGAACTCAGAACAGGACAGAAGTAACATTAAACAACAACCAACAGCCAACAACTGAAACACAGGGGTTTAAATACACAGACAAACAAGCTAAACAAGATAACAAGGGGGGGTGGTTAATGAGAACACCTGGGGAGACTAATAAACATAGACGAGGAACACCTGTGGACACTGAGCAACAACAAACAAAAGACAAGACACATTGCAGGATCACATGACAAACAAGAGATCACGTGATATACAAGACACAACAAAAACTCACACGTGATGAGAGTATGTTTGTTATCGTACTGTTCTGAGATGAACCCTCTGCATTTGGGCCTAACAATTGTGTTAGTGTAGTTTTCTTTTTCTTTTTTTTTAGGGTTTCCTCTGTATACATTATTGTTTGAGTTTTTTTATTGTGGTGTATGAGTCTGTGTATGTGCTCTTTATTGTAGGCCTGGGCAGCAAAGAAAATAAGGGCGGCAGCTTGGTGGTGGTATTTTGGAGTGTTTGCTGTGCCACACAGAGGTGTTCGACCGAGTGCGGTGTGAGTGCACGTGTGTGTGTGTGGTTTTCTTTGTTTCTTTTTTTTTTTTTCTCTTTAGGAGAATAGAGAAGCCCTTCTGGGTTGAGGACTTCGGCTGCTGACCCCAGTTTCCGCCGCCAGGGGTGTCTAATTTGAATATCCTTGTTGAATGTGGTGTTGTCTTTTGTGATTGATTGAATCATGGTAATCAATAAAAGTGATTTTATTGTTGTATACCTCACCCATGTCTCGTGCCTGACTCCAACCGACACGAGCCTGTGAGCCTTGTGTGCTCCTAGTTTGTCTAGGGCGATTCCCTGGTAGTAAGCCCCCAGGGTGGCGTAGTTGGTTTATTTTGTGACCGCCTGATTGCCACATTTGAAATGCGTATAATAAAATGTATACTTCAATTTTTACAAAGAAAGATTACACTTGAAATATTGTTACAATTTTATTTGTTGTAATTGTAACCTTTTTAATAAAATGGCAAAGAATATATTTACAAGGTAGATGTAAACAAAATCTTAAAAGTTCAATATAAGCCTTCTCTTTAAATTATTTTTATTGTGTTTTATTAGTGACAAATTTGGGGAGAGGATACATATCCAATTAACTGCACAATTACTAGAAATGTTTACCTTGGATATTATACAATTTGCAAACAAAAATACAAGTGGAAAACAAAATTGAGATGTTTCAAACAGTGAACCAATTTTGTAGTATGTATTCATATATATATATATATATTTATATATATATATATATAGTCCTTGCATTCTTTCTTGTGGCTCAGTTACACACCTGAATGAAAGCCTCATTATGCAGGTCATTATGCGGGTAATTGTCTTCTCAGGTGTGAATCACGCCCTCACGCATATTGCCTTTTCAAACTAAAAGTGTCTTGCAAAATTTAAATCATTGTATTGTTTAAGGTGAATGATTTTCACATCATTTTGAAGCAAAAACTCTAGGCGACAACATACATTAGTCAAAAGCCTTTTGGGCAAATATTTAGTATGTGTTTTGTGGCCTTATTTCAGAAACTTTAATTTTTAGTTTTTTCAATAACCATGCATAAACAATTTTCTCTCAAAAATACAAACATGTACATGTTGCTCTCATATAATGGTAGCCCTGTTTGTGCTAAATAGAGTGTAATTACACCTTTGCCATTAATATGTTTATAAGCAGCTGAAAGTACAAATGTCAGGGCATGTCAAAACATCTCAAGGACCCCAAAAACACCTTAGACCCAAGAGGGTTAAAACTGTTTTATGTCTATTATGGATGCTTCGATCATGTTTTTTTTGTGCCCCCAATCCAAAAAAAACTAAATAAAATCACAAGACACACTTTTAATCAATGAAGTCCAGTTCTTAAAGTGCTTTAATTGGAGATTTTCCTCACTTTCATTCAGTTATCTATACTCTTATTCCCACTTTAAACTGAAGTCTAGATTCTTTTTGAGGAAAATCAGCATCATGTTGTAGACAAATCAGTTCCCTTACGAAGGGAACTCAACGATGCGTCCATCGACGCCACGGGAACGCCCCCAGCGTGACTGCGTCTGAAGCATCTATGTCAACTAGTCCAATGGAAAGAATGAGCGTCACGGGCGGGTGACGTCATGACCAGGAATTGATAAAAGCACATCCGGTGCAAACCGGCATTAGCTTCTGTTGCCTCAGCAAGCGATCTGTGTTATACTGTCTCTGTCTATTTATTGTTGTCTGTTGCAATTTATTCGGAAACGTTATGGCGAAACAAGTGTACAAGCAGTGTGTTCCTCCCTGCCCGCGTTATTTAACGGGTGGGGACACACACGAGCTTTGTGTCATTTGTTTGGGAGTGGAGCATGCGGTCTCAGCCTTCGAGGGGGCTGAGTGTCAACACTGTGAAAAGCTACCGCTCCGCATGCTCCGCTCTCGCCTGTCACTCTTTGATGTAAAGAGTGGGCAGGCTCGCGATCCTCAGGGATCAGGACCCGCGTCTGCCGAGGCGGCGCGGAGAATGCATTCCTGGGGATCGCAAAAGGATCTTTCGGAGGGGTTGGAGACGGGTCCGCGGGCCTTTTCTCCTTCCTTACCCGGAAGATCCAGCGCTCTCCCCCCGGTGTCGGAAGCACGCACTGCGGTTTCTTCCGCCCGGGGAGAGAGCCCTCCATTACTTCAATGCTCTTCCTCCGAGGAGGTCGATGTTTTGAGTATGGAGAGTGAAAGCACACACATGGGGAAAGAGATTCACAATTTATTTCCCCAGCATATGATGAGCTGGTGGATGTTATGTCACGGGCTGTAGAGAAATTAAATATTGAATGGCCATCTGAGAATAAAGACGCTCGTCCTAAAAGTAAATTAGATGAGCGCTTTTTATCTTCCACGACATTATCTCCACCACGAGGGCTTCCCTTTTTTCCCGATCTTCATAATGAAATATCGAAATCGTGGAATAAACCTTACTCTTCACGACTTTTTAGCCCTCAAATTAACACTTATTCGAGAATAAGAGGGCTAAAAGAGTATGGTTATGAGGCGATGCCCCAGGCGGAACAGAATTTAGCCAGCTATCTTTCGCCTGGTGCCGCATCGTCCCTGAAAGCCTCAGCTTTGCCCACTAGACCGCTTAAAGCCACCTCGGTTTTAGTGGGCAAAGCTTATACGGCAGCAGGTCAAGCTGGAGCATGTCTGCACACAATGGCAGTGCTTCAGGCTTATCAAGCTGACCTGCTGGGGGATCTGGATGGTAGTGAGGGAATTTCTCATGACGATATTCGAGAACTTCGTCGGGCTACCGATCTTTCTCTCAGGGCTACTAAGGAGACCGCCAGAGCAATTGGGCGGTCTATGGCAGCCTTGGTAGCTACTGAGAGACATTTATGGTTAAATCTGTCAGAGATTAAAGAAAAAGATCGAGCTTTTTTATTAGATGCTCCGCTTGAACCTTCTGGTCTCTTCGGCGACGCAGTCCACGCGGTCGTCGAGAGATTTCAGGAGTCTAAAAAACAAGCTGACGCTTTTAAAAAGTTTATCCCTCGCCGTGTCCAGCCCCCTGGGGCTGCTGGGCGTGAGCAGCCCCAGCCGTCGAGCTCATCATATCGTGTGCATCAGAAAGAGAGTGTTGCATCTCGCGCACCTCCACGTAGAGACTGGAGACAGACGCAACCCTCTCAACCGAAGTCTTCTAAGTCGAAGCCGGATCTGAGGACCGTTCTTCAGGCGAAGAAGACTTCGGTTCAAAAAAAAAGGTCCTGATGTTCACGCATCAGGCCTGTGAGGACAGCCCCGACCGAAGTGGAGCGGTGTACACCTCATTTTACGGTGCCCGTTCCATTTCGGGGTCCTCACGAGACCGTTCTGCCAACCCTGCCACCCTCGGTGCTTCAGGGCGCAGCGGTCTCCAGCGAGTCGCTGATGCTATGCTGCGGCACAGCATCGGTTTCGCGCCCTCTGAGGGGGGCCTTAGAGCGGCCAGTTCAGGTAGTTCCTGCCATTATGTTTCAGGCTCCGGAATTGGCTGTCTCGATAACACCAGAGACCAGCCTCGAGAGGCTGGTTCCCTTAGTAAATTTTCTGGCAGCGTGGAAGCTTCTGCCGAATATTTCTCATTGGGTCCTGCAGATTGTAGAGAAAGGATACAGAATCCAGTTTGCTTCTCGTCCTCCTCGTTACAACGGGGTGCTGCCCACAGTGGTGCATCCCGAGCAGGCTCTGGTAATGGAGCAAGAGGTAAAGGCCCTGTTAGCAAAGGAAGCTATAGAACAGGTGTACTCACCCGACAGAGAGTCGGGTTTTTACAGCCGTTATTTCATTGTTCCAAAAAAGGATGGGGGGTTGCGTCCCATTTTAGATCTTCGTCTGTTGAATCGTTCAGTACAGAAACTCAAGTTCAAGATGCTGACACTCAAACAGATCGCGACTCAAATCAGATCCGAGGACTGGTTTGTCACGATAGATCTGAAGGACGCCTACTTCCATATCTCCATCCTCCCTCAGCACAGGAAGTTCCTAAGGTTTTCTTTCGGGGGCAAAGAATACCAATATCGGGTTCTTCCTTTCGGTCTAGCTTTATCACCCCGCACGTTCACGAAATGCGTGGATGCAGCTCTAGCCCCTCTCAGGCTTCAGGGCATACGTATTCTGAACTACATCGACGACTGGCTGGTTCTGGCGGAATCAGAGCAGTCGGCGGTTCGGCACCGAGGTGTCGTTCTCGCTCATATGCAGATGTTGGGGTTGAGGCTCAACGCCAAGAAGAGTGTTCTTTCTCCAGTACAGAGAACCACTTTCCTTGGTGTGGTATGGGATTCAGTGACGATGCGGGCCACTCTATCGCCCGTTCGTGTAGCTGCTATCCTGACAGCCACCAAAGAGCTAAAGCTAGGCCAGTCACGCACTGTGAAACAGTTCGAGAGACTGTTGGGTCTCTTGGCGGCAGCGTCCAACGTGATTCCTTTTGGCCTGCTGTACATGAGACCTTTACAGTGGTGGCTAAGGACCAGAGGGTTCTCCCCGAGGGGAAACCCACTTCGTATGATCAAGGTCACGCGGCGGTGCCTTCGTGCCTTAATTATATGGAGGAAACATTGGTTCTTAACCCAGGGTCCGGTATTGGGAGCTCTTTGCCATCGTGTTACGATCTCGACAGATGCTTCCCTCACCGGCTGGGGAGCGGTAATGGAAGGCCGCTCGGTTCAGGGTCTGTGGAAAAGTCATCATCTTTCGTGGCACATCAATTGCCTGGAGATGATGGCTGTCTTCAATGCGTTGAGACAGTTTCTCCCAGACCTGAGGGGCCATCATGTGCTTGTACGAACAGACAACACATCAGTGGTCTCTTATCTGAACCGTCAGGGGGGTCTGCGGTCGCGTCCGCTCTGCAAACTGGCGCACCAGATCCTCCTGTGGTCTCTGGGGAAGGTACTCTCCCTGAGGGCAGTGTATATTCCTGGGGACCAGAATGTGGGGGCAGACATCCTGTCGAGGCAGGAGCTGAGGCCAGGGGATTGGAGACTCCACCCCGAGGCGGTGGAGAAAATTTGGGAGTTTTACGGCCAAGCAGAGGTGGATCTGTTTGCGTCTCAGCACACGACGCACTGTCCACTTTGGTTCTCCCTTACTCACCCAGCCCCCTGGGGCTGGATGCTATGGTGCAGACGTGGCCGAGGCTACGTCTGTACGCATTTCCCCCTGTTGCTCTGCTCCCAGGAGTTCTGGAACGAGTCCGCCAGTACGGAATAAGCCTACTGCTTGTAGCACCACGCTGGCCGAGTCGGATCTGGTTTGCGGACCTGATCCATCTCTTAGACTGTCCTCCCTTGGAGATCCCGATCAGGAGAGACCTTCTGTCTCAGGCCGGGGGCACAATATTTCACCCTCGGCCAGAGATTTGGAACCTGTGGGTTTGGCCTCTGAGGGGGCCCAACTCATAGAGAGTGGTCTCTCAGCTGAGGCTGCTGAGACCATCCTAAGCTCCAGAGCTCCAGCTACTAGGAAACTATATGCGCTGAAATGGAAAGTTTTTTCTGTATGGTGTCACCGACATCAGTGGGATCCGGTTAACTGTTCTGTGAACACAGTACTCGAGTTCTTGCAGGAGCGCTTTACGTCAGGTTTATGTCCTTCCACACTTAAGGTTTACGTGGCGGCCATTGCGGCTTACCACGCCCTGGTTGGGGGTACATCGTTGGGTCGAGACCCCCTGATTACACGTTTCCTTCGTGACACACTGAGGCTGAGGCCTGCAACTCGCACTAGGATGCCAGCTTGGGATTTGGCATTAGTACTAGAAGGCCTGTCTAGGGCTCCATTCGAGCCCTTAGATTCGGTTTCAGAGAAATTTCTTACCCTTAAGACTATCTTTCTGCTAGCTATTTCGTCCCTTAAGAGAGTTGGAGACCTTCAGGCCCTTTCGGTTTCCCCCACTTGCCTTGAGTTTGCACCGGGGATGGTCAAGGCATTCTTATATCCAAAACAGGGATACGTCCCTAAGGTGCCGACCTTGATTCCGAGGCCTATCGTGCTGCAGGCTTTCTGTCCTCCTCCTTTTACATCTGCGGACCAGGAAAGGCTGAACCTCTTGTGTCCAGTGCGAGCACTGGATACTTATGTTCATCGGACATCTTCTATGAGGAAGTCCGACCAGTTATTTATTTGCTTTGGATCACCTAAGAAGGGTCTTCCTGCTTCTAAACAGACGGTTAGCAAGTGGATAGTCGAGGCTATTTCACTTGCATACGAGTACTCTGACCATCCGTGTCCCTTGGTGGTCAGAGCTCACTCAACGAGGGGTATGGCGGCCTCTAAAGCCTTGTTATTTGGGGTTTCCCTCCAAGACGTTTGTGATGCGGCAGGCTGGTCCTCACCGCTCACATTCGTCAGGTTTTACAGTTTGGACCTGGATGCTGCCCCAGGTTCTCAGGTGCTTAGTGCTTAGTTACAACAGACTGACACTCAGGTACTTGGAATTCTGGCGCTTTGGGTATTCTCGTTCCCATGGCGTCGATGGACGCATCGTTGAGTTCCCTTCGTAAGGGAACGTCTCAGGTTACTATTGTAACCATAGTTCCCTGAGAACAGGGAACGAGACGATGCGTCACACTGCCATACTTCCTGCATCCCTGTGATCGGCTTGCTTCGGCAATTTTCGAAGCTAATGCCGGTTTGCACCGGATGTGCTTTTATCAATTCCTGGTCATGACGTCACCCGCCCGTGACGCTCATTCTTTCCATTGGACTAGTTGACATAGATGCTTCAGACGCAGTCACGCTGGGGGCGTTCCCGTGGCGTCGATGGACGCATCGTCTCGTTCCCTGTTCTCAGGGAACTATGGTTACAATAGTAACCTGAGACGTTTTCTTCCTGCTATAAACAAATATTTTGGAAGGAAATTGGAAATATAAATGGGATCAGTCTGTCCAGATCTGTCAGGACCGCTTCCCACGTACCGACAAGGACAGGAAAGGTTCAGTAGATTATTTGCACTAAATTAATGGTTAATGTCATTGTGTAATGAACAGAAACTGCTCTTTGTAAATAATTGGAATCTGTTCTGGAAGCGACCTAGGCTCTACCGTGCTGATGGCCTGCACCCCAGCAGAATCGGAGCGGCTGTTCTGTCAGACAACATCTCCAAGACGTTACACACCATATGACTAGTAAGTCAAAGTCCAAATCACAGTCTTTGCTGTCCCAACTTAATTGATATAAGTAGTGTAGAACATTATATAGAAACTGTGTCTATTCCTCGTTTAGTGAGGCCAAACAATAAATCTACTGTAGGATCTAGGAAAAATCTTATTGTAATTAAACCAGAAAATCTCAATATCAGTGAACAAAAACAATTTCTAAAGCTAGGTCTTCTAAACATTAGATCGCTCACACCTAAGGCGGTTATTGTAAATGAAATGGTCACAGATAATAGTTTCGATGTATTCTGCCTTACTGAAACCTGACTTAAACCAAATGAGTATTTTGGTCTAAATGAGTCTACTCCACCAGGATACTGTTATAAGCATGAGCCCCGTCTGATCGGTCGTGGCGGCGGTGTTGCAACAATCTATAGAGATATTCTAAATGTTACTCAGAAAACAGGTCACAGGTTTAATTCGTTTGAAGTACTTGTGCTAAATGTTACACTCTTAGATGTAAGAAAGAAATCCCTATTATCTCTAGCCTTGGCTACTGTATATAGACCTCCAGGGCCCTATGCTGATTTCCTAAAAGAGTTTGCAGACTTTCTCTCAGATCTATTGGTCAATGTCGATAAAGCAATAATTGTTGGAGATTTTAACATACACGTAGATAATACAAATGATTCGTTAGGGGCTGCGTTTACAGATTTATTAAACTCCTTTGGGGTCAAGCAAAACGTCAGTGGTCCCACTCATCGTCTAAATCATACACTAGATTTAATTATATCATATGGAACCAATCCAACCGATATAGATATTGTTCCGCAAAGTGATGATGTCACTGATCATTACATGATAACTTGCATAATACGTACTGCTGAAATTTGTCATGTTGCGCCACGTTATCGACCAGGCAGAACAATCCTTCCAACCACTATAGATAGATTCTCAAATAGCTTACCTGATCTATCTCAGAGGCTCAGTGAACCCAAACAAACAGATGAACTAGAGGAAATGACTAGCAGTTTGAGCACCATTTTCTTTAGTACACTAGAAATTGTTGCACCAATTAGATTAAAAAAGGTTAGAGAGAAAACTAAAGCACCATGGTACAACAGTGCTACGCATGTTATCAAGAGAGAAACTCGTAACTTAGAGCGTAAATGGAAACAAACTAATTTAGAGGTCTTTAGAATCGCGTGGAAAGACAGTATGTCACGTTATAAAAAGGCTCTAAAAGCAGCCAGGGCTGAGCATCTCCGTAAACTAATAGAAATTAACCAAAATAATCCAAGGTTTTTTATTCAACACCGTGGCTAGACTAACAAATATACAGACATCACCAGAGCAAAATATTCCGTTACAGTATAGTAGTAATGATTTTATGAATTTCTTCAATGAGAAAATAGAAAGCATCAGAAACACAATTGTAAATGTACAATCTTTTATGGTGTCTTATAATTCAGCCTCAATTATCGCCCCTCAAGAACAACTACACCGCTTTACAACTATAGGACAGGAAGAGCTAAATAAACTTATCATTGCATCTAAACCAACAACATGTTTATTAGATCCAATACCCACTAAACTACTGAAAGAAGTGTTACCTGTAGTGGAAGAGCCTCTTCTCAATATTATTAACTCGTCTTTATCTTTAGGACATGTTCCAAGAATATTCAAACTGGCAGTAATACAACCTCTCATTAAGAAACCGCAATTAGATCCAAATAACCAGCAAATTACAGACCCATTTCAAATCTTCCATTTATGTCTAAAATACTAGAAAAAGTTGTGTCCGCTCAATTGTGCTCTTTCTTGCAAGAAAATGATATCCATGAAAAATTTCAGTCAGGATTCAGACCGCATCATAGCACAGAAACTGTGCTAGTTAAAATTACAAATGATTTACTTTTAGCTTCTGACCAAGGCTGTATCTCAATACTAGTTCTACTTGATCTTAGCGCTGCGTTCAACACTATAGATCATAAAATACTCTTGGATCGACTACAAAACTACACTGGTGTTCAGGGACAGGCATTAAGCTGGTTTAGATTGTACTTATCAGATCGTTACCATTTTGTCTGTTTAAATGGGGAAAAATGCCGCAAGGATCGGTGTTAGGCCCTCTGCTATTCTCAATATATATGCTGCCACTTGGTAATATTATAAGAAAACATGGAATTAATTTCCACTGTTATGCTGATGACACTCAATTATATATTTCATCACGACCAGATGAAAACACTAACTCATCTAAATTGACAGAGTGTCTCAAAGATATAAAATGCTGGATGACGTGTAATTTCCTGCTATTAAATTCAGATAAAACGGATGTATTACTTGGTCCAAAAAACTACCCCCAAAACCTTGTACAATACAACTTTAATTTAGAAGGATGTCCGGTTACTTTATCCACTACAGTTAAAGACCTGGGTGTTATACTAGACCGCAACTTGTCTTTCGAAAATCATATTTCATACGTTACAAGAACAGCCTTTTTCCACCCTAGAAATATTGCTAAGCTACGTAACATGCTATCTGTTTCTGATGCTGAAAAGTTAGTTCATTCATTCATGATCTCGAGACTAGATTACTGTAATGCTTTATTGGCTGGCTGTCCTGCATCCTCAATCAACAAGCTACAGTTAGTGCAAAATGCAGCCGCTAGAGTTCTTACTAGGTCAAGAAAATATGATCATATAACACCTATTTTATCATCTCTACACTGGTTACCTATTAAGTTCCGTATCAATTACAAAGTACTACTACTGACCTATAAAGCCCTAAATGGTTTAGCTCCTCTGTATTTAACAGACCTTCTATCGCCCTACAATCCATCACGTTCTTTAAGATCACTAAAATCGAGGCTTCTGGTCATTCCTAGGATATCTAAGTCCACTAAAGGAGGGAGGGCGTTCTCACATTTAGCTCCTAAACTCTGGAATAGCCTTCCTGATATTGTTCGAGGCTCAGACTCGCTGTCCCAGTTTAAAACTAGATTAAAGACGCATCTCTTTAGCCAAGCATTCACATAATGCTTACCTTTTATACCACTGTTGAATCAGATCGAATGCATTAACATTATGAACAGCAGCTATGCTAATTATTTCCCATCTGCTCCTCTGCTGTTATCTCGGGACGCTAGTCCCGAGGTAAATAGCGTTCGTCAGCTCCAGGTTGTATCCAGCCTCTAACGGAGACTTCAGATCCCCAACACCTGCGATGAGACGACTAAACGCCTGTGAAGAGACGACTCGACGCCTGTGAAGAGACGACTCGACGCCGGCGATATGTTATGCCCTAAATTACTACATGATTAACTAACTGTATTTTTTTCTATGTACATTTCTGAAATGCACTTTCTGTAAAGCTGCTTTGAAACAATATGTATTGTGAAAAGCGCTATACAAATAAAATTGAATTGAATTGAATTGAATCAGTCGATAAAATGCCTAATATTAAAGATGAACGAGAAACAGTGAGTGCACTTTGCCATCGCTGCTCTTTACCTGCAGCAAAAGGGCAAATGCTGGTCTATCTAGGCTCATGAAAGCATTCAGGCTCGGAGTCAGCATGGCAAATCCCACCAAATGTTCACGGAGACATATTATAAGTTATTGGATGGTTTCTGACTGCTTGCCTCGGCACTGAAAAGCGTCAGATCACATGCGCTCCCCTGTCTTCATTCCTATTGGTTGTCACTCCCAAAAGTCGCTATTCATTTGACATTTAACATATCTCAACTTTGTCATTTTACTGGACATTTTACGTGTCATCAGAAATCCCCAGCTCTCCACTGAAACTAATGGGATTGGATAAATTTTTGTAGCTGCTAGTGTGAATGCATCTTCAGTGCTTACTGCTCTCGTCAGTTCTTCGAAGGGCGCTAAAACATTGACTGTCTTCTCCATTAGTGTCCACTGGCCTGTGGTGAATGTTTAAAATGTCCTAAAATCTTCCTCGCAATAACAAGTGTTTCTGTGATGCTCCGCTAAAAAAGCAGACACTTATTTATGAGCGGAAGAATGTGCACGATGAAGCCCGGGTTCGGGCTTCCATACGGGCTTCCAATACTACCATACCATCCACTCCTTTTTTCATTATTCTTGCATTGTCCCGCAGAACGTCATGGGGGTTTGACTATTGCTTGTCTATTTCCCAAGAGTTCAGCATCTCCTCGATGGCCTGTTTTATATGCTCCGCTGTATGAGACCCGTGAAACTGACGACAATGCAATATTGCACACTTTAAAAAAAGGTGACAAACAAACTAAATATATTCTGTATACTTTATTCTTACAGATTATCCTGTATTAAGCAATTAGTTGTGCAAAAGAAGCTATACCCACTTTTATTAATGATTAGGCAACTTTCTTGAAAAAAACTAAGAAAATCATGAAATGCTATCTATTCTTGCATAGTTATTGTTCACACATTTGTGACTTAAAAAAATCAGTAATTATTATCTTATCAAATAATTTTTAATTTGCTGTCATGTTCTCTTTTTAATTAAAGACATTAGAGGTAATGGACAGGAAATCACTCGGAAAACCCTTGTGTCACAACTCAACTCTGTCAACTTTTAATATTCATATTTATTTAAAATCACTGTATTGTGGAGGAATTTCTGCAGGAAGGTGATACATGGCAGGGTTGCTGACCACAGATATCTGCAAGAAATATAATATATATGATCAGCTTCCTTGCTTACGATTAATTATTTATTGATATTATTTTAACAATTAATGCACCCATTACTCAGTGCTTTACACACTTGGATTGTTCAAGGTCATATATAGTGACACTAAATTCAAATAATACATTTGTTTTGTGGAACTGTTTTTTATTTATTTAATTTTTTTTTACAATTTTACTCAAAGTCTAATTAAACTAGGGTTACAAGCTTCTCTTACCTCTGAGTTGTTAAGATCATGGAAGTGATTGTGCCCAAAACAACGGGGATGTTGAGTCAAAACTTGTGGAACAAACGGCATCTTTGGAAAAATACACATGTAGAGTTTTATGTTTTACTGTGAAATGCCACACATGCAATGACACTGACAGACAGTTTCAGTATTACAGGTTTATAGACATTAATGTACTTCAAATGGAGTAGAAACAAGCAAAAGACAGAAATACTTCTGAAATGTCCTGGTGAGGAAGTTTATGCTTTCATTTGGATTTCTTAAAATAATTTCACAACTTAAAAACTACATGATATTCTCATGGTAATGTTGCTGTTTTTAAAGCTAAGCAGTTTTGCTATTAGTTGAGACGTTGCTGCTGAACACTGTTGAGAAACACACACACACACACACACACACACACACACACACACACACACACACACACACACACACACACACACACACACACACACACACACACACACACGGGTAATTCATACTCGCTTAATCTCTGCATATCAATGTCTCAAACCTCAATTACTAGCTCTAAAATCATGTTTTGGAATAAGGGATCTGTAAGAAAGCAGTTCTACAAGAAATAGTGCTTTAAGGACAACCTGATAAAAGTCTTGAAATAAAATATTTGAACCGTTTTTAAGTAGGGAAAAATTGACTCCATTGAATTAGTAGTTGCATGAATTGGAGTGAAAAGCAGTACTGTGATCATGTACATGTGCACCTTATAATACCACACTTTTAAAAGTGTTTCGGTTCACAGTAAATGCTGCTTCTCACAAACACAAAAGAAATAACTATTTCTATGATAAGTTGGTTCTTGTAAAGCGTGAACCCAAGTGTAAGCACCCTTGAAAGAAAAAAAAATTCCAGCTGAGTTTAGCTGACAAAAACGTTTGTCAAAGACTTGACGCATCACTCACCTGTGGAGAAGAGCAGGAGGAGGCTTTACAGGCAAATGCTGACAGAGAGATGGAGATGATAAACTGAAGGAAGGCGAATATCAGTGATACACTACTGATTCCCAAGAACAGAGTCTAAGAGAGAATTCAACATTAGCACAAATAATAATGACAAAATAATTGATGATTAGCACTCACATCAGTACACAGGCTGTTCAGAAGTTCAGAATCTATCTTCCTTGAGGTTCATATAGTAATACAACATATCTATAGGTCAAACTGGACAGAGTTTAAAATTAACGTATAATGCCTTCTTGCATTGTAAATGATCAGTTATAGCAAGAGATCTATAAAATACTTCTGAAATGTTAGAAAAAAGAAGTGACAGATGAAAGCAGATTAAGGCTTGACTTTTGACAAGTGTACTGACCACACGGTGATCTTACTGTAATTACTAAATAAATGTGAATATAAAAGTTTATGACATACCTTATACTTGTCCTCAATATAATAACAATCATAATTATTGCAGTAATTGTACATGTTGAATGGGCCTAGACCCAAATCAATTGAAATCATGATCAAGGAAATCCCTGCAGTTATAGCACTGAAAATGTTCATTCCAAGTGAACCTTTCACCTATAGGTAGAAAAAAAAAACATAAAATAGATTGATAAATGAACTATATCTTATACTTGTTAGCGTAGATGGAAAGGTATATGGAGTGTGATAAAAATAAAGAAACAAATAAAATATACCCGCAACCATCAATTATCAGGGTCCAAGCACCAATGTCTCATGTGGATGATTAAGGGATATGATTGAAATGTATCTATTTAAGAAAAAAATTGTTTTTACAATATAGCAGGGCTGCCAATTCTCACGCATTGAGCGAGAGACTCACGCTATTGACCCAATTCTCACGCCACACCCCCGATTTCTCACGCTGAAGTGTCAACCCGGTCAGTCAAATGCCTGAAAGATGAGTTTATCTATATATCTACCTGTTGAGCCACTCGTGATCGACTAGTTATACTGTAAATTAGTTAAAATATCCCGTAATCTATCTAGAGCGAGCGTGCATGCGAGACAGATATTGTGCTTCAAACCGCGCGCGTCACGTAAGCGAGCGAGAGACCCCCCCCCCCCCCCCCCCCTTTGGAGAAGTCTCACGCCAAGCTAAACTCGAAAGTAGGCAGCTCTGATATAGTTAAGTCGATCTTCATTAGCTATGTTTCCAACCACCTAATATTATGTGTATTTTAGGATATCACATAAAATACCGCTGGATGTAAATGCCCAGATGTACATAAATTCTAAAAATATGTATAAATATGTATGCGCTCAATTGAGTTGGAGAAAAAAAAATTATCCGATAAGGAAACATGGGCATAAACTACAATGGAAAAACATTTAATGAATAAATTCCTCAATGTGCATTAAAAAGTCATGTGACTTTGTGATGGGACAGCAAATCTGGACTAAACCGACCACGTTGCAAAGGATCTGCTGTTTTGGTCGTTCTGAAACGCCTAAGCAAAATCTGTCGTTAAAGTGGTTTGGTATAATTACCTGCCAGAACTCTTACACGACTGTGTTTTGTCTGCACTCTGAGTTGCTAGTAATTTATAATATATTAATATTATTATATACAATGGCTTCTCCTACTGCAGCAACTTCCATTTTTCTTCATATTAAGTGCCAGTTTATCAGGAAGTGATGATTTTGTTCTCTTTGGCTCACTGAATGGAAACTTGTGTTTTATTTGCAAATGATTTATGTGATATTCCCATTGTATACATTAGTCACAACTTTGAATGGAGAGATAGCTACTGATAGTTTAGGTTACTGTAAATATGCTGGTGTAAAAAAAAAAAAACAACAACAACTGGAAATTCTCCCCCTTACTTTTAGTCTTAAACAAATCCTCTGTATAATTTTTTTACTGTCGTAAGATATGCGATCATAAAACACATGGGGTGTATGTGGAGTTGTGTTAATAATTTAGGTAGGCCATTCAGATTTGACGTTATTAGACGCTGGAATTTCATTGGCTGCTAGCTTACGTTTTTTTATGTAGGTGAATCATATTATAACTTTTGTTATGACATGTTATGTTCAGTTCAGTTATCTTCAGTTATGTCCCTCAAGGTTCAATACTGGGACCACTTCTATTTTCCATTTGTGTTATTAATTTACCATTAATTCTCAAAAATTGTCAGGTTCAACTTTATGCTGATGATACTGTTATATATGTGTCAAATTATGATTCTATACAAATTCAACTATCTCTTCAGTCTGATTTTAATATGTTAGAAAATTGGCTTTTGGCTAAAAAAAATTGTGTTTAATAAAACTAAGTCACCTTATGATTTTTGGTTCTAGACAGAAACTTAAATCCAAAACTTGT
Organism: Siphateles boraxobius; assembly: GCF_051911475.1. Taxonomy (NCBI): domain Eukaryota; kingdom Metazoa; phylum Chordata; class Actinopteri; order Cypriniformes; family Leuciscidae; genus Siphateles; species Siphateles boraxobius. Next base: position 6,264,786 of record NW_027509188.1, read on the forward strand.
GTTGTATCACGTAAAGACGGTACTCCTTTGCATAAAGTTGATACTACTAAATATCTTGGTGTATGGCTTGATTCTGAACTTTCTTTCAAATCTCACATTAACCATGTTTTACGCAAAGTTAATTTTGGAATTAGGATTTTACATTGATCTTAGAGTTTTTCATATAGTGTTCGTAAGAAACTTATTTCTCAATTAATACTTAAGTATTTTGATTATTGTAATGTGGTTTATTAAACACTGCCAGAAAGTATAATTCACTTAAATTGTCATGTTTCGATAAATCAAAATTTAGAGAAGATTGGACCAACAGCCTAGAATAAGTTTGAAAATGTTTACAGATGCCCATACACTTATGGCAGAAAAATAAGCAAGACGAAATCAGTACAAGCACAACAGGGTTCCAGTACCTCTGTTGTTTAAACCCCTAAAAATAACAAGTGTTGTGTACATACCAAACACAAACTGGAGGGTGAATTCAGTTTGTTTTCTGCAGCAATGCAGAGTGAGCCTGCAGTGATGTACTGAGAGCAGAGAGAAAGACAAAAATCAAGGCTTCTGTTGGAAAAAGGTGACTTGTGTAATAAAAGACACAACACTTAATTGTTACTTACGATGAGAGATCCCCAGTAAGGAGTACCAATAGAGACAAAGTTGGAATCTGCATAAACTGTAGACACGATTCCCAACAGGAGAGTCAACAGACCAATAATTATCTGGACAGTCTGTGAAAGACAAGAGAGTCTTTTGTAAAGTAAAACGATATTACATTTGGGGGAACAATATAAAATGTAGAAAATAAATTTATAGCAGCTGTAGTTATGGACGAGACACATTATATATATATATATATTTTTTTTTTAACGATTTTACACTGTAAATGATAAACCTTGTCTGCTATTATTGTCTTTCCTACTTTACCAAGTCACATTCTTCTTCTTCTTCTTCAAAAATTTTTTTGTTCATGTGTGTACCAATCCTCTTTAGAATTTATGTAATTTCCTTACCTCACACATATACACAAAAATCTATTATTTGGGTTTATGAACAATTTCTCACCCCAAGGGCTTTTGGTTGGCCTTTCAGAAATGTCTGAAGTCCATGAAGAGGTGAAACTCCTGCTAGCTGTTGTCCATAAACAGGCACAGGAAAATTTGTCCCAGTTCCAGCTGCTGGTGTTTGTGTTGGTGGTTGAAACTGGATGACAAGTGTCGAAGAGTTCACGGGTATGAAAGTGTGCGACATTCTTCTTTCTGCATCTGAAATTGACCACAAAATCATTGTAAATCAAGACTAGATTATACAATAGATTTTCTATGAACAAACTTTCCAGTTTATTTCTTAAAATATTATATATTCATAATATTATAAGGCAAAAAGAACCTCAGACCAGCCCGTAATGCTGTGTCCTCCTGACATTAGATATTTTTCAGAGGTCAGGTATGCATCTTTTACTCTTTATTTATGAGCATTGATGTTTTGTATTGACCATCTTTGAATTGATTATGTAATCGGCATGATAGATTTTCCTGACTATTAATACCTGACTTGCTTGAAATTATGAACTCTTTATTACGTTGTATCCATTGTTACCGCAAATCTGTGTCAGGTTAGTAACGGACTAAAGTCCAGTTTTGAGTGGAACATAGGACACAACAACTGAGATTTTAGAGATCTGACTAACACTTGGCAGTAATTCAAGTGTACTTAGACTGTAAAGGCTAAAAAGGGAATTTCTGTTTAGGACAACAAAATGTTGCTCGACCAACCTTCTTACCTCTTCTTCAAAGAGTCTTACCCCTGTTTACTGTAATGTTACTTTAGTTAAGTGCATGTAGGAAACCATGACATGACCAAACCAAAGCTACTATCAGAGAAAGTAATGTTGGTCAGCTTATATCTGTAGTTGTGGTCATGACCTTTGACTAGAGATATACAGAGAGGTGTATACAGATCTAAGGGGGCTAAATGAAATACTTTTAGAGAGAGCAAGCATGGGAGCGACCAGAGCAAGACCCTGAGTGACATTGGTATCCAAATAAAGTCAAGTCAAGTCATCCTCATTTATATTGCGCTTTTAACAATGTACATTGTTTCAAAGCAGCTTTACAGAGATAAACATATAATTTAAGGTAACAGAGATCGGTTTGATTTTATAGTGGTTCTTGAAAAATGTTTTTTCCAGCTATAGTTAGTTTCAACAAGTACAATAAGAGTAAAGAGTTAAATAGGATAATCAAGTCAGATAAATGTTTTATTTTTACATTTTAATTGGAATTAAACTACTTTGCCACACTGAAAAGACCGAACGCGCAGGTATCCTTTACTTGCTCTACTGGAAACTGCTGTTGGGCCATTTGGCAGGGCCTTACAATATTTACTATTATAAAAGTGGTCATGTTGTTGAAACACTTATGAATGAAATGATGTCAATAGTAGTTATTTCCATTGGTTAAATTATTGTCAACAACTAGAATTAGACCTTAATAACAGAGAATGCACTATATAACAAACAGCTCATGTTTAAATTGATCCACATCATTTACGTTTAAGGAATTTAGCAGATGCTCATCTCCGAAGACACTTATAAAAGTTCCTTACCAACCAATATAGAGGAAATTCATTTATTAATACAATTAATACATATATAAATAAAATGCAGGCAGAATGCAAAGATAGGCATTTGTATAACGTGAGTCAGATAGTCAGTGTAAGTATATAATTTGTTGTTTTACCGGAAAGAAATCTTCTGTTCAGTTGATTTAACACACTTTGCTCTGTAGTTCAGTTCACTCTCCTGAGATAAGACGATGTAAGTAAGCTGTCATAAGAGTAACTCCTGATACTGTTTCCCAGAATGAAAGGGGAAGCAGGTGGAGATTAGGTGTTTATGAGGGATGGTAAAGCTGGCCATATTAGTCATAGTAGTGTGACAGCCTATCAGAACCCGATTCCTGTCTATTAAAAGACTGCGATTATGCTACCTGGGTATGTGTCATTGCTAGCTCCGCCCCTTGGTGCATGTGTGCTTCCATTCAAAGGTATGTTTTTAGCTGTCTGGCTAATGATGCAGTGGTGTTATGTGTATCATTAAAACCTAAATGACTTATAGCAGGACTAGTGTTTGTTTTGTTGTGCCGCGGTTGTGTGCAGGCTGTTATTATCCTCAGGTAGATTAAATTTGAATATTTGTTGGTGTGGAAGTTTGTTGTAATCTACTGACAGCACTACAGTATCAAGCCTCGAGTAAGTACAACAGAGTACTTAGTTTTCACACATTTCTATCTGATGCGGAAATCAGGTGAAAATGGCTTGTCGTTATCCGGAGGGACAACGTCACAGTAAGTCCCCATACCTGAGTATATAGCCGGCATTTTAAAAAGGAGGATGTTTGTGAGCTAGTGAGACAGCTATTAATCAGGGGAGCTGTTCCAGCATTGTTTGAGTGGAACAATTTCACCCTTCCCACTTCTTGACCAGGGGTATGAGCACAATAGGGCAGTATGGCCCTTGTATGATTTAGTGTTTAAACTAAACAGACACACACACACACACACACACACACACACACACACACAGAATGGCAGGGTGCATTCTCTCTGTCAGAGAGAGACAGAGGGAGAAAAAATGCTCAGAATCCACATTCAAACCAAAATATCTGACTTCATGTTGGTCGAGCTAATGCCAAGTTTTGTAACTGTAGGTAAAACGAACTAAGTTATAAGACACTTTATTTGTCCTTTTTTAGTCATAAATTAATTTCCTTGCCACGGACAAACCGTTCGAGATATCAAAAATCCGTCCGCAATTTAGCGTCCTAAATGTCTTGACTTCACGCTGACCGAGTTTGGTGGAATGAATTGCCTTGGAGGAGAAGTTAAAATTCCAGAGCAAGCGTTCTCCAAAAAACCCATAATAGCCGACTTCCTGTTGGGCTGGCTTTAAACTTGACAGAGGGAAAGTTGTTCGGCCCGATGCAATCTATATGTGTACTAAGTTTCATATTAATTCATGCAAGCGTGTTTGATATATGGACCAAGTTTTCGGACCCCGTTCAAGGGGGTGCTGTTGAGTCCCCCTGCCACGCCCGGGTACCAGCTTCAGCCCGGCCCTGATGGCCATGTGCTCTGACCTGTGTGCAAAGTTTCAAGAGTTTTAGAGCACGTTAAGGGCCCCAAAAGCCCCTGAAACCTTGAAAACCATTGAACGCAATAGACAAATTCCCCAAATCCCACAAACACACACACACAGAGAGTCAGAGGGAGAGGGAGGGAGAAAATTCTCCTGAAAATCAGATTCAAACCAAAATATCTGAATTCCTGTTGGTCGGAGCTAATGACTGTAAATTAGAAAGTTGTCCGGCTCGAGGAGAGCAATATACATACCGATTTTTGTTACTGTAGGTAAAACTAATACCCCATTTTTGACTAAAGATGGCGCTACTAAGTCCCTGTACCATGCCTGTTTCTGAAACTTTGCACATGTCTACTGGCTATAGATGTGAACTGTCTGTCGAGTTTCATGCAATTTCAAGCAATTTCAGGCATGCTAAGAATCTCAAAAGCATCAAAAAGAATATTAAAGTTTGATGCGTTGCTATGGCAACAGTATCTAAGATATCAATAATCCTTTCACAGGTCTACATCTTGCGTGTGTCTTCATTATACACAAAGTTTGAAGCAAATCAGGTAAAAATAAGAGGGTGATTTCAAAGCATTTTGAAATTGACACACTTCCTCCTGCCAGTTGGTGGCGCTATAACTTTGACTCACAATAGTCACATCCATGTGATCAGCCTCTTACAACGAACACACTGCTGAAGTTTCATCAAGATCCGTTAATGTATGCAGAAGTTATAACACACTTCCTGTTTCACGTTTCTCGCCATAATTTCGTTATGGCATTTGGATGAATTCTTTAGGAGGAGTACTTTAAATTCCATTGCATGCGTTTTCCAAACAACCCTTAATAGATGACTTCCTGTTGGGCTGGGGTTAAGAGTATGAAGGATATATGAACCGATGAGATCTAAATGTGTACCGAGTTTCATATTATTACATGCAAGCGTGTTTGATTTATGGACCAAGTTTTCGGACCCCGTTCAAGGGGGCGCTGCCACGCCCGGGTACCATCTTCAGCCCGGCCCTGATGGCCATGGGTTCTGACCCATGTGCAGAGTTTTCGAGCACGTTAAGAGCCCCAAAAGTGCCCGAATAGTCGTAAGAAAAATAATAATAGAAAAAAAAATATATTATCCTAAGGAAAACAATAGGGCCTTCGCCTTTTCAAGGCTTGGGCCCTAATAAAATTGGTTGTTAAAGTTTTTTAAAGGTTAGGGGAATGTAAAAAAGAACATTACAATAGGTTACCAACCAGAATAATACTTTTACCGCCGCGAAAATTCGGGGTGTATTTGCTGCCTTTAACCGCTAAGAGGCGCTACAATCACAGACTTTGAAAAGTGTCCGTTTATTCTCTCTATTGCGTAATCTGCCGTTGCGCCGCGGCTCATTCAGAGCGATTGAAAGCTGGTAGCAGATGAATTCAAGTGAAATGTAGTTAAAATAATTCATCACAATACTGAAATTAAATTGAATAAATAATGAAAACATTTCCATATAAAACATTGCAATAGAAACATATTAGGCTACATCAATGAGGCTTTGCAAGAGCATACGACGTTGATGAAACAGTGTTCAGGCGGTAGCTCTGTGGTTAACGCATCGACCTGAGGCTCGTAGAGCTTCAAGAGACCCGAGATCTAATCTCATTATAACATGATGTTAGCGACAGCATTAATCTTTAACCGTTCTTGATGCTTAAATGGGTAACTCTTTATTTGCGAGTTTATTAACTGTTTATTTAAAGTCAAGCTTTTTGTTTAATTATCAATGGCACATTACAACATTGCTACATTCCTGTAGAGTCGCTGAACTGACGACAAAGCTGTTGAAGGAAGAGTGTTAGCCGATTGCGCCAGAAAATGAAAATGAAGAAGCTCGTCTTTAGTCTGCTAAATTATTGTGTAATGTAAAAAACACTACAAATACTTAAATTTGGAACCCCATCGAGGTTTAAATAAAGTGGCGGGACAGTTTTAAAAAAAATTAAAACAGGGTTGCATTTAGACTATTTCCATGCAAAAAAGAAACACAGAATCTTATTCTTGCGACATTTTTAATTTGTTTTGCCAAAGAAATTGCAGCTAAATTAAACGAAACGTTAGGCTACAAATCGAAAATAGTCCAAAGCAACATAAATTAAAAACATGAGTTTTGCCTCTCTCGCGCTGGATCTCAGCAAGTTTATTTAGTCCCCCTTGCTCAAACATTCTTAAACTCTACAAAACCAGTTGAAACAACTGGATTGAACACTTCAATTTAAATTTCTGTGTGAAAAAACTTTAAATAGGCTACAATAAATAAACTGCGATATTTATAATTTAATAAAATATGGGGACACATCGAGAGATTTATCCTTAAAATAATTTTGCCTTTGCCTGCTCATCAGGCTGGCTATCCAACACTCTCCATATGAAAGAGGAACATTAACACCTACTGTCCTGCATCAATCTGAACTGTCCCTCCAAACCCCCCACAGGCTCTCTGAGTCTGAGACTGACTTAAAATAATTAGTCGCAAAGTCGCAATTCACACTTAAATCGCTCTTCTATACATTAGCATTAGGCTATTAAAGTGTTGATAATGAAGGAATTAAATTATTTAAGCTACATGTAGTGATATTTCTGTCATAAAAGTTTATTACTAAATATTTCATTATTTAAATAATTTAAGAAATAAAACTGGTTTGGGCCAGCTTTTTCCAAGCAAAACTAAATATAACCTTCAATCGCATGTTCATTTTGTTGTCATGAACAAAATGCACAACTCAATATTAAATTCTACAGGGATCTTTGGATCCAACCAGGCATGCAAATTGTGAATTAGTTCTTTTTTAAATTATTATTATTCAAATAAATCTCAGTGCTTTGTGGTACTGCTGATAAACTAAATAACATTAAGATAATAATTATGAACTTTAAATGAAACAATATAGCAACACTTCGACAAATAAATGATTTGATCTGTTTTTACATTTTAATTCAGGGCGATTTATTCTCTACATTTAATTAGAGCGAGATTTTCACCTTGTCATTTTCTCATTGGGAGCCGCTCATATCATAAACATATTTGAGCAGATTCTCTGTACCTCTCGTTTTCATATGGATTACATAATCAGATAACATTTATTAGCCTAAATATTTAGACATTTAAAGGCTTTAGACATAGCCGATTTCTTATCGTGACTGAGCTGAGGCAAACTTGTGCTTTCGGTTCATATTTGTGACGTGCAGTTCCCGGAGACCGAGACGACAGATAAACTTTTGTCGCTAGCCTAAAAAAAGTTTACAGTTTTGAACGATGTAAGCTACTCTACTCTTATCTGTATGACCAAAAAAAATCACGTATAGCCTATTAAGTTATTTTAGCTGTTATGAGAAAAATAAATCAAATGAACGCGCCGCCTCGTTTGTCGAAAACTTTACTTAAAACCATGTTTTTAAAAACTCTATGTAGGCTATAGGGAATAAAATAAAAAATAGTAATAAAAATATATATATATATATATATATATATATATATATATATATATATATATATATATATATATATATATATATATAAGCTAGGCCTATATATAATTTTTTTTTACAAAACTGCTTTTGAACGATTGGTATTATTATAGCTACAGATGTAAAGTCGTTCTGTTGGATACTATTTGTTCCTTAGTGTAAAATGGAAATGCATGGTAATTTTATTTGATAAATATAAGCAAAAAACTATATGGTGTAACAGATTTTTAGAACTAAACAAATCTGCATTAATAGCCTAAAAATAAAATTTTGTTACAGTAGTCCATGTTTGTTCGGGATTTGAACCCATGTCTTCTGATTGATCGAACCAATTGAAAAACGCTTTGTGACTTTTTAAAAAGCCGTGAATGTATTAAGGCAACTGGAACCAGGATCGTAACTGAAACGCGCTGCATGTTATCTCTCAATACAGGAGCAGAAGCGCTGGTTCAGATTTTATTGTTTGTTGTTTAAACGTGCGTGTTGTACATTTAAAAAAAAAATATATATATATATATATATATATATATATTTGATATGGTATATTTAGACTCTGGGTAGGCCTATATTATTGATTCGCTACTGTGGAGGGGGAAATCACCCACCGGCAAATCGCACCTTGCTTAGCAACCATGTTTTTAAAAATTCTTTCTGCATATATGGAACCCCGTGAATTTTTATTTATTTATTTTTTTTATTACAGAACTGTTTTTGAAGACGTAAATTCAGTCAATCTGTTGGATGAGATTTGTTCCTTAGTGTAAAATGGAAATGCATGGTAATTATATAAAAACCATGTTTATTCGGGTTTCGAACCCGTGTCTTTATACTGCTTAAACCTTCAGTTCTACCACTCGACCACAAGTTCGGTTGTTCACTAGTCAGTGTGTGCGCACACTAGAGAAGCACTCTTCAATCTTCTCATTCCTCAATAGTTTAGCGTCATTGATTGCACCTAATTTATTTTCACTGACTGCGAGATAGGCCTCTTTTAAATTTTGATTCATAAAATGTTCTGCTCTAAAAGTTTGCTATATTCTATTTAAAATGTAAGCTACTTTTACATACGTTTTGCTTTCACTAAATGTCCCTTTGCGCCTCCTGGCGTTCATTTCGCGAATGACTTTGAAATGAGACTGGTTTTTTTTGCCTCTCACGCCGCAGCGGTAATAGCCATTCTGGTTGTCAACCTACTGTACCTAAAGGTTGCAACGTTAGGGGAAGGTTCCCTAAAGGTTGCAATGTAACTAAAAACTAACGTTCCCTGAACGTCAAGAAAACTTTCCATGGGAACCAAAACCTAACCTTAACCCTTACCTTAAGGGAACGTTCCCGCAACCAAAAACTAACGTTTCCAGAACGTTCTAGCTGTATGATTTGTTTTAACCCTGAAATGTTTTATTTCAACAAAATAAACTACACACCCGCAATTTACCGCCACGGGAACGGCGACGGTAAAAGTATTATTCTGGTTGAGTACCAAGTGTAGCCCTCGAAGTCAACCTGTCAGTAGTGATCGCTACTGTTAACAGTAACCGAAAAACCAACAGGATAATGGGATCATTGAAACCATAAAGCCCAATAGACAGTCTGTCTGCTTATACTAACAGCCATAAAAGAGTGCAAAAGGTTTACTCTTTTATCAACTAAAGAGTGTTACCTGCATTCACTATGGTATTTTAAATCATGCTGTGCTGATCATTGTTATTTGTATCACATTTTGTTCTACATATATGTATGCCTCCAAATCAGCATGCATATTACTTGCTATACGGAACAACATAAACACATTTTTGAATACTGTTGGAAACCTTCTTCTTCTTAAGTGTAGAAAAACTCAGAAGCGAAGACCAGGAGACTTGGGGGTATCTTTGAAGCAGGATTCTTTATTTACTGTACTCTGCATCATCCAAAATCTTACCCAAGTCTAACTAAGGCAAGGCAAGTTTATTTATATAGCACATTTCATACACAATTGTAATTCAAAGTGCTTTACATAGAATAAATTAAAATAATCAAAAGAAATCAAAATAATGAAAACAGTTTAGAATGAAAGATAAAATACAGAAATAATTAAATGAAATCAGAATAATTAAAACATAAAATAAAATACAGTACAAACAGTCGGACGAACAGTGGCACAGTGCTCATTCAGTAAATGCACAGTTAAACAGAAGTGTTTTGAGTCTGGATTTGAATGTGACTACTGTAGGAGCACATCTGATCTCTTCTGGAAGCTGGTTCCAGCTGCGGCTGGCATAATAGCTAAAAGCAGACTCGCCATGCTTAGAGTGAACCCTTGGTATTTCTAGCCGATGTGATCCTAATGATCTGAGTGATCTGTTGGGTTTATATTCACTGAGCATATCTGCAATGTATTGAGGTCCTAGGCCATTGAATGATTTATATACCAGTAATAATACTTTAAAATCAATCCTAAATGTAACTGGCAGCGAGTGTTAGGACCTGAGGACTGGTGTGATGTGTTCATATTTTCTGGTTCTGCTCAGCGTTCTGTATGAGTTGCAACTGTCTTATGGTCTTTTTGGGAAGGCCATTGAGGAATCCATTACAATAATCCACCATGCTGGTGATGAAAGCATGCACAAGTTTCTTTAAGTCTCGACTGGAAACAAATCATCTAATTCTTGCCATATTTTTCAGGTGATAGTATGCTGCTTTAGTTATTGCTTTGACATGACTACTGAAACTAAGGTCTGACTCTAGAGACACACCAAGATTCCTGACTTGATTTTTAGTTGTTTGACCCCTAGACTGAAGGTATGCGTTCACCTTGAGAACTTCATCTTTATTTCCAAATGCAATGACTTCAGTTTTATCTTTGTTTAACTGAACAAAGTTTTGGCACATCCAATAGTTTATTTCATCAATGCATTGGAACAGGGAGTTAATGGGGCTGTAATCGTTAGGCGATAGGGCTAAGTAGAGCTGTGTATCGTCTCTATAGCTGTGGTAAGCGATTTGGTTCTTTCTCATTATTTGGCTCATTGGGAGCATGTACATGTTGAATAGGAGTGGCGCAAGAAATGAGCCTTGAGGGACTCTGCATGTCATGGGTGTCCATTCAGACATATGATCTCCAATACTCACATAATAACCTCTCCCTACTAAGTATGACCTGAACCATTTTAGGACTATCCCAGAAAGCCCGACCCAGTTTTCCAGCCTGTCAAGAAGTATGTTCTGATCGACAGTGTCAAATGCAGCACTGAGGTCGAGTAGTACCAGCACTGATAATTTGCCTGTATCAGTATTTAAGCGAATATCATTTATTATCTTTATGAGCGCTGTCTCTGTGCTGTGATGCGGTCGGAAACCAGATTGAAAATTGTCAAAGCGTTCCCTTGCAATTTATAAACATTTTAGGGGCAGGGCTTAACAGTTTGATGAACAAAGCATATAAATGATGTATACCGGTTAAGGAACCAGCCCTATACATAGAGTGTTACCAATTCCAATCCAATCAGCATAACTATTTAAACAGTGAGACTACCAAAGACTACCAAAGTTTCGGTAATCTGCTTACAATAGAGAGAAACAGGAAAAGCAGCCTGGATAGAGAGCCAATCTGCCAAATACAGAAAAACAGGATTTGCCGGACTCTCTTGCTGGAAAACTGTTTCACAGCAAATATCATCACCATCATAACCTTAAATGCTAAATTCAGTATATGAAACTGTCTTAGTTTCTATACTATTGTATTGGACTCAATTGAAACATTTAATAAATTTGTAAGACTACAATACTTTAGTTAATTATTGTATTTTGTGGTTTTATTATCTTATTAAAGGCCTAGTGTTACCACCCATCATAACCACCTGAGCTCCACCTGCTTCCCCTTTCTGGGAAACAGTATCAGGAGTTACTCTTATAACATCTTACATCGGCTTATCTCAGGAGAGTGAACTGAACTACAGAGCAAAGTGCGGTAAATCAACTGAACAGAAGATTTATTTCTGGTAAAACAACAAATTATATACTTAATAAATGTTAAATTAATTAGTCAATTTAAACATGAGCTGTTTGCATACTCTCTGGTTTCAAGGTCTAATTCTATTTGATGAAAATAACAATGACAACTCCATTCAATAAGTGTTTTAACAAAATGAAGACCACGTTTATTATTAAATACAAAAATAATAACTGGTAAGTTTATTTACATAATATTCTGATAATTAATATTCTGATTGTTCCATCCCAATCTGACTCCTGACCTATAATGTTGCCTGTATCATAATCATACACTGTTCGTTCGTTGTCCAGAGGAGAACTGGACCCCCAACTAAGCCTGGGTTCTCCCAAGGTTTTTTCCTCCATTCTGTCACTGATGGAGTTTTGGTTCCTTGCCACTGTTGCCTTTTTTCACCTTTGTTGCCATTGGCTTTTGGTTTGCTTAGTTGGGGACATTCAATTTAACATTTAATTAAATATTAAACAATATTATTGATCTGCCTGCATTGACACCATTATATGACAACTGAACTGAGCTGGACTGGACGATGACATCACGGTTTTCTCCATAGCGGCTATATATATAAATGAACAATAATGAAACATCACTAAACTTACTTAAGCTGGACTGTGAACACTATTTTCTTCTGGAAACCAACTGTTGCATTATTTTCCTGTTATCTCTGTAAAGCTGATTTGAAACTTTCTGTATTTTAAAAAGCGCTATATAAATAAATGTCACTTGACATAGAAAATCAATTTTAAAATCATATCTACTCTCGATTTACTATGATTTTGTACAGGTCAATTTCAGATGCAGAAAGAAGAATGTCGCACACTTTCATACCCGTGAACTCTTCGACGCTTGTCATCCAGTTTCAACCACCAACACAAACAACAGCAGCTGGAACTGGGACAAATGTTCCTGTGACTGTTTATGGACAACAGCTAGCAGGAGTTTCACCTCTTCATGGACTTCAGACATTTCTGAAAGGCCAACCAAAAGCTCTTGGGGTGAGAAATTGTTCATAAATTCAAATAATAGTATAATTTTTATGTGTGTATGTCAGTGTGAGGTAAGGAAAAAAACATGAATAATTTCTAAAGTGGTAGTTGGTACACGCATGAACAAAAGCATACACATTTTTTTAATGATTAATTTGAGTCAATGCCTTGGTGTCAATGCAGGAAAGACAGCAATATAAGATATGGTTGATCATTCACAGAGTAAAGTAGTAAAAATGTATAGTGTATCAGTCACAGTCACCAGTTAGAGTGCCCGTGAATGCCACCAGAGGGTACTCTACCTCAAACTATTTATACTTCCTCACGGACTTCATTACCCATAACTCACTGCCCGGTCTAATCATCCATGATTGCATTCAGCTGTGTCACATCTTTGTTATCCCTGCCTATATAAAGTCTGGTTTATCAGTCACTCCTTGCTAAATCTTGCATGTCTGTTGGTACTGCATCTCTGGCTGCGTTTACGCTAGGCATTAATAGGCGACCTGTATCCGGATGTTGTCCACATACATAGTGATGGCAAAATGAGGCTTCCTGAACCACTGAGACCTCGCAGCCCATTGCTTCACCCAAAGGTTCATTACTCGAAGCTTCATTCAGCATTGCTCACTAGTGACACCTAGCTACTGTGCAAAGAGATAGCAGACGAATAAATACATTTATTAACCAATGACCTGAGCAGACTTATGATGTCCGTATACCCCCCCCCCTTCTGTTTTATTTATTTATTTATTTATTTATTTTCTTCTCACTGTTATTGTCTGTAACCTTTTATTTACAATAATAAAAAGACCTGAGCAGACATTTGTCCATTGCCTGGGTATAAAATAAAATATAGGTCTATCTTTATCTGTCTGAATTTACTTGTGCAGAGACAACTGTCACACACACAGTTAATTAATTATTCATAAATTGTTTAGATAGTGACAATATGAACAACAAAAGTGACTCTGTGTTGAGTGCAGTGCTTATGGTGGAGGGAGTGTAATAAAGTAAACTGCAACAGAATAGTATGGGGTGGGAAAAGTTAAGAACTGTTTCTGGTGTGTTTTGTGCAGTGAACTGTTACTAGTTTTAGTTGCAGTGTTGTGCTTATGGGACTGGGGATTTAGAGGAGCAAACTGCAACACTGCTGTTTGGGGTGGGTGAAGGAAGGATTACAATAGATTTTTATTGAGAAACAGAATTTTTTCAAGTGTGTTGGGGTTTAGAAGATTCCTCTTCTTGGACAGAACCTCTCCAGCCTTGGAAAAGATTCTTTCACAAGGAACAGAGGATGCAGGGGAACATAAAAAAGCCATTGCCAGCTTGTATGAGGATACTGATGCTTCTGTTGAGGCCAGACGGGGAGGATCTCCTCTTTCTTGATTACCAGGAAAAAAGGAAGAGTCGCAAAAAGCAAACAAATCCAAAAGGGCGATCCAAAACAAAAAGCAGTCCAGTCCAGATCCAAAAATCCAAAGCAATACAATAATCTTATCTAATTAATATAACAAGACTGTAATATAGCTACTATAATTAATAATAACAATATACTATAAGTATTCTAACCTGATATAATGAAATAATATACAGCCCTAACACATATATGATGTGTTAGGGCTATAATGACACACAATAACGACAATGACAATGAGAGTTCTCTGACTCTGACACTACTACACCTGATTCTACTACTCCTGCAACACCCAGAAAGTGGCGCGAGTTTCGAATCCCCTTTATCCGGAAGCGACACTCAGACCGAACCGATGACGTATCCACACAAACCGAGGCCTCGTTTGTCATTAGTCACGTGATTTTCACGTTAACAACACAAGCCTCGAATCACGGCTTCATCTGGCACGCCCATTTTTTCTCGACACAAGCCCCGACGCTTCGGTTCAAATGTCACATCACTACACATACACATTGAAATGACAAGTTTCTGATCGGAATGTTATCCGATCAGCGTGTCCAGGTTTGGAGATAGTCGAAGAAGCATTGTGTCCGGATCTCAGTGTCTTTCGAATATCTGGGGATTGTGTTAAAAGTTCTCCACGCATTTTACTTATTATTTTCAGGCCTCCAAAATACTCTCCAGCCTTTACTGAGGACTTTACAGAACTGTTATCAACAATTTCCTCTGAGTTTGACTGTTTTGCTATTGCTGGAGATTTTAATATTCAGATAGATAATGCAGAAAACCGTTTTAAAAACCTTTGATCTGACTCAGCATGTACATGGACCCAAACACAATCGTGGACACACTCTAGATTTACTTATTAGTAAGGGTCTAAACATTTTATCGATTGTTAGTATGGATGTAGCACTGTCTGATCATTTCTGTATTTTCTTTGATCTATTGATCTATTGAAGCAAGATCTGTGTCTGTCAGGAAGAGATGCTTAAATGAGAACACTAGTGTGCTATTTATGAAGGCCATATCTTTAACACCAAGTTGTTGCGACAATGAGTCTTACATTAAATTAGCTCAAATTATATATAGGGAATTTTAATAATTAATCATGAATGATTAATATATTGCATATTACAGTTAAATTATCGAAGCTGAAAATAGATCGATTGTATATATGAATGATCACCATAATGGGTTATGGTTCGTCATTAATATATCAATAGTCTTATTACAGATCGATTATATGAGATAACCTTAAATGGAATTAATTTAGTTATCGAACAATCTGTTTGTCCAGCAAACGGCCGTAAGATTAACTCATCAATTTTCAACAAAAATGATCTCTTTCTTATAATTCCAAAAAAGCTATTTTCTGGCAATGAAAAATCACCTTCTTGTTATTATAAAATTTAGGTTACTGAAATAGTAACGAATTGTAAAGCTTTGTAGCTAAAGGGTCGAACACTTCATTGACTTTGTAAAAATGAGCACTTTAGACAATTAGCAATCAAGAATATAATGGTTTTAATAAAATGAAACTACGGATACAGAATTCTACATTTAAACCCGGGATACATGTATGTACAATAAACAGTAAAACTAACGAGACAAACGAATAACAACGGGAGTGAGAGAGAGAGAGATTGAGTGAGAGAGAGAGAGAGAGAGAGAGAGTGAAATATATATATATATATATATATATATATATATATATATATATATATATATTGAGAGAGAGAGATAGAGGATGAGAAAGTGAAACTAACGGTCAGGATGAGAGAGATCACCGGGGTGATCGCAGCATGGCAAAAATCACAGACAATAACCCTTAGAGAGGCAACAAGAAATCACATCAATCAAATCAAATCAATAACCTATACTTGCGAATGTGTATGGTTCTCTTTGTGTTGCTGAGGAAAGCAGAGTCGTATGCGTGTTTGTCCTTCGACGCTATAGGCTTGTTCTCTCGTGTCTTCCGGGGTGAGCAGACTCGCGGGAAGTTTTAAAGGTTCACCGAACGTGAAGTTACCAAGGAAATAGTTCAGAGTTCATCTCCCTCGGGAGGGAGAGGCGAAGAATGAAAATAAAACTTAGTAAAGAAAGGAAAAGAAAAGAAACGCGGTGTAAAGCTCCCTAAGGAGCCATGGGACCGGAAACCTCTCACAGGGAAAGTGCTTTCTTGAGAAACTCATGTGTCAGTCTCTTATAGAGAGGAGGGGTTCACGCCTGCTTCGCGTATGTGAACCAATCATCTTAGAGCATCTCGAGCGGGAAAAGTTCTTCTTTGTCTTGTCAGGATAATTGATGATGCTATAAAATTTTGTCATTTCTAGCCAGAAAGATTGTACACACAGAACAATACATCTTACTGTAATATCCTATGTATGACTGGTTTAGTCAAAACAAGACGGTCAAACAGGTACCAAGAATGGCCGGAAAGAGTAGAAGAAACATAAAGTTACATTCATATGCAGAATTACACACATTTAATGTTCACTCACACGACTATAAAGCCATAATACCGGCTACCATGACCTAGGGAAGATCAAATTCATGTTTATACATTTCTTAAGTGTTTATACTTATAGAAAATATAAGATTGCAGAGTCTATTAGTCTTTCTTCATCAGAATTCAAGTGGGAGCTGTGATTCCCTTGGAATTCCTTTTGGGGGTCATAAAGTTTTATGACCTAGCAAGAGGGAGAGTTACAGAAGATGATCCTGTTAGGTAATCTTTCTTTAGAAATACACTTAAGATTTGAAGTTACAGACCAGTCTCCAATTACATCTATAGAATAAGA
Organism: Siphateles boraxobius; assembly: GCF_051911475.1. Classification (NCBI taxonomy): domain Eukaryota; kingdom Metazoa; phylum Chordata; class Actinopteri; order Cypriniformes; family Leuciscidae; genus Siphateles; species Siphateles boraxobius. The sequence goes on from NW_027509188.1 coordinate 6,281,611, forward strand.
CAAAACTAATTAGATATGCATGCATACAGGAAGGTTAGATACAATTCTGTGTTATATACATTAAGGACATTCCTATCCTAAGTTGCACACAAAGGACGTTTGTGTGCGGGTATGTGTGGATATCCTTATTTTCAGCATCTGTCCATCCGTGGTGTGTACCACGTGAGGATTTCGAGAACAACAGGGACCTGTTTCTTGATTGCGCAATGCGTCATAAATGGAGTTAATCAATGACCTGCTGGCAGACATTGGGGCACCATTTCACATGATTCAAGGTTTTGTGAATTAAACATATGTGACCAGTCACGGAAACTAGGGACACAAGTCGGTTCTGGGGCATTTTGAGTTATTCATAGATTCTGAGAGTGTAATATCCAAGCTTTCCAACGATGTGTAACATGTGGAAATCTGATAATATTTGGAGAAGTTGTGGCCATTTTAAAGTAGGCACTTAAAAAAGCTCAAAGAGGAGAAAACGAGCTCTAAAAGATTGTGCAGTTCTCACCTGTCTCTGCTGCTGGGGGTGACAATAGGGCTCATTTACATCTCATTTAGATAAGCCATTCCCCCTTTAAAGCTCCTCCATGTGCTTTACAGCTTTTTTTACACTTCGAATGAGTGCACTTCTGCCGCACTAGGCGAAAAACAATTGTGCTGCCCCTCTATTTGCAACGTACCAGCAACAACACACAAAGACCAATAATGCCATATAGCCTGCATATAACGCGAAACCAGCAACAACACATAAAGACCAATATGCCATATACATATAACGCAAAACCAGCAACAACACACAAAGACCAATATGCCATATAGCCTGCATATAACGCAAAACCAGCAACAACACACAAAGGCCAATATGCCATATACATACAGTATAACGCAAAACCAGCAACAACACACAAAGACCAATATGCCATATACATATAACGCAAAACCAACAACAACAAACAAAGACCAATAAGCCATAGGCCTACATATAGCGCAAATAGTACGCAACGCTCGTGTGCCCAAAATGTCAACAATATTAAAGTTTATGTAGGAGGCAAATGCCTGCTGGCATTTTTCTTTAAGCAGTCATTTCTGCAATTTTCCAAATAATCACATTTCACCTCCTCAAATTACTGTTGCAAATCTCTTTACACCACTTTCTTATGTGCGTATACACACACAAATGAAATGTCCGCAAGCACATTATATCATCAGCAGGTTCAGCATCTTAAATAACGACTAAAGAGCAAATGAAGCTTAACTTACATTTCAGAAACACGCACGGCAGGCCTTCATCGCAGCAGCAAATGTCTTAACTGCATCCTCTATTTCGATTCTCCGTCACATATGAAACAGCCAGCCAACGCTGTCAGCGAGCCGAGCCGCCGTATTGAAGCACTGAGGGCGAGCGCGCTGCGCCCATACCTCCGGTTCAGTTTCCCGAGCCCACGAAGTGCGGCGAAAACATTTTCGGTGTAACTGCCAGACGGTTCATCTCGTCTGCGACAATCTTTGCGGCATCCATCTTCATTGAATTTTGATATCAGAGAGAGCTGGCCAGAGCACAGCATAATAAGTAGCCATGTGGTTGACTTGGAGGGCGGGGGCAAAAGCGCCGGGTTATTCAGTATGGATATACACACAGACAATGACACGCCACGCCCCTACTGCATACTAGAATCTCCGAAAACAAGCCGATTTCAACCTCAAAATGTAAGCTTTTAAATATACCAATACTGCTATCTCAAACATGGAGAGGCTTCTTCGTGATTTCAATTAACAGATTCTCCAAAAAATTGAAAATCACCAATTTTGAAAAAAAACTCTTCTTTCTCATTTTGCTCGAAAGTTGTGCTGCCGACTTGTGTCCCTGGTTTCTGTGACGGGTCACATATATGTGTTCATATTTGTTCATTAGTGAAAGGAAAACATGATTCGTTCAGTCGCTACAAAGTATATCTGCTTACTCTGTTGATTATTTCCTTGAGTCCTTTATCTCAAAAGTACATAGTGTAATTGATGATATTGCTTCTGTGAAAGTCAGGAAGAAGAATGGCAGACAAAAAGCACCTTGGAGAAACTCAACAGTAGTGCAAAATATGAAAAGACAATGCAGAAAAACAGAGACAAAGACAAAACTTGTAGTCCATTACAACATCTATAAAGACATCTTTCATGCTTTCAATGTAGAGCTAGGCAAAGCTAGACAGACTTTACTCTCAAATATTATAAACGCTCCGCACACCCACATCACGCACTGCGCGTAGGGCACCAAGTGCTTGGGGGGGGCACCAAAAAATCTGGGTCGTGAAAAATCATCACAATAGGCTACTAGTATAAATAACAAATAAAATATGTCTAAAGCATGTTAATATACAAAAGCAATACGAAAATAATATAGGCCTAGACCAAATTAGTCGAGAAAAAGGTGAATCTCCTGTGCCAGTCTCCCTCTGGTGCCCCCCCTTCCCCACCTCCCAGTGGTCTGTTCGATTATGCCTCAATCAATGTCAAATGTGGCAGACACCGACCTCAGACATGGCCTCGAAAAGGCACCAAGAGTCGGGGCGGAAAAAAGGAAAAAGAAGAGACAGCGGGATGATACTCGCGCATCGCTTGCAGATAAGACAATGTTTTAAATAAAAATGTTAGTTTTGTAGCGAGGGCGCCCTTGCGTCGTGTATGCATGTACAGGGGGGCGTCGCTAGTAGTGCAAATGATCCGGGGCAGGCTTTTTTAGACCTGCATGTTGAATATTTTATTTTAACGGGGGTCTGGTTTCTCCCCCGGGAAATTTTGAAACTTGGGCTGTTTAAGATGCAGTTAGTTTGTTTGAGAAGAAAAGGAAGACCGCTTAGATACGTTTTTTTCGTTGTTGTTCTATGCGGTTAATGCGGTCATTTTCAAGAGGTTCATAGGCCAAGGCCCAAGGGCGACATCTGTTGGTGAAACTGCAATTAGAAAGAAAAAAAAAACACAATCTCAGTGTTTGTATATTTTCATATTCACAGAGTTGTCAAATTATTAGGGCTGAGAAAAGATTAATCGCATCCAAAATAAAAGTTTGTGTCTACATGATATATGTGTGTGTACTGTGTATAATCATTTTCATTTTGTGTATATATAAATACACACACATATACACGTATATATTTAAGAAATATTTGCATGTATATACTGTATATATTTATATATAATTTATATTATATATACATTTAAATATTTTATATATAAATAACAAATATTTCTTAAATACATACATGCAAATGTGTATTTATATATATATATACACAAAATAATTATACACAGTACACACACATACTATATATCATTCATGTAGACACAAACTTTTATTTTGGATGCGATTAATCTTTTCCCAGCCCTATAGAATAGCAGAATGGTCTCTTTATAGAGATGTAGACAGTCCCTCTGTTGAGTAAATTCTATTGTGCAGTTATGTATGGTTATTTGCAGTTTAAAATGTGCACTTTAAAATTCATACTTGTACAGTTATAAACTTTTTTTGCACTTTTAATTTTCTGTGTTTACATTGTTCAGTTCCAAATCTGTGTTTTTAGTAATTCTGGTGGTTCTTGGTATTTATAATTTTAACCTTTATATTATTTCTTTTCATATTTGGTGCCATTGTTAATGTAAAATTATTTATTTGCAGCAGTTATTTTGGAAGTAAAGAGAACCTAACTAAGAAATTCCGAATGGTTGTTATTCCTTGGGTGAGTGGGTGGGTGGAGTGGGGGCGGGGGGCACCACCAATCATTTGTGCTTAGGGCACCTAAATAGCTAGCGCCGGCCCTGGTAGAGAGACTAACAACCCCCCCAAGCCAGATTCCCAGTGAAATGCTCTCAGACAGCAAATGCAATGAGTTTGCTTCCTTCTCTGAGAAAAAAAAAAAAAAAAAATCATAAAGGCAATCAGCACATCCTTATGTGGCACTGAGGTAAGACAGATCAGACCACATCCTCAGAAAGTTACTATGTCTGATTTAGAAGAAATTAATGCTAAAACTTTGGAAGAACCGTACAGCACCTTAAAACATCAACCTGCACTCTTGACACACTTCCTACAACGTTTGTCCCACAACAAAAGTGTCTTTAACTGTTTAGAAGCAGATCTCGTAGAAGTGGTAAACTCCTCACTTCTCTCTGGGACTTTTCCAAAGTCCCTTAATACTGCAGTTGTCAAGCCCGTCCTAAAAAAGTGCAATCTGTATAGCAAAATATTGAGCAATTACAGAACAATCTCAAATCTTCCTTTCATAGGCAAGATCATTGAAAGAGTTGTCTTCAATCAGCTGAACAACTTTCTAATCTCAAATGGATACTTTGACAATTTTCAATCTGTGGGCCTTTCTTCGTACATCGCTAACTCACTTAGCTGGATTTGATTGTTGACGATTTGGCATGATCTGTGATTGTTTGGTTCTTCGAAGCTCATGCTAGACTTGCTGTCATAGCAACAGGTGTATATTTCTCTGTCTGAATTTACTTCTGCAGAGACAACTGTCTCACACACACACACACACACACACACACACACACACACACACACACACACACACACACACACACACACACACACAGAGAGAGTTAATTAATTATTCATAAATGGTTTGGATAGTGACAGTATGAACAACAAAAGTGACACTGTGTTGAGTGCAGTGCTTATGGTGGAGGGAGTGTAATAAAGTAAAGTGCAACAGAAAAGTGTGGGGTGGTAAAGGTTAAGAATTGTTTCTGGTGATTTTGTGCATTGAACTGTTACTATTTTTGTGCAGTGTTGTGCTTATGGGACTGGGGACGTAGAGGAACGAAGGAAGGATTAAAAATTATTTTTATTGAGAAACAGAATTTTTTCAAGTGTGTTGGGGCTTAGACGATTCCTCTTCTTGGACAGAACCTCTCCAGCCTTGGAAAAGATCCTTTCACATGGAACAGAGGATGCGGGGGAACATAAAAATGCCAGGGCCAGATGGTATAAATGAGGATACTGATGTTTATGTTGAGCCCAATATACCAGTGGATCCTCAGATCTTGTGAGATTCACTTCAGATAAATATCTGTCCACTTCTACAGTAGCATCTGCTGTTGCACTTGAGCTCCTTCTACCGTGTTCAACCGTGCTATCCAGCAGATGCCAAAGGTCACCTAATAATAGAGGTACAAAGAAAAAATACTCCATTAACAATGGTTCACATTACTAAATAACTAATGTGAACATTCACACAACAAACACATATAGTACTTACTGTTGTCTGTGGATTGGCCTGCTTCTGAAGAGGCTGGCAGCTGAGTTGGGGGTATATTGGTGGAAGCAGAATGGAGACCAGAACTTCTGATTACAGTAGCGCATTCAGATTTTAATCTTGATATGCCTTCTTGCAGTTTCCCTTGACTTAAGAATCCCAGTTTTTTGAATCTGGGATCCAATAACGTGGGTATGGTCATCACACTTATTGATTCTAAATGTACTGCTTGTTCCCTGACCCTCCGTACAAGGCTGTCACCCAGCTGCCTTGCTGGATTGGACTTGAAGTCTTCTAGCTTACTCGTTACAGCGTGATTAAGCATCTTCATCAAAGGAATCACTTTGGAGGCAGACACCCTTTTCTCTCCTGAAAGCTCTACTGTAGCCTGGCGGAAACGGGCAAGAACATGTAAAGCATCCTGGACTGCCTCATACTCCAGGGCTGTAGGAGGGGTGATGTCGGTCTTTAGAGAGGCCAGGGCTGCCCCCACTGGCTCTCTCAGCTGATAGAGACGTTCCAGCATGTTGTAAGTGCTGTTCCAGCGAGTGTCCACTTCAATTATCATTTTCAGAACTGGTCTCCCCATCTGCTCCTGTACTTGGGCCAGTCTCTCTTTTGCTGTAGTGCTTGTTCGGAAATAGGTCACAAGTTTCCTACATTTGGTTCGAATGTCGTTGAAGCTACTGATGTCATCAAAAGATTTCCTCACAATAAGGTTTAGTGCATGTGCAATGCATACCGCATGCCTAACATTCAGTGATCGTACACATGCTATCATGTTGGCTGCTGCATCAGTTACCAGGCACTTAACTTTATCCTTTATGCCCCACTCCTCCATGAGCTTGATATGTCCAGTAGCCAAGTTCTCAGCAGTATGGCTCTTAGGGAAATGCTGTACACCTAAAAAAATAGTGCAGAGCTTGTCATTGTCTATAAAATGGCAAGTCACTGCTAGGTAGGCATCCATGTTTAGCGATGTCCACATGTCAGAGGTAAGGCTTATAGCCTGAACGTTCTGCAACTGCTCTCTTGCCTTCTCCTTAGCCTCCTTGTACTCATGATCAACCATGACCTGCAAAGCCTGTGGATAGAAATAAATGCAGTTACTCTTACTTTTAACTTCTTAAATAAGGATGAACCACTTTATTAATCGCATACCTTTCTAGTTGGGATCACGTAAGTGGGATCCAACACATGCAGGAGCTCCCTAAATCCATCATCATCCACAATGGAAAAGGGTTGGGAGTCCTTGATGACCATGTTCACCAGGGCCTCATTCACCATTTCTTTTTTGGAATCTATAATAAAATAAAATGCAGGTGTATTATAGGAGCCTAAAACATTATTTAAATAATGTTTTTTAATGATTATTATCAATTACTTTGACTACTTTGTGGATTGTTAGTAGTCTGTGCATGCTCGTGCAGTGCATGGAGGACGTGTTATTGCTGTATGTCAGCTCCTTTAGGCACAGCAAGCATTTCACCTTGAAACATAAATGAATAGACATTAAATATAATACAGCCATATAGTGAGGATTATTACATAAAGACAGTAAAATAATAATAATAACAATAATAATACAAATTGTGTTTGTACCTTATTGTGAGCAACCATTTCAAAAAACTCCCAGACAGGGGAGGATTTCCTCTTTCTTGCTGGCTCCATTACAAGGAAAAAGGAAGAGGTCACAAAAAGCAAACAATTCCAAAAGGGCAATCCAAATCAAAAAGCAGTCCAGTCCAAATCCAAAAATCCAAAGCAATCCAAATAATCTTATCTAATTAATATAACAATACTATAATATAGCTACTATAATTAATACTAACAATATACTATAACTAATCTAACCTGATATAATGTAATAATATACAGCCCTAACACATATATTGCACAATAACGACGATGAAACAACTCTCTAACTCTGACTCTCTGACACTACTACAACTGATTCTACTACTCCTGCAACACCCACAAGGAGGCGCGAGTTTCGAACCCCCTTTATCCGGAAACGACACTCAGACCGAACCGATGACGTATCCACACAAACCGAGGCCTCGTTTGTCATTAGTCACATGATTTTCACGTTAACAACACAAGCCTCGAATCGCGGCTTCATCTGGCACGCCCATTTTTGCTCGAAACAAGCTCCAACGCCTCGCTTCAAATGTCACATCACTACAGCCAGTCAAAAAACAAACTTCAGAGAGAAGAGGCTCCAAGTCACTCATAGATTCATTCCAAAGACGCCAATGGTCTGTAAAATGTTTTATTTACTTTCATGGTGTTTAAAATGCTGCTTAATATGTTCGAGCTATGTTTAACTGCTGTGTAGATGTTTAAGTAAGACATTGCAGCATTTCCTTCGTTTATTTTGTGTTTGTGCTAAAATAATATTCGATTTTGAGTTTGTAAAAATGAACAGTATAAGATGCAAAAGGATGGTATAAAGTTAAAAATGGTAACTACAAACAAATTTGGAAGATTCATGAAACCACATTTTTCTTTTTTCCATGTAAAAGGCTTAAGTGGTTAATTCATTTAAAATGCATTAAAAATGTTGAATTAAAATGTTTAAATAAATTGTAACTTTTGTTCTCTGTCTTTAAGGGTTTACAACCTAATTTGCTGAACAGAACAATCAACTGACAAAGCAAAAATAAAAGTGATTGAGTCGGAAATTTGAGTTGTCCTTGTGTCTTTTGGAAGTTGACCTGGAGTAGGACTTGACACATGTAAACAGGATTAGATCGCGGCTTAATAAGCAGGAGGTGAAATGGGAAGTCTTTAAACGCAGCGCGATAGTGTACTTTTTTTAAGATAATTTTTCTCAAGACTCGTGAGGATGTCGTTTACATCATTAATTTTTTGGAAACGCACATTAAATGTTCGACTCGTCGGAGTTGTCCTTTAATAACAGCACAAACTGTGTGCATTGTCCTGAGATTCTTTGCGAGTGGCTCTTTCATCCAGAGATGCGGAGAACTTGAAAAGTGCTGTCTGTTGTGCCATTCGCAAAGTTTACCTGGCGCTCAAGCAGTTTTTAGGGGGGTTTTGTGGCATTTCCAAGCCACTTAAGACCCAAGGTTGTACTTGTAGGCTATAGCAGTTTTTTTTTAAAATCTCTTAGATTATGTGTGACTATGTTCCATATCACAAATGTGGAAGCAAAATGGATCTGTGCATGACTCAATCATTTGAATGTGGTAAGGAAAAATATAAATATCAAGCTCACTGTGTTATACACAAAGGCAAACAGGTGTTCCCCTTCAGGGACTACCGCTGCGTGTAATCGCAGTGGGAACGCCCCCCAGCGTAGCGCGTCTGAAGCATGAATGAAATCAGTCAATGGAGCGTCACAGCGGGTGACGTCACCGACCAGGAAGCTATAAATATCCCCTGAATACACAAGCCACCAGCTTCTGTTACTTCAGCAGCGCTCTGTGTGTGTCTGATATCTTTCGATTGTGTTTGTCTGATTTGTCAGGAGTTTTCACTATATATATATATATATATATTAAAAAACCAAAATGAGCGAGCAGTATAGAAAGTGTGTTCCCCCCTGTACACGTTACATCACGGGTAGGGATTCTCACGAGTTATGTGTAGCTTGTTTGGGAGTTCAGCATGCCCAGTCGGCTCTCGAGGGAGTCGATTGTGAGCATTGCGAGCGTTTTCCTTTGAGAACTCTGCGCTCGCGGCGATCGCTCTTTGAGGAGAGTGGTTTGTTGCGAGCTCCCCAGGGCTCGGGTCCCGCTTCTGTTGAGGCAGAGCGGCGGCGCTTGACTTGGGGTTCGCAGATGGATCTCACCGGCGACGCTGAGACGGGCCCCGCCCTATCTCAGCTTTCTCCGGCGGGATCCAGTGCCTCTCACCCGGCTCTGGAAGCACGCGCTGCGGCGGTTACTTCTGCCCGGGTGGAGGCACGCGATGATGTGGAACTTAGATTATCCAGTTCTGAGGATCTGGATGTCGAAAGTTTGGCATCAGAGGAAACTAGCTCACTTCATTATACTGCTGAAGAAGGTTTAATGTTATCTCGGGCTGTTGAAAAACTCAGTATTGAATGGCCAACTGATAAACAAGAATCTAGAAATAAAAGCAAACTAGATGATAGATTTCTCTCTGCACGTCCTCAGCCTTCTCGCCGGTGCTTACCATTCTTCCCAGACCTTCATGCTGAGGTTTCAAAGACCTGGGTTAGACCGGTTTCGAGCAGAATATATACCAATCAATCCAATGCTTATGGTAATATTTTTGGTGCAAAGTCTGCTGGATATGTGACGATGCCGAAGGCGGAGGAGACGCTCGCGAGCTATCTCTCTCCTGCCTCGGCATCTTCGCTTAAAGCACCGGCTCTTCCTTCTAGACCACTGAAAAATACTTCTGTGCTGGTGGGGAAGGCTTACTCGGCGGCTGGGCAGGCGGCTGCATGTTTGCATACAATGGCCATTATGCAGGCTTATCAGGCTGACCTGCTCAAAGATGTGTGTGAGGGGGGAGAAATTTCGGCAGATATGATCAATGAGCTCAGGCAGACTGCTGATCTCACTCTCCGGGCCACCAGGGAAACAGCTAAATCTGTTGGCCGGTCTATGGCAGCCATGGTGGCCACAGAAAGGCATTTATGGTTGAGTCAAACCTCTATGAAAGAAAAAGATAAATCTCTCTTATTAAATGCTCCTGTTTCGCCTGCGGGCCTCTTCGGTGACGCTCTTCACTCTGTCACTGAGAGGTTCCAGGAAGAGAAAAAACAGGCGGCTGCTTTTCATAAGTTTATCCCTCTCAAAGTGCGCGTCACTGGGGCTGCTGAGCGAGGGCAGTCCCAGCCGTCGAGTTCATCTTCTAAAAGAGCACAGCAGAAGCGGAGTGTCGCGTCTCGTGCCCCCCCGCAGACAAACTGGAGGGACGAGGCGGGGCGCTCTCCGGCGCGGCCTTCTCGGGGCAGGACTGATCTGAGGTCGGTCATTGTCGCCAGGAAGGCCGCGTCGAAAAAGTCCTGACGGGCTGAACGTCAGGACTCTGAGGGTGGTCCCCATCGGGAAAGACTTGAGTTCGCCGCTCAAAAACACGGCGCCCTGTCTTTCTCGATGCCCTCAGGGGTCTGTTCTACTAACCCTGCCTATACAGGGCGTAGAGAGACTCGGCGAGCGATTTCCCGAGGGACGCTCGCCCCCTCCGAGGAGGGTTGTGGAGTGCTCAGACCAGCTGTTTCCTGCCAGTATGTTACAGGGCGCTGTGTCTGTCACTCGGGATGTTCATCCAGAGGCCAGCCTCGAGAGGCTGGTTCCCTTAGTAGAGTTCCTGGCGGAATGGGAAATGCTTCCCAATGTTTCTCAGTGGGTCCTGAATATTATAAAGAACGGGTACGCTATTCAGTTCAGAACGCGTCCACCTCGGTTCAGAGGGGTTCTGCCCACGGTGGTGGGCCCCGAGCAGGCTCTGGTATTAGAACAGGAGGTAGAAACTCTGCTGCACAAAGGGGCTATAGAACGGGTTCCTCCGCCCAGCAGGGAGTTAGGATACTACAGCCGGTACTTCATCGTTCCGAAAAAAGATGGAGGGCTGCGTCCCATTCTAGATCTGCGTCTCTTAAATCGCACTGTAGGGAAGCTCAAATTCAAGATGCTCACTCTCAAACAGATCGTGTCACAAATCAGATCCGAGGACTGGTTTGTCACGATAGACCTAAAGGACGCCTACTTCCATGTATCCATCCTCCCTCAACACAGGAAGTTCCTGAGGTTCGCTTTCGGGGGCGAAGCGTACCAATATCGGGTTCTTCCGTTTGGCCTAGCACTGTCACCCCGCACGTTCACGAAGTGTATGGATGCAGCTATAGCCCCGCTGAGGCTGCAGGGCATTCGTATTCTGAACTATATAGACGATTGGTTAATTCTAGCTCAATCAGAACAGCAGGCGGTTCGGCACCGAGATGTCGTTCTTGCTCACATCAAGAGGTTGGGGTTGAGGCTCAACGCCAAGAAGAGTGTTCTTTCTCCATTACAGAGAACCACTTTTCTCGGTGTAGTGTGGGATTCGACGACGATGCAGGCACAGTTGTCACCTGCTCGTGTTGCTTCGATTCTCGCCGCAGTAGATCAGGTCAAGCTAGGCCAGTCGTCCACTGTAAAACAGTTCCAGAGACTGTTAGGTCTCATGGCAGCTGCGTCCAACGTGATACCTTTTGGCCTCCTGCACATGAGACCGTTACAGTGGTGGCTCAGAACCAGGGGATTCTCCCCGAGGGGAAATCCGTTTCGCATGATCATGAGTTCGCGACGATGTCTTCGCGCCCTGGTTATGTGGAAAGATCCTCGGTTTCTTTCCCAAGGCCCGGTGTTGGGAGCTCCTTGTCGTCGCGTTATGCTAACGACAGATGCCTCTCTCACGGGGTGGGGGGCGATCATGAGTGGTCGCCCAGCTCGGGGTCTGTGGGGGGACCATCACCGTCTATGGCACATAAATTGTCTAGAGATGTTGGCAGTGTTTCAGGCTCTGAAACACTTCCTCCCAGACCTAAGGGGCCACCATGTTCTTGTTCGAACAGACAACACATCGGTGGTCTCTTATATCAACCATCAGGGGGGTCTGCGTTCTCGCCCACTTTACAAACTGGCACGTCAGATTCTCCTATGGTCCCAGGGGAGAATTCTTTCTTTGAGAGCTATTTATCTCCCAGGGTACTTAAATCAGGGGGCAGACATCCTGTCGAGGCAGGGGCCGAGGCCCGGGGAATGGAGTCTTCACCCCGAGGTGGTGGAGCTCCTATGGGAACATTTCGGTCGTGCCGAGGTAGATCTATTTGCTTCCAGAGAGACATCACATTGTCCACTGTGGTTCTCTCTCAGCCTGCCAGCCCCACTGGGGTTGGACGCGATGGTACATCCGTGGCCGAGGTCACGTCTGTACGCTTTTCCCCCGATCGCTCTGCTCCCGGGAGTTCTGGAGAGGGTTCGCCGGGACGGGCTCAGTCTTCTGCTAATAGCCCCGTTCTGGCCGGCCCGAGTATGGTTTGCGGACCTAGTGTCTCTCCTCGACGGCTCTCCCCTAGAGATACCGATCAGGAGAGATCTACTCTCTCAGGCGAGTGGGTCGATCTTTCACCCCCGCCCAGAACTATGGAGGCTGTGGGCTTGGCCTCTGAGGGGGCCCAGCTCATAGATTCTGGTCTCTCGACTGAGGTCGTTGAGACCATCCTCCAATCCAGAGCTCCCGCCACAAGGAAGTTATATGCCGCGAGGTGGAAAATTTTCACCTCTTGGTGTGGAGAGCGCCAGCAGGACCCAGTTAACTGCCCGGTTGGTACAGTGCTGGATTTCCTGCAGGACCGGCTCTCCACAGGGTTATCTCACTCCACACTGAAGGTGTATGTGGCGGCCTTAGCTGCTTACCACGACCCTTTGAGTGGAGGTTCTCTCGGGAGACACCCACTTGTATCTCGCTTCCTTCGTGGCACCTTGAGGCTGAGGCCTGCAGTCCGCACGAGGGTACCAGCTTGGGATCTGGCCATCGTCTTGGAAGGTCTCTCCCTAGCTCCTTTCGAGCCCATCGAGGAAGTTTCGGAAAAGTTCCTTACACTAAAGACTATCCTTCTTCTTGCTATCTCGTCTCTAAAAAGAATTGGAGATATTCAAGCACTTTCGGTGGCTCCCTCGTGCCTGGAATTTGCTCCCGGTATGGTAAAAGTTTTTCTCTGTCCGAGACCAGGGTATGTTCCTAAGGTACCAACCACTTCGGTTAGACCTATAGTTCTGCAGGCTTTCTGTCCTCCGCCTTTTTTGACGTCAGACCAGGAGAAACTTAATTTGCTGTGTCCTGTTAGGGCTTTAGATGCGTATGTCCACAGAGCTGCCCTGTGGAGGAAATCAGAACAATTGTTTGTCTGTTTTGGGTCACCTAAGAAGGGGTGTCCAGCATCTAAGCAAAGGATGAGCAAGTGGGTGGTCGAGGCCATCTCGCTTGCTTACGGTTCGGCCCATCAGCCTTCACCTTTGGCTGTAAGGGCTCATTCCACCCGGAGTATGGCTGCTTCTACAGCTCTTCTTTCAGGAGCTTCTCTTCAGGACGTTTGTGATGCGGCAGGCTGGTCCTCACCGCACACTTTCGTCAGATTTTATTCCCTTGACCTTAGCTCCACTCCCGGGGCTCAGGTTCTCTCGTCGGCTTGTGTCTCCTTATGACACACGACGGGGATTTGGTCGTATGGGGATGTGGGTATTGCGTTCCCACTGCGATTACACGCAGCGGTAGTCCCTGAAGGGGAACGTCCCGGGTTACGTATGTAACCCTAGTTCCCCGAAGGGACGGACGCTGCGTGTCCTGCCATACTCTCGGCATCCCCTTGGATCGCTTGCTTCAGTAACATTAGAAGCTGGTGGCTTGTGTATTCAGGGGATATTTATAGCTTCCTGGTCGGTGACGTCACCCGCTGTGACGCTCCATTGACTGATTTCATTCATGCTTCAGACGCGCTACGCTGGGGGGCGTTCCCACTGCGATTACACGCAGCGTCCGTCCCTTCGGGGAACTAGGGTTACATACGTAACCCGGGACGTTTTATGACCCCATTCCCTGACCCAAACCCCAGACCAGTTACAATGCAGCTCTAGCCAGGACAAGGGCACACAATGAAATTAACTTTGGCCAACTAAACCTGTCAACACAAGCCTTATGTAACAAACATTAAAAGGAAAAGTACAACACTGGCCACCTCTGTATCACTGCTTTGTGCAGACTCTTCAGTAGATGTGGACTCGTGCAACTCCTATTGCATTCAGAAATAATAGGTAACTCAAGTGTAAATCAAGTAAAGTTATTTAAGCACTTACAGATACTTTCTCAAAAAGACAGTCATCTGAGTGGGTTTCTTCACTGTCCTCTGCATTGGGGATAAATGGGCATTACAAAGTGTTGTACTTTCTTCCCTTTTGATGTAAAGTTAGAAAAAGTCTTCCTGCACATGCTTCAGCCAACACTTTCTTGGGAACAGATAAAATTCTTGGTGTATTGTTTAAAACTGCACAAAAAAGGAAAACACAATTTCATTGCAATTTAGTACACTGGGGGGAAATGTGATCAATAACTCATGGCAACATTTTTTTTTTCATTAACTACATGTAGTTTCACAATTGTTTCACAAGTCAAAGCAATTCATTACTACTTAACGTTTAACAGTTGATATGACTGGACAGCCATTGGGCTTATAGGCCTACTTAATTTTAATGCAGCAACTAATTATTTTCCAGTGTACTAGGATAATTTAATGCTCATTTAGCAGTAATGAAGGTGTTGCTGCGACTGGCCTCTGGGTCTGAGGAAGAGCGGCCCCCAGGGATGCCCTCCACAATGGGTCGGTTCACATTTAACCCAAGGGCCAGCTCTTTTTTCTTGGTTGCTTTTATAAACAGGCAAACATTTATTAGCAGTGCCTTATAAGTACAAATTACCATTAAGTAGAATATTCTAGTAATTTACTTTTACTTGTTCCTATGTTCTAGTAGTGGGTGGGTGATGACTGACATTGCAATGAACAAAGTTATTAATTATTTAGATGTTAAAATACAAAAATATATATGCCTACTGTAATAAAACATCTAACATGGTCACTACACTTAATTTGGTACTTTTTGCCAGCCCTCTCTCCTGGCTTTTGCACATTTTGAGGTTAAAACTTTTAATTAAGTTTTCAAATTCTGCATATCCTTCAAGCAATAACTCTTGCTCTGCTGCGGTAAAAAAACTGAGTGTGCTCTTTGGCCACGGTGAACAGCCAATAGCAGTGTTGCTGATCAATGTTTCTACTATCGATACATATCCCCTTTTAAACCAACGCATGAACGTGCAATTATCTCAGATAACTCAATCCAGCGAAACTAATCATAAACAACAGGTGTGTTCGAAGAACCCAATTAGCCGGATCACGATTAGCACGATGATATCATCTTGGATGTCTCATTTGATCTTGGATGTTTTAAGCAACGTACAAAGAACGGGCCCCTGGTTTCAGACCACAGCACAGAGACAGAGACAGTTAAATAGTGATACAGTCAAAACATAAATTCAGGTACTACTCGACCTCAGTGCTGCACCCATGACATGCGGAGTCACTCAAGGCTCAATTCTTGCGCCACTCCTGTTCAACCTGCACATGCTCCCACTGAGCCAAATAATTAAAAAGAACCAAAATGCTTACCACAGCTATGCAGACGACACACAGCTCTACTTAGCCCTTGCGCCCCCGTCGACTCCCTGTGCCAATGCATTGATGAAGTCAACAGTTGGATGTGGCAAAACTTTCAGTTGAAACAAAGACAAAACTGAAGTCATTGCATTTGGAAATAAAGATGAAGTTCTCAAGGTGACCGCATACCTTCATGCTAGGGGTCAAACAACTAAAAATCAAGTCAGGAATCTTGGTGTGTCTCTAGAGTCAGACCTTAGTTTCAGTAGTCATGTCAAAGCAATAACTCAATCAGCATACTATCATCTCAAAAATTTTGCAAGAATTAGATGCTTTGTTTCAAGTCAAGACTTAGAGAAACTTGTGCATGCTTTCATCACCAGCAGGCTGGATTATTGTAATGGACTCCTCACTGGCCTTCCCAAAAAGACCATAAGACAGTTGCAGCTCATAAAGAACGCTGAGCAGAACCAGAACATATGAACATATCACACCAGTCCTCAGATCTTTACACTTGTTCCCAGTTACATTTAGGATTGATTTTAAAGTTTCATTACTGGTATATAAATCATTCAATGGCCTAGGACCTCAATACATTGCAGACATGCTCACTGAATATAAACCAGACAGATCACTCAGATCATTAGGATCACATTAGCTAGAAAAACCAAGGGTTCACTCTAAACATGGTGAGTCCGCTTTTAGCTACTATGCCAACCACAGCTGGAACCAGCTTCCAGAGAAAATCAGATGTTCTCCTACAGTAGTCACATTCAAATCCAGACTCAAAACACATCTGTTCAGCTCTCTATTTAATGATTGAGCACTGTGCCACTGTACGTCCGACTGATTGCACTGTATTTTATTGTACGTCCGCCTTTTATTTTAAACTGAACTCAAATGGCACTGAGAATTGGGTAAGAGAGATTAAACCATGCTGATGGCCTGGGTCTGTGGAGGAGTAGTGAGTTTGACGTGATTAAACTCAAGGTTCTGTGGGGTGCGGACTGGATCGATTCCATTCCAAGAGCTTCTGAACAAATGGGTTTTTGGGGTGCGGACTGAAGAGGCAGTGAACCCGAGGTTACCACGTGAGTCAGTCCTAGAGCTCCTCCTGTCCGATTTTAGGGAAAAATCTGGTCTATTGGAGACGTCCAAAAGATTTTTTTGGGCACGTCAAATGAACACCAAAGATACAGTACAATCCACATGGGAAAATCTCACAGTAAAACAAGAGGCTGTGCAAAATATGATACAATGTTTTTTTGCCAGATGAGAAGTTATTTATGTATAATCTTATTACTCTTTATTCTTTTTATAACTGTATCCACTGTATGTCCGACTTATTGCACTGTATTCCTCCTTTTGATTCCAAACTGAACTCAAATAGCACTGAGAATTGGACAAACATAAAATTACTTAATTGGGGAACTTTAGAGATGAAACCATGCTGATGGCCTGGGTCTGTAGAGGAGTAGTGAGTTTGATGTTTCACGAGTTCACACTTTCATATACTTTGAGGGAGTAAGATTTTAATGCGTATTTGGCATGCTGTCCGGAGGGAGGGCTCCGAGCTCGGAATTCAGCCCGAACCCAGAGTACTCCCCCCGCATGTAAGTGTTTTTTGAAACTAGGAGTGTGGAGAAGGGGTGGTGGGGGGATGCTGCAAACTGTCAATGGATCCAGGTAAGACTGCTGAGTCTATATATACCCTCTTAACATTGATTGCTAAGTGCTGTCCATTCGTGTTAATTATCTGAACGTGCTCCTCCCGAACTTAGTTGCTAAAACTTCATTTCACGAGTTCACACTTACATATACTTTGAGGGAGTAAGATTTTAATGCGTATTTGGCGTGCTGTCCGGAGGGAGGGCTCCGAGCTCGGAATTCAGCCCGAACCCAGAGCCCTTCCCCCAATAGGCTAAAGAGCAGAGGACAGCCGCCGGACTAAAGACCCCCAAATGAGTGCCGAGATTGGCGGCCTGGCATCTTGAGAAGGGGCCTGGATGCTTGACCGGGGAGGCCCGTGATGGTGGCTCACTGCCTGGACTGACGGCCCCTGTTTGTCTGCGAACGGGGAGCAGTTGTAGTTGTACTTGCCCGGGAGATTTTCTCACACTGCATCCGCTGTGAGACCAATGCTCGCTGGACAGAAAGAGGAAAACTAAAAAGAGGAAAAAATGAGTGCTTGCCCAGGAGATTTTCTCACACTGCATCCGCTGTGAGACCAAATGCTCGCTGGATGGAAGAGAAAACATAAGTGCTCTACTGGGAAAGTTCTCACTCCATCCGCTGTGAGACCAATGCGCGCTGGACAGAAAGAGGAATACTGAAAAGAGGAAAAAATGCAGTGTGAGAAAATCTCCTGGGCATGCACTCATCCGCTGTGAGACCAAATGCTCGCTGGATGGCAGAGAAAACGTAAGTGCTCTACTGGGAAAGTTCTCACTCCGTCCGCTGTCAGACCAATGTTGTTTTTATTTTTTTATTAATTTTTTTTTTTTTACTCGATGAGGGTTTGGTGGGCTTTTTTAATGTGGAACTGGTTGGTCCTGATATAGCTTTGGAAAGCATCCGAGGACCATCTCCCAAGGGATTTAATCTGCTGTTGGGAGAGGCCTTTTTGGGCTGCTGAAGTTGCTGCCCCGATGCGGAATGAGTGACTTGAAAAATTCTTTGCTGGAATGCCTGACTGTTGGAGAACAGATTTGAGGTGTTTCTGGAACCAAAAACGTGTCACGGATTTTTTAGATTCGTCTAAAAACAGGGATTCCAGAGGAGATTTAGCCTGGGAACTTCTCCATTGTAGATATGCCAGAATTGACTGGTATGGTTGGATTTGTGAAGCGAGGTTAAAAATGTAAATAAAATGACCTTTTTTGGTTTGGTCAGTCTTACTTTGTTTAATCAAATATGAAATGGTTTCGTCGTCAATTACTGATAAGTCTGAGATGGTGGGGTGGATTTTTGAGTCGAATTTGGAAGGGTTGGCGAGTTCCGAGGATCTAAGAAAACCAAAAAAGGTTAGGATAAACATAGCGTTGAGTGTGCGAGCGGAACTGAGGGGCTGGTAGCCTGTGCGGAGGGCGTGAATACATTTGGTGAGGATGTCTAGCGTTATGGGTTGTCTGGCGTCGGGGCGGCAGGACTGGGATCTTTGAATCCCTTTAATCAGGAGGGAGGTTTGGGAATTGTTTATCTCCGCGGAAGGAGCGCCGTACATCAATTTATGGAAAAACTGGATGCCGCTCAAATAACCTTTGATGGACCCGACTTGTAGGCCCTTAATGATATTAAGGTAGGAGATAAAAGAGGTGATTGAAAGAAGAGAAAAATCAGGGAAAGGCAAGTTATAAGACACATGGAATGTAGGATTGAAGGGTCCTGGGAGATACTGCTTGGAGGATACTGTCGAGTGATGTGTCAAGCAGGGGTTTTAACGGGTGGGTTACGGGAATATTAGTTCTGAATAGCTAGGAACTGGAGTTGGGAATTGATCCGCCTCTGGAGCCAGCATCCTGAATATCTGAAACAGAAAACGAGACAGAGAGTCAGCAATTAGTTTTTTTGACCCAGGGATGTGTTTAGCAATGATAATGAACTGGTCGCAAGCTGAAATCCAGGTGAGACGCCTTAAGAGTGGCATTAGAGCGGGTGAATGGGAACGGCCTTTGTTAATACAATGCACTGTTGCTTCATTGTCGCAATGCACTAAAACGCTGCTAGTAGCCCATTCTTTTCCCCACAGGAAAGCTGCTACTATGAGAGGGTAAAGCTCGAATAGAGCTGAGGATTGAGTTATGTCCTGGAGCTGTGGTGGCCACGGAGCCGTGAACCAACGACCTTGATAACATACCCCGAACCCGATTGAGGGGGCGGCGTCTGTGAACAATTGGATGTCAGTGGGGGATGAAACAAGGTTGTTGTACAAAAAGGATAGGCCGTTCCACTGTTTTAGAAATGTTAACCATAGCCTGAGTTCGTCGCGACATACTTGAGTTATAGAAATGCGGTCTTCTAGCGAGTGGACAGAGGACGCGAGTAAGAGGAGATGTGAGATGTAGGGGGATGATGGGGCATCCCTTGCGGGATGATGCGTATTGCGAAGTTTAGATGTCCGAGCAGGGACAGGAGTTCGCGTTTTGAAAAATTTGATTTTTCAAGGAAAGTAGAAGAGACAAGGATTATTCGGTCGATTTTTTCTTCGGGGAGGGATGCTTGGAATTTGTCTGAATCCAAATTAATTCCTAGGAACTCGATGGATGTTGCAGGGCCCATGGTTTTTTCCTGTGCTATACGAATTCCTAGCTCAGAGAAAACGTTTTGTACCGTGAGGATGTGCGCGGCTGGAATAGCATTGGGAGGCGAGATTATTAGAAAATCGTCTAGCAGGTGAATGAGGTAAGGAATGGCGTAGTTGTTCGACAAGATCCAGCAAACGCCTTCTGATAGCATGTCAATATGATGTTATCAAAAATGTCAATATGACAAAAAGCTGATAGCCCTATTATTTTAGGGCTGCTTTTGCATCCGAATGTTAAACGTACTGCGAAATAATATTTCCAGAGCCAGCGAACTCCAAAGAGGTGCCATGAACCTGGATGGATAGGCATTACTTTGAAAGCAGCTGTAACGTAGATTTTTGCAAGCCAACCACCCCGACCTGCGATTTTGATCATGTCGATAGCCTGATCTATGTTGTGGTACTTGAGTAAAATTCATCGAGAGGGATCAAGCCATTTATGCTTGGGAACGGAGAATTGTGCGGGGCTGACAGGTCGATTATTAGGCGTTTTTTTACCCGAGAACTTCCTTGTAGCCACTCCAATGGGGCTGATACGAAACAGATGAAATGGAGGATTGTCGAACGGACCGATCATGAAGCCTGACTCAACTTCTTTTTTGATCAGTTTGTCTACAACTTCGGGTTCTATAAGGGCGGATTGGAGATTATTACATATGATGTTTTGGGAAAGCGGGCATTCTAAGCCGGGTTTAAAGACGTTTTTTAGGCCTGACAGCAGATAGTCGGTAAATTCGGCATTCGGCTGATGAGCTAGTTAGAAGTGCATGCGCGAAATATTCACAGGAGTCGCCAAATAATTTTTGATTTTTTATTCACAGACTTGAAGACGGACATACAATGCGAGAATGGGCGCCGCCACAAAAGCTGCAGCTGTGCATAAACCGGCAGTGCGCTCTTTGACATCTACTCGCGTTGAAATGATTACAAGGCTGCCTGCTTTCATCAAAAGCAGAGTCCTGTATTGCGCTGGTGGTTGCTGCGCGAGACACATAGCTAGTGGATTTAGCATGGCTTGTTCCCACGTAGGGAAGAGAGGATGGGTTGACCTGTGGACACGATGCGGTTGAGTGCGCCACTGACCTGCTGTTACGGGCGGGCGGACACCACCCCTAACATAAAGGAGGGACGCACACAGGCCAGCTCATGTCAAAATTAGGGGTATGTTTATTTAGTAGGTCGGTTAACAAGTACCGGGTAGGTTCACAAAATACAGACAGAGTTACAAAGGCGGAACGCTTCTGATTCCCGGGGTGGACTGCAAATGCTCCTACGACAGGCAGCACGGCAGTGCATCAATTCCGTTCTCAGGCTCTGTGTGCACCCAGGTGTGGTTCCGGAGAGCTTTTGTAGCTCAAGTATACGGCTGCGCTCAGGTGTGGCTCATCTGTAATTAAGAGCAAGGGAAAGTCAAACATATATGTAGAAACACACAGCGGAGCTGGGGAACGTAACACCCACACCCCGAAATGGTGACTTGTCGCCATACTCTAAACATGGGAAATATTTATTTTTACTCGAGCCTTTTATGTTCAGCTTCCAGGTATCTGTATAGGCCTATGAAAAAAAAAATTACACAGGAACGTAGTACTTTGCTGTATAAGGTCAACTCATAGGCAATACACAACTATGTGTAAAAAAACATTCTTTATATGTTTTATTTATTTTAGATGTAGCAAGTGTTGAATAGCTAATACTAGGGCCAAGGTCTCCTGCTCGATAGTGGAGTACCTTCGCTGGGCAGAATTAAATTTCCTAGAGTAGAAACTCACGGGATGGTTTACATCGGCTGCACCTGACTGCAACAGTACGGCACTCGCGCCTACGTTGCTAGCGTCCACAGCAAGCTGAAACGGTCTATTGAAATCTGGCGCAGCGAGCACAGAGGTAGTCAGTAAGAGAGACTTGACGTTTTCGAATGCTCGGTTACAGGACTCCGTCCATTCAAACTTAGTCAGTCGAAAAGTTCTTACAAAAACTGCGATAGTAGCCTACCATTCCTAAAAATCGGCGTAGCGCACGCCGGTCGCAGGGCACAGGGAACTCCTGAATAGCGGCTACTTTAGCCATTACTGGCAAAACATGTCCTTTACCAACTATATGCCCTAAGTAAGTGATGGTGGCTTTTCCGAATTCACATTTTGCAAGATTAATTAAAGATTAATTAATAAAAGCTCTCGAAGTTGTGTCATGTGTTCGGACCAGTGTGTACTATATAGGACTATGTCGTCCAAATACGCCTCGCAATCTGCCATTCCAGCTAAAACAATATTTACTAAACGCTGGAATGTGGCAGGTGCATTCCGCATTCCGAAAGCCATAACTTTATAATCCATAAACGCATCGGGGGTCACAAAAGCAGATATCTGTTTTGCTCTTGGTGTAAGGGGCACCTGCCAGTAACCTTTTAGGAGGTCGATTTTAGTGACAAATGTAGCCGAGCCAACACGGTCCACACAGTCATCCATCCGCGGCAATGGATAGCAGTCTGACACAGTGATGGCATTAACACGCCTGTAGTCCGTGCAAAACCTATAAGTGCCGTCAGGTTTTCCAACTAAAAGGCACGGGGAACTCCACGGACTTAGAACTAGGTTCAGCAATATTATTCTTTATCATGTACTCAAGTTCCCGTTTCAGGATAGCTCGCTTTTCTGGGTTTACTCTATATGGGTGCTGTTTAATCATGTTCTAGAATGGTGATCACAGTCGGAACATCTCCAAATAATTCAGGAAAATCATCTATCACACACGATACATCAGCTGCTTGAGAGGGTGTTAAATGTGGCAAACGATTTACAATAACGGACAGCATAGTGGAGTTTTTAAGTCGACCTTCAATCACGCATCGCGACGGAGGAGTCACCTCGTCATCATCGTCTACCAGTGAAGACGGCAATACGGGGACCTCGACAGGACCGGGTACGTTAAGGTCACACAAGCTAGCTTTAACCTCTTGACGTGTAAAATATGGTTTAAGCATATTTACATGACAGACGCGAGACTGTCTTCGCCTGTCTGGGGTTACAATTACATAGTTCAGATCCAATTTTTTTTTTTTCGACAGTATATGGTCCATTGAATCGTGCCTCAAACACAGAACCGGGCACGGGTAAGATAACCAACACTTGGTCTCCAGGTTTAAACGAACGGGCTCTGGCTTTGCGTTCATACCACGTTTTCATGCTAGATTGGGTTTTTTCTAAATTCGCGCTCTGTGTAGACGGGAGCGAACATCGCTGATAAATTGTACTGCGTTACGAGAGGTAGGCTTGCTCATCCACTGATCTTTAATGACGCTTAAAGGCATGCGAACATCATAAGCAAACACTAGTTCTGCAGGGCTGAAACCAAGTGACTCTTGCACGACCTCCCTAGAGGCCATAAGCATCCAAGGAATCGCATCTTCCCAGTTCGTACCCATCTCCAAACAATATGTACGCAGCATCGATTTAAGTGTTTGATGGTAGCGCTCGAGAGCCCCCTGACTCTCCGGATGGTACGCGCTAGAAATGTTGTGCTTAATTTGGAGCGATTTTAGGACTTGGGAGAAGACACGCGAAGTAAAATTTGTTCCTTGGTCCGTTTGAACGATTTTCGGTAGCCCCACAAAAGCAAAGAATTTTAATAGAGCCCTGGACACAATTCTAGCAGTGATTTTCCTCAGAGGCACCGCCTCTGGGAAGCGAGTAGCAGTACACATGATTGTTAATAGGTACTGATATCCACTTTTCGACCGTGGAAGAGGACCAACACAGTCAATAATTATTCTCTCAAAAGGCTCACCTACGGCAGGTATTGGGTACAACGGTGCAGGTGGAATTATTTGATTTGGTTTACCAGTAACCTGGCAGACATGGCACGTCTTACAATACTGCCGCACATCACGCTTCAGCCCCGGCCAGAAAAAGTGACGAAGAACGCGGTTGAATGTTTTAGTCACACCTAAATGACCAGAAACACCATCATGCACAATACTCAGAATTGCACGTCTATTTTCAGTCGGCATAACGATTTGTTCAATGTCGCCCCATTCATTACTTTTGTGAGGCGTCCACCTCCGCATAAGTAATCCGTCTCGGACAAAAAAAACTGAACTTTCGCTGGCACGGTCTAAAACAGATTGAATTGTATTATAACATGAAACAAGAGTAAGGTCTTTTTGTTGAGCACTAATAAGTTTCTCTAAAGACAACAATATATCTGGTTCTTTTGTTTTTCCCCTGTTCCTCACATGTACAGGACTACTGCGGCACAGAGTGGAAGTGGGTTCCAGGAGCCTCTCACACTCTGCAGGGTGAGCAACGAAACTGTCACTTAGGTCGACACCAAGAGGAGGTACTGTATCCCTCATCCTTCGAGTCTGTAACCTAGTGACAACACTGCCGGGAAAAAACTCTGGGAATTTTTGTGCGCACTTATCGGTACACTCTAGACTGAGCGGCACAGACACAACCTCTGGGGGAACATCACCACGGCACCACACATTTCCACCGGCTAGGTCGTTGCCAAGGAGAAACGTGACACCGGGGACTGGCAAAAAGTCTTGAACGCCAACAACCATGTCACCACACACCAAATCTTAATCAAGATGCACGTAATGCAAGGGACCATTGAGAAAACCCATCTCGATTCCTCGAACCAGGACACTACTACCTGTTGCAGTCTTCTCAGATAACGGCAACAAACCACGGAGTAGAGGATGACACGGGAGTGGATTTTCACTCCTGTCCCGTCCCACTCCCATAGAAAGAAATCTTGTCCCGTCCCACTCCCAGACCAAAGTTTAAAAAATAATCCCATCCCATCCCACTCCTGGTAAATTGACTCCCAATCCCATCCCGCTCCTGTTTAAACTGACTCCCGCTCCTGTACCGCTCCCATATACGGCAATTTTCGCTTGATGAACGAAGCGATGCTTGGCTGATTCTTTCCCGAATTTGCCTTGCAAGTGTGCTTCTTCAGACCGCTCGTCCCTGAATCACTTGCGTACTTGACTAAGACTAAGCATGTCTTACAAGCAGCGTACATTGTGCTATCACCGTCACATTCTACTCTCATAAACTTAATTAATATTTCAGACTTTCCGACCAGTTCTGTGAACTTAATAGACATGTCATTACTTCTGACTTTGCGCTGTAAATCATTTTTTGCCACATCGACTTCTCCGCGGCTGTTAGCTCCCTCCATCACTGCTCTTTGAATTTCGGCAGTAAGCCGTGACAAAAAGCACTGATGGCTTCTGGGACGGCTGGGTCGTGTAGTTATTTTTTAATTGCGTTACATTGTAGGCGTATTAAAAGGAAACTACAAAATGATGCATTTACTTTTTTCTTTTTTTGTCGTCTTTGCTATTGGTTGATTCCCGCTCCCGTTAACCATTTATCCTGTACCGTCCAAATCCCGTGATTGATAGCAAAGATGACTCCCATCCTGCAGGAATCCCGCGGGTCACGGGATTCCCGAAAAAATTTCAGCCTCTACCACGGAGGAGGAAAGACTGCGCAGCGCCCGTATCCCGCAAGATGCGCACAGCGACAGCTCCCTCGCCAGACACAGATACGGTCCCATTCGTCAGAAAGGGCTCGTACATAGACTGAGTTTTCTCTGATGTTAACTCAGCATGGAGGACAGGTGAAACCTTCGGAGAAGAGTTAACGAGACCCATTGGCTTCGTGGATTGTTTTTTCTTTAATACTGAACAGTAGGGCTGGGCGATATGGCCTAAAAAAAAAATCCCTGATTTTTTCACAAAAAATCCGATTTACGATTTAAAACGATTTTTTCTCTCCCTACTTAAAATCAATCTGCAGATGACAAAGAAATTGTTCAAAACAAGTTTTAACTTTATTTTGTTTTAATATTCCCTTCTGGGATTTGATCTCGATTAAAGTGCAATCAGAAACAACAAGCCAAAAAGACAAGAGGACAGGCCCTGTCTTTGAAAACAATGAAAATGTACAATTGGGATTGGGGGGATGTGTAAAAAAACAAAAAACTTGCATCACAATAAGTGTATTGTGATTGTCAAATTATTTGGTAACTAAACATAATTTTATTAAGTTTACACGTATGCTACTGTTTTTATTATTGCTTAACACAAATTTCACAATTTCAATTCAATTCTTGTGATTTGATTCTGATCTTGATTCAATATAAATTCCTTTGGATAAATAGGTACAGTAGATATATTAGGTGATTTTTTTTTTTTTTTTTTGGGAGAACAATTAACACATTAATGTTTTTTAAAAATCACCTAATGCTGTAAACATACAGAGAGCCCTGTCAGATTGTATAATTAAAGGTTAAAACCAACTCAAATTAAATATAATGCGTTTTTTTTATTTTATAATGCGTCTAACTAACATGCGTGCTATGGGTCATTAAAAGCCATCCTGAGGTAAATGTAACGTTACGTGACATATGTTGTTCTCCAGCTGTTTTATGGACATCTTTCCGCGGTTGAAAAACACTGATCGATCGATTTTATTACATCTCGGTAAGTTTGTAGTAAAGAGTAACAGATGTTCGGTTCACGTGCCGCTTGAACTGAGATCTGCCAGCGTTCTTTCACGTCACATTTACAAGCGCCAAAACGGTGTTTATTGTTTGAATTTTGTAATAAAATTGACAGAATCTGAGAGCTGAGAATCTATTTCATATCGATAGTAACCTGCTCTGTCTTGTCTGTCGGTGTCAGTGTCCTCTTTGCTTCGCGATTTTTCTCTGCGTGCGAAAATGGATGTGTGGCGTGAGAGCGTGTAAAAAGTGACAGAATTGCGTCTCTCACAGTGAACTCGTGAGAGTTGGCGGCCCTGCAGATTCAGCTTGTAGCCTAAATGTTTTCGGCGGGTGTGCTTCTGCTGCCGCAGTCTTGCTCATTTGCCATGTTGTTTGTGTATCTCTATCATGGCAATCGCTGAGCCCGGTCGGAACTACGGGAGCCCAGATGGGAGCGTCGGCAGTTGTTAAAAAGAAAACCGGCGTAAACTACACATTCGAGTTAATCGATAAAATCGATTTATCGCCCAGCCCTACTGAACAGTCTGCGATGATATGCCCCGGTTTTTTACAATAAAAACAGTGTCTATCCTCTTGTTTTATTGCACTCTTTTTCATGTCTATATCAGAGGGCACAGAGGGATTCACTTTTAAGCGAAAACGTTCTCTGCCAACGTTATGTGTCAAAACGTATTCGTCAGCAAGGATAGCGGCTTCAGATATCGACTCCGCCTTCTGCTCAGCTAGATAGGTGGCGACTGCGGTTGGCAGACAGTTCTTAAATTATTCCAAAAGAATTAATTCACGCAACTTCTCCTGACTATCAACCTTTTGTGATGAGCACCAACGATCAAGAAGGCCTGCCTTATCTCGACCAAATTCAACAAAAGTTTGATGCTCAGTTTTTTTTAAATTCCTAAACTTCTGTCGATATGCTTCAGGGATCAGCTGATAGCACCTCAGAACTGACGCTTTCACCACATCATAGTCACCGCTCTGTTCTACCGTTAACGATGAGTAAGCCTCCTGTGCCTTTCCCACTAAAACGCATTGTAGGAGGAATGCCCACGCAGTTCTCGGCCAATTTAAATTGGTCGCAACACGCTCAAAGTGTGGAAAATATTTTTCCACATCTCTTTCCACAAAAGGTGGCACAAGACGGATGTGGCGAGTGATATCAAATAAATTAGGGTCAGAAGGAGCGATACCTTCCCTCTGGGCCTCAATTTCTAACTTCCTCAACGCTAGATTTTCACGTTCATGCTCACGGACTTGTGCTTGAATGCGCTCACGGTCATACTCAATTTCTTTCTCTTTAATATCTAACTCCCTCAAACGAATCTGCAGCTGTAATTCTTCCATCGACACGGGAGATTTCTCTATAGAAAAAATGCCCTTACCCTGGAAAGCAGTTTGTAAAGCGGTTCTTACTGTCTCTTTGCTGCGTTTATCAGTAGAAGTGAGCTCAACCTCATAAGTTGCAGCCAAATTTAACAACTATTCTCTCGAAAGTTTAAAAAATAATTCAGTAGAGTGCTCTTTAACGAATGCTTCCTCTTTTGCCATTCTAAATGCGAAAAAACGCTTAAATCAAACCAAAATCATGTAATAATAAATAAATAAAAAACTCACCAAAGCAGGTTAAACTGCGACTAACTACAATGTAGCAAGTGTCTAAAGTGATCAAACGGAACGCACATTACAGGCTACAAACGACCACGAATTTTAATGTCCACCCCTAAATTTACCTAATACGCTAGTACAATCCGAGGAGGCTACACCAGCGCTCACTCAAATAGGCGATATGCCAATATATAACACAAGCTATACAACTAAACTAAAGAGTTTTCTGATAAGCAAAAATGTTGTCCAGCTTCTCTAACTAACTATATACAAAACCCCCCAAAGAAAATACTAAATATCTACGCAATCTTCAGTTGCGTACTCAGCTCGAGGCTTCCACCGAGCCCCCACCTGAGATATCCACCAAAAATAAAATAAACAGTCGAATAAACAAATGAACAGACAATCATGATTGCGCACCAGAATACTCACCAAAATGTTGTAGCCTTCAAAAGTTCCGCAATTCACACTAAACACTAAAGTCCGATTTAATCAAACTATTAATCTCGGAAGAGCCCCCAATATGTTACGGGCGGACAGACACCACCCCTAACATAAAGGAGGGACGCACACAGGCCAGCTCGTGTCAAAATTAGGGGTATGTTTATTTAGTAGGTCGGTTAACAAGTACCGGGTAGGTTCACAAAATACAAACAGAGTTACAAAGGCGGAACGCTTCTGATTCCCGGGTTGGACTGCAAATGCTCCTACGACAGGCAGCACGGCAGTGCATCGATTCCGTTCTCAGGCTCTGTGTGCGCCCAGGTGTGGTTCCGGAGAGCTTTTGTAGCTCAAGTATACAGCTACGCCCAAGTATGTGCACTGATTCCATTGAGCGACTCGTACGGCACTTTTGGCTGAGAAAAGTTTATGGTACGTGTAGAAATGCCCGCCCCCATAGGACAGCACGAGTTCGGCAATGATTGCTTGATAATCGTTCAGCCCGCGCCGCCTGTGGGGGAAGGCTAAACAGATGATTTCAGTGAAACGTGAAAAGGCGATCGTAAATTTGGGAAATAAAAGGACGCGAGATGACTGAGCGTTTGTGTTTTTTAGGGTAACTGAGAAATCACCGCAATCCACTTGGTGGTCTGATTCAGCTGCGGGGAGGAGAGACAGGAGAGATGAAAGGTCTACGTCCGTACCTGAGAGGATCTGCGCGTGGATGGATTGGGAAACTGGTGGGGATTCCATGGCAACTGCATTGGGCGGCACGGGCATCGGAGGGGCTGTAAAGAGAGAATATGGTGATTTAGTTTGTATAATAGAGCTGGGAAGGGTATAATCCGGGGCTGCGAATGTCAGCGGTGCCCTTGTGATTGGATGACCTGTTGTAGATTGAAAAAGAAAGTTAGTTGGAGGATGTGAGGGGTGATAGAAAGTAGTGTGAGCTTGAGCTGCAAGCGGAGGCGGACACGCGCTTGTTCGATTTACTGGAGCTGCAGGCCACTGGAAGTGGGCGGGGTTGTAACCTGTAGGGTACAACTGTTGACATTGTTGGGTCTGTGGTGCTAGCGGCGATAGCTTCGCGCTAGTGTCTGCGACGGGAGCTGGAGGCCACTGAAAAGGAAAAGAGTTATGAACAGCAGGAGAAAAGGACTGAGCGGCTGTGGGGAGGCCGCTGGCCCGGCTGCAAGTGGCGCTGCTGCAGCGGTGGAGGGCTGGGCCTCATCGAAAGGTGGTAGTGGACCTGCCATGGCGAAATCATGAGCGCGGCCCTGGCTCGCTGAGGGCCTGTTGCTGCGGCGGCTCGATGGGCAAAGCAAGCCACGTCCTGTGCAGGAAGACGAGGATGGTGACTGGGCAGGCGAATTTGGGGCCATGCGGGCTTTGCTCTGCCTGAGGGTCTTCTTTGGAGTTGACTTTAAGAAGACATAAAGGTCATACAGCTCCGCTTTACTCATTTTCCTCGAAGCTTGTAAGTCTGAGTTACCCAGCGCTTGCCTCAGTCCAGCTACGGTCCATTTCCCCATGGGTGGGATCGTCGGGACGGCCGAGCGGTAGGAGGAAGCTGGGGGAAGAAGATGGGAGTCTTGCCTGGGGCGGCGAAGACTGGTCTCGGCGTCTTGTTGAGCGCCGGGCTGATCGGGCCGGTGTGCGGCCGCGAGCTCAAGTGCGACGACTGGCGTAGGAGGGATGACCGTGGGACCGGCGGTGTGTGAAGGTGCATCCCTGGTGGTGTTTATGTCTTCGTCGGAAGAGGAGTTTGTCTGAGACATACCTGCTAGTAGCTGAGTGAAAAAGCAAGAATCTACTAAATGCTGCAAACTGTCAATGGATCGAGGTAAGACTGCTGAGTCTATATATACCCTCTTAACATTGATTGCTAAGTGCTGTCCACTCGTGTTAATTATCTGAACGTGCTCCTCCCGAACTTAGTTGATAAAACTTCATGTGAAGCTTTTTTTGTACTCGATGCGTCCGCACGAGCGTAAAGGTAAGCGTGGCAAAAATGACGTCATTGCGGTGTGGGTGGTCGTGCACGTTGGGTTCGCAAGACCCCATTTGGTGTGCACAGCACTTTTTGTAACATTGCGCGCTGCGCCGCATCGGAAGATGAACGACTTCGAGGCAACTTTGTCCGAGCTGGTACGTCTGTACCAGCATGTTTATGATCCTTCCATGCGGGACCATAGAGACAGTCAGATGACACAGAATTCCTGGAGAGAAATTGCGAAGACGTTGGGGAAGGAAGACGTATTTTGTCAAAGTAAGGAAAAATCTCAGAGACAGGTTTGTCAAAGCCAAGAAAAAAGTCCATGGAAGAAGCAGTGACCCAGGTGGATACAAGGACAATCTGCCGATATTAAACGAACTTGATTGGCTGTCCCAGTTTGTAAAGCACTGTGAAACCGATTCCAAAATGGAAGTCGAGGTGAGCAATATTTTTCCCTATTCAGAGAACATAGGTTACACCAGTAACCAGAGACGTTCCCAATTCAGAGAACGTAGGTTACACCAGTAACCAGAGACGATCTCTTATATAGGTTCACTCAACCCTGCGTAGCTAAGACGCAGTGGGAACGAAATACCAAACTCGCCGTAGACAGTGAAACTCGCCAAGCTAAGCGCTGCCGTAACTAGTACAAGGACCAGATAACTTACATGACTGGTTCAAGCAGACAAAACATGGGAACCTGGAGCCATGTCAAGATTAAATTACCCTGGTAGTAATCTCTATTTATCTTAAGTATTATTACATTGTTTGATACAATATTGTTTTATTTGATATTATTTAAATGTGATTTTTTATTTTATATTGGTTTATTTATTATTACCATATGTTACTTGTATTTATATTGTTTAAAGATTTAAGTTAATATTGTGTCCAGTTTGGCCCTGTAAATAAGAGGGTATTATTTTTTGAGAAAGTGTGTGCGGTTTCTTTTTCTTAAGTACCGGTTCAAGAACCATTTAAGCACCGGAACCGTTTAAAAAATACAGAGTAGGTACTGGTATCGGATAAAACCCAACCGATTCCCAACCCTACTTACTACAGTGGTCAACATTTGAAGTGGATCTTAAAAGTTTATCAAAGTTGTCCTAAGACAACAATGGGTATCATTCAAAATTAATGTATAACTCTGATGAAAGGTTTTGATCCACTTCAAATGTTGACTACTGTACATTATTGTCAACAAATGAAAGTGCATTGTAAATTGTTACCGAGCTGTTAATAAGATGAATTTATATTAAATGACATTACAT
This sequence comes from Siphateles boraxobius, assembly GCF_051911475.1. Classification (NCBI taxonomy): domain Eukaryota; kingdom Metazoa; phylum Chordata; class Actinopteri; order Cypriniformes; family Leuciscidae; genus Siphateles; species Siphateles boraxobius. The sequence goes on from NW_027509188.1 coordinate 6,313,187, forward strand.
TTATGAGATGTTAAATATCAATAGAGTTTTATGTATATCTTCTCACCACCATATATTTTGTTCTCATTTTAAATTGATCAGTGATTGGTATATGGGTATTTTGATACTGTTTATATAACAAGAATGAAAACACAACATGTGCGTTACGTGTTATTACTTTATTACAAATGTTGTCAGTACATATACATGAAAATAAGTACCGTAAAGGACAAAACAAACACAAGACAACACCACTGTTCAATTACTTTGTTACTAGTTTGCAACTTTACTGTAGACAGCCCCTTCTGACGACAGTTTCCTGCCAAGGTACAAGTCCCTGTTGTGTCTAAAAAAATGACTTCAGGTCATTTCTCACTGTGATTGCAGCCCGGGATGCTCGTGCAGTTGACATTCTTCCAGCAGCAAGCAAGTTGTTGTCCCCAGAAACAAGCCTTCTCCATTCTCCTGGCATCTGTTCCCCGATTGCTGTTGTACCATCTGCAAAATTTGGAGGATTGTACTTGGATCCAGGAGATGTTGCAGCATCAGTGAGAGTTAATATATTGTGAAGAGCCACACAAGCCTTCACAACATCCACAGCTTTTTCAGGATGAAACTCCATTGGCCGTCCAAGAATCCTCTAGCGTGCAGCAAGGATACCAAAGGTGTTCTCAATGACTCGCCTGGCCCGCGAGTGTCTATAATTGACACTTTACATGCATCATCCAAGTTGGCACCTGTAAAAAAAAATAAGTGAACAGATTTAAGTTAATGTTCTTTCTTACATTCTTCACATCAAATACATGTTATATTAGTTAATGTGGCACAATTTGTTTTTACCTGGATATGGGCGCACCAAGTTCACATGGAGTGGAAACCCAGCATCTGCCAGGAACACATGTGGCAGTTTGAGGTTTTCAGGCTGTGGGAGTTCAAGAGTGCCATGAAGAAGTCTGGAACCAAAAATACTGTACTTGAAAATCCCACCATCACTTTCACGTCCATACGAGCCAATGTCCACCATAGTGAAACAATACTTGGCATCACAGACTAACATTAGAACAATGGAGTGGGTTCCTTTATAGTTGAAGAAGTCACTTCCAGCATTTGGGGGTGCCTTGATTAGGATGTGTTTCCCATCCACACACCCCAAAAAGTTGGGAAAGTTCCACACTCTCCAAAATTCATGCTTGATGTCAAGCCACTCGTTGCCTTTTGGTCGAGAGACAAAATCGACCTTCTAAAGCAGTCCATATTGCTTGGCAGACCTCACTATCACTGAGACTGTGGTCGATCCCAATTTGTAGCTGGAGGCAACACATTTTTTGGCACTTCCAGATGCAAGTATGCGCAGCGTGACAGCCAGTCCCACATATATATGGGGACGTCACATCACTACTGTATTGTGTCGAGGCTTCAAAACAATCCAACACCCGTCTCCACGGTGACCCCTAGTGGTCAGAACAGTGTCAATGCAGGGCCAAACATGTATACAAACAATTTTTATAAATCTATTGCAAATTTTTGATTGAAAGTAAAATATTTCAAATGCAATTATCTAATCATCAAATAACATTATTAAGTGTCTATGTTCTTTTTTCAATTGTCAGGGTTTGTTTGTTCTATGAATGGCTCAGCTAAACAGGACAATCAGAAACTATTAACTACCATTATTCATTTAAATTATACTAATGTCTAATTAAAACATCTATAAATGTATACAATGTATGTAATATGTAAAACCCACAGACACTTGTTCATTGGTTCTCATTTCAAAACATTTCGAAACAGTAATGATGTAATGAAGCCTCTTTTACTGAAATCATGTGACTCTAGCAGTTTGATACACGTTCTGAACCTTTTATTCAGAACAAAAGATTTGTAACTGTTTCAAAGCTTCAAAGCAGTGTTTTGAAATTGCCATCACTATAAATACTGCTTTTGGATCCCCAACCTCCGTCGCAGAGCAGTTCATAACAGAGAAGAAGAATGTTTTCGAAGTTGCAATCAAAAAAATGTTTTGTTTTATCTGCAACTCAGTATGTGAATTTATGCAATGAGAGTAGCTAGATAATTTTGTAGTACAATCATAAATCCTTAACTACAGCTGTTATAACATGAACAGTATAATTTATATTCGCACCCAAAATTTTATACTGTTTTACTTGCTTTATAAAAGACTCTCTTGTCCTTCACAGACTGTCCAGATAATGATTGGTCTGTGGACTTTCCTGTTGGGAATCGTGTCTTCAATTCATGCAGAATCCATCTTTGTGTTTGGTGGTATTCCTTACTGGGGATCTTTCATCGTAAGAAACAATTAAATGTTGTGTCTTTTTTAACGTCACATTTTCCAACAGAAGCCTTGACTTTTGTCTTTCTCTCTGCTCTCAGTACATCACCGCAGGCTCACTCTGCACACTCTGCATTTCTGCAGAAAACAAACTGAATTCACCCTCAAGTTTGTGTTTGGTATGTACACAACACTTGTTATTTTTAGGGGTTTGAGCACCAGAGGCACAGGAACATTTTTGTGTTTGTACTGATTTTCTGTACTGATTTCTTCTTCCTTTTTCTGCCATAAGTGTATGGGCATCAGTGACCGTAATTCACAGTGAACCAAAATGAGTCAGGAAAAGCAACTTTATCTCCTAAATGCAACACCCAAAATAATGAAACTTAATAGACATTTTGAGAATTTGCACCAAATGTGTATTGTTTGCTGTAAAATACATTATTTTATTAAATGATAGTATCCCTTAATCATCCACATGAGCCATTGGTGCTTGGACCCTGATTTCAAGTAGTGTATTTTATTTATCATATTCCATATACTTTTCCATCTATGTTAACAAGCAAAAGTCTTTGCTAATTTATTATTCCATTTTATGTTTTTCTTTCTACCTATAGGTGAAAGGTTTACTTGGAATGAACATTTTTAGTGCTATAACTGCAGGGATTTCCTTGATCATCATTCCTAACCCTTGATCGTAATTTCATTTGATTTGACTCTAGGGCCATTTTACAGTTACTGCAAAGGTTATGGTTGTTATGATTATGATGGAAAGTATACGGTATGTCACCAACTTTTCTATTCACATTTATTTAATAATTATAATGAGATCACTGTGTGGTCAGTACAGTTATCTTTTTTTCCCAACATTTCAGAGGTAGTTTATAAACATTTTACTATTACTGATCATTTACAATTGAAGAATGTATTAACATTATACATTAATTTTAAACTCCGTCCAATTTGACCTATAAATATGTTGTATTACTATATGAACCTCAAGGATGATAGATTCTGAACAGCCTGTGTACAGATGTGAGTGCTAATCATCAATTATTTTGTCATTATTATTTCTGCTAATGTTGAATTCTCTCTCAGATTCTCTATTGGGGAATCAGTAGTGTATCACTGATATTCGCCTTCCTTCAGTTTATCATCTCCATCTGTCTGTCAGCATTTGCCTGTAAAGCTTCCTCCTGCTGTTGCGTCAAGTTCCTAAACTTTTTTTTAGTCAGCAATGGAAATTTTTTTTTTTTTAGGTAATATAATATATTTATTGAACATTTTAGTGCAAAGCATGGTAAAACATATTCACAGGAGATACCATTGAAATATCCATTAACCTCCCTGTATATACTGTATACACTAGATGTCGCCTTGGGGTTCTAAGTATCCGTCAAAACCGCCGCCATCTTGGAACAGGGGTCTTGTCATAGGAAGTAGCTAGGTAAAGCTGAATTCATGGATGATGCCGGACTTTTGTGCTGCGTATGGATGTTCACACGAACGAAATCTAAAAACCAGACAGCAAGGGATTACATTTCACAAGAATGTGAAATTTTGTACATTTTTAAAAATTTCTCTGGACTCAATGATAAATACATGTCTGACCGTTGGAACCAACCAGAACAACTAGAAAATCGCGTTCATGACGATTTATGGTGATTTTATTTCCGTTAGATGTTTTCCTTTTCCTTTTCCTAGATGCTTAAAGAGGAGGGGCTCCCCTGTTCCATGATGGCGGCTCTATTGACGCATTCGTTCCAATGAACTGCCGTAGCCAAGGTGACATCTAGTGTATATATCTATGACCACGCTGAACCACGCCCTCCCCGGCACAGCTCCGCTCTTAGAAAAGTGTAATGCAAATATGTCTGAAAGGTCAGACATAACGATAAGATGCCTCACAAACGATATTGTATGAAGTGTTGTTGGTATCCCAAAAAACAATGTTTGGGATACCACGGTTAAAACTTCAGTTTGATGTTGGATATTCATCCAAATGATATTGAAAACCAAAAACATTTCTTTACTTAACTTGCACTCTCAGTCCTCTACTTTATCTATTTACCTCAGGCAACACAACAAACGCCGTGATGTCACATCCTATGGTATTGCAAGATGACTTGTTCCTTGCTCCAAAAGCTATAACAAAACATCCCTTTTTCTTTAAAATGGTTACATTTATCGTGTTTGTTATATATTTTATTGGAAATCAGTTTACTAAATGTAAACTTGACTGACGTGTATATGATCACAATACACCTTTTCACTCTGAAACATTCAACTACTAATTCAATGGAGTGAATATTTCCCTACGTAAAATCATTGTTCACATATTTTTTCAACACATTAATTTTCCTTAAATCACCATTTCTTGCAACTACTAATGCCAAAACATGATTTTAGAGCTAGTAATGGAGGTTTGAGACATTGATATGCAGATATTAAACGAGTATGAATTACCTGAGTGTGTGTGTGTGTGTGTCTCTCAACAGTGCTCAGCAGCAACGTCTCTAGTTAATAGCAAAACTCTTTAATAGTTTAACTGCTTTAAAAACAGCAACATTACCATGAGAATATCATGTAGTTTTTCAGTTGTGAAATTATTTTAAGAAATCCAAATGAAAGCATAAGATTCCTCACCAGGGGCCTCATTTATAAACGTTGCGTACGCACAAAAGAAGGCGTACGCCGCTCTCTACGCAATAGTTGGTATTTATAAAAAGCAAACTTGACGGGAAAATGTGCGGTCCTTAACTCTGACCCAGGCGTACGCACAATAATGGGTGAAATGAGAAATGGCGACACCATCGGCAGCTGGAAGAAACTGTAGAGCGTTGTGTAAAAGAAATGGCAATGCTGCCTCTCATAAACAACATGAAGACTTCACAAAGCAAGTCTTACAATTAACAGCCTACACAAACACCCGTTTGATCGATCTGAAGTGTAAAACAAACAAAATCAAACGAAGATTACAACAGAAATGCAAATTAACACATATTTGCAAAAATAAAAGTGAAATATTCTCTGCAATAATATTGGCATGTTATGCAATTCATCCTCATAACACATTTGTAGCTTGTCAGATGCAATCAAATGGATGGTAATAAAATGCCATGATGCCATCACAATGCGTAATGATGTAACAAACAACATTTTACTCCTCTTTTCCACCTCGCCAATGATAATTTCTATTTCACATTGAGTGAAGTTACGTTTATTGGTTTTCCTCAGTGTGTTTACCATGATTTCGCAATCGATGAATATTAACTTGTGGGCGTTTCACGGACTATTTATGGGAGTGACATGAAGCCGCAAAAGCTGCGCTACATTTAGAATTGATTGTGATTTATTAAGGGAAAACTGCATAGGATGTGCGTGCGCACGGTTTTATAAATCCAAATATTTCTGTGCGTACGCACGTCCTATGTTTCATCCGTACGCCACTTCTGAAGCAAATCCTACGCAAAGTTTTATAAATGAGGCCCCTGGACATTTCAGAAGTATTTCTGTCTTTTGCTTTTTTCTACTCCATTTGAAGTACATTAATGTCTATAAACCTGTAATACTGAAACTGTCTGTCAGTGTCATTGCATGTGTGGCATTTCACAGTAAATGAAACTCTACACGTGTATTTTTCCAAAGGTGCCGTTTGTTCCACAAGTTTTGACTCAACATCCCCGTTGTTTTGGGCACAATCACTTCCATGATCTTAACAACTCAGAGGTAAGAGAACCTTGTAACCCCAGTTTAATTAGACTTTGAGTAAAATGGTACTCAGTGACGCTAAATTTAAAAAATACATTGTTTTGTGCATTTTTTTTTCTCTATGAACTGGAATGGGTGCATTAATTGTTTAATATTATCAATAAATAAGTTATCTGTAAGCAAGGAAGCTGATCATATAACTTTTTTTTCCTTTTAGATATCTGTGGTCAGCAACCCTGCCATGCATCACCTTCCTGCAGAAATTCCTCCACAATACAGTAAATGTAAATAAATATGAATACTGAAACAGAGTGTAGGTGGTACACAAGGGTTTCCCAGTGATTTTCTGTCCATTATCTCTTTATCATTATTCTTTCATTAAAAAAGAGAACATGACAGCAAAAATCACTTGATCAGATAATTCTTAACTCACAAATGTGTGAACAATAACTATTCAAGAATAAACACTATTTTGAGATTTTCTTTCTTTGGTTAAGTCAGGAAATTTGCCAAATCATCAGTGAAACTGGATCTTTGAACAACTAAATGCGTAATACAGTATAATCTGTAAGAATAAAGTATACAGAATAAAAAATGGCTTATTCATGTCTCTTATTTGTTACTTTCCAACTTTTTTTAAACAAGGCATTTCACTTAAGAAACATTTGTATTTACAACAACAACCTAGCAGGTGAATATCAATCTCCTGGAGGAAATACCAGCCCGATCTCATGGCAATTCGTACGAATTTTACAAGGTGGCTAATTCGTACAAATTCATACGACCTCACACGTATAAATTAGTAAGATTTTTGCTAAATCATACATATTTTACGAGTTGCCCAATTCGTATGAATTTGTACGAATGACCTACCCCTGACCCCTCCCCTAAACCTACCCATCACGTGGGTTTAGACAAATCCTACAAATTCGTACGAGTGAGGTCGTACGAATTCATACGAATTAGCCACTTTTTAATCACTCGTACAAATTCGTACGAATTGGTCGTGAGATAGCGTTGGAAATACAGACATATTTATAATTAAAACTTTATTAAAAGAAGGGTGATGGAACTGTGTAAACAGATATAAATATAGATATTAGGGATGTCAAGCACCGATCTTGAAGTGTCAGGGCCGATCAAGGTATTTAACAGATCTGTATCGGCTCTATAAAGCCTGATCCTTTATTTTACATCAGCTGTCGCACAATTTGTTGCAGGAATACGGGGATAAATATCTGCAGTTTGAATTATTTTCTATTGGAATATGAAAGCAGTGCAACAGCCACTTGCAATATCAATGCGTGCATTTTGTGAGGTGGTAGCAACAGAGTTCAATACCACCAGTTTGATACGGCACCTCAAAAACAATGTTTTAGCTCCCTTCGAAGAACTGACGAGTGAGAGCTGAGACTGCAACATTGCTTCAGTTCTACTTTCACTCTATAGATTGGGATCATAAGAAAATTGAACAGTGGTTATTAAACACTGGTGATTTTACTGTGTACCAGTAAACAAGAAACCAGCAACATGCCTTTTTCTGTATTAAATTATTTATCCAAATTAATTTGGAAAATTTAGTAAACAGTAAAATTATAAATAAAACGATTTGGAGTGAGTGAGTGAGTGCGCCTGTCCCACATTACAGACACATTCAATTCCAGCTCAACTAAGATTTATAAGCAAAATATATAATTGAAAAAAGTAAAAAGGAAGTAAAGCAGACTTAAAGTTAAGGAGTAAACCTACTTAAACTACCAAAAGAAAACAAATGAACAACAGAAATGTACACTTACTCCCTAACTAATGGAAAACAGGAGAAAATGTATAACTAAAATAAAACATACAGCCACCTCCCTACAGCTTCCTGCAGATTTGAGCATGTGAAGGTAGTATCAACAATGAGAACTAATGGTAAACCTCTGAAGGCTACAATAAGCCTTAACTTACTGATAATATTACACAGTCTGAGCTCTACACAATACAACAGGTCAACAGCACTCTGGAAGAGCTTCAGTTTGAACGTCACTCCAAGCTTCTTTTGAGCGTGTAGTTTCTCCACAGTAACGACTAGCGGGTGCGAGCGATCACCTCTCTCTCTCTCTCTCCCGCATCTGGTAGAGCGGCAGATAACATGCAGAGAGAGAAGGAAAACACCAGCACACATCTAACAGAATATACAGTATCATAATACACAACCATGCATGGAGCGTACACCAACATCCTATGCTGGTCCCAGCGTGCAAAACAGCAATGACCAGCGTGACCAGCAATGCTGTTTTTTTCAGCAGGATATATATTTATATATCCAAATATGAAATATCTTATACAATATTATGAGTTTTGTAAACTTCACTGTAACATAGAGTGTCCCCTGCCTTTGACCAGAGATCCTGGGATAGACTTCAGCCCTCCAGTGACCCTAAAGAGGACAGTATGGAGAATGGATGGATAAATGTATGGATTTGTGAATCTTATCCAAAAGTATGACCTAATTAAAAATGACTTAATGAGTTAATAATGTTTTTTTTAGGCTATTTACTAACTTTATTTAATAGTAAAAGTTAATTTGAATTAAGAGTATTGATGGATCTTATTGTAAACTGGAACATTGTTCTTTTTACATGTATTATCTTATAAAAGGGAATGTATTGTATAGTGCCGGGCTTGATTTCCTGGTTCAGTGACCAGCTTTACCATCCCTCCTAATCACCGGAGCTCAACCTGCTTCACCCTTCATTCTGGGACACGGTATCAACGCTTATGACAACAACTTATGACACTGAATTTGCCCTATCTCATCTCAGAAGACTAAAAACAAGAGAGCAAAGTGCAAAAGAAGAACTGGATGGTTTTTTTAAAGTTAATTAAAACAATATTATATACTTTTACCACTGTCTGCATTTATTTATTTTTTTAGATTAAAATGTACGTTGACTAGGAAGGCACATGTTCAATTCACTTAGTTTTGTCGTGGCCATTACATAGTAAGTCGTGGGAATGTCATAGTACGTTGTGGCCATGACATCATGACTTGTGGGAACGACATCCTTTTCTCATAGCCACGAGTTTAATATGTAAACAAAAATACATAGCAACCTGGGATTATCTGAAAAGGATATTATTAATACATTTAAATAATAGCATTTTTCTTTTGATTTAAAAATGATAAATATATATATTGTCCAGATCTCCGCTGGGAAGGAAATGTAGAGATCGGACCTCTTGAAACTTTAATTGAATTTCCCACGGTTTAATGATCTCACGCAAAATAGAGCGAGCTTTGGTGATAACTAAGTAAATATTAAATTAGTAGAATAGTAATTTCTCACTAGAAATGACATCAATAGTGGAAAACATTTGTCAGAAACGTACATTTACACATAAATTGACCATTAACTGCGACTGCCAGACGCCGCCTTTATTTTTTACCTCAACAATAACGGAATCACAGGAATGTAGGATATCTTAAGCAGCGAAGGATACCTTCAAAAACTGATCAGAGGATGATATCTCAATAGACAGGATGTGACGCATATATTGAAATGGAAAAACTGTTTATGGTCTAAATCAGGGTTTCTCAACCTTTTGCCTACTGCGACCCACTTGTTTTGAATGCCAGTCATAGGATCCACTAAGGCAGGAAATAAATCAATAGCCTAACTGAAATGCCTCTTTAGACCTAGGCTACACCGTAGGCCTATATGCTTATTATAACTAATTTCACGAAAACACACAAATAATTTCAATAATTAGGCAGACTATGAGGCAAATTGATTTTTTTTACTCACGTTAATGTGACACTTCAGACTGCCGCTCTGAAATGATCATATCCAGACGCGGTGGAATTTGGAAAAGTGTGACTCCTAGTGTCACACACAAACTAGCGGTTGGCAGCCTATTCCTGCTTTTTGTTTTCGTGGTTGCGTACAGTATAATAAGGTCTGGCATATCAAGAGGGCTAGTGAGTGTAACATTACGTACAGAGTGTAGGACCTTGTCCAATTAGAGCCGCTCTCGGCAATAATAAATTATTGTGATAGGACAGTTGAAAAACAGCGTTAGAAAGTTAAGGCAATAATGATTCAACCAAACGTACCAACCATTCGAAAATACGATTCGCTGGATGACCGGCTACGTTTACATGCACAAATTTTGTTTCAATCGAACTGAATTGAATCCGACTGATGAATGCGCGGTTGATGCGCGTGTTTATATATGTCACAAGCTTCAAATCGGAATAGATTTTTTGACATGCACACACTGCACAAATATACAGAGCGTCTCGCTGTCTGAGCATATTGTACTAACTATTCTTTTACATTGGTTCTTTATTTGTTTTATACAGCAGACTTAATATTTATCCATCCAATATTTATCCACCCAAGAGCGGAGTATCCGGGCGGACGTTACCCACAGCGGGGGAAGATACACAGTCTCATACCCAGTGGCGGAGCCAGAGGGCTAGTTGGGGTGGCAATTGCCACCCCAGACGAAGTCCTTGCCACCCCTGTTGCCCCCCCCCCGCTGAAAACATTACACTGTTTGATTTTTACGAACATTTCCTAAATCTCCCAGCGGACGTAAATGCATCATTGCACAGCACGCACAAGAGTGCAGCGTGTGCTGTTGCTGCTACACTTTTCATTGGTTACGCTGACACGCAGCTCCTCCTTCGTAATCCAAACGGCTCCAAAACATAACGCGGCAGCACACACAGGATCGATGAAGAGCGTTTTGCAGGTATGTACGGCTTTTATTGGTATTAAATCAAACGAAGCACTGTTTAAACGAGATAGGTCTACCTGCAGAACCGCAGAACCATACGTCATAGCAGTGTGAGGACGGCAGCGCGAGCCTAACAGTCTGATGCCGGAAGTGGGCGCGGCAAGGCATTGCGCTACTTTCGTGTTTTGGAACGTTTTAAAGTTTAAAACAATGTAACTATTAACAAATGTTAATCGTTTTTAAAAGTTAAAATTATACTTTATCTATTTGTTCTGTTGAGTCAAATGACTAACAATGTAAATTGAACAAAGCTTAAAACAAAAACAAAAATAATACAATGAAAACAAAGCTTGAGCGTTTGAACGTTTGATTTAATTGAAAGTAATTTTTAATACTCAACCAACTACTTTTTTCATAGACCATACACAACAATTATATGATGAAATGTGAAATATGACGGGAAAAAGGAAACACTCAGTTCCTGTGCTTCAGAGTGTAACTCCAACCCTACCCAAACTTATCCCAGTTGTGTGTTTAAATGTTTAATGGGATGCATTCATAGATATGAAATATTATTATAACAAAATACAAATACACAAATATATATAATTGTTTGTGTTTTGTGAGCTTAAGTTTCAGTGTGCATTGTTTGTGTAACCTTTAGACGTTAATGAAGATAAATGAATTGTTTATGGCTAAATCATGCAGAAAACCATCTAATTCCAAAGGGACTAGGCCTACCTTGAAATGCAATGTAAGTCGCTTTGGATAAAAGCGTCTGCCAAATGCATAAATGTAAAGTAATATCTATTGCCACTGTATATTAAAAAATAACTCCATATGTTCATACCTCCATGAACAACAGCCTTTTTAAAGTGGATTTTAATGTGATTATTCAATTTGTCAGTCAAACTTGTCAGTTTAAAAATACTGCTATCACAAAAAGGGCAGTGAGTATTTCTGCAGCATGTTGTGCATTGCTCCAAAGTTGATAGTGCTGAACCTCTTCGAATCGTTATGTGCTTCTATAGGTGAAATAAAATACAATTAATGCAATTCTCATGGTCAGAAAATTTAACAAATGCTGTAAAATACAACGCCAACAACTAATTAAATCACAAATCATGAATATGTAACCTAACAAAGTGATACAATCCAACTGTAAAATAACAATACGTGATCAAGTGCCTTCGTCACAATTCTCACTTAGTCACATTTATTATTGCACTTTTTACAATACAGATTGTTTCAAAGCAGCTTTACAGGGATAATAGGAAAATAGTGCAACAAAGTTTGTCTCTGCAGATATAAAACAAAATAGTGTCATAATACAGCTTAAGTCAGTTCAGTGTTGATTCATTTATGTTGTAAAAAAGTTATTAATTCAGTTAATTAATCTATATAGCCATTCTGGAGAAAACAGTGATGTCATCATCCAGCTCAGTTCAGTTCTCATATAATGGTGTCAATGACAGATTTAAGTTAGTTAGTTACGTTTTATTTGGGTCAACTTCAAAAGAAAAGGGAAAAAAGAAAAACAATTTACAGACAAACATGTAAAAAAGATCAGTAGTATTGTTGAATATTAACTTACAAAATATTTAGAGCCGTTTTGTATAAGCGTATAACGTTAAGTATGTTATCTCCGCCCACTTCCGGCATCAGACTGTTAGGCTGGCGCTGTCGTCCTCACACTGCTATGACGTATGGTTCTGCAGTTGGTTATTATTGGTTTTAACGGGAAGTAAGGGAGACGTTGCACTGTAGTGCTTAGCATTAATACTTAAATGAGCATTACTAGTCTCGTGAAACTGACTGACTGTCACGCCTTCGTGAAGATGCTTAAAGCAACACTATGTCGTTTTTGTGGTTTTTGCTCTCGGGTCCCCCTACAGTTGGGAAACAGTATTGTCTTCTACTACTGTCGTAAAATCTGTCATAGTTACACCACGCGATACACGTGTGCATTTGTTGACAAGCCGATACTGTCTTGAGTTCTCGCGGGCAGACTGCCAGCGTTGCGTGTGATATGTCTTCATCCCAGGTACATTGGCATATATTTCAGCATGTCATATGAATATAATTGGCTACTGTTTTACATAATGGATATGCTAATTCAATTCAATTGTTGTGTTGGGTGATAGCCATATATCGTCAATATTATAATATCAAGCTACCATAGATGAATCTGCATATTTGAAAATCGATTTGCATTATAGCCTGAGGCAAGACACTTTCACCAGAAAAATAAATAAACAAACATGACTATCAGCCTGCAGACATTAGAATAGTTATCCTGAAAGATTATTTATTATTACCATCGTAAACTAGCATATTAGTGTTTAACGTTACTAGCTACCAGATTGATAATTCGCTACTCTTCTAGCATTACTTGATTCATGAAGATAAATGGAGGACCAGATAGATTCCGTAATATGGCCAGGCCATGTTATTCAGCCTTTTACATTTCGCGCGGTAGTCGGCTCCCTGACTCCCTGATTTATTTATAAATGTATAAACACTTTATAGATGACTGACTGCTGCGCTTGTGACAGGGTGCATGTTACTGAAAGAACGAGCATAGAGAGAGAGAGCCGGTCGCGTGCGCACACACTCTCACCGTCTTCAAACTGTCTTGCTCTCCCTCCAATAGTGATCCTTGTCCGGCCTTTTAATTTGCCTCTCTCCCTTTTTCTTTTTTTAATATACATTTTGTGGAAAATAATTAATTTTTAGTGTAATTGAACACTTTGTATATTGACCCCCCAAAATAATACCTTGCCACCCCTGTTTTAAAAGTCTAGCTCCGCCACCGCTGTCGCATCAACTCCGTTTGGACAGTCTCATGAGTAATAATGTTTTGATAGTGATTTTTTTTTGCATCATTTTAAACACTAGAGGCTACTGCTGTTTTAGATTGAGTAACACTTATCATCTTCTAGTTGACTGCGAGGTGACACTAACATTGGTCTCTCAAAATGACGAAGCACCTGTTACAAGCCAGGATGACCAAACAACACGAAGTGAAGGTAAAGCTATGCTTTCAATCTTTCAGCTTAGTCAGCCCTCTACTATTCCTTATGTTTTAATTTTAAAACAGATTAACAGTGTTTAAGTAAGCAATAACGTACAAGCAGCTGTGCTGTATTTTGAGTCACGTTTGAAGGGACGGCGTGAAGCGGACTTATTCAAGATGCAGCACTAGCATTGAGTACTTTATTGCTTTTATAAAACGTTTACGACAAAATACAAATATTATAAAATACAATAAGTGGGCACAGGTTAGGGGAAATTACTTGTAATACCATGTAGTGCTGTGCAATCACTAGTTGCTGCAGGACAGTGTTTCGGGATTAATAATCAAAGACTATTTTTGTCAATAAAGACCATTTAGCCTGTTCAAATCGTTTCACTAAATTTTTTTGTGTTCACATAGCCTGTGACACACACACACACACACACACACACACACACACACACACACACACACACACACACAAATATATACCCAGAAGTGAGAAAAACCTGACAAAATCTACAAAAAATAAAGTTTGGTTATGTCCTCATTTTTAAAACTGGTATAAAAATAAAGTTTTGTATCCAAATTGGGTAACATTTTGTAATAACTGCGTGCTATTAATCATTAGTTAAGCATTAGTAAACAGTTAATTCTTCAATACAGCTATAAATGCTTGATTCTTGATTTATAAGCATATCTACAGTATAATGTGTTTAATAATTGTATTTTCATACTTTATTAACGATCAATTTATCATTTCTAAATTATTTCATTATTTACAAACCAGTTATTTAGGAGTTGTCAGTGGTTCATAAGATCACTTAGAAAGTGTGAGTAAATTATTAATAAACTATTTAAATGTGCATACATACATCTTATTATTCAGACATACAGTGATGTTACTTTGTGTTATTAAATGCTTTATTAACATGTTTTTCTACTGTAATTCATGGTTAATTCAGGTAGTTATAAAGCATTTAGTAGTGGTCAGTTCACTATTTTTGTGAGCTCATCTAAAGTGAGGAATATTTATGCCTTATAAAGCATTTATAAAGGAGATTTAAAAGCTCAGTTATCTTCTAAACAGAAAAAGGAAACAAACACAACACAGTGATACAGAACATAGAAATATTTATTTCACGATGCAACAAATAAAACTGTACAACTGTACACTTGACATGAAATGAAAAATAATCTTCCGCAATATAATGAATAAAAAGCAAAAAATGAACAAAAACCAACAAAATAAGCAAGAAAGTAAATATAAATAACATAATAAGCAACAAAACTAACAAAAAGCAACAAAATGAAGAAAATAAGCAAAAAATTTTGGTGTAGTAAGAATGTTTTCTTGTTTCAGTTCCATGGCTGAGTGCATAGGCGGAAATCGCGGGGGGGTCAGGGGGGTCAGGACCCCCCCATCTGAGGGTTGTCCCCCCCTTAAAATATCATTAAAATATGTGTATTGTAAATAATATAATGATATATTCTTAAAATAATTGTTTAAGAAATAATACAAATGCAAACGGTGCAACAACAAAAAAACCTTTTAAACATTTTGAGTCCCCCCTCCCTTGCCTCACAGTGATTTTGTCCACTGCCTCCGCCCCTTTTACCTCACCACCGACACACACACACATTCCGGTGGCGGGCGAGAAGAACACAGTTTTTGAGTAGTTGTGGAACTCCTGTAAGTCAATGTTATTTTATTCACTTTAAACATCGGATGAAGTGATTATTTTCTCTTTAATATAGATTATGCTGAGTCATTAATAAATCATGTCAAAACACAAAATATGATTGTGTATTTGTGTACCATTGTACTTTTTTGTCACTGATGCAGTCTGCTATGTTAGCGATTATAACGTTACCCTTGTTTAATACAGTCTATGCGTTTACCTAGCTTGTTTAATACAGTAGAGTATATCCCCACACTCAATCACACTCGTGTAACTTACGCATACACTACGTGATGTAACGTTAGTCTTGTAGATTAGACTAGTCCGGGTGCGCATTAACGTTAGATTTTAACGCTTTCACTGTGATTTAGTCGGTTTATATCATTTAATATAGTTAATCTAATCTAATATAGTTAATCTAATCTAATATCACACGAAGAGTGCAGTTTTTCTCCAGATATCAGCATGATAACAAATGTGATTTTATACAAGTTTAATAAACATGAAGTTAATATTAGCCTAAGTGATGTACATTTTAGACACCATATTGCCTGTTTTAGCTCCATTTTACCAACGAAAATAGTTGAAAACTAAGCCACAGCACTGTAATTGCGTCTGTGAGAAACACACCAAGGTGTTTCCTTACTGAATGAATCAGCTTTTTGAACAATCAGTTGAATGAATTTCAATGACTCACTCATTAACAGTGACTTACTGCCTCCTACTGGCGTTTTTTTTTTTTTTTTTTTTTATTCTTTTTTTTTAATACAAACAAAAAAAAAATACAGCAACAACAAAAACAAAAGAAAACAAAAAAAAAAAGAAAAAACAACTAGTAGGGTGCTACAAATACAGGTCTTCCATTTGTTTCATACCTTTGAGCGCGTTACATAACAAGTCCATTTCCACCATCGTATTTTACATTTATGTGCTTCCAATCTCAGGTCGTGGGTCATTTTTTCCATTGCACATATTTCCTCCATTATATTCCTCCATTGGTCCAGACTCAAAGGTTCACTTTTCAACCAATTCCTCGTTATACCTTTCTTACTCGATATCAGCATCACTTTGAGTAGATAAATGTCTTCCCCTTTAAACGCGTCTTTAGTTAACAGGCCTAAATACAGAGACTGTGGGTCATTCTGTATTTTGTAACCCAAAATTTTTTCCATTTCTGTTACAATAGATTCCCAGTAGGGGCAAATTTTTATACGTGACCAAAATATATGAGAATGATTGACATTGACATCCCCGCAAAGTCTCCAACACTGTTTTTTTTTTTTTAACTGTTTGCTTTTGATGAGGGGGGTAATGAAGTATCTCACCAAGTTCTTCCAGCCAAATTCTCTCCATTGTCTGGAGTTAGTAGAAGTTTGTTGAAAAAGACAGATCGAATGCCAATCATCCTCTGACAATTTAAGCTGCAGTTCTACTTCCCATTTCTGTTTTATATACAGTGAATCAAACCTATTGCAATTTTGTAAACATTTGTACACCCTGGATACTGTTTTCGAGGGTAAATGTCTGTATGCCCCCGCGATCATATCTATTAAATCACTGCCCTCTTGAGAGAGGTGATTTTCTATGTCTGTGTTATAAAAATGTCTTAGTTGGAAATACCTAAATAAATCAGAGTTTTCCAGGTCAAATTCCATCTTCAAGTTCTCAAAAGATTTGAACTTTTTACCCTCTGTTAATGTACACACTGCGGTGATTCCCTTGTCTGTCCATCTTTTAAATGTGCTATCCATCTGTCCACTTCTGAATTTTGTAGAGTACAATGGCCAGATCAACAATTTACAATCCCCCTCCAATTTGTATTTATTCATTATGTCCCACCAAATCTTAATTGTTGTGTCTACTATAGGATTTGGTTCTATAGGTTGGTTAGATGTTTTCTCACCCAACCTCGTTTGTGGTTGGCATGTTCCGTAGTTAAGCTCAATGTGTTTCCATTTGGAATAATATTCTGACGAGCACCAATAGATTATATATCTTAACTGGGCAGCTAGGAAATATTCTTTAAGATTAGGAAGAGCAAGTCTTCCTCTTTTTTTCTCTAGTTGTAGAGTTTTAAGCTTAACTCTTGGTCTTTCCCCCTTCCAAATAAATCTACTCACTTGTTTGTCCCATTTATCAAATTGAGTTTTTGGTATACAAATTGGCAGCGAAATGAATAAGTACAGCAATCTAGGCAACACATTCATTTTTATCACCTCTATCCTTGAACTTAAATCCATTACTAGTGTTGCCCATTTTGTCAAATCTTTTTGTATATCTTCATTAATCTTATTATAATTAGCCTCATATAATGTATTTAGTTCTCTAGTCAGATAAACACCTAAATATTTTATTTTTCCTGAATCCCATTTTAATTTGTAAGCTCGTCTGATTGAATCAGCTGGTCTGTATTTTATACAGAGAACTTGGGTTTTTGAAATGTCCTACTGGCGGTTTTAATTTCACATTTAAAGTATCTTCATGTTTTAAATCATTTCAAATATAAATATTCAACATTTTATTTTTTATAACAAATGTAAAAACAGTGTAAAAACATCTAAATGCTACTTTAAATGCAGCTTCTGTGTTTCCTCTCCATTGCAAATATTTTGTTGATACTTATTTAATTTGATTGGTCACGGCCCTTCTGTGTCTTCTCATAATTTTATTTGATTACATTTATGAAATTTACACAAAAGATCATGCATGCATATAATTAGGTTTAAAAATAAATTTATGAAAGTAAAAATGCCCATAAAAGGTAAAAATCAATTGAAACGATTTAGAAAAAAAAATTCTGTCACTGTGAACTGACCGCCACACAGAATCTGAAGAATATCAAAAACGTTTTTGTTTTTAATTACTGTTATCGATAAAATCACAGAAAATAGAGACAGATAATTTTTTGTCAATATCGCACACCCCTAATGTTAAGTGTCAAATCAGTGGGCTTGCTGCAGTTGAATATCTGTGAAGGACGCAAGATAATTGAATCATTATTATATTACAGCGTAGTGAACCTATGAACCTAACTTATTTAAACAACAATTGCTGTGTGTTTTTGGCCAGATAAAATGACAGAGAAAAGAAAAACGGACATAAGATCATTTTTCAGTGCACCAAAACGCAAAGTAAGTTGAAAATGAAGGCAGGCAAAACATCTTTATAAGATTGGGTGCTTATGGAAATACTAATGTCACGGTGTCACAGGCAAAGGATACAGAAAGTACTGAGGGACAGGGAGACCAGGGACAGTCAGGTTTAGAGTCTCGGGTAAGTGTGTTGCTGTTGAGCTTTTGTTAATGTATTTTGGAGGTGTGGCAGTTCAGCAGATGAGCACCACTGGCTCACCAAAAAAGAGTCTTTATTTAGAAGTCTTGCTATTGATTTGGATGAGGTAGTTATTAGGAGTGTGCAACACATCTTCTGTTCCAGGAGTCAGACTGTCCTGAGACCCTGAGAGTAGCGGAAGGGTCAGAACCAGGGAGAGAGCCAGAGAAAGCAGCACAAGCAGATGATATTCCCAGCACCAGCACAGGGGACAGGGGCACAGTTTTTAGTTCAGATCTCAGTGAATGCACAAAGCCATACCAACCACATCCCCAGTGTATTGAAAAACAAATTCTTCTAAACAAGTCATTGGCATTTCAAGAGAAATGGTACCAAGACTTTCCATGGCTACATTACAGTCCATCAGTGAGAGGGGTCTTGTGTTTTTACTGCAGCAAAGGTGTTTCAAATCAGTGCTCTTTAGGTCATAGACCTGACGCTGCTTTCATTAGTACAGGCTTTAGAAATTGGAAAAAAGCCATTGAAAAATGTACAGCACACCAGACCTCCCAAGCCCACCGACATTATGTGACTGTGAGTGCATATCAGTCAAACCCAGTCAGTGCCCAGTTGTCCAGTGCATGGGGTAAACAGCAGAAGGTGGCAAGACATTGCTTGAAGAGAATTGTTAGCTCTGTACGGCATGTGGCAAGGCAGGGACAATCTTTAAGAGGCCATACTGATGAAAGTGGGAATCTGTATCAGCTCCTGAAACTTAGGGCAGAAGAGGATGATCCCATTTTATTGAAATGGTTAACAGATCGCACCATTGCATACACAAGCTCTAAATGACAGAATGAAATCCTGAAAATTATGGCGAATACAATAATCCGAGGCATTGCAAGTGAGATTAGGTCTCCAGCCCTTGTTCAGTTTTCTGTAGTAGTTGATGGTACCCAGGATATTTCTGGTGTTGAGCAGGAAAGTGTCTGTCTGCGCTATGTGGACCATGACCTTGTTCCACATGAGGAATTTATTGGATTATACAGTTTGTCAGAGACAACAGGCCAGGGCATTGCCAAGATGGTAATTGATGTGCTGTTGAGGCTCAATCTGCCCATGTCTGCTTTACGTGGGCAGAGTTACGACGGTGCCTCAAACATGGCAGGAAAGTACAGCGGTGCACAGGCAATAGTGAGAGAGCAGCAGCCATTAGCCCTCTATGTGCATTGTGGCGCACACTGTGTCAGTCTGATCACACAGGCTGGCTGCTCAGCCTCCCCAATGATCCGGGACTGCCTTTCTTGGGTCCACCAGTTAGGCATCCTTTTTAGTCAGTCAGGAAAATTTAAGAGAATGTTTGAAAACATAGTTACCTCTGAAAATGTACCCATCACTACACTGAAACCGCTATGTCCAACCAGGTGGACTGTGCGCAATTCTGCTATAATAGCTGTGCTAGGGCAGTATGAGCGGGTACTTGGCAGCCTAGAGGAGATGGCAAAAAGTACATCGAGGACAGCTTCAACTGCCAGTGGCTTATTTGAGCACTTCAGCAAAGGTAAGACTGTGTTGGGCCTCACACTTGCTTCTGCTGTTGTTGGAGAGCTTGAGTGCCTAAACATTTCACTGCAGAAGAAGACCCAGACTGTCTCTGGTATGAAGGCTGCAGTAGATTGTGTCCGATCCTCTCTTCAGGGAAAGAGAAATGACAAGAGCTATCTTGAACTGTATGAGAAAGCTACAGCATTGGTTAACTCCACTGAAACAGTTGACTCTATTGAGACAACAAATTCAAGGCGCTTTGCTGGCAGAGCAGTGGATCATTACAGGGGAGAGTTCTTTAAAGTATTGGATTGTGTGGAGGTTCAGTTTGGTGACCGTTTCAATCAAAACAGTCTAAAGACTCTGCAAAATATAGAGAGTGTCCTTCTGACCGGGGTGTTAACTGATGCGATAGTTGAGTACCCTGAGTTGCATAGAGGTTCTCTCTCAGTACAGTTAGCCCTCTTTCGCCAGAAATGCCCCTGTAGCAGCAGTGGAGAGGCAGCAGAGGTCCTCAGGGGAATGCCAGTGGAGGTACGGGGGTTGTTTGACCAAGTTTAGGTTCTTGTCAGAATTTTGTTGGTGGTGCCAGTGTCCTCGTGTGAAGCTGAGCGGAGCTTCAGTGCATCGCGGAGACTGAAGACGTGGCTAAGGGCTACAATGGGCCAAGACAGACTTAACAGTCTGTTAGTCTGCAATGTTCACAAAGACAGGCTGGACAGCCTTAACATAAACAAGATATGCCAAGAGTTTGTGGGGCCCAGTGATACCAGGAAAAATACATTTGGTTCTTTTATTTAGTGCCTGTCCTGTCATGCAAGTTTGATTTAAATTACAGCAATTTTTTATTACTTAATATAGAGCAGTGACTATACATCATATTTTTACGTTACAAAATCATTTTATTTATTTTATATGGGGAGTGGGGTCACTCTTTCACAATATTGATGTTTTTCATTACTTTTAAATTTAAGTTGAAAACTTATCTTTTTAACTTAGCTTTTAGTTAAGGGTGTTTGTTAATTGAAGTAACTTATTTTTATTTATTTTTTCCCCCTCTTTGTCATCTATACTGATCTCACTATACAGTTGTGTGAGGGTATATGTCTAAGACTGTAGTCATGCCTTAATTTGCTAGGCATGGTAAATGTTTTTATGTGTGTTTTAATTATAACTGTGAAGCAACAACGTTGCTATTAAATGTGATGTATAAATAAATAAAAGTTGAAGTTAAGTTCAATTTCCATTGTATTTTGTCGGCTTGATTGTGTAAACTTATTTACAAAAAAAATATGGTTTTGAAGAATTTTTTGGTCAATTTAGTACGCTTTTTCATTAAACCAGAAAGAAATTTTAAGAAGGATAATGGAACGTCTCCATGCTACACTAATAATAGTAGTAAGGCTTTCCTCTGTGTACACGTATCCTTGCAAGTACAATTTTGCCTGTATTATTGGTGTCCCCTTCAAAAATTGCTCTTGAGAATTGTTATGTTTATTGTCCTCCCCAACATTTTGATGACATTTTCGCCCCTGGCTGAGTGAAAATTAATTTCAAACAGTAAGTCACAAAGTAGTGCCAAAAATTCTATAAATACCATCTCAGTGCTCTTACACTGGTGACAGTGACTGAATATGACTTGGACTTCTAATATACTTGTACTTTCTAGAAATGTCATGAATCAATCTGCCAAATGCACCATCATAGTGTTTCTTTGCCAGCCATTCTTTCCACTCAATCACTGCAAGGTGGTCCGTAACCAAACTCTCAGTCCGGTTTCCCCTAAGCCTCCAGATCTGCTCCTTGTAGGATCTCCAGGCTCTCTCTCTATGCTGTGTATGGGCGCCAGTGTGGGGATCTACATACCACCTGCTGTGGTTGACAGTGTGATGGCTGTACCCTTGTGTATGCGATAGGCACGCCACTCGTCAGTAATAATTGATGACCCAGACCTCACATGATGCAAAATCAAGGGGACTAGATGACTTCGAGATCTTCTCTCCAGAAGACGTAGAATAGGTTTTCCAGATCTTTCCTGCTGATGATGCCTCACACCTAACATCCCAAAGACCTACTTTTTTTGTCTTTTACACCCACCAGCCATTCTTCCTCTACCAGACTAATGGAGAAAAAACACAACAAACACAGACATAAACTGATACATTATAATAACAATAACTTTGGTAACTATATTTAACAAAATCTGTAAAAAAATAAATAAAGTCGAAATATTTCGAAAATAAAGTCGAAATGCTAGATTAATATTTATTATTTTACGTTGCGGTTCAGGGGTTCCTTAATTTTCGGAAGACCATGAAACGCGCCCTGATTGTTTTATTTTATTTTACAAAAGCACAACATTTTCTTGTTATTGTGAGTTTACACACATAAAAGTGGATGCGAATGATTTATTATTCTTTTCTGTATGACCAGATATTATGGAGTATTTTAAGTTGTTTCCACTGTTGTTTATAGGAGAATGCAAGTGATCGCGGCGCCTCCATGTCTGACTCCTCCTCTACATCCTCATCAGAGGGGGACAAGAAGAAGAAGAGGACGGAAAAGAAGGGGAAAAGGAAAAAGTATGGGAAGAAGTCAAAGAAAATGGAAACAAAGACACGTCAAAGAGGTTAGAATGCTATTTTCACTCTTTCCACTCACTGGGTTTTTAGTTTGACTTTTTAAAAGTTTTTAGAATGTTTTGTTAAATCCATTTTGTGGCGATATGGAAGAAATCCATACCAGCTTTTCAAATTTCCTAAATGGGCGGAAACCAATCAGAAAATTTAATATAAAAGAGGGCTAGAAACGGAAGAGGGGGAGCATAAAAAAACAACAACAAACAAACGTGTAGGTTATCGGAGTGGGACACAAGCTAGCTGAAGGACGTCACTGCTAGTCTTTGCTGGAATCTCTGTGCATGTGCTGTGACGTTGAGCTCTGCATGGTTCGATTGCCTGGTGCAACACAATCCAGCCTGGTTCACCTGCCTCAGGTATTGGACTTGATGTCCATCATCTTTTAAACCCCACGCCAAGTCTCCAAACTCTTTTCCCGGCCCTGAATTTGCGCCGCTTCACAGACTGCTCCACGCGGTCAACACACACACACACACACACACACACACACACACACACACACACACACACACACACACACACACACACACACACACACACACACACACACACTCACACACTCACTCACAGACACTCACACTCACACACATACACACACATACACACACACACACACACACACACGCACTCACACACTCACTCACACACTCACTCACACACACACACACACACACACATATTGCATGTCTATATATGCTTCACTGTTATTGTCATCATCATCTGTATCACCTAGCTGTTTTCAGTTATTAATGTTCATTACAAATGAAAAAAGGTAGTCACCTTCTCCCTAAACACATACAATCACTTGTGTTTGGCGCTGAAAGCAGTTTTCACCAAATTTCTTCTGAGATCGTCACCGCCCCCCCACTGATCTCCGCGAAAACACCAGTCAAAATCATGAATCATATATTGTTAGCAAACAGAAATATCACCTAGAAAGCCGCACGCCTGAACCCGAGATTCCCAGCATGCTTTGCATATAGTTAAAGAGAACAAATGTTAAATACAAATAAATGTTCTCACAAATAATATAACTTTGCATACTTAATGGTGTGTACATCAGTGTGTTGTGTTGTTTGTGTGGTGTACAGCAGGAAATACAGAACTATCTGAAATACATCATATAGTTATTAGGATTTTTAGGCAAACATATAGATATTTATTACAGTCTGATTAATTCTGAGTCTTTAACTGTAACGTCTGAATAAATTACATCTATGTCCTAGAGCTGGAGGCCTTCGGGAAGGACTCCATCCTGTGTGAGTGCCACTGCATAGTCATTCGGAATAAGAGGAGGTACCAGGAGGATGGGTTCGATTTGGATTTAACCTATATCGACCATCTGTGCTCTAGACTCCACAACTGTTCAATGGTATTCCAGTTGCCCAGAGCCACAGAAGAAAGAGGAGGCGCACAAGTCCGTGTGGTGAACACGCTACTGGTCTCAGTAGAGAGCAGTGACCCCGTCCTGCAAAACCATGTCAACAGTGGACCAGGTGAGTCATTAAAACTGATTTGTAGATCCTCAGCCTCTTCTGCTGTTATATTGTTTGTGTAAGTTTGCATGTTATTGCCCCCACAACTAGCACAATGGATTATAAAGGTATAATTAAATTATTATTTTAAATATTATTTTAAAAAACCAAGATGACAGGGTGGACGAGCCCACGACAGGGTGGACAAGCACACGACGGAGTGAGTTTTGTGTATTTCTGTTGTCCACTTTAATACATTTTATACATTTTTCATAAAATACAGGCGTGTTCGTTTAACAACAAAAAAACTCATTTCATTTACACACAGAAGCTCTTATAGTAAGTTTATAAGGTATTTTCTGTTGGTATCTAAACATTTTTTTCCATAAAACACAGTTGGTATCAAGTTTAACTAGCAGCAGCTTTCGCAGGGCCCAACTCATTAGAATTTCAATGTCTTTTTTAGATGCAAACAGAAAATAGCTGTACCAAAATAAAGCTGGTGGGGGTTTAAGACTTGTAATGTATACTGGTTTGGAAATATATTTAAAAACTGAGAAGAGAAGACCAGAATGATATATATAAAATATTCATTTTTATTTAAAATAAATCAGTCATCCTCCTCCTCCTCTTCATCGTCTGCAAAATACTGGAGAGAAATAAAAATCAAACGAAAAATTAACACCACAATTGCAAATGAGAGTGGCACAATTGCAACTGAGAGTTTGACAGCCTCAATGAATACCTGCATGTCCATGGACACTTTTAAACCCTCCTGATGGGGAAGAGGTCGTGGAGGAGATGGCGGCTGATGGCGGGGCAAATTGGGGCTGTTGGGAGGAGGAGGACGTGTGCTCGCTATCCTGCACAAAAACACAATACAACATCTGTCCCCATGCACATCAGTCTAAAACAGATGCACTGTTTAATGTTTAAAGTGTACTCACAGTGCGACTAATGATCACAGTGGTTGCCTTGGGGAAAGAAAAAAAAACGTTGAAAAAATTGATGAAATCTGAATGATTACTACAAGCTTTTAATTTGTTATAAATCAAGTTAATAAAGGTTAAGATTTGGCTAAACGACTAAGCATTTTCTATCAATACTTATTTCTACTTACCACATCACTCACTCCTGATGTGACAACACCGCTGTCGCTCACAGTGCTGTCACTGCTCATCTTTACAATGAAACAAAGAAAACAATTTGAAAGAAGACTCTTATGATCATCACGCCTGTATTTACTTGATCAGGATGTCCTGTGTTTTTGACCAAATGAATGCAAAATAAAAAGAACTGTCGTTCACTTATCGTTCTTTTACTGGGACAACAGATGAAAATTAGCCTGTTGAGCTAACTCTGGCTCATTTAGTTATTTTACTGTAAATTAATGAGCACTGTCCCTGTAAAATAAACAAATAAATGAAATGAAAACTGCATTTTCCAACAATATAAATCTTTACTGTCACTTTTTATATCCATTTAACATTTTCTTGCCTAGTAATGATAGTGTATAGTGTTACCTGGAACTGCAACCTGTTGACCTTTTGACATCAGTTGTTTTTCTCAGGCATTTCACACCGTTTAGGGCAGAATTCCCACCCCCTCTCCAGGGGGGCTGGTGGGGGCCTGGGGTGGGCTGGGGCAAGGCGAGTTCTGATTGGCTACTTTGGATGCAGCTCAGGTAAGGTTAGTTTGAATCAGAGGGTCATTGCAGGTCATCACTTTCAACAGTTAACTGTTCATCTGAAGATCCTGAATTGTTAGAGACAAAAACACTGTTTTTTCCTTCTAAAAAACTGAAGTTTAATCTCAAAACCTGATATGGCTTCTGAAGGGTGAGTCATTTCTAACTATTATTACATTAGTTGGGTGAAGCTGACTTGATTTTGATTGTTAAAAGACTGAAAAGCTGAATTTTCACATATGTACCTTTAACATTCATTTTGTGGAGTCTGTTAATGTTGTTTCCATCCAGATATTTAAAAAGTCTTACAAATCAATAACCATTTACTAGATAAGCATTATGTATCTTGTTGTTTTCTGAAAAAAGGGATAAATAACATTTCAAATTTCCTTTTGCCATTTGGGGATGGTGCTTTTCCTACTTAGTATTTTTGTCTTGTTTCCAAGTCCAAATATGAAACATTTCTTAAATCAAGATCCATTTACTTAAGAAGTAAAATAATGTTAGATATTTTGTCCTGTTTTCCATGGGAATTAATCAAAATGAAGTGAGTTGATGCTTAAGACAAGCAAAATGATCTACCAATGGGGTAAGAAAAATAATGTCAATTCAAACAGAAACAAGATTTTTTTTCTTACCCCATTGGTAGATCATTTTACTTGTTTTAAAGTCTTATTTACAGTCCACATATCAAACATTTATTCAAGATCCATTTACTAAAGTCCTAAAATTAAATAAGATACTATGTCTTGTTTTTTGCCTCTGAAAGGTTGTTTTTGGTGGTGCTTTTTACCACGCTGCAGACTACAATTCATTTAACTTGTATGTGGTAAAATAACCTTTTCTTTGTCCATACAGAAAGTTCCACAGCAGAATTTACTTCCTCTGCCCTCACTGCAAGAAGGCTCCACGGACCCTTCCAGGCCATCTTCGCACGGTGTGCATGCAGGGATGCTCTGAGAGGGACATCAGTGATACTGTCATCCAGGCGAAGAAAGAGATGGCCGAGTTCACCCACACCGGCCGCTTCTGGGAGTACCAGAGGATTAGAGACATTTTAGGAGCGGCTGATCCTCTTTCCAGGTTTGTAGCTTACCTTTATGCCTAACCGCTTTGTCCTGTTGCAGTACCATACTCAATATTCCATCAAATGTGTGGGTATTAACTGTTTTTCGTTTCTTAGCTTGTTGGAGGAAATGGACAGGAAGGGATTGGTGGTGAGGAACATACCTCCATTCATTCCTGCGCCATCGTCGGTTCCTCACAGCTCCACGAGGGATGCAGAGAGCGCACCAGATCCTGAGCCAGAACCTGACGCAGAACTGGACGCTGCGTCTGAGACCAGCTCTGAGGAGTACTATCAGAGGTACAGTTTCGAATCATCACATTCACAGAGAGCAGATGCAGAGATTGGACATGATTTCTCTTGAACACATACACAATCATTTGACCACCCGTTTTATTTCATTTCAGCACTGGGGGACCGAGGTGGACCTCTGATGTAGGCGTGGAAATGAAAAGGAAAGGCCTCTACAGGAAGCACTCAATCGACCATCCACTTCTCCAGGGATTCTTCCATTTCCTGAGAGTGGACCTGGGGTCTATTCCAGAAAGCAGGTTATGTGACATACCCGGGTATGTTTAAGAGTAAGTAAGCGGATAACCTCAACTTTCGGTTCCAAAAACGGAGGTAACTTTCAGGGTATGTTAGTAGTCATAGCAACTCACTCTCTGAACTTAACCTGCTACGGAGCAGGTTATGTTCCAGAGTTAGTTTGTTTCAGAGAGGTGACAGAACATGGCGTGCCCTGACCATTTTAGTTACATAGCACTACTTAATCTAACCCTACTTTATACAGTCACAATAATTTTAAATGTTTCTAATTATATAACTTTCAATTTCAGGGTTCCCAAATGTGATTGGGTGCATTGATGGAACCCACATTCCCATTAAAGCTCCTTCAGTCAATGAAGGAGACTGTTAATAGGAAGTCAGTCAATCCATAGCATCAATGTGCAGGTGACAATAGATTTTTTGGGTGCTAAATATTTGGGTGTTTAAACCATTAAATCACCCTCCATACTGGTCCCCACTAACTAGGTAATATGTGGCCAAGAGGAACCCAGTGAACCCGGTAGACCAAAGAGATGGCAGGGTGGTATGAGTCATGATTTGCCAAAATCACTTTAATTAAGACCAGTTAACAGTCAAGTGTTGTTCATTGTTTCTTTATTTCCTGTAACAAAAGACATTTGTATTTATTGCTTTAGATTTCATTCAACAACAAATGACAGATTAATGTTCACATATGTTTCCCACCTTAAGCTGGTGCTCCAGCAATTCAATTTCAAGTCTGGCCTTTTCTAGGTTAAGCCTTTTCTCCGCCATTTGAAGCTGTATAAGGTCCATCTCCATGTCACTTTTTCTGATTTGCTTTTGAAGGTGGACCTTATACAGTTTTATGGCAGGCAACTAGAAATACTGAAAAAGTCTTTAATACAAACACAGACCAAATATTTAAATGAGGAAGGAGAACTGCAGAACATTTCTTACACTGCTAAGATTCTGTGTGGAGGTAGATGGACCCTAATCTGTATTAAAATCTCCTGCCATATTCTGTAAAATGACAATGTATTTATTCTCTTATGTAAAAAAGGGGGAATGCATTCTATGCATCATATACCTCTATGGGCCTCCCCATATTTTCTGTTTCTGTCACAGCAGAAGTGTTCTCTTCATCGTCATCCTACAGTGAAAATAAGGAAGGATGCTTGGTCTAGCAAACAGAAACCTAAAGACAATAATCACTTACAACTGTGACAGAGTGTGGTGTTGCAGGTGGATCCAACAATACAATGTGGCCATCAGCAACTGCAAGATAATTAAACTAATAAGATAATCATGCATATTCAATACTCAATGTATATTCTTAAACAAATACAACTAATAAAGAAGGACATTAGGAACATCAAAGTACTAGTAATAAGATTAAAGTATACAGCATATGCAGTCAAAGCAGCATGCATACTGCACAAGTGAATCAATGACTGTAAAATGAATTCAATATGCCTTTTTAAAATGGTGACAGTGTTGATGATTTTCTTTATTAAAACACTGACAAAAACAGTAGGTAAACATAAGTATTATCAATAAAAATAATTATTAAAATGGTACACCTACATTTTACTAAGCTACTTGTCTTGGTAGCTGAGTCTGACGAACTGCCCCCTGGAATCCCATCGACCACAGGTCGCCCTTTATTAAGAGACAGTGCCAGCTCCTCAGCTGGGGTGAGGGGAGGGGGAGGGGGAGGTGGACCCCCACCTGTTTTACTGGTCTCAGCCTTCTTTCTATTGGCTACATAGAAAACTAAATTACATTTAATACTAAATTACATGGCGTCAGTAACAAGTTTAGTAAGTTTAGAAAATATTACCTTGCTGGAGAATATTTTTGTGTTTCATTTTTACTTGGTTTACACTTCTTCTGGCTCCAGAAGGATTACACCTGATAAAACAAGAAGCCAACATATAACTAGCCAATTATGCACATTACTATTGTAATATTAAGAATGTATGGAGGCCAACAAGTAAATACTTGTCTATTTTTACTACATGCCCCCAAAGAATTTTTGCATCACAAATTATAAATGGGGTATTATCCCATATTTTTGTGACTCACAAGGGGAAAATACCCAATTTATAATTTTCTAAACTCACGCATTTACTCGGTCCATTATTATTTGCCAAGCCAACTTTCTTTTGCTGATGCAGCAGTATTGCTTTTTTGGGGGTTTTATGTTATAATGGGCTTATAGTCTTCATAAGAAAGCATTAAAACCTCCAACTCAGTTTCACCGAAGTATTGTATGTAGCTCGCTTTTTTTCTCCCTTGGTTTCCAGGGTGACTCCTGAAATCGGCGATCCATTGAAAATGTCTTTATGTACTGGCCGTGCGCGCGCATTAACTCTGGGTTACCAATAGGAGGTTGATTAAACTAACTCAACATAGGTGTTTTGGAACCGACATACCCAGAGTAAGCAAGTTTGGGGTTAACCAACCAAGAGTTCAAGGTTTATCTGACGGTAAGTTAACCTTGCTTTTTGGAATACACCCCTGGGGAACAGGAGAAGTAAACAAGAGGTTAGTGAAAAGAAGAGATACATTTAAATGTCACGCGTGCACATACACACACACACACACACACACACACACACACACAGACACACACATACACACACACACAGAAAAATAAGTAATTGTAAAAAAAAAAAAGATTTAATTCTCACACATTCACACAGAGAGAAAAATAAATAAATACATTTTAATAAAAAAAATGTTACACTTTATTTTGAGGTGTCATAGTTGCAGTGTAATTATATACGTACTGTGTAATATTAAGTAATTAATGTACTTATAGTATTTAGGGTAGGATTATGATTTGGTTGAGTGTTTTTTGCATTTAATTGTGCATAATTTACTGTTATTGCTATGGCACTAACTAATCCATAAACTGTGTATTGTGCTCACATGTTAGATTTTAATGTCTAATGTATAATTACAGGTGGAATCTGTCTCCTGCTTTTACGGCTGGCTCGTAAACCGCAACATAAAAGAGGCAAACCACAAATACTTGAACAATAAACCAATTTATTGACAAACCAAACAAAACAATTATTAACTAATCAGAAAAATCGATGTCTAGGGAAAAAGTAAATACACGCGCGTTTCTACACAATATAAACAATATCTGGCACTAACAATAAAGATGGGAGAACAAACAAATACCCAGGAGAAATAAGGTGGGAGAGAAAACAAAAAAAAACGTGAAAGAGACTCAGCTCCCGAGAGAGACCGAGCCTCAGAGCTGCGAGCTGAGACTAAGAGCTGAGACTAAGAGAGACCGCTCACTCCCCAATCACAGATCTTTATACTACTCCATATAAGGAGTTATATAGGGATGGAATACACCTGTTGCTCAACTAACGCCTGCACTGTGTAGCAGAGCCAGTAGAGGCAACCAGGCGGGCGTAACACCTCCCTCACAAAAAGTATTCCTCTAAGTAAGCTAAGGAATGCAACAAAAAACAACAAAAACT
The DNA here is from genome assembly GCF_051911475.1 of Siphateles boraxobius. Lineage (NCBI taxonomy): Eukaryota > Metazoa > Chordata > Actinopteri > Cypriniformes > Leuciscidae > Siphateles > Siphateles boraxobius. The sequence goes on from NW_027509188.1 coordinate 6,344,312, forward strand.
GCACAGTTTATCCCACTCCACTCGGTTCCTGCTTCCTGGGCCCTAGGAAAACAGGATAGAAAGAGAAGGGAGAAAAAGGGAAAAACGCAATACATTATATACTCATGCTCGAGATAAGGCATCAGTGATGACATTTTCCGTGCCCCGGATGTGTTTAATGTCAAGGAAAAAATGGCTGTAAGAAGAGACTCCACCGCATTAACCTTTGATTACGACCCTTCATTCTGTGTAAAAACACCAAAGGATTATGATCGGTGTAAACCACAATTGGACTTGTGGACGATCCCAGATAAATTTCAAAATGTTGGATGGCCAAGATAAGAGCAAGTGTCTCCTTTCAACCACAGAGTAAACTCGCTGATGGACGTTGAACTTTTTTGAAAAATAACAGACTGGGTGGTCTATTTCATCTTGACTTCTCTGTAGGAGAACAGCTCCGGCTCCAGTATCACTGGCATCAACAGCTAAACAAAAAGGCTGGGAGAAATCGGGTGCAACAAGCACAGGAGCACTAGCCAACAGTGCTTTGGCTCCCTCAAATGCCTGTTGGGCAGCTGTAGTCCAATTAAAGGATACCTTTCGGCTTATGAGATCAGTCAAAGGTGATACAATAGAGGCAAAATTTGGGCAAAACCCCCGATAATATCCGACCGTTCCCAGAAACCTGCGCAATTCCTTGCGATTTGTAGGCACTGGAAAAGCACAGATGGACTCAATCTTAGCTTCGATGGGGCGAACATGTCCGTTTCCTACTATTTTCCCTAAATAGGTAACCGTAGCTTTCCCAAATTCGCACTTTGCTAAGTTTAAAGTTAAAGAAGCGTCGGACAAGCGCACAAACAACTCCCTTATTTGGACTAGGTGATCCGACCAAGAGGAACTGTACAGAACCACATCATCCAAATAAGCGTCACAGTCAGGTAATCCAAACAAAACACCTTATTTATGAGGCGTATGAAGGTAGCGGGAGCATTTCGAACCCCAAACGGCATCACACGATATTGCAGGAAGTTATCAGGTGTTACGAATGCAGACAGTTCCCTTGCTCTATCAGTTAATGGAACCTGCCAATATCCTTTAAAGAGATCGAACTTGCTCACAAATTTTGCAGACCCCACTCTATCCACGCAATCATCGATGCGGAGTAAATGATAACAGTCAGGCTTACTTATGGAATTAAACTTACGATAGTCGGTGCAAAATCGGTAGGATCCGTCAGGCTTATTTACAAGAAGAAAGGGGGATCTCCAGGCACTAAAGCTGGGCTCATCCAAGTTGTGATCTAATAAGTAAGTCACTTCCTTTTTCAACAAGTCCCGTTTCACAGTATTTACCATATACGCATGCTGCTTAATTGGTGGAGCAGAACCCACATCAATATCATGTTCAATCACTGTAGTGCAAGTGGGCACATCCGAAAACAACTGAGGAAAAAACTCCACTAGCTGAAGAATGTCGCGTTTCTCAGAGGGAGATAGATGAGGTAAATGAAAAACCAGGTTTGAATACATCTTAGAGTTATTCAACCGTCCCTCGACAACCCCTCGAGAAGGAAAATGTATGGAATCATCCCTCATGCAATTCAAGGAGGATGTCTCTGAAAATGGAGTTCCTTCCACGCTCAACTGTGAAGAATCAGCAGGCACAATGGCCACTAATCCCACAGACGATCCAGAAGGAAAGTAAGGCTTCAAAAGGTTTATGTGGCAAACCTGTACTCCCTTACGTTGTTCTGGGGTTTTCAAAAGATAATTCTGTCCAGAAAGACATTTGAGAACCGGATAGGGACCTGCAAAACGGGCTTGAAAAGGATTACTTACAAGCGGCAACAAAGCTAGTACCTGGTCCCCAACCTTAAATTTCCGAGCCACTGCTCGTTTGTTAAACAACCTCTCCATCTTACTCTGTGACTTCCCCAATTTCCTCTGAGCAATTGCTCGAGCCTCATGTAACCGATATCGGAAACCGCTCACAAAGTCCAAAACATTTTTGGAGGGTTCAGAAGGACTCCAATTGTCAGCTAAAACCGCAATAGGACCACGCACTTCATGACCGAATACCAGATCATTTGGACTAAATCCAATGCTTTCCTGAGTAACCTCTCTCACTCCCATAAGCAACCAAGGCAGCCCCTCCTCCCAATCAGAACCAAGCTCCACACAGTAGGATCGCAGCAATGACTCTAAGGTCTGATGAAATCTTTCGAGGGCCCCTTGACTCTGAGGGTGATATGCACTAGAAACGTTGTGACTGATCTTAAATTGACGTAAGGCCTTAGCAAACTGACGGCTCATAAAATTAGAGCCCTGGTCAGACTGGATAACTCTTGGAATGCCAAATATTGACATGAAGGAGGTTAATGCTCTTAGAATAGATTTTGTAGTAATGGACCGGACAGGATATGCGTCTCGATACCTTGTAGATAAACACATTGTCTTTGATCTAGGTAAAGGACCTACACAATCAACCAGCAAATACTCAAATGGTTTCGAGATAGCTGGGATAGGTTGGAGAGGAGCAACAGGGATTTTCTGGTTTGGCTTACCAGTGAGTTGACACACATGACAAGTTCTAATAAACTTTGCCACGTCCCTTTTCAAACCAGAAGACCCTGCGTTGTAATCGATCATATGTTTTCCTTACTCCCATATGTCCAGCCATTCCATCATGTGCTAACGCGATCGCAGACTGCCTAAATTTAAGAGGAACTATCACTTGAACATTAACCTTAGTAATGGGCTCAGATTCACTGACCCACCGTCTGAGCAACAATTCATCTTTCAGTAAGTAGCAAGAGGGTAACCGAGTCTCAACATCCCCCTCGACACAAACCACGAGAACAAAGGCTTAAGCGTTACATCAGCTAACTGTTCTCGAATCAGGTCCTCTCTAGAAACATGGAAAATGGAAGATAAAAATTTCTCCGAAACTGCCGTCTCCCCAGAGGCAAACTCTTCTTAAAAAAAAAAACAGCTGAGTCTGAAATACTACATCGTTCTACATCATCCTCAGACTGAATGGATAGCTGTTCCTCCATGGTTATTTCACCATCAGGATGTAAATAAATTTCACCTTCACTCTGTCGTTCAGCTTCAAGTTGTCTTCCCCTGGCTCGGTTGACAGCACAGGAAGGAAACACGTGGGGAAATTTCAAACCACACTCATCAGGAACATCTGTAAGCATAGGTGAGGAGACTACAACAGTTGATGGTACAGGTTATAATGTTCCCCAGACATTTCCCTGAGCAAGATCGTTCCCCAAAATAAAAGACACCCCTGGTACAGGAAGGGAAGATCGTACTCCAACAATCACATCTCCATTTACAATATCAGAGGCAAGGTGTACCCTGTGTAAAGGAACTTTTAAGAAGGTCATTTCTATCCCCCTAATTAATACATCCTTCACGGTCGCAGTCTGACCTGAGTGTGGGAGAACTCCCTCTAGCAAAAACGACTGAGAAGCGCTAGTGTCTCTCAAGATCTTCAAAGAAACTTTCCCCTCTTGCCCTGGCAAAGACACTATGCAAAGCATACTCCGAATAATTATCTCCAACATCTACCTGTTTTGAGATTCCCTTTTCAATCTCAAGATTCTGTTGGTAAACATAACAGGTTATATGTGGTGTCCCTCAGGGTTCAACGTAAGCACCGTTGCTGTTCTCTCTATATATGCTACGTATAGGTTCCATATTTAGAAGATTTGGAGTGTCTTATCATTGCTATGCTGATGACACGCAGCTATACATACCATTTAAACGTGATATGTCTGCGATAAACCAACTGACGGATTGCCTTCAAGAACTGAAAACATGGCTCAATAAGAACTTTCTCCACTTGAACGATGATAAAACTCAAATAGTCCTGTTTGGGCCAACTGAGAAAAGTGACCTGAGCAATGTTGACTTGGGTTCGCTCACTTTATATCGCTCACTTTCGGCAAAGAACCTGGGGTTTATATTGGATAGTGGCCTAAACTTAAACAAACAAATAAATACAGTTGTCCGTTGCAGTTTTTACCACCTCCGGAGATTAGCGAAAGTTAAACCTTTCCTAAGTAGGAACAGTTTTGAGATTATAATTCATGCCTTTATTTCATCTCGACTTGACTAATGTAACTCACTATATCCTGGACTACCTGCGTCATCTATTCACCGACTTCAACTGGTCCAAAACGCAGCTGCCCGCTTGCTCACAGGCACTCGCAAACGGGACCACATCACGCCCACACTACGTTTACTGCACTGGTTACCAGTTCAGTATCGTATTGATTTTAAAGTCTTGCTGTTCGAGTATAAAGCACTAAGTAATCTTGCTCCTCAATACCTTACGGAGCTGGTGACGGAACACAAACCAATCAGACTGCTCAGATCACAGTCTAATCACCTGTTACGAGTACCCAGATCCAAGCTGAAATGTAGGGGTGACAGAGCCTTTGCGGTAGCTGGCCCCAGGTTATGGAATAAATTGCCATTACATATTAAAACAGTGCCCACAGTGTCTGAGTTCAGAAATCTTTTAAAAACCTACTTGTACTCTTGTGCGTTCAATGTCTTGTGAAAGTTGTTTTTGATTTTTGTATAGATTTAAATAGCTATATTTTGTACAGCACTTTGGTCAACAAAGGTTGTTTTAAATGTGCTTTATAAATATAATAAACTTGAAACTTGAACTTGAACTCTCCAGCGGTTTCACGTCCAACCAACCCAACTGGCTTAGGCAGACTTCTTCAAATCGTTATATTCAGATATCTTATGTTCTGCTTTGTGAAAGTAAAAACAAATCACCTTACCCTTCTCTGATGAAAATTTCTGACTGACAGGGGGCACACTTGGGATTGTATTTGATGTACTCACTGGAGGCATCCAACGATTCGGGAATGACTTTCTACTCGGCTCACCTGAACCTCTATCAGGAAAAGAATCTCGGTGGGTCAGAAGAAATTCATCAGCCAACACAGCTGCATTATCTAATGTAAGAGCCTTCTGTTCATTCAAATAAGTAGACACAGACGCTGGTACACAGTTTTTAAATTCTTCCACAAGAATTAACTCCCTCAACTGGTTCAAGGTTTCTACTTTCTGAGACTGACACCACCTAGTAAGTGTAATTTCTTTTTCCCGAGCAAATTCAACATATGTTTGCCTTTCAAGTCTTCTATAACCACGAAATCGCTGAAGATAAGCCTCTGGTACTAACTCATACGCTCTCGTTCACAAAATGTCACGTTCACAAAATGGCTGCACCATCCTCCAAACCCCATTGACGCTTTAGAGCGTCAAAGGACACACCCCTCAGATATCTATTTATAACTTCGGATCGGATCATGGTATTAACTTACTTTTTTTTATGAAAAAGCTGCCATTCCTCTGCATATACTGTGTTGACTTTCGCAAATTAAAAGCATTTTTTATTTTAGTGCAAATCTATTGCACTTTACTGCAAAACAAAGAAATATTTTATTCTGGTCTAATGATATGAAATGCTGTTGGGGTGTGTGAACCAATCACAGACATGTTTGTGAACCAATCACAGATCAAAAACAAAAGATGACGCCCTCAGACAAAGGGGAGGTGTTTACAATCAGCCCCAGGTGTGTGTGATAGCCATAGCCGATGCAACTTGTTGTACACGGTCTTAGGACGCGCACAGTTGGAAGTTTTCAGATACAGCTCTTTTGTACTTCGCAAGATTCTTTTCGAAGAGAATATGGCACAACAGAGATTCTCTGCCGAGCAAGTCGCTGAAATGCTTTTTGCCGACAGTGAGGAAAGTGAAATAGGATCCGATCCAGATCGGTTTGATTCGGAGGAAGAAGACCAAATATTCCACGGAATCGATCCATTTGAGGAGTAAGTGTGAATTATATAATACTGATAATATGTTTGTCTGATATATATTGTATCGTTTTTTAGTCAACTGATTTTATTATAGCTTTTCAGAAATAACGGAGCTGTAATCAAACAATGTGTGCCGTGCGCATAATCAAACAATGTGCGCCATGTGCGCGATGTGCGCAATCAAACAATGTGCGCCATGTGCGCAATCAAACAATGTGCGCCATGTGCGCGATGTGCGCAATCAAACAATGTGCGCCATGTGCGCGATGTGCGCAATCAAACAATGTGCGCCATGTGCGCAATCAAACAATGTGCGCCATGTGCGCGATGTGCGCAATCAAACAATGTGCGCCATGTGCGCGATGTGCGTAATCAAACAATGTGCGCCATGTGCGTGATGTGCGCAATCAAACAATGTGCGCCATGTGCGCGATGTGCGCAATCAAACAATGTGCGCCATGTGCGCGATGTGCGTAATCAAACAATGTGCGCCATGTGCGCCATGTGCGCCATGTGCGCGATGTGCGCAATCAAACAATGTGCGCGTTTTGGCCGCATGTAATGATCTTCATTTATAAGCTATTTCGTTTACTTTGTTTGTCTATTTTATTGTAATGTTTTTTTAGGAAAATGTTATTGTAGTTTTTCAAAAATAATGGTACAGGGCACTGCGTCAAAAGGGATGTATACGGGAGAATTCAGACAATGAATACGCCCGCTAAATGTGCTGTTTGGCAGGGATCTTTGGAACTTTGTTACGCGTACCTGTAAATGCCCGCAAAGGCCCGAAAACAGGAACTTGTCTGACCACATGCTGTTAGTTGATAGCTTGCTTTGTAAATGCTAATTTATTTTGGGACTGGCAGCTCAAGATTGGCCCTATTCCCCTGCCCCCCTCATTAGTATTCAGGAAAGGTGGGCTGATAAGTGCTTTACATTGTGTCAATCTACAACAAAGACTGTAGACCCTGAAAAGCAGTTTGTATCTAGGTGTCCTCTGCTCTTCAAGATGGCTTGCAAAAGATCGCTGGAGTTTTACACAGAGCAGAGTAGAGATGTTACTCCTTTACGTCGGGACAATGTGGCTATTCAAACTCCGAGACCGAACGAAAACAGACTGGTGTATATGGTAAATGCAAGTTTGAAGAGGATATTTGAAAAGCTGGAGACGATGGACAAGAGGTTGAATAAGATGGAGGCTGACATCAATGAGCTCAAAGAGGCAAAAGAGGAGCCTGCTTCAAAGAAATTAAAGAGAGCTGGGAATAATTCTGTTGCGGTAAGTTATTTTCTGACCGTCACAAACATTTGACGGTGTCCGCTTAACTTCGTGTGCTTTATTTATTAATGTATTTGAATTGAGCCCTCATACTATGTTGGATGTTTACAGAAAGCTGTACGGAGATTGCACAATGGGGAAAACAACATACACAAATATGACCCACAGACAAGGTATATCTTTAAAACTATAGTTTCATAACAGTCCTTTCTTCTAAATTATATTTTTAATCAACCTTCTTTAATTACTGCTCCACAGTCTATCCTCCCCCCACAACCTCGAGGTCACAACCTATCTTTATAATGGCGTCTCCATGGCTGTACTGGACGTAGATCTATTTTTAAAGGTAAGTCACAAGAGAATGTCCCAAGGCTACAACTATTTATCTGTATAGATTAGTTAGTTAGTTATAAATAAACACATTCTCCCCCCTCACTATCTTCCTCTCTCTAGCATCCTGCAAGACGTATTTTGAAACTGTTAGAAGGGGTTACAGTATGGCCCAAGATGAGAACAAAGACAAGATGGAGGACAGCAGGATCATTGTGCGCATGAGACAAAGAAAAAGAAGAGTAAGTGTAAATAAATATAAATCTCAGTAAAAGACTCAGCCTGGGAGAGGCTCCCATTCCAACCAATTTGATATTTTCAGTGGTTTAATTACTTTTTTCCCTCCTATTTTGCAGCTGCTGAGCAGCAGGACTGGCGTTCTCCAGACAAGAGGAAGAGGCAGCTATCTGGAAGACTACAACAGTTGACCACATGTTTGAAGAGGAGGATGCTATCTTGGATGGAAAGTCAGTGTGGGTTGTTCGGCCTCCAACCCGCAGTACAGTTTTGTCTGCGCTGTGTGGGGTGCTACAAAAAAGACTGGAAGCAGACCAGAAGTACTTGGGAACTCATCATGCACGAGTTGGTGCAGATCGAGTCGCGGTGGAGACCACAGAAGCTGGCCTGTGAATTATTTTAGTATTACGCATCTAAATATTATTCTATAGTATAATTTGAATATTCTCTTGTTTTTTTATATATAGTATTATTTATATTATAAAGTATTATTTATAGATTGTATTATATATAATTCTATATAGTTTTCTATATATATACTGCATTTATATATTCTATACAATTCAATATTGTTATCTATTTATAAATTGTATTATATTGTACTATATTGTTTTCTATATATTATACACAGACCTTATATATTATATAAGGTTATATATTGTATGACTAATAGTAAAGTGTATTCTGTGCTAATGTATTTTTATTTATAGAATTTTGAATGTGTGTATATATATGTCATGTGCCCAGTGTCATTTACAAATAATAAAAATAACAACTTTGTCTATCTGATTGTCTTGACATTATAACCATGAACACCAATGATAATAAATATTATTAATGAGTAATAATAAACCCAAATGAGGCCATAAACTGGACAAATAGTGTGGGGGTTTAGAGGAGGGACAAAGCATTGAGCAGCCAATCCTATGTAAGAACTCTGACCAATTGAAGGAGGCCACTGCCTTGTGTCCCAAAGGTGTGAAATGCTAATATTCCCTTGCATTGACCCCGACCGGGGGATTATTCACCATGGTAACTGATGGCCCTTAGTGGCTCCCTGCTGTGCCCCAAACTTGGTACATATCCAGGAGTATTCGGGATTGTGTGACGGGCAGCAAACTCCCGTACACACACGTTTATTTGTGGAGTACACAGGAGTACTCAGGAGTTTTACATGCCCGATTACAGCTCTTTTCACGCAGTGGGGAGTTATCTAAGGCCTGTACTATTTGTCTATATGAGAGGGGGTTTGCTTTAGACATTGTATTTACTCTTTGCATTTTATTGTAATGTTTTTTTAGGGAAACATTTTTGTAGCTTTTTAGAAATAATAGTGCAGTAAGCCTTATCTAAGGCCTGTACTATTTTGTCTACATTGTAGGGGGTTTTAGACATTGTATTTACTCATATACTATGATAAAGGCACCAGTAATAATTTTGTAGTTAGTCCTATGAGTTGAACATACAATATGCACACATGATGATAAATAGCTAATCTTTATTAGTAAGGCTGTACAACTTTTGATATGTGGGAATCTAAACTTATGACAAAATCTGTGTGTTATAGTCTAAATCAGGAAACTGCAGAGCAGCCGAGTACATCTGCTGAACCCAAGACCCCGACTGCTCGCCCATTTCAATCCAGCACCGCTTCTGCTCCTCCTGCAGCCCGCCGATCAAGGTCTACTCCTGCAGCCCGCAGATCAAGGTTTCCTCCCGCAGATCAAGGTCTCCTGCAGCCCGCAGATCAAGGTCTCCTGCAGCCCGCAGATCCATTTATCCTCCTCGGCCCGGCTCCTCCAGCACTGCCACAGAACCACCAACATCATCTGCGACCCCTGGCTTGAGGTCGCGTCCTAGGGGAAGGAGGCAGTCACTTTCACCTGTCCGATGTCCAGCACCACCACCAGACCAGCTGGAACAAGGATGGAAGACTGAAAATGATCCTGATGTGGCCCCCATTCCACACAGGTTTTGCCCCAGACGTGAACCTGGAGTGCAATTGGACACCTCCGTAGAGCAAAGCCCCCTTGGCCTTTTCAAGCACTTTTTTAGTGCTCATTCAGTCAGGACATTGTGTGCCAACACAAACAAGCTGGTGGAGAGAAACATTGCTGCTGGGAAAAGGTACAAGTGGACCAACATCAACCCTGCGGAGATGTTCAAATTCATTGGCTTGGTTCTGTACATGGGAGTTCTAAAGCTCCCAGCAGTAAGTGACTATTGGAAGAGAAAAAACATTTTTTCTGTGAATTTTCCAAGCACTGTGATGTCAAGGGATAGGTTCTGTGCCATATCTTGGAATATCCATATGAGTGACCCAGAGGAAGATGTTGTGAATGACCGAAAGAAGCAGACACAGCCAGATGAGTATGACACACTCTTTCGTCTGAAGCCATTGGTGACTGAGATAAAGGCCGCCTGTCAGTCTGCCTACCATCCCAGGAAGCAGCTATCCATTGATGAGAGGATGGTGGCCACCAAGGCAAGAACTGGGATGACCCAGTACATGAAGGCGAAACCCACCAAATGGGGGATAAAGCTGTTTGTGCTCGCAGACTCCAGCAACGGTTATTCCTGTGACTTCAGCATTTACACAGGTAAAAGCAGGTTGGCCTCTGGGCAAGGGCTCTCATTTGACTCTGTGGTGGAATTGATGAGGCCATCTTTCCTAGGCAGTGGTTATCACCTCTACTGTGATAATTTTTACACCAGCCATAAACTCTTCAGGCACCTGCTGTCCCTCAATTTCGGAGCCTGTGGAACCATACGTGAAGGGAGGAAGGATGCTCCAAAAACGAAACTAAACCAACTGCCCAAGAAATCCCCCAGAGGAACTCTCAGGTGGATAAGAGAAGATGACCTTCTCTTCACTAAGTGGATGGACAACAGGGAGGTGGCAATGTGCAGCAGTGTCCATGTTGCTTATGATGGGGACACTGTCAAGAGGAAGCAGAAAAAGAGGGATGGATCCTGGGAGGAGATAAACATACCAGTACCAAAACCGATTGTTGATTACAACATCTACATGGGGGGGGGGGGTGGACTTATCAGACCAGCTGATCCAGTACTATTCAGTGCACCACACAACAAGAAGATGGTACAGAACCATGTTTTGTCATTTTATTGACATTGCTGTGACGAATGGCTTCATAACGTACAGAGAAATCCAAAAGCTGAGGAACAAACCAGCCAACCAGATCACCACCCACAGGGCCTACGTGGAGCAGCTCGTGGCTGAGCTGTGTGGTGTCACAGTCGGGGCTGTTCCTGTACAAAGGAGAACTGGGCATACACCTGTGCCAATCTCCACTCCAGTTACAAGGCTGAGGTGTGAGAAATGCAAGGCGGATGGGCTCCCAAGAAAAGACACCTTATGGAAGTGTAATGAGTGTGATGTGCCGCTCTGCCTGCAGCCAGAGCGCAACTGCTTTCAAATGTGGCACATGTAAGAAAAGCACATCAATATTTCAACTTTCCAATGCAGTGCGCAGTGCACAGTGCCATCTAGGGGTGGTTTTTGTATATTTTGTACATATAGACTGAGAATATTCCATTCTAATGACCATTGGGTTCCCTTCATATTCTTATTTCTGTTTTGTTCACAAAACAGTATGGTGACTACAGTTACAGAAATGTAAAAATTTCTTTTGTTTCTTTATATTTTTTCACCCAATTTTTTTGCAAGTGTTCTAAAGCCTTTGGGGAATTTTTGTTGTTGTTGTAAAATCCTTTGTTTATTTATGTTTCATATTTTTATATAATAAAAACAAAAAAAATAATTTCTGTTTTTGTATTTCTTGGTGATATATCACACAATAACTCATATAATTGTCTCAAAAAGTGTATTTTCAATGCATCCACATTGTAGGTGAGAATCAATAGAATCCAGAAATATGTCTCTCTTTACTCTGCTATGAAAATTGACCATTCCAGAAGCAAAAATATCAACATAGTGCCAGGTGGCCTTAAAACCCCTTAGGGTTTGAAGGGTTTTAATGTTTCTACCAACATCAAATTCAAATGAAGAACGCTCAACCTGAACAGATTTTGAAGCTTCAGTTTTTTTTGCTTCCAATTCAAGTTCTAGCTTTCTCATCTCATACTCTCTATGTTCACTCTCACGTGCATATTCTAACTACTTCCGCTCAAATTGTGTACTCTCACGCTCCTGTTCAAGCTCTAGCTTCTTAAACTGTAAACGTCTTTCCCATTCCCTATTTTCTAATGCTTGAATGTTCAAACGATAGCTTCTCAATTTCAAACTGTGTTTGTTTCTCTGTAGAGATTAAATCTCTCTCAACCAATGGATATGCTGTCTTACCAAGACCAGCTTCATCTTCCACAACCAGAATTCCTTTGTCTATCAACTGAGTTTTAACAGCTCTTAACAAATCCTCCTTGTGCTTTTTATAGGTTCCAGTCAAAATGATTGTATACCTCTCTGCAATTTCTAGAAGTTGTTCCTTGGTGCACCTATCCAGAAACTTCTCAGAAAGCTCAACACTCAATCCCTGAATGGAAGTCATGTTGGACTAACATACAATTCACACAATGAAGATTAGTTAATTGACTACAACAAATCCAAAATAATTCTAATAAAACCTCCCAAAACAAAAGTGCCAGCAAACAGCTTAAGCCCTAGCCCCTATAACGCTAGAAATTCAAAAAGATCAAGTGAATCTATATGTCCATGACAAAAATCTTAGTTTTATTCAGATTAATCAAACAGATTCTAAAGTCACTTCAAAAATGTCAGTGTCATTACAAGGACGATAAACTAGTGCTAAATTACAATAGGAAAACTAGGTATAACCACTCAATACAGTGCTAATTTACTCACAGTAAACAACAATCGGTCATACTCTATAGGCTACAACAGCTGTGACAAACTTCCCAACTAGTCATCTATCACTATTGTCCTCAATACAAGATCTTCGTGTAAACGATTCAAATTTAATATTTAACCGTTCTACACAAACATCAACTTCCTATAAAACGAAACACACTGATAACCGCACGCGAAACATGTTCTCCTTATAATCAAGCTAAACAAACTCAGGGAGAAAATATAAAGTACTCACCAGGATTTCCATTGGCTTCATCTCCGATATGCCTGCCTGTTGAAACTAACTATCCTTTCTAGTCTTCAAAGGACTGCCGGGCTCGAGGCGACTTGAAACGCTGAACCTCGTAACAACCGTTCTCTAAATGAGTTCAGCTGCGCGAGAAGCGTACCCCCACCCGGGATTTCCTTCCAAAACTCCAAATAAAATACAAAACGAAATCAACAAAACAACAAACAGTGTTCCGATGGAAGGACGCTCATGAGCTGCCCAGCTGAAACACTCTAACTAACCGGAGTGAAAGCCGATCCTTACCAGAAATCCTGAAGAGACAATAAACCACTACCTCAAACAAAAACACTCAAAAATCCCGGAGAAGGCCCCATTTTATGTTACGGCTGGCTCGTAAACCGCAACATAAAAGAGGCAAACCACAAATACTTGAACAATAAACCAATTTATTGACAAACCAAACAAAACAATTATTAACTAATCAGAAAAATCAATGTCTAGGGAAAAAGTAAATACACGCGCGTTTCTACACAAAATAAACAATATCTGGCACTAACAATAAAGATGGGAGAACAAACAAATACCCAGAAGAAATAAGGTGGGAGAGAAAACAAAAAAAAAACGTGAGAGAGACTCCTGAGAGAGACAGAGCCTCAGGGCTGCGAGCTGAGACTAAGGGGACTTTCACACTGGCAGTTTAGTTCGGAACGGAGCACGGTTCGCATGAAAAATCGCCAATGTGAACGCTGTCATGGGACTAGGGATGAGCGAGTACAGCATTATCTGTATCTGTATCTGTATCTGTTAACCATATGAATTATCTGTATCTGTACTCGGACTGGGCGGGGCCTAACCCGGAAGTGGGCGGGATTTAACCCGGAAGTGGGTCAGGTTGTCTTGAAATGGGCGGAGCTTTAACCAGTATGGTATTTTAAGCATGCAATTGCTATGGGTTGTTCAGAAATTGTTATTTATTGCTGATTAGAAAACTATTTACTCATTATTCTGTATCACTGATCATGAGAGGGGGGGGGGGAAGAAAGTGTCACTCAGTGCGTGAAGTAAAAAAAAACTGGTTAGAGCCAGCAGACGGTTTAAAAAAAAAACTCAGATGACCGGCAGAGAGAGAGAGAGAGAGTGTGTTTGTGTGTTGCTAGCTAATTCATTTGTAATATAGTTTTATACCACTACTTCCTTTATTTTTTTTAATGAAATCCAGCAAAAAGTGTCAGACACTCAGTGCATGAAGTAAAACAAACGGTTAAAAAAAAAAAAAAAAACTCCGACTGGCAGAGACGCAACGCGAGTCGCATTCTACCAAGCACCACGTCTGAACAAACCGCACGTTTACCAGAACTCTACTGGTTAATAAGTAAGTGTACTACAAACCGAAGTAAAAAACAAACCTGAAGCTGAAGAAACCCTAAACGTTAACGGAAAAAAGACCCGCGAACCTGAGTGACTGAGGGAGAGACAGAGGGAGAGAGTGTTCTGTGTGTGAGTGAGCAGAGCGGGACACAGCAGCACAATAAATCAAATCTGTATGCGTGTAGGGGAGGGGCGTTGTGACTAGTCTATCACAGAACGCAGACACAGTCAGCTACCCAATGAGGATTTTTATTCAATCCGAGCACAGATATTGACTCGTATTACTCGTATTATATTCGTACTCGGAAAAAGTGCTTTATCCGTACCGGATACTCGTTTCAGCCGAGTATCCGGCTCAACTCTACATGGGACCCAGGTGCGCACTGGGCTGGTGCGCACTTTTTAGCCGATTATGATGTATTTAGTTAAATAAAACACACGTAAGGGATGAAGATTTACCCTGGATACGAGCAAGAGTGAGTCTGCAGTGTATTCACGCATAGTGCGTGCAATCAGGGCAACAAATTAATGGAAATCCACTGTCTCCTCAAAAGAGTCCATTTGCAAGCAGCGGAAAGACAGATTATGTGAAACACACACACAGTTAACCTGCGTTGTTTACTCAGCTATAAATAATAGCACCAAATTAATAAAAAAACACAATATATTGACCCACGTCGTGTTTTCTATGATGCGCCGTGCACGTTTGCAATGACGTAAGATGCCCGCAAATGCACCCGAGTTCGATAGAATCAAGTTGAGTGTGAAACCAGACCAACGCTGCGGGGGGGGGCGCCGGGAACAATCGCGCCCGGGCTCGGACCGCAGCAAACGAGCCCAGTGTAAAAGCCCCCTAAGAGAGACCGCTCACTCCCCAATCACAGATCTTTATACTACTCCATATAAGGAGTTAATTAGGGATGGAATACACCTGTTGCTCAACTAACGCCTGCACTGTGTAGCAGAGCCAGTAGAGGCGACCAGGCGGGCGTAACACCCGCTTCATGTTTTTTATGGACCCGAAAGAGCCGAACCTTTCTTTCGTTAGAGAGGTGGAGAAGGTCAGAGAGTACTTCAATGTGCTCACCCAGACCCATCTCTCCAAACAGACGGTGTTGAACTACTGGAAGAGTCTCAAGAGGTCAGTACTGTGTAACGTCACAAACACATCACGTAACTGTCAAATGATAAATATCGGATAGGCTGTCTTCTGGCTTTAACAATCGTTTATTTCTCTCTCTTTAAGGTTCATGAAGTACACTGTCACTTCCACCGGCCTCCACACCAAGAACAAAAGCCTCTACAATGACTGCAGGGACTTCATGGATCCATTGGACGGCATACGGGCCGGTATGTCAAAAAAAGTCAACAAAGAGTTGATACAAAAAAGGTATTAAAAAAAAATCACTCCTTCTTTATCTATTACATGGAAATCGCAGGTGAGCTCAACAGTACTATTTTATTTCTCAGGTACCATGGCTATGGAAAGGAGAAGCTGCCAGCGGACTGTGTGGCGATCTTCGATGTGGCTCGTGAGGACTTCCTGGCTGTTATGGGTAAACTCCAGGGTCCAGGAGCCATATCCGGGGAGGAGCTTGATAAGAACGAGCGCCTGCTGGTCCTCTACTATCTTGAGGCGGTCATCATGCTCAAGCTCCTCCAGCGGCCCGGTGTCGTCACTAACATGACCGTAAGTGTATTTTAGTAACCTTTTTTATTCATGATGTCTTGTGGTTCACAGATGTGTGTGTAGCTTTTGATTATTAGTGAGTGCTGTCATTGAATGTGCACGGCTGTGTGTTTGCAGGTCGAGGAATGGCAGGGGAGAACCAGCACAGCGAACAGCGCTTGTGTGACGGTCAAGGAGCATAAGACTGCAGCTTCACAAGTAGCAGAAGTTCCCCTGACCACTGACCAGGAACTTGTACGTTTGTGTGTGTGTGTGTGTGTGTGTGTGTTTGTGTGTTTTTAAATGTATTTATTTCTTTTTCTCAGTGGTTCAGCCTGTACTTTGACCAGATTCGGCCGGTGATGCTCCAGGGTCGCAGGTCAGGGCACGACACGACGACAGAGGGCCATTTTTTAATTTCAAGCTCCGGAAGGCCGATCCACAACCCCTGCAATGACCTCAAAAGACTCCATGCCAAGTAAGTACTATTTATGCATAGCTGTATTTTTTTCAACTTAATCCAAAGTACACATATGTGCCCGTGGTCCCCTTGTTATTCTCCATTCTAATGTTGCCCTGTGTTCTAGATACAACCTTCCACCAGTGTCCAGTGGTGATGCCAGGATGGCGTTCGAGACGGCGGCAAAGAACCTGCCGGAAGTGGAGTGGAACGCGGTGGCCCGGCTGCTGGGACACACTCCAGAGACCGCTGAGAAGCACTACCGGATGCGAACCCCGGCAGACGCTTTCCTAGCGCAGCGTCTGGTTGAGCAAATTGCTCAAAAAACACAGTAAGCAATCTGAAATCTAAAGAATGAGATGATTATTATTTATAATGTTGCAACTCAAAACAGTCATTCATTGGCACTTTCTTTATTGTTTATTCATTGATCTTGTAGACCTGAGTCTGCTGCGTCCATGAGCCGAGAGCAGAGGGTGGATGAACGGACAGCGTTCGAATTGCAGGTCCCACTTATGCATATAGTTGGAATTCAAATCCAAATTATTATTTTGGACAGATGAAACCCTCCTTTCAATTAAATTAAATGTAATAATTTGGGCACTGCATATGTCACAGGCAGGTTATATTGTTTGTTTTGTTCAGTCATTATTTTATTACATTAACAGTTAAGCTGACTGAATTCCAACTAAATGCATAAGTGGGACCCTCCTTTCAATTAAATTAAATGTTGCCATTAATTTATGGAGAACGAAAGAAATAGACTGTTCAGTAAATGTAATGTTTACAAAAATGTAAAAATGCAACATATGATGGCAGAGCTTATTCCTCTATCCTAAAGAGAGTGAAGTGCTAAATGTGGATTTCTGTTTAGATATGTAATAACATTTTGCAAAAGAAAACCTAAAAAAGGGTCATTATAGGTACAGTAGATATGTTTTTTTATCACTTTTACTCACAAGATGCTATCCGGCAACAAAGGATTCCGTACATTATGCTAAGCTAAGCTAGCGGTGGCGCTACCAGACTAAGACAATACATGCATATAGACAAAAATGCATTTGCCCACCTATCTAAATGTAGGCGAGACAGTGAATAACCCTATTTCAAAAAAAGGTGGCGTGTTCCTTTAACTTGGTGTCTGCAAGTGTTTGTGGAAAGTAGGGCTGGGGTAAACGATTATTAATTAAACGATTAGTCTGTCGATTATTTTATCGATTAGTCGACTAATCTAACGACTAATTGAACGATTCTTTTTTGTAACATGGAAATTGCAGGAGTGCACATTCAATGCACAACAATTTTGATCTGGTTCTTACGGAGTATCTACACTGTAAAAGGTTTGGTAGGCTACTCAAATGAGCCCTATGTTTTGTTGACGGGGGTGGGGTTTACATGCGCTTCATAAGGCACACACGCACATTTACACACACACGCAAGGTATCTCGCTCTCCCCCTCTCTGCCGCGCGCTACACGGTTTGGAGCTCGCAAGCTCTAGATTCCGGGAGATTTTAACTAATTTGCGGGCATCAGGGAGCCGCTATCAATATGCAGGAGACTTGGGATGTCAACTCCATTTGAGAAAGAGCGCAAATAACGACACCTTTGCGTTTGGGACTAAATTTGAAGTATTCCCATACCTTCGATGATTTAGTGCGAGCTGGGTTTGTTGAGGACTTTTTCTTTTGTTGGGACTTTTCGATGGCCTTGTTGCGAATTCTGTGAAGAGGTTGCTGTTTTGATCTCGATTCTGCAATGTTTCGGTCTCCCACGTGTGTGTGGCGAGCTGTACCGCCGGGAACGGTGCAAAAAAAAAAAAAACATAAATAAAGAAGCGTCGACAAAAAATATGACGTAGACGAAATTTTGACTTCGAAGTGTCGACGTCATCGACGCGCCACTACAGGCCTAGTGGAAAGTATTCATACTATTTCCAGTTAATTTATGGTTTATTGTTCTACATTAATAATGAGTTTGAACACTCCAGATAGAAAGTTAAATTACTCACCCTCATGTCATTCCAACCCCACAAGACTTTCGTTCATCTTCAGAACACAATTGAAGATCTTTTTGATGAAATCTGAGAGCTTTCTGTCACTCCATTGACAGTCTACGCAATTTGACCAATAACATGCATTTCTGGAAAAAAACAGAAAGACAAAATTTTTAAATGTTGTGAGTGCATATTTGTTTCACAGTAGCCATTATCTTCTGTTAAATTACATTTTTGATCTTTAGTTGTTACCAGTGCATTTTCCTAAATAAACACACCATAAAAAGTATTTTTATTTATCCTTTTCTGCCCATTAATGTCAAACTATTAAACATAATTGCTTGTATTTTTTGTGTATATCCAGTAAGTTAGTGTCTGATAGGGCTGCAGCTATCGATTCTTTTTGTAATCGATTAATCTAGCACTTAATTGATCGATTGATCGAGTAATCGGATAAATTTTTGTGTGTTTTTAAACAACTAAAACAAATAATGCATAACGAAAATGATGTGGCTGTAAAATGATCAAGCATTTGGCTTTTATTTCTCAAAAAAACAAACAAAAAAAACTTATTCCAACTCCAACATTTGGCTCCAAAACTAGGCCTATTTATTGCAATTTTTACCCATTTAGTATAAGTGCCAACAATGTTCTATGCTCAATTACTTTGGTAGCCAATTAAAATGTCTTCCCCAAAAGTACGAGTGGATTTGGAAAAGCAGGCTGTGGAATTTAATTTTTTGTTGTTGTCTGTAACTATTTGGAAGACGTGACATACAAACAAGGTCTCGCAAAGACTGCAATACAATATGTGTTCCTCCATCACGTCGCGGTGTATACAGTGAATGCAGCAGTGGCGGCTTGTCAATAGAGGGCGCTGGGGCTCCGCCCCCATCAAGATTCAAGAAATATACATATACAAAAATTATATAAAAATACAAAAATAAAATAGTTATTTCATACAATATGCCGACTGGTAGTAATAAAAGCATCAGCATTTAATAAAAACTGGCTTTAATCGGTTAACTATTTTCTATGTTTTTCAATGTGTTTCATGCGGGACGCCGGACAAATGGATGTCTATGTGAGCCTTTAAATTTTCGGGAAGCATGTGACCTGAAGCTGGTCTCTAATTGGTTTCTTAAAGATTCTCCTCGGGGCGCAAGTCGTTGCGTCCCTGGCCAATCAGAATTGGATACATGTTATTTTATCCAATCTGATTGGTTCTCGTCACCTGTCATTCAACTTTACGCTCTGGGCCACTACTGAGTGCGAGACGAGTGCGCAGGCGACATCACTTCGACTCTGTCAAAACCTTGCTAGGCTGATCAACATTTTTGTATAAACAATGGCAGCAGTTCATCCAAATTCTGTAATTTACTTACAAAAAAACCCTTTCACAAGGCTTTCGCTGGAAGAAAAAAAAAAGATAAAGGATCTCGGACCGGACCAACCCGGTTTACAAATCCAGCAGCAGGCCAGTGACAGAGGACGAAGCTACACACGGAGCTTCACCCGCGTTTGTTATGAGAAACGGAGGTGGCTGACTGGATGTCATGTTAGCAATTCTCTGTTTTGTTTTCCCTGTCTTTTATTTCAAAGTGTCGGCACTGAAGTTTTGTGGACAACGACGGGGGTAAGAGACCTCAAACATCTCTCTGAAAAATGCAAACGTCATGAAAGTAGCCGCAGCCATATTGATAATAGCATGAAACTAACGTTTTTGGGCAGAGTTAGCATTGCTGAACAACTAGATGAAGGCTACAGGATTGGCATTAGAAGGCACAACGAAGAGGTGACAAAAAATCGACACATACTGTCCAGGATAATATATTGTGTGAAATTTTGTGGAGCATTTGAGTTGGCGTTACGTGGCCATGATGAGCGTGAGAGCTCAGATAACCCCGGTATATTTCGCGGATTGGTGGATTTTGTTGCCTCTCTTGATGGAGCATTGAAAGAGCACCTTGACAGTGCTACTGTATTTAAGGGAACGTCGAAAACTATACAGAACGAGCTACTGGACTGTATGTTGTCTGTTACAAGAGAGGAAATAATCAAAGAAGTCCAGACAAGTAGTTTTTTATCAATCCAGGCAGATGAAACAACAGATATTGCCACACAGTCCCAACTTGTGCTTGTGCTGCACTACATCGACGACAAAAATAACGTGCAGGAAAGATTTTTTGAGTTCATCCCTCTGCAGTCAGCTACAGCTGCGTCCATTACTACTGAACTAAAAGAGTGTCTTGCTTCTATCCTTCCTGAGGATCAGAAAAGTAAGCTCATCTGCCAGGCATATGATGGGGCCAGCGTGATGAGGGGTGCCACTGCAGGTTTTCAGAGGAAAATACAGGATGTGTACCCAAATGCCCACTACATCCACTGCTACACACATCAGCTCAACCTGATAATGCAACAGGCCACGTCTCACATATCCAAGACGAGAATTTTTTTTTCTAACATTGGTGGATTTGCCAGCTTTTTTTCTAAGTCACCCAAGCGGACATGTTTTCTGGATAAAGTGGTTGCCCATAGACTGCCAAGATCCAGCAACATCAGATGGAACTTTCATAGCCGTGCCATTAATACGATTTTTGAGCACAGAGAGGATCTCATTCACTGTTTTGAGAGCATACAAGACTCAGGTGACTTTGACCCCAATACTGTCAGAGAAGCAGGAGCTCTGGCCATGCTACTGGAGAATAAGGATTTTAAGTTCTTTCTGGAACTTTATCACCACATCATGCCACATGTAGACTTCCTCTATGCCAAGCTCCAGAAGAAGAACATTGATTCGGTCCATATCAAAGTGAGCATCCAACAGTTCCAACAGGAAATACAAAAGATCAGGTAACTTTATTCCTGTAATATGATCATTATTTGCTTTCTCTTTCATTTTTAACTCTCTTTATCCTTTGCCAAAATTATAATAAATTATCTTTGTCCTCTGCAGAAACTCTCTGCACTCCATTGATGAGCAAAGCAGTGATTCTCGTCCAACAAAGAGGCGCCGGGCGCTCAGTTCGGAAGACCGTGAAAGGATTGCAGCAGAGGTGAGTTTGTTATAGAAATCAGTCAAAATACCATTTTACATTATTGTTGTGCTGCAGAGATGTCCTGCCTACATATATTCTACAGACTCAAGATTTTTTTTTTAGTTTGGTATAAATCCTTACAAAAATCAAAATTTTAATATTATACAACGGCATCCCAAAAATAATAAATTGGCAACATAAAAATAAATGATCAAATGAAATTTGAAGCCACCAAAAAGTACAGTCTTGTATGGGAGGAGAACTCAAATGGCTCTATTTTTCTTTTGAAAGTTATTGCAACTGTGACAATTGGTGCTCTACTCCAGGCTACTACCTTACATTTATATATCTATTTGTTTAATTATCTCTATAGGTCTGTGACACAATCCTGGGACACACTAGGGAGCGTTTCTCCTTCACAGACCACCTTGTCTGTGCCACCTTGTTGCAGGGGGACAGGTTTGATGAGTACAAGGATACCTTTCCTGAAGATGCATTGAGCAGCACCATGAAAGCGTACCCGATGCTCAGTGGAAGCAAGCTGAAGACAGAGCTCAGTCTCATCTACAGCAAGGAAGAGTTCAGAGCCTGCCGTGGTGCTGTGGACCTATTCCAGCCGTGTATGGAGAATAATCTCGAAGAAGTCTTTTCCGAAACTGTGACTCTCCTAAAAGTTATCATTACCACACCCATGACCACGGCTGAAGCTGAGAGGTGCTTCTCAACCGTGAAAAGAATAAAAACTTTTCTCAGAAACACCATGACCCAGGAGAGGCTGAATGCACTGGCATTGCTGTCCATGGAAAAGAGACTTGTTACGGAGATGACTGACTTTAATCAGAGAGTAATTGAGAAATTTGCTGGCCAGAAAGAAAGAAGAGCAACATTTATGTTCAAGTAAAACATGCTTTTTGGTACTTTGGTCTGAAATGTATATAAAAGAGAGTGACATTTATGTTCAAGTGAGAAACATGCTTTTTGGTATTTCTTTATTGGTCTGAAATGTAAATAAAGATCATCAAAATTTATATTCAAGTAGTCAGTGGCGATTCTAGGGGGTGGCCTGAAAGCTCATTGGCCACCCCTGTGGCCACCCCAGATCTGATATAGTTGATCAAGTTCGTCAACACAAGAAACAAGAGAAATGCTGTCAATCAATGATGACAGCTGATCAACTGATTTAGGGCCAGTTTTACATTTTTAACTAACACCGTAATGGTCGTACTGAGGCTGTTAGAGCTGATTTCTGCTCAGCGGACGTTTGGCCATGCAGGTCAGGTGACCCATGAGATGAGCGCGCTGGCTGCTGCTGCTGCTCCGTGAAACAGGAGGACGGTCGGTCACAGTTACAACAGCAACAATGATAAAAACGCTGGAATCTGTAGATTGAGAGGTATGGTAATTTAATGTTTAGTTATATCGTAGTTCCCTCTGAATGTGTTGGAAATCTGAAAACTAGATTGTAACTACACTGTACTAGCCTGCAAACCAAGTTAAGAGTGCAGAGTGCAGACAGTTGAAGAGGGCGCGCGCGCAGCTCTTAAAGGGGCCACACCTTATTTCCACTCGTTACACCGCCATGGAATGCTATTTTCTGGACTGAAGACTTGAGGGTGTTTTTTGCAGATGTGTGTGTTCAATAGAGCTAATGTTATATTTTTGGCCAACCCGTGTGTGAAATATAGTGTGACAGTCTAGATTTAAGTTATAACACAAGAACAAGCTGTGACTTATTTATTTGCTCTGTTATTTAAGGGCTGTTTTTGTTTGTATCAGTTAGCTCATCTTCACTTAAATTAACTTATTAATGTATGCTGAATCAAAGCCAATGTTTAAATGTATACCTTCATCGGGGCCTTGGATATGAATACTGTCTTAGTTGAAAATCACTTTTTGCTCATTTTCATACATCACAAGGCATCCTAATGATATTATTCAGTCATCAGGCCATCCTCTGTGTTACCTGTTACCCATGTTTGCTTTACTAGTTTAAGTCCCCTCTTGTGGTTAAATAAAAACACACCTGGCAAAGAACAAATTAAGAAATTCAAATTCCAGTATCTCTAACAAATTATATCTAAGCTAAATAATAACATGTACTAAGCATGTAAAGAACAACAAATATTTATGTTTTTTTTCTTACAAGCTTAGTTTTTCTTTTGCTTTTACAGGTAAGGTCCTATCTTTAAGCATTTTGTTTTGTCCTGTTGGATTTCTGTGTTTTTATGTAACCACAAGATGGTGCCTCAATTAGTAAAGCAAACTCAGGTAACAATACAGGTGACACAGATGATGAGTTGATGACTGATGCATGTTATTCTATATAGGATGAGTTAAGAGCAGTTTATTTTGCTACTCTAATCTAACTTATGAAGAGACAAGTTAATCCACTACAAGAAAATAGCTCTTAGAAAATGTTTACCCTATCCTGACCATAATTACTGATTAAAAATAGACATGTTAAAATAACCAGAGATACTTGGGGACTGTGATAGGTGGTTAGGACTGTTTTTAACAGGATAGTCACCTTTATTTGACAGTTATGAGACAGGAAATCATGGGAGAGAGAGAGGATGTGACATGCAGCAAAGGACCGGGATTCGAACCATGGTCGGCTGCGTACATATACGCATTAACTTTGCTATGCCATGGCCACCCCACACTAGCTTTGTGTCCCATCTTGGCCACCCCCCCAAAAAAATGTCCTGGATACGCCACTGCAAGTAGTCAACATGGTTTTTGGTACTGCTTTGAATTTATTTGCCCCCCTCAATAAAAAAAAAAAAAAAATAGCGCCCCCCCAAAAAATAAATATCACCAGCCGCCACTGGAATGCATGCTGAAATTATTGTTGCGTGGCTACATGAAAGTTTAAGCATATGTGATGCATTGCCGCAATTGATCTGACTGGCGCGTGAGAGAGATGAGGGTGCATGTGTGTGTGTGTGTGTATGCGTTTGTGTGTGTGTGTGTGTGTGTGTGTGTGTGTGTGCGTGTGTGTGTGTGTGTGTGTGTGTGTGTGTGTGTGTGTGTGTGTGTGTGTGTGTGTGTGTGTGTGTGTGTGTGTGTAAGTGAAGGGGTTCACACACCGAACGCAACTTTAATTATTTGTGCGAGTAGATTACATACAAAGTCAGTGCAAAGACGCGAATAGACGCATCATTGGCGCCGGGCGTCGCGAATGACGCGAACGTCTTCCGCGCACGTTGAAAATTTTAAACTCAAGCGAATGTTTAAGCGTCTAACTAGACGCGATAGACGAGTATTTGACGCTCTATTCGCGTTCGGCGTTCGCACGCTCACACGCCACACCTTGTATTTCTTACGGTGCAGATCCACTTGTCCGTGCGACACTTCTGTTGCACCGCGCTCCACTTTATTCCTATGGGTGACGTCACGCGACTTTAACGCGCCCCCAAAGCATCCCGGGAAGGCGGCGCTTCATTTGGAAAAATGCTGCACGTCAAAAAGCTGGCCGATGCCCATCTTTATGCAGATGAATTCCGTTGAACGCGACGCGACTATCCAATAGAAGCAGAGCATATGTAGACGGGGGGAAGTCTCTCGCAGGTCCTCTGTTCTAGACTGGCCACTGGCTCAAAACCACACCCATAGCGGTAAACTTGAGGAACGCCCATCAAAGTACAAATGTGGGGAGTCGTCGCGACACCACGCTACAGTCGTGTCGCAAAAGTGGATCTCTACCGTCACGCTGAGGAGCAAGGGAACTTGTCCCGCTACACAATTAATGGACAAGACGCAGGCAAACGGAGGGAAGTTCTCTGCCGAGTTCATAGCATCTGTCTCGAGTTATACTGAGTTAAATGTTAGCTACCAGCCAATCAGAAATTAGAATTAGTTGTTTCCGGGTAAATTATGTGTTCCCGCTGCAAGCACGTTCGTTACTACACGCGCACACACGGAGTGGAAGTTGAAAGAGCACGATCTGATGAATGCGGTTTGCGGACATCTTCATTTATTTTTTATTTTTTTAGCATTTTGATTTTACGATTCCTGGACGATATCTCTTGCCTGTGATCAAAGACAGTGAGAGCTGATGTTGAGGAGTATAGCCAAATTCGTGCTAAATTATTTTTGATGCATTCAAAAACTCTCCAACTGCTTTTAAATGGGTCATCGGATGCAAAATACACTTTTATATGGTATTTGCAAATAAATGTGTCTTTGCAGTGTGTGGACACAATCACCATGCAATGAAAAAAATCCATTCACTTTTTTTTAATCCTCAAAAAGCCAAAAAGTTGTTGCTCATTATCATTTAAAGAGACATGCACCGAAACGGGTCACTGTGAACAGAGCTGTTTTTGAAGAGGTAAAAAGGGTGTTTTGTGTTACACAACCATTGAGAAATTTTAACCAATGTTACAAACTTTACATGAAGACCCAAAAGAATCATACCAACTTGTGGAAAATGGGCATCCGATGACCCCTGTAAAGGTGACCGGTTATACATGCTCAGGGCAAGTTGTTATGACACAATGTTATGTACATTGAGCACTGATGTTCAGTTGGCTTGTTTGGGGTCAAATTTATTTTTATTTTGCAATAAATTTGTATTTTTTAAATATAACTATTTATTTTATTTGGATGAATTTGTCTTTTTATCAGATTTAACAATTGTTATCATTTCAATTTGTGCTGGTCAATTATGAACAATAGGCAAAATTGAACTGCTAGCAAAAATTGAAGCGAATTTGGTTGGGTCGAGGGACCGCTGCTGCAAATATTTGGGTGGCACCTCCCCTAAATCTCACTCTAAACTTTTGATAAAACTTGAGAGCCCTGTGTAATGCTGTCATGTGTTTTAATTGTGATAGTCCATAAATATGAACATATATGAACGATATTTTCAGTAAGGAAATTAACCAAACCGTATTTTATGGAGCAGACACCACGGGAAAAGACGCTGACTGACCATAACGAGCATCAGCTGCTCTCGAGACTCGTTGTCAGGACAACGACCGCGGTGCGCTCGCGCGAAGGAAGCTCTGGTCACGTGGGCTATACGCGGGTGAAAAAGTTAGTGTTGCACAATAGAGGGAATGCAAGTGACGTCACCGTTGGCCGGAGTGACTGCAGTTACGCCCACAAGTGGCAAAAAGACTGAGCATTGGTTTTCAGTGTGAATGCTGCGGAAAAACACACAAAACGCATCTAAAACGGGAAAGAGCTTTGAGACTGACTGTACAACTAGATTTGACAAGAAATATGAGGAATATTTTTACAGACTACCTAAAGCTACAGAACAGAGAAGCAAATAGATCGCTGCAATTCATAGAAACAACTGGACTCCAGGCAGCGAAAGGTGGATTTGCAGTTATCATTTTTGTGTCAATATGCTGAATTTAGTGGTAAAATCATTCTCTATATATTGTATTGTTATATATTGCAGTGACAACTCATCAATCAAATATTTACCACTGTATATTCTGTATAATTTGACATTTTTAAATAAACACTGACAAAAAACTATACAAGTTTTAAGTCTCTAGACGATATGATGATATATATAACATTGATAAGTGATCACCTGGATTTAGACCTGCCTATTTTGTATTTATATAAAGCATTCACAGGCAAATTTGCTGTATGTATTTCCCTGGTGTCGAAATCAGTAATCTTCTGATATTAAATGTACTTAAATATTAGAAGTGTGTATGTGTGTATATATATATATATATATATATACACACACATACACATTTCTAATATTTAAGTACATTTAATATCAGAAGATTACTTTGGATACTTTGAGTACAGTAAATAACAGACACTTTAAGACTTACTTTAAGTAATACATTGTTAAATTGTGTGTGAAAATTCTACTTAAGTACAGTAGTGAAGTATTTGTATTTTGTTACATTACAACACTGCCTAATGGAATGTGATGGAAAATGTATAAATTGCACATGTATTGTTACTGCAATGTGACCATGTACAATAAACATAACTAAAGTGTTGTAATTGAATGAATAACAATTTATTTCAAAAGTAATTTCAGCCCACATCAATATACACACACATTTGTGATAGTCTTACTTGTTTTAGAAACAAGTAAACAAGACAAACACAAAACAATTTTACATGAAACTCATAAATAACAGCCTTGTATAAAAAAACAAAGATCCAAATATATATTACATTTGTACACAATTGTTTAACCTTGTGACACTAAGGAAAACAATGTTACTGACACCCATGCTATTGCGAGGGCACAACAGATTGGCAAATGTTGCACAGAGCACAGCACACTCTGACCATCTTGTCAAGAGATGTAAGCTCTCCTGGAGTTGCAGTCTGGCAGAGAGAAATGGTTATTGTTCTTTGTAAAATTGTGTATTTATTCCTTACAAGACCAATCCCTCGTTCAACATGAATTCAAACAGCTGCTAGCCCCCTTGAATACTCAAGTTCACTTGGATGCAGTTGCTTTTTCCTCTAGTAAAGGCAGGTATTTTGAGATGAGCACTGTACAATCCCACACCATCCCCTACTGTGAACCCTCGATCTGCTAAGACCAAATCACCAGGTAACAGATTTTCCAGGTAGCCACAGTTCTCTGTAATGTGCCTGTCACTTGCTCGCCCTCCCCAGCCACGAGACACAAACGATATGACTCCCTGTGGAGTTATTGATATCAAGTACTTGGCAGTATTGTGGTGCTTATATTGTGAGTATGTTTGTGCTCGGGCTCTTAAGTTTTTAGGTCTCTCAATGAAAATTTCAAAGCAGTCTATTATGGATGTACAATTTCTATAACTACTATTTTTGACACATGGGTAAACTAATTTGAATCTGTTCCTTACTGGGCCACAGTATGAATCTAAACAACCTATCAAGCTAGACATTTAACGTACTGTTAAAAATTCGGCCGGCAGTAGGCTTTGATACATGAAATATATATGAAAAGAAGTGCAGTGGTAAATTCAGTCTCATTCTCATTAAGGTCATTAAAAAGCTTTGAAAGGGATTCAATCCAGGTCCCACCTTGAGGAACGCTGACACAAAAGTGAAGACAACCATCAGCTTGGCAAAGGATGGAAGGCCAGTTAAGTCCTGCACCATGTCATCATTGTCCTTGAAGGTTTCCTGGCTGAAGGATAACTTGCTAACCTTTTCCCTGAGCTGATAAACCTCTGACCTCAGTGCAGTGCACTCGTCTGTCAATCTCCTCACAGTTTCATGGCAGGCTTCATTGGAGCATGGTACACTGCTCTCAGCATAGACCGCAGAATTACAGTAGCTGTGATCAGCTGTGTAGGGTATGAGCGCAGAATCATGGAGTCAGCATTCCTTAACACAATAAACACACGTTAACAGAGGTTTCTAAAGCCCCAACCTATGACTCTTCCAATTCTAAATCTTCCGTTAGCGCCAGCCAGTCTGGAGGGTAGATTAGTTTGTGACACCTTTACAGCGTAATGAGTCCCCACAGAGATCCTCGCGCGATCCTGATTTGTTCGCGAGCCAACATCCAAGAAGACCGTTATCTCCAAACCCCCCCCCCCAGCGAGGAAGGAATGCCAGATGCGCAAATGGACAACACACACACACACACACACACACACACACACACACACACACACATATATGCATCTATAACATTAAAACCCAGAAATGAGTGATTATGAAATGTAAACATGATGTATTCCTGTATATTTGAAGTTTATACTGTATCCTGTCTATCTAGGACTGTTAGTTATGTAGTTGAACCTTGCGGACTTCTATAAAGGTCTAAGAGTTTATATATATCCTTGTATGCGTAACAAACACGGAGTGATTGGTATTAAACAAAATCGCTCAACTTGCTCGAGCCAAATATATGTAAGAAGTTAATGAAAAATATAGTTTACTATGTTTTCCATCTTTGGAGTGAAAAGAGACCAAAACTAACATCACTGGTGTTCTTAGATAACGGCGTTTACGACCCAAAGGAATGTTCACAGAACTGCCACCCTCTCTGAATTCTAACCAAGGAGGAGAAATGAATCCTGTATTCATATATATACAGTATATGCTATTATATATCCACTTGAGAATTGTATGAACAATGTATCTAAGTTCCCTATTTCATGAGTTGCCTTTTTGTGGTTTGGTCTATGTTGCTCGACAACTCTAATGCGATAATGTTTTAAACTTGGCCAACTAATGTTTAACCAAATCCATTTGTGGCAAGTTTGGTCTTGATAAACTCCAATCTTCATTCCCCATTTGTTAATTGACATTACATTTTGCTAAACTTGTGACACATTAGTATTATAAGAATTGTGAAGATTCTGCTCTTAAACACCCTAATTTCGTCGGTTTCAAATGTCTCTCTCTTAGACAAAGAGCAATAAAAACCAAAGTCCCGCCTGTGAAATTCCAACCCTCTAATTGGCCAAGTCAACAGGAAGAGGCCGGATTTCTCCAAGGTGATAAATGACGCTTCCCCCCTCCCCTCGCGCTCTGTTACTTTTGACTGTCAAAATGTAGGGTCTCGCCTCCGGGCGAGCTCTTCGCCTTTCTTTTATTTGTTTCTAGTTTAGTTTGTGTTTTTCAGTCTTAGATAAGTCTCCGTGTTTAATTCCAATCGACGAGTGAAAAGAACACCGCGTGACATATCTCTTCAGCAAATCCATCTACAAGGGACCTTTAAACGAGCGCGCGCTCGTTTTGAAGGAGAAACACGCGCACGTGACCACGTGGCGAGAGACGCACACACGCTTCTTCACCAGCCATGCGAAGATGTGACGTTAACTCCGCGTGATTTCCCCGTAGAGATCTTTATTTCTTTTCTTTGTTAGTCAAAGCTTTGTTTTCCGTAGTCGACTCTGTTCACTTCCACAAAGTGAAACAAACTTAGCCGAACTATTTGCCTTTGGTAATGTTACCCCAAAGACTTGGAAACTCCGTTCAACACGCGCGCCAAGCAGCACCCAGTGACGCTTCCTAAAGGACTCCGCTCACGCACGCGCAGGAATGCCGCGACACAGAGAGACCCAGAAACTTAAGTATATCTCTTTATAGAGCTTCTAAGAAGCATTAAGATGATGTTTTCGTGTTGTCACAGGCAGGGGACTGTCAGGGGAATGTTGCCAATGCTCTCTCTCTCTCTCTCGCTCTCTCTCTCTCTCTCTCTCTGTCCCTTCCCCTCTCACACGTGTTTCCATTGTCCACACTCTATGCATTTCTCGTTCATCGATGCCTTATCGTGTATTGTTGTTTATTATGTTTGTAAATACATATATCCCATGTAACCGTAGTAAATACATAAGTAGTTCTGCCTTATTAAATTCATTATATTCATCTGATTGATGTACTGCCTTTTTGCTCATTTAAGTCCCTTAAGTGCCAAAAGATCTTATAGCAACAAGCTTACAAATTAAAGATACTTTAAAGAGTATGTGTTTATAGGGCAGGAAACCCAATTCTTGTGGCCACAGAATTGCTTTTCCTGAAATCCTATAAAGTAAGATGATATTGTGGATTCCCACAGATATTAGTCTGACAATTGAGCTAATTAATTTAGCCTGTTTTGTAAGACGTGGTCCGTGCAGGTAATTGCAATCAACTTGTGGTTAAGTGCAAGGATACACAAGCATGCATGCAGGTAAAATTACATATCATCCCTTATCGGGAGTTTTATTAACATGTAAGACTGATCTAATCCAAACATGTATGAATAATTATTAATTACCAATTATTAATTATGATATGCAAATTCCCCACGGATTAGATCCGCCCCAGAGTCTTTACAGCTGTCTGACCTCTCCCCTCCTGAGCTGTGGTGTAATCACAGTCATCAATCTGCATATGGCTGCTGTTGTCACAGGGTGCCACCGCTCCAACATCACACGTCCTTCTCTTTCTTTTAACAGCTTGCATTTGCTGTAACTATTTATTTTCTTTTGCGTTGCCCAGGTGTGAGATAAGCAAACAAACTTGGCACATAGTCGGGGTTTAATGGATTCTCGCTCTTCTGACCTACAGGGGTAGAATGAGATATAGTGACACATTAATGAACAGTGTGTGACTAACAGGAAGGCTCCAGCGGGTAAGTGAAATGCTTCGTTCGCGACGCGCAAAAAAATCGTTTTAGAAAACTAGTTTATTTTTTATTTTTTTGAACGTACGGTAGTAGTCAGTTCACTAATCATAGCAGAGTTACAGCAGACGCAACGCGAACGAACACTTCAGTTACGTGCCTGGTGTAGCCTCCCTGTAACTTTAGCTCTACCAGAAATAATATAGAAATTAAATAATTGAGACTTATTTTACTTTGTGAATCACTGTCATCATCAACATTGTTATGTGGCATGTCATCTTATCTTATCGTAGGGTTGCTAACATAACTAGCTAGCTAACGTGAGTTAAGGAGTCAACTTACCCGAAATAAAGTGTTCATTGCACAGTCTGGAGTGTTCTGTGGGAGTCCACTGATCCCTTTTAATGGCAGCTAACCATTTATGTCTCCTTTCAGTGTTTTTAGGAATATTATAAAACGTATGTCCCGTTTTTTTTGACTTGCTGTTATCACAGCCCACGGCACAGCAGATAGAAGGCATATTTACTGTTTACTTCCGGTCCCTTGGTGGTCCTAAAGATGGCGCCGTCTTTAATGTGTGACGTCACAGGATATCCATGTATAGAGGGAATGTATTAACGTCACTTTCCCGCCGGAACACGCCCCCTCAGCCGGACTCAGTGGCAGAAGAGCAGCTGCGTGACTGGATTTAATAGGGGAAACTGCGAAAACGCAAGTAAAACAAACGATTATCAGTTTAAACTAAAGATTGGACTCAATATAGTGTTCCTTACAACTTACTAAACATCCAGTGATCCATGGATATTGACATGCAGCCAGGAATCGTGTTTCCTGACATTTATATGTGCCTGATTTAGACACCAGGGAAATACATACAGCAAATTTGCCTGTGAATGCTTTATATAAATACAAAATAGGCAGGTCTAAATCCAGGTGATCACTTATCAATGTTATATATATCATCATATCGTCTAGAGACTTAAAACTTGTATCGTTTTTTGTCAGTGTTTATTTAAAAATGTCAAATTATACAGAATATACAGTGGTAAATATTTGATTGATGAGTTGTCACTGCAATATATAACAATACAATATATAGAGAATTATTTTACCACTAAATTCAGCATATTGACACAAAAATGATAACTGCAAATCCACCTTTCGCTGCCTGGAGTCCAGTTGTTTCTATGAATTGTAGCGATCTATTTGCTTCTCTGTTCTGTAGCTTTAGGTAGTCTGTAAAAATATTCCTCATATTTCTTGTCAAATCTAGTTGTACAGTCAGTCTCAAAGCTCTTTCCCGTTTTAGACGCGTTTTGTATGTTTTTCCGCAGCATTCACACTGAAAACCAATGCTGCCGCTCAGTCTTTTTGCCACTTGTGGGCGTAACTGCAGTCACTCCGGCCAACGGTGACGTCACGTGCATTCCCTCTATACAGCATAACTTCAGTACAGTCAGTGTAATATTAATGGTAGACCAAGACTTCGGATGCAAAAACCAAAAAGTTAATCTGATTTTTTTTTTCATAACGCTCCTTTATTTAGGTTCAGTAATTTCACTTTTTAATGGCAACAAAAATGATCTCATTACCATTAAAGTGAAATTACTGAGACCAGCTGACTTTGAGTTTTTTTTTAAAGTCTATCACTTTTTAAAGTCTATCACTGAACTGCAGTTATTGTATCTATAGGCTACTTCATTTTACTGCAAATCTACAGTTGTACTGCAGTTTTACTTCACTATTCTGAAGTTGTACTTTGTGTACTACAGTTTTACTGCAGTTGTACTTCAATGTACTGCAGTTATATTGTATATATACTTCGTTATTACTGCAAATCTACAGTTGTACTTCATTGTACTGCAGTTATTTTTTGTAAGGGTACAACACTTGTGTGTATTTACTCATGGTTTATGAGGACATTATTCGGTTTATGAGGACTCATATCAGCAGTAGACTATTGTTTTACAACACTTGTGTGTGTTTACTCATGGTTTATGAGGACATTATTCGGTTTATGAGGACTTATATGACTATTGTATGTTACTCAACAGTAGACTATTGCTTTACAACACTTGTGTGTGTTTACTCATGGTTTATGAGGACATTATTCGGTTTATGAGGACTTATATGACTATTGTATGTTACTCAACAGTAGACTATTGCTTTACAACACTTGTGTGTGTTTACTCATGGTTTATGAGGACATTATTCGGTTTATAAGGACTCATATGACTATTGTATGTTACTCAGCGGTAGACTATTGTTTTACAATACTTTTGTGTGTTTACTCATGGTTTATGAGGACATTATTCGGTTTATGAGGACTTATATGACTATTGTATGTTACTCAGCAGTAGACTATAGTTTTACAACACTTGTGTGTGTTTACTCATGGTTCCCTCATGGTACGGTTAACACACACAAGTGTTTTTATCAATAGTGTACAGCTAAATCACATTTAGTAGCAATAACATAATTTCACTTAAGATCATGTTATAACGCGTGTGAAACTTAATTGTCAAAAGTATTAACAAACCTCGTCAGGAGATGTGACTTCACTTCCTGTCAAGGCTGGAGCGACAGGCTCATGGACAAGCTGGAAGACAGAGAAAAATCTGAAGCAACTGGATGATAATAGTATAATTTTTTTAATAACTTTTGGAAATATTCTACCTTGCACGTTTTCTGCCCACAGCGAGAACGCCATGGCAAGTCATGTCCTCCATAATCATAGGTTATCTCTTCACCCTTATTGATGTCTTTCACAGCAAATAAACAAAGATGAGGCTTTCCTTCCAGTTCAATTTTCTTCATTTTGCCATTTGGCTTTTGACTGTCATTTGCCAGTCTCCCGAGTGAACCGTCATCAAAGGAGGCATCAATGCTATATGAGAAAAAAAAAAGTAGTTGTTACAAATATTCACTAAAGTTATGCTCTAGAAAGGAATACATAATTAGTAATCACTTTAATCTGCCCCAATACTGTGTGTGGTATTTGGTTTCAGGGTTGAGAAACACATTTCAAAAGATGCACAGGAATTTACATAGAGCAAAATACAGTCTACTTACCAGTAGTCACACCCTCTGTGTTTGAAGTAGTATGTATAATCATTTGTTGTTTTTTTCAACTTCCATTTTTCTAATAATGTTCCCCTATATTGAACAATAAAGGAACCTTTCACGATACGTGTTGTGGCAAACACACCCCGACCTAAATGAACTAAAAATCAAGAAGAAACTGTTTAACAATTTAAACTACGTAAAGGCAATAGCAAGCATAATCCACCATCCCAGCATAATCACTCTGCAAAGCCATGCCTCCTCAAACACATGAACACACTCAGGTAGAGCAGAGACTAACCAGTGACACGATAAGAGACGGCGTTGGCGGAGGATTGAATGCAACGCTGTCAAGATTATCTCACGTCTCATTCACCCACCGGTGAGAAAACATTACACAAGACTCGAAATTGAGACCATTTTGGTCGCATATGCTCCTGAAATTTAATCTGTGCGACCTGAAAATATATTTGGTAGTATTTGTGCGAGTGCAAATAATGGTTGTGGTGCGACCTGTTTTCATTTCTCTAAAAAACATTTGCAAATTACTTCACAGTGTTTACCTTGTGCGCTGATACGCGATGGCCGGACCATCATCCTATCCAACATTATATAACCAATCCAGGGGTTTTCCTGCATACATTTTTTTTCCGGCGGCCACCAAAGCCTTATTTGATCGGTGAGTGATGTAGAATAAATGACTGCTGCGCTTGGCAGGGCGCATCTATGTAAGAAAGAGAGCTCCGGCCGCACGCTCTCACGTCTTCAAACAACACGAGCGCTGTCTTGATCTCTCCCTCGAGCGGAAGACCAAAATTTCACGTGGAGAATTCAGAGATGTTTTTTCTCCTGAATTACTGCGGAGTGTGAATTGTGCTCAAAAATAAACTGCCGGGATAATCACACAACCTGTGCCGTAGTAGGCTACACACGTCCACTAATGACACGTACGATTCGCGAACTA
This sequence comes from Siphateles boraxobius, assembly GCF_051911475.1. Classification (NCBI taxonomy): domain Eukaryota; kingdom Metazoa; phylum Chordata; class Actinopteri; order Cypriniformes; family Leuciscidae; genus Siphateles; species Siphateles boraxobius. Next base: position 6,379,677 of record NW_027509188.1, read on the forward strand.
ATGACTCATTTGAACCGATTCACTTTAATCAATGGTTAAAGCGTTAAAACAACTGATCTGTCCAACACTGAACTCACGAGACGTCTGAATTGGTGTATAACAAATCGGTAACACTTTACAATAATGTTCCATTTATTAAATTCTAGTTAACTACATTAGTTAACATGTACTTTTAATAAACTGTACTTTGTTAATTTGTTAACCATTGTTAATGTTAATTTCAACATTTAGGCTACTAATAGCCTACATTATTGAAATAATTGTTTTTTATTTGTTAACATATGCACTGTGAAGTAACATGAACGAGCAATGAACAGCTGTATTTTTATTAACTAAGATTAAAGATTAATACAGCATATTAATAGCTGTAGAGTGCCAAGCAAAAAATGCGGGGACAGGTGTGTGGCTAAAAAAAATCAGGTTCATCAGGTTAGATTATTAAGGCTTTTAATCGGTAGGAAGCTGCTGATCGTTCCGCTCTATTGGCAGAGCTAATTATACGTCAAATATAACACCGCATACACCATCGGCAAAGTAGAGCTTGTCTTCACTAAATTTAAACCTATGTTGCAGCTCATGGAAGAACGGAGTTGCGATTAACATGACGTATGCAAATGACAAATCATCTGCCAATATCATCAGGGTGAGAGATGATATAGAGCCAGAAGACCAAATCTTGGCCACAGGATGTCTAAAGCCCCAGTGAAATGAAATCTGTTAATATATAATTTGTAATATAAATTTAATATAAATTTTTGCTGGTGCTCCAAACTTTTTGAAGTTGAGAGCACCAGTGCTAGCAAGTAAAAAAGTTAATTTTGAGCCCTGTTACAGTACAAAGCACATAATATTTAGGGATGGGACCGATCCGATCCAGTATCGGGGCCGATACCAGCGTAATTCACGTATCGGATTTTCCGATCCAACCTGCAGAGATTTCCGATATCCATGAGCCATGTCTGCGCTTTAACGTTGTCTTCTGAAATGACTCCGAAAGTGATTCCCGCCGGCTAGTCTGCTTGCTGCCTGCAAACTTTGGAATGGATTTCCTGAACGGGTGCGCGACTCAATGAGACAGACACAGAGTTATGAAACACGCCCCCGCTCAGGAAATCCAATCCGCAGTTTGCAGCCAGCTTGCAGGACCGCATTGAACAGCATTGGGTCTGTTTACAGACGCTAAGACACAATCATCTTCATTTAAAATAAAGAAACGGAAGGATCTTACCAGTGCTGTGACCGCTATCTCTTATTGCTGTCTTTGATTTTGAAATTAGCTAATAATCAATAAAATGTAGCTCATATCTGTTGCTTTCGGTGAAGAACTTGATTAAATCTGCATATAGCATGGGAATTGAAGATCGGATTTATATCCGTTTTGCGAAAAAAACCATTTATGTGAACAGGTGTAAATGGAATCGTTTTGATAAATCAATCCGATCTGAGAAAACGCATGAAGTGGCCATGTGTGACTAGCCAACATGTCCGCTGAGTGGAACTACTTCACACTGGAAACACCGCAGAGGAAGACAGCAAAATGCAATGTTTACAAAGCCGTAATTCAGAGAGGCAATGAGTCATTCTGAATGGCACATATTAGTTCAAGGGCACTTGTGCATTCACGTAATTTTGTGAAGATATGATTTTTAATATTATGTTTATTTTGTATATATATAGGATGCGTTTTTTTGAGTTAAATAACGAGCTAGCAAAGTGCTCATCGGTTATTCATTTAGCGCGCGCCACTCCAGCAGCAATGCACGACTAATAATAACCATGATTCATTTAGGACTGTCATATTGCATAACATGAGAACACTATTTTATTAAATCCTTGTGAATTCATTGGGTTTAGTTGCCGTTTTCAGTGTGTTTCAGTGCACGTCCACAACAGTCACACATTCTGACAAGCACGCATCTGAGGAAGCATTGGTGACACGTTGTATTAGTCGTTATATTTGGTTATTAAATAATTAATTTAATCTAATTATCAATCACATCGAAACATTTTACAATCCTACTAGCCCTTTATTTAGATTAAAAACCATTCTCATTAATTTGGTGAGGAACATAGCGTTTTGAGCAGCATTTGCAGACCCTCTCATGCTGTTGGCCATATGCCACTGCAGCAGACGCATAATTGATCGTTAATTTAAATGACGATCGATCATGGGAATTTGTGAAAACTGACATCCCTTCAGTTCTATAATTGAAGTTTCCAGGTCTAGTAATCTTACTGTTACCTTTCTCAGACCAAGGGGGATTATAAGTGCTGCTGCTAATGATTCAAGTTTTTCATACAAGTAGTTTACCAGATAGATTATTATATGTAGGCTTAATATAGTGTAGGCTAAGCCTAATGTTTGCAACAGGTGAGCCAGTGCACAATTATTTTTTATGTATTTTAATTTTCTGTGCATAATTTATTTTGTTAAACTACATAAATCCCATTCTCTACAGTATCCCAACTGTTACAATAAAATATAATTTGAGCAATATAACATGCATTTTTATTCAGTATATAAGCAATATTTTGCTTTTTATGTTAAAGACACTATTTATACCGTGAGAAATGCAGGCTACATTCTCAGGAAAATAGCCGCTTATCAGTTAATCGTTAATCGATCGATAAGGTCAATAAATGAATGATTAATGAATTAATCGATAATTTGCATCCCTAGACCGAACATTTTGATTAGACGGACATTTTATGTTCCTACGCCATCCACAGATGATATAAATACATTTAAACCACTTAACTTAGTGCTTGCTATCGGGATGTGAAGAGAATTTCAACCAGCATAACAAAAAATGTTTTTGAACCAAATCACCTACCCTGCCTTTGACCAAAACACATTTGAACAGTACCACTTATACAAACATACACATTTTTTATATATTATGAACCAAAAACAGATAAGAAGACCAACCTAATTATAAGTATTAAATACATTTATTTAGGACTACCATTTAAGGGAAGTAGCACCTGTGCACCTGGAGCCCTGCATTTAGATGAATAGGTGTGTAAGCAATCAGGCCATCCTTAAAAATATTCTTGTTTGCCGTAACCCGACCGACCCTGTCAATTTAGGACCGACCCAATTATTTATTTATTTTCCCTTTTAGTCCGACCGACTTGCCGTTTGTAAACTTGTGTTAAGACCGACCGATTTTTTTTTAAACTCTTCAAACAACTAATACAAATGCAATAAAATAATACAAATGCAATAAAATAATATTAGTTATATTTTAGTAAGTATTGTGAATATAAATTGCCTAGGCCTACATACAAACGTAGGCTACGTTCTTTCTTTTAATTTAAAACCCGTGGCGCGTCATCTATGATTATGTTTATTTGTTTACGCATGTCAAATATGGCCTGCACGTTCGATTCGTTTCATTCACTGTCATGGTTCGCGCTTGGTAATGATGGCTGCGGCTTTATAAAATGACTCTAAAGATCATTTCATTTTTATATGTTGTCGAATATGGTTTATTAAAAAATAAACGTGTGAGCGTATTATAGGCTATATGTCATGTTATAGTCAGATATGACGACGCTACTGCAACACGCATCGCCGCAGATGAGCAGCTGAGCATCTCTTCATCAAGCCAACGTGCAAACTATCGCAAATCACAGTGAAAGTAGACACTTAACACACAATCATCTTCATTAAAAAGAAACTAAATTATCTTACCAGGGCTGTTGCCGCTCTCTCCTATTGCAGTCTTTGATTTTGACATTTTAGCTTATGATCAATAAAATGCATCTCATCACCGAAAGCAACGTGCACTTCATTAAATCTGCATATACCGCGGGAATTGAAGATCGGATTTATATCCGCAAAAAGAAATGTATGTGACCAGGTGTAAATGGAATCGTTTTGATAAATCAGATAGCTATCCTTTTCTGAAAAAACGCATGTAGTGGCCAGGTGTAAACAGCCCCTAGACATCGGTGAAAAACTAAATATAGATGCATCTGTTAATGTAACACATTAACATGTTTACTCCTAGGTATTACATTGTTATTAACAACTGTTATTTTGTGAATTCTAAAGTAATTTTAATCTATTTGTTTCCTCTGAAAATCCACTTTCGTTGGTATATAGTGCCTTCTTTCTTGATTCTGGCTACCCCCCCAGGTTTGCAATGGTGCGCCCGAAGGCACGGGTTGAAGACCCAGTCAGTGACGTCACGATATGCAAATTTGTTTAAATTCATACCTATGTAAATCACCAAATTTTACTTTTTATTTTTACATTGAATCTTGAAAAAAAATTAAAATAGGCCTACCCACCGACCCTTTTTTTTTTTTTTTTTGCTGTTACTGCAAACCAAAATATTTTTAAGGATGGCCTCACACTAGTCAAACAAACCGGGCTTTGGGGGTCAAACGTGCTCGGGCACAGCTCAGATCAGATCATCTAGTGTGAGTACACCCTAGGTTCCATCTTCTTTGTGATTAGATCTAACACTTTGGTCTATTTTGAAATGTATTATACTCCATTATTAGATTATCCAAGGCATGCATGTTACACTGTACATGTCAAGAGACTGTATTTCTGGTTGAACATTGTGTATCTAGTATAATAGAAGTCAACTAACTAATTAATAGATAGGCTAAGGTTTATGAAAAAAAAATGAAAAAGAAACTTACCTTTGACAGGATTTATATATCTCCCGGTTATTACATCTTTGCCCTTACCCATCTTTACATTGATTTCTGCATCTTTTAGAGGATTTGGTCCTCTGATCTTATGACTCAGTATCACTACAAAATATCATCAAGTCAATCTTTACAGATAAACAGTATAATATTAATAATATTTATATTATATGTAAACACTATAAATACAAAAATAAAAATAATACTACAAAAATAAACTTTGATGTTAAATATTCACTATTATGATGTTAAATATTTTAAAAAGCTTTTATCATTAGCTATGGCTCCACACTAGAGAGCTGCTTAATGGCAGAGAACTTTACTAAAAAGTTAGTAATTCTAACTAAAAGCGACACTAAGATGCAAAGATAGAGTGTGAGACGATCCACGCATGTTAATGATAAGTTTGTGAGGAGCATAGTAAGGGCCAATCCTAATTCTACCCCTTACCCCTTCACTTTCCCCTTCCCCTCTGTTTTGCACGTGCACGTGAAGGGGTAGGGCTGTCCCGATTCTCTTTTGGTTGGAGGGGGAGGGCTAAGGGCCAGATAGCCCTTCAAACGAAGATTTTTCGGGACCACACTTCAAACGAAGGGGTATGAGAAGTGTCACTGCATACACCGGCTACAGACGCAAAATGGCTGCCCAAGCAAAAAACATTCACCCATAAATGTACGAATTTTGGGCTTTAATAAGTATTTTAACAAGAAATAATGATTTGCTTTATGTTACATTCAATCTTGTGTTCATATTTACGGTCAGTTTCTTCAAAGAAACGTTTGTAAAAAAAATCGCCAAAATCGCAATAGTTTGCTAATGATAGTCCCGCAACATATTTACATGTCTGATAACTGGTGAATGTAATCGCGGAAGGGAATTGGATTATATTTTACCGTACATCTGCTATGAACGCATTGTTTTCTTGTGGTTATATGTGAACATGATATAAACGAACAGTGCTTACAGTTTCATTAATTCACAATAGCATTATCCTTTATTATATTTTTTAAATGGGTTTAACATATAATGCAGCCTTCTAATAAACCGTCTAATAATGCTTTTAATAATAATAATAATAATAATAATTTTTCTAATGATGTCTTTTAATGTTTCCTCGTCCGTGAAATTCACGGCAGTGGTTTGGTCGAGAAAATAGCTCCAGTCTCAAGGCCGTGGCTCCTCGTGTTAAGAGTGCACCTCAGCCGGCTAAACCTGCCAGCTCTCCCGCTCAGACCGCCGCGACCGCACAGACAGCGACATTAGAGGAGATTGTGCTTATTCCGATGTCGATCTACTGTAACGTATTATTTGAACTTTGATAAACTATCAAATGAAAACATAAATCGAATAAGTATTTTCTTATTAGACGCATTGACCTTTTTAGCAGTGTGCTCTGCCCAAGGCCACTTTATTTCACAACGATATATTTAATTTAAATTGTATTTTTTAATGATTACCACATTCGTTGCGATCTACATCATCTTTGCGTCTCAGAGCTGATTCTACAAGCAGTGCTCCTCTCACGCGCCATTACTACAGTTTAAGTGATTAAATTACATCAAATAAACATTTGACAACTGAAACTAACGCTGAGGAATCGAGGATTTCATATTTATGTAAAAAAAATAAAAGATATTATCAAGTACTTACTATTTCACCATAGATCCAGCTGCTGCGTTGTTCACTGAAGCGCTGCAAATCTTCTCTGACGTAAACTGTGTTAATTTGGCGCCAATGTGTGTGTAATTTGGCACCAATGTGTATACTTTGCAATACTAATTCCCACCTACAGGGGCACTGTTCCGAGTACACAAATACACATCATGGTTTTAGAGGACAGTGTTTGTAAAGGTTATAAAAAAGGTAGGGAGTGTCATAACAGTGAAATAGAAACATTAATTAACACAAGTAGTAATGTAGAAAACATACAAGCATTATTTTTTATTATTATTATTATTAGTCAATAATTATTACAATAAAAAATTTCAGAATTACGAGGTCAATAAAAGTGGTCTCATAAACCGATTGGTCTTGTAATGCTGGTATGTAAACCTGAAGGTGCTAGAGCTGCATCCATACATTTGGTAAAGGTGCGAGGGGAGAGAGCTAGGCCGAACGGAAGAAACTGATATTGGTAGGCTTCGCCCCCGAAAGCGAACCTCAGGAACTTCCTGTGGGACGGAAGGATGGAGATGTGAAAGTAAGCGTCTTTTAGATCTATCGTGACAAAACAATCCTCGGACTGGATTTGACTTACGATGATGGGAATAGTAAGCATCTTGAACCTGAATCTCCTCAGAGATTGGTTCAGATGCCTCAGATCTAAAATAGGACGCAACCCCCCATCCTTCTTTATAACTATGAAGTACCGGCTGTAGAACCCGGACTCCCTGACTGGTAGGGGAACATGCTCTATGGCCCCTTTTTCCAGTAGCGAGTGAACCTCCTGTTCCAACACCAGACCCTGCTTTGGGGAACTGAAGTCCAGACCACCCCGTTGAATCTCGGTGGGCGGACCCGGAACTGCCGTCTGTACCCAGTTTCTACAGTGTGCAGGACCCATGGAGAAATATTCCCCTCGGGGCTGGTGTCCAGTGTTTTGTGCAGGATGTTGACGGTGCCCTGAAGCGGAGGACCGGCAGGGGAGAACCGACAACGTCCTACATTGTGCGAACCTGAACACCGGCTGTCTGCAAGCCTTAAGGGCGTGCAGACCAGCGTGAGCTCGCTGGGAGCTAGCGTGTCCCGAAGCGTCAGAGACGGCGGGATACCGACGCCAACTCCCTGAGGGCCCGACGAGAGAGGGGACCTCATTCGCTCTCTCTCAGGGAGGGCAGCCCTCTGAGGCCTCAAAGAAGTTAGGACCTCTTTCCCTTAGCCTTCCTAGACTGAATAACGGTCCTCAGATCCGTCTTCTCAGGAGGCTGAGGGTGTGAGCGTCGACCAGAGTCCCAAGCTCTATGAGGGGGAGCTCTGGCAGCGACACTCGCCTTCTGTCCTTGGCGGTAAGAGGAAGAGGAGGCCTGCTGTGGCTGTTCCTTAGCAGCCGCCCTCCTAGACCTTGAACGGCGCGGGAGATACCGCTTGAAAGCTTCGCCCTGCTTTTTTGCATCCTCAAACCTGTCCACTACAGCATTAACAGCCTCACCAAATAGCCTTGAGGCTGAAACGGGTGCATCAAGAAGGAAGGTCCTGTCCTTCTCCTTAATGCCCGACAGGTTGAGCCAGATGTCTCTCCGTGGTTACCAGGGCTGACAAGTCTGTGGCTCTGCGAAGCTCGGCGATATCGCCTGGCGATGGACCCTCGCCTTGGTCTATATCTCTTAAAAGGTCGGCTTGGTACACCTGCAAAATGGCCATTTGGTGCAGGCTCGCACCAGCTCGACCCGCCGCCATATAAGCCCTGCCCACCAAAGCGGATGTGGTGCCGCAAGGTTTAGAAGGCAACGCCGATGACTTCAGGGATGATGCAAGGTCGGGTGAAAGGTAGCTGGCTAATGCTTCCTCAACCCGAGGCATCATCCCATATCCCTTATCCCTAACCCCCACTACATCACTGTAATTCAACATCGGGGGGTTAGACAGGCGCGATGAAAATGGCCTGTTCCAGGATTTACACAACTCATTGTGTAAATCCGTGAAGAAAGGGAGAGACCGGCGTGAAGGTTGCGTGCGGTGCTGCAGGAAGCGCTCATTAAGTTTGCTTTCCGTACGCGCTTCCTGCCGCTCTTGTGGCTAAGAAATATCAAGCTTGGCCACAGCCCGCGTCAACACCTCCACTAATTCATTGTAGTTTGGTGCCGGCTGAACAGAATGGTGTGTGGTAATATGATCCTCATCCCCAATACTCAGCACGTCTAATTCCTCGGAATTAGACAGCTGTAAGACAAGAACATCATCCCCATCGGGAGAAGCCGCGGAGCGAGCTCCCGAATGGGGAATGGCGGAATCAGACTCATCAGAAGAGAAACGAGAATATGCCTCGGCAGTCTCGCCCTCAACCAGATCTCTTTGCGATCCCCATGATGAAAGCCGCCACATTGCCTCGGCAGATGCGGGACCCGTAGGGGGGACGCATTTGGCCATCTTCAGTGAATAAAGCCAGCCGAGAACGCATCACTCTCACAGAAAGAGCCCCCTCGAGAGCTGCTTGAGCGTGCTGCCTTCCCAAACATTACACACACATTTCATGTGTATCCCCAGCCGTGAGAAAACACGGGGATGGTAACACACACTTTTTAAATTGTTCGTTGGCCATACTGCTTCAAAGCGGACAAACAACACCAAATAAGACTCACAGATACACAGAGCGCTTGCTGAATAGCAAAAAGCTGACTTTGCTTGTGCCGGTGTGCTCTTGTACACATCCGCGTATGCCGTCACTCGCTACGTCATCACGCTAAGCCAATAGGATTGGATTCGATTTCATTCATGGATTCAAACGCGCTACGCTGAAGGGCGTTCCCCTAGTGTCGTAACCGACACAGTGTCGAGTTCCCTCGAAAGGGAACTCTACATAAAATGTGTGCAATACGCCTTTAAGGGTATGACTCAGAGGAAGTGACATCATTTGACAGAGGTGAAGCTGACATGATCAAGGGTAAGTTCTCTCATCGAATTGTATGATTTTAAACTTGTTTTTGTATGGGTTTTTTGAGGAGGACGAGCTAAAGGGTCAGGGTTTCCCCTGTCACGGTACAACATCCCAGAAAATAATGAATTTTTTTCAAATCCAAAACATGTCTAAAAATGTTACTGAAATTCCTTGCTTGCATGTTAACAGTTTTTATGCTAGCATGCTTACAGGCTGAGTAATGGCAGTTTAAAATGGCGGCCTTCAGGCCCCGTCACATCAGGTCCCGTCACATCCCTATGCGACAGGGCCTGACAGTCCTGTGACACTGCCTTACAAATGCCTTACTCATCTGCATTTAAAAAAAAATCTGTTGTGACCAAACCAACAAATAGTGCATGTACAATGACTGTAGGAACTGCAAAGAGAAGGACTTCACCTTGCTCAGGGAGTATGAAGGCTCCACCCAGGTGGCATACATGGAGTGGGTCACAGAGGACACAAAAGGACAAACAAAAGACAACATTGAAACAACCTTCAAAAAGAAGGTTGAGACCACACTAGATGACCTCATCGAGCTCTTCAATGGCATGCTTGTGAAATTCAAAAGCCATGCATTTAACATCCAACAACAGTAAAGATACAGCAGGGAACTGAAGAGGAACATGGTTGAGAACGAATGTATCATACATAAGCGAAGTGTCTATTGACAGGGCAATGAAAGACATGCCAGACAGCATCCCCCAAGTCCCATCAACCATGAGGATACACCAGGTTGTCACTACATCTCCTGGGCATATGCTGTACTGGGACGTGAGCTGCTTGTGCACTGTAGAAAAGATTCTACAGTGCACATGCTATAACACAAAGCCATTTAGATTCAACAACCCAAGCACACTAACAACAGAAGAGATCAAATGTGGTCCAGAAGTCATTCAGAAGTGGTGCGCCATAAAATATGACAGAGACATATACCCAGGCATCATCACTGCCATTGATGAGGGTCAGGTGCAAGTGAGATGCATGCACCGTGTGGGAGTGAACCGATTCTTCTGGCCCACCAGAGAAGACATGATCTGGTATATATTCAATGATGTCATTTGTCATATTTTATGAGACAATGCAAGACACACAAACACATGCCTATCTTCATAATTCTAGTTTTGACTTCTAAAGTTTTAAAATTTAGCTAGCAATTTAGCTATTGCAGTGAAAGTCCAAAAATTCAATACTGCTCAAAACTATTTTTTATTCATGATTAATATTGCATATAATGTGTGCTGGTCAACAACTAGTCTAAAATTAAGAAACCCCTAGAAAAAAGTAAAAAACAACAACAAATAGATGTGTACATTTAAGACAGGCTACTTAATTTATTATTCCAATATCCAAATATGATACTGAATCACACAGAAAAAAGCCTTTTATTTGTGACGTGCTGTCTTTGCATTTGAACATTGCACATTTTAAACAGGACACACATTAGCTGAATAATACGCATTAGCTAGAAATAGCCAATACAAACATATTTATAGAAAATAGTTGACAATGAAAAGACAGGAGTCCTGTCACATGACCAATAATAGCAAAACGAATCACTTGTTCTAAAAAGAGTATCAAGTAGGCTAGATGAAGGTTTAGATGAATCCGAAATATGGGGCTGTTAACAGTAAAACGTCTGTCTTTTAATGAATTTTAAAAACATGGATGGATAATACAACATGCTTTCTGACATTTGACATTTTAATAGAAAAAAACACAACCAAAACAAAATTTAAACTTAGCCCATCAATTTACAATTATCTTCTCTCTCGTGCGCGCAGTCTGTGTTTGTGAGAGAGAGCTTGCGTAGCACTGATAGAACGGTACTTTTTAATCTAACTAATACGCTAGTTTTCATACAAAATAATGATGTAACATAATTAGGTACTTTAGTTATTAACACAATAACGTAACGCATGCAGGCTACGTTTCTCAACACTGAGAATGAATAGATAAACGCCTGTTTCTCCAGACTCACGTTTATCAGTAATCCACAAATCACAGAACTTTCATAATCACTAAGCCACAGCGATTTCAATTTTATTTAGATTTATTGTTCATCAATACTTAAGCATTTTATAATTTGCATGGCTGAATGATGTTTTCCTCTTATCTGAGTGACCATGAATGACGGAGTATTTTAAGATAAGCCATGCGATCACTCCCGTGTGATCATTGAATCCAGATTAAGTTAACTCAATACAATATTTCAACTTTCCCCATCCACCCCAGCCCGTTTACCTTCAGGAGTCAGAAGTACTGTGACTACTGTCCTGTCCTCGCTTATGAACTCTTATGACATGTATTAATTATTATTTTAATGAGTATTTGATGTCCATTTCAATAAAATTCAAAGAAAAAGGAGATGATATTAAAACAATTGAAAAATCTAATTTTCTACTCATTTGTCAATGCTTTCTCTTGTGCATAATATTTGTGTGTATATTATTGGGTAAAATAATATTTTTTATTACACTCTATATAACTATGTTTTGCAACACTTTGAGAACAGATGAAATATTAGTTCTCTACTATTTGGATCAGTGCTGAAATACTCCAACCACTTCAGTATACAGGTACATCAGACTCAACGCTGATGCACTTTCACATTCAAAATAAAGGTTCTAAAGGTGTGTTTTTCGCATTGATGCCATAGAATAGCGTTTCTCAACGGGGTCGTTTGGACGGTGTTGGGGGGCGGTGTGAACGAGGCAGCAGACAGGGGGGTGCTCAGGCACAGGCAAAAATGGGGTGCATTACTCACTGTTATTCATCACAACTTTTAGGCAAGGCAAGTTTATTTCTATAGCAAATTTCATACACAATGGTAATTCAAAGTGCTTTACATAGAAGAAATTAAAATAATCAAAGGAAATCAGAATAATTAAAACAGTTTAGAATAAAAGATAAAATACAGAAATAATCAAAAGAAATCAGAATAATTAAAAAATAAAATAAAATACAGTACAAACAGTCGGGCGAACAGTGGCACAGTGCTCATTCAGTAAATGCACAGCTAAACAGAAGTGTTTTGAGTCTGGATTTGAATGTGACTACTGTAGAAGCACATCTGATCTCTTCTGGAAGCTGGTTCCAGCTGCGGCTGGCATAGTAGCTAAAAGCAGACTCGCCATGCTTAGAGTGAACCCTTGGTATTTCTAGCCGATGTGATCCTAATGATCTGAGTGATCTGTTGGGTTTATATTCACTGAGCAATATCTGCAATGTATTGAGGTCCTAGGCCATTGAATGATTTATATACCAGTAATGAAACTTTAAAATCAATCCTAAATGTAACTGGGAGCCAGTGTAAAGATCTGAGGACTGGTGTGATATGTTCATATGTTCTGGTTCTGCTCAGCGTTCTGTATGAGCTGCAACTGTCTTATGGTCTTTTTGGGAAGGCCAGTGAGGAGTCCATTACAATAATCCAGTAATAAAATAATCCACAGTATCAAAAATAAAAATTTATAGAATTAAAAGACACTACACAAAACAGTAAATCATTCACACAATTTTTCTGGGGAGCAGGTTCATTTATAGATCCGTTCGTCTATAATTAATGCAGCAAAGTTTGTTTAAGTGTCTGTAGAATCTAAATACAGCGGCCCTGACCATATTCTTAACAGCAATAAAACCAAATTATCTGATCGTAGTCTTGGTTACTGAGACCTTCTTGCCCTCACTGGGGGATGGGATCACAGATCCCAGAGTGAGTTTTAAAGATTGTTTGGTACATATACCAAATAATTGTGTCTGATTTGTCTCAGTCGTTACACGTCTAAAGGAGCACCTAACTAAAATTCACCCCAATAAGGCATCCAAGCATCCAACTTTCAAAACAGTCCATCTCCAAGATGTTCGCTAGGAAGGTAAAGAAGAGAGTGGGTTAGAGGCCTCCAATAACATCTCTCTCCTGATAGCGAAGTCCGGGTTACCATAGTGGGGGAGAAGCTGGTTATCCCAACGATTAAAGAAAATAAATAATAAATCTCCACCATCATGGAGAGAGACCCATCGCCAGTGATGCAGACCATCCTGCTCAGCAATGACAGTGTGGCTCGGAGAATAAAGGAGATGACGCTGGATACTGAGCAGTAGTTGTCTGCCACACTGCGTGAAAATCCATTCAGTCTCCAGCTGGATGAAACCACGACAACAGACAATAATGTTCTGCCGATGGCGTATGTGCGTTATATGTCTGAGAGAGATGTGGCCGAGGACATTTGTTTGCCAAATATCTCTCCACTGACACACGAGGGGAGACGATCTTCAGGGCCCTGAGTGACTACCTGTTGGAGAACTGTATTCCGATCACCAACATCCTCGGCTTTGCCACAGATGGAGCTCCCGATATGGTTGGCAGGTACCGTGGCTTCGCAACTTTGTTAAAGGAGCGTGTGCCGCAGGTGTTAACAGTGCACTGCATGTTGCACCGTCAAAATTTAGTGGCCAAAAATATAAGTCCTTCTCTCCACCAGTCTCTGAACATCGATGTCAGGGCCATAAACAAAATCAAGTCCCATGCTCTGAACGACCGGATCTTCAGGCAGCCGTGCGGGGAGAACGATGAAGCGTTTCAGGCGCTTGCTGCTCAACACTGAGGTACGCTGGCTATCCAAGGGCAACTGTCTGGCTAGGCTGTGTGAGTTGTTCACAAGTGTCCTGGAGTTTCTTGCCGGTGCCGACGCAGCTCTAAGGGACCCACTGTGGTCTTGTCGTGGTGACATCTTTTACCTGGCAGATTTCTTCGATGAATGAAGTGTCACTCAAGCTCCAGGGAGATGCTGTGACACTGGTCCATTCAAAGGCCACCATCTACAGTTTCCTCGCCAAGCTGGAGCTGTACAAACAAAATTTGAGCAGTCGTCAATTCAATAATTTCACTCAGCTGGCCAAGGTAGCCTATTATTATTATTATTAGTAATATTATTATTAGGTATATTTTCATTATACAGATTATAAGGCAGCCTAAAAGTATTCTCAATAACGTTAACTGCCTTTCTGTACTTACATTCAGGTGGTTGATGAGCTGACCGATAACCACCTGCTGAGATCCGTTTCAGGGATCTCAACCAATTGGATGTCCCTGAGTGGGTGATGAAGCCATTTCAAGTGGATGTGTCCAGGAGTGAGGCCGAAATTCAAGAAACTCTCATCGACCTCCAAAATGATGAGGAGGCCAAGGCAACCTTTCGGGCCTGTGGCTGGCGTGTCATGTGGGCCACGCATGGTCAGCGTTTCCCTCTTTTGTGCAAGAGGATTCGTCTTCTGCTCCTTGCTTTTCCGACGTCATATCTTGTTGAGCAGAGGTTCAGTCAAGCTTTGCACATGCAGACGAAGTACCGCAACCGTCTCAATATTGGCTTACCTCAGGCGCACTCCAGCTCAAGCTGACATACTTGTGTCCTGATGTTAAAAAGTTGGCTGCCAGTCACCAATCTCAGGGCTCACACAAATTACCGTAATTAATTACGGTGGCTGTTTTTAACGCCTTTGTCGTTTTTTTCTTCGGTTCAGTTCAGGTGGCTGAGCTGTGGTCTTTGTTCATCATTTAAAAATCAAATGACCGTTTGTATGCTATTCAATTTGAAGCCTAGTATATATGGCCTAATTGAGTGTGCGAATGACCGCTGCTTTTTCATTGGCTATTTAGGTTGGCCTTTACAATCCATGTGTTTTTGCTTTTTTCCAAACACAATATTTCTCAACTTGAGTCTTTTACATGTAGGTTAAATAAAATAAGCAACGTCTGTTTCAGTTTTTTGACCAAAAACTCAGGCTTCAGGTATCAGTGTTGCAATTGTTTGATTGTACTAGTATTTCTGAAGCGAACCGTTTGTGTAATAGAAAGATTCCATGGAGTGCAGCTCGACCTTCTATGAGAAACTCTGACACAACTGGCATCTTCTAAAGTCAGAGCGTCAATCACTGAATTTAACTGATTATTCAAAAATGAGGTCTTAAAATAAGTTATTGATGGCCATTCTTCATTTTATCTATTAACAATAAATCATAGTCATTTTTGTTTCAGGTTTTGGGAGACTGTAGAGCCTAATAGTAGGCTGGATAATGAAGTGTTGTTTCCAGGGTCTAAAATTAACACTCGCCAAGCACCAAATGCAAGTAAAAATGGGCATTGGCAAGTGTATAGAAAACCGTTTTGATTACTTTATTCAATGTCTCTAACTGAAAACCACTGTTCCTTGTCATTATAAATGATTTTTTAATTTATATTAGTTAGGCTGGTAGTTTTAACTGGTATCGAAATTGAAAAAAAAAAAGATTTGTGATTTCTTTTCCCCACTGGTATATAAAATGGCACCTAAAACCATGGCCGATAAAAAATATTTATATTTAATAAATTGTATTAAGCGGTGTGGCAAAAAGTTTGTTTTAGGCCCTGGTTGTTTCTATGTCATCAGGGTGGCCTGTTTGTCCGTGTAATATTAAGGATCTGTGAGAGGAGCATTTCTAATATAAGTTGATACATTAAATATGGTCTTTAAGAGTGAGACATCAAATATCTTTATGAGTCATTGGCTGTGTTTGAAATCTCCCCCTATACCCCAAATTCACTATTCTCTACTTTAACTCTACTAATATAGTCCACTTGAAACAATGAATGATAATGAGTGAATTAATTTGGATGGCTGTGGATGTCATCTGCCGAGACATGGGGAATTAATTCAACACGAATCTCATGGGTTTCTCTAGCTCTAGCTAGTTTCTCAGTTGCTATTGTGGTGCATTTTGTAATTAAATGAGTGTACTCGATAGTGTCAACTATATTTTTGGACACCACTACAAATGACTGTACCCTAAAATAGTGCAATATCAGGGGCGACAGTCATTGAATCATTAAAGGATTAGTTCACCTCAAAATGAAAATTTCCTAATAATTTACTCACCCCAATGCCATCCAAGATGTCTTTCTTTCCTCAGTGGAAGAGAAATTAAGTTCTTTAAACGCACAGTATGTAACTTTTGGCCACCAGGGGTCACTCAATCAAAATAATAACAAAAGACATACTTTGATGACGTCGGGAAAGTGCATGGGCTCATGGGAGTTGTTGTCATTGTCACTGTCAAGCAGCGAATCTGGCATCTCCAGCAGAAAACATGTTCACTGACGAGGTAATGTGTTATATTACATCTCTATTGTTGTTACGTTTAGTTACGGCTTTTCACTTTATATAATGTCAATCTAATGAAATAGCCGCGAGCTACAGTTAGTTAACAAACTTATCAGTAACGTTAGCTAATGTGTGAGACAGAATGTTGTGCGTGTGGTCGCTATGTCAACATACCTATAAGTTGATGCATCTTATGTGACCATAATGGTGTGTTCACACCGAACGCGAATAGAGCGTCAAATATGCGTCAATCGCGTCTAGTTAGACGCTTGAACATTCGCTCGAGTTCAAATTTTTCAACTTGCGCGGAAGACATTCGCGGCACACGCGACGCCCGCGCGAATGATGCGTCTATTCGTGTCTTTACACTGACTTTGTATGTAATCTACTCGCGCAAATAATTAAATTCACGTTCGGTGTGAACACAGCATAAGATTTATTGCTATGGGTTTGTACTTATCGAATTATAATGTTAAACATTTATTTTGTAATTATCAAATTAAAAAAAGACCTATGGTGAACTGATCATGTATCTTCTGTATCTCAATAGTTTTTTTTTAATCTCAATTGAATTTTGTAGTAATAATTGACAATTACAAACAAAGTATTATATTAAATCTAACTTTAGCAAAGACAAAGAACAAACAATATGTAGGTATTTAGAATAAAATAATAGTCAAAAACCCATATGAAGCAAGAAATAAATTTAAAATATCATTATACAATATGATACATGATACAATATCATTTATAAATAAGAATTTTACATATACAAAAAACAATTAATTACATGTTTTTTACTCAATTATGGGGTATGAGATCATATCTAAAAATAATGTTTATTTTCCTGTCAACATGTGAATATATTGCAGGGAGAGACAGATGGCTCCTCACTGGACGCCTCAATAGCATCATTAGATATTAGCGATGAGACGTGGAGTCCCAAGCATGGAAAGAAAGACTTGTTATTTGGAAGAGTAACTGCAAGAGAAAGTAGGAAAGGGACAGGAAGGGCAAGTAGAGCAGCTGGAGTGAGTGGGAGAGGACGACCGGTAGGTAGGGGAAAGGGAAAGGCAAGAGCAAGCAGTGGAGCAGAAACAAGTGGAGCAGTCGAAGTCATCGGTGAAGCAGGAGTGATTGGAGCTGCTGTAGGTATCGAAGCACCAAGAGGAAGGACTGTAGGTAGAAGGAGAGGGACGACAAGAGCGGAAAGTACTGCAGCACACATCAGTGCAACCAGGGGTAGACAGGCAGCTAGAGGAAGAGGGACTAGAGCAGCACTTGGAATCTCTGAAGAGGACAGAGTGAGGGTGCAGAGGCTGCAAGAGGAAAGAAAGTCCCAGACACAGGTATCTTAGGGAAGACTGCAAGTCTCAGGATAAGATTAAACTTCCTTTTATCAATGAAATAAAAAATATATAAATATTAATAGAGACAAGCATGTGAAAAAGATAATCATTTTGGATTATTCTTATAGTCAGGGTTACATTTGTTAAATTCTTAACATTGTTAGTTTCAGGAGCAGATCCGGAATATGGATCCAGATGACGCTCGTTCACTCCTGATCAGAGTCATGGATAGAGAGCCTGGCCTTATCTTCGATGTGCTCCAGCCAGCTGCTCAGGGAACAGAAGTACCATTACCAGGTGTGCCTGGATGGTGCAGCTGCTCAAGATGCAGGGAAATGGGATCCGACTTGGAGAGTAAATGTTGTGGCAAGAGCGAGGCCAACTGCGTCAGTATATTGCCCCACATGTCATTATATATTTTAGATGAGCATGTACTGAGATTATCACGGCGGCTCAGAAATTACATTTATGCTCTCCATGACACACAGCTGCCTGGGGATGACAACCGGGAATACCGCTATGCCGCTTACCGAAATTTTGTTTTGTGGAATTATGCTGCCCTTGGTGCGGGAAACCGTGTTGTCATCCCCAGCTGTTGTGTGTCCAGAATACGGGATAAATACCCGGACCCATTTGGAAGATACACTGGTTTCATAGAAACAATTTTATAAACTTTAGTTGATAAAGACACCTTACTGTTGTTGTTTTCATTTGTGTTTGATGTTTATTTATTTTCTCAATTTCTTTATCAATATCTAGAGCTGCAGACATAGGTGATTTTGATTTACAAGTAATTTAATTTTTGTAATAAAAATAAAAACGTGTGTTGGAATTGAACAAATAAACTTGCGTCATATTTATTTACGTGTCATGTTTCGGAAAAAAATACGTAAAATGCATTTAGAACATAAGTCTTCTCTTAAAAAAAAATAAAAGTATACTTTAATAAAAGTATAAATTTCACATCATGTAAAAATATACATCAAGTCTTATTCTACAGTCTACTGGCAAATTTGTTTAAATGAAATGTATTTACAGTTTAAACTTTCAGGTGGTCACTGGTCATACCTAGGCCTCTACTGACGTGGGACTCAACAATGGTGTCTACAGCTGGAGGTTGAACACTTGGAAGTAGTCCAAGTGTTCAAGGGTCATCAGGACGTAGAATCCTCCGCCTTGGACAACCCCTGTCAGAATCCAGTCTTTTTCTCAAAATGGCTGCCTGTAGATCAGGGATGTAGCTGTAGTTCTTCTCTTCTTTAATGGTGTAGACAGTCCATCTCCCAGATTTTTTTTGGTATTGTCGACGCAAGCTATAAAACATAAATTTACAATATAAGTTGTATTTAGTTTGAATGCACTAATAAACATAAAAAATATAACATTATGAAATAAAATCCTTAGTCTAAAATGAGTAATGTATATATATATATATATATATATATATATATATATATATATATATATATATAAAACTATATTTAAAATGTTACAAATACACAGATAAAGCAGATAAATATGCTTTTAAGAAGAGTGTGCACTTATAATTTATTCGTAATCTTGCATCAATTGGCCTTCTTTGTTGAGCATTGGCGGTCTGTTTTTACGATGGTTGTAGTCAAGTGCTGCCAGGAGAGTACGTGCATCATAAACCAATGGAGAGAAACTGAAACGTTTGCTTGCATACATCAGAATGTGGTTGTGAAAGGACTCCAGTTGACAGGTAGATCTGTGGAAATAATGTCTGAAGAATTATAACACAGACTAGAGGTCTTCATGGAGCTGGGTCGGATATATTATAATAGAAACGAGTCTCAACACGGTACATATACATACACAGTTAATTGATAGTTCCATTTTGTTACATGGAAATATGACTGAAATTCACATTGAAATAGTACAGTGGTTCCTGTAGTTACCTGAAAGGCAGATATATGTGCACATCTTTCAGCCATCTCTTGTTAAGCACAATCTTTTCTAGTGCCTTGTGAGCCTGTGACCCACTCTCCAGCCATTCTTTCTCATGGTTTTCTGACAGACAATCATGCAAGCATTGGCCAAGGTACCATGTGTGTTCATTGGTAACATGATGAAGCACACTGCTCCAGAGTTTCTACAAGAAATAGTTGCCGATTAGATCAGACAGTGTAAAAACAAAACAAGTTTAGATGTTAATGCAGGGCTGCCAACTCTCACGCATTGAGCGTGAGACACACGCAATTGACCCAATTCTCACGCTCTCACGCCACACCCCCGATTTCTCACGCTTAAGTGTCAACCCGGTAGGTAAAATGCCTGAAAGATGAGTTTATCTATATATCTACCTGTTGAGCCACTCGCGATCGACTAGTTATACCGCAAATTAGTTAAATATCCCGTAATCTAGAGTAAAGATATTGTGCTCCAAACCGCGCGCACGGCAGAGGTAAGCGAGCGAGAGACCTTGCGTGTGCAGACCACCCCCCCCCCCCCCCCCCCCCCGTTGGAGTAGTCTCACGCCAAGCTAAACTCAAAAGTTGGCAGCCCTGTTAATGTGTTGTACTTAGTGTTCTCTGATGTAATTGTGGACGAGTGTCAAAAGATTAAATACATACCTCCAAGTCTGTTATGTATACAATTTTTTTTAATTGCAAATAAATGTATTATGTACACTGCCCATTATTTTTTTACAAAGTTATTTCAGAATACGAATCTGGAGCCATTTTCATTATCAAGGTCAGGTTTGTTTATTTTCATTCTAGCCATATGATTAAACTTTTTTTTTAAAAGGCCTCCTCAAAAAAGTTAACAATATTGGAGTAAATCTAAACATCATTTATGTAGTTATTTATACAAATGTGGATTACAATTTTAAATGTATTACTTACCCGGAAATGCCCATCAGTCTCTGCTGTCTTGCAACAGAACCAAAAGTGGTTAACAATGTCTTTGGTCCACTTCAAAAGTATTTTTTGCCCTGACAGCTGTCCAAAAAAAAAAGAACATATTTAGAATATGTTATAAAAATATGTTCACATGTCCAAGTTGAAACTTTAAAATATAAAAACCCACTGCTGTGATCTTCTTGGCCAGATTCTTCGCACCATGCCACATATCCCATGAGTGTTTTGAAGCAAATATATGCAATAGGGAAAAAAAAACATCCACATCTACTAAACAAAAGATTATATATTTATTTAGTAAATAATAAATACCGTACTTACTCATAAGAGAAGAAATCTGATTGTGAGCATCCGTACATATTTCTGTGAGCTTTATTTCAGTTAGAAGCTTGTCCATGGTCCTTACAAAAGCCTCTCTTTCCATAATTACAGATTTTCGTTGGGTCTGCCTTTTGTCAATGGTCACAACAGATATGATTTCCTTTGATTCGTTCTCCATTGTGGTGTAGGTGCAGTACTGTGCACAGTGTCCTGGACTGTCCATTCTTCCATCTGCTGTAAAAGTCAAGAAAAAATAAATGATTTCTAAATGATAAATGCGATGACAAACTGGAAAAAAGTTCAAGACAGGATAAAATAAAAACCAGATCGAAATCAGTTAGAAACATTGTACTTTAAAAAAAGTATATATAAAATAACAAATTTGAACTAAATCATGAATTAAGGATATTACATACAACAATATAGTTTGAAATGAAATTATTTTCAAAAAGACAGGGGACATACCTAGCACTACAACACTGTCTTTATCCTGCAGCCGTTGGATCGCTGTAGATCTCTTCACTTCCCAAAATTCCTTGATTGTTCCTACACAGTAGGTGTCTTGTATGTTAAAGAAAAGGTCCTTCCCAACAAATCCCATGTTCATGTATTTGAACAGGTGGGAAAGTTTATAGTAGTTATTCCCAGACAGTAGTACATTTGTAGCCATCATGAAGTCCCCTGCCTGTAGCCCATTTTTTAGTGTGGGCTGTGAGTTCCACTTCCATATTTTGTGTCCATAGGAACATATCTGTAAAATATTAAAACAGTATTATAATTAGACAAACTCAAACTCAAATTTTTTGTATAAATTAAAGTTAAATAAACAATGTAGATGTATAACGTTGTTGTGGTATGTAGATACTTTTAGACTCACCCATTCAATGATTGTTCCTGTGCCTCTTGAAGTCAGATTTACTTCAAATGGTGCTGAAGCCTGGCAAGCCTGATTTGTCACATTGTGACAGGCAGCTTTAGACACGTAACCAGCTGTTTCAAGTTCAATTAATACACTATTGATGCCTTCTGTCCAATTACATCATCCTCACACAAGACCTGTAAGCTAGACGGTGACGTGACCAAATCTTCTTCTTGGGGCGGTACATCATTCTCAGTGGAAAGTAGTACAGTTTCTTCCAGGCTGATGAACGGAAGCTTTTCCATCATCTCCAATGTTGTTTTTCCTCCACCAGTTCTGTCATTGTAAACAAGTTATTACATTATGCATTATTAACATGCGTTTACGTTTTGGAAAATTGATTAATATTTTTTTACATATCAGTAAAAAATTAACTTATTATAAACACAGCATTACAGTAAAATATACAATATATAGGCTAAATTGTTTCACTTTTATTCCATTCAACTAGAAGGAATAACATACAGTCTATGTATAGCTTGCCATTGATCCAAGACTAGCAATGTACATTCGCAATCACACAAGAGTTTTAAACTATGGTGAAACCTATGAACAAACCTCATACAAATAGATGGGATGTAGTCATCATCCAAACTACTATCTTCACTTGCTGATTCCAAAGCAACATTGTCATCTTTATCTCTACAAAGACAAATACATAATAATTCAATTAATCAAACATAAAATTACACAAAGGGTGAGTTTATTAAGAGGATTCAGTTTCAAATATTGAGAGCTTTCATCATGGGTATAAAACAAGAGTAATATACAAATAATGGATTATAATAATACTTACCCTGTGTTTTGAAGATCCTTAGTGTCTTCTTTCAGGGTAATGGTGGACTCATCATGAACACTCATTTTAGAAAAACTATAATAAAAAATAATAATTATAACATTTTATTAAAAAATGTCTGTTCAAGTTTTGCAAAACATAATCTGCACTACAAATGCTATTTATGTAATTTGTGTTCATAAAGAAATTTTAATACATGATTGCATGTGAAAGGACTTTTATGTAATTTCCGATTATGAATTTTACATAAAGTAACAATTTATTACTTCTATAAAATATTTTTAAATCACCTTTCATCCAGCGCCTGTTCTGGTTCAGCAATTGAAATTTCTTCAATATCAGGCTCCAGAAAGCAGTGTTCTCTTTAAAATAACATCAACAAAAAACATCTATTTGTTATACTTTCATATGTTGCGAACTTGAAAAGTAATATAATAAGACTTATGCATACCTTACCTATGTGATGATGACTCACTGCATGTATGAATGGTCGAGAGAGTTTGAAAGGGCATTCCATGTCTTTTGTTTGGAGTTGATGTGGATGGACCTCCTTTTTCATAACTGTTCAATAAGGAAATAAATTTCAATTTAGTTTATCACTACCAACACATAATACATAGTGAGTGAGAGAACCAGCAATACGCTGTTCATTAGAACACGCGCTCTGTCGCTCCCCACGTTCATCAGTCATTCTAATCTAGTATTCTAATAAACATGTATTTTGGAACTCAGAGATATATGAATTACCAGACCATTATTAAATCAATATTATATTATATTTAGCTCGTATTAACAGGTGATAAAAGTGACGGTCACCTTACATTAATTGAACAAGAGACATGTTACCATGAAGCTAACGTTACTTTCTCCAGCTAGATATAAAACCAATCCATCTGCGTTTTACACATCATCGTGTCACCAAATATACGGATAGAAATATACTTTTAAATCAGTTTTTAAAAAATAGTTTCAGTCTCCCAAAACAAATGGATCCACCTGTTTGAAACGCCCATACAATACAAAATGTATACGTATTCAGCTAAACGCGTCTCAATGTGGTCAAGATCGCTAAGCAATATGCAAACATGCAGCATGCTATGATTATACGATTATTATGTTAGCTGAATGGTTACTTAACTTACCTGTTTATTAAAACGCAAGCGAGATCAGCATCTCTCTGCAGTGCGAGCTTGTCACGAAGCTTTCGCCATCTTTCAAAGGCTTCTCCAAGGTTTACACGTCTCTTGCTTCTTCTATGGTCCCAAAATCTTCTCGGGTCATTTTTTTCACCCGTACGTTTGCGCTTTGTTGAGCTGGCAGAACGTACAGCCAAAGAGTAGTCATGATCCATTATCATACAGACTTTTTTATACGGGTGTTCCCCTTATACTGTCAGTGTTCCTCTTTGAGTTTGGCGGTTCCGCCGAGTTCCGCAGGAAGGAAGACGCAAACGCGGATATGACGTGATAGACGGGAGACATAACGGAAATAAAGACACGGTCCGTGTCTTCGAATTAAAATATTAATTTCTCTGAATTTCGAAGTTGATTGGAACTGTCGGGATAATGTAAATACATAACTTTAAAAAATATATAACATAGATATAGTGATTTCTTATATTTTTAAAGCAAAAAAATTACATATTGTGCCTTTAAGGAAAACATTTCTGGATTTTTCTTCGAATAATAGACTTCAATGACAACCAGCGTTTTGAAGTCCAAATCAATGCAGTTTCAAAGGTCTTTGTAGTGCTTTAACGGACTGTGCACGATCGCAGCTGAGGAGGGGGGGTCTTACTCGCGAAACGATAGGTCATTTTCAAAAAATAAAATATATATTATATATACGACCAATACAATTTGAACTATCCTCCTTCGCACAGTCGAGTGGGGCGGTACTTCCGCCAACGCCGGCGATATCGAGCCTGACCTTTTAACGTGATGACGTAGTTCCTGGCACGTTGCATTGGGGTGAGTAAATTATTAGGAAATTTTCACTTTGAGGTGAACTAATCCTTTAAGTCAATAGCTTTGCTCAAAAACACAGTTTCTTTCAGGAATTAAACATCTCTGTGTTGCTCTGAGAAGCCAAAAGGCTCTTTCTGCTTTGGCTTAATTTAGAAACTACTTTTGTTGGCGGAGAAAAAGTAGACAAAGTAACTGGCTATACTGTGTCTAAAATGTAAGTTACTCAGTTGTGTGTAAGTATCTGTCCTGTGTGAACAGAGATATACTGAAACATCATGTCTGACGTGTTCAGGAAGTGACTTCAGGAAGCTGCAGATCAGTTACTGTGTTTTGCTTCTGCTCCGTGTTATTCTAAATATCTAGCAAATGAGACTGACATTGTCATTCAAGATGGTGATGCCCTATAGAGCATCTTTCAAGTTATTTATTTGACCTATACACACAATTTGATGATTGCATTACATTTACACTCACATGCCAACCCACACAATATAGTGGTAAAGTAATGTGATCACTATAATTCTATAGTTTAAAATAGAAATATCTGTATTGCTAAATAATTTATAGTCATTTTTATAGATTTACTTTGCGAGATGTATGATATTTCCATCATGTAAGCAAAGTCAACAGTGATTACAAGGTGTTTGGTTTCAATTCTTTCACGTTATCTAATTGATGATCACTCTATTCTTTGGCTATGTTTAGACGTCTATTCATTTTTCACTGACAGCCCAAATTTGGCCTTGTTTTAGCCTAGACGTCGAGGCTGTGTTCGGACTGCTATTAGATGTCTTTTAAACACAATATTGCTTTCTGGGCTGTCACTCACATTGCTGAGTTTCACATATACATCAGAAAAGGGAAGACAAGACTATCACAACTTCTGCTTCAAGTCAACTTTAAGGGTCGGATGTCACATTTTTTTCTTCTTCACACATTGACCACAAGTTTGTTTGCCACCTTGCTTTAAAAAGAAGACGAGTGCTGATTACATCTAAAAAGAACAAGGAACCAAAAAATTGAATGTTAAAGAGAAGAAATGTCTCAAAGTATTTACGATGATGTGATCGGGACTGTATCTGAGAGAATGCAGACAGAGAGAGTGGAGATGACAGTGGAAATCTATGAGAGTGCAGAAAGTGTGAGAGATTATGACTTCAGGACAGAGACGAACACACACCAACCCCTTCAGCGTTCAGGTAATCACATTCATTACTTTGATAGAAACATCGGTCTGCACATGTTCAGTCGTCTAATGTCATAACTGTGGTGTTCAGGAAGTGATTGTGTGAAGATCAGAAGCAGTGTGTTTGGTTCTGCTATGGGTTTTTCTGATGCTTTTATTGGATTTAATTACTAACCATTTGTATTTGTTTTCGGAAATAAAATAAAAACAAACCAAAATGTTTACTCAGCTTGTGTGTTTTAGCTAGGATGGTCATAAATTTGATATCTGAAATGATTTTTGTTACAGTTTATGCCATCAGATTTCTGTGATTTAGCAATATGCCCCAGTAGAATTACTGTATTTAAACTTTTTTTTTTTTTAACAAACAAGACAATTGCAAATATAGGCCTTTTAAAAAAATTTAAGACCAAGTCATTCAAATGAGGAGTGAAAGCAGTAATAATCTGTACCTATTATAGCATAGAGTCAAAATTTTCACACAAATTACCCTTTTCCCCCATCGATTTATCTTAGATTAGGCAGTACACATTTGGTAAAGTTTAGATTGTGATCATGACTTTGGGTTATGTTTGAAGACGAGGCAGACAACGGCTGCTCTGTATTACACAAACAGCAGGGGAGAAAATGATGATCAAGCCAAGCTAATGTTACTTATTTGAGATGAATTTACTCTACCTTTGCCAGAGTTCCTACGCAGTTTGGAAAAGTATGGAATTTGATTTGAGTAATTTCCAGGTCTGGAAAAGTATGGAAAAAATAAATCAGAGTATGGAAAAATATTTATGTTTCCAGACTATTGTCCCTATTTCGTTTTCTAAATATAAAATTAAGAATTTCTAAATGTGTATATATATATATATATATACAATCATTTTTTTCATGGCATTTGGATTAGGCTGCCAAAAGATCGTTTTAACACTTGATCTGCTGGAGTCTAGTGCTGCGTTCCAAGCAGGTTTTTGAGTACGTAAATCATGACTTCAAACCACGACTCACGACTTTGTAACGTTCCAGGCCAGTCACGCCAAACTACCTGAGGGGGGGCCTGCCATTGTTGTTTTGTATGGTTTCGCGGGCCATGTGACGTCAGAACTCGTAACTGGGAGTACATCGATCTAGTTCGAGTTCACGGGTGGGAAGTCACGGGTTTGACTGCCGTTCCAGTGCACTTTCACGGGTATAAGGTTGGAAAAACACGGGTTACAGGTTGCCTGGAACGAGGCATAGGTCTGCAGTGATTAGCTGTTACGTTGTTAGGCAGCAGTTGCCATCACAGCGCCCCTACCTCAAACTGAGTTTGACTAAACACCTGGAACGTTGTCCTTGATTTTTACATTGAAGTGTGGACTTCACGGCAAACAAAATGGGAAAATACAAGTTTTCCGAGGGCTGGCTTGCCAATCCTAAATATAAAGCCTGGTTAGCCAAAGACTTAAAATTTACAAAGAATGCTATTATCTCCTACATGGGGGAGGCGGCAATTGTAAGCCATCTGCTAAAAGCATCGTCGTCTGGTCACAGCATCCACCACACAAAGTCTCAGCACGTTTATGGCCCAGACCAAGGTGGGACCAAGACCGACCACATCAAGTCACGAAGCCACTAATGTACCGATTGATCAAAGGTGAGAATTTGAACTAATCAGTCAGACATTATCCTTTAATTACTACTTAACCGTTAGCAGGAAGTCTGACGATCTAAAGCTAACATCAGCTTATCAATTCAGTACCACACCAAGATTATTACGTGTATATAGTGTTGCTGAGAAGATAAAGGGCATTTCTCGTGGGAATATGGAGTGATGCGGCGTGAGTGTTGTTTCTCTTTACTGTTATATTTGATATTTTATAGTCTATCAGTGTTATAAATTAAAGTTGTGTATTTCCATTTCGCAAAACTTTGATATTTACTAGAGTATCCGGGCCGCTGAATGAGCACGCGCATCCGCGTCACACAATCAAATAAGCAAAAGATCGAGGGAGCACGCAATCATTAAGATTAGATTGTGTTTTGTTGTTAAGTGATCTATTATGACGAGGGAATTAATTCAATATGCGTGTAACGTTATTCATATTACACAAGTTTGTCTTTTTCCAAAAACAGTTGTATTTTGACCTTCGTTAAATGAACGAGTGCGCGCCTCCGCGTCACTCAAACCAGCAACAGATGGGGAGCGCATGACATGGTCATTTAGATTCAACTTCAAACCAGGATTATAGTATCAATCCGATTTGTCAGAGGTGAATATATGGAGGTTATAAAGTGTTTTAGGTTGCTTATCATTCAAGCATGTTGTCAGTTTGAGAGAACCAATGCATGTAGTAAACCTTAGTGGATCTGTAGATAGAATAAATATTTACAGGTGACTGTACGACAGTAAACTATTAAATCTAACGTTAATCCTGAAAAAAAAAATTCTATAATGTGGTTGAAAACTTGGAGGACTTTGATGGACAACAACAGTGTCTAACAAACCTTTCTAATAAATGAATAAATAATTGTATAGTGTAGCAAACATTATTATACTGGAGTGTGTACCTTTTTATTATTTAAAAATCTATTATTTAAAGTTATCAGTGACATCTTTTAACTACATTAACAACAAATCAAATGAAATCAATTGCAGAGCTGTCAGAGAAGCTGCATCTGAAGGGGCATTTAGATGTTTAATGCAGCTGTTTAATGCAGCTCAGGTGGCATGAATACAGTTACACTGCAATTACAATTTCACAAATGTTATGTGATTAATGGTGTAAATATAATATATTTAGAATACAGAAATATGAAATGTTGGGAAAAAACACTTTTAAATACGAAACTAAAACCTCCATTAAAATGATTTGTTCATACCGGCTAATTCATTCATGGATGAAGCAAGTGACTACTGTCATTATAAATAGGTTGTGGAGTGCAATAAGTGAGGAGACAAGAGAAGGAGATGCGTCGAGTCAGCTTTACTCTCCACTTCAATATATCTGTCACACTGTACAGCGAGTGAGATCAAAACAACCACACAACGTTAACCCAGAACCCTTATAACATAATGTCTTGGTGAATGTCTCTTTCAGTCTTACTTGTGGGTCACCACAAGGTCACTGAATCATTGACTGATCTAATTTGTTAAATGCAGATTCACTTAATAACTAAACACTGTGTTGTTTGTAGATGCAGTAGTTCTACTGAGCAAAACTAGAGCAAAACAGGACTCTTGTTTATATGATATTGCTTATTATATATATTATTCATGAATTATATTGTTATAAATATAAAAAACAAGTCTCAGCCTCAGATGTCTCGCCCACAGACCATTGGCTGAACGTCTGATGCATAAGGCACGCAGAATCGGAAACACTTTGGGAGTTTCAAAGTCGTAATCTGACATCATCGGTCCATCATCGAATTTCCAGGTCACATTTGTTAACGGTCTGCCTGGAAGCTGGAAACAACTGCTGTGACGCCAAACCCCCTCATGGAAGAAGAAAATTATGCTTGTAACAATGAGCGTTTTTATCATACATATTTTAAAGTTAAGGATTCATTAGTTTGATATAGCTTACATTGGAACAAACACTAATAACATCTTAGTTGATGAGTTTATTTTTGACAGATCATACTATATATTTAACATATGAGCAGAAATGGCTAACAAAAGTTTATTTGATATTTTAGAATAAAAACTTTATAATCTATCCAAAACTACGAAAACGTGTCTTTCGTATTTCATCTGTAACATAGTAAACAACAGCGCAGAAACGTGATTCAAATTTAAACAGTCTTTTTGCGTTTACAGACACAATTCCACATCGCGATTAGAACAAAGCACAAGAATAAAAAACTTACTATTCACAATTCTCGGCTAGATCCGTCGCTCCTCGAATGAAAATAAACCAGCACATGTTCTAAGGAAAATGTCCCAGGATTATTCCTCACAGCCTCGAAAGACGAAATAGTACATTAATCTGATGATTAAATTTGTTGTGTTATCGCGTTTTTGAGGGGCGTTGACACGTTTGCATGTGTTGCCACAGATCATTTGCGTTTGAATAGTGCGTGCTCTTCGTGGGCATCAAATCAGCAGAATAATGAGCTGAGAGAACAATAATGAGATCGGCTGACATCTCTCTCTTTTTTTATAGATTACATAAACAGAGAATATTTATTTTAGTTTTGAATTAGATATTTTAAAAGTACAAACTTAAATGATTATAAAGATATATTGCTCATGCCTGGGTGAATAGTTTAGAAGTTTAGAGACGTGCTCCAGAAAAAAAGTTAACGGAGACAGAGAAGCAGAAAGCACACCCTGTTTATTTTCTTTATTTTACAAAAGCACAATGTTTTATTTCGATTGTAAGTGGACACATAAAAAAGTAGACATTCAACAGTTTATTTTTTATATTTCTTAAGTCTGTATGACCAAAAATGACAGAGTATTTTAAGTCTATTTTCCTGCTATGTGAAAAAAATCGAGCAAATGCGCCGGCGCGTTTTCAGATCCCAGAGGGTTAATGGATGCACAGCAGTCTGTAATTGTAGGGACATCGACTTTACATTTTCATGCCCTTAACATGGCGCTGAACAAAACAAACTCTGATTGGCTGCTTTGAAAGCTGTAATAGCGCTCCATTAGTCTGAAGGGCTAGCTACATGTGACTACTGTACATGCATGGGGTCTATCTGTGCACGTGCCTGATCAGAGGATTAATCAGTTAGCAAAATAATCATTCGTTTCACCCCTGTTCTCTACCAAATGTGCTGAAACTGTTTTTATTATGGTGTCACAGCTGCTACTTCATCCGGTAGTTCAATGAGGACCTTTGTGAGTGGGCCAGAGGTTCTGTCTGCTGAAGTGTACTGGGCACTTGATGTCATGGAAAAGCATGGTTCCTTCAACAGCTGCACTGGGAAGGGTGACCTTTTTCGTCTTATGTTTCCAGACAGCAACATTGCTTCTAAGTTCACATGTGGGGAGGACAAAGCAGCTTACTTGACAACATTTGGAATTGCACCACATGTTTCATCACTACTTTTGTCAAAAGTGAAATGTGCTAGTGACTATGTTTTACTTTTTGATCAGAGTTTGAACCGCCCCCTCCAGTCAAAACAGTTAGATTTGCACATACGCTTTTGGGATGGAGACCATGTTAGCAAGAACAAGTCTTTTGAGTCTGTTGAGAAGGCATGCACTGACCCCATGTTTTTGGTAAAAGCCATAAAGTATCAAACTGACAAGCCCATGCTACCTTTCCTGGCAGATGATCTTTTTACTACATTGATGCACTTTCTCCAGAGATTTGTCAAAGGTGATATACTTAAGAGGATGAAGACCGCAGTGAAGCTCTTCTCAGAAGACTTCAAAGATCGATCAAATCACAAAGATGCCTCCCTTATCAACATAGGATTTGTTGCAGACAAACAACCTTCAGAGCTGAGGGTGAAGAAGAAGGTTTCTGAGCTAGATGTCCTCACAGTTAGAAAAGAGACCAAGGAGTTTCTTGTCACAGCTGTGACAAAGCTGCTAGAGAAATGCCCTCTGAAGTACACACTGGTTAGAAACTTGGCATGGCTGGATCCACAGAAGATAAAAGAGAAGTCTGGCCTTTGTGAGAAACAACTGAGGCTGTGCCTGCAGATCATCTCCAGTGCTGGGAAAGTCAGAGAGAACAAGTGTGACACAATCCTCAACCAGTTCAGAGACTTTGCTGTGGTCTGCAAAATGAGTGAAGATGCCTCAGAGTGGCCCACTAGTGCCCACTCTAGACTGGACACCTTCTTTCATGCACAACTGGCAAAAGAGCATGCATTCAAAGATCTGTGGGAAATTGTCCAAAAGGTTCTCCTGCAGTCCCATGGTCAGGCTTCTGTGGAAAGAGGGTTCTCTGTTAATAAGAACATTACTGTTGCAAACATGAAGGAGATGTAATGCCAAACCAGCAGAGGGAGCCCTCACCGGGGTAGTGACTGTGTTCCACTCCCTCTGCTTCTTTTGCACTCATTTCCCGTTTGACTGCTATTTAACCAGAGACAAATAATAAGAAATGAAAATGATGAGGGGTCGGAAAGTGAGGAAGAAGGACATGAGCAAGATAAGAAGGAAATAAATGAGAATTTTATAGTCATAATAAGATTCAATGACAAAGATCAAGAGAGTTTGAAGATTATCAACCCGTTTGTATTAACAAAACATCTGGCAAGTAAGATAGGGGAGATAATATATGCAAAGGTCCTAAATGATGGAAATTTGTTGGTAAAATGTGCAAATGAGGGTCAATTTGAGAAAGCATTCAAAGTAAAAGTGATTGGAAAACTAAAAGTGATCAACACAAGGAGGGTGGGAGCACGAAATGAGGGAGGATGTAAAGGAGTGATCACAGGGGTACCCATGAATGTAGGAATGGAGGAACTTAAAAGACATCTTAAAGGGGGGGAAATAGTGAGTGCGCAAAGATTTAAAACAACAAGAGAAGGAGTGAAAAAGGATAGTGTAACGGTATTGATTGAATTTGAGGGGGAGAATATGCAAAAAATAGGTATACCTTGGTTATTTGAGCTACCCAGTGAGAATGTATGTGCCAAGACCATTGAGGTGTTTTAACTGTCAGAGGTTTGGACATATAGCCAATAACTGTAAAGAGAAGAAGAGATGTGCAAGATGTGGGGGCGAGCATGACTACGGAGAGTGTGGAACAGGAGTGCAACCAAAATTTGTTGTAATTGTGGAGGGAACCATAATGTGGCATATGGAGGATGTGAGGTGATGAGGCAGGAAAATAAAATCCAGAAAATAAGAGTGGAAAGAAGGATCACTTATGCAGAAGCTGCAAGAGTGTCAAGAGTACATGACAATATCACCACAGAACAAGCAGAATTGGGGGTTGAAGAACAACAGCAAAGAACAAGTGACAAGATGTATGTGGACAAAAAGGACTTGGTAACGTTTATTGCAGGAGTGATAAATAGTACTGCTGAAGTTAAATCAAAAAATGATAAAATACAGCTGGTTGTCAAAGCAGCAGTAAATCATTTAGGACTAGTGGGACTAACGTGGGAAGAAGTGAGGGAGAATCTCACTAATCAGTCAAGCCAGGATGCACCATGTATTGGTTAATATTAATGGTTATTATTTTACAATGGAATTCTAGAAGCATACTGGCCAATGGCCAGAAATTCAAACATTTCATCAAAGACAGTAAAGTAAATCCAGATGTAGTGTGTATCCAGGAAATCTGGTTAAAGCCAAATTTAGAGTTTGTGATTCATGGATATATAGGGATAAGGAATGACAGAGTTAATGGGGGACGGGGAGGAGGAGGAGGATGTGCTACATTTATTAAACAAGATATTCCATATAGGGTTCTAGAAAAGGGAAAGGATCTAGAATACATTGTGGTAGTATTGTGGGAAAGAGGGGAGGAAGTGGTTATAATAAACTACTATAATCCTTGCAAAAGGTTGGAAGTAGATAAGTTATCAAGGATACAAGGAATTAATAGACAAAAAGTAATATGGTGTGCAGATTTTAATGCTCATAGTAAAATTTGGGGGGGTTCACATACAGATGTAAATGGAAGGGTGATAGAAGAGTTGATGGATGATAAGGAGTTAGTGTGTATGAATGACGGAAGAGGAACAAGAATAAACATAACAACAGGAAATGAATCGACATTAGATATTACATTAGTGTCAAATACCTTGGCTGGAATAAGTAACTGGCACGTTTGGAATGATTCAACAATGGGCAGCGATCACTACCCAGTATCATGCTCAGTGGGAGAGCGAGTGGAAGTAAGACAAGGTGAAGGAATACTAAAATGGGGTTTTAGAAGAGCAGATTGGGAAAATTTTCAGCAATTAAGTGAGGAATCAATATCAAGGATAGACATTTCTGGGAACATAGATGAAATAAACAAACAAATAACATCAGCAATTATTGTGGCAGCAGGTGGATCTATTCCCAAAAGTAAACAAAGGAGGATTAAAAAACTGGTACCATGGTGGACAGAAGAGTGTCGTCAGGCTGTAAAAAACAGGAATAGAGCATTTAAACTAGTTAAAAACACCCATAACTTGCAGCATTTGATTCAGTATAAAAAGGCACAGGCTAATGTGAGAAGAACAGTACGTCAAGCTAAAAGGGCAAGTTGGAAGACATTTTGCAATGAAATAGGAAGAACAACATCTGTGGGAGAGGTTTGGGGAATGATACAAAGGATGGGAGGAGTAAGGAGGGAATGGGATATTCCAGTTTTAAGTACTGAGGAAGGAACAGCAATCTCCAATAAGGATAAAGCAGAGATGATGGCAAAAGCATTTGTAAAAATTCACAGTTCAGATAACCTATCAGAAGTATGCAAAATGAGAAAGGAAAGAACAATGAATCAGTATCCAAGTGTATTAAACTGGAGGGATAAAGTTGATGATAAAATTGATGAACCTTTTAATATGGCAGAGTTAATGAGAGCAATAAACAGAGCTAAACCAACATCTCCAGGAAAAGATCAGATATGCTACGTGATGCTAAAACATCAAGGAAAAGGAGCACTCTTAAAGTTGCTGCCCTTATATAACAGAGTGTGGGAGGAGGGAAGATTACCGAAAGCATGGAAAGAGGCAGTAGTCGTTCCAATAAGGAAACCTGGAAAGGATCCTTCTAAACCCACTAGTTACAGACCAATAGCATTAACATCAAATGCATGCAAAATTATGGAAAGGATGATAACAGAAAGGTTATCGTATATACTAGAAAAAAATGGAAAGCTAGCAAACTATCAAAGTGGTTTTAGGAAAGGAAGGAGTACCATGGATTCGGTGATAAGACTAGAAAATGAAATAAGAAAGGCTCAGGCAAATAACGAATCAGTCATTACAGTGTTTTTCGATATAGAAAAAGCTTATGACATGATGTGGAAAGAAGGATTGTTAATAAAGTTGCACTTGGTAGGTGTAGGGGGCAGAGTCTTTAACTGGATAAAGAATTTTTTGTTTGGAAGAAAAATTGAAGTACGCATAGGGTCAGACATATCAAGTCAGTATGATGTGGGCAATGGAACGCCTCAAGGCAGTGTGATAAGCCCACTACTTTTTATCAACATGATCGATGATGTCTTCACAAAGGTGCCAATGGATATAGGGAGGTCACTGTTTGCGGATGATGGGAGTATGCAATTAGGAAAGTACAAGGAGCAATTGATGAGGTGGTGGAGTGGGGATATGATTGGGGGTTAAGTTCTCAATAGAAAAAACACAAACAGTCTTTTCACCAGGAAACAAATTAAGGAAGGGATGAAGTTAAATATGTATGGGAAAGAATTAGAAAGGGTTGGAACATTCAAATTTTTGGGAGTCATTTTTGATTCTCGGCTAACATGGGCAGATCATATAAAGAAAATAGAAGGAAAATGCAAAAAAGTTATTAATGTGATGAGATGTTTGACAGGTAGGGAATGGGGAGCAAGTTGCTCTGCATTAAAAGCAATATATGTGGCATTGATTAGATCTGTGTTGGATTACGGAAGTGTAGCTTATGGGTCAGCAGCCAAATCTCAGTTACAGAAACTAGATATGATTCAGGCACAGGCATTAAGAGTGTGTAGTGGTGCTTTTAAAACTTCACCAGTACCTGCACTTCAGGTAGAAATGGGAGAAATGCCGTTAGCATTAAGGAGGAGGCAGATGATGACAAACTTTTTGACCAATTTGCAGGGACATAATGATTTCCACCCCACTAAAGTAGTGTTGCGGGAGACATGGGAGAACGCAAGATTTAATGGAGATAATTTTAGTCGAGTAGGTAATGAGGTAGCAAAAGAATTTGGAGTGTTTGATATGAAGTTGAGCTCTGCAGTTGTATATCCGATGGTGGCTCCATGGGTACTTGTTTGGCCAGATATTGACTGGTATTTGTTAGACTTAAAAAGGAAAGAAAAAGATGAAATAGATTTGGTTAGAGCATTCAAATACCATATAAATAAAGATTATAAAGAATTCATACATATATATACAGATGGTTCTAAAAAACCCGAGACAGGGGTGACAGGATATGTGGTGGCAATACCTGCAAAAGGAATAGGAATTAATAGAAGAACATCAGATTTTTTGGGAGTATATACAGTGGAAATGGTGGAAGTGTTAGTTGCGTTAAGGTGGATGGAAAAAACAAGGCAAGAAAAGGTGCTGATATGCTCCGATTCATCCTCAGTCCTTGTGAGTTTAACCTGTTAACCGTTGCCAGAGCGTCGGCGCACTGAAGCGTTTTTTTTATTTATTTAGTTCAAATTTACTATCAGATTTAATGTTATACCTTGACAAACTATACATCATTAAAAAGATATAATACTCAAGATTCAGTATTTGACCACTATTGTATTCTGAGAAACTTATAGTGACAGTTATGTCTTAATTTGTGTCAGGAGTTATTAAATGAAAAAATGAGTCGATACCTTTAATATGAATTATGAGCGTCAGCTGGTCCATTCATAAAAAACACTCCGTGCTGTCGTCATGACAGCGATTCGCAAAACATCGTCCCTCAGGGCTTTAGCACAAAAATGTGGAGACTTGGAGGAATATTGATATATTCTCATAGATTCACATCATATTTATATAGACAGGAATAATATTTATTGAATTTATACCCAAATGGGTCGATGTAATGATTATGATCGCTTCTTACTGAGATGTGCTGTGTTTTCAATTCATACCAATAGCCTGAGGGCGCTATATGCACAATAACAGTCCATATATGGATCACGAAGAAGACCCATAGTCATGTGACATTCCAGGACGTCACTGATACAGAAAGTAGCTGACAGAGATCGCTGTAACATGCAGATAAAGATGTTTTGAAGACAATAAACATGATTGCAATGATATTTGAGGTACATGTGTTCTTCAAGCCGTGCCAGGTATTTCATAATAATAGATTATATTTATAATGTAATGCTAATCGATATAGATTTCATCATCGTGCAGAACACTATAAATAATAAATTTTCTGTCGGATTTTTTTTAAATCTGAAGCCAAATTAGATCACAGAAGATTATTTAAAACACTCGACTTGCGTTATAAAGTAAGTTTGGAGCACAAACATGGTTTTAATCTCATAAATGGTCGTGTATTGATGGTGTGCTAAGCTAACATGCTAGCTAGCCCAGGTGCACCTGCCACCAGCAGTTATTGATTTATGATTTTTTTCTAAATAGGAATGCTTACTGAAATGTTTCAGTGCATTTGATACCAGTTTCAAATATTTAGTGAGAACTTTGATAAAAAGAAATTAGGGTTTGAAACCCTATGAATAGCCTGTGAATAGCCAGTCGTTAGTAGCTATAATGCAGACAAAAGAGATGCATATTTAGAGCCATAACCAGTCTGGAGAGGTGTAAATGTGTGCAGGGGGAGACTCACACTGAATGGGGCTCGTTTGCACCACAAAATAATAGAGACAATAGACTGAATAGATGACTCAGAAGATGACTAAACATCAGTTTGCATTTTAGAGTCTAATCAAAATAAAGTAATTTGACATGTTCTTGAAAAACATTTAACTAAATACAGAGTTTTAGACTTATCATTTTCAGATTTTAAATATAAAATGGTCACACATATGGCTTTAGCTGCAGTGCATTTCTAGATTGCTCCAGGGCCAACTTCAATTTTATTTTTATGAAGATGTTTCATAAAAATAAATTTCTAATAACTTTACAAAACTTTGAAGCTATTTAAACATTTTTTTTTTCATTATGACAATAATTATTTCTACATTTACAATAAACTACTAGGTGTCAGCTTTCAAATGAGATCATACTTGTGCTTTTAGTGCAAAGGGTTCATGAACTGTATCTGTTTAAGTTTGGGTATGCCATTTCTGGGGATTTTTCAAAAGTGGCCTTGAAGGTTAACAGGTTAAGTTATTTTCATTCTAAGAGCCGTCCGGATGTATTATATGAAGTCCTTCAGTCAGTTACAAGGATAACAAATCAAGGAGGACAGGTACAATTTATGTGGGTTCCAGCACATGTAGGGGTGAAAGGGAATGAGCAGGTGGATGAATTGGCAAAAAGGGCTTTAAAGAAGGAAAATATAGAAATGCAAATTAAAATAAGTAAAGCAGAGGTCAAAAGTATTATCTGGGAAAAAACTAACCAAATGTGGCAAGAAAGATGGGACAGAGAGGAAAAAGGAAGGCATTTATATCAAATTCAAAAGAGTGTAAAAAATAACTAGGTTAGGTGGTGGGCACAGAAGAGAGGAAACTGTAATGACAAGGTTAAGGCTGGGCCACTGTGCTTTAAACAAATCACTGAAAATTATAGGAAAACATGAGACAGGCTTGTGTGAGTGGTGTCAGGAAGAGGAGTCAGTGGAGCACATAATTATAAGATGTAGGAGGTATGAGATACAGAGAGTGATAATGAGGAATAATTTGAGGGAATTAGGGGTACAGGAATTAACATTAAATGGAGTGTTGAATATAGGTGACAGAGCACAGGTTAGAATATTGTTAACTTTTTTAAGGGAAACTGGTTTGTGGGATAGGTTATGAAGATAAATAGGGATATAGGAAAGTGTGTAGGGAAATTAATGAATCTGAGTGTGTGTTATAAGTTTTTTTTAATTTATTTTTTTATGTGGAAATTAGATTGTAAGCCTAATGTCTGATTCACACTCCGGAGCAGAAGGTGGCGGTAATGCACCAAAAGCTGGTTGCCAACTGCCGTTAAAACAAAGAAGAAGAAGAAGATACTCATTGCGAAGTATTGCCAGTTTACCTGCCTTACCGAGCGTTATTTCCTGTTGATCCTGCTTGTCTACTGTGTATGATTCTGCCTGGTTACCTGTTTTGGTTGCCTGATCGGACTGATGTTTTTGCTTGGACCTTTTGCCTGCCTTAGTACTCACTCTTGCCTGTTGGAATTCCCCTTTGTACGTTGAAAGATCTGACTGCTACCTTGGTTTTGACCCTCTGCCTGCCTTATCGTATTTGTTTGTGGAAACTATCTTTAATAAACTTCCGCACATGGATTCTCACTCAGCCTCAGCGTCCTCGTTACAGGAGAGAACCTTGATTGCCCAGTGGGAAATAGTAGACCACCTGCACCATGTGGGTGGGGTAGCTAATGTAGGGATGACCAAATAACTACTACAGTCTGCTGGCTGTGCAAGAAAGAGATACCATGCATACCTTTAAATTAAATTTACATTAAATTAAATTTAAATTAATTTACAGTAGTTTCCAGCATTATTTTCACAGTTAAATTCTGAATACGGTATTACATTCTGAATGATCACAGTTAAAGCCTGTGAAGTGATAATAATGTAATTTTCTGTGAAATATTAGTTACATCTTGTAAAATCCTGGAAATAATTGACAGTGTATGTTCTGTCGCACACAAATGAAAATGTTGATGTCATATGATGTTTGTGTGAAGAAACAATCTGAAATTCAAGGTGTTGTTTATTACATCCAAGATGGCGCCGCGGATGGCTGCCTCGGTGTGGAGCTCTCCAGCTATTGTGTTGTTTTTGTTCGTTTGTTCTGCGTTTAGTCATTCTTTTCCTATCAGTTTCACCAAAGACGAACTACTGGACATTAGGAAACACACACCAGAAACCTTTTCTACAGTTTTTGATTATTCGGACGTTTTGCTGGACATTCTCGTCGGAGGTGCAGTGTTGTTGTTCAAACGCGCGTTCAGACGCAAACGCGGGAAGCGAGCCGGCGCGCTGGTTAAACTCCGCGAGCGCGGCCTGCGCACTGCACTCCCCAGTATTCATCTCGTGAATCTCCAATCCCTTCCTAACAAAACGGATGAACTTCTTCTCCTCACCCACACTAACAAGGATTTTTTAAACTCTGCTGCTTTGTGCTTCACTGAAACCTGGCTGAGTGAAGCCATACCGGACAACGCAATACATCTGCCATCTTCCAGCTGTTCCGAGAGGATCGCATCGCGGAGCTAACGGGGAAAACGAGAGGTGGTGGATTGTGTTTCTACATTAACGAAAGTTGGTGTTCAGATGTAACAACACTGAAGAAGATGTGCTCTCCTAATTTAGAGGCACATTTCATAAAATGTAAACCCTTCTACTCGCCTCGGGAATTTTCCTCTTTCATTCTCGTGAATGTTTACATCCCTCCAGACGCGTGCGTGAGCGCGGCGCTACAACAGCTGGCTGAACAAATATCTGAAACGGAACAAAGGTACCCAGACTCTCTTTTAATCATTCTTGGGGATTTTAACAAAGCAAATCTTTCCCGTGAACTACCAAAAAACAGACAGCACATTACATGTCCCACCAGAGACAGTAATATACTGGACCACTGTTACACCACAATAAGAAATGCGTATCACTCCGTCCCATGGGCAGCTTTGGGGCTCTCTGATCACTGTTTGGTTCATCTCATACCGACCTACAGGCAGAAACTGAAATCAGCTAAACCTGGAATAAGGACTGTAAAAAGATGGACTAATGAAGCAGAGCAGAATCTACAGGCCTGCTTTGATTGCACTGATTGGACTGTTTTTGAAGCTGCTACCAATGATCTGGATGAGCTCACAGATACTGTAACATCATATATAAGTTTCTGTGAGGATACATGCATTCCTACCAGGACATTCTTATCATTCACTAATGATAAACCATGGTTTACTGGGAAACTCAAACCCCTTCGTCATGCCAAAGAGGATGCTTACAGAAGTGGGGATAAAATCTTGTATAACCAGGCCAGAAACAGATTGACAAAGGAGATCAGAGTTGCTAAAAGGAACTACTCTGATAAACTGAAAAAACAGTTTTCATCCAACGACCCATCATCAGTCTGGAATGGCCTGAGGAACATCACCAACTACAAGTCACCATCCCCTCGATCTGTGGACAATCAACACCTGGCTGACGATTTAAATTCATTTTACTGCCGGTTTGAAAAGCCCTCATTCACACCACACACCCGGTCTGATCTGCACTTCACACTTTCACCATCACCTCCTGCACTCCAATTATCACTCCCCCCTCCTGCCATCCAACCTGAGCTTAAGGTCTGAGTGGAGGACGTGAGCCGAGTCTTCAAAAAACAGAAGACTAGGATAGCCTCAGGCCCAGACGGCATCTCATCTGCTTGTTTAAAAGCCTGCGCTGACCAACTGGCCCCGGTCTTCACGCAGATCTTCAACAGATCATTGGAGCAGTGTGAAGGTCCCTGCTGCTTCAAACGCTCCACTATCATTCCTGTCCCCAAAAAACCCAAAATCACTGGACTCAATGACTACAGACCTGTCGCTCTCACGTCTGTGGTCATGAAGTCGTTTGAAAGACTGGTGCTGGCCCACCTGAAGGACCTCACTGGACCCTTGCTGGATCCCTTTCAGTTTGCTTACAGAGCAAACAGGTCTGTGGATGATGCAGTCAACATGGGACTGCATTATATCCTGCAACATCTCGACAGACCAGGGACTTATGCAAGGATCCTCTTTGTGGACTTCAGTTCGGCCTTCAATACCATCATGCCTGGTCTTCTCACAGCCAAACTGACCCAGCTCTCCATACCATCCTCGATCTGTCAGTGGATCACCAGCTTCCTGACGGACCGGCAGCAGCGAGTGAGACTGGGGAAACACACATCCAGGACTCTCACCACCAGCACTGGCGCCCCCCAAGGGTGCGTTCTCTCCCCACTGCTCTTCTCCCTGTACACTAATGACTGCACTTCTAAAGACCCCACTGTCAAGCTCCTGAAATTTGCAGACGACACCACTGTCATCGGTCTCATCCAAAACGGTGACGAGTCTGCTTACAGACTGGAGGTTGAACAGCTGGCTGCCTGGTGCAGTTATAACAACCTTGAGCTGAACACGCTCAAAACAGTGGAGATGATCGTGGACTTCAGGAGGAACAGCCCAGCACTCCCCCCACTCACCATCATGAACAGCACTGTGGAAGCAGTGGAGTCATTCAGGTTCCTGGGCACTATCATCTCTCAGGACCTGAAGTGGGACAATCACATTGACTCCACTGTGAAAAAGGCCCAGCAGAGACTGTACTTCCTTCGCCAGCTGAGGAAGTTCAACCTGCCACAGGATCTGCTGATTCAGTTCTACTCAGCCGTCATTGAGTCTGTCTTGTGCGCTTCCATCGCTGTCTGGTTTGGTTCAGCTACCAAATCAGACATCAGGAGACTACAACGGACAGTCCGGACTACGGAGAGGATCATTGGTGCCCCCCTGCCAAACCTCCAGGACCTGTACTCTTCCAGAGTGAGGAAGAGAGCAGGTAAAATCATCACAGACTCCACTCACCCTGGACACCACCTGTTTGAACTGTTACCGTCAAGACGGAGACTCAGATCACTGGCCACAAGAACATCTCGGCACAGGAACAGTTTCTTCCCACAGGCCATTTCCCTCCTGAACAGTTAACACTCCTCCCAAGGCATATGCCTGTAAGTGCAATACTCCCACTGTTTAGTGCAATATCCCACAACTCAGGTGATACTTATATGTAGATTTATTTATTTATAATATTCAAAACACTGTAAATAGGTTCATAATCTGTAAATTTGAAAATGTCTATTCTGACTAAACCCAACTGTGATAGTTTTATTCTCATATATTTATATATATATATATTTTTTTTTTTATTCTTATAATTTGTAGTATTATGTTTCATGTTGTATTTGTATTTGTATATGTCCACTGGAAGCCTCAGTACCAAAACAAATTCCTTGTGTGTGCAAGCACACTTGGCAATAAAGCTCTTTCTGATTCTGATTCTGATTCTGATCAACTTCTCCAGTGAGATGTTAAACGATGCAGCTGAATAAGAGTCACCCTGAAAATGTGCTAACTTGAACCTGGCTGCTACATCTAACCACACTACCACAATTGTGCCATTTAGCAAGAGCTTTTTGTTATGCAAATGTATTGGTATTATCAGACAGGAAGTCACACGCTCTTGTACTGTGACGTACGTTGTCACTTATTGGGCACATTTACTAAATTTAGAGTCACAAATAGCAGAGGACTACAGAGTAGAAACACACATACATCATTTCCATGACCAAGAGAACAAAAATGTCTCAGCCTGTTTATGGCAATATAAACACTGATGGAACACAAGATCTGGACAGAGGAACTCAGAGAAACCATACAGGTACAAATACAACACTCAATAGGACATTAATAAAACCTTCATCATTATTTTCTTTACTTTATTTTCAGGAAGTGATTGTGTGAGGATCAGAAGCTCCAGAGCAGCTCCAGTGTGTTTGTTGCTTCTGTGTGTTCTTCTGCTGACTGCAGTCATAGTGCTGTGTGTCCACATCCATACAAAGACCACAAACTACACAGAACAGAGACAACAGTTACTAAACATGATTACAAACCTCACAGAAGAGAGAGACCAGCTACTAAACAAGATTACCAACCAAACAGAAGAGAAAGACCAGACACTA
This sequence comes from Siphateles boraxobius, assembly GCF_051911475.1. NCBI lineage: Eukaryota > Metazoa > Chordata > Actinopteri > Cypriniformes > Leuciscidae > Siphateles > Siphateles boraxobius. The sequence goes on from NW_027509188.1 coordinate 6,422,969, forward strand.
CACAAGGACATAACCTTGACAAATGAAATGGATGGAGTAACCAAGAACAATTACCAGTCTAATGACAGAGACCAGTTCAATCAGGAGAGAAATGAACTGTGGAAGATGCTCAATGAAATGGGTAATGTTAGATTATAGTGTTTTCATAATTCAGTACCGGTGTTAAAAAGAGCTAGTCGATGATCTGGTTCTGTTTACAGATGGATGTATTTATCAATCCAGTTTTTACTATATGTCTTCTGAGAAGAAGAGCTGGACTGAGAGCAGAAGATACTGTACAGAGAGAGGAGCAGATCTGATCATCATAAACAACAAAGAGAAAGAAGTGAGTGAAAAATAGATTGACCACCGAAAGTTGTGCTGCACTCTTACATTATGACCACTCAGAAACACAGACGTTAAAGAGTTAATTCACCCAAAAATGACAACTCTGTCATCGATTCCTCAACCTCTCTCTTTTCAAACCCATAAGACTTTGTTCTTCTTCAGAAAACAAATGAAAGATATTTTTGAATGAAATCAATTGAAAGTGTATTCACCCCAAACTCTGTACAAAATGCTCATCACATGTAGAGATCAACCGTTCTTGCTTGAAAAAAGTTGCTCTATGTTTGTTCGCTGATCAAACGCTGAATCTGTTGATCATATAAGGTGATCGTGTCTCACCGGAACACTTGGATTAAACGGCTCAATTCATATGGATTACTTTTACGATTTCTTTGTGAACTTTTTAAAGCGTCAGAGTTTTGGGTGAATAGACTTTTAATGGAGGGAAAGAAATCTCTCAGATTTAAATATAAAAAAATATCTTTATTTGTGTTACGAAGATGAAAGAAAGTTTTATGGAGCTGGAACTACATGAGTGTGAGGAACTGTTGATAGCATTTTCATCTTTAGGTGAACTAACCCTTTAAATGTAGCTTCCTTGTTGGTTCTACTAGGAGCTTGTGAAGAAGATGTCTGGAAACACTGCAGTCTGGATGGGTCTGACGGACAGTGATGTGGAGAACAGATGGACATGGGTTGATGGCAGCACACTGACCTCAGGCTCTGGGTGAGGAATCCCTGAACTGATTAATCTCTAATAAATGATCATTTCTCACAGTCTGAACATCTAATGCTGAACTGTTGATACAGGTCCTGGATGTTTGGAGAACCAAATGGATATGGAAAAGAGAATTGTGCTGTGTTATATCCATCAGGGTGGTATGATTATCCATGTAATGATGCTTTTAAATGTATCTGTGTGAAAAATATTGAAAAAATGAGTAATTAAATAAAATATTAATAATATATTAAATATGAATTACACCCGTAACAACAATATGTGAACTGTATTGTAACTAAGTCAAGTTTCTTAATATTCTTCCATATTTGTAAATAATGACAGTCACTACTGTATACTGACAGTGAATAAAGTAAATATAAAACATGACATCTTATCACAATAAATGCAACATTATTTAGCATTAATTATTAACATATTTATTAAATGAGTCCGAACACTGAGTTCAGTCAAATATAACTAACAGTATCTTGAACCCAGACCTCAGAACTATTAGCTTTGATGCACGATAAAGACTGAACATAAAACCTTTAGATGACACACAGCTCATACACTGAAGATTGACCAGATCAAAACAGCGAGGGACTAGTTAAAGGGGTCATGACAAATCAAATCAGCCCTGATCTTTTGACATACAAGAGGTTTCTTTGGATATTGCATGATCTGTGACATCACACTTGTGAACCATTTATTCATGAGTTTGAATCTCAATGTAAAGTGGACACTTGCCTCAAGCTGTCTTTATAGAGCTCCAATCGGTTCGTAACTCTGCTTCAACTGTGCGATATCCTCATGAGGGGCGACCAGCTTTTCAACATGCCAGAAATTCATCCGATAGCCGGTCGGGAAAGGTTAATCGCCTCTCGTTTCCCTCTGTACACAGCATGAACACTGCAATACAAAGCTGAAAATCAGCCAGATTAAATTTTTTTTTTACAGTCGCAGGGCTGCTAACTCTCACGCATTGAGTGTGAGACTCACGCAATTGACCCAATTCTCACGCTCTCACGCCACACCCCCGATTTCTCACACTGAAGTGTCAACCCGGTCGGTCAAATTACCTGAAAGATGAGTTTATCTATATATCTACATGTTGAGCCACTCGTGATAGACTAGTTATACTGCAAATTAGTTAAAATATCCCGTAATCTATCTAGAGGGAGTGTGCATGCGAGACAGATATTGTGCTTCAAACCGCGCCCGTGCACGGCAGAGACGTAAGCGAGCGAGAGACCTTGCTGCATGTGCAGACAGTACACCCAGTTGGAGAAGTCTCACGCCAAGATAAACTCGAAAGTTGGCAGCTCTGAAGTTGCACGAGTCAAAATTCATCTAAAAGCTGATTTGCTGGCTGTCCCACAGACACGTTTGTGATCTGTAGAGGACAGGGCTTTCTCATCCTATGCTCCAAAACTCTGGAGCGCACTCACTTCATATTAGAGATGCACAGAATCAACAGCATTTTTAAATATAACCTAAAAACATTTTTTTTAGGTTACCTTTTCTTGATGCTTTGAACTATTTTGTATTCCAGTCTATTTTTTTTTGGTACACTTTTAAAATGTGTCTGTCTTATTTTGTAAGGAGCCTTGAGAAGCTGCTTTAAAGGTCGCCATATAAAATAAAGTTTATTATTATTATCATTATGTGAAGTCCATTATGTGAAAGCTGTGTTCAGGCTATTATGGGTGTGACAAATGTACACAAAAAGGAGTGTGGGACTGCCATCAGGTGATCTATCCTGAAATAACCAATCTAACATTGAGAACTGATCAAACATTTCCAGATCAGCCTCAGGAGGAGCACCACCTGCCTTCAGTTGTGTCGCCATGTTGCTCCTGATAAACGTGATTGAACAGTTCCCTGATGATTATATGCACCAATGTTGTCTTGGGGTTATGCACAAACTGATCCTTGTGTGGCCAAGGGGACCACTAGGAATGGGCATGTTAAGGCACTCTGGGCATGTTAAGTAGGTCAGTTTACTGCTTCTGGAGCTTAAAACATGCATTTCAAATGTGTTTGCAAGGAAACCAAGAGGCTTGGAAGACATTGACAGATGGAAGACCTCAGAACTGAGACAGTTTTCACTCTATTCAGGAAAAATTGTGCTAAAATGCATTATTTCAGAACAGCTCTATGAGAACTTCCTGGTTTTTAGTGTTGAATTATCCATCCTTGTTTACCCAATACTGACAAAATAGTACAATTGCAATTGCAAAGTTGTTGGTGTGCATTTGTATGGGGACGAGTTTCTTGTTTACAATGTCCAGAGTTTGGTCCCAAACCATGGCAGTCTGGATGAGTGCAGTACTTTCTCTTTTGAGAATTACTTGCATAAGCTGAGAAGATTGGTTCGTTCTGGGTGAAATTCTCTCTCACAGATTGTGATGTGGTTTGGGGAAGCAGACAAACTGAGAAAGATACATCCATAATAGCCTGTGTGAGCTTTAACATTGTTCAAAAGTGCAGGTGCATCGCAAACTATCGAAAATCATTGTAAAGTGAACTTCACTCCTTCAAATTCAAACCCAATTGATTAACTTCAGAGATGAAATCTTCAAGATATTCAGTTAGTGAGGTACAGGGTTGCCACCTTTATCTGATAAAAAAACGGGACATATCGATGATATTGATGATGGGGGGGCGGTTTAGGTCTTACATGCTGTCTTACATGCTCTTCATGAGGCACACACACGCAAGGTCTCTCGCTCTCTCCCTCTCTGCCGTGTGATACGGTTTGGAGCTCGGGAGCTCTAGATTCCGGGAGATTTGAACTAATTTGTGGGCATCAGGGAGCCGCTATCAATATGCGGGAGTCTCCCGGAACTTCCGGGAGACTTGGGATTTCTGTATTCACGTAGCCTTTCGAAAACCAGGACATTCAGTGTTCCGGGAAAGTGGATAAATTTCCCGGGACAGGTTATTAAAAAGGACAATCCCGGTAAAACCAGGACAGGTGGCAACCCTAGTGAGGTAGGTTCACAAGTGCCACAAAATAAACCTATTGTCACTGGTTCCTCATTTCTAATATGTTGCACTGTTCTCAGAATAGGCCAGAACTGTGTTGCTGAACTCTTGTAGAGAACCAAACTTATGTACTGATAGATTTTATGATTATATTTATGATACCTAATGAAATGAACTAGAATAATTACATTATGAAATAGTTTACAGCAGTGATGTAGTGGTGCTGCAGAAGTGGGTATACTCTTAATGTATGCCCCCAATATTTTTTTAACCGTCCCAGCAAAGGATGAACGCTCTGTTATAAACAGTGACATTTAAGAATATTCTTGCATATTAGTTCACCCCAAACTGGGCCAGTAGAATTTAAAGATTATCACTTAACTTTTGCTGCTTGACTTACGGTGAAAGGATCATTATGAAATTAATATTAGCCACATAAGAGGTGCAGTTTTTGCAATTAATACTGGCCCACAGACTATTGGAAGAGACAACTAAATAATTATGAATTTTGAGTGACTGTTCCTTAGTCCATCCACACATGAAAACTGGACTACTATTCTATCACCTTGCAAGCAGTCTGCGCCAGCAGTTTATTTTGTTAATTATCTCTTAGAACAGCTGATCTGCAACAGATAGTGTAGGCCAGAGTGTGCCTTTTTCATATATTCAAGATGAGGCAAGCATGGTGTTTCAGTCAGATTATAACAGTATATTACAAAAATATATAAATTTTACAATATATTCATGAAAACCATAATGATATACTTATACAGGTTTTCTAAATAAGTGCTTATATTTTTGGCTCAAGGGAATTAACTTCAGGTTTGTAAGTAGCACAATTAAATAAATATGAAATAACAAATAACTGATTTTGATTTGAATTTGTCAGTGCAGATTTTTAAACCTGTCAAAAGCCTGTCTTTTCATTAAAGTGTGGCGATCCGCGGAGGAGTTTGACAGATGACGACTACGCCACCCTGGAATCTTGCCAGGGACAATAAAATGAAATTTCTTATTTTAAAGGGATAGTTCACCCAATAATGAAAATTCTGTCAGTATTTACTCACCCTCATGTTGTGTCAACCCCGTAAGACCTTTGTTCATCTTCGGAACACGAATTAAGATATTTTTGATGAAATCTGAGAGCTGGATCACTCCTCCATAGGCTTCTTCAGGGATTGAAACTTGCCGGCCTCGAAAAGTTATTAAAGATATCGCTAAAATAGTCCAAGTGACTACAGTGGCTCAATCCTAAGTTCATCAAGCGACGAGAATACTTTTTGTGCGCAAAAACAAACACAAATAATGACTTTATTTCAACTATTCATTTCCTTCTCTTTGGGTCTCTAGTCAGTTAAACTAGTGTAATTGCGTAGAGCTACGTCACACGTAGGCTCACTATTGGCCGACGCTGGTCATGTGTGTGATGCGTGTGACGTACAACAACAGATCGTACGCTGTTAAACTAGTAACCTGACTCGAGGCCCACAGAGAAGGAAATGAATAGTTGAAATAAAGTTGTTATTTTTGTTTTTTTGCGCACAAAAAGTGTTCTCGTGTTGATAAACTTAAGATTGAGCCACTGCAGTCACTTGGACTATTTAAATGATGTATTTAATAACTTTTCTAGGCCGGCAAGTTCAATCCCTGAAGAAGCATATGGACTAGTATGGAGGAATGATCCAGCTCTCAGATTTCATCAAAAATATCTTAATTCGTGTTCCGAAGATGAACGAAGGTTTTACGGGGTTGAACAACATGAGGGTGAGTAAATACTAACAGAAATTTCATTTTTGGGTGAACTAACCCTTTAAGCAACACAGGTTCGTTCACAGTAAATCGGCAGGAGGCGTGGTTACAAAAAATGCATACATTTTATTAAAGATAAAATTGGAGTTTATAACACAGAACAAACCTTCAACAACATTTAATGTAGACCACAGCAATTACACCATTTAACAGAACACACAAAGAGCGACCGAGTAGTCAGTGACAGCTGAATTCGGGAAAAAGGAGCTGAAGTCTTACAGCAGGGGATAAAAAGCACAATATGGCCTCCACGGCAAATCACTCTTCCCATACACCCGTGCTTCAACACTCACGCGCACGTACACCACTCAGAACACGGCCCTCGTGATGAAAAAGACCACCACCAGCTTTCCACCCCTGCCTCAAGCACTCAGCCCCTGTAACAGAGTTAGGTTATACACCACTCAGACTTTTCACAGTAGAAACAGTCACTTCACGAAAGACAAAACACATTACAACAAGGTTTTCACCTCTCTGAGTAAACCATCTTACAAATACTAAATCACAATACCAAAATAACTAATACCAAACAAAAAAATAAGAATAATCACTTATGGCCACACAAGAACAAACAAACAAATAAAGAATTCACATTTAAAAAGATTCACACCAACTTGATCAATGCAATATAATCACAACCAAACAAAAACATACATTGGCAATCTTTACAATTCTAAAGAAAAGAAAATATAAACCAAAACACAAACACACACACACACACACACACACAACTTCGGTAAAGACACAAAAAGAAGCACTTTCCACCCACATTGCAACAGCAAAGTAACAGGCACTAATCGCCCATGACGAACGCGACCACTGTACTTAATACATCTATAAAATGACAAGTTAACAATCAGATGAAATCTCCATCATTTAACTATTAGCAACTATTCATAAAAATTGGTTTCTCTCTACAGGAAATTGCCACTCAACCTATAAGAAGTTAACACACATACCTTATGAGTGCGATCTCCGGGAACCCAATCAGTTAGGCAAACACATATGCATGGAAGCTGAGGGCTCGTCCAGTTTATCGGGAGGAGAACGTACGCGCCGGTGGTGACGAAGCGCCTCCGTACTGGGCTATAAACGCCTGTGCCTGAATTAGCCTCACCCCAACCTTTGACTGTATACAAACAAGGATACCGCTACAATACGAGTGGATATTAGGTAACACAATCAACACTTTCACCTACCAGAAGAGGGACAACCTCGCTCAATGCCAGCCACAGGGATTCACACGCCACCCTAAAAATAGACTAAAATGAGCCACAGTATACCATTGAACACCAGCCAACCTCACCAAACATACCTGAATGACGACACCGGAAGTAAGGGCGGTGACTCGTGTCAGCCCGTTTATATACGCTACTGCAGCCCACTATTAGGACCAAACTTAACAAGTAGACTAGCCAACCACATTGTAACGATCGTTACTGTGTATTCATGTTCATCACATTATAGTGCAGTGTGCCCTTTAAGAGAGATGGTTACGTCACTCATGACGTGTACTATGCGTGATAACGTAGTTGGAGATGAGATGAGAACATTGTAGATGCTAGATGTGCTCTACCCTTTTCCTGTATACTTTATTTGTTAACTAAGTTTTGTGACACTAAGAAAGAGTAGCTCTCATGAGAAGATTGCATTGTGCACCTATCATTAAATGTGCATGATACAGCCTTTTCAAAGTCTTCAGGCTCTTTCTTCCCTCGATTTCTCTCGAGTTATCCGGTCCAAGTGTTACAATTGGCGCCCGAACAACTTGAAGCTGGATCCGTCATCTACGTGGAACCTGGTATTTCTACATCTCCGGTCGTTGGAACGATCCGATTGGTAGAACAGAGACTGGTGAGATTAGCTCGCTATTGCTGGACGACACGTGCGCGGACCACGTGCTATGCTGTGTGAGCGGAAAACTTTCCACTGCAGTCTGATTGTTTTTTTTCTTTCGTCGAAATAACCGTGTGCTACGTTTTTTTTCTCTCTTCCTAACTGTTCCCAAACGCAGATTGACATTTTGCTCGTCTTTTTTTTGTGTGGAAATTTCAGCAGAAATATATGTATTTTTTTCTCTTTTCTCTGTTTTTGCTTGGGGTGTGGGGACATGGACTATTTTTCGTGCACAAATGGACAGTGCGGCCTATTTGCTTTCATCTGAACTGCATTTGTGAGCACGGAAGAAACGGACAATTTTTGAACTGTTTTCTCGTTTTTCTATTTTCTCCAAATCCATCATGAACTGAACTTTCTGATGTGAACTGGCTGATTTCTAACTTTTTGAACTCAATTGCGAGGTCGAGTGACTTTGAGAACTTTCTATTCACTCTGAGGCAGCGTGTTCTTTGCGCTGAATACACTGAAGGACAATATATAATAACTGAAAAAGTTAATCTTTATGGTTTTGGTGACATTATTTTTTTTTCTCTACACAGTTTGCTAAATTTTGTTTGACATTCTGTTGATGCTGTGCATTTTAATGTCAATTTACATTTTCTGGGTTACATTGTGAATGTTACGGGGTTGTATTGTTGTTTATGCGAAAGCACATTTATTGTGATGGCTTACTACCCAGACTTTAAGACTGACTTAACCTACTCATTACCAGATTCTGTTCCCAGACAGAGACACAAGTCAGCTCGGCATGCTGTCGTGGGTCTGGGGACTCAAGTGGAACTTCTACAGGCTGAAGTATCTGTGCTGCAGAAATGTCTAAATGACTCTCTCGAGTTACAGCAGAGCATATTAAGACAGTGGGGACCACCTGAAGTGAACTCCCTTGCAGCGCCACATGATCAGCCAACTCCGATGGCTAGTTCTACGCCACATATCCGTGTCTCCACAGGCCAGGTGCTGCCACAAGGTACGACTACTACTAATGTTTCCCATAGACACTTGACATGCTCACCACAGGCAAATTGTTGTGATGTGAGTAATACCAGCAGAATCCTTGCATCTGTACTGCAACAGTCAAGGCTTGAGCCACCTGTATTCACGGGGGATGGACATGTAAGCCCAGAGGACTGGCTCCAATCAGTAAATGTTTACAGAACCTCGCTTGACTTAACTGATGCCCAAATTCTTCTAGAGCTGCCACGATTCTTGTCGAAGGAACCAAAGAAATGGTTCACTGTCCTTGACTCACATGTTGTCACATGGTCACAGTTTTCTGATTTCTTCAGGACAGTCTTTCTTCCTTCCAACAGTCAGGAGCAGATATTAAGAGGCATCTTAGATCGCATACAGAGCCCTGAAGAGCCCCTACCTACCTTTGTGGCCCACATGCTAAGTGAGTTCAAGAAGCTAAAAACACCCCCTCCAGAGCAAGAACAAATTGACCTCATTACTAAACATGCCCTTGAAAAATACAGAGTTGCACTCTATGGAACTTCTGTCTCCTCAGTCATGGATCTCCTTCTGAGAGCTCATGAGCTCCATGTAGTCATTGGACCAAGTGGTTGTTCCCCTACTTCATTGCAGAGTAAAGCCAAGCTTGTTAAAGACACTTACTGTTACGTCTTACTGCTCACGTCCTGGCGTCACTTCACGCACATGTCCAGACTGCAACCTACTTCCAGAGAAGAGCTCACGACGACGAAGTGAGTCTCCTGATGTGCGTTCAGGACCTTTTCCTGATACAAGAGACAGGAAAAGATTTGACAGCTGTGATGCAAGTGAAAATACCCCCTTTGTCATGCATCAGGGAAACTACAAAGGGGGGAGGATGATTCGCGGAGGCAATCCTCCCTCCAGCAAATCAATTCGCCTCAATTGACTTACTGTGCTGTTCCTGCACAACCTGTCATTTGTCATGTGGAGGATCCCACATCCTCTTCCTATTGGAGCACCCCATTTACTGTTAAAGGTATCCTACGTGGCCAGGTGCTGGATGCTACAATTGACACTGGCGCATCACTTTCTGCAGTGCAGGCAGATATTATTCAGAATCATGGAGGATTGAAGGGTAGAGTTCAGCCATGGACTTATCCCCCTATACAACTGGCAGATGGTGGAGCATGCCAGCCAGTGGGGCTTACATGGTTGGCTTTTGGCTTCATGGGTCAGCCGTTTTATCATTGGTTTGCTATTGTGCCACGCCTTTCCTCTACGTTGGTCCTAGGAATGGACTTCATGTTGCGTGCTTCCATTTCCATTCACGTCCCATCTAGACCTGTCGTAATGGGCGATAATCCTTTATTCATGGAGAATTTGGATAGCGGAGCAGACCGTGAGTAGGATGAGAGTTTAATGTTCATGGAAGTTCCTTCGTCAGCACTTCATGATAAAATTGAGGAAGCGTGTCTGAGTACTGCCAAAAAAAACAGTTGGCTGACCTAATTGGAAGCTTTTCAGATCTCTTCGACGGTCATCTAGGCCACACCACTCTTGCTGAGCACTCCATTGACACGGGAAATGCAAAACCTGTTCACCTTCCTCCTTATTGTACTTCGCCAGCTTAAAAGCGATTGATCGAGGAGCAGATAAAGAAAATGTTACATGAAGGCATTATTGAACCGGCTACGGGTCCTTGGGCTGCTCCTGTGGTGATGGTATAAAAATCTTGTGTTGAACCATGGTTTTGCGTGGATTATCGTGGGTTAAACCAGATCACTACTGAAGACTCCTACCCATTACCGAGAGTTGACGAGTCCCTTGACTTCCTATCACGTGGGAAATTCTTGACGACGATTGACCTCGCTCTGGGTTACTGGCAAGTCTCTATGGCAGAGGACTCGAGACAGAAGACTGCTTTTGTTTCTCATTGTGGACTGTTTCAGATCCGAGTGCTTCCATTTGGTTTGTGCAATGCACCGGCGACCTTTCAAAGGCTTATGAACAGCGTTTTGGCGGGACTCATCTATAAGTCCTGTGCGGTTTACCTGGACGAAATTGTTGTGGCGTCGCCCACTTTCAAGCAGCATCTTGTGGATCTGAAGGAAGTGTTTTCGAGGCTCCAGTCAGCCGCATTGTCCATTAAACTAGCCAAATGCCAGTTCTGTCGCAGTGAACTTACCTTTTTGGGGGATCGGGTCTGTCCGAGTGGCATCTTACCGGAAGAAGGCAAAGTGAAGGCCGTGATGGATTTTAAACCACCTGTAAATGTTAAGCAAGTGAGACAGTTCCTAGGCTTGACGGGTTACTACCGCAGATTTATGCAAGACTACGCCCGCCTTGCCGAACCACTCTTCAACCTCACAAAAGCCGACGTATCTTTCGTCTGGGACAGTGCTTATCAGGATGCTATGGACACTCTAAAAGGAAAGCTAACTTCAGCACCTGTGTTAAGTTTTCCCGATTTCAATCTCCCATTTTTCATCCATGTGGATGCCTCTGATGCGGGCCTGGGAGCTGCGTTTATGCAGAAAGATGAAAATGGTAGAGATGTTGCTGTGGCCTACGCGAGTCGAGCCTTACATAAAGCTGAGAAACCTTATTCCACACCTGAAAAGGAGTGCCTTGCTGTTATTTGGGCCCTTGAGCACTTTAGACCTTACGTTGAGGGCCTCCACGTCACTATCTTCACTGACCACACTGGACTTCAGTGGTTAATGTCCCGTCCGAATCCCACTGGACGTCTCGCTCGTTGGTCTCTCCGCCTTCAGGATTTTGATTTCGACATTCTTCACAAGCCTGGTGATCGAAACAAAGTGCCTGATGCCTTGTCTAGAAACCCACTAGATGTTGAGGAGTCGCCGATGGATATACTCCCTGATTACGCTGTGATTGGTGGTCTTGATCTTTGAACACTCTCTTCTGTGACTCTTACAGATCGTTCTCATATCAGACAGCTCCAACTGGATGATCCAGTCACAGGTGAACTTCTCCTCGTAAAATGGAGGCTGCGCTTGAAAAAGATGACACTGATGTAGGCAAGGCAAGGCAAGGCAAGTTTATTTATATAGCACATTTCATACACAATGGTAATTCAAAGTGCTTTACATAGAAGAAATTAAAATAATCAAAAGAAATCAGAATAATTAAAACAGTTTAGAATAAAAGATAAAATACAGAAATCAGAATAATTAAAACATAAAATAAAATACAGTGCAAACAGTCGGACGAACAGTGGCACAGTGCTCATTCAGTAAATGCACAGTTAAACAGAAGTGTTTTGAGTCTGGATTTGAATGTGACTACTGTAGGAGCACATCTGATCTCTTCTGGAAGCTGGTTCCAGCTGCGGCTGGCATAGTAGCTAAAAGCAGACTCGCCATGCTTAGAGTGAACCCTTGGTATTTCTAGCCGATGTGATCCTAATGATCTGAGTGATCTGTTGGGTTTATATTCACTGAGCATATCTGCAATGTATTGAGGTCCTAGGCCATTGAATGATTTATATACCAGTAATAATACTTTAAAATCAATCCTAAATGTAACTGGCAGCCAGTGTAAAGACCTGAGGACTGGTGTGATGTGTTCATATTTTCTGGTTCTGCTCAGAATCCTAGCAGCAGCGTTCTGTATGAGCTGCAACTGTCTTATGGTCTTTTTGGGAAGGCCAGTGAGAAGTCCATTACAATAATCCACCCTACTGGTGATGAAAGCATGCACAAGTTTTTCTAAGTCTTGACTGGAAACAAAGCATCTAATTCTTGCAATATTTTTCAGGTGATAATATGCTGATTTAGTTATTGCTTTGACATGACTACTGAAACTAAGGTCTGACTCCAGAGACACACCCAGATTCCTGACTTGATTTTTAGTTGTTTGACCCCTAGACTGAAGGTATGCGTTCACCTTGAGAACTTCATCTTTGTTTCCAAACGCAATTACTTTAGTTTTGTCTTTGTTTAACTGAAGAAAGTTTTGGCACATCCAATTGTTTACTTCATCAATGCATTGGCAAAGGGAGTCAATGGGGCTGTAATCGTTAGGCGATAGGGATAAGTAGAGCTGTGTGTCGTCTGCATAGCTATGGTAAGCGATTTGGTTCTTTCTCATTATTTGGCTCATTGGGAGCATGTACATGTTGAATAGGAGTGGCGCAAGAATTGAGCCTTGAGGGACTCCGCATGTCATGGATGTCCACTCAGACTTATGGTCTCCTATACTCACATAATAACCTCTGCCTCCTAAGTATGACCTGAACCATTTTAGGACTATCCCAGAAAGCCCGACCCAGTTTTCCAGCCTGTCAAGAAGTATTTTGTGATCGACAGTGTCAAATGCAGCACTGAGGTCGAGTAGTACCAGCACTGATAATTTGCCTGTATCAGTATTTAAGCGAATATCATTTATTATCTTTATGAGCGCGGTCTCTGTACTGTGGTGCGGTCGGAAACCAGATTGAAAATGGTCAAAGTATCCATTCGAGCTTAAGAATTTGTTCAGCTGATTGAAGACAACTTTTTCAATGATCTTGCCTATGAAAGGAAGATTTGAGATCGGTCTATAGTTGTTTAATATGGTCTTATCCAGATTGCTCTTTTTAAGGAGGGGCTTGACAACAGCAGTTTTCAGGGAGGTTGGAAAACTCCCAGAGAGAAGGGAGGCATTTACCACTTCTAGGAGATCTGCTTCTAAGCTGTGTAACACATTTTTGAAAAAAGATGTGGGAAGTGCATCAAGGGCGCAGGTTGATGTTTTTAGTTGCTGTACGGTTTCTTCCAAAATTTTGCCATCAATTTCTTCGAAATCAGACATAGTGGCTACTTTCTCGTGCTGTTGTCTGATCTGCCTGACACCAGCGCAACTCAAGGATGAGCTGATCACCTTTCTGATATTATTGATTTTCTCAGAGAAGAAAGAAGCAAACTCACTGCACTTTCTCACTGAGACCATTTCACTGGGAATCTGGCTTGGGGGGTTTGTCAGTCTCTCTACAGTAGCAAAAAGAGTGCGCGTGTTGTTTATATTGCTGTTTATAATATTCGAGAAAAAAGTCTGTCTAGCTTTGCTTAGTTCCTTATTGAAAGCATGGATGCTGTCTTTGTAGATGTTATAATGGACTACAAGTTTTGTCTTCCGCCACATGCGCTCTGCTTTTCTGCATTGTCTTTTCATATTTTGCACTGCTGTTGAGTTTCTCCAAGGTGCTTTTTGTCTGCCACTCTTCTTCCTGACTTTCACAGGAGCAATATCATCAATTACACTCTTAACTTTTGAGTTAAAAGAATCAAGGAGAAAATCAACAGAGTCAGCAGATATGCTTGGTGTTAAAGATATAGCCTTCATAAATAGTACACTAGTGTTCTCATTTAAGCATCTCTTCTTGACAGACACAGATCTAGCTTCAATGGCAGGAGAGATCAATATATCAAAGAAAATACAAAAATGATCAGACAGTGCTACATCCTTAATAACAATTGATGAAATGTTTAGACCCTTACTGATAAGTAAATCTAGAGTGTGTCCATGATTATGTGTGGCTCCATGTACATGCTGAGTCAGATCAAAAGTTTTTAAAACAGTTTTGATTTCTTTTGCCATATTGTTTTCTGCATTATCTATGTGGATGTTAAAATCTCCAGCAATGGCAAAGCAGTCAAACTCTGAGGAAATTGTTGATAACAGTTCTGTTAAGTTCTCAGCAAAAGCTGGAGAGTATTTTGGAGGCCTGTAAACAATGATAAGTAAAATGCGTGGAGCACCTTTTAACACAATACCCAGATATTCGAAAGACGGGTAATTCCCAAATGATATTTGCTTACATTGATAGACATCTTTATAAAGAGCAGCTAAACCTCCGCCTCTTCTGACAGCTCTGCAGACACTCATAAAAGTAAAGTTAGGAGGGGCTGTTTCATTGAGGACTGTTGCACTGCAACTTTCTTCTAGCCAAGTTTCATTTAGCAACATAAAATCCAGGTTGTATGTGGTTATTAAGTCGTTGACTAAAAGTGATTTATTTTTAAGTGAGCGGATGTTTAAAAGTGCTAACTTAACAGTCTTACTTTTTGTCCCCACAGCAATCTTGGTATGTCGTGTAATAGGCACCAGATTAGATGGGTTTGCTGTACGGCTTTTGAAGGCCTTAGACTTTCTATCATGTAATCGAACAGCAATAGAAAAAGATACAGGCACACTGGGTTCCCGCTTGTTCTGTAAACATTTGAGAAAGTTATTGTTATCATAGCGGGGACCCGACACATATCACTGAGAGCTGGTATCAGTTGTTTTTGGTTCACCTTGAGCCGCCGGAGGAGGGTGTGGGCCCTGGCGCTGTGGCAGAGGCCGAAGAGCTCTCACAGGAGGAGGGGGAGGGCGAGCTGGGCCCGTAGGCTTTGGTGGTTGTGGGGCCTGGCGTTTTTTGGCTGGTATCTGGGGGCTCGCAGCAAAAGAGTGGGATAGTCTAGTTCCAGCATGTACCAGTTGTTCCATTTTCTCTGAGAAGCACAGAAGTGGAGATGCTGGAGAGAGTGATAATGTTTCCGGTGAGAGTGATTTTTGCTCTGGTGTTATTGGAGGCTGTAATATGCTGTCCTGGTTTCCCTGGCTGTTTTCCAGAAAGTCGTCCTTGGGTGCTGTATATTGGAGCAGTGCTGGTATGTCACAGTCTGTCTGTGGTGAGCTCTGTGGGCAGGGCTCAGCTGAGATTGTGTCCGTGAGCAGAGGTTGTTGTGGCTGAGTGGTGTTATCACTGTCCTTGTGTGATGTGTCAACCGCATGTCCATTCAGGGGCTGAAGTGAAATCCTGTGGTCATTCATACTGTATCCAGGTGTGTGTGTGCCATTCAGGTTGAGTGGATTGGCACACATTGCAGAAGGATGACGGAGGGAGAAGTAGATATTGTCCTTTAGCACTCTTGAACCAAGTTTGTTTGGGTGGTGGCCATCCTGTTGAAACAGTTGCCTCTGACTCCAGAAAAGATTGAAGTTGTCAATAAAGTTCACTCCTTTTATATTGCAGGTTTTTTGCAGCCATGTATTAAGCCCAAGCAACCGTGAAAACCTGTTTGTTCCTCTTGCTGGGAGTGGTCCACTGATGAATGTTTGAACTTTCAGTCTTTTAAGTGTTTCAAAAAGTTCATTGAAATCCTTTTTAAGAAGTTCCGACTGCTCTTTATGAATATCATTCTTCCCCACATGAATGATGAGTCGATTTGCAGTCTTATGTTTCATCAGAATGTTCTGAAGTTCCCTGTTTACATCAGATGTTGTTGCTTGTGGAAGGCAGCACGTTGTTGTATCCCTGCTATTAATGTTTCTGATTACGGAGTCGCCCACTATCAGAGTCCTGGGCTCGGCTGCACTGTGAGCTGAGTGCCGCTGTCTGCTCGACCTTGAGCCCCAGTTAGCATCAGTGTTAGCTACTGGCTGATTCTGTCTGTGTGTGATCACATTCATCAAATTTGGGGATTCCTCATTCATTAATACTTCAAATCTGTTCTCAAGATGTATAGGCGGTGGTAGGAGACCAGTGTTTCCAGTCCTTGTCAGAGCCGTATCTGGGGTAGAGGATGCTACTGCAGTAATATGTGATGCTCGTGACAATCTGATGTCTCGAGTGCCTTTGGGTCTCGCACCCTGTTTGTGCCATCGATTAGTAAAACGATCGGCTTGTTTCTCTACACTCAGTATGGCCTGTTGAGAAGCACTAGATTCATGGGACTCACCGGCTGTATGCTGAGGACGTCCATGACGAAGCTCTGTTGTGTGTTCCGTCTGGTTTGGTGGTCCCGCAATTAACTTTGTTTCAAGAATTGCAATCCTTTGTAAAAGTCTGTGGCAGTTGGAGCAGCAAGTAGATTCCAGAGGAGGCATTTTCTTATCCTTATGAATGTAGGCAGTTTTGTTTTCTCTTTCCCGGAATGTAAGCTTTCAGTGGGAGGCTGGTTGAATAAAATAATTCTGCTTTTTTTTTGTAGTAATCCAAACGTTTGAGCACTGTGCTGATTTGCTGAAGTTAAAATTAGGTGATAAAAGGAGATAAAATATAGAAATATAAAAGCGATAGAGCAAAGCGCGGAGCAGTAAGCGAGAGCGTCCGAACAGTAGCTGAGCAGGAAGTCCTGTGTATACTCTGGACTTCCATTTCATGTATACTCTGAGTATTCCATTCAGGATGGTCTGTTATACTTCAATGATCCAAAACATGCTTGCGGTATCCACCCTTTGGAATAGTTGAAGTTGTACGCTCCAGAGTCGCTCAAAGGTACCTTGATCAAAGGTACCTTGCTCAAAGGTACCTTGTATTATCATGATCATCCTACGGCAGGTCATCTGGGAATTACTAAGACTTTAGCCCGACTGAGAATGAGATTCTTCTGGCCCAAAATGGCATCAGAAGTAAAAAAATATGTGATATCCTGTACAGTTTGCCAACTGACGACACCAAGCCAAAGAAAGCCTTCCGGTCTGATGGTCCTGATTCAACCTCAGAAGCCTTGGGAGTATGTGGGTGTTGATTTTGTTGGCCCTTTACCTCGTACAGCCAGAGGAAATGCTCACATCTTGGTGTTTGTTGACTACTTTTCAAAGTGGGTCGAGATAGTTGCTGTACGAGAAGCCACGGCTCAAGTAGCTGCCAGCAAACTACTGAGTGAAGTTTTCTCCCGTCACGGGGCCCCCACTTACTTGATTTCGGATAGAGGTTCCCCTTTTGTGAGTGAACTGTTTGGACAGATGCTTACTACCTTGGGTACTGAACATCGACTGACTACTCCGTATCCCCCGCAGACTAATGCAACAGAGAGGATGAACCATACTCTCAAAACAGCCATTAGAGCGTATGTGGATGAGAAACACACCTCCTGGGACAGATATATCCCACAAATTTGCCATGCACTAAGGACTGCACCTCATGAAAGCACGGGTGAAACTCCGGCCATGATGTTATATGGGAGAGAGTTGGACACTTCACTAGATCTGGTCACTCAACCAGCCTGGGTTGGGATGGAGCAGACTGAAATCCCATACTCTGAACGCTTGAGGTTGTCGCTGAAAGAAGCGCATGATCATGCCAAGTTAGCTCTGGACGCTGGTCACGAAAAAAGAAAGCTGCGCTATGATAAGAGGCGCAGATCAGCTTCTTATGACGTTGGTGACCTTGTCAGAGTGAGAACTCACCCTAAGTCAGACACTTTAGCCAACTTTACCGCTAAACTAGCGCCCTTGTACTCTGGTCCATACTGTGTCACTAAAGTTTTGTCTGACGTGAACTATAGGCTTACAAAGTTGAGCACTGGTGAGGATGCCGGAGTCTTTCATGTTGTAAATATGCAGCCTTTCCACACTCGAAACTTGTGTGACAGTAACATGATGGAGGTGCCTCAGTTTGCATCTGAAACGCCCTTTGATGAATCTGATGAATGTCAGCAAACAACTCAGTTGAATGGGGACATATCTCAAGAGTTGTACACTCCTCTACCCGATGAGAACTTCGATTGTGACGACTTCACTGACACTGTTCATGATAAGTAAGATAAGTAAGTAAGATAAGTAAACAGTTACACCATATAAAGTGCATTTAACTATAGCAAATTAAATCAAACTCTCTTTTATCTGAGACAACTGGTCAAGTAAACAACCTGTACTTCCAAGGGTTTTTGTTCACAACAAAAGTAAACTTTAAAAAAAAAAAAAAAGTGTGTTTAGCTTATTCTTAATTAAATAAATCAATGTCCCAATGTCAGACAACTGGTCTGGAATACATTCTGTACTTCAAGTATTTTCTTCAAAACTTAAGTAAAGAGTTAAATAATATAAAGTGTGTTTGCAGTAACTGTAGCAAATTAAAATCAAACACTAACAACGCCATGCGTTGCCATTTAATTCGCTATTAAATAAGAGATTTAGCGCTAAAATGTGTTGTTTTTAAATTCAAGCTGAGCACTCGTTGCCGCTGCGATCGGTTCATGGACACAGTGTTCTCTTGTGGCTCGCGCAGTCTTTACTCGGACGTGCACTTCAATCTATCGCCATTGTGGAGACTCTTTATTCATTCCGGTGAAATCACTAAATAAAATGCACACAAACTTGTCCCTGCTTGATATAGACTGTAACCACTGATGAACATATTCAGTTTTGATGAGAGAAAAAAAAACTATACGAGGGCGGATTAGAACCCGTAACCTCTGACACGCTTGGCAAAAGATCTACCACTAGCTACCACTAGAACATTTAAGAAGTCAAACAAAATTTGCGGATCGATGGATTTATTTACGGGTTGAGCAGAGAGGCTGCACAGTTTGACAAATTTGTACCCAGCACTTCTGAAAATGCACTTCCAAATGCGTCTCTGTCCCCAGCACATTTCAAACCAAACTGACGTGGTAACGCACCGCCTTTAACTTCCAGTAACGTGAAAAGCGTTGTAACGACGGGAAAAGTAATTAGTTAGATTACCCTGTTACTGAAAAAATAACGTCGTTACCTAACGCCGTTCTTTTAAACGCCATTATTCCAAACACTGGTAATACTGTAATACCGATGCTCTTTATTGGGTGAATTATTCTTTAAAGTGTTAGACTGAAGTTTTTCAAGTATAACACTTATAGACCTGGTTTCACAGATAGGGATTAGATAAAGCCAAGATTAGGCCTTAGTTCAATAAGGAAATTAAGTAGCTTTTATAAATGTGCCTTAGAAAAAAAAACTTTACTGTGTATCGTGAGACAAAACAATGGCAATGACATCATAAAAGTGGACCCATCCATCATTAAAGTGCTACACGCAGCTCTGGGGGTTAATAAAGGCCTTCTGAAGCAAAAAATATCCATTTTTAAAACTAAGTTGCGCTTTAGGCATAAGTAGACTAAGTGTGTTTGGCCGGAAGTTAGAATTTTACTTTGCAATGTGTTAAATATGGATATTTTTCTTACACAAACGCATCGCTTCAGAAGACCTTTATTAACCCCTCAGAGCCATGTGGAGCACTTTTATGATGGATAGATGCACTTGTATCTTGGATAGATGCACTTTTATCATGGATAGATGGTTAGATGCACTTGTATCATGGATGCACTTCAATCATGGATAGATGCACTTTGAATGGCCGTTTCTGTTTTGAAGTCCATTACTGTCATTATAAAGCTGGGAAGAGCCAGACATTTTTTTAATATAAACTGTTAGAGTGTATTCTGCAAATTCCCGAAGAACTGGCTGAGATGGCTGCTGACAGCCTGGAGCTCACATCCCCGTTTTTTCGTATTCGTGATTCGGTGGCTCCGAATTGTCAAAACACCATTCAAACTGCTTGCTACTGATGCGAAAAACATACGATTTTTTTATATAACGGATGAACGTTTCGTAGACAGTGTGCAAGCGTGATTGACATAACGTGAGGTCGTTTTTTTTTTTACGTGCGAATATTTCGGATGAATTTCAGACCCAGTGTGCAAAGGCCTTTATCTGTACAAAAATATCCGTGAGATTTGCCCAAAACCGCCAGTTGAGAGAGTAAGTTGTCCCTCTCCCTGCCCAGCTTAGAAGAGAAGAGCTGAAAGGTGAATTCAATGTCAAATTTGAATCTGAGTGTATTTACTGTGTATGGATGTGAGTGAGTGCAAATGTGAATGAGTGTAGCTATTTATTTGCAAGGAGAATCCATTGCAATTTGTTTGATTATTTAATATTTAACTGTTGGTATCTCCGTTATGAATTTGTTAGGCTGTTATTGTCAACTAGCCTACACAAAGATATGATTGCATAGAATAGCATAATTTGATCTCTGTTTCCTTGTCTCTCTGCCTCTCTCACTTTCTCTTACACACACGTTCGACACACACGTTACACAGAAATTTCGCTCACAGACAATTGTTAAAATGGCTGAGAAGAAATTATTTAAGTGTAAGTATCATTACGGTTTTTATGACCTAGGTGTACATTTTACCAGTTATTATCTACAGTTTATACAAACATTATAGTCATCGACAGTGTTTGATGTCTCAAACATAATAATACCGCGATGAATAATACGATCGCATTATGATTCATCAAATAAATTGAACCCAATGTCAGGGCTTTACTGACTCATATGTAAACGTAGTATGAACATTTAAACCTGTAAATTCATCTGAAACTCACGCACATTTTAATTATGTGTTAAAATTGTAATCTTAGTTCAAATGCAACATTTAAAAAAGTATGCAACTATTGTCTAAAGTCCAGGTGGCATACACAATATCAAAATATAGAACTGTAAAAGCAGGCTGTGTTGACATGGAGATAAGATTTGGGAAAAGAAAAGAAATCCTGTTCTCGATCGATGCTAAATAGTGATTTCTCTGCAGATTCTCGATAAGTTTGTCAACACCGTCAATTGTGTGTCAACACCGTTAGTTGTGTGTCAACACCGCAAGATTGAGGTTTTTCATTTTTTTTTAAAAATGTATGTTTCTTTGGGTCAATTGAGTGTGTTCATACATTAAAACACCAACTTATCTACATGCATCAGTGTCTTGTGTGCACAAAACCACTGATTGTATATATTAAAAATGGAAAAAAAAATAGTAAACTAAATGAAGGTAATTTAAAACGGCTAATTCCAAAACAATGTAAAATAATATTAAGGCCCTGTTTACACGAGAACGCTCGCGCGTGAAAACGTAAAATTATTTTAGCAGTGCCTATCGTTTACACGGCGACAGCGTTTTTGGGGCTTAAAAACGCCAAAAAGTGAAACCACCCTCCAGAGTGGAAATCTTAAAAACGCTCCACCGTCGCGTTCCCGTCAAAAGGGTAAAAGCGCAAATCTGCTCACGTTGGCTCTCGTCGCGTACGCGTTTACGTCACAGGCATGCGCCAGTACAGGAAAATAACAACCAACATGTCGGATCGATTCTTAGATGCATTGCGATGCGGATGTGGACGATTCTGATTCGATTCACAAATGTCAATTTCAAAATTTTTTTCAAATAAAAAATTCTTCTGTACTGCCCTCCACAGTCACAGTGTGTATCAGTGCAATGCCAGTCACAAAAAGTTACATTTTGACTGTGCTCTTTGCAGATGTTCATTTACTTTTTTTGTATAAGCTGTTTTTGATTGTGGTATACAGCAACAATTTCAAGTCATAAGTCTTAGACTCTTTATTATTTATTTGTGTATAAGAGCAGCTTTGTATGTTACTAATTATTCAGAATATGCGTAAGTCCACAAGCATTATTTTTGTATGAAAGCTGCTGGTACATATTTCTATATTTTTGTATGAAAGCTGTTTGTGATTTTGCTAGAGCAAAATGTTTATTTTATTTTTGTCTGAAGGATTATATTGCTCATTGCACATATCAGGAGGATGTTAGTTAGAAGTATATTATTTTATTTGAGAGATTCAGAATATGCTGAAGTCTGTATTCATTTACTACAAGTATGCTGCTAGTACAGGCACACATTTCTTTTCCTGTTGGTTCTTTACAATGTTGGGACATATGCAGGTAAATGTAATCTTACAGTTGACTTGCCAAATCACTTCCATTTGTTTTATTATTAAAATATATTGGAAGTAAATTATTTTTGGGTCATTATAACTACTTTGCTTTAAAAGTACCAAGTAGTCACAGAGAAAAAAAGACGCATTGATAATCGCTTTAGCATCACAGGACTCTGAATCGTATTCGAATCGTGAGGTGCCTGGAGATTCCCACCCCTAAAAGTTAACAGTTTAATTAGTTGCTTTTACAAAAAATACCTTTTGGATTTTAGCTTGCAAATCCAAGTCATTCACATCATCTATGGTTGGTGACATGTTCCTGTTACAGATGCATTCGAAAAAAGTTGATGAAAAGAATCCAGGAGAAGGTACCCCGTGAACCATGCTGACAGCAATTGCTTTACCAGCAAGGTAGTATCTGTCTTCTCTGAGTGGAAAAGTGACAATTATTATAAGGTTGTAAAAACAAATGTGTGATTGAAAAACGTTAAATTAAATAGCGCACCAACTGAGTCAAGAGCAAGGTTTTTTCTTCCATCTGGGCCTGCAAGCAGTGCAGATTTTTCAATTGCTTCCATGAGCAAGGTGAGGAACTCTCTCCTAGGGCCTCCCAAATCCACAGCCTCCTCCATTTCCACATTCATCAGAGAATCGGACAGAAATTATTTTAACCTCAGGTTCTTTCTTTCTTTCTTTCTTCTTTTTTATTGGCGGTTGGCATACCAATTTTGTGCATTACCGCCACCAACTGCTTGGGGTGTGGAGCTTCAATGCGGATTTCTAAAAAAAAACAAAAAAAAACAAAAAAAACCTAGATATATATATTCTTGGTTATTCTTAAATTCGATCGAATAAGTCTGTTTCTTTAAGGTATCTCATGATAGCTGGCCATGCTGATGGTTTTGATGTAGAAAAGGAAAGTAAACCCTCTACTGATAAATGTGTGTAACCTAATTCTTTAACTTGTTCTAACAGTATGATTCGTTCTGTTCTGTATGCTTCACATTCTATTAATATATGCTCTACCGTTTCTCTCCCGTCACAATTAATGCATAATCCTGTTGCGTGTTTCCCTAAATGATTGAGATTATGATTAAGACCTGTGTGTCCAATTCTTAGCCTTGTGATTACAGATTCCTCCCTTCGCTTCCAACGACCCTGCCTCCTTTGTTTTCACTCGTTTCTGTATTTTATATAAAAAACGACCTTTTGTCACATTTTCCCATTACTCTTGCCATAACCCATTGATTCTTTTTTTAATGATACATTTAATTTCCATTTTACTCAATGGAACTGTCCATTGTATGTCTGACTAAAGAGTTTTTTTAGCCAAACGATCAGCTTCTTCATTATCCTCTATTTCAACGTGAGATGGGACCCACATAAAACACACTGTAATATTAAGATTTTTTAATCTATATAAACTATGAAAGATTTCATAAATCAAGTCAGGCCTACAAACAGATTTACAATTTGCAATACTTATTAATGATGCCATTGAGTCTGAACATATAATATATTGATTAGGCCCAACCTCCTCTATCCATGTGAGTGCTAGTAAAATAGCTAAAAGCTCCACAGTGTACACAGCTAAATGATCTGAAGTTCTTTTTAAAATTGATTTCTGAAAATGTGGTATATATACTACTGCTCCCGTCTTTCCTGTTCTTGGGTCTTTTGATCCATCTGTAAATATTTGAATACTATTATTATAATTGATACCTAAATATTGTTTTACCAGGTCATTAACCACACCATACTCCTTGTTTTGTTTTAATATCTTTGCGATTTCTAGATCCACAACTGGTAATGGAAATATCCAAGGAGAAATAACATGTAACGCCACTGTACAGCTATGATTTAATTCAACAAGTCCCAGTTTCTCAGCTTGACTATTTCCCACCCATCCAAAACTGTTAAATTGCTTCCTTCCATGTTCCCAACATGCGTTCAACACTGGTTTGGTTGGATGACCCTGCTTATGTCCCTGCAAATTTACCCAATATACCATGGCAAGCTGAAGTCGTCTAAGAAATAAAGGCATCTCCCTTACCTCCACCTGAAGAGCTGGAATTGACGAAGTCTTAAATGCACCACTACATAGGCGGAGAGCTTGTGTTTGGACCAGGTCAAGCTTTTGCAAATGAGATTTTGCAGCTGAGCTAAATGTAATGCATGCATAATCAAATGTTGATCTAATTAAGGCAATATAAATATGTTTAAGAGATTTCATACTAGCACCCCAACCACTTCCTACCAGGCATCTCATAACATTAACTGCCTTTTTACATTTGGTAATATTCCTCTGTATATGATCTCCAAATGTCAGCTTATGGTCCATCCATACACCTAAAAACCTTATATTTTGTACCTGTTTAACTGACTGCCCATAAAGAGTAACTTGTATTGCAGGAGTATTACGTTTCTTAGAGAAACAAATAACCTGTGTTTTGTCTACAAAAACCGAAAACCGAAAACCCCACCTGTTTCCCCAGTTCTCAACATTACTGACTGCTGCCTGTAGTTTCTTTCCAACAAATGCTGAATTACGACCCCTTACCCATATTGCCCCATCATCTGCATATAGAGATCTCCCAAGGCTAGCATCAACCTCTGAAAAAAACTCATTATATATTAAATAAAATAGGACTACATACATATACTTCCTTGTGGTACCCCATTTTCTATAGTGTAAACATTAGAGTAAGATACTCCAATTCTTACCACTATGGTCCTGTCTTTCAGAAAATTCATAATCCAGTTGAACATTCTTCCACCAATTCCCATGGATTCCAATTTAATAAGAAGACCCTCTTTCCATAACATATCATAGGTCTTCTCCACATCAAAGAAGACAGCAGCTACTATTTCTTTTTTAACCTGAGCCTTCCTAATTTCATCCTCCAAACATATCACTGGATCCATAGTTGTCCTCCCTCTATGGAAACCACTCTGTTGCGGTATTAGCAAATTCTTACTCTCTAATGTGTAAGTTAACCTGTCTGTGACCATACGTTCCATTATTTTACATAAATTGGACGTTAATGCGATAGATCTATAGCTAGTTGTTACACCTTTATCTTTCCCTGGTTTCCCAATTGGGATAACAACAGAATATTTCCATGCTGACGGCAATACCCCTAACTCCCATACCTTATTATATAACTTCAGTATCACCAGCTGTGCTTGATGGTTTAAGTTTTCAACCATTTTATAACATATTTCATCTTTACCAGGGGACGTTGCTTTAACTCCTACCAATGCTCTTTTCAGTAAAAAAAAAAAAAAAAATATTAAAGAAAAAAAATATTTAATGTTCCATTAAAGTCCTCCTTTTCCTTTAGGATATTAGAGTGTCCTCTCATTACTTCTTCTCTACCCTTCCTTGCATCAGGTGTCAGATTTGTAGAGCTATGAACTTTAACAAATGTCTCCACCAGAGCCACCGCTTTATCCTTATTTGTTATCAAGATTTTATTATTATATTTAATAGCTGGCAATGTATACTCCCTCCTAATTCCTCCCATCCTTTTTATCATGCCCCACACTTGACTAATATGCGTTTCTCTCCCTATTTCATTGCAAAATTGCTTCCAGTAATCTCGTTTAGCTTTCCTAATTGTCCGTCTAACTTCTGCTTGTGCCTTTTTATATTCTATTAAATCATTAAAAGAGAAGGATCCTTTAACTTTCCTAAAAGCTCTATTTCTTATCTTAATTACTTTATTACATTCATCTGACCACCAGGGGACTGTCTTATGCTGTTTAAATCCACTTCCTTTACCAATAACTTCTTTTGCAGTGGAGTGCATGATTTCTACAACGTTTGCATTAAAGTCATATATACTATCATACCTATTTTGGCTCATTTCTTCTAACCTCATACTACATGTCATATTATAAAGTGCCCAATTAGCATTTCTTAATTTCCATCTAGGGAAACCTATTTCCTCCAACTGAATTGGACCCACTCCTATTTCACATATTATTGGGTAATGGTCACTGCCTACTGTGTTGTCGTGTATTACATCCCACTTACTAACTCTTGCTATTTGTTTAGAAACCAGAGTAAGATCAATTGGAGATTCCAATCCTCTTGCTACATCTATTCTAGTAATTTTTCCGTGATTCAAGCAAACTAGATCTTGATAAATTCATATAAATTCTATAAATTCTTCCACTACACTTCCGTTATAATCAGCATGTGTACCACCCCAAAGTGTGCTATGCACATTAAAGTCCCCAAACCAAACTGTCTTATGCATTTCTCCACCAATTATCTTTTCAAGCACCCCTTTATTTAGCTTCCCACATGGATTATAATAGTTCACTATCCATATGTTCGTTTTTCCTATCCATACTTCAATTACAATTGCCTCAGAATCTTTACTTATATTTATAATCCTATATCCTATTCCCTGTTGAACAAACATAGCTAGACCACCTCCATTGCCGCTTTCCCTGTCCCTTCGTATAGCCACATATCCATGTAGTATAAAATCTAAGTGAGGTCTAAGCCATGTTTCTTGTACACAAATAACATTTGGTTTTTCACTCCTTTCTTCAATATACTTTTTAAATTCCTGTCCATTAGAGTAAAGACTCCGATCATTCCATTGCAGAATTGCAAAAACCATTATGATTCTCCACATGTTGACTGAGTTTCCTGTATCCCTGCTATGAGTGTTTCATTTATTGCATCTACTGTTAATTCCCCCAAATTAAGATATTTTTGTGCTGCCTTTATGATTATTTTAATCCTCTCTGTTCTGCTTTGTGTTTGAGCTGAACAATTGACTACTTCTGCCAGAAATGCTACACACAACACTATCCACTCCGATATTTGATTTGGTTGCTGTAGGCCTATCATAATCTCTTCTTGTCTTGTTAAAACTCTGATCCTGCCTCTGCTTAGAACTCTGACCTGGTCTCTGTTCAGAACTTTGACCCGGTCTCTGCTCAGAACTCTGATCCTGTCTCTGCTCAGAAATCTGACCCGCTCTGCTCAACCATTCTCACCATTGGTGATACGGTCACATTTCTTTTTGTATTAACTACTTTAATGGCTTCAGCATATGTCATCTTTCCTTCAACTCTGATTCTCTGCACTTCCGCCGCTCGTTTATGCTCCTCACATCCTTTATATGCAGCACTATGTTCACCCCCACAATTTATTTTTTGTACCTTCATTACATTTGCCATATTCATGATCTTCTCCTCCACATTTACCACACCGCTGTTTGCCTCTACACACCGCTGCTACATGACCAAATCGTTGGCATTTAAAACACCTTAGGGGAGGAGGAACATATGGTCGTACCTGAAAACTCATAAACCCTACTTTAATTCTTTATGGCAGCATTTCTTCCTGAAATTGCAAGAAGATAGATAAGCTCTCCTGTTTTGTTCCATTCTTGAAATACATCAATCTTCTAGCCTTTACTACTTTAGCTCCGGATACATTTTCCAAAATTTCTTCAGTAGTTAAGTCAGTTGAAATCCCTGTAATAACTCCTTGTACTGTTTTCTTTTGCCCCCAAACAAAACATTTGATTTTCTTTCCTTCCAAGTTAGTCATTTTAATCATCTCATCTCCCTGTTTGGCATCAGAACAAGTAATCAGCAAACTACCATCTCTAAGTGGTTTAATATTCACAGTACCTACAGTGTCATGTAGAGCTTTCGTCAATTTCAATGGGTTAACTGAGCCAGGAGAATCAAACTGAAGTTTTACCTTAAACTCTCCCCCTCTAGTTTGAGATGCACTGACAACACTCTCCACATCAGAATCCCAACGATTATAATCATTAAGGTTTTCATCTTTCTTTTTCCTTTTGAAATTTCGAACTATTGTATACCAATCTCCACAGTTAGTTTCTCCCGCGTCCTCATCTCCCATCTCCATCTCACTTCCTACTCCTATGTCACTTCCTGCCATCTCCGCTCCACACCATCCAACGCTCTCTTCGGCATCAAGCCTTAACCTCAGGTTCTCTTCATGTTAGGATTCAACTTCATCCACTCCTCCCACTCATTCACTCACTCCTCCCAGTCGTTCACTATCACCAGAGTTCTAATCACCATCACCTGCACCTCATCATTACACCTCCCTTTATATTCAGCTCCCCTTCACACACTCATTGTCTGGTTTTGTCTCTACATGACACACAGACTCTCCCTTGCTACTTACCCACTACTTACCTACTACTTACCTACTACTTACCTACTACTTACCTGTCTTCCATTGGACCTCCTGCAACCCCTTGCCTTCGGATCTCATCCTCAGCCTTCAGCCATCCGTCTACATCCGTCCATGTGTTAACCCACCGGCATCTGCAATAGAGACTCTAGTTAATCTTCAGCTAAGTTACCATTCAACTATCATTTATTTGAATACTCACCTTATCTCTGACTGCTTCTGCAAAACCTGTTAATAAACGTATTCACTTACAATCTGTCTGACTCCTGTTCCATCCGTGACAGAAGACCAGACCAAACATGCAGAACCCAGCGGAGCCTGTGGAGAATCAATCACGCGATTCATTTACAGAACTCGTTCAGGCTGTTCGCCAATCTCTACTTTCATCTCCACCTACTAATCCACCCACCGTTCCCGAAGATATCATTCACTCTGCATGTCAGTGCTCACTTCCGCAAACATCCACTGCTTCGTCAGCTGCCTCTGCGAGTCCCATGGCCCGACCAGCGACATTCACCGGAGAGGCGGAGGTCTGCAGCGGTTTCCTGCTTCAAACTTCACTCTACTTTCAGATGTAAGCACATCAGTTTTCTAATGATTCAGCCCGAGTAGCCTTTGTTATCTCCCTGCTATCCGGCCGAGCGCTCCAATGGGCACAATCGCTATGGAATTCTAGTATTCCTGTTGTAAAATCCCTCTCGAGTTTTATACAACATTTCAAGGAAGTATTTGGTCAAACATTCTCCGTTCACGATCAGCTATTCAACCTTCATCAGGAAAATTCCTCTGTGAGTAACTATGCACTTCAATTTCGCACACTGGCGGCTTCGAGTGGGTGGAATGAAACCGCTCTGATAATGGCTTTTCGACATGGTCTCAACCCCAACATTCGCCAGCTGATTGTGGTATATGAAGATTCACTGGGAATTGAGAGCCTCATTCAGAGAACCATTCGTGTATCCCAGCTTTTGTCTGCCTGCAATAACCCTGCTTCCGCTGTATGTCCTCCGCCCTCGGCTCCATCAGTCACTCCTCCACTACCTGAGCCTATGCAGCTTGACTCCACTCATCTCTCTTCCACGGAGCGGCAGCGCCGCATTCAACATCACCTTTGCCTGTACTGTGGGGGTGATAAACATCTCATCAGCACCTGCCCTGTTCGACCTCAACGCCCAGCGGTAAGCACCATTCAAATTCCTCCCAAAATTGCATCCTTGAACCGAACTACTGTCCATTTGTTAACCTCTCATGTATGTGTCTCCGCACAAGCCCTCCTCGACTCTGGTTCTGTGGGGAACTTCATTTCCACGCAACTCCTACAAAAACTGAACGTTCGTAAACACCGAAGTCTTCAAGATCTCAGAGTTCAAACTATCCAGGGCAAGCCACTGGGTCGAGGTCGAAATTCGCCATTTCACCCCCACTCTGAAGCTCTGCATTGACTGCTTACACACTGAGGAGATTTCCTTTATGGTCCTGGAGGAGTCGATCCAACACCAACCCACCATCGACTGGATGTCCGGGGAGATCCTTCGTTGGGGTGAAGACTGTTTCCATTCCTGTATAACTTCGGTTAAAAAGATCCTGAAAGCCTCCTCTTTTATCTCTTCAAAGGGAAAATCCGAGTTTCCCGTTTGTCCCACTTCTATTGAGAGTCCTGAGGTCCAACACCAGGTGGAAAATCCAGCTGAGTACAGGTCGTTCCAGGATGTGTTCAGCAAGCAGTTGGCAACCAAACTACCACCTCATCGGCCATGGGACTGCGTCATCAACCTGCTACCTGGAGCCACTCTATCTAAAGGCCGTGTCTACCCTCTGTCCATCCTGGAGCAGAAGGCCATGGAGGAGTATGTGGAGGAAGCCCTTAAACAAGAGTGCATTCGTCCAGCCACATCCCCTGTTGCTTCCAGCTTCTTTTTCGTGGCTAAGGAGGACGGAGGCTTGAGCCTGTGCATTGATTGTCATCTCAACTCTCAAACTGTGAAATTTAGTTATCCCCTTCCTCAGGTCCCAGCAGCACTATTCGTGGATTCCACCAGCTTCATCCACTCCTCCTCGTCTCTACAGACTCTCCCCTGCTACTTACCTGTCTTCCATTGGACCTCCTGCCTTCGGATCTCATCCTCAGCCTTCAGCCATCCGTCTACATCCGTCCATGTGTTCACCCACCGGCATCTGCAATAGAGCCTCTAGTTAATCTTCAGCTAAGTTACCATTCAACTATCATCTATTTGAATACTCACCTTATCTCCGACTGCTTCTGCAAAACCTGTTAATAAACTTATTCACTTACCACCTGTCTGACTCCTGTTCCATCCGTGACACTTCAGTCCTTCTGACCTGAAATTTTTATGTTTTGAATTTTTAAAAATCACAGCTTCACCGGAATGTTACGAAACTTGGTGACTTTTGGCATTTGGAATGTGAACACAAAAAAATTGAGGGCATGATTTCGAGCAGGCTAAGTGGTCATAAGAAAAAAAGTTACACTTTTGCTCTTCGGTCAAAAATGACCGACTATAGAAAATGAATTGGAAATCGACCACGATGCAGGAAAAAAAAGTGCTCAATGAAGTGGTGAAACTCTAAAACATCAATAGTGAAAAACAGACCCACACACAATTATAAACACAAATGAATTGGTAGGGCTATTACAATACAGCATAATTGAGTCAGACTGAAATGAGAGGTTGAAATGGATTAAGCGGTAATAATAATATACAAATATAATTAATTATTATAATAATTAATGTATATATATAGAGAGAATTTAAATGTTACCTGTAACAAAATGCTTTCTCTGTAATAAGGTTTGACTGTAGTAATAATAATGCAAAAACATGTACATTTCACATCAATTTTTTTTTATAAACCATGACAAAGTATTTGAGAATTTCAACAACAAAAAACATTTTAATCCACATCTTAAAAGTAAGTAATTTTGTCCAAGAACTAGAGAATTCACAAGCCTCTCCATAGAGAGCTATACAGGCATCTAGTGGTAACACCATGAAATGACATGTTCTCTTACGAGAGTATCTCTCGTACTGCGTAATATCTTACGATATGGGGAAAACCTCTTTTCCACGAGATATTGAAGCCAAAAAGAGAAAATATAATATTTTCCATAGCACATGAACGCACCATAAATCCTCATAAAGTATATAGTGGTAATATGAAAGTATATTTTTTGACGTGCAAATGTAAGAATGACATTCAGGCTGTGCCAACACACCCATGTGGAGCCCAAAGGGGTTGCACTTGGGCTGATATCTGGTGCCCACCTGGGCTACCCAACTGGGACCCAGGTAATTTTGTGCTCAGTTTCCAAGCTGGCTCCACATGAGTTAGCCCAGATGGGCTGATGATGGGATCTTGATGGGCTCCATATCGGGCCCATATGGGTAACCTAGGTAGCTCCCATTTAGGGCCTACAGGAGTCTGCCCACATGGGTTGATGATGGGCCACAACAGGTATATATATGGGCTTCTATATTTGTTTGTTTGGATTACCTTATTTTACAGTAAACCCCTAAATATAAACATTACATGTAATCCACTAAACTACACTAAAATGTTACATTTATTCAATGACCAGAAAGCAGTAGTTCATGCTTTACTTTATTAAGCAAGTTATAATAATAATTTTAACATGACTATTAGAACATTGAACATTTACAACTTTATAAAACACAAGTATCAAAATGTTAACTATAAAAAAAAGTTAAAGCTTCTGACAATTTCCAAAACAGCTTCTCACTCCTCTGTCGTCGATCTCCCAACGGCCCTTTGAAAAGAGAAAATAAATGAATCAACCATTATGCCACCTTTTTAATTCCTTTTCACAGTTCAAACAGATGTGTCAGGTTAGCCTTTTGGTGCCCCACATCAAGTTTATCAAGATAAAGGGTTTGCAAACCTGTCCTGGAACACCATCTGCACATATTGATTGTACAAAATGTACATTTTGACCCACTTTTGAAGTCATTTCAATATTCAAGTCATTAAATGTTCACTTTGTTGTTAACCCTCTGGGGTCTAAGGTGTTTTTGGGGTCCTTGAGATGTTTTGACATGCCCTGACATTTGTGCTTTTTTCAGTTGCTTATAAACATATTAATAGCAAAGGTGTAATTACAGTCTATTTAGCACAAACAGGGCTACCATAATATGTGAGCAAGATGTATGTACATGTTTGTATTTTTGAGAGAATATTGTTTATGCATGGTTATTGAAAAAACTAAAACTTAAAGTGTCTGAAATAAGGCCACAAAACACATACTAAATATGTGTCCACAAGACTTTTGACTAATGGGCATTGTTGCCTAGAGTTTTGCTTCAAAATGATCTGAAAATCATCCTGCCTAATCATTCACACAAAACAATACATTGATTTAAATTTTATAAGACACCTTTTGTTTGGAAAGGCATGGAGGCGTGTTCACACCTGAGAAGACAAAGGCTGGATAATGTGCCACATACATAATGAGCTGCATATTAATTAGCCTTTCACACAGGTGTGTCACAGGATCCCAAAGAATGCAAGGACAAAATAAATTATCTATATATACATATTTATACATATATACATAGTTGATAATTCAATATACCTACTTTATTTTTGACAAAATATCATACTATAGTATATTTAACATATGAGCAGAAATTGGTGAACAAAAGCTTAACTATTTAATCTGACAGTAGTCTTTTTTTACAGACAAAACTTTATAATCTAGCCAAAACTAATCACAAAATCTTGTCTAAACATTCATATTTAGTCTATAACATATTTTGTATGATATATTAGCATATACATGTTAATTTGCAGTTTGTTGCTTATACAGACATTTTATTTCAACATATTTCAGTCTATTTTTACTCATCTTAGTAGGCTATAGCAATATAGTTTGGATGTGTTCATGCAAAAATAACGTTTACTAA
This sequence comes from Siphateles boraxobius, assembly GCF_051911475.1. Taxonomy (NCBI): domain Eukaryota; kingdom Metazoa; phylum Chordata; class Actinopteri; order Cypriniformes; family Leuciscidae; genus Siphateles; species Siphateles boraxobius. The sequence continues at coordinate 6,456,268 of NW_027509188.1, forward strand.
TGTAGGTGCGAGAGTGAAAGCAGAACTAAGTAACTTTTTTACCTTAACTGAACAGCTTTGGAGTCATTGTAATGTTCATATTACTGATTTCGTGTTGAATGGTGGTCGTCTCGCATCCCCCTGGTGCCTGTGAGCCGCAAAACCACACTTGCAACTTTGGGCCGGCGAGCCGCCGGCCTCAGTGTTAGGAAGTATCGTGTGATATCAGGTCTCGCGAGGTAACGAATATCTTTACGGCACTGCACGCATACACGCCCCCATCCAGGATACGGCTAGCTATAAGAACAACTATCGTCCCATGGGAAAGCTGGCATATAAGAAGCAGAAAGCTAGAAAAGCATTGTCGGAGGAACGGAGAAAGAGGAAATGGCAGACTGACCGAGCGAGGAGTCAGACACGAGTAAACATCGGACCTGTGTTTTCAGAATGGCGGAAAAAAAACGAAGAAAGCGCGGTCGGAAGTGTCTAGAAAAAGGAAACGAGAATGAAACGTGAGGAACCGGACAAGAGTCCCACTCGCTCAGGCTTTCACTGTTAAAGTTGATTCCTGCGATTATCATGAGAACAGTTGTCAATATCTCACATAATTATCAGGACATAAATAAGCCTACATGTTGTAAATAGTGTAAATGAGCGCAATTTGCTAACTATTATGATAAATTGCAATAATCATGTCTAACAACATCATAACGGACATTGTTACGAAATCAGGGCTCTCAAGTGTCACGCATTGAGCGTGACAGTCACTCATTACGGTCTTTTGTCACACTCTCCCGCCACACATTGTATTTCTCACGCTGAAAAACTATTTGTAATATATTTAATATGCCAAAACTCTGGCCGCGCCGCTCTCACTGTGGAACCGGCAGGAATCAAGCGCGTCTCCTCTGGTGTTGTTCGTCGAGCTACACAATAGCCAATCAGAAAATAGCACTATTGTATCTGGGTAAGATTTAACGCAACAATCAATGACAAAAATGTATCTGTCGGCTGGATGTCACTCTTGCCTGTCTTCAAAACTTGAGAGCCCTTCGAAATAATGCGACGTACATGATACACTTTATTGGTGTCATCTGGCATTTAGGCTCAGGTAAGCCTAACGCGGTAGGCTACTTTATTATTATGAAGTGCAGAGGCCGTGAGTGCAGATACGCTCTGCGTGAGTGGTGTTTACGACAGTAACGTTAAATACAAATACTCTACATTTTTATGTAGAGGGACTCTAGGGATCACTGTTTGACAAAAACAGAAATCCTGCATAGTGCCGCTTGAATGAACGGCACAGACACACGCTGTATAACTATAGTAAACAAAGCGCGCGCGTCTGTACCGTTCATTCATCATTTAGCCTACACAGACACGCAATTCATATTTAAACCGTCTTTTTGCGGTTTACAGACACTATTCAATATCGCGATTAGAACAAAGCAGTTAAGAATAAATGACTTACTAAATCAGCTGGATCCGTTGCTCCTCAAAATGAAACTACTAGCACTTCTGGTACATTTTACAGGGTTATTAGATAGTATTATTCCTCACAGGTAGCAAGACGAGGTAGAGTACAAGTTTTTATTAAACATGATGTGTTTTATAAGCTAGCTGGAGGGCGTTGGCATGTTTGCATGGCTTGCCTTATATCATTGGCGTTTGAATACCGCGCACTCTCCGTGGTCGTGTCACATTAGCAGAATAATGAGCTGAGAGAACGATAATGAGATCGGCTGACACCTCTCTCTTTTTTTATAGATTACATAAACAGAGAATATTTATTTTAGTTTTGAATGAGATATTTTAAAAGTACACACTTAAATGATTATAAAGATATATTGCTCATGCTTGGTTGAATAGTATTCGCTGAGTTTTGTTTAAGTTTAGAGACCTGCTCCAGAAAAAAGGTTAACGGAGATGGAGAGACAGAAAGCACACCCTGTTTATTTTCATTATTTTACAAAAGCACAATGTTTTATTTCGATTGTAAGTGGACACATAAAAAATAGACATTCAAGAGTTTATTTTTTTATATTTCTTAAGTCTGTATGACCACAAATGACAGAGTATTTAAAGTCTATTTTCCTCCTCTGTGAAAAAAATCGAGCAAAACGCGCCGGCGCGTTTGTCGACCCCAGAGGGTTAAACCGGTATGCTGCCTCATAAGTCTGTCTGAAATCAGTTTTGTGAGGCACCTTAGTGTGTAAACGCTGCCTGCTAAGACATTGCCTGATAGGGCAGCGAGGCAATGAGTCAGCTGCCTAAGTTTTCGGATGCAGACTTTGTATGTCTCCGACATCTAATACACCTGATTCATCACATTAGCTCATTAGTAGAAACTGCTAGATCTGAAGTGGGTGTACAGTGCTGAGGGTTCCCAGGGCAAGTTTCAAAATCCCTGATTCAGAATCTTTTGGCTACGATCATTCTTGTCTTTTTAAAGTTTGTATTTCCATATAAAAACTAGCATATCTTAAAACTTTTACCCATCTTGCTCTCCATCATGTGCCCTCGCAGTACGCTTTCTTCCCCTGTCCCTGGCACCGATTAGCCACTTTGACACTGCCTTTTCGGCGTCTCTTCTGGTAATTTGGTTTGTAAGGGCATTTTTTTTTCAAGCCTCCTGAAAAATACGTAAAGAGCATTAGAGTGAGATTAAATTCCATATTTTGAGCCCTTGCAGCAAAGCAGTTATCTCCACCTTGACATTTTTCAGGAAATACAATATCATCAGATATAAAATTCATTGTCAAGACATAGGCTATACATTTATCTACTGGAATAGAGCAGTGTAAATATTGCATAAGGCCATCCTCAACCTTACAGTTGGCTACTTGTATGACACTCCATCTGACACGACTTCGGTTCAACAATTAACGATTGTTGTTATGCACTAGGCTTACGTTAGTTAGTTACCAAACTAAACTGCCAGTGTGAAAGCACACTCAGTCACTTAGTCTGCAAATTCCTAGCTAGCAGTTACTAGAGTAAACAAATAGGCGCTAATGTGTACAGTAGACTACTTCAGTTGGCTTACTTGAAAACTCTAGGGTGCTTTCACACTGGCAGTTTAGTTCGGAACGGAACGGAGCACTGCATCAAAAATCGCTCATGTGAACGCTGTCATGCGGCCCCGGGTGCGCACTGGGGTACCGAACCCGAGACTAGCTGGAAGAGGCGCTCGGAGTTCGGTTGCACTCGAACCGTGCTGCGGTTCGCGTGAATGTGAAAGCAACACGGACTCGGGTGCGCACTTGTTCAGGAAGCAAAGTGACCTGCGCATGCTTTTTAGCTGATTATGATGTATTTAGTTAAATAAAACAAATGTAAGGGGTGATAGTGTTGATAATTTACCTTGGATAAGAGCGAGAGTGAGTCTGCAGTGTATTCGCACACACATAACGCGTGGACTCAGGGCAACAAATTAATGGAAATCCACTGTCCTGCATTTGCAATCAGCAGAAAGCCAAATGAGAGACACAGTAAATCTGTGTAGTTCACTCAGCTGCGCATAATAGCACCAAATTAATAAAAAACACAATATATTGACCCGCGTTATCTTTTATATCATGCGTCGTGCACGTTTGCGATGACGTAAGATGCACGCAAACGCACCAGAATTCGATAGAATCAGGTTGAATGTGAAAGCAGAACAACACTGCGGGGGGCGCTGGGAACAATCATGCTTGAGCCGCAGCCAATTATTTATTTCTCCATTTAATAAACGAACTATTCAGTCAGATAGGTATTTGTTGTGAGAGGAATAGTAACAATTTCAAGCATTTTCAAGCATTTTATCCAAAGTTTAAGCACTTTTCAAACCTCAAAAACACAACATCAAAATTGATGTGGTAGTATACCTGGTCCATATTGTCATTAATCAGGGTATTCTCGGGCCAAGTATGGACAATTACTTGCATACAATCAAATTGATTTGATTCCACTGATTTATGAACAACTCAACTCTACAGAATAACCTCTGTTTGCACATATATGTTAAACAGCGAGTAAACATACCATATACAACCTCAAACAGTTTGAGCCCCCAGAACTCTCGCTTTCCATGGTGGCCAACAAAATAGTCCTCTCTTGATAGGGCGTGGTCTAAAAGGAAGGCCATCTTTCTTATGGCTTCATCCACAGTTCTCCCTCCAATTTCCGCCACCACGCCAACCTAAGGAAAAACAAAATTATTATTATGGGGGAGACAACACAAAATAATCGCAAATACATTTACTCCCAAATCGTGCAGGCATAGGTTAATCAATGGCTATTTTACATCAGAAGTAGTAATCTATTGTTGTAACGGGGCGAACAAGACGAGAGACATGCGGATCCATGTGCAAGGCTTTATTCCAAAACATGGTCTTAAGGTCAATAAACAATAAACAGGTATGGCAGAGGCATGACTCAGAGTAATCCTTAGGGCAAGCGTGGGTAGACGATCAGCGAACAATATCCAACAGGGGCAAGGCAAAGAGAGATAATCCAGGGAAACAGCAATAATCCAAACGGGGTACAAACAGAGTCCAAAGGGTTAGGCTAAGGGTGAATCCAGGAAACAGGCAAGAATCGTAACAAGGCAAGACTAAGGTCAATGGATGGGCTTGGTAGAGAAGCTAACACTAGGGGAGTGCTAAACACAAAACAATACACGGCCTCAGGGAGAGAAAGTCCAGGGCTTATACAGAGTGTGATTAGTGGAATCAGCTGTGTGTGTCGTCAATGGAAATGAATGATGGGGATTGTAGTGAAGAGCAAGAGTCCATGCTGTGAGTGGGTGACCTCTGGTGGTGATCGAACGGAAGTGTATGGGCCAGATTCGTGACATAGTCCCCCCCAATAAACGGCTTCCAGACGCTCTAATATCATCCTGAAGGGCACTGGAGCGAAGGCGGAACAGGGGGCAGGACGGAGACAAAGATCTCCACAGCAGAGCAGAAGACCACCAGACCGGAGCAGAAGACCACCACGGCAGAGCAAAAGACCACCAGAGGCAGGCTGTGCAGGCGACCAGGGCAGAAAAGACCCCTCGGGTGGCCACGCTGGAGAAGACCCTTTGGGTGGCCAGGGCGAAGCGGACAGTTCATCAGGCTGCCCGGAAAAAGCAGACGACCCATCGGGCGGCCAGGGCGAAACAGACGACAGTCCATCGGTGACCACGGCGGTGAAGACCCCTCGGGCGGCCAGGGCGGGGAAGACCCTTCGGGCGGCCGTGGTGGTGGAACAGGAACAGACCCTGGCTCAGGCACAGACACCGGCTCGGGAACAGGAACAGACAGGGACACGGAAACTGGCTCAGGAGCAGGAATAGACAGAGACACAGACACTGGCTCAGGAGCAGGAACAGACACTGACACTGGCTCAGGAGCAGACAAAGACACTGACACCGGCTCAGGAACAGACACCGGATTAGGAACAGGAACAGAGAGCGTGGCAGTGGCACTGGACGTGAACAGTCTCTGGCTCAGGGCTGGACTGCACCAGCGGTCAAGGCTCCGGGCTGGACAGGACCAGCAGTGAAGGCTCTGGGCCTTGTGCGGCAGGCACGACATGTACAGTCCCTGGTTCGGTGGCCCTGACGTGAGTCTCTGGATTGGTAACAGGGCAAAACGAGAATTTACAGACGGCCTCCAGAGCCATGACAGGGCAGGACAAGAATTCATAAACGGTTACCTCTGACACCTCCAAAGGTTCTGCAGCAGACGCCGCCACCTCTGGAGGTTCTACAGTGGTAGCATCAAGAACCAGGTAAAGTTAATTAACAGGACAGGTACAGTGCTCATTTACGGTTCCCTTGACCGTGACATGACAGGCTGAGAGGATATTGCTGGGCGCCACCACCATACAAGGCTCTGAAGCAGGCACCGCCACTTCAAGAGGTTCTGCAGCTCGTGCCGCCACCTCTGGGGAAACTGCAGCAGGTGCCATCGCCTGGGGCAGTTCTGAGGTGGTATATGCAGCCCAAACGCAACAGAGCGATCCCCATCATGGAAAGCGCTTCTGACAGGGTAATGAGTGCAGGAACAGAAGGATGAAAGCGAATAGGTTTAGGGATATCAGCTGCGCGTGCAGACCCCAGCGGTGCATCCCTCACAGTGTAAACCAGACTGGGAAATCGAAGCAGTGACCTTCAATATCTGGGTGTAGCAGACAGGACTCTGGAAAATCTGCTGAGATGTGAAGGGACTTGTGACGATCAGTTGGGACATGACTTGACTGGTGACGATCAACGGTGACTTGGCTTGACTGGTGACGATCAACGGTGACTTGGCTTGACTGGTGACGATCAATGGTGACTTGGCTTGACTCGTGACGATCAACGGTGACTTGGCTTGACTCTTGACGATCAACGGTGACTTTGCTTGACTCGTGACGATCAACGGTGACTTGGCTTGACTCGTGACGATCAACGGTGACTTGGCTTGACTCGTGATGATCAACGGTGACTTGGCTTGACTCGTGACGATCAACGGTGACTTGACGGGGCTCTGGATGATCTGCCGAGACGTGAAGGGGTTCTAGAAGATCTGCCGAGATGTGACAGGGCTCAGGACGACCTGCTGCGATGTAACAAGGCTCTGGAAGATCTGTTGAGACGTAACAGGGCTCTGGTGCGGCTGCCATTAAAGGCACGGAAGTAATGGTGCATTCCTCCGCGTCCCCCACAGTGAAAAACGAGCCAGTTAAGAGTAGAGCATTATCTAAAAAATGACTGAGCGATGTACAAGGGCCCTCATGGATTAATCGAGAACTTAAGGGTTGATTTATGCTGTCACAAAAAAAGTCAATGAGAACGCAATCGGGTAGATCAGAAAAATATGCTAAATCCAAAAACTCCTGAACATATACCTCTAGTGGTCACATACCCTGCTGTAGGGCTGATAACAGTCTTGCAAGGTTCATACCTGACCAGTGTTCTTCCGAAAAACCACTGGATCCTTGTGTGGCGGAGTATTCTGTAACGGGGCGAACAAGACGAGAGACATGCGGATCATTATGCAAGGCTTTATTCCAAAACATGGTCTTAATACAGGCAAGGTCAATAAACAGCAACCAGGTATGGCAGAGGCATGACTCAGAGTAATCCTTAGGGCAAGTGTGGGTAGACGATCAGCGAACAATATCCAACAGGGGCAAGGCAAAGAGAGATAATCCAGGGAAACAGCAATAATCCAAACGGGGTACAAACGGAGTCCAAAGGGTTAGGCTAAGGGTGAATCCAGGAAACAGGCAAGAATCATGACAAGGCAAGACTAAGGTCAATGGATGGGCTCGGTAGAGAAGCTAACACTAGGGGAGTGCTAAACGCAAAACAATACACGGCCTCAGGGAGAGAAAGTCCAAGGCTTATAAAGAGTGTGAGATAGTTCTCAGGTGTGAGACTGAAATTCGATTGACCCTGAAATTCGATTGGCCACCCCAGGTTCCCCCCCCCTATAAGATGTCTTGTGATTGGTTTATTTTATGGCCAATCAGTTTATAGACTCTACTGAAGTTCGTGATTCAAAGAAGTGCAGCGCCAGAGAAACAACGGTCGTCGCGGACTTGGACTTTTACTTTATCAAGTGTGGGAAGTCAAGACACCAAACAAAGAGCTGGTAGGTAACCTTTATGTATGGTTTAAAATGTTTGTATGGTTTTCTCAGATCAATGTTTTTAACCTGTCAGGCTCGGCTCGCGTTGGTCGTGGTTGCTTTCAAATTCAATCCAAAGTTTAATAAAACACAATAAAAGTAAAATACGCTGGGCGCTATCAAACAATAAACACTGTCATGATGATTTGCATATTTTGTATCAGTTTATTTTGTGACAGTGACCACATTGCAAGATTGCACCAAATGACAATATGCACAGAAAGTTCCACAAAAAAAAAATATATAATAATAATTGTTTGGTGACACGTACGTTACTTGTTAATGCATGAGAGTAAGTCAGTTAGATAGTCAGTTAAATTGTCCGCCCTAACTTGACACTAATCATTTACACGTGAAATGACATGGATGCATTCTGTGCATTTCATTCACAATTTGAACAATTTTTGTTGAGATTGAGAATAAGAGACACACAGAAGTGTTTCTTTTTTGAAGGCAGGGAAGAGAGCAGTGCCAAGCCATGAAAAGAAGTAAAGATATAGGGAGTTTCTTTCAAAGAAAACAAAACAAAACAAGTGTAGAGGCAGAAGCTATTGAAGAAAATGTTACTCGACAAGAAGAAAATGTCAGACAGCAAGAAAAAATTGTCACTGGAACAGAATCAGCCAGCAAGGAATCAACAGGCCAGACAGACAGTGATGCCAGTGGACCCAGCCGAAAGCAGTGGCCTTAATTTTCCTCTGTGCTTCCTGCAACTTCAAGTATGTGAAGTGTTGAGGGAATTGTAGGGATATTTGAGAAATATTACATTTCATTTGTATGAAGCAAACTAAAACGGTAGTAATCATTGCATGTACATGAATTTGCCCTGAAAATACCATGAGCGTATTTATTCTGCTATAGTACTCACAGAGCTTGTTTTGTTTTCTCATTGATGCAATATTTACTTGTAACATTTCATCATTTCTTAGGATCAACGTTTGGTGGGGAAAAACAAGCACCTTCATCCCCAACAGAATGCAAGGTATGTATAGTTGTAGTTGAGACCTGAAAGTTCTTTTGCACAAGTTCAGCAAGTGATGTTAAATGATGTTTGATGTCTACTCTGTTGATTATTATTTTACTGTATCTGCAGATAATTCAGCTGTAAGTGACCTGTCTGAATTTGAAGACCACGAAGAAACTTTGTGTCTGCGTAGGTCAGGGGGTAATGGTGACAGACCTCAGGCACTACATGCCAACATCTCCACAGATCGCATTCTGCCAGGACCACATGGTATGCTCCAGTTTTTTTACTGACATTTTTCTAGAAGGTATTGTCCAAATGGGTGTTAATGATGAACTTGTGTATTTTAATTAAATTCCTAAAACCTTAAAAATGACTGATTGCCTTCATATTATTGGAGGGTCTATGGTTATGTAACTAACTTTCATTCAAACTTAATTTGCAGAATCAATTGTATGTATTCTAGGTTGATTTAATTGACAAACTACACCTTCTGCACTGACAATTATTTTAATTATTACTCATTGTTTAAATTGATTGAGGACCCCTGGTATGCTAGTCATCGCTATAAGAGGACCATTCTCTTTATTTGCAGAAATTTCACAGTCTCGGGCAGCAGGACCAACACAGCCGCACTTGAAGGTGTTCCCACAAACCATGAAGGGCGACCGGAAAAGAGCTTTCAAAATGTGGTACACACAACACAACACAATGGCTGGAGTATTCTGTAAGCCGAGACTCTGTATATTGTTTTCCGTTTCGACACTTTTCTCTCCCTGGTATTCAAGAGACTTCATATCATCACTGGGCTATTCTAACTGGAAGAAGGCAATGTATAAAGATGGAGGTTTCAGGGGACATGAAAAATCTGAAAATCATGTTAATGCCATGATAGCATGGAATGAACACAAAAAAAGAATCTTGACAGACACTTCAATGTTAAATGCCCTCGATAAGACACTTGCCAAGGTGAAAGCAGTCGTAGTTCTCGCTGGTACGGGCTGACTGAGGGACGGATAACTTTGACTGGGAGCCCCTGTGATGCCATGTCTGACGTTGCCTCCGACGCGGTCTGGTACAGGCAGGTCTCATCTCAATAGGAGACGCGTAGTCTTGCAGGGTAGGGAGTTTGGAACTTAATTTTTCTCTCCTTCAATATCTTCTTTGCTTGATTATACTCCGCACGTTTCTTGATAATAGCTGGTGGGTAATCGTGGTCCACGTAGAATCAGCCATTGTTGTATTGCACTTGTCCCTTCTGCCAAGCTCTACGGATAACTTCTTCTTTAACTTTGTAACTCGCAAACTTGACAATGATGGAGCGAGGCTTTGCCTGCGCGTCAGCGGGTTTAGGGCCAAGGGCTCTGTGGGCTCTTTCAATTTTGATCAGGGCGTCCTGTCGGAAATCCAGGCAATCCCGAAGCAGTTTATCTATGAAACCTTCGATGTTATTGTCTTCAGCCCCCTCGGGAATACCGTAAATCCTTATGTTTTCTCGGCGTGCACGTCCCTCTTGGTCAGTAAGACTAGCCTCCATATTGTCCTGGCGTTGTAAAAGTTGAGTAAGTAACGTTGACGTAGGGCTGGGCGATAAATCGATTTTATCGATTAACTCGAATGTGTAGTTTACGCCGATTTTTTATGAATGAAAATCGGTTTTCTCTTTAACAACCGCCGACGCTCCCCTCTGGGTTCCCGTAGTTCCGACCGGGCTCAGCGCTTGCCATGATAGAGATACACAAACAACATGGCAAATGAACAAGACCGCAGCAGCAGAGGCACACCCGCTGAAAACATTTACAAGCTGAATCTGCAGGGCCGCCAACTCTCACGAGTTCACTGTGAGAGACGCAATTTTGTCACTTTTTACACGCTCTCACGCCACACATCCCTTTTCTCATGCAGAGAAAAATCGCGAAGCAAAGAGGACACTGACACCGACAGACAAGACAGAGCAGGTTACTATTGATATGAAACAGATTCTCAGCTCTCAGATTCTGTCAATTTTATTATGAAATACAAACAATAAACACCGTTTTGGCGCTTGTAAATGTGACGTGAGAGAACGCTGACAGATCTCAGTTCAAGCGGCACGTGAACGGATCATCTGTTACTCTTTACTACCAACTTACCGAGATGTAATAAAATCGATCGATCAGTGTTTTTCAACCGCGGAAAGATGTCCATAAAACAGATGGAGAACAACGTATGCCACGTAACGCTACATTTACCTCAGGAATCCCTTTTAATGACCCATAGCACGCATGTGGACTTAAAATAATTGCTATAGAGAGGAGTGTTTTGCTAAATATGATAACTATATTACACATTCATTGTATTTTTACCTATATCATTAAAATAGTATAACGTTGTTATTATAAAAAACGCATTATATTTAATCTGAGTTAGTTTTAACCTTTAATAATACCAGCTGACAGGGCTCTCTGTTTACAGCATTAGGTGAATTTTTTTTTAGAACAATTAACAACACATTAACGTATCTACCATACCTAATATTTATCCAAACGAATTTATATTGAATCAAAGTCAGAATCAATTCACAAGAATTGAATTGAAATTGTGAAATTTGTGTTAAGCAATAATAAAAACACTAGCATACCAGTCATTGTGCCATGTAAACATTGTTTACATGGTTAATTAACTTAATAAAATTGTTTAGTTACCAAATAATTTGACAATCACAACACACTTATTGTGATGCAAGTTTTTTGTTTTTTTACACATCCCCAATTCCAATCCACCCATTTTATTTTGTTACATTTTCAATGTTTCAAAGACAGGGCCTGTCCTCTTGTCTTTTTGGCTTGTTGTTTCTGATTGTAATTAAATCCAGATCAAATCCCATAAGGGAATATTAAAACAAAATAAAGTTAAAACTTGTTTTGAACAATTTCTTTGTCATCTGCAGATTGATTTTAAGTAGGGAGAGAAAAAAAATCGATTTAAATCGTAAATCGGATTTTTTGTGAAAAAATCTGGGATTTTTTTTTTAGGCCATATCGCCCAGCCCTACGTTGACGCCGCCTGCATGGCCGTTTTTCCATCTCCTCAATTCGACCCTCAGCTTCATCCAACCGATCACTTGTCTTGTGCAAGTCTTGTTGTATCTCCGAGAGCTGTTGCTTGTTGTCACGTCTAAAATCTCTCAGTTCGGCTAGTACCTTTTCCAAGCTAACCTCCTCCATTTCTTGTCCCTCGGCCTCGTGGTCATGGACCGGGGACCTGCCTCCATCTTTAATAAAATTTCACTTATAGTCAAATCGCAAAAGTTTTAGGGTTGTTTTTAGGAAAACCGTCGGAGAGCATTTAAGTTACGCAGCCATCTTGGTCACAACCCGGAAGCCAACGGATGGGCCATTATTTCATCCGCAACCGCATCACAAAACTCATCATCCGTCCGCCATCCATCCGCACCAACGTTTTCGACCAACTTTCAAAACCGCACCCGCCCGCCATCTGCTGATACAAGGCGCTGCTGATGACAGCCGCGAGACTAGAAAAAGCCCGCCACCCCCCCGAATTTAATGAAAATATTTTGTTTCGTCATGTCATCCGCCCATTTTTATCCGTTCACAATTTAGCATCTTTAATGTATTTTCATCATTTTGTGAAAAGTTTGGTGTGAATAAAATAAACCACTTAGGAGGAGTAGCTTAAAACTAAGAGTCTGAAATAAAAAAAAATCCACATTCAGACCAAAATAGCCGATTTCCTGTTGGGCTGGCTTAAAACTTAGAGCACGAAAGTTGTTGGCCCGATCTATATGTGTACCGAGTTTCATATTATTACATGCGAGTGTGTTTGATTTATGGACCAAGTTGTCAGACCAAGTTTATGGACCAAGTTAACTGAATTAATAAACTAACTATATAAAACTATTGTCAATGCACTACAAATAAACTGGTTCTATGCCTTTATTAAATATATATTATGGGATGTTTTGTCAAAAATAAAAGATTGAATTATCAACTAAGATGTTATTATAGTGTTTGTTCCAATGTATATTCAAACTAATGAATCCTTAACTTTGAAAATACGTGTGATAAAATATATGCTTTTTACAAATTACACTTGAAATATTGTTAAAATTGTAATTTTTATTGGTTTACATGTGAAAACTTTAATAAAATAGCAAAAAAATATATTTACAATCTTAATAGGTCAAAATAGACCTTCTGATTAAATTATTTATGATTGTCTTTTATTAGTGACAAATTTGGGGAGAGAATAAATATTCCAAAACTTTCTGAACAACATGACATCATGACTTTGCGTAAACATACATAAACATTTCAAGTCAAGTGGCGTGTTATCTATACGCATTTTGAGCTATCCGCGTGTATGTCCACGCCGAAATCATTTGCGTGTATGTCTACGCCATTAAATGTCCGAGTGATTCCGCGTGTATGTGTACGCCGTTAAATGTCCGAGCGAAACGAAGCAAAATCAAGATCTACATCTGTGGAGCGATATTTCTTTTCCTAGGATGGTAGGAGAACACTCATAAATGGTATTAACCCCAGTGACGGGTAGGTTTAGGGACGGGGTTGGGGTAGGTCATATATCTATATATACATAATACAGTAATATAACGTTAAGTCAAAGGCGTTGATAAACACGCTGAAAAGCGATTATGCGTGTTGATAGCACGCCAAAAATGGAAATACGAATTGGCGTGTCATACATACGCCATTTCATGAGATCAGTCTGTTCTGAAAATACATAATGAGAATTAACTACACAATTACTAGAAATGTTTACCTTGTATATTATTCAATTTGCATGCATACCACATTTGTGGAAAAATATTTTTTTTCAAGATGTTTCCAACTCTAACTTTGAACCAATTCTGTAGAATGGCCCATATAGCCTATTTAAACAGGATTTGTTTCCAGGTATGATTGTGTACTCAAAATGTGCTTTTGACTTTCATTTATATTTGGATTATATTGTTAACTATTGTCACGGGTGCGGTGCGGGCAGAAAAAAAGATTAAGTCAAAAAGTTCCAATTTCAAAAACTTTTACTTACAATATAACTCCACAGGGCAGACAGGCAGAAGGTGATCACGCCGGCGCGACCGCTGACCTCAGGGGGTTAAAGTTTGATGCGTTGCCACGGCGACAATATTTCATAATCAAAGGGATGTTTCGGGTTCAGTAGATGTTTATCGCTATTCACAACATTTGTGGCACTATGTTGATAACTGAAATCCAGAGCTGAAGACAAGAAACCCAGAGCTGACTACACCTTTGATTCAAAGCAGGATTGTTGTAGTTTATACTTTAACAAAGTTACATTTGCCTTTACATTTTTGTTTATTATAAAAAGAAAAATGACCAATTAAAATAAATGTAATTAATTAGAAAAACTGCCCACCTGTCAGGATACAGGCAAGGAGACAGAGGTAAGTGAATCCAAACACAGCTTTATTGAACGTGACACAAGTGCATAGGTGAGTATTCTCAGAGTTCAGGTGCAGATGCGGTGAGGGTCTCTACGTGCGGGGCAGATAACTGGTGAGCAGGTCCTCTTCAGGTTAATTGGATGTCAAGCGGTCACAGATCATTCATACTTGTCTTTTCTCTTTCAGGTGTCGTCGTGGATGAGACAACTCGGCGTGAACACAGGGACTCAGGAAAATACAGGATTCTAGGGAACAGGGATCCCGACAGGAAATGCAGGAAACCAGGACTCGGGTAGGATGTCTGAAGACAGTGGAACAGGAATGCAGAGGTCAGTAATACACAGGTGAGTATACGTTACTTGGTCGGCGATGACGAGGAGATAGACTTTGGTAGACAGCGGGAAATGGTCTGTTCCTGTTGGAGGCTTGACGGTGAATGAAGCTGTGGTGAGTGTTTTTATTCAGAGGCTTATTGATTGTGAACAGGTGCAGGTGATTAGAATTCTGGTGAGAGTGATCGTTGTGTTGTGAAGGATGTGGTGTCTGATTGGTTCCTGACATTACCCCCCCCTCCAGAGTCCGCGCCAGCGGACCTTGGACCCCGACGTCGTGGTGGTCTACCTCTGGGCCGTGGTGCAGGTTTGTCAGGATATTGAGCGTGAAATTCTCGGAGCAGATTGGGATCAAGGACGTCGTTCCGGGGTACCCAACATCTTTCTTCAGGTCCATACCCCTCCCAATCTATCAAATATTCAATCCGAACACCTCGACGTCGGGAGTCCAATATTTCCTTTATCAAATAGATGGGTTCTGGTTCAATAGGCGGTATCGGGGGGTTATCCTCAGGGATTGGTTCCGTGGCTGAGTTGGGTACAGGTGGGTGGTGAGGTTTCAGGAGGGAGACGTGAAACGTGGGATGGATGCGATGTTCTGGAGGTAGGCGGAGTTGGTAGGTGACTGGGTTTACTTGTCTTACGATGGGGAAAGGCCCGATGTATCTGGGGTTGAGTTTGCGGCAAGGTTGACGTAGACGGATGTCTTTAGTGGAGAGCCAGACTAACTGTCCGGGTTGATATTCAGGAGTCTGACGGCGGTGAGCATCTGCAAAATGCCGTTGGCGATTCACTGCTTGTTGAAGGTGATGATGGGCTTGATTCCACACTTCTTCGCTTTCTTGAAACCACTTGTTTACTGCTGGTACTTCTGAGGGTTCGCCGGACCATGGAAACAATGGAGGTTGGTAACCCAACACACACTGGAAAGGAGTTAGTTGCGTGGATGACTGTCTGAGGGAATTTTGTGCGTACTCTGCCCAGATGAGATAACGACTCCAGATGTTTTGGTTGGAGTGGCAGAAGGTACGCAGGAAACGTCCTACATCCTGGATTTTCCGTTCGGTTTGGCCATTTGTTTGTGGATGGTACCCTGATGACAGGCTTACGGTCACGTTCATGAGAGTGAAAAAGGCTCGCCAAACTCGGGAGATAAATTGGGGTCCCCTGTCTGACACGATGTCCTCTGGGATGCCGTAGTTCCGAAACACATGCTCCATCAGAAGTTCAGCAGTGACAAAGGCCGTAGAAAGTCCCTTCAGAGGGATTAGTCTGCATGCTTTGGAGAACCGATCGATGGCGACAAGGATACAGGTGTTTCCGTCGGAGGCTGGTAGATCCGTAACGAAATCTACCCCAATGTGGGACCAGGGCCTATGTGGGACTGGGAGCGGTACTAATTTACCCACAGGGAGATTCCTGGGGACTTTGGACATGGCACATGGGATACAACCTTGTATAAACGTGGCGATGTCTTGTTGCATATTGGGCCACCAGTACTTGAGTTGGAGAGTTGTGGACGTTTTGCTTATGCCAGTATGACCTGTGCCTACGGAGGAGTGAGCTGAAGCAATGAGAGAGTTTCGGAAGTCCTCTGGGACGTAAATCTTCTCGGGGGGACATCCTGGAACTCGAGGTTGTTGTCGGGACAGTTCCAATAATTGCTCGTTGATTTCCCACTGGATGGGGTTGACAAACAACTTCTCGGGCAGGATGGTCTCAGGTTCCTCCCTCGGGATCTCTGGGGCATGGATGCGTGAGAGGAAATCCACTGTAGTATTTTTGGAGCCTGGGCGATATGAAATCTTGAAATGGAACCGGGTGAAAAACAATGCCCATCGGGCCTGACGTGGATTCAGTCTTTTCGCATCTCTCAAGTACTGAAGATTCTTATGATCCGTTAGTACTAGGAATGGATGTTTCGCCCCCTCTAACCAATGCCTCCATTCCTCCAGGGCAAGCTTCACAGCCAAAAGCTCCCGGTTTCCAATGTCGTAGTTGATCTCTGCCGTAGATAATTTCTTGGAAAAGAACGCGCAAGGTATGGTCTTGGAGGGTGATCCCGAGTACTGGGACAGAATTCCTCCCACCCCGGTAGTGGAGGCATCTACCTCCACCACAAATACCTTCTCTGGATCTGGATGGTGGAGCAAGGGTGCAGTGGTGAAAGCGGCCTTGAGGGAGTTAAACCCACGCTCTGCTTCTGGGGTCCAAAGTAACACCTTCGGTTTTCCCTTTAACAGGGAGGTCAGAGGAGCTGTCAAGAAACTGTAACGGTGTATGAACCGTCGGTAAAAATTTGCAAAGCCGAGGAACCTCTGGAGCTCTTTCACCGACTGTGGAGTGGGCCAGGACATGATGGCTTCGGTCTTTCGCTTATCCATTTCTACACCGCTTTCACTGAGTTGGTACCCCAGGAATTCGACGTTAGTCTGGTGAAACGTACACTTCTCTGCCTTTAGAAACAAGGTAAACTCTCTGAGTCTTTGGAGTACCAGGGCCACATGATGTTGGTGTTCAACAGGGTTATTGGAATAAATCAGAATATCATCAATATACACCAACACAAATTGCCCCAGGTAGTCCCGGAGTACCTCGTCCATGAAACTCTGGAACACGGAGGGAGCGTTTACCAACCCATACGGCATGACCAGGTATTCATAGTGCCCTGCAGGCGTGATGAAAGCAGTTTTCCACTCATCCCCTTCTCTGATTCTGACCAGATTGTATGCACTCCTCAGATCCAATTTGGTGAAGATCTTGGCTTCTCTGAGCTGTTCGAGGGCTGCTGGGATGAGAGGTAGTGGGTAACTGAATTTGACAGTGATTTGGTTCAGGGCTCTGTAATCGATACAAGGTCTTAACCCTCCATCCTTTTTGGCAACAAAAAAGAAACTGGCGGCCGCAGGAGATGTAGAGGGACGAATGTAACCCTGTTGTAACGCTTCCTCGATGTATTTCCGCATAGATCCTTGCTCAGGAATGGAGAGTGAGTAGATTTTTCCCTTAGGAATCCATGCATCGGGGACCGAATCAATGGCGCAATCCCATGGTCTATGGGGTGGCAAGTTGGAGGCAGTAACAGGGTTAAATATGTCAGAGAACGAGGAATAACGTCTCGGTTACATATGGTAACCCTCGTTCCCTGAGGGAGGGAACGGAGACGTAGGTCATGACTGACCAATAGGAATCTCGCTAGAGAGGCCAATCTACTTCGAGTGAAACTAAAACAAGCCAATACACATTGGCGTGCAATCATTTGCATCAGCTGCGCGCCCTCGTTAGCGCGGGTATAAACGAGCAGCTGGTGCGATTGCACACTAGTTTTTTCCTGAGGAGCCAAGCTTGAGAAAGCTGGCCGCCCCGGCGGGCGGCAGCGGATGTGGCGACGGGACCTACGTCTCCGTTCCCTCCCTCAGGGAACGAGGGTTACCATATGTAACCGAGACGTTCCCTATCGGTCAGTCACTACAACGTAGGTCATGACTGACCAATAGGAATCCCTACCAAAGCGCCACAGCCGCTGCACCCCATCCAGCGCCCCCGTGCAAGCCTCTACACCTTCTTGCCTGGAAGGACGATAGGCGGAGGCTTACACAGAGTGAGTCTGACACTGTTGTTCCGTAATAACCCATACAGTGAGATATTGGATAACACTGGGAAAGCGTGCCCTTTCTGTTTAGGAAGGAACGCTGCGGAAGCCACTTCTTCAAAGAGTTATGTGGAATGCATATGGACTAGCCGAAGGCTGTACTGCATATGAAATAAAGGGTGACTTAGCCCAAGGGAAAGACACGGGCTTCCGATAGGAGCAGCCGTGGAATATACACATATGGGATCCCCGTAGGGTCACACAAATGGAACCCAGCCCAGATCCGGTTCTCAAGGATTCAGCGGATAAGGGCCTGGCGCCGGACACTCCGCCAAGTCCGGGCCGAGGGGTTTTGGAGGACTCAACAGGTTTTACTCTGGAGTAATAAGGGTGCACAGTAGGGTGCAGCAAGCCGACAGAGCCAGACCTCTCAGTGCTTCTACCCGTCTAGAGTGAGAACACGGGAGGACACCGGCTCTACACGTAGGCTATAGTATCTAGCGAACGTGTTAGGTGTCGCCCAGCCCGCAGCTCTACAGATATCTGTTAGCGAGGAGCCACGTGCCAGCGCCCAAGAGGATGCAACGCCTCTCGTGGAGTGTGCATGCAACCTGAGCGGGCAGGGCACGCCTTGTGCTTGGTAAGCCAAGGCGATGGCATCCACTATCCAGTGGGCCATCCTCTGCTTGGAGACAGCCTTTCCCTTCTGCTGGCCTCCGTAACAGACAAAGAGCTGGTCTGAGGTCCTGACGCTTTGAGTTCTGTCCACGTACATACGCAGAGCGCGAACGGGACAGAGCAAAGCCAGGGCTGGGTCTGCCTCCTCCAAAGGCAGCACTTGCAGGTTCACTACCTGGTCTTTGAAGGGAGTGGTAGGAACCTTGGGCACATAGCCAGGCCGGGGTCTTAGTACCACGTGGCTGTCACCCGGCCCGAACTCTAGGCACGATTCGTCGACCGAAAATGCGTGCAGGTCTCCTACCCTCTTGACAGAGGCCAGTGCAACCAGCAGCAAAGTCTTCATGGAAAGAAGCTTTAAATCTACTGACCGCAGAGGCTCAAAGGGAACATCCTGAAGTGCTCGAAGCACCAGGGAAAGATCCCAAGAGGGTATGGAGGGGGGTCGAGGAGGATTTAATCGTCTCGCCCCCCTAAGAAACCTGACGACCAGGTCGTGCTTTCCCACTGCTTTGCCATCTATGTGGTCGTGATAAGCTGAAATAGCGGCAGCATGTACTTTGAGGGTGGAGGGAGACAGTCTACGCTCCAACCCCTGCTGCAAGAAGGAAAGCACAGACCCTATCGGACATCTTCGGGGGTCTTCTCGGCGAGAAGAACACCACTCGACGAACAGGTTCCACTTCAGGGCGTAAACACGTCTCGTGGACGGCGCCCGTGCTGAAGTGATGGTGTTAAGTACCTCAGGGGGTAAGTCACCTAAACCCTCCGCGTCCCGTCCAGGGACCAGACATGGAGTTTCCAGAGGTCTGGACGCGGGTGCCATAGGGTGCCCCGTCTCTGAGTCAGAAGGTCCTTCCTCAGAGGAATGGGCCAGGGAGGGACTGTCACAAGGAGCATGAGTTCTGGGAACCAAGTCCGGGTGGGCCAATAGGGAGCCACCAGAAGGACCTGCTCCTCGTCCTCCCTGACTTTGCACAGTGTCTGCGCAAGTAGGCTCACTGGGGGAAACGCATATTTGCGAAGGCCCCGGGGCCAGCTGTGTGCCAGTGCGTCCGTGCCGAGTGTTCCCTCGGTCAGGGAGTAAAACAGCTGGCAGTGGGAGGTCTCTGAGGAGGCAAACAGGTCTACCTGAGCCTCCCCGAACTCTCTCCAGATCAGCTGAACCGCCTGGGGGTGGAGTCGCCATTCTCCCGGGAGCACAGCTCGTGATAGCTCGTCGGCCACACGGTTGAGCAAGCCGGGGACATACATGGCTCGAAGCGACCTCAGATGCTTTTGACTCCAGAGGAGGAGATGGCGGGCGAGTTGCGACATGTGACGGGAGCGTAGACCACCTTGTCGGTTGATGTACGCAACGGTCGCAGTGTTGTAGCAACTCGAGGCAGTTGATGTGCCAATGCAGTTGAGGGTCCGTCCACACCCCTGACACTGCATGCCCGTTGTACGTGGCACCCCCGCCGGTGGCAGAGGCATCTGTGAATACCACAGCATGCCTGGACACCTGTTCCAAGGGGACTCCTGCCCGCAGGAACGAGGGGTCTGACCACGGGCTGAAGGTCTGGCGGCACGCCGGTGTGATTGCCACCCGGTGAGTGCCATGATGCCACGCCCATCTCGGGACTCGGCCGTGAAGCCAGTGCTGAAGCGGTCTCATATGTTGCAGGCCGAGCGGGGTTACCGCTGATGCTGCTGCCATATGCCCCAGGAGCCTCTGAAAGAGTTTCAGTGGGACCGCTGTCCTGCCCTTGAACGTGTTCAAGCAGTTCAGCACCGACTGAGCACGCTGCTCTGTGAGGCGCGCTGTCTGGGCGACCGAATCCAACTCCATACCGAGAAAAGAGATCCTCTGCACAGGGGAGAGTTTGCTCTTTTCCCAGTTGACCTGAAGACCCAACTGGCTGAGGTGCCTGAGCACTAGGTCCCTGTGTTCGCATAGCTGATCTCGAGAGTGTGCTAGTATGAGCCAGTCGTCGAGATAGTTGAGGATGCGAACGCCCTGTTCTCTCATGGGAACAAGGGCCCCCTCCGTGACTTTCGTGAAGACACGGGGGGACAGGGACAGCCCGAAGGGTAGGACTTTGTACTGATATGCTCGACCCTCGAACGCAAAGCGCAGAAATGGCCTGTGTCGAGGAAGAATCGAGACATGAAAGTACGCGTCCTTCAGGTCGATCGCTGCAAACCAATCTTGGGGACGGATGCATTCGAAAATGCGTCTCTGCGTGAGCATTTTGAACGGTAGCTTGTGGAGGCTCCGATTCAAAACTCGCAGATCCAAGATCGGTCATAACCCACCACCTTTCTTGGGTACAATGAAGTAGGGACTGTAGTGCCCTGACCTCATATCGGCTGGAGGGACCGGCTCTATCGCATCCTTCGCCAGTAGGACTGCGATCTCCGCACGCAAGACATGGGCATCGGCTGCAAGACATGGGCATCGGCTGCTCTCACTGTAGTGGAGTGGATGGCCCGAAACTTGGGGGGACGCCGGGCGAACTGAATCGCATAGCCGAGCCTGATGGTTCGAATGAGCCAGCGAGACGGCCTGGGGAGCGCTAACCAGGCTCGCAGAGACCGTACAAGCGGGACCAAAGGGACCGAAGGCGTACCCGGAGTGGGGCAGCGAGGTGGAACACAGGGACGCAGCTCGGGAGGCTCTCTCTGGGAGGCGGCCCGTAGCGGGGTCTGAGTGTGCTGTGCAGCACTTACCTGGTTCCACGGGGCAGGAGGTGCGGGAGGCGGCTCGATGGCGTTCTCGGACCGTACGCAGCTGCCGGCTGGCGATAGAAGAGGCGGATGAGAGTGGTGAGGATTCTGACCCCCCACTACTCTCCGGGCCCTCTTCGGACCCAGAGATGATAGAAACTGCTCTTTTATTGAAAATTTGGGTACCGCCAGCGGCGGAACACAAACAAAACGAAACAAAGGATTTTCCACCCGGCCCTCTTCCGGGGGAGGGAGCGATGCAGTCATCGTCTCCTGGAGAGCAGTCCCTTCCACCTCTGGGTCGCCCGTCCTAGGGCCGCTTACCTTTGGCTTTGCCGCCCCTCTTGGCGGGGGCCTGGACGGGCGGGGCGCCCTGCCTGCGACTGGCTCCACGGTGCCGCTTGGATGGAGGCTGCTGCTGCGGCGCGGGAGCAGGGGCAGACGCAGGCGGACGCCCACGGCGACGAGCAGACCGAGGAGCCGCGGGCGGTGGGGTGGAGGCAGCAGCTGACCGCCGCGGCAGGATATGTTTAATGGCCTCAGTCTGCTTCTGTACAGCCGAGAACTGCTGGGCGAAGTTCTCGACCGCGTCGCCGAAGAGGCCGGTCTGGGACACGGGGGAGTTAAGGAACCTGATCTTGTCGGTCTCCCGCATGTCAGCCAGACACAGCCAGAGGTGGCGTTCCTGGACCACTAGTGTGGACATCGCACGACCCACTGACCGCGCAGTGACCTTCGTCGCACGAAGCGCGAGGTCAGTTGCGGCACGAAGTTCTTGGAGAACTTGTGGATCATGACCACCCTTGTGCAGGTCCTTCAGTGCCTTGGCCTGATGAACCTGCAACAACGCCATGGCGTGCATGGCAGAGGCAGCTTCCCCACAGGCCTTGTAAGCCTTGCCGGTCAGGTCCGACGAGTACTTACAAGCCCGGGAAGGAAGACACGGTTCTCCACGCCAAGTGGAGTTAGGGCACAGTTGCATAGCAACGGCCCGTTCCACTGGCGGGATACGCGTGTATCCCTTAGCTGCCACGCCATCAAGGGTGGTGAGGGAGGAGGATCCACCGAGACGGTTTCTGGCAGTAAAAGGTGCCGTCCACGTTCCTGTGAGCTCCTCATGCACCTCCGGGAAGAAAGGCACTGGGGTGGGTTGCTGAGAACCAGCGCGCGCCACCCCGAGATACCAATCGTCCAACCTCGAGGGCTCGGGACACGGTGGAGGGTTCCACACGAGCCCGATCCTGTTGGCGGCCCGGGAAAGCATGGCCATCATCTCCGGGTCCGACTCGGGCACCGCTGACACACCTGAAGGAGGCAGCGGCTCCGAGCCGTCGTCCGCAGAGAGGTCTGACCCACCCTCCGATGCAGCGATCGACATCTGGTCGTCGCAGGGAGCGCCGAACGAAACGACCGGTACACATCTCGAGGACGGTCCAGAACGTTCCGTTGGCAGCTCAACTGGTTGCGGAGCATGAGAGGAGTGAGGGTTCCTAGGGGGTTGGTTCCCCGAAGGAAGCGCGCTCACTGTAATCCTCAGGTCACCCGTGTCACTGCCCGAAGCAACCCGCGAAGGGGGGTTGGAACGAGGTGCAGGCACGGGGACTCCGCCCCTTTGCAGGAACGTGAGTCTCGACCTCAGCTCCGAGATGGTCATCTTCCCACAATGGGTACATGACTCATCCACGAACGCTGCCTGTGCGTGTTCGAGGCCCAGACACACGAGGCAGCGATCGTGACCATCCCGCGACCCCAGGTAACGACCGCATCTAGAAACACACAGATAGAACGTCATCTTGAAAAAGACGCGAACTATCTGTGTAAGCTCTTTTAGGGACTACTCTCACTGGTGCTGAAGCACGCAGGGGAACAGCCACAGCGATCACAGACGGGAATGTGCACCCGTCTGTGCGCTGGATCTCTCTCGCTGGAGGTCTTACCAGCTGTTACAACAGCTTTTGAGCGCTTGCCAGGCGCACCTTACCAGCTGTTATAACAGCTTTTAAGCGCTCTGAAGCGCACCTCACCAGCTGTTAAAACAGCTCTTTTTTCTTTGCTCAGTTTTTAAAATAACAAAAAAAGAAAGAGAGAGAAAGAGAAACTGCTCGCGCTGCCGTGCTGTCACGCCCGCACCGGGAAGGAGAGGTCCAGAAAGGCTCGTAGTAGTTGGTTTCAACTGAAAGCAGAGACATCGAAGTGTTTGGCTCCGAAGCAAAAAGCTAGTGTGCAATCGCACCAGCTGCTCGTTTATACCCGCGCTAACGAGGGCGCGCAGCTGATGCAAATGATTGCACGCCAATGTGTATTGGCTTGTTTTAGTTTCACTCGAAGTAGATTGGCCTCTCTAGCGAGATTCCTATTGGTCAGTCATGACCTACGTTGTAGTGACTGACCGATAGGGAACAAGAGGGAATATTTGTGGACAGATTCTCCGTGGGACTCTCGATGGAGGTGGAACTCACAGTGAGCACTTTCTTAGGTTCCGTAGCTGGGGAAGCAGAGTGTGCGCTTTTCTTAAGCGAGCAATGACATCCCCAACTGATTATCTTGCCGGACTGCCAATTAATGGTAGGTTGGTGACGGATTAGCCATGGACGGCCGAGGATGATGTCTGTTTGGCTATTTTGTAGAATGAAAGGTTCGAACATTTCATGGTGAAGCTTTTCAATAGACAACTGGATGGGTGTTATTTGAGATGTCACGTACCCCTTGTTAATGGGCTCGCCGGTCAATGCATGGATGGAATATGGCTTGGGAATGTCGACCTTCCTGAGGTTAAGTTTCTCGCTGAGCCGTCCTGATATGAAGTTCCCCGCTGATCCGGAATCAACGATGGCTGTTGCAGATACGTGGGAATTTAGGATTTTCAAGGTTACAGAGATAGTGAGCGGGGTCGATACATCGTGGTGATCCAGAACGGAGCTTACCGTCATCTGAGGTGGCCGAATGGGACATGCAAAATGAAAATGACCTTTACCACCACAGTACAGACATAACTTCGTTTCTCTGCGACGAGAGCGTTCAGCTTGGGTGAGTCGATGAGTATCGACTTGCATTTCCTCAGGGGGTTTTCCAGACTCATGGTTTGCGAGGACATGAGGGGATGTGACATGAGAAAGTCGAGCATCTCGATAGCAGCTCTGAGATCGTTGATGAACACGTAGAGTTTGCTGTATGAACTTCTCTAGCCCCAGGTTATCATCATAGATCGCCATTTGGAGACGAAGTGCAGGATTTAGTCCGCCGCGATAGACAGCCAAGAGAGCCTTTTCGTTCCAACCGCTCACTGAAGCCAGAGTCCGGAATTCAATGGAGGTCTCTGAAACGGGTCTTTATCCTTGACGGAGTTGCATTAACTTATCACTGATGGTGGAA
This sequence comes from Siphateles boraxobius, assembly GCF_051911475.1. Taxonomy (NCBI): domain Eukaryota; kingdom Metazoa; phylum Chordata; class Actinopteri; order Cypriniformes; family Leuciscidae; genus Siphateles; species Siphateles boraxobius. Next base: position 6,480,968 of record NW_027509188.1, read on the forward strand.
TCACTGACTGGTTGGCCGAAAACTTCCTTGAAATGATTTATGAAATGTTGTAGTGACCTGGTAACCTCAGTCTCCTGTGCCCACAGCGATTCAGCCCATCTCAATGCTGTTCCAGATAACTGCTGGATGATGAAAGAGATTCGTGAACGATCTGTGGGGAATTGATGAGGTTGCTGGTCAAAGATGAGCGAACACTGCAATATGAAGCCATTGCAATCCTCCGCCCGGCCAGAGAAGGGCGCTGGTCGGGAAGCGGGGCTAGCAATGCATACTAGCGTGAAAGTGGGGTTCGCGGAAGTGGCGGTGGGCTGAGGACACGAACTCGCCGCATCGATTGGCGGTTGTGTTGGATCCATAGCAGTAGTTGGTCAAGCCTTCTGTCAGGATACAGGCAAGGAGACAGAGGTAAGTGAATCCAAACACAGCTTTATTGAACGTGACACAAGTGCATAGGTGAGTATTCTCAGAGTTCAGGTGCAGATGCGGTGAGGGTCTCTACGTGCGGGGCAGATAACTGGTGAGCAGGTCCTCTTCAGGTTAATTGGATGTCAAGCGGTCACAGATCATTCATACTTGTCTTTTCTCTTTCAGGTGTCGTCGTGGATGAGACAACTCGGCGTGAACACAGGGACTCAGGAAAATACAGGATTCTAGGGAACAGGGATCCCGACAGGAAATGCAGGAAACCAGGACTCGGGTAGGATGTCTGAAGACAGTGGAACAGGAATGCAGAGGTCAGTAATACACAGGTGAGTATACGTTACTTGGTCGGCGATGACGAGGAGATAGACTTTGGTAGACAGCGGGAAATGGTCTGTTCCTGTTGGAGGCTTGACGGTGAATGAAGCTGTGGTGAGTGTTTTTATTCAGAGGCTTATTGATTGTGAACAGGTGCAGGTGATTAGAATTCTGGTGAGAGTGATCGTTGTGTTGTGAAGGATGTGGTGTCTGATTGGTTCCTGACACCACCGAAGTTTTGATTTATAGTGTTTTAAGACTTTTAATAAGAACATACCAGAGGGAAGTCTGCTGATCAAATTGTAAGTAATTTAAAATGCTTATAATTTAGGCCAGACTCAACTTACTTTATCTAACCTGAGAATATTAAATAACAAGGTTAAAGGTGTTTAGATCAAAGTACATACCGCAAAACAACAGCTCACATTATGGTACCGTAAAACATGTTATTGTACACTTTATCACAAGGGCATAAATCCAATTTACATAAATCTAGGGTGTTCTTGTACATGCAAAGTTGTAAATCAGGTTAATAATTAGATTTAATGTTTTTATACATGAAATTAACTCGACAAGTTTTGTGTTGAATAATTGTGAGTTTTGTGGATTAAACACAAGTTAAACTACTTAAGCAACATTTGTTTATTAGTATTAGGCTTCAACATTATATTAGTATTAGGCTTCAACATTATATATGTAAACTTCACTTAAAAAAAAAAATCTGTGAAAAATTAACATCCAATGTATCCTCTTTTTTTCTCATAAAACTGGTAAACCTGTTAACTTTTGTAGGATATACACATGGATACCAGAGAGTCATGTGACCATCAATATCAGAGGTCAGGAAAATCACTGGCACGTTTCAATAGCAGTTAATGTACAGTACAATAGCTATTGACACGTGCCAGTGATTTTCCTGACCTCTGATATAGATGGTCACATGACTCTCTGGTTTAATTTAATTTAAATAAAGTCACTCAAACTTGCATATGGATGTACATTTTGAGGTAATCATTCCTCACAGTCACACAGCCTGTTTTATTAAGTTATGTGCTATAAATACTATTAAAGTGTGAGATTTTAGAAATGCAGCGAACACTTGCCACCCATAATGAGATATGTTTTTAAGAAAGCTTGACGTGTCTTTTTAAAAATTATGTAAATCATATCAGTAAACAAATATTCTCTGTTTAAGTAATCCGTATGAAAGCAACATGTACAGTTTCTCAAGCACCTGCTTGAGAACAACAGGTGCACGATTCACATCTATCATATACGTTGTGTTGTAAATAAATATAGCCTGATAAAAAGCCATTATTTTTTAAATATCATTATTTGTTTATAGTTCCCTCACAGTTCCACATGATCGGGCCATTAGGGGAGGGTTTTTGTCTTTCCCAGGTGTGAAACGCATCAATATTCATGAATTACAAATTTTAAATCAATATATTGTTTTATGTAAATGAGTACGCAGGATGATTTTCACATAGTTTTGAAACAAAAACTCTAAAAGTCAAAATTGTGAACAAATTGTTATGGTCAGTAAGACAGTGGATTCAAATGCAAGTAAAAAGCAGTTTATTGAGGATAAAGTCAACAGATGGTAATGAGAAGTCAGATTGTGCAAGTGTCCAGGAACAATCACTCTTGGTAGCGCAGAGATGCTGATGAACAACCCGGTCTCTCGAGATGGTGAAGGGATGAGTGATGATCAAAGTTAACACGGCAAAGACTTGGGAACCAGAAGATCAGAACCTCCGTAGAAGAAGGCAGAGTGAAGAAAACTGGAATACCAGATAAAGGTTCAACACGGGAAAATCAACGACAGGCATGAGACCAGCACACAACGGGGAAACATCCACAATGATCTGACAACACATGACGAAAACTGTGAGCTTAAATAGGAGCCGCTGACCAGATGCAGGTGGCGCCGTTAATCAGCGGTAGTGATCAGTGACCACGCCCCCACATACACACACACACACACACACACACACAACAAGACGAGAAAGACTCAGTGAATTCATGAACCGTGACACAAATAGTCAGTATGGGTTTTATGGCCTTATTTCAGTGACTACATTTTTGTGTTTTTGTTTTTTCACAAACGTTTCATAAACACCATTTTCTCAAAACTACAAACTTTTACATACTTGCTGCTCACATATTATTGTAGCAGAGTTTGTGCTGCATACAGTGTAATCAGACTTTAGCCATTACAATGTTACAAATAACAGAAATAAATACAAATGTCAGGGCATGTCAGAACACTTCCAGAGCCCAGAAAACACCTCAGACCCCAGAGGGTTAAGCTTATTTTGCAATGTGAAAGTAATTACGATGACGTACTTCCTTCTAATGTGTTTCGCTAGCCGTTAGGTAAGGAGCAAGCACAAAACACTATTAAACACCGTGATGGTAAATATTTACCACACCTGCGGTGTATTACAGTGGGAGGAAATGCAGAAGTGGCCTGACATCTTATTGGGACGTTTTCAATTATTTTGTGTTGTCACTCAGAGAATACGAGTCTTCGATGCGCATCTCTAAACAAATGCCATCTCTGTATATGATGTGAGTTTGGGTTGTTTATGACTTTATTCTGGGAATGCAAAATGTGCCATTTTACCAGATTTGTAAAGTTAATCATCTATAAACCTACGCCAACACAGGAGAATACATCAATACAGGGATGTTCTTCTCTGCGAAGTGGAAAGAACAAACATACAGAGATTTGGTCTTGAACCAGCTATTATGTCTCCCACTAACTGAGCAATGGACACCAGTCTTTCTGTAGTCCATATTAAAAGTTAGCTAACCAGTCAAAACTACACAGTCATCACAAAACTACAGATTCGTAATAAAACTGATTAGCGGAAGTGGCTTACCGGAAATCTAACACATTATAATTAAAAAATGTCGGCGCCTGCTCTTGCGTGAAATATAAATTGGATGGGATCAATCTGAAACATAAACTGAACATAATCTACTGCACTCAAAATATTATAGTATTATTAGTTGTTGGCTTTATTACAACTACATGCAAGCACACACATCTGTTTTCTGAATTTTTTTCTGTTTTCTGGAATAAAAAGTACATGTCATGCAAAGATAACATGTACGTATATGCTGACATGTTAAAAGTGTATTGTCAGGTAAACAAAATTATGTGATTGTTACTATCTATAATAACTGTGTTACATTTTTTTGTTCATTTTTGAATTCACAGGTTAGTTCAGGTCATTTACTGGTGACTTGTAAGTTGTTTTTTTCTCTTCAATTCTCAATCAATTCTACCAGATTGAAGTTGATTAAAGATTGGAAACTGGAAAAAGGCCACTTTCTTTATTTGTACAATATCATTTTATATTCATGCTTGATGCTTTAGAGTTATTGTATCTGGCAGATGTCATCTATATTCTATATTCAGCTATATATCTCTATACTACAGAAGACATAAAAGTACCTCACATGAACTGGAACTGAAAGTAAAGTGAAGGTTGTGCCGAGAATACAAATAAATGTTTTTCAGTAGTGGTGCACATTATGAAAAAAAAAGGAAAAAAAGATGTCATATACAAAAGATTTTACTGACAAAAGGATAATCACACTGTTGACAGTAACAAAACTGTTAACTTCTTTTGACTCAGATGGCTGAATGTGTGTAAGGCCGCCATAGCATCAATTAAAGAAGAGGTCAAATTTACACTTATACAAATATTTTTTCTTTCTGTCTGGTTTTCTGCCCCCAATACCCACGCAACAGAATATTTTCTTAACTAACTTAACAATTTTATCTTTTTTAATCGCATTTTCGAGTCACACCACCCTTTGAACTTTTTGGGGATGGATCTGATTGGGAAACTCGCTCTCACACACAGTGGCCAGCAGTACATACGTGTAATGATTGATTACTTGACCAAATGACCACATGTTTATCCACTTAGAAGGAGAAATTCCTTCAAATCTGAAAAGCATTGAATTCAATTTCTGAGTCTATGCTGACATCTACAGGAAAACGTTTGAAAGCAGACGTCAATCAGCGGATCCCTAATATATCCACTGACTCCCTAATATAGACCCCTGTGTTGTGCTGAAAATGCACCCCTCGTTGCGGGAACAAGAATTTGAAGATAGTTGAAGAGGAAAACCAACTAATAACAACAGTGACTAACTATTCGCGTTCTCATTCTACATCACATCATGTTCTCCTTAAAGTCCAGATATAATTAGAAAGTGTGTTGTTTAGCAGTAGGCCAGGGTCCAGACTGCAATCTGGCAGAGAACAAGTTAGTGAATACAGAGGGCAGAGACTGTAGTGCTGTTTAAATCCACTAGATGTTCTCAGCGTATTCATTATTACTGTTTATCTTAGTTCAGCCTATAAAACAAGCTTGTAAAGTGGCATGCCAATATACTGTAACAATGTAAAGCTGTTTATGTAAAGCAAAATTAATTGAGTATTGTTTAGATCAATGGTAAAGCTGTGTTCACACTACAAGCTACTTTTGTTGCTGCATGTCGCCAGTGGTTGGCGATCAGGTCGCTAGTGGGCGTTCCCACTACTGGTTGCCCAGTAACATGTATGAAGGACATCCAGTGACAGCGAATCAGGTTTTTTTGCCACTAAATACAAACATTCTGGTGGAAAAAGACTAAATAAAAATTGACTCAGTACATAAAAAGACTTAATGCGATTTATTCCATTGTGGCTGTTTATCTATAGCAAAAGCTCAAACGCTGCTCTGTCTGGGTTCAAGAAACCATTCAGGCTTGGAGTCAACATGAGGAGTACCAGGAGCTGCGGCTGGGTGAAGTCTTCAGTATTAGTAATGATGGATGAAGTCTTCCGTATTAGTAGTGCTGGATGAAGTCTTCAGTATTAGTAATGATGGATGAAGTCTTCAGTATTAGTAGTGCTGGATGAAGTCTTCAGTATTAGTAGTGATGGATCAAGTCTTCAGTATTAGTAGTCCTGAATGAAGTCTTCAGTATTAGTAGTGAATGGATGAAGTCTTCAGTATTAGAAGTGAATGGCTGAAGTCTTCAGTATTAGTAGTGAATGGATGAAGTCTTCAGTATTAGTAATTCTGGATGAAGTCTTCAGTATCAGTAGTGAATGGATGAAATCTTCAGTATTGGTAGTGATGGCTGAAGTCTTCAGTATTAGTAGTGAATGGATGAAGTCTTCAGTATTAGTAATTCTGGATGAAGTCTTCAGTATCAGTAGTGAATGGATGAAGTCTTCAGTATTAGTAATTCTGGATGAAGTCTTCAGTATCAGTAGTGAATGGATGAAGTCTTCAGTATTAGTAATTCTGGATGAAGTCTTCAGTATTAGTAGTGCTGGATGAAGTCTTCAGTATTAGTAGTGCTGGATGAAGTCTTCAGTATTAGTAGTGAATGGATGAAGTCTTCAGTATTAGTAGTGATGGATCAAGTCTTCAGTATTAGTAGTGCTGGATGAAGTCTTCAGTATTAGTAGTGAATGGATGAAGTCTTCAGTATTAGTAGTGAATGGATGAAGTCTTCAGTATTAGTAGTCCTGAATGAAGTCTTCAGTATTAGTAGTGAATGGATGAAGTCTTCAGTATTAGTAGTGATGGATGAAGTCTTCAGTATTAGTAGTGATGGATGAAGTCTTCAGTATTAGTAGTGATGGATGAAGTCTTCAGTATTAGTAGTGAATGGATGAAGTCTTCAGTATTAGTAGAGATGGATGAAGTCTTCAGTATTAGTAGTGATGGATTAGGTCTTAAGTATTAGTAGTGAATGAATGAAGTATTCAGTATTAGTAGTGATGGATGAAGTCTTCAGTATTAGTAGTGATGGCTGAAGTCATCAGTATTAGTAGTGATGGCTGAAGTCTTCAGTATTAGTAGTGCTGGATGAAGTCTTCAGTATTAGTAGTGAATGGATGAAGTCTTCAGTATTAGTAGTGCTGGATGAAGTCTTCAGTATTAGTAGTGAATGGATGAAGTCTTCAGTATTAGTAGTGCTGGATGAAGTCTTCAGTATTAGTAGTGAATGGATGAAGTCTTCAGTATTAGTAGTGCTGGATGAAGTCTTCAGTATTAGTAGTGAATGGATGAAGTCTTCAGTATTAGTAGTGCTGGATGAAGTCTTCAGTATTAGTAGTGCTGGATGAAGTCTTCAGTATTAGTAGTGATGGATCAAGTCTTCAGTATTAGTAGTGCTGGATGAAGTCTTCAGTATTAGTAGTGAATGGATGAAGTCTTCAGTATTAGTAGTCCTGAATGAAGTCTTCAGTATTAGTAGTGAATGGATGAAGTCTTCAGTATTCGTAGTGATGGATGAAGTCTTCAGTATTAGTAGTGATGGATGAAGTCTTCAGTATTAGTAGTGATGGATTAGGTCTTAAGTATTAGTAGTGAATGAATGAAGTATTCAGTATTAGTAGTGATGGATGAAGTCTTCAGTATTAGTAGTGATGGCTGAAGTCATCAGTATTAGTAGTGATGGCTGAAGTCTTCAGTATTAGTAGTGCTGGATGAAGTCTTCAGTATTAGTAGTGATGGATGAAGTCTTCAGTATTAGTAGTGATGGATGAAGTATTCAGTATTGGTAGTGATGGCTGAAGTCTTCAGTATTAGTAGTGATGGCTGAAGTCTTCAGTATTAGTAGTGCTGGATGAAGTCTTCAGTATTAGTAGTGATGGATGAAGTCTTCAGTATTAGTAGTGATGGCTGAAGTCTTCAGTATTAGTAGTGATGGATGAAGTCTTCAGTATTAGTAGTGATGGCTGAAGTCTTCAGTATTAGTAGTGATGGCTGAAGTCTTCAGTATTAGTAGTGATGGATGAAGTCTTCAGTATTAGTAGTGATGGCTGAAGTCTTCAGTATTAGTAGCAGTGTTGGGGGTAACGCGTTACAAGTAACGTGCGTTACGTAATAATATTACTTTTCTGGAGTAATGAGTAAAGTAATGCATTACTTTATAAATTTACACATTAATATTTGAGTTACTTTTTAATAAAAGTAATGCGAGTTACTTTTCAGTTTAATTAATTTGCATTAAAAAAAATTAAGTACTGAATTAAAATGAACGTAGTCATGTAGAACACGTGTGCGCCCTGCGCTGGAACAAACGCTAGTCAGAAACGGAGATGGCAGGCCAGATTACATTACTGCGATGGAAGTATGCTCATTATTTTGAAATCATCAATGAAAAGGAGAAGGGAATAATCGTTAAGTGTAAACTATGTGTTGGTGAAAAGCTCTTGTCAACTGCAAAAAACACCACATCAAATTTAAAAAAACATCTGCACGCAAAGCACAGCACTGGAGAGTTGGAAGAGAGAGCGCCGCCGAATGATACCTGCACCCCGCCTCAAGCTAAACAACAAAAGCTTGATTTCAGTTCCTCATCATCATCACCAGCTAAAACAATTAGTTCCACTGAACTCAACAAATTGGTTGCTGCTTTTATTGTTGAGGAGATGCAGCCGCTGTCCACTGTGGAGGCGCCCACATTTAGAAATATCATCAGCAAAATCTCTGTGACAGGGAAAAGGCCGGGAGCCGTGCTGCCCGATCGTAAAAAATTTGCAAGCTTTTTGGACAATGCATATATGGAAATGGAGACCGAACTAAAGAAAACTTTTGCCGATTTGGAATATGTTTCAACCACTGCAGATCTATGGACTGCTCAGAATAAAAGTTTTCTGGGGATTACAGTACACTGGATAGAACCTGTTACTCTGCATCACAAAAAAGCTGCAATCGCCTGCAGACGATTTCGTGGGAGGCACACGTACGATACCATCGCAGCGGAGTTAGAGCAAATTCACAGCTCATATGCTCTTTGTGGTAAGATAACTGCCACGGTCACTGACAATGGCTCGAACTTTGTGAAAGCATTCAGAATGTTTCAAGCTGATGATGATAATGAAACAGAGAATGATGAAGATGAGGTCCGTTTTACGGACTTGCACGCAGTTTTACGAGATGACATTGAGTCCAGTGAACGGTATGTTCTCCCTCCACATCACCGGTGTGCATCGCACACCCTTAACCTTATATGCTCAAACGACATAGTTACATTTTTTACGGCGAAGACAGATTGCAAAGCAGTGTACAGAAGTGCAACTGGAAAATGTTCAGCTTTGTGGTCAAAAGTTAGTCGATCAACTGTGGCATCAGAGAGCCTGGAGGAATTTAGCAAAAGAAAGTTGCTGGTCCCTTCAAATACAAGGTGGAACTCGTTTTATGATGCGCTTAGCAGAGTCACAGACATGCCCTTAGTTGACCTCAATCAACTTTGCACTCGCCTGGACATCAGATGCATTACGGAGAGAGAGTATCAGTTTCTTAAAGAATATTGCAAGGTTCTGAAGCCTGTCTGTATGGCACTGGATGTACTTCAAGGTGAAGATGAATGTTTCTATGGCACCCTTCAACCTACCCTTGAAATCCTGATGACCAAAATCTTGGCACTGAAAGAAGGCCTCTCTCATTTGATGGCTGACCTCCCAGACCTCATAGTTCAGGTAATTCTGTTCAATATGGTCTTATTATTATTATTATTATTATTATTATTATTATTAATAATCTAGTTTAAAACTAGATTAAAGACACATCTCTTCAGCCAGGCATTCATATAATATTTTAATCTTACAGTTAAATCCGGCCTCTAGTTCATAAATGCCAGAAGAGAACTGGCCCCCGACTGAGCCTGGGTTCTCCCAATGGGTTTTTTTCTCCATTAGGTCACCTGATGGAGTTTTTTGGTATTTTTATAGCGCTTTATACAATATAGATTGTTTCAAAGCAGATTTACAGGGATAAAAGGAAAATAATTATTCAATAATGCAATTTAGCTGAATAATGTAATAATAACAGAATTCAATTTAGCTGTAAAGCAGCTCTAAAAAGAAAAATAGTAAACAGTCATTAGACAGTTCAAATAAGTTCAGTGTTTATTTCGTTTGGTTCAGTATAATAGTGTAGTTCATCAACTATGAAATTAGTTCAATATAGCTATAAAGCAGTTCTGGAAAAAACAGTGATGTTATCATTCAGCTCAGTTCAGTTCTCATTGAATAGTGTCAGTGCTTTCAAGTCAAAATGTTTACGTGTTGTTAAAGGTTGTATCAGTGATTTCAGGCCCCCCAAAAAATGATCACATTCATCTAACAGAGACGCAGTTTTTTGACGGCATGCGTATGGGGCGGGCAGCTAGCGGATCGTTAGGAAAGATTAGATGAATGTGATCTTTTTTTGGGGGGGCCAGAAATCACTGATACAAACTTTAAGTTTAATTCTACTTTTTTTAGTTTAGTTCTTAATTCAATTTTTTTCCTGACATAAATTGTATTATTCTGGTATGAAGTCATGTCTATTAGTGAATTAACTGTGTAACCCATCTAAAATTCTCTTGCAGGCTATCAAGACACGGTTTAGCTCCATCCTTGACAGCGAGGAAGCTTTGATTGCTGCGGTAACCCTGCCAAAATTCAAGCTGCGGTGGCTGAGGGATGAAACAAGAAAAGACAACATCAAGATGATTCTGGCAGCACAGTGTCGTGCTCTCACCATTGAGAAACCACAGAAAGAGCCACTGCAGTCTCCTGAAAGCAGAGACCATGAAAATGACTTCTTTGCATTTCCTGAAGAGGAGAATCAACTTGACGACCAAGCAATTACTGTGGACGTGGAGATATGTGAATACCTGAAATCAGCTAATATGGGAAATTTACATGATTTCCCCAGGATTTTGAAGATCTTCTTAAAAGCCAACACAGCAACACCTTCCGGTGCACCAGTTGAGAGGCTGTTTAGTATTGGAAGTCTTATCCTCACCCCAAAAAGGAACCGTCTCACAGACCAGCGTTTTGAGAAACTACTCCTGCTGCGCTACAATCGTTACTTTGAAAATAAAACCTAGATGAAATAGTGACCTCTTATTAAGATGATACTTTAACATTACATTGACAATACATTTTTTTGCATTGTATTGCAGACGTGATCTGGAATTTTTTTTTTGTTGCATAAAATAATTTTGTTGTGAGGACACTTAATAGAAAGCTGACAGATCTGTTTAATTGGTGATGTTGTTTGTTCATAAGTATCATCTTATTGTTCTCTAATAAGTTAATGAAACCGTCTCACAGACCAGTGTTTTGAGAAACTACTCCTGCTGCGCTACAATAGTTACTTTGAAAATAAAACCCAGATGAAGTAGTGAACTCTTATTAAGATAATACTCTAATATTACATTGACAATAAATTTTTTTGCATTGTATTGCAGAAGTGATCTGACTTTGTGCATAAAATGATTTTGTCTTTGAGGACACTTAATAGAAAGCTGACAGATCTGTTTAATTGGTGATGTTGATTGTTCTCAAGTATCATCTTATTGTCCTCTAATAAGTTAATAAAACATTTTAAATGTTTGAGATATGTCTTTTACCCTAATATAACTTATTTCATAATGGCAATTTGCTAGTATTACACTCCTCATTATTACAATGGATAGTGAATTCACTTTATATAGTCTACCCACACAAAAAGTACAAAAGTAAAAAACACATTACTTTCCATAATCTGTAATGTTTATTGATATTTTTTATAGCATGCATAGCTCTGGGATCAGGAAGTTCTCTGAACATAATATTATTCTATATTATTATTCAATATATATGTGTTTTTAAATGAACATTAAGGTGCTTATATAGGCTGTTGTTGAATATATTACTGCTTTAAACACTAGTACAATAACTTCTCAGTCGAAAAAACACCTGTAAGACCTGAGAGAGATCAAGCCTCAGCCAGGTAAGAAAAAGAAACGCAAAAGTAACGCAAAAGTAACGTAACGCATTACTTTCCATAAAAAGTAACTAAGTAACGCAATTAGTTACTTTTTTGGGGAGTAACTAAATATTGTAATGCATTACTTTTAAAAGTAACTTTCCCCAACACTGATTAGTAGTGATGGCTGAAGTCTTCAGTATTAGTAGTGAATGGATGAGGTCTTCAGTATTAGTAGTGATGGATGAAGTCTTCAGTATTAGTAGTGAATGGATGAAGTCTTCAGTATTAGCAGTGATGGATGAAGTCTTCAGTATTAGTAGTGAATGGATGAAGTCTTCAGTATTAGTAGTGAATGGATGAAGTCTTCAGTATTAGTAGTGATGGATGAAGTCTTCAGTATTAGTAGTGATGGCTGAAGTCTTCAGTATTAGTAGTGATGGCTGAAGTCTTCAGTATTAGTAGTGCTGGATGAAGTCTTCAGTATTAGTAGTGATGGATGAAGTCTTCAGTATTAGCAGTGATGGATGAAGTCTTCAGTATTAGTAGTGCTGGCTGAAGTATTCAGTATTAGTAGTGATGGCAGAAGTCTTCAGTATTAGTAGTGAATGGATCAGGTCTTCAGTATTAGTAGTGATGGATGAAGTCTTCGGTATTAGTAGTGAATGGATGAAGTCTTCAGTATTAGCAGTGATGGATGAAGTCTTCAGTATTAGTAGTGATGGCTGAAGTCTTCAGTATTAGTAGTGCTGGATGAAGTCTTCAGTATTAGTAGTGATGGATGAAGTCTTCAGTATTAGTAGTGATGGCTGAAGTCTTCAGTATTAGTAGTGATGGCTGAAGTCTTCAGTATTAGTAGTGATGGCTGACGTCTTCAGTATTAGTAGTGATGGATGAGGTCTTCAGTATTAGTAGTGATGGATGAAGTCTTCAGTATTAGTAGTGATGGCTGAAGTCTTCAGTATTAGTAGTGATGGCTGAAGTCTTCAGTATTAGTAGTGCTGGATGAAGTCTTCAGTATTAGTAGTGATGGATGAAGTCTTCAGTATTAGTAGTGCTGGATGAAGTCTTCAGTATTAGTAGTGATGGATGAAGTCTTCAGTATTAGTAGTGATGGCTGAAGTCTTCAGTATTAGTAGTGATGGCTGAAGTCTTCAGTATTAGTAGTGATGGCTGACGTCTTCAGTATTAGTAGTGAATGGATGAGGTCTTCAGTATTAGTAGTGATGGATGAAGTCTTCAGTATTAGTAGTGAATGGATGAAGTCTTCAGTATTAGCAGTGATGGATGAAGTCTTCAGTATTAGTAGTGAATGGATGAAGTCTTCAGTATTAGTAGTGAATGGATGAAGTCTTCAGTATTAGTAGTGCTGGATGAAGTCTTCAGTATTAGTAGTGCTGGATGAAGTCTTCAGTATTAGTAGTGAATGGATGAAGTCTTCAGTATTAGCAGTGATGGATGAAGTCTTCAGTATTAGTAGTGCTGGATGAAGTCTTCAGTATTAGTAGTGATGGATGAAGTCTTCAGTATTAGTAGTGATGGCTGAAGTCTTCAGTATTAGTAGTGATGGCTGAAGTCTTCAGTATTAGTAGTGAATGGATGAGGTCTTCAGTATTAGTAGTGATGGATGAAGTCTTCAGTATTAGTAGTGAATGGATGAAGTCTTCAGTATTAGTAGTGATGGCTGACGTCTTCAGTATTAGCAGTGATGGATGAAGTCTTCAGTATTAGTAGTGATGGCTGAAGACTTCAGTATTAGCAGTGATGGCTGAAGTCTTCAGTATTAGTAGTGATGGCTGAAGTCTTCAGTATTAGTAGTGAATGGCTGAAGTCTTCAGTATTAGTAGTGATGGCTGAAGTCTTCAGTATTAGTAGTGATGGATCAAGTCTTCAGTATTAGTAGTGCTGGAAGAAGTCTTCAGTATTAGTAGTGAATGGATGAAGTCTTCAGTATTAGTAGTCCTGAATGAAGTCTTCAGTATTAGTAGTGAATGGATGAAGTCTTCAGTATTAGCAGTGCTGGATGAAGTCTTCAGTATTAGCAGTGATTGCTGAAGTCTTCAGTATTAGTAGTGATGGATGAAGTCTTCAGTATTAGTAGTGAATGGATGAAGTCTTCAGTATTAGTAGTGATGGCTGAAGTCTTCAGTATTAGTAGTGCTGGATGAAGTCTTCAGTATTAGTAGTGCTGGATGAAGTCTTCAGTATTAGCAGTGATGGCTGAAGTCTTCAGTATTAGTAGTGATGGATGAAGTCTTCAGTATTAGTAGTGAATGGATGAAGTCTTCAGTATTAGTAGTGATGGATGAGGTCTTAAGTATTAGTAGTAAATGGATGAAGTATTCAGTATTAGTAGTGATGGATGAAGTCTTCAGTATTAGTAGTGATAGATGAAGTCTTCAGTATTAGTAGTGAATGGATGAAGTATTCAGTATTAGTAGTGAATGGATGAAGTATTCAGTATTAGTAGTGAATGGATGAAGTCGTCAGTATTAGTAGTGAATGGATGAAGTCTTCAGTATTAGTAGTGATGGATGAAGTCTTCAGTATTAGTAGTGATGGATGAAGTCTTCAGTATTAGTAGTGAATGGATGAAGTATTCAGTATTAGTAGTGAATGGATGAAGTATTCAGTATTAGTAGTGATGGATGAAGTCTTCAGTATTAGTAGTCCTGAATGAAGTCTTCAGTATTAGTAGTGATAGATGAAGTCTTCAGTATTAGTAGTGAATGGATGAAGTATTCAGTATTAGTAGTGATGGATGAAGTCTTCAGTATTAGTAGTAATGGATGAAGTCTTCAGTATTAGTAGTCCTGAATGAAGTCTTCAGTATTAGTAGTGATGGATGAAGTCTTCAGTATTAGTAGTGATGGATGAGGTCTTAAGTATTAGTAGGGAATGGATGAAGTATTCTGTATTAGTAGTGAATGGATGAAGTATTCAGTATTAGTAGTGATGGATGAAGTCTTCAGTATTAGTAGTGATGGATGAAGTCTTCAGTATTAGTAGTGAATGGATGAAGTCTTCAGTATTAGTAGTGCTGGATGAAGTCTTCAGTATTAGTAGTGAATGGATGAAGTCTTCGGTATTAGCAGTGAATGGATGAAGTATTCAGTATTAGTAGTGATTGATGAAGTCTTCAGTATTAGTAGTCCTGAATGAAGTCTTCAGTATTAGTAGTGATAGATGAAGTCTTCAGTATTAGTAGTGAATGGATGAAGTATTCAGTATTAGTAGTGATGGATGAAGTCTTCAGTATTAGTAGTGAATGGATGAAGTCTTCATTCTTAGTAGTGATGGATGAGGTCTTAAGTATTAGTAGTAAATGGATGAAGTATTCAGTATTAGTAGTGATGGATGAAGTCTTCAGTATTAGTAGTGATAGATGAAGTCTTCAGTATTAGTAGTGAATGGATGAAGTATTCAGTATTAGTAGTGAATGGATGAAGTATTCAGTATTAGTAGTGAATGGATGAAGTCTTCAGTTTTAGTAGTGAATGGATGAAGTCTTCAGTATTAGTAGTGATGGATGAAGTCTTCAGTATTAGTAGTGATGGATGAAGTCTTCAGTATTAGTAGTGAATGGATGAAGTATTCAGTATTAGTAGTGAATGGATGAAGTATTCAGTATTAGTAGTGATGGATGAAGTCTTCAGTATTAGTAGTCCTGAATGAAGTCTTCAGTATTAGTAGTGATAGATGAAGTCTTCAGTATTAGTAGTGAATGGATGAAGTATTCAGTATTAGTAGTGATGGATGAAGTCTTCAGTATTAGTAGTATTGGATGAAGTCTTCAGTATTAGTAGTCCTGAATGAAGTCTTCAGTATTAGTAGTGATGGATGAAGTCTTCAGTATTAGTAGTGATGTATGAGGTCTTAAGTATTAGTAGGGAATGGATGAAGTATTCAGTATTAGTAGTGAATGGATGAAGTATTCAGTATTAGTAGTGATGGATGAAGTCTTCAGTATTAGTAGTGATGGATGAAGTCTTCAGTATTAGTAGTGAATGGATGAAGTCTTCAGTATTAGTAGTGCTGGATGAAGTCTTCAGTATTAGTAGTGAATGGATGAAGTCTTCAGTATTAGCAGTGAATGGATGAAGTATTCAGTATTAGTAGTGATGGATGAAGTCTTCAGTATTAGTAGCCCTGAATGAAGTCTTCAGTATTAGTAGTGATAGATGAAGTCTTCAGTATTAGTAGTGAATGGATGAAGTATTCAGTATTAGTAGTGATGGATGAAGTCTTCAGTATTAGTAGTAATGGATGAAGTCTTCAGTATTAGTAGTCCTGAATGAAGTCTTCAGTATTAGTAGTGATGGATGAAGTCTTCAGTATTAGTAGTGGATGGATGAAGTCTTCAGTATTAGTAGTGAATGGATGAAGTCTTCAGTATTAGTAGTGAATGGATGAAGTCTTCAGTATTAGTAGTGATGGATCAAGTCTTCAGTATTAGTAGTGCTGGATGAAGTCTTCGGTATTAGTAGTCCTGAATGAAGTCTACAGTGTTAGTAGTGAATGGATGAAGTCTTCAGTATTAGTAGTGATGGATGAAGTCTTCAGTATTAGTAGTGATGGATGAAGTTTTCAGTATTAGTAGTGATGGATGAAGTCTTCAGTATTAGTAGTGATGGATGAAGTCTTCAGTATTAGCAGTGATGGATGAAGTCTTCAGTATTAGTAGTGATGGATGAAGTCTTCAGTATTAGTAGTGATGGATGAAGTCTTCAGTATTAGTAGTGATGGATGAAGTCTTCAGTATTAGCAGTGATGGCTGAAGTCTTCAGTATTAGTAGTGAATGGATGAAGTCTTCAGTATTAGCAGTGATGGCTGAAGTCTTCAGTATTAGTAGTGATGGATGAAGTCTTCAGTATTAGTAGTGAATGGATGAAGTCTTCAGTATTAGTAGTGCTGGCTGAAGTCTTCAGTATTAGTAGTGAATGGATGAAGTCTTCAGTATTAGTAGTGAATGGATGAAGTCTTCAGTATTAGTAGTGAATGGATGAAGTCTTCAGTATTAGCAGTGCTGGATGAAGTCTTCAGTATTAGCAGTGATTGCTGAAGTCTTCAGTATTAGTAGTGATGGATGAAGTCTTCAGTATTAGTAGTGAATGGATGAAGTCTTCAGTATTAGTAGTGATGGCTGAAGTCTTCAGTATTAGTAGTGCTGGATGAAGTCTTCAGTATTAGTAGTGCTGGATGAAGTCTTCAGTATTAGCAGTGATGGCTGAAGTCTTCAGTATTAGTAGTGATGGATGAAGTCTTCAGTATTACTAGTGAATGGATGAAGTCTTCAGTATTAGTAGTGATAGATGAAGTCTTCAGTATTAGTAGTGATGGATGAAGTCTTCAGTATTAGTAGTGATGGCTGAAGTCTTCAGTATTAGTAGTGATGGCTGAAGTCTTCAGTATTAGTAGTGATGGCTGACGTCTTCAGTATTAGTAGTGAATGGATGAGGTCTTCAGTATTAGTAGTGATGGATGAAGTCTTCAGTATTAGTAGTGAATGGATGAAGTCTTCAGTATTAGCAGTGATGGATGAAGTCTTCAGTATTAGTAGTGAATGGATGAAGTCTTCAGTATTAGTAGTGAATGGATGAAGTCTTCAGTATTAGTAGTGCTGGATGAAGTCTTCAGTATTAGTAGTGCTGGATGAAGTCTTCAGTATTAGTAGTGAATGGATGAAGTCTTCAGTATTAGCAGTGATGGATGAAGTCTTCAGTATTAGTAGTGCTGGATGAAGTCTTCAGTATTAGTAGTGCTGGATGAAGTCTTCAGTATTAGTAGTGCTGGATGAAGTCTTCAGTATTAGTAGTGAATGGATGAGGTCTTCAGTATTAGTAGTGATGGATGAAGTCTTCAGTATTAGTAGTGAATGGATGAAGTCTTCAGTATTAGCAGTGATGGATGAAGTCTTCAGTATTAGTAGTGCTGGATGAAGTCTTCAGTATTAGTAGTGATGCATGAAGTCTTCAGTATTAGTAGTGAATGGATGAAGTCTTCAGTATTAGTAGTCCTGAATGAAGTCTTCAGTATTAGTAGTGAATCTGTGAAGTCTTCAGTATTAGAAGTGAAGGGCTGAAGTCTTCAGTATTAGTAGTGAATGGATGAAGTCTTCAGGATTAGTAGTCCTGGATGAAGTCTTCAGTATTAGTAGTGATGGATGAAGTCTTCAGTATTAGTAGTGAATGGATGAAGTCTTCAGTATTAGTAATTCTGGATGAAGTCTTCAGTATTAGTAGTGAATGGATGAAGTCTTCAGTATTAGCAGTGATGGATGAAGTCTTCAGTATTAGTAGTGATAGATGAAGTCTTCAGTATTAGTAGTGAATGGATGAAGTATTCAGTATTAGTAGTGATGGATGAAGTCTTCAGTATTAGTAGTAATGGATGAAGTCTTCAGTATTAGTAGTCCTGAATGAAGTCTTCACTATTAGTAGTGATGGATGAAGTCTTCAGTATTAGTAGTGATGGATGAGGTCTTAAGTATTAGTAGGGAATGGATGAAGTTTTCAGTATTAGTAGTGAATGGATGAAGTATTCAGTATTAGTAGTGATGGATGAAGTCTTCAGTATTAGTAGTGATGGATGAAGTCTTCAGTATTAGTAGTGAATGGATGAAGTCTTCAGTATTAGTAGTGCTGGATGAAGTCTTCAGTATTAATAGTGAATGGATGAAGTCTTCAGTATTAGCAGTGAATGGATGAAGTATTCAGTATTAGTAGTGATGGATGAAGTCTTCAGTATTAGTAGTCCTGAATGAAGTCTTCAGTATTAGTAGTGATAGATGAAGTCTTCAGTATTAGTAGTGAATGGATGAAGTATTCAGTATTAGTAGTGATGGATGAAGTCTTCAGTATTAGTAGTAATGGATGAAGTCTTCAGTATTAGTAGTCCTGAATGAAGTCTTCAGTATTAGTAGTGATGGATGAAGTCTTCAGTATTAGTAGTGGATGGATGAAGTCTTCAGTATTAGTAGTGAATGGATGAAGTCTTCAGTATTAGTAGTGAATGGATGAAGTCTTCAGTATTAGTAGTGATGGATCAAGTCTTCAGTATTAGTAGTGCTGGATGAAGTCTTCAGTATTAGTAGTCCTGAATGAAGTCTACAGTATTAGTAGTGAATGGATGAAGTCTTCAGTATTAGTAGTGATGGATGAAGTCTTCAGTATTAGTAGTGATGGATGAAGTCTTCAGTATTAGTAGTGATGGATGAAGTCTTCAGTATTAGTAGTGAATGGATGAAGTCTTCAGTATTAGCAGTGATGGATGAAGTCTTCAGTATTAGTAGTGATGGATGAAGTCTTCAGTATTAGTAGTGATGGATGAAGTCTTCAGTATTAGTAGTGATGGATGAAGTCTTCAGTATTAGTAGTGATGGATGAAGTCTTCAGTATTAGCAGTGATGGCTGAAGTCTTCAGTATTAGTAGTGAATGGATGAAGTCTTCAGTATTAGCAGTGATGGCTGAAGTCTTCAGTATTAGTAGTGATGGATGAAGTCTTCAGTATTAGTAGTGAATGGATGAAGTCTTCAGTATTAGTAGTGCTGGCTGAAGTCTTCAGTATTAGTAGTGAATGGATGAAGTCTTCAGTATTAGTAGTGAATGGATGAAGTCTTCAGTATTAGTAGTGAATGGATGAAGTCTTCAGTATTAGCAGTGCTGGATGAAGTCTTCAGTATTAGCAGTGATTGCTGAAGTCTTCAGTATTAGTAGTGATGGATGAAGTCTTCAGTATTAGTAGTGAATGGATGAAGTCTTCAGTATTAGTAGTGATGGCTGAAGTCTTCAGTATTAGTAGTGCTGGATGAAGTCTTCAGTATTAGTAGTGCTGGATGAAGTCTTCAGTATTAGCAGTGATGGCTGAAGTCTTCAGTATTAGTAGTGATGGATGAAGTCTTCAGTATTACTAGTGAATGGATGAAGTCTTCAGTATTAGTAGTGATAGATGAAGTCTTCAGTATTAGTAGTGATGGATGAAGTCTTCAGTATTAGTAGTGATGGCTGAAGTCTTCAGTATTAGTAGTGATGGCTGAAGTCTTCAGTATTAGTAGTGATGGCTGACGTCTTCAGTATTAGTAGTGAATGGATGAGGTCTTCAGTATTAGTAGTGATGGATGAAGTCTTCAGTATTAGTAGTGAATGGATGAAGTCTTCAGTATTAGCAGTGATGGATGAAGTCTTCAGTATTAGTAGTGAATGGATGAAGTCTTCAGTATTAGTAGTGAATGGATGAAGTCTTCAGTATTAGTAGTGCTGGATGAAGTCTTCAGTATTAGTAGTGCTGGATGAAGTCTTCAGTATTAGTAGTGAATGGATGAAGTCTTCAGTATTAGCAGTGATGGATGAAGTCTTCAGTATTAGTAGTGCTGGATGAAGTCTTCAGTATTAGTAGTGCTGGATGAAGTCTTCAGTATTAGTAGTGCTGGATGAAGTCTTCAGTATTAGTAGTGAATGGATGAGGTCTTCAGTATTAGTAGTGATGGATGAAGTCTTCAGTATTAGTAGTGAATGGATGAAGTCTTCAGTATTAGCAGTGATGGATGAAGTCTTCAGTATTAGTAGTGCTGGATGAAGTCTTCAGTATTAGTAGTGATGCATGAAGTCTTCAGTATTAGTAGTGAATGGATGAAGTCTTCAGTATTAGTAGTCCTGAATGAAGTCTTCAGTATTAGTAGTGAATCTGTGAAGTCTTCAGTATTAGAAGTGAAGGGCTGAAGTCTTCAGTATTAGTAGTGAATGGATGAAGTCTTCAGGATTAGTAGTCCTGGATGAAGTCTTCAGTATTAGTAGTGATGGATGAAGTCTTCAGTATTAGTAGTGAATGGATGAAGTCTTCAGTATTAGTAATTCTGGATGAAGTCTTCAGTATTAGTAGTGAATGGATGAAGTCTTCAGTATTAGCAGTGATGGATGAAGTCTTCAGTATTAGTAGTGATAGATGAAGTCTTCAGTATTAGTAGTGAATGGATGAAGTATTCAGTATTAGTAGTGATGGATGAAGTCTTCAGTATTAGTAGTAATGGATGAAGTCTTCAGTATTAGTAGTCCTGAATGAAGTCTTCACTATTAGTAGTGATGGATGAAGTCTTCAGTATTAGTAGTGATGGATGAGGTCTTAAGTATTAGTAGGGAATGGATGAAGTTTTCAGTATTAGTAGTGAATGGATGAAGTATTCAGTATTAGTAGTGATGGATGAAGTCTTCAGTATTAGTAGTGATGGATGAAGTCTTCAGTATTAGTAGTGAATGGATGAAGTCTTCAGTATTAGTAGTGCTGGATGAAGTCTTCAGTATTAATAGTGAATGGATGAAGTCTTCAGTATTAGCAGTGAATGGATGAAGTATTCAGTATTAGTAGTGATGGATGAAGTCTTCAGTATTAGTAGTCCTGAATGAAGTCTTCAGTATTAGTAGTGATAGATGAAGTCTTCAGTATTAGTAGTGAATGGATGAAGTATTCAGTATTAGTAGTGATGGATGAAGTCTTCAGTATTAGTAGTAATGGATGAAGTCTTCAGTATTAGTAGTCCTGAATGAAGTCTTCAGTATTAGTAGTGATGGATGAAGTCTTCAGTATTAGTAGTGGATGGATGAAGTCTTCAGTATTAGTAGTGAATGGATGAAGTCTTCAGTATTAGTAGTGAATGGATGAAGTCTTCAGTATTAGTAGTGATGGATCAAGTCTTCAGTATTAGTAGTGCTGGATGAAGTCTTCAGTATTAGTAGTCCTGAATGAAGTCTACAGTATTAGTAGTGAATGGATGAAGTCTTCAGTATTAGTAGTGATGGATGAAGTCTTCAGTATTAGTAGTGATGGATGAAGTCTTCAGTATTAGTAGTGATGGATGAAGTCTTCAGTATTAGTAGTGAATGGATGAAGTCTTCAGTATTAGCAGTGATGGATGAAGTCTTCAGTATTAGTAGTGATGGATGAAGTCTTCAGTATTAGTAGTGATGGATGAAGTCTTCAGTATTAGTAGTGATGGATGAAGTCTTCAGTATTAGTAGTGATGGATGAAGTCTTCAGTATTAGCAGTGATGGCTGAAGTCTTCAGTATTAGTAGTGAATGGATGAAGTCTTCAGTATTAGCAGTGATGGCTGAAGTCTTCAGTATTAGTAGTGATGGATGAAGTCTTCAGTATTAGTAGTGAATGGATGAAGTCTTCAGTATTAGTAGTGCTGGCTGAAGTCTTCAGTATTAGTAGTGAATGGATGAAGTCTTCAGTATTAGCAGTGATGGCTGAAGTCTTCAGTATTAGTAGTGAATGGATGAAGTCTTCAGTATTAGCAGTGCTGGATGAAGTCTTCAGTATTAGCAGTGATTGCTGAAGTCTTCAGTATTAGTAGTGATGGATGAAGTCTTCAGTATTAGTAGTGAATGGATGAAGTCTTCAGTATTAGTAGTGATGGCTGAAGTCTTCAGTATTAGTAGTGCTGGATGAAGTCTTCAGTATTAGCAGTGATGGCTGAAGTCTTCAGTATTAGTAGTGATGGATGAAGTCTTCAGTATTAGTAGTGAATGGATGAAGTCTTCAGTATTAGTAGTGATGGATGAGGTCTTAAGTATTAGTAGTAAATGGATGAGGTCTTAAGTATTAGTAGTAAATGGATGAAGCATTCAGTATTAGTAGTGATGGATGAAGTCTTCAGTATAAGTAGTGAATGGATGAAGTCTTCAGTATTAGTAGTGATGGATGAGGTCTTAAGTATTAGTAGTAAATGGATGAAGTATTCAGTATTAGTAGTGATGGATGAAGTCTTCAGTATTAGTAGTGAATGGATGAAGTCTTCAGTATTAGTAGTGATAGATGAAGTCTTCAGTATTAGTAGTGGATGGATGAAGTCTTCAGTATTAGTAGTGAATGGATGAAGTCTTCAGTATTAGTAGTGAATGGATGAAGTCTTCAGTATTAGTAGTGATGGATGAAGTCTTCAGTATTAGTAGTGATGGATGAGGTCTTCAGTATTAGTAGTGAATGGATGAAGTATTCAGTATTAGTAGTGAATGGATGAAGCATTCAGTATTAGTAGTGATGGATGAAGTCTTCAGTATTAGTAGTCCTGAATGAAGTCTTCAGTATTAGTAGTGATAGATGAAGTCTTCAGTATTAGTAGTGAATGGATGAAGTATTCAGTATTAGTAGTGATGGATGAAGTCTTCAGTATTAGTAGTAATGGATGAAGTCTTCAGTATTAGTAGTCCTGAATGAAGTCTTCAGTATTAGTAGTGATGGATGAAGTCTTCAGTATTAGTAGTGATGGATGAGGTCTTAAGTATTAGTAGGGAATGGATGAAGTATTCAGTATTAGTAGTGAATGGATGAAGTATTCAGTATTAGTAGTGATGGATGAAGTCTTCAGTATTAGTAGTGATGGATGAAGTCTTCAGTATTAGTAGTGAATGGATGAAGTCTTCAGTATTAGTAGTGCTGGATGAAGTCTTCAGTATTAGTAGTGAATGGATGAAGTCTTCAGTATTAGCAGTGAATGGATGAAGTATTCAGTATTAGTAGTGATGGATGAAGTCTTCAGTATTAGTAGTCCTGAATGAATTCTTCAGTATTAGTAGTGATAGATGAAGTCTTCAGTATTAGTAGTGAATGGATGAAGTATTCAGTATTAGTAGTGATGGATGAAGTCTTCAGTATTAGTAGTAATGGATGAAGTCTTCAGTATTACAGTTTTTCTCAGTCGCTTTGGTGCATTTCTTAGATCAAAGGTGCAATTCTTGATACTACTTGTACAAATTCCAAATCATCTAGTCACTTGTGCACAACATTAAAGCAATTTCTTATTCCTTTGAACAATTTGCAATTGCTTTTGTACATATTGCAATTGATAATGTACAAGTGTCAGCTTTTTTCCACATTTTCTAATGGTCATGTCATGTTGATCAAAATATAGTAGATGGTTCTCTGTTGAATAGTCTTACCCCTCAAAACATCTAGGCATTAGTTCCTTGCATAAGCCATTACATGCAAAATTGTTGAACTATTTGTCATAAACGGTCAAGCATAGTTTTACACAATTCTATTAGACCTTTTGTACAAAAACATCAACCAGTTGTCTAAATTGCTAAAAGGTACATCTCATGAATAATCAATTGGCAAGCATATATAGACAGACCACAACACATAGTTGCAAATTTCCAATAATGGATGGACCAGGAAACGAACAGGGTCAACAGCCAAGAGGAGGAAGAAGAGGAGCAAGGATGCGTGGTGGAAGGCAAAACAGATGAAGAGGCAGAAGAGGACGACTCGGTTACTAACGTAACCTCGGTTCCCTGAGAGGAGGGAACGAGTATTGCGTAAGTAGCTTACGCTATGGGAAAACTCCTTTTCTCGAGAATATTGAAGTCTTTATGTAAAACGCATTGCAGCTGCACAGCTGACAGCAATGAACGAAGGCAGCTCGGTCATTGGCTGTGCTGCGGCAACTTGCTCGAACCAATGACGGGGCGACTCTGAATGCGCGACCAATGAGCGCGCTTCGCGCCCGCGCGCGTCAGAGCCCGCCAAGATGGGCGTGGCCAAGAGCTATATATTGGGCGCCCCGTCATGAGAGTTCTTTAGGTTAAAACGACTGAAGCGAACTAACCAAGCAAAAGCACGGCAGCTTACGCAATACTCGTTCCCTCCTCTCAGGGAACCGAGGTTACGTTAGTAACCGAGTCGTTCCCTTTCGAGAGGTCTCTCCTATTGCGTAAGTAGCTTACGCTATGGGAACACCATGCAAAACGCCGTGCGTGCTGAACTTCGCCTTATGATAGCCAGAGGCAGGTGCCTGAGCTAAAAAAGCAAAGTTATCATCCAACTAGCCGGCAGAGGCGAGCTTTATATGTGGGAAAGAATACAGAGCGGCTAGAAGGCGCTCAGTGTGACACAAGCACATACATAATCTAGATACGAACTCGTAGTTCAACTAGCATCATGCTGATAGTACATTGGAATGCAGTGTCGGGACCTGTAGGTTGTAGAACCTGATAAATGTGGACGGTGAGGCCCAGCCTGCCGCCGCACAAATATCCTCGATCGGTATCCCGCTCGACCATGCCCAGGAAGAAGCCACACTCCTGGTGGAGTGTGCTTTGACTCCCCAGGGGCATTGAAGTCCCTTAGCTTCATAAGCCAGCGCTATAGCTTCAACTATCCAGTGAGAGATTCTCTGCTTTGAAACGGCGGAACCTTTCGTACGGCCGCCAAAGCATACAAACAGTTGTTCTGTCTGTCTGAATAGGGCAGAACGCTCCAAATACACTCTGAGAGCCCTAACGGGGCAGAGTAGATTAGCGTCGTGTTCGTCTGCTGGGGACGATAGCGCAGTTAGGGAGATAACCTGTGCTCTGAAGGGAGTGGTGAGCACTTTAGGAATATACCCATGTTTCGGTCTAAGGACGACCCTGCAGTCGTTAGGTCCGAATTCTAGGCAGGCAGCGCTTGTCGAAAGCGCGTGCAGGTCGCCCACTCTCTTGACCGAGGCGAGTGCCAGCAAGAGCGCAGTCTTGAGCGAGAGCTGTTTAAGGTGCACGGTTCGGAGTGGTTCGAACGGAGGCCCTTTAAGAGCGTCTAGGACAGTAGCTAGGTCCCAGATCGGCACTGAGGGGGGGCGTGAAGGGTTCATCCTCCTAGCGCCCCTTAGGAAACGAATAATTAGGTCGTTTCTTCCCAATGGACGTTCCATTACAGGGTCGTGTGATGCTGTGATGGCCGCCACATATACTTTGAGCGTGGAGGGGGCGCGGCCCGCCTCCAGAAGCCCTTGTAGAAAAGCGAGTACGTTCGTAATCTCGCATGTTTCAGGGTTCAGGCCCTTGGCATTACACCAGACACTGAACACTTTCCATTTCTGGGCATATAAGCGTCTCGTGGAGGGCGCCCGCGCCTCAGCGATGGTTTTTAGTGCTCCGCTCGTGAGGTTCCTGGGAACCCGTTGAGGGGCCATGCATGAAGGGCCCACAGATCGGGGCGGGGATGAAATATCATCCCGTTGGCCTGACTGAGGAGGTCTGGCCTCAGTGGAATCGGCCGTGGTGCAGATTGCATTTGCATCAGATCTGGAAACCATGTTTGGTTCTTCCAGAGTGGGGCTATCAGCAGCACTGCGTCTTTCTCCTCTCTGACCCGACTGATGACCTGCGGTAGCATCGCGATCGGGGGAAAGGCATATAAGGGACGGCTCGGCCAGCTCTGGGCGAGCGCATCCATGCTTTTCGTGAAGAAAAGAGGGCAGTGCGCGTTCTCCTTGGAGGCGAAGAGGTCGATCTCCGCTTTGCCAAAGGTTTTCCATAACCAGTGAATCGTCAGCGGGTTGAGAGCCCATTCTCCTGGGAGAATTTTGTCTCTGGATAGCATGTCCGCCCCCTGGTTCAGGGCACCTGGCACATGCGCTGCTCTCAGCGAGCGCAAGTTGTGCTGGGACCATAAAATGAGTCTCCTGGCCATTGAATGCATGGAGCTCGACCTGAGTCCACCCTGGCGATTTATGTACGATACTACCGTCATGTTGTCCGTTCGGACCAAGACGTGTTCGTTTCTCAGCTGTGGGAGCAGGGCTCTGAGAGCCAAAGCGACCGCTTTCATTTCCAGACAGTTTATGTGTAGGCGCTTCTCCGGGTTTGACCAAAAGCCGGAGACAGGCCTGCCCTCGTAAAGGGCCCCCCAACCTATTTTGGAGGCATCTGTCGTTATCATCTTTCTCCTTGTGTTCACACCCAGACTCACGCCTGACTGGTACCAGTCGGCGGCTTTCCAGTGCGTCAGGGCTTTTATACAGCCGTGGTTCGCTCTGATTAAAAGGTGGCCCGAACGCCACGCGTGAGTAGGGACGCGGCTCTTGAGCCAGCGTTGGAGAGGGCGCATATGCAACAATCCTAGCTGGAGTACGGCCGATGCTGAGGCCATGAGACCGAGCATCCTCTGAAACCGCTTGACGGGGGCGAGCGCGCCCGCCCTGAATGATGTTGCAAGGCGCCGGATGGTGAGCGCGCGCTCTGATGAGAGACGCGCTGTCATTTGCATCGAGTCTAGAACTATTCCCAGGAAAGAAATCCTCTGGCTGGGAGATAGTATGCTTTTTGCAAAATTGATTCTTAGACCCAGGCATTCTAAATGGCTGATAATCCAAGATCTGTGTGTTATTAACTGACTCTCTGATTGTGCTAGAATCAGCCAATCGTCGAGATAATTCAGTATTCGCACTCCCCTTCGCCTTAGGGGGGAAAGTGCTGCATCCATACATTTCGTGAATGTACGGGGAGCCAGGGACAGGCCGAACGGAAGTACTGTGTACTGGTACGACTGTCCCTCGAAAGCGAATCTCAGAAACGGCCTGTGATGAGGCGCTATTGGAATGTGAAAGTAAGCATCTTTCAGATCCACTGAGAGAAACCAATCTCCTGGGCGTACTTGCGCGAGGATATGCTTGGTTGTTAACATTCTGAACGAGCGAAGCATTAGTGCTTTGTTCAGGTGTCTGAGATCTAGGATGGGGCGGAGACCGCCATCCTTTTTCGGGACGAGAAAATAGCGGCTGTAAAAACCTGCCTCGCTCAGAGAGGGGGGAACAGTTTCCACAGCACCCTTTTCTATTAGTTTGCGCACCTCGGTGCGTAGAACATGTGAGCACTCTTTTCTCACTTTCGTCTCGACCACAGTCGTAAGACGTGGTGGTCTGCGAGCGAACTGGAGCGAGTATCCGTGCTTTACTATATTCAATACCCATTTCGGCATATCTGGAATATTCTCCCATGCCGCTGCGTGTACAGATATGGGCTGAATACAGGCTAGGGGCGGGCCGCTGTGACGCAGGGACCCGGCCAGCGAATCGCCTGAGCTCATAGCTCTCAGAGGCGCGGGCGCGCGCTGAGCAGCTGAGTGAATGGGCGCGTGTGTGATTACAGCAGCGCGCGCTGTGTCTGTAAAACTCGCAGCCTGGGCTGGGGTTGTGTTTGACACTGTAAGGACAGTGTTTATAAGTGGGGGTGCATAAACAGTGGTAGGCACACGCGTCACTTTTATAATGTTTCCCGCTTTTACTGGGGATGAATTTATAACTGTGTGAACAGTGCTTGTGTGTAGTGGTGCGTACATGACCGTAGGCACGTGATCTACATTCATGGGGTGCGCAGCTTGAGCTGGGAATGAATTTGGCACTGTTTTGACAGTATCTGGGAATGCACGCCTTGTGGACATGTGAACCCTTAGTGACACAGGCAGAAAAAGACTCTTTTTGTGTTTTCTGTGCGTCGCCGTAAAAACGGCGTTTGTTTGCAGGTGAGCGAGCTCTGTGACTGGCCCATTGACTGCTGTATGAACATATCCAGCCGCCTGTAAGGGGACTGGGTAATGCTTGAGCTTTTGCAGAGAGAGTGGTCCGGCTTTTGCGAGACACGCACTCTCTCTTTTCATTCTTGTGGCTAGGACGGCTTTCGAGGCTCGGGGTTCAGCACAATCTTGGGCCGAGGACCCCGTCACTCAGAAGGCGGCTTGCGGTTGTGAGAGCGCGAGCGGCGTCGAGCGTCAGCCTGAGGCGCGGGCTGAGAGGCGGTGGGGGCTGTTCTAGCCCGCTGCGGCTGCGGCGGCCTCTGTCTGCTCTGCGATGAGCTGGAGCGCTTGGGCAGGAAATGCCGCATAGCTTGTGAAGCATTCTGGGCCTCAGTGAAGCGTTCGGCGAAACCCTTAACCGCCGGTCCAAACAGCCCGCTGGTGGAGATAGGCGCGTCGAGAAATGGCGCCTTATCCGCGTCCTTCATCTCAGTCAGAGTCAACCACAGATGGCGCTCGAGAACAGTCAAATTAGCCATGGCACGGCCGATAGACTGGGCGGTGGCCTTCGTGGCTCGCAGGGCTATGTCAGTCGCGCTGCGTAGGTCCTTAAAGGCTTCGGGTTCGGGGCCAGACTCGTCCATAGAGCGGAGAAGCTTGGCTTGGAACACTTGAAGTACCGCCATAGAGTGAAGCGCTGATGCAGCTTGGCCGGCGGCGGCGTAGGCGCGACCGGCGAGAGCTGAAGTAGTGCGGCAGGGCTTCGAGGGGTGGGAAGCTTTGGCTTTCCATCCGGTGGTGGAGGGCGGGCAGAGATGATTGGCCACGGCCTCCTCGAGGGGCGGTGTTCCCTCGTAGCCTCTTTCCTTCGCGCCGTCCACAGAGGAGAGCGAGGAAGAAAAAGAAGGCTTTAGGCGCGCAGAGTGGGGGGCTTTCCACGACTTGGTGAGTTCGTCGTGAACTTCCGGGAAGAAGGGAGAAGGCCTTTGCCGAGGGGCCTGCTGGCGCCCCTGCAGAAACCACTCATCCAGTCGGCTCCGGGTTGGTTCTTCGGGAGAAGACCAATCGAGCCCGAGGTCTTCCACGGCCTTAGAGAGAACGCGGATAATCTCGCTATCCATGGTGGAGCCCCCGCTCGCGCTAGCTAGCGTCGACGGGGCGGGGTCGAGAGTGGAGCCCGGCCAGTCGTCCGATGCAGCGTCGATTGACAAGCTGTCATCCATTCCCCCGTCGTCCTCGGACGCGCCGAAAGTCACAAGGCCCACCGCTCTGCTAGAGGGGTGTGGGTCCGGCTGGGTGAACTGAACCGGCGGTGGGGAAGGCAAGAGCGGCGGTGAAGCACGCGGAGACTGGCTCGGCGTGACGTCACTGAGCTCAGGTTCAGGAAGCCTCTGTGAGCGGCGCTTTTTCTTAGTGCGCGGCGAAAAGCGGCGAGGCGAGCCCGCAGTGCGGAGAGACCCAGGTCGTCACATTCGGGGCATCCGCCCTTGGTCAAAGCAGCTTCTGCGTGGTCCCGGCCCAGGCAGCGAGCGCAGATGATGTGACGATCCCCGTCCGGGAGAAGGTCTCTGCACGACGCGCAGGAAGGCATTTGAAACAACGCCTTGGAAAATTTGCTCTTTTACAAGTGTCGCGGAGCGAACAGATGTAAATACTTGCGTGAGCAGTACGCCGGATGGCTCAGTAGGATCGCGTTAGAAGGCGGCTGAAGGTGCCGACGTCCTCGTAGCAAATCCCGCTGGTATGCTTTTCGACGGCGAAGCTTCAATAATCCGGAGGATCCAGCGAAGAAGGTGTTCGCTGAAGGAGATTAAATCTAAAGAACTCTCATGACGGGGCGCCCAATATATAGCTCTTGGCCACGCCCATCTTGGCGGGCTCTGACGCGCGCGGGCGCGAAGCGCGCTCATTGGTCGCGCATTCAGAGTCGCCCCGTCATTGGTTCGAGCAAGTTGCCGCAGCACAGCCAATGACCGAGCTGCCTTCGTTCATTGCTGTCAGCTGTGCAGCTGCAATGCGTTTTACATAAAGACTTCAATATTCTCGAGAAAAGGAGTTTTCCCATAGCGTAAGCTACTTACGCAATAGGAGAGACCTCTCGAAAGGGAACATGGGCGCATATCTGATGACATAAGGGCCACTATTGTAGACCATGTTGTCAATCATGGCCTTACAATGGCTGAGGCGGGTCGAAGGGTGCAGCCGAATATTGGGAGATCAACCGTGTCCTCAATAGTTTGAACGTTTCGAAGAGAGAACAGGTATGTCCACCAATGTACAGTGCACTGATACTGTATATAAGCAGTATACTGTATACTTCCTACAATGCTTCATATTACAGTAGTCCACTTGTATTTCACAGCATTCAGCTTACATGCACCCACCTGTATGTTTTACAGTAAAATGTGTATTCGCATAGTTTTTGTGTATGTGAAAGTGTGCGACGCATCACTGTATTTTCCCCCACATAGGACTGCTAGATTACCTCAAACTGGTGGCAGAGGACGCCTTTTCACACCTCAACAGGAGGAGGCTATTTGCACCATGGTCCGAGCAAACAATGCCATGAGACTCAGGGAAATACGAAGGACCATTATAGAAGACAACGATGTCTTTGAAAACATCTCAACCATCGACAGGGTGCTGCATAGAAACCAGATGAGTATGAAACAGCTGTACCGTGTACCATTCCAAAGGAATGAGGACAGAGTTAAGGAGCTACGGTACCAGTATGTACAGGTAAAACATATATCTATGTAACTAATTTACAGCAACATTTTATAGTGATATATAGTACAGTAAGCATAAACTGCACACATTTACATTGCTGTGGAAGGAACAAGCAATATATGTACATTTTGTGTCACTCTTCCTTACCAAACCAAATTCAACTCTGTGTTATGGGATATAGCGTATAATGGAGTTGGAATCAAGTGAACCCTCTCACAACTTTGTATACGTGGATGAGGCTGGCTTCAACCTGACCAAATGCAGAAGGCGGGGTCGGAATATCATCGGTCACAGAGCTACTGTGGATTTGCCAGGCCAACGGGGAGGAAATATCACCATGTGTGCTGCTATTTCGGAGCATGGTGTCCTAACCCATATCCCCCTTATAGGGCCATACAACACCCAGCACCTACTCAACTTTTTAGAGACTCTCTACAGGGCTCTCATCCCTGATGAGGAGAGGGGTCTGCTTAGAGAGGATTTGCCAAAGTATGTGGTCATTTGTGATAATGTGAGTTTCCATCGATCAAACATCATAAGGCAATGGTTTGTGACCCACCCGAGGATGCTCATAGAATTCCTCCCACCTTATTTTCCATTCCTTGACCCAATTGAGGAGTTCTTTTCAGCATGGAGGTGGAAGGTGTACGATCGTCAGCCACACACACAGATGACCCTGCTGGCTGCAATGGATGCAGCGTGAGGAAATCACAGTAGACTCCTGCAGAGGTCTGTACACGCTGCATTGCAAGGGAAAATATCCGGTGTGATGTGGATGAGAATATGTGGGCTGACAGACAGGAACGTCTGGATGTGTAGAGACAGCACTAGAACAGTGCTGCGGGCAAAGTTGTGCCTTAGGGGTGTTACCTGTGTTTCTTTCTAATTTAGTTTTTTTTTCTTTTGTGCCCCTTGTCTTTTTCTTAATGTAAATTATTATTTTTTTCTTTCATAAAGTAGCACTAGTAAAAGCTGTGAAAAACAAAATCCTGTCCAGTCTCTTTCAATCAATAACCCACATTCAGTAAAATGTAAGTAGTACTGTTGAAATTGATATATGCCATAGAAGTGCAGCCTTGTGCATTTTGAATACAGTAACTGTCATCCAAACTGTAGCCTAAGTTTACATCAGGTAATACTGTCAAAGTACACAGTTACATTGACAATATGCCTAAACATTTTGATGACCTTGTTCGTGAACAATGACTCAATGACTTATCATTCTGATGACACTGACATGATCATTGGCATGAATATTTACTTTTGAGAGATGTACTAAGGATTTTTAGTGACTGACTAGCTTTAGAATCATATCTATTGTATATTGCAGTTTGTACAAATTGTTCTGAGAAATGCACTTATTATTTTGCACAGGTTAGGGATGATGTGAAAAATGCACCAAAGCGACTGAGAAAAACTGTAACTACACACAATACAGATTGTCACGATCCACGATACATATTGTTGGATTTTTGTATTGCGATATATTGTGACATGATATATTGTTACATCCCTAGTACAGTAAAAGCTGTGAAAAACAAAATCCTGTCCATTCTCTTTCTATCAATAACCCACATACAGTAATATGTAAATAGTACTGTTGAAATTGATATATGCCATTGAAGTGCAGCCTTGTGCAATTTCAATACAGTAACTGTCATCCAAACTGAAGCCTACTGTAAGTTTACATCAGGTAATACTGTCAAAGTACACAGTTACAATTGACAACATGCCTAAACATTTTGACGACCTTGTTCGTGAACAATGACTCAATGACTTATCATTCTGATGACACTGACATGATCATTGGCATGAATATTTACTTTTGAGAGATGTACTAAGGATTTTTAGTGACGGACTAGCTTTAGAAACATATCTATAATATATTGCAGTTTGTACAAATTGTTCTGAGAAATGCACTTATTATTTTGCACATGTTAGGGATGATCTGAAAAACGCACCAAAGCGACTGAGAAAAACTGTAGTAGTCCTGAATGAAGTCTTCAGTATTAGTAGTGATGGATGAAGTCTTCAGTATTAGTAGTGGATGGATGAAGTCTTCAGTATTAGTAGTGAATGGATGAAGTCTTCAGTATTAGTAGTGATGGATGAAGTCTTCAGTATTAGTAGTGATGGATGAAGTCTTCAGTATTAGTAGTGAATGGATGAAGTATTCAGTATTAGTAGTGAATGGATGAAGCATTCAGTATTAGTAGTGATGGATGAAGTCTTCAGTATTAGTAGTCCTGAATGAAGTCTTCAGTATTAGTAGTGATAGATGAAGTCTTCAGTATTAGTAGTGAATGGATGAAGTATTCAGTATTAGTAGTGATGGATGAAGTCTTCAGTATTAGTAGTAATGGATGAAGTCTTCAGTATTAGTGGTCCTGAATGAAGTCTTCAGTATTAGTAGTGATGGATGAAGTCTTCAGTATTAGTAGTGAATGGATGAAGTCTTCAGTATTAGTAGTGATGGATGAGGTCTTAAGTATTAGTAGTGAATGGATGAAGTATTCAGTATTAGTAGTGAATGGATGAAGTATTCAGTATTAGTAGTGATGGATGAAGTCTTCAGTATTAGTAGTGATGGATGAAGTCTTCAGTATTAGTAGTGAATGGATGAAGTCTTCAGTATTAGTAGTGCTGGATGAAGTCTTCAGTATTAGTAGTGAATGGATGAAGTCTTCAGTATTAGCAGTGAATGGATGAAGTATTCAGTATTAGTAGTGATGGATGAAGTCTTCAGGCTTAGTAGTCCTGGATGAAGTCTTCAGTATTAGTAGTCCTGAATGAAGTCTTCAGTATTAGTAGTGATGGATGAAGTCTTCAGTATTAGTAGTAAATGGATGAAGTCTTCAGTATTAGTAGTGATGGATGAGGTCTTAAGTATTAGTAGTGAATGGATGAAGTATTCAGTATTAGTACTGAATGGATGAAGTATTCAGTATTTTTAGTGATGGATGAAGTCTTCAGTATTAGTAGTGATGGATGAAGTCTTCAGTATTAGTAGTGAATGGATGAAGTCTTCAGTATTAGTAGTGCTGGATGAAGTCTTCAGTATTAGAAGTGAATGGATGAAGTATTCAGTATTAGTAGTGATGGATGAGGTCTTAAGTATTAGTAGTGAATGGATGAAGTATTCAGTATTAGTAGTGAATGGATGAAGTTTTCAGTATTAGTAGTGATGGATGAAGTCTTCAGTATTAGTAGTGATGGATGAAGTCTTCAGTATTAGTAGTGAATGGATGAAGTATTCAGTATTAGTAGTGCTGGATGAAGTCTTCAGTATTAGTAGTGAATGGATGAAGGCTTCAGTATTAGCAGTGATGGATCAAGTCTTCAGTATTAGTAGTGATGGATGAAGTCTTCAGTATTAGTAGTGAATGGATGAAGTCTTCAGTATTAGTAGTCATGGATGAAGTCTTCAGTATTAGTAGTGAATGGATGAAGTCTTCAGTATTAGCAGTGATGGATGAAGTCTTCAGTATTAGTAGTGAATGGATGAAGTCTTCAGTATTAGCAGTGATGGATCAAGTTGTAGCGACAATGACTTGTTTTGGGGAAATGATTAGCTTAAATGGGGAATAATATTCATCAGATCATGAATATTCATTGTATACATACATTAAATTATCCCAAATAGGGAATAGACTAAACCTCACCGTATATGAACAATTAACACGATTGTTCGTATTAATTATTAATATAGGTCGGTAAAATCATATAAATTATGCGAGTAAATTTTGATATGATTCAAGTTCAGTTATCACACAACCTGTCTGTCCAGCGGACGTGGAGGAGAAGACTTCCTTTATCACAATTTACTAGCCGGTACACAACGAAAACACACTTTCCTGTGGCCCCAAGGAAGGATATTTTCGTGTCAGGCACTTTAGATACTTCAATAGTTAAACCAAATAGAGCTTGGAGCTTATATCGACATTTTCAGGGACTTCAAGTATGGAACCATGAGACAGATTCAATTCAAAAGATTATGGAATTTAATACAACAAGACTAAAGATTACATAAACTACTTAAATCACGCAGGAGTAAATATGCATAGCAAAGCAAACAATTACAACGAAACAGAAAATGATTGCAATACGAAATATTGGAGAGAGAAAGTTAGAGGGTGAGAGAGAGAGAGAGAGAGAGAGAGAGAGAGAGAGAGAGAGAGAGAGAGAGAGAGAGAGAGATCTTCTCAGGACAGAACAGTTCAAACAGTTACTTCAAAATGAGATCCAAAGGCTTTTTAGGAAGTTCTAGACAACCTTAAAAACAGCATTCTATTTTAGATTATACTTGCATTGATATGGCCCCTTTTGTGCAGCTGGTTTGAAAGGAAACGTAGGCTGAATGTCCGAAGTTTCGTTCGGACGGAGGTAGATGTTGCGATCTCTTCAGCTCGTTCGACAGATGCTTAATCTTAAATTCGTTTCGTTCGTGATGGCACTGAACGAAGGAAAACTATCAACTGAGGTAGATACCGGAAAGAAAACTTAATTAAAACGAAATTTAGAAAGCAAACGAAGAGCTCCGGTTGGAGTTCTTGTTGAAGAAGGGAACCTCTCTCTGGCGTAGGATTGCTAGCACAGAGGAGACATGGCGCTCCTGGTTTTGAAGGCGCTCGAGACACGCCTTTCGTACGCGTCTGATCCAATCGTTTGGGAGGAGGCGTGACGGCAAACCTTGTGGTTCGCGAAGTACACGCCTTCTGGGTCAT
This sequence comes from Siphateles boraxobius, assembly GCF_051911475.1. Taxonomy (NCBI): domain Eukaryota; kingdom Metazoa; phylum Chordata; class Actinopteri; order Cypriniformes; family Leuciscidae; genus Siphateles; species Siphateles boraxobius. The sequence goes on from NW_027509188.1 coordinate 6,516,199, forward strand.
GTGCATAGGAAATTACAAATTTAGTAATAATACACTTCTAAACTAGGATTAATAAAATATGCCTCATATTGCATTTTGGGTTAGTGATTCGATCTTATTCGATTTCTCTGATTCCAATCATACCACTCGCGGCATTCCTAGGGCTAGTAAACTGCAGATACATGATTTTTCGTGATTAAACGAATGTCAGACTGATCACATATCATAAAAGCTTACAGTTATATCAACTAGGTCACAAGGGAATCCTGAACACAACCAGAAAACATTTGTACATTTGAAACATTACATTTAACTACACGTGGTTCAGAATGATTGTCTCTTTGTGTGTGTGTGTGTGTGTGTGTGTGTGTGTGTATTCAGAGTTCGTCGCGTGGTCAGTCACGCGTTGGACTCCTGATCGTCTTCAGTTCCGTGTATGTGTGTGCGTCCTTCGAATTAGATGAGTTTTAAGTCTGGATTACAATGACCAGTGTGGTTCGATTACACAAGGTTGTCTGTGTTTGTGAGGTGTCGTGCAGAGGGGACACCACGGGATCTCCGGCCAGAGAGTCGCCCCCCCCCCCTGTTGAGTCACATGTGGCAAGACAGAGGGTCCTGTGATTACTTATCAGAGAAAAGCGCCGCGGGGGCACTTCTGGCATCGGTAATTTAATTAAGTCCCAGCACCATTTGCTTCGTGTGTGAATTGGTGACTTAAAAAGTCCCATGACATCTGTTTTTGTCACAATCTGAAGAATGGAGGAGTGTTTACTTAATTAGAATCTAGTTGATTAAAACCACATGATTGCGCTGATCATCTGATTATGGCTACAAAGTCTTCAGTATTAGTAGTGATGGATGAAGTCTTCAGTATTAGTAGTGAATGGATGAAGTCTTCAGTATTAGTAGTCATGGGTGAAGTCTTCAGTATTAGCAGTGATGGATGAAGTCTTCAGTATGGATGAAGTTGGATGAAGCCCTCTTCATTCAAGAGTCAGTCACTACAAAATTAACGTACAATAAAACATTTCATTCAAAAGTTTCTTGGCTCAGGGCTAAAGAACAAGGAATACAACCACACACTTTAGAGTAAACCCTTATCACTCACACAACAAATCCATGCAGCTCACTGCACACAGCACCCAGTGTTCAAACCACCACCAGCACGAGGAGGAAACAAGGGAGGATTCCTGGCTGAAGCCCTCAGCATCTAGCAAAAAGAAATTTGCAATTGCTCTCACACACTCACACACACACACACACACACACACACACACACACACACACACAAACAATGTTTTTGAGATATATTATTGTGCAAATATCTTTTAATGATCTATAAACATTTTACATATTTCTTTGTGATCTAATAATATAAAACCATATTACCACTGCAGCATAATACAACAACAACAAAAATTGTAAGCATTAGTTTGTTAGCCCATGCTGAAAGCTGATAAAAAGATGCTGGTCCCTCTAGTGGACAGTGCTTACCTGAGTCATTGGCCTGTGTGGATGATGATGATGAGGGAAGTTGCTCATTTGAGAGACGGAGGTCAGCAGACACGGCAACAAAGGGCCGGCGGTCATGCGTGCTCTGCAAGAAGCGCACTATTTGGAAGTGCACGCGGTGTGATGTGGCCCTGTGTCAGTCAGTGGCATAGTATCAGGGGGTCACAAGGTGGCACATAAACCTCAGAACTATTGTCACTTAATCCAGTTTGGTTGTTATATTACGTAAATATGTATACAGGTCCTTCTCGAAAAAATTGCATATTGTGATAAAGTTCATTATTTTCCATAATGTAATGATAAAAATTAAACTTTCATATATTTTAGATTCATTGCACACCAACTGAAATATTTCAGGTCTTTTATTGTTTTAATGCTGATGATTTTGGCATACAGCTCATGAAAACCCAAAATTCCTATCTCAAAAAAATAGCATATTTCATCTGACCAATAAAAGAAGTGTTTTTAATTTTAAAAAAAAGTCAACCTTCAAATAATTATGTTCAGTTATGCACCAAATACTTGGTCGGGAATCCTTTTGCAGAAATGACTGCTTCAATGTGGTGTGGCATGGAGGCAATAAGCCTGTGGCACTGCTGAGGTGTTATGGAGGCCCAGGATGCTTCGATAGCGGCCTTAAGCTCATCCAGAGTGTTGGGTTTTGTGTCTCTCAACTTTCTCTTCACAATATCCCACAGATTCTCTATGGGGTTCAGGTCAGGAGAGTTGGCAGGCCAATTGAGCACAGTAATACCATGGTCAGTAAACCATTTACCAGTGGTTTTGGCACTGTGAGCAGGTGCCATGTCGTGCTGATCCTCCAAGGTCTGGAATCGGTCCTTCTCCACAATCTTCCTCAGGGTCCGGTCACCTCTTCTCGTTGTGCAGCATTTTTTGCCACACTTTTTCCTTCCCACAGACTTCCCACTGAGGTGCCTTGATACAGCACTCTGGGAACAGCCCATTTGTTCAGAAATGTCTTTCTGTGTCTTACCCTCTTGCTTGAGGGTGTCAATGATGGCCTTCTGGACAGCAGTCAGGTCGGCAGTCTTACCCATGATTGCGGTTTTGAGTAATGAAACAGGCTGGGAGTTTTTAAAAGCCTCAGGAATCTTTTGCAGGTGTTTAGAGTTAATTAGTTGATTCAGATGATTAGGTTAATAGCTCGTTTAGAGACCCTTTTCATGATATGCTAATTTTTTTAGATAGTAATTTTGGGTTTTCATGAGCTGTATGCCAAAATCATCAGTATTAAAACAATAAAAGACCTGAAATATTTCAGTTGGTGTGCAATGAATCTAAAATATATGAAAGTTTAATTTTTATCATTACATTATGGAAAATAATGAACTTTATCACAATATGCACATTTTTTGAGAAGGACCTGTATAGTTTGAGAAGATTGCTTGCACTTTTTGTTCAAGCTCTATTTTGATGTAGTTTGTGAAGATTGTTTGCACCGTTTGTTCATTTACACTCTGTATATTGTGTTGTATGGTTAGTATTTATATTGCACAGGACAGTTGTGCACATTTGTTGTTCATGTTCAAATTATAATATATTTTTCTCAAGAAAAATGTTTGCTTCAGTGTTCTGTTGTTATATAACAATCTTTCTATTTACTTTTCTCCCTGAACTTATTTGGACACATCTACATTGTCAGTAAATGAAATACACCTGTTTTTACTCAAAAACGCCTAGATATAATATTATAATAAATGGCTATAACTTGCTGAGGGATTGTTACATGCAGACAAAATTTAATCGGGAAGTCTAAAACAACCAAGTGTAACTTTCTAAAGGAAAAAAATCAAAACTTCAGGAAGTTCTGTTTAAGTTCACACTGAAAACCATCTCAGGTTACGTATGTAACCCTGGTTCCCTGAGAGGGAACGAGACGCTGCGTTGAGACGCGGTGGGAACGCTCTGCGTGATTGCGTCGTGAAGCACGTGTATAATCAGTCCAATGGAAGAACGAGACGTCACCGGCGGTGACGTCATAGACCAGGAAGCTATAAAGCACACCAGAAATCAGACCGCGACAGCTTCTGAAAAGGCCTGAAGCAAGTCGATCAGGGCATGCAGGAAGTATGGCAGGAGAACGCAGCGTCTCGTTCCCTCTCAGGGAACCAGGGTTACATACGTAACCTGAGACGTTCCCTTTCAAGGGAACTCGAGCTGCGTTGAGACGCGGTGGGAACCCCATGTCCACTACGCCATAATGAGAAATGCCCGTTCTGTGTGGAGTCCTTGCGCACACTAAGAAACAAGCAGCCTAGCCCCGGGAGTGGAGAGGTCTAGGTCGTAGAATCTGACAAATGTATGCGGTGAGGACCAGCCTGCCGCATTACAAACGTCCTGCAGGGAAACCCCTGAAATTAAAGCCTTAGAGGCAGCCATACTCCTGGTAGAATGGGCGCGGACAGCCATAGGTGAGAGCTGTCCGGCCGCTTCATAAGCAAGTGAGATAGCCTCAACTACCCACTTGCTCATTACCTGTCTAGATGCAGGGCAACCTTTCTTGGTTGAACCGAAGCAGACAAATAACTGCTCTGATCTACGCCACAGGGCAGCTCTGTGAACGTAGGCATCCAAAGCCCTAACGGGACATAACAGATTGAGACCTTCCTGATCTGGGGTATGAAAGGTGGAGGGCAAAAAGCCTGCAGCACAATAGGGCCCGCCACATTAGTGGGGACCTTAGGAATGTAGCCCGGCCTAGGGTGTAAAAACGCTTTCACCATACCAGGTGCAAATTCCAAACATGAAGGAGCCACCGACAGGGCTTGCAGATCTCCAATTCTCTTGATAGAAGAAATAGCGAGAAGAAATAGAGTTTTTAGTGTAAGGAACTTCTCTGAAACCTCTTCAATAGGCTCGAAGGGAGCCAGGGCCAGACCCTCAAGTACAATGGCCAAATCCCAAGCCGGTGCTCTAGAGTGCAATGCAGGCCTAAGCCTCAGTGTACCACGGAGAAAACGAGTAATAAGAGGATCTCTCCCAAGAGAAGAAGCCCCCAAAGGGGAGCGATAAGCAGATATAGCCGCTACGTACACCTTTAAGGTGGAGGGAGATAATCCAGCAGAGAAACGGTCTTGAAGGAAATCGAGAACTGTACCAACCGGGCAGTTAGCAGGATTTAAAAAACGTTCTCCACACCATGTAGAGAACAATTTCCATTTCAATGAATATAGTTTTCTCGTGGAAGGAGCTCTGGATTGAAGGATGGTCTCAACGACCTCAGTCGAGAGACCGGATTCTAAGAGCTGGGCCCCCTCAGAGGCCAAGCCCACAGTTTCCACAACTCCGGGCGAGGGTGAAATATCGTGCCCCCTGCTTGAGATAACAAGTCCCCCCTGACAGGAATCTCCATGGGAGAGCCGTGCAGAAGGGACACTAGGTCCGAGAACCACACTCGGGTCGGCCAGTGCGGGGCTACTAATAATAGATGAGCCCCCTCCCGGCGAACCCTCTCCAGAACTCCCGGAAGCAATGATATCGGGGGGAATGCGTACAGGTGCAGCCTCGGCCACTCCTGTACCATAGCGTCCAGTCCGAGAGGAACTGGATATGTGAGGGAGAACCAAAGCGGACAATGGGTTGTATCGTAAGATGCGAAAAGATCTATCTGAGCTTGACCATAGTTCTCCCATAGGAGCTCCACCACCTCGGGGTGAAGTCTCCACTCCCCGGGCCTCAGCCCCTGTCTTGACAGGATATCTGCTCCCACATTCAAATACCCTGGAATATAAACTGCCCTGAGTGACAGTAATTTTCCCTGGGCCCATAGGAGGATCTGATGAGCCAGTTTGCATAATAATAGGGACCTCAGACCCCCCTGATGGTTGATGTAAGAGACCACCGATGTGTTGTCTGTGCGGACGAGCACATGATGGCCTCTCAGGTCTGGCAGGAAGTATTTGAGAGCCTGAAATACCGCCATCATCTCTAGTCGGTATTATGCCACGAAAGCTGATGGTCCTGCCAGACACCTGTCGCCGAGCGGCCACTCATGACCGCCCCCCAGCCTGTGAGGGAAGCATCCGTCGATAGCGTTACGCGTCGACAAGAAGCCCCCAATACTGGGCCTTGGGCGAGGAACCAAGGTTTCTTCCACATGACCAAGGCACGTAGGCATAGCCGCGTGACCTTGATCGTGCGAAACGGATTTCCCCTCGGAGAAAACCCCTTGGTCCTGAGCCACCACTGCAGGGGTCTCATGTGCAGAAGGCCAAAAGTAACTACGTTGGACGCAGCTGCCATGAGACCCACCAGTCTCTGGTGGGTAACGCTGGAACTGTTTCACAGTGAGTGACTGGCCTAGTTTTACCATATTTACGGCTGTGAGAATCGCAGAAATACGAGCTGGAGACAATCGTGCTTGCATAGTTGTCGAATCCCACATCACCCCTAAAAAAGTGGTCCTCTGGGCTGGGAGGAGCACACTCTTCTTGGTGTTTAGCCGCAACCCCAACCTTTTTAAGTGAGACAGAACGACATCTCGATGCCGAACTGCCAACTGCTCGGAACGAGCCAGGATCAACCAGTCGTCGATATAGTTTAATACGCGAATGCCCTGGAGTCTCAGAGGAGCCAGCGCTGCATCCACGCATTTCGTAAAGGTGCGGGGTGATAAACCTAGGCCGAATGGAAGGACCCGATATTGGTATGCTTCGCCCCCAAAAGCAAACCTCAGGAACTTCCCAGATCTAGAATAGGACGCAACCCCCCATCCTTCTTGGGAACGATGAAGTAACGGCTGTAAAACCCTGACTCTCTGCTGGGAGGAGAAACCCTTTCTATAGCCCCTTTTTGCAGAAGCGTCAGTACTTCTAGTTCCATGACCCGAGCCTGCCTTGGGTCCACCACTGTGGGAAGGACCCCTTGAAATCTGGGCGGACGAGAACCGAACTGAATTCTGTAACCCTTTTCTATTATATGCAGGACCCACTGAGAAATATTTGGCAGTAGTTTCCACGCTGCCAGAAATTCTACTAAGGGGACCAGTCTCTCGAGACTGGCCTCGGGATTCGGTTGTACGGACATTTCGGTGCCCTGAAGCGGCGAACCGGCAGGGAACAACCGAACTGACCGTTCTACGATCCTCCTCGGAGAATCGTATGGGGACGCTGACACCTCGGTGCCCTGAAGCGGCGAACCGGCAGGGAACAACCGATGTGGCAGCGCTGCGACTCTCCTCAGAGAATCGCCCCCCAGAGGGTGCCGAGGATGAACGATTTCTCGAAATCGTCCCTCCTCGGAGGGGACCACCCTCAGAAGCCTGACGCCTTGGGCGTCAGGACTTCTTCTTAGAGATGACAGTCCTCAGATCTTGCCTACCCCTAGCTGGCCTGGACTGCGACCGCCACCCAGATTCCCCAGATTGTGGAGGAGCCCGAGTGGCGACGCTCTGTTTTTGATGCACTCTGTGCTGTGAGGAGCTTGTACTCGGATGAGACTGCTCGGATTTAATAATCATTTTTCGCCCAGCAGTCTCGGGGATATTGAAACGTCGAGGAAGAAACCTCTGGAACGCAGCCGATTGTTTTTTCGTTTCTTGAAACCTATCGACGACACAGTTGATAGCGTCGCCGAACAAACTTGAAGGTGACAGTGGCGCGTCCAGAAGAACAGACCTATCTTTATCCTTTATATCAGACAGATTTAACCAAAGATGCCGCTCCGTGGCCACCAGGGCTGCCATAGAACGGCCCACTGATTTGGCCGTCTCCTTGGTGGCCCGGAGAGACAGGTCTGTTGCGCGACGCAATTCTCGAATTGCGTCAGCGCTGATTTCCTCACGTTCATCGATATCCTTCAGCAGATCAGCCTGGTATGCCTGCAGTATAGACATAGTGTGCAGACATGACGCAGCCTGACCTGCTGCCGAATAAGCTTTACCCACCAGCGAAGATGTAGATTTTAATGGCTTGGTGGGTAACGTCGGGGTTTTTAATGATGACGATGACTCGGGAGAGAGATAGCTCGCGAGCGTCTCTTCAGCCCGAGGCACCTTAACATAACCATAATCAGATGCACCCAAAACATTACTGTAACATGAATTTTGTGGGTTAAATACTCTGAATGACGCCGGTTTATTCCACGATCTCGAAACCTTATTGTGGAGATCGGGAAAAAAGGGGAGTCCCCGACGTGGAGGCTGTGTTTTAGATGGTAAAAATCTTTCATCTAATAAACTTTTTCTAGTAACACTCAAAGAATCATCGGCTGGCCATTCAATATTTAATCTAGCTACAGCACGAGATAAAACCTCCATAAGCTCCTCATCATTATCGGAGGCATGAGCTGGCGAAAACTCAACATCCCCCATATCAACACTGACGACATCCAGATCCTCAGAACTGGATAGCCGCAACAATGGTGCCCCAACCTGGGAAGGAGAAGCCGCAGCGCGGGCTCCTTCCTGGGTAGAGGCACCGGATCCAGCAGGTAAGGGTTGAGAAAGGGCTGGGCCCGTCTCAAGCCCCGCTACTAGATCCATATGCGAACCCCAAGATGAAAGCCTTCGCTGTGCCTCGGCAGCAGCGGGACCCGCACCCCGGGGAGCGCGAACCGAACCGTCCTCCTCAAAGAACGCCCGGCGAGAGCGGAGCGTCCTCACGGACAGCTTCTCGCAATGCTCACAGTCAGCTCCCTCGAGAACTGACTGGGCATGCTCCACTCCCAAACAAGCAACACAAAGCTGATGTGTGTACCCACCCGTGATGAAACGAGGGCAAGGGACAACACAACGCTTGAATTCTTGTTTCGCCATAATATATATATATATATAGATAGATAATGTGCTTGTGACAGACAACAATAAATAGACAAGGACAGTATACAGAGAGCGCTTGCTGAAGGCAACAGAAGCTGTCGCGGTCTGATTTCTGGTGTGCTTTATAGCTTCCTGGTCTATGACGTCACCGCCGGTGACGTCTCGTTCTTCCATTGGACTGATTATACACGTGCTTCACGACGCAATCACGCAGAGCGTTCCCACCGCGTCTCAACGCAGCTCGAGTTTCCTTGAAAGGGAAACCACAATTTTTGCTGCCGTTGTTCTTAAAATTATGTTAATTTCATCAATTCTCAGACAAAATAAATGTAAAACTGGGACTTTAAATGCGCTAGATGGAAACCTTAGGTTTTATTAAAGCCTTGCCAACACACCTGCATAACAGATATAATAAAAAAAGAAGAAAGCAGACAGATTTGTTATCTTTGCTTGGTCAGATAATGCAGCATAAACACATTGATGTTATGATCAATAAAGTTTGAAGTTCATTAACAACTTATTTTTATATAAGATTGCTGTAAATGGCATAATATATCAACATTATGTACATGTTATTTATTCCAGTAAATGTTTAGAGAGATGTCTGATTTTCAGGAATTTCTTCTTTTTTTTTTCAAAAGTCCACATTTACAGATTTAAACAGAACAAACAAACCAGCCACAAGTTTTAAAAGCATTAATGATGTATGGAAGGGGAAAAAAGATAACAAATAAATAAATGTCATGCCATATTAGTTATGCTCCATTTCACTGTTTTATCATCAGTACTGATTGAATGATTGAATACATTAATCTTATTGTTTTATTAGACTGATAAAGAATAATAATCCTGTTTTGTCAAACACTTGCTGTAGGCTTATGACTTTATAATCATCACTATAAAGTATTTGTCCAGGGACAGTAAAAAAACAACAAAAAAAACAATCACTGCTCTTGAATTTTAAAAAGAATACTATGCAGTGTTACTTATTTGACTAACCAGCTTTAGTTTTTTTTTTCCGGTACCTGAAAAATATTAGACCTGCCTGAAGAGCACTGTTTATTTCATTAACATCTTTTTTTTTTTTTTTCATTGCATTTATATCAATTATTTATTGGTGCTTTTACTTGTAATTTGATTGTTTGTTCTTATTTTATTACTGACTGTTTACTTTGTCTTTAAAAATGTAGGCTATTAAATTTATATTAGTTACAGTAATCTACTAGTTTTGGAGTAATTGTAATAGAGGATTGTGAATTTACACAAGTATCTAAAATGTTGGTGTCATAACTGTCTGTTTTTGTGTCTTGGATGTTAAAAAAAGGATTTTTCTTGCCCTGTAAATTTTCTTAAGTCACCGGCCATTGGCAGCAGATGTAGCAAAACGTTAGTTTTAGGCCCTGCTTATAATATGAATAGTGCTCAGCCTTAAGTATGAAGTAAATAAATGGTGATAATAAACAACAGAAACAAATAAAAAGAAACAAAATACAAATCGTCAAACAAGTGCAGTAAACGTACTCGGTTACTAACGTAACCTCGGTTCTCTCTAGAGAGGGAACGAGTACTGCGTAATATCTTACGCTATGGGGAAAACCTATTTTCCACGAGATATTGAAGCCAAAAATTATCCTTAATTTTGTATCAATGTAAAACGCTGTGCAGCAGCATGCAGACATAGACAAGACAGCATGCGTGCCTATTGGCTGACCTGCGGCAACAGCAGCAGCCTATCGAGAGCGGCCCCTGCGTGACGCCATATCCAATGGGAGCGATTCGCGCCCATTTTGTCACGTCCCGCCAGGAGGGCGTGGCCTCAACCTATAAATATGCTCGACAGGCTGATACAAACTGGTTTTCATCGCCGAAGCGAAACAGAGCTGTGTATGCACGGCAAGATACGCAGTACTCGTTCCCTCTCTAGAGAGAACCGAGGTTACGCTAGTAACCGAGTACGTTCTCTTACGAGAGTATCTCTCGTACTGGGTAATATCTTACGCTATGGGGAACACAATGTAACACGCCGTGCGTACTGGGATCCGACACCAAAGTCCCAAGGGCAGTAGCCCGGGGCTCATATAGTGCATAATCACCATAGACCCATCATTCTCCATGAAATAGCATCCTACAGGAGCTAGTCATGTTAACAGTATTTCACGCAGACAGGGTGAACGTGTTCAGCCTGAACTGGGTAACAGTACCGGTTATTCAACACCCATGGAGTTGTTCTATCGATCAGTGAGCGATGCACAAGCAATAATCAGCATTCTGCGCCAGCGCAGCGGGGCAGATAGTACTGAATTCTAGACCGACAGCAGCTTGGCCTGTAAGGCGGCAACCTCTAGGTTATAAAACCTTATAAATGTAGACGGCGAGGCCCAGCCTGCCGCCATACAGATATCTTGCAAGGAAATCCCGCTAGACCACACCCTCAACGAGGTCACGCCTCTCGTGGAGTGCGTACTGACACCCAAAGGACACAGCAGGCCCTTAGAAGTGTAAGCAAACGCTATGGCATCGACTATCCATCTGGATAGGCTCTGTTTTGATGCGGCTAGTCCCTTGGAGCGTCCGCCAAACAAAACGAAGAGCTGCTCAGTCAGTCTGAAAACAGACGAGCAGGACACATAAGCTCTCAGTGCCCTGACAGGGCAAAGGAGACTCGCATCCTCCTCCTCATCATGAACCGGGAGAGCGCACAGGGAAATAACCTGGGCCCTGAACGGTGTGTTGAGGGATTTGGGCACGTACCCGTGCCTTGGTTTGAGTATGACTTTTGAGTCATTAGGCCCAAACTCCATACATGACATGCTTACTGAATGAAAGCGCTTGCAAGTCCCCTATGCGCTTCACTGAAGCGAGAGCCATAAGAAACACCGTTTTGAAAGACAGATGTTTCATATCTGACAAATGGATTGGCTCGAATGGGGCACCTTTCATCGCTTCCAGAACCGTAGAAAGGTCCCACACCGGGACTGAAGGGGGTCTGGGAGGGTTCAGCCTCCGAGCTCCCCTGAGGAATTGCACGACCAGGTTGTTTTTCCCCAGTGACTGGCCAGACGTTGGTTTTGTAAACGCCGCTATGGCCGCCACATACACTTTGAGCGTGGATGGGGTTCTGCCCTTATCCAGAAGCTCTTGAAAGAAGGAGAGTTTTCTTGAGACGCGAACAGGTCCACCTGCGCTCTGCCGAATGTCTCCCACAGCACTTGGATCGTCTGCGGGTGCAGCGACCATTCTCCTGCTGGAACATTGTTTCTGGACAGTCTGTCTGGTCCCAGATTCGAGTGACCAGGCACATGCGCTGCTTTTAGTGAAAGCAGGTTGTGCTGAGCCTAGACCAGGAGGCGTTCCGTCAGCCTGTAAAGGTTTTGGGACCAGATGCCGCCCTGGTGATTTATGTATGCCACCACTAACATGTTGTCCGACCGGACCACGACATGGTGACCTTTTATCTGGGGACAGAAGATTTAACCAAAGATGCCGCTCCGTGGCCACCAGGGCTGCCATAGAACGGCCCACTGATTTGGCCGTCTCCTTGGTGGCCCGGAGAGACAGGTCTGTTGCGCGACGCAATTCTCGAATTGCGTCAGCGCTGACTTCCTCACGTTCATCGATATCCTTCAGCAGATCAGCCTGGTATGCCTGCAGTATAGACATAGTGTGCAGACATGACGCAGCCTGACCTGCTGCCGAATAAGCTTTACCCACCAGCGAAGATGTAGATTTTAATGGCTTGGTGGGTAACGTCGGGGTTTTTAATGATGACGATGACTCGGGAGAGAGATAGCTCGCGAGCGTCTCTTCAGCCCGAGGCACCTTAACATAACCATAATCAGATGCACCCAAAACATTACTGTAACAGGAAGTTTGTGGGTTAAATACTCTGAATGACGCCGGTTTATTCCACGATCTCGAAACCTTATTGTGGAGATCGGGAAAAAACGGGAGTCCCCGACGTGGAGGCTGTGTTTTAGATGGTAAAAATCTTTCATCTAATAAACTTTTTCTAGTAACACTCAAAGAATCATCGGCTGGCCATTCAATATTTAATCTAGCTACAGCACGAGATAAAACCTCCATAAGCTCCTCATCATTATCGGAGGCATGAGCTGGCGAAAACTCAACATCCCCCATATCAACACTGACGACATCCAGATCCTCAGAACTGGATAGCTGCAACAATGGTGCCCCAACCTGGGAAGGAGAAGCCGCAGCGCGGGCTCCTTCCTGGGCAGAGGCACCGGATCCAGCAGGTAAGGGTTGAGAAAGGGCTGGGCCCGTCTCAAGCCCCGCTACTAGATCCATATGCGAACCCCAAGATGAAAGCCTTCGCTGTGCCTCGGCAGCAGCGGGACCCGCACCCCTGGGAGCGCGAACCGAACCGTCCTCCTCAAAGAACGCCCGGCGAGAGCGGAGCGTCCTCACGGACAGCTTCTCGCAATGCTCACAGTCAGCTCCCTCGAGAACTGACTGGGCATGCTCCACTCCCAAACAAGCAACACAAAGCTGATGTGTGTCCCCACCCGTGATGAAACGAGGGCAAGGGACAACACAACGCTTGAATTCTTGTTTCGCCATAATATATATATATATATATAGATAGATAATGTGCTTGTGACAGACAACAATAAATAGACAAGGACAGTATACAGAGAGCGCTTGCTGAAGGCAACAGAAGCTGTCGCGGTCTGATTTCTGGTGTGCTTTATAGCTTCCTGGTCTATGACGTCACCGCCGGTGACGTCTCGTTCTTCCATTGGACTGATTATACACGTGCTTCACGACGCAATCACGCAGAGCGTTCCCACCGCGTCTCAACGCAGCTCGAGTTCCATTGAAAGGGAAACCACAATTTTTGCTGCCGTTGTTCTTAAACTTATGTTAATTTCATCAATTCTCAGACAAAATAAATGTAAAACTGGGACTTTAAATGCGCTAGATGGAAACCTTAGGTTTTATTAAAGCCTTGCCAACACACCCGCATAACAGATATAATAAAAAAAGAAGAAAGCAGACAGATTTGTTATCTTTGCTTGGTCAGATAATGCAGCATAAACACATTGATGTTATGATCAATAAAGTTTGAAGTTCATTAACAACTTATTTTTATATAAGATTGCTGTAAATGGCATAATATATCAACATTATGTACATGTTATTTATTCCAGTAAATGTTTAGAGAGATGTCTGATTTTCAGGAATTTCTTCTTTTTTTTTCAAAAGTCCACATTTACAGATTTAAACAGAACAAACAAACCAGCCACAAGTTTTAAAAGCATTAATGATGTATGGAAGGGGAAAAAAGATAACAAATAAATAAATGTCATGCCATATTAGTTATGCTCCATTTCACTGTTTTATCATCAGTACTGATTGAATGATTGAATACATTAATCTTATTGTTTTATTAGACTGATAAAGAATAATAATCCTGTTTTGTCAAACACTTGCTGTAGGCTTATGACTTTATAATCATCACTATAAAGTATTTGTCCAGGGACAGTAAAAAAACAACAAAAAAAACAATCACTGCTCTTGAATTTTAAAAAGAATACTATGCAGTGTTACTTATTTGACTAACCAACTTTAGTTTTTTTTTTCCGGTACCTGAAAAATATTAGACCTGCCTGAAGACCACTGTTTATTTCATTAACATCTTTGTTTTTTTTTTCATTGCATTTATATCAATTATTTATTGGTGCTTTTACTTGTAATTTGATTGTTTGTTCTTATTTTATTACTGACTGTTTACTTTGTCTTTAAAAATGTAGGCTATTAAATTTATATTATTTACAGTAATCTACTAGTTTTGGAGTAATTGTAATAGAGGATTGTGAATTTACACAAGTATCTAAAATGTTGGTGTCATAACTGTCTGTTTTTGTGTCTTGGATGTTAAAAAAAGGATTTTTCTTGCCCTGTAAATTTTCTTAAGTCACCGGCCATTGGCAGCAGATGTAGCAAAACGTTAGTTTTAGGCCCTGCTTATAATATGAATAGTGCTCAGCCTTAAGTATGAAGTAAATAAATGGTGATAATAAACAACAGAAACAAATAAAAAGAAACAAAATACAAATCGTCAAAAAAGTGCAGTAAACGTACTCGGTTACTAACGTAACCTCGGTTCTCTCTAGAGAGGGAACGAGTACTGCGTAATATCTTACGCTATGGGGAAAACCTATTTTCCACGAGATATTGAAGCCAAAAATTATCCTTAATTTTGTATCAATGTAAAACGCTGTGCAGCAGCATGCAGACATAGACAAGACAGCTTGCGTGCCTATTGGCTGACCTGTGGCAACAGCAGCAGCCTATCGAGAGCGGCCCCTGCGTGACGCCATATCCAATGGGAGCGATTCGCGCCCATTTTGTCACGTCCCGCCAGGAGGGCGTGGCCTCAACCTATAAATATGCTCGACAGGCTGATACAAACTGGTTTTCATCGCCGAAGCGAAACAGAGCTGTGTATGCACGGCAAGATACGCAGTACTCGTTCCCTCTCTAGAGAGAACCGAGGTTACGCTAGTAACCGAGTACGTTCTCTTACGAGAGTATCTCTCGTACTGGGTAATATCTTACGCTATGGGGAACACAATGTAACACGCCGTGCGTACTGGGATCCGACACCAAAGTCCCAAGGGCAGTAGCCCGGGGCTCATATAGTGCATAATCACCATAGACCCATCATTCTCCATGAAATAGCATCCTACAGGAGCTAGTCATGTTAACAGTATTTCACGCAGACAGGGTGAACGTGTTCAGCCTGAACTGGGTAACAGTACGGGTTATTCAACACCCATGGAGTTGTTCTATCGATCAGTGAGCGATGCACAAGCAAAACTCAGCATTCTGCGCCAGCGCAGCGGGGCAGATAGTACTGAATTCTAGACCGACAGCAGCTTGGCCTGTAAGGCGGCAACCTCTAGGTTATAAAACCTTATAAATGTAGACGGCGAGGCCCAGCCTGCCGCCATACAGATATCTTGCAAGGAAATCCCGCTAGACCACACCCTCAACGAGGTCACGCCTCTCGTGGAGTGCGTACTGACACCCAAAGGACACAGCAGGCCCTTAGAAGTGTAAGCAAACGCTATGGCATCGACTATCCATCTGGATAGGCTCTGTTTTGATGCGGCTAGTCCCTTGGAGCGTCCGCCAAACAAAACGAAGAGCTGCTCAGTCTGTCTGAAAACAGACGAGCAGGACACATAAGCTCTCAGTGCCCTGACAGGGCAAAGGAGACTCGCATCCTCCTCCTCATCATGAACCGGGAGAGCGCACAGGGAAATAACCTGGGCCCTGAACGGTGTGTTGAGGGATTTGGGCACGTACCCGTGCCTTGGTTTGAGTATGACTTTTGAGTCATTAGGCCCAAACTCCATACATGACATGCTTACTGAATGAAAGCGCTTGCAAGTCCCCTATGCGCTTCACTGAAGCGAGAGCCATAAGAAACACCGTTTTGAAAGACAGATGTTTCATATCTGACAAATGGATTGGCTCGAATGGGGCACCTTTCATGGCTTCCAGAACCGTAGAAAGGTCCCACACCGGGACTGAAGGGGGTCTGGGAGGGTTCAGCCTCCGAGCTCCCCTGAGGAATTGCACGACCAGGTTGTTTTTCCCCAGTGACTGGCCAGACGTTGGTTT
The DNA here is from genome assembly GCF_051911475.1 of Siphateles boraxobius. NCBI lineage: Eukaryota > Metazoa > Chordata > Actinopteri > Cypriniformes > Leuciscidae > Siphateles > Siphateles boraxobius. Next base: position 6,532,121 of record NW_027509188.1, read on the forward strand.
TGTAAACGCCGCTATGGCCGCCACATACACTTTGAGCGTGGATGGGGTTCTGCCCTTATCCAGAAGCTCTTGAAGGAAGGAGAGTTTCTTGAGACGCGAACAGGTCCACCTGCGCTCTGCCGAATGTCTCCCACAGCACTTGGATCGTCTGCGGGTGCAGCGACCATTCTCCTGCTGGAACATTGTTTCTGGACAGTCTGTCTGGTCCCAGATTCGAGTGACCAGGCACATGCGCTGCTTTTAGTGAAAGCAGGTTGTGCTGAGCCTAGACCAGGAGGCGTTCCGTCAGCCTGTAAAGGTTTTGGGACCAGATGCCACCCTGGTGATTTATGTATGCCACCACTAACATGTTGTCCGACCGGACCACGACATGGTGACCTTTTATCTGGGGACAGAAGCGCCGTAGCGCGTTGTCGACTGCCATCATTTCCAGACAGTTTATGTGTAGAAGCTTTTCCCGTTCTGACCACTGGCCAAAGAACGGTCTGCCCTCGAGCAGTGCTACCCATCCCGAGGTGGAGGCGTCCGTGGACACCACCTTCACACTCGAGGAAGTCCCCAGACTCACATCTGACTGATACCAGTCGGTTACTTTCCAAGGTTCCAAATCTGAGACGCATTTTAGGTCGAACCTGAGGCAAAACAGACCAGAGGTCCATGCCCGGGGCGGAACTTGCGCTCTCAGCCACAGCTGCAGTGGGCGCATGCGAAGCAGACCTAGCTGGAGTCCTGAAGCTGCTGAGGCCATGAGGCCCAGCATTTTCTGAAACCTTTTGAGCGGACTATAGAACCGGGGCGGAAGGATTTCGCGGCGCGCTGAATATCCAGTCCCCGCTCCGGCGACAGACGTGCCGTCATGGACAGCGAGTCCAGTACTGTTCCCAGAAACGAAATTTTCTGACTAGGAGACAGCGAACACTTCGCCCAATTGACTGTGAGACCCAGATTCTCGAGATGGTCGACTAATATGGTCCTGTGTTCTAAGAGCTCTGAGTGTGACCGAGCTAGAATCAGCCAATCGTCCAAGTAGTTCAAAACTTGCATGCCCCGAAGTCTCAGGGGTGCGAGAGCCGCGTCCATGCACTTCGTTTTGTGTATGCAATTTTTGGCTTCAATATCTCGTGGAAAAGAGGTTTTCCCCATAGCGTAAGATATTACGCAGTACGAGAGATACTCTCGTAAGAGAACTAGACCAGTGGTTCTCAAAGTGTGGTACACCTCTAGTGGTACTAGTAGGAATCACTGAATTTCGCACGTACGATCAAACTGGTGTGAGTAGATTGGTCAGTGCATCATGTGATGAACTGCTAAATTCAAATGCACTTTCGCAGTTGACTGGCGCTGAGCCAGAGACGGACGTCTGTCATATATCACTACTATTCAGTGTTTTACATTTACATTTATTCATTTAGCTGTCGCTTTTATCCAAAGCGACTTACAATTGCTATATATGTCAGAGGTCGCACGCCTCTGGAGCAACTAAGGGTTAAGTGTCTTGCTCAGGGACACATTGGTGTCTCACAGTGGATTCGAACCCGGGTCTCTCACACCAAACGCATGTGTCTTATCCACTGCGCCATCACCACCCCCTCGTTTTCAACCACATTTCAACCTCGTTTTTAATCTAGAGTAGGCTAAAAGAATGTTGTTTAGTTTTAATCAATAAAGCTGTTGACACTACATAATTAATATTTTGTTACATCGTAACTACACTTTGTTATAATTGGAGGATTCGCGAGCGTGCAGAACACAGCACTGGACAAAAACTCTGGCCTCTTATTGGCCACTGAAATCTCCGAATGTCTCTTGCTTCTTTGCTCAATGCAGCAAAAACACACTTTTATGCTCTCCAGAGCAAATAGGCACACAAATACACAATGGAGCATTTTTAAATCAGTTTCTCCAATAGGATATTATCATAGTATTAACCTGAGGGTGCTCTTGCTTTTGTTTGAGGGTGCTTAGGCACTATCTAGAACGGGACCTGCCTCTTGTGTGGCGCCCACTGTCATTTTGCACCCTAGACATCCTCCTAAGTCTCCAATGCCACGTGTTGGACCTGATATTATCAAACAGAGTTTTTTTATGCTGAAATTTCAAGGTTAGTGTAGTAAGTAAAAGTAAGTATCTCCGTATATTAGATATTTCTGATTATTTACTGACCAAAAGAGACTGCTGGAAGCTTTCAACTTTACATTCCTCTTCATGTGTTATAAGTACCTCCATGCCTATGGTTTTAATAAAGTTAACTGATTGTTAATGTTAAGGTTTTTTTCGACTGGGTTGCGTGCGTAAAGTGGTTTCATACAGCTATCAGAAACTCTCTTGCCTTGCTGCTATCTGCTTTTATTACAAATTGCTCTTCGTTATCATTGGATAAGGTCTTTTATTATTAATCTACAAACCATGATTTTTAATCAGCCGCAGTGAATCGTAAATGAGTTGTGATTGTGACTATGAAGGTAACAATGTGACCTTGATGGATGCCAAGCCTGGTTTATTTAACTGCATAAGTCTATTACTTTTACTGACTGTTTATGTACATTTACCTTTAAATTACAGTCTTTTTAGATGTTGTAATAGGTTTGTAGAAATGTTAATAAAAATTAAGTCATAGGACGAAGATGGCTGCGTAGTGTGAGAGCTCTACACAACTTCACACATAAATGACCCCTAACTTCTACAAACCTGATCTTTCAACTAGGTCTCGATTATGTGTAAGCCCCTCTCAGTTAAATAATGTGACATCTTTTCAAAAGCACGTAAGACAAGTACACGAAGTATGAAAACAGTACGGTTTGCAGAGAGTGTGGATGCTAACAGCATAGCAGAGGCATATTGCAGTATTAAGGCCGAGTAATTGATTAATTGATCATTAATTTAAACCAGTGATTCTCAAACTTTTTGTGTGTGTGGACCACTATTTGTAATCAAGAATTTTCGCGTACCACCTCATAATACACATAATAAAATATGTCAACACACAATCCTACCTGAATTAATCCTCACCTCTAAGTACGCTTACTAGCACTAAAACTATAACTGGTCATCACATCAGTACAACAGGCTCGTTAAAAGAAAGTTTACTGCACACAACGGCTGCCGCATATTTTATTTATTTATTTACTCAAGCGCTCGAGGGCATAATCGGGGGGGAGGGGGGGTGTTTCATGACAACAAAAAAAATTTTTCATTGGTTGTTGCGTTAAATCTTACCCAGATACAATCGTGCTATTTTCTGATTGGTTATTGTGTGGCTCGACTAACAACACCAGGGGAGACGCGCTTGATTTCTGACGGTTCCATAGTTAGAGCGGCGCGGCCAGAGAAATTTTGGGAACTGCGGCATATTAAATATATTATAAATATTTTTTCTGCGTGAGAAATACAATGTGTGGCGGGAGTGCGTGACAAAAGACCGAAATGAGTGACTGTCACGCTCAATGTGTGACACTTGAGAGCCCTGATGAAGAACCTGTTGCTATCCACCGATCCATGTTGTGATTCTAACGGGACTGAACTTGAACGTCACAGCCGAGCGCCACTAGCCTATTTTAGTAATCACACAAGAACTTGACAATTTAATTTAAATTTTATATCAATATAGGCCTACATATTCTTTTTACTTTTTATTTTTTTATGGGAATTTCCTTGTAAAATGAAGGTAAAAAAATATTATTTTATTTTTTATTTAGCCTTTCCACTGACCACCTGCAGTACCCTGACGGACCACTAGTGGTCCGCGGACCACAGTTTGAGAATTGCTGATTTAAACAATGATCGATCATGGGAATATGTGAAAATTTACATCAGACCGGTGCTCATCCGTTTTCTCAAGTGTCAAGATCAAGGGAGTTTGTTTTGTGGTCCGCAAGACAGCGAGATATCATCCACGACGAATCCAAACTGTTCTTCACCCAGGATCTTTCAGCGGAAACGATCTGACTGAGACGTGAGTTCAACAATGTTAAAGGGATAGTTCCCCCAAAAAATGAAAATTATCCCATGATTTACTTACCCTGAAGCCATCCTAGGTGTAAATGACATTTTTCTTTCAGACGAATACAATCATAGTTATATTAAAAAGGTCCTGGCTCTTCCAAGATTTATAATGGCAGTAAATGGCTTTCTGTCTTTGGAAGTCCATCAAAGTGCATCTATTCATGATTAAAGTGCTCCATGCATCTACGAGGGTTAATAAAGGTCCACTGAATTGAAGCGTTTGTGTAAGAAAAAAATCCATATTTAAAACTTTATAGACTAAAATAACTAGCTTCCGGCAGACGGCCGTATGCATCGATTTGCACCAATAGAGTAACCCTTGAACTTGACGCACAACGTAATGACGAACGCGGTAGATGAGTGCAGAACTGTTTACTGGAAAGATATTGAAGACCACCTTTGCTCTCCTACGCATATGACCTCTTCATCACCCTTTACCAAAAATTAAACGCGTTACATTCAGTGACAAGAATTTATGATGTTTATAATATACTTATAATATAATATACAAGATGAAAAGAGGTTTTGTTGATCCTTTGCTAAAATGTCTAGTTTAGCTCTTCTATCCAGACCTGCTGCCCCGCTCCCGGAAAATCCCTGTTTATAAAGTGGAAAGAATCCTGAAACAAAATGACAGAACAGAACTATACATTTATGCACAGGATGTACCTCACCCCACTACGTTTTTGAATAAAATGTATCACCTAGATGTCGCGATGTAAAACCTATACAGGATCAATAAAATACATCTTCTGGGAATGTAGAAAACGTATATATTTTTGGAAAGAGTTACACAATCTGACAGCTAAAGTATTGAGACTCCTTTGGACATTACACCTATATGATATCTTTTTGGTACAGAGCTTGACAGGACACTTGATCCTAAAGCTGTTAAAACAATTGGTATAATATCATACATAGCAAAGAAATTAATAAAAAAAATGTATCTTGCTACCTGGAACCAGCAAAGGCCTCAAACATTTGATCTGTTTAAACAACTTTTGAATGACACATCATGAATGCAACAACACACCTACTACTTAAGACCTAAGGCTGATGTCTTCTGGAGAATATGAGTGTCTCTCGTAGACCTCTGAACCTTTGGACACCGTAGGTGGACATGCTTTAAAAACTCTATAGCCACGTTTTTGACCATAGTTGGAATTGGATCCCCCCAACCCATTTCTGCAGTTGTTGTTATTTGTGTTACTTTTATTGTAAAGTGTTTCTTGACTCTCTTGCTATGCAAGCCAACCTCTTCTCTGTGGCCATATGGGAAAGGGAATATTTACAAAGACAACAATAAAACTTCAGTTATATTTACACCTTTCCAACAAAGAAATGGATCAACTTCTTTTAGCTTGTTGAACTTTTTATTTGGACAATTTCTACCATATGATGACTGAAGCAGTAACGCGTGACACTGTTTTCACGGCAACCAGATCAAGATTGTGAACAGAAATCTACAAAACTTCAGTGAAAACATCAAATGATCATGCAATGGGATAAAAGCTTCTCTTCCCTACAAACGATACCATGAACAATGTGAATATTCAACCAAGTCAAAAACAAAAAGTAAGCAGGTATCATTGTTAATTTCAGTATTGTTACTGAAATTTCAGTTAATTTTAACGGCATTAAAGGCAACAACTTTTATAGCATCATTGATAACACAACATCTTGTTCCCTAATTTCAGGCAACCTATGTTATGTCAGTAACTGGAGACTTTATCAAGGTGAATAACTTGTAATAAATGGTAAGTGGTCCATAAAATCAATGACGCACTTCTGCAATGTTAAATTGCTGAACTTTTTCAAGTTAGATGCTGTATAATTGTGTTCATTTTTGATTAAAAAAAAAGTTAGTTTGATGCAATTTAAATTACCGCCATGTGCATTATTTTTCAGATATGTACAATCAATTTGCACATAATGTTATGAATGTATGTAGCTTGAAAACACCTAGGCTATCTGAACATGATTGCTCTATTAATCATTGCCTAATATTTTTGTTAACCAACTTAACTTAAACTGTACATATTTATATATTAGTATGTTTAATATTGTGTTTTCATATTTATTAGAGCTCAACATCTTTACAGATTGGAAATAAATATCTTGTTAATGATTGTTAGACATTTAAATTTACTAATAACGATGATTTTGGCGATGTGGAAAATGCAGAGGGAATCGTGGAATCAAGCGTTTTATGCATTTATTTGTTTATTACCAACATAATTTGTATTAAATCATACATATTTAAATCAAAAATTATAATTGAAAGAAAAAATGCTGTATCACTGATCTTGTGGATGCTTGTGAACATTTTATTTGGGTTTCAAAATGGATTTCCTGTCATATATATATATATATATATATTATTGAAATAGTCAAACTTTTTGTTATTGAATTTATCAAAACATTAATTTTAATGTTTGTATGTGTTAAATCATTTGAATTAACCTGGTTGCTACTGTCTGTTGTACACTAGGTGGTGATGTAATGCTACTGTCTCGTTTAATACAAACCTTATCCATTATCTGATAATTTATACTAAAGAGAAATATACTACTAATATACTTTTTATTATTATACAATGCATTACATAACTTTATTATATATTTTACATCTGTCAATATTAAATTTAAAGTATGATTATATAATAATGAGTGTGTTCTGACACGTGCAGTTTAACAAATAGTTCAAAATGTCTTCTTTTTAAAATCTTTTTCATTATCTTCATGGATCAACAAACAATTAATACTTTATCTGCAGCCAATATACAACTCATAGAAAATCAATAAATTCTTTCATAAAGTCTTTTTGGATATTGATATCCATGTCAGCCATTGAAAAAGATTTATTGATCATCCAGTATTCTTGAATGTATCCATTTCTTGTTGAATTGATAAATCAGCTTAAGCAACTGAAAGCTTCACGGTAAAATCTGCCACTTTGTTTCCCATTAATCTATCTAGCCACATGTGAACATCTTCATGCCACTGTAGTACTAGGTCCTTGAATAACGATTTTGCAAGATAAGGTTTGTTATATAAGATTTAACATCACAATTAATTCACAAGAAATGTGTTTCACAACAAGTTTGGCATAAATGGAAATGATGGATTTCTTTAAAGATTAATGCAGAGGCTGTTTAAGTGAGGACAAAAAAAAAGTTTTTGAGACTTGTTTTAAATGTTCGTTGTGAATCCATTGTTTTAAAAAAAACCTAAAAAAACCCTTGGCATGTTTGGTTCAATTAAAACGACCCTGGTTCGATTGCTCTGTTAGTGCGGTTTATTTGAATAATCGTGAACACTGCCATCCGAACCCCGGTGCCACCAAACAAGCGGGCCGAGACCACTGAAAAGATGGGTCTCATTCCTCTTCCAAACGAACTCTGGTGCGGTTCGAATGAAACATGAACGCAACACAGATCAAAGACATGTAAACGAACCAAATACAGGACATGATGTAAACAGATGCGACCCTAAAAAGGACAGAATGCTCAAGCATAACTGTTTTTTCTCGTCATAGTTGTGATGTTACACATCACAGTTCGGTACAGGTATTAAATCCGCTTCTCGTCACTGCAGATCTTTTGATAAGATAGCAGCAGATCAGATCTTTGTGACGTGAGAGATTCCTGGCGCTTTTTTGACTCTTTTACACATTTTTCTCAGCTGGTCAAAATCCCATCATATGCAAGCTACGCACACACAAGGAGCGCATTTATCCCAGCACACAGCATGGTTTTGGATGTTTGGTAAGTTCCGATGCGAAATATACGTAATAAAAGCCGACCAATAAGTTTGTCAACATATCCCTATGCCTTTAGGTGCGGTATCTTTAGGTTCTGTGCTATAACAACTGTATGACCAAGACTACACTTTTATAAAAAAATTTAGTCCGGACCAAACAAATCAAGCAAACCGAACAACACGTGTGAACACACCCTTAATGACTGCCATAAACTGTATCACTAGTAGGATTAAAGTTAAAAGTTAAACTCCACAATTGTATAACTGATATGATTGTTGACACTCTTGTATAACTCTATAACTGATTGTATAACTGACACTCTTGTATAACTGTATAACTGATTGTATAACTGACATAACAGCCGTGGTGGTTATAAAGAGCTTTCCCCACTCTTCCCCACTTGCAACTGACACGATGAAGGTCCTAGAAGGATTTCTTTCTATTGGTTTGTTGGCTGTTTTTTGGAGCTCCAGTAATGCAAAGCCACGAAAGTTCAGGATTCCTGTCCATCAGAAATCAACTTCTGCTATCTCATACCAGAAGGTCTGGGAGAAATTCAGTGGTCAAAGCGAAGCTGAGCGTGATGAGTTTCTGAGTGGCTCTTTCCCAGTTGATTTTGAATGGTCCGTCTCCAGTGAGAGTTTCAAAGTGGAGGGTGGATGGGCTGAACACAGGAAGGGCGAGACCATATGGGATCGTTTTAGCCACGAGGGTCATGTCTTTGACAACCAGACCACTGATTTGGCCTGTGATAGTTATCATAAGGTAGACTATGATGCGTATCTGCTTAGGGGTATGATGGCACCTAATTATCAGTTCTCAATTTCCTGGGCTCGCATTTTCCCCAATGGACACAGAGAAAGTTTGGTTGATGAGGGGGTTGCTTATTATGACAAGATGATTAACACACTACTACAATCCGGCATCGAGCCCACTGTTACCCTGCATCATTGGGACCTTCCCCAAGCTCTGCAGGACTCAGGAGGCTGGGTTAATGACTCTATTGTGGAAGCTTTCAAAGAATTTTCGGACTTTTGCTTCTCTCGTTATGGAGACAGAGTCAAAACATGGATCACTTTCGGCAGCCCCTGGGTAGTGAGCAACTTGGGGTATGGAACAGGGGAACATCCCCCACGTATGAAAAGCCCAATAATAGCCTCTTACAAGGTGTGTTTGTCAATCATAAAAAGTACCATCTATTTTATGATTTTATAAAGTATATATTTGCAATGCTTTTCTTTCTTTTTTTACAGGTGACGCACAATATTTTGAAATCTCATGCTGAAGCCTGGCATATTTATAATGATAATTACAGGAAAATGTACAGTGGAAAAGTGGGTATTGCCCTTGACTCTGATTGGGCAGAGCCAAGGAATACCGTAAGTGATCAGGATGTTGCAGCAGCTGAGCGTTATTTGAACTTCCAGCTGGGATGGTTTGCTCACCCCATATTTGTAGATGGAGACTATCCAGTCGTGCTGAAGAAACAAATAGACCAAAAGAAAGGTGAGTGTGGAAAAGAGCTGGCAAGACTCCCAGTCTTCACTGAGGCAGAGAAACAAAGAATCCGAGGCACAGCTGATTTCTTCGGACTTAATCACTACACTTCCCGACTGATTAGCGAGAGCATGGGTAGATGTGACGCTGGACCCAATAATGTTGGGGACTTCGAGGCTTATACGGACCCCACATGGCCCTCCACAGCTTCTGACGAGATCCAGTCTGTTCCATGGGGGCTTCGGCGGTTATTGAACTATATCTATTTAGAGTACACATCCATCACAAAGGTGCCCATCTATATCACAGGAAACGGAATGCCAACTGAGTACTATGGTGATCTGCTCAATGACATTCAGCGTGTCGACTATCTCAAAGCTTACATTAATGAAGCAATGAAAGGTAAGTGTTTTAAGGGAACTGGTCAATGCTTAAATCTATGATTATATTAATATTTTTAGTGATAACAGGTCAGTCTGTTTGGAATAAGAGGTGGTGACCTTAATCTAAAATCTGTAAGGTATTTCTTGGAGATTCTAACATTTTCATATTTGAAGTATTCATTATTTTGAGGCCAAAAATGCCTTGTAGGGAAACCGTGTATAGGGTATCTGATATCTCAAAAAGTTTGCTGACCATACTTTCATATCAAGATAGCTGAGGACAAATGTCTTTTTGCACGGAAACAGGGCTGATGTAGACCTACTTCTAAGCCACTATCAAGATTCTCCTAGTTAGTCAACACTGATAAATGATAAAAAATTATCGTACTCTCTTTTTGATCATAACAGGGACATTACATTTGAGCTTTTAAGCTTAAAACATGTCCTTGTATTTTCATGGATGTAATTAAGGCTCCAATGTCACCCACATCTACAAATGTTGTTTTTTTGTTTGTTTGTTTTTTACAACTTTATGGGCCACTTATGAATATATTTGCACCCTGAGAAGACTTTTGACAGTGTAGACTTGAAGGAATCAGGTTTGTCTATCCAAAAATCACAATTTTATAATATAATACACTAAACCTGGTGTTTATTGGCTTGGGAATAATTAGTCCTTCAGGGAGCTTAAAATATATGAAACTGTTTAATGAAATAATTTTACAGACACCAACAACATCAGATTTGACACTGACTGACCTTAAAACAATCTTCTACCAATGTAACAAAACCCTTGCCAAACTTTGAAGGATTAGTTCACTTTTAAAAAAACTTTTGCTGATAATTTACTCACCCCCATGTCAAGATGTCCATGTCTTTCTTTCTTCAGTTGAAAAGAAATTAAGGTTTTTGATGAAAACATTCCAGGATTTTTCTCCATATAATGGACTTCAGTGGGATCCAAACGGTTCAAGATCCAAATGATAGTTTCAGTGCAGCTTCAAAGGGCTTTAAACGATACCAGACGATGAATAAGGGTCTTATCTAGCGAAACGATCGGTCATTTCAAACATAAATAAAACAGTTTAATTTTTATAAGCACAAATGCTCGCCTTGCTGCATTGAAACTGTCATTTGGACCTTGAACCGTTTGGATCCCGTTGAAGTCCATTATATGGAGAAAAATCCTGGAATGTTTTCATCAAAAACCTTAATTTCTTTTCGACTGAAGAAAGAAAGACATGGACATCTTGGATGACATGGGGGTGAGTAAATTATCTGCAAAAGTTTTTTTAAAAGGGAACTAATCCTTTAACATCAGACTATATACAGTATAGTAATATAAAGATCACTATCTATTAACTACTTCTTTCTACTACAGCTGTGCATTTGGATGGTGTTGTCATCCAGAGGTTTACAGTCAAGTCTCTGATGGATGGCTTTGAAGGTCCTCAAGGCTACAGTCAACGATTTGGATTGCACTATGTGAACTTTGAAGATCCCGACAGGCCAAGAATCCCCAAAGCATCAGCATATTACTATTCTAAGGTGATTGAGCATAATGGATTTGCTGAGACTCCAGCAAGCTCTAAGAGGCAGATCTATGGAAATAAAATTGAGAGCACAAAACTTCCTAGTCTGCCACCATCTGAAGTTCCTTCAAAATCCAAGGTTGTTTGGGAAAAGTTCTCCCCTCAAACCAAGTTTGAGAGACAGCTTTATCACTATGGAACATTTCCAGAGGGATTCCATTGGGGTGTCTCTTCTTCAGCATATCAGGTTGAAGGTGGCTGGAATGCAGATGGAAAAGGACCAAGTGTTTGGGATACTTTCACTCAAAAACCTGGTATGATCCCAAACAATGACAATGGTGATGTTGCATGTGACAGCTACAATAAAATTGATGAGGATCTATACATGTTGAGAGCCCTAAAACTGAAGAATTATAGATTCTCCTTGTCATGGTCTCGAATTTTTCCCAGTGGGAAAAAATCTTCTCTTAACCAGAAGGGTGTGGACTACTACAACAGGCTCATTGATGGTCTTTTGTCAAACAATATCACTCCTATGGTGACTCTGTACCATTGGGACCTGCCACAGGCTTTACAGAACATCAACGGTTGGGACAACCCCGAATTAATTAACATATTCAATGAATATTGTGACTTCTGTTATTCAACATTTGGAGACAGGGTGAAGTTTTGGATCACATTTAATGAACCCCAGACAATTGCATGGTCTGGATATGGACTAGGTCAGATTCCACCTAACGTAAACCAACCAGGAGATGCTCCATACAGGGTTGCACACAACCTCCTGAAAGCTCATGCACAAGCTTATCACACCTATGATGAGAAATACAGGGCAGCGCAAGGAGGTCTGGTATCCATTAGTCTAAATGCTGAATGGGCAGAGCCCCTGGATGTCAACATCCCTCGAGAGGTGGTTGCAGCTGATCGAGCCCTTCAGTTCCAACTAGGCTGGTTTGCACATCCCATATTTAAAAATGGTGACTACCCTGATGCCATGAAGTGGCAGGTTGGCAACAAGAGTGAACTTCAAGGCTTGACAGAATCCCGCCTGCCTTCTTTTACTGACGAAGACAAAGCCTTTATCCAAGGAACAGCTGATGTATTCTGCATTAACACATACACAACCAGAGTCGTGCGCCATGTGACCAGTAGACTTGATGTTGAGTCTTATCAGACTGACCAGGACATTGAGAAGGACTTTCCAGATGGCTCTGAAAATACGGCTGTTAATGAGCAGAAGACTGTTTCTTGGGGACTCAGGAGACTTCTTAACTGGGTAAAGGAAGAGTATGGAGACCCTGAGATTTATATAACAGAAAATGGTGTGGCTACAGTCCCTGCCGTGACAGTTGATGACACTGATCGAATATTCTTTCTTAAGACCTATGTTGATGAGGCTCTTAAAGGTATGTTAACAATGGTTCTCATTCACTTACAGTGCATACACACGTATTTGTCTGCTTAAAAAGGTTTTTATGCAGAAATTCTTTGCTCATGAATACACAAATTGTACAAAATGTACAAGTGAAAATGGCTTAATGTTTGCAATGGTGTTAAATTGTACATTTGACACAATTACATGTATTGTCTTTTTTAGCAAACAACCTGGATGGAGTACGTATTAAGGGTTATATTGTTAGCTCTCTGATGGACTCATTTGAGTGGCTAAATGGCTACTTTGTTAGCTATGGACTTCACCATGTGAACTTTTTACTTTCAAATCGGCCAAGAACTCCAAAGCGCTCAGCTCACCTCCTTTTTGATATAATAAGAAATAATGGCCTTCCACTACCAGTGGAGGAAGAAATGTTATATGGACATTTTCCAGAGGGATTTATGTGGAGCACAGCAACAGCTGCATATCAGGTACAATCCATTTCAACAAGTGCAATTTTTAATCATATTTATATATTTTTTAATCATATATTTGCTTAAAATTATACATGTTTCATGTTATGCTTTAACAACACAGATAGAGGGAGCCTGGAGAACAGATGGAAAAGGTCTCAGTATTTGGGACAAATATGCACACACTCCTTCAAAAATAGCTAACGACGACAATGGTGACATTGCCTGTGACAGCTACAACAGGATTGCTGATGATGTCGATAATGTAAAAAAACTGAAGGTCGGCCACTACCGGATGTCTGTTGCATGGCCCAGAATTATGCCTGATGGAACAAACAAGAAAATTAATGAAGCTGGACTCAACTACTATAATAAGCTTGTAGATGCACTTTTGGCAGCCAATATCCAGCCCCAGGTAGACTATTTCTGAAAGAATTTGCATGCTAAAAATGCATTCTGTCAAAATTTAGTCAAATTCTTTTAGGCTAACAAGTCTATTAATCATTTTGATCTGGCAGGTGACCTTGTACCACTGGGATCTCCCACAAGCACTCCAGGATGTTGGTGGCTGGGAGAATGAAACTATTGTCGATAGGTTCAGAGACTATGCTGATGTTGTGTTTAACAGTCTGGGGGACAGAGTAAAGTTCTGGATTACTTTAAATGAACCCCTTAATGTTGCTTTGGCAGGATATGGCTATGGAACTATGGCACCAGGTATCATTTGCCATTAAAATTATACTTTTTAATTTTTGTAAAATATGATTAAGCCCACCAATTTCCTCATTCACAGCTGATAATGCAAAATAAGGTTATTGATGATGGTTTATCTCTGTCCAGGTATAAATTCCAGACCGGCCACTGGACCATATGTTGCGGCACACAACCTCATCAAGGCTCATGCTGAGGCCTGGCATCTATATAATGACAAGTATCGTGCAAAATATGGTGGCCTTATCAGCATCACTCTAAACTCTGACTGGGCTGAACCAAGAAACCCATACAAACAGGAAGACGTGGATGCTGCCGTGCGTTATCTTCAGGTACAGATTTGTGATTTAACTATACGAATAGTGTGTAACCATGTGCATAAATAAACAATAAGCTCCTCTTCTTGAAACAGTTCATGCTGGGTTGGTTTGCTCATCCTGTGTTCAATGGAGATTACAGTGATATAATGAAAGACAGAATTCGAGAGAGAAGTTTAGCGGCTGGCCGACCTCAATCAAGGTAATTCATGTTATCTTGTTTGATAGGAATTTATAGCTTTGTACTAAAAATGTTCAGTTCTTATAAATGCTTTCACATTTGCATTTCCCATCTATCAGACTTCCAGAATTTACCCCTGCTGAAGTAGCGAGGATTAATGGTACTTATGATTATTTTGGATTCAACCACTACACCTCTGTTTTAACCTATTACTTGGACTACAAAGACTTCGAGGACTATGATGCAGACAGGTAGCCTTTTGGTTTTATTCGGCAAAGTTATTCTATGAAATTTATTTGTATAGCATATTCAATACACATTGTTTCAAAGCAGCTTTACAGAAAATCATAGTGTTAATTAATAAAATATCTTTATGCCTTAGTCACATTTAGAAGATTATTGCTGTGAGATAATATAGTTAACATTTTGTAAAGATACAATAACGCAGTTGAGATTTACTATATAATATATATCACCCTAAGAGAGCATACTGTATGTATGCAGATAAAGTATTGACATACTTTTTCCAACTTTTTGTAAAGAGTTGGGCAATAATTTTGTTGCCGTCTATTCCAGGGGTGTAGGAGTTGTATCAGATCGTACATGGCTGGAATCTGGATCCTTCTGGTTGAAAGTAAATCCTGCGGGATTCCGAAAAATTCTGAAGTTCATTAAAGATGAATATGGAGACCCTGCTGTTTACATAACAGAGAATGGTGTATCAGAACGAGGGCCAATAGATCTGAATGATGTCCTCCGTATCCACTACTACAATACCTATATCAATCAGGCCCTGAAAGGTAATAAGATCGAAAAGGACAGCATTAAACAGCATTACATTTCTGTGATGCTTTTTCATGCATTATAAATATTCTTGTTTGTTTTCAGCGTGTTTGCTAGATGGTGTGGACATCCGTGGCTACACTGCCTGGTCACTAATGGACAATGTGGAATGGGCGGCGGGTTTTGAAGAAAGATTTGGCTTTTTCTATGTAAATCGATCAGATCCCAGTTTACCACGTATTCCTAAGGAATCTGTCTGGACCTATGCTAAAATAGTTTCCTGCAATGGCTTCATTAGCCCAGGAGAAAGTCCCCATCAATGTCAGATCCTTGAAGCTGAAGGTACAATCTATCTATCTATCCACTAGGGGTGTAAATCGGACAGTTCATCACGATACGATACGATACGATATCGATTCTCTCAGCCAGCGATACGATGTTTGCAAATACCTCAAAAAATTCTGCGATACGATTATGATTCGATTCAGGACTATATCAATTGATTTATCGAAATTTAGATATTATGTGCCAAGTGTACACAACCAGTTACGTGTATTAACTCACAAATGCATCCAAAAATTACATGAAAGTTTAATTAAACTCTTTGAAAATTGAACACCCTCTCCCAATTGGGACATTTACAAGTTGTTTGTTATAAGTTACAAGTAAAAAAAAAAACATGATATATGAAAATGAACAAGATTGGAGTTATCTGTTTTTGCAAATTAACTCTATAACAGAAGAGTTCATTTGCAAAAACAGATAACTCCGTTCTTGTTCATTTTCATATATCATGTTTTTTTTTAATTATTATGCATTTGAATATCAATCAAACTGCAACTGGGTTGTTTTGATTAAGTAATACTAACTAAAAAAAATACAGGTAACTTATAAAATTAAAGTTCATTGAAAGTATTTTTTAATATATATTTTATATATATATATATATATTTTATTTTTTATTTTTATTATTATTATTTTTTAGAGTTAAATAAAGCCAATGAATTGCTATGATACATAATAAAACACTTAATCTTTGTAACGTTAATCTCCTCAGCTGACATAGACGCCTGTCAAACTTTGTTGTTGTGATTAACGTACACGCAATACAGAGAGCTTTTCCCTCACCACGAACCTGCTGTTTTAGCAAGATTCCGTGAAAAAGTTTCAGCTTTTATTTTCCTTTTACGCCATGAAGAAGATATCCCGGGTTCATCAAGATCGTTGAAATCCATCCTCGATCACTTTTAATCAGCTTTGACGAAACTCCTCTCAGCTAGCGCGTCTTTTCAAAGTGACTAGCAGCCTTGTCACCTGACCTGAATACTGTGCACTGATTCGCTAAAACAGACTTTTCGGGTTGATTTCACAAACAAGGGTGCTTGTCGTTTCTGCTGTAAAACATGAACTCACCATGCCTTAACAGCGGAAAATACTGGCTTTTGTGACAAAGAGTTCAGTCAATCTTGTCAGGCGTCTATTTCAGCAGAAAAAAATTATGTGAGGATGTGGAGAGTGTCAAAATAAAGGTACCGTATATCGATATTTTATGTGTGACATCATATCGTTAGACGTTTGATCGATGTATTGTTACACCCCTACTATCTACTATATGTCTGTCTGCTTGTCTGTCTGTCTATAAATAACTGAGTCATTTCTGGTTTACAGAGA
Source organism: Siphateles boraxobius (assembly GCF_051911475.1). Lineage (NCBI taxonomy): Eukaryota > Metazoa > Chordata > Actinopteri > Cypriniformes > Leuciscidae > Siphateles > Siphateles boraxobius. The sequence continues at coordinate 6,548,808 of NW_027509188.1, forward strand.
CTAATCCTGCACCTCCTCCTGCTGAAGAGCTGTTGGACAGTTTCTTGGATTTGGAAGTGTCAGGTCCTGATGCTGACACAAGAAACAAAAAACGTCCAGTAGAGGAACACATTAACCTTGATGAAACAGACAATTTCTGAACATAATGTGCTTTACAAGTCTTATATATATTAGACTTTAGTTGTACTGCTACGGTAATGCTGGCATTTCAATGTAATTATTGTTGACTGCTTTGGTAAACCGAATTAATGATTAAAGACATGTTTCTATGTATGTTGTATTGGGATTTTTCATGAAGTTATGTACAGTAATTAACTGTATTTTTTGTTGTTTAAATGTATATGCTTCTACTAGCATTAACTTATGGACAAGTCCCTATTTTACATTTAAAAATGCATTATGTTTGGGCTTTATTTGAGTCCATATATGTTTAATTGTATTAATAAAAGAAGTACAAATAATTTGTATCTTTGGTTTTTGTACCGGTGATGTAAAGGAATAAGGATGGCACTCTTAGTTTATGTTTATTCATATTTTAGTTAATGATTTGTAAGTCCATCATTGTGTCATTACTTTACTTTGAAGGGCACATCATTCTTAACTCATTATCAACCATACACTAACATCATCTTATTGCTTGTAAAAGGGTAACTAAAACCCTAAAACAACATTTTTTTTTAGTTAATGATCTGTAAGACTGGGGCTTTATTAATGCTGTCCATTGATTTAAGTAAATGTTTTTACATTTGGGTATAAAGTGTTTTAATTCTACAATATATGGTGTAAAATCGTCAACTTCATTTGAAGTTAGGGGAGAAAAGTTCTCTACTTCAAATGACCGCTCTGTTGCAAAGCTACTGGCGTCACTCTCCATCTTTGCGAGATTTTAGCATGGTTTACCATGATTTACCAGGTTCTAGTATGATTTACTATGTTTCTAGTATGATTTACCATAGTTTACCATAATTTACCATATTTTACCATGATTTACCACAGTTTACCATTATTTACCTCAATGTACCATGTTCAAGGATGATTTACCATAGTTTACCTCAATTTACCATGTTCTAGCCATAGTTTACCATCATTTACCATAGTTTACCATGATTCTAGCATGATTGTCCGTTTACCATGATTTACCATGTTCTAGGATGATTTACTGTAGAGTACCATGATTCTAGCATGATTTACTATAGTTTATCATAATTGATCATATATTACCATGATTTACCCTGTTCTAGCATGATTTACCATTGTTTATCATGATTTACCATTGTTTAAAATGATTTATCATAGTTTACTATGATTTACCCTGTTCTAGCATGATTTATAATTATTTACTAGGTTCTAGTATGATTTACTATGATATACCACATTCTAGTATGATATACCATGTTTCTTGTATGATTTAACACGATTTACCACATTCTAGCACGGGTTTTCAAATTGGGTGAATGTGAGTCTCCCCTCACAGTAGATAAGGACCCTCTTCCCCAAAATCCCGCTGCCTGCCCTAACCCACACACGCCTCTGCAATAAATGCCATTTTTTGTGTGTTCCAGGCAATGATGAGTTTCAATAAAAACTTATAAAATGTAAATATTTTTTAACATTGTATTTAAAGATATTTTATTTCGACAACTTTTTTAAAAAGTGCATTCATAAAGGATTATTTGCAACAGCAAATAATTTCCAACTTCATGCAGGCCTAATTGAGGCTACTTTTAAAATCACTGAACACCAGTAAGCCTAACCACAACTCAACAAAACATGCTTAACATGTGTAATGCAATGAGTAGCAATGTTTCGCCGATGTTATGGGGTTAGCCTGCCTTCGCTACGTGACACGATAAGATGCTTCTGTCGCCTTCATGTTGATAGTGCCAAACAACTGTATTAGGCTTTTTTGTGACTGCAAATCATCACGTTTCCTCTCAAAAAACTCAACTGGCTTTTTCACTAAATTTGTGTGCTTAGTTTCAATGTGATGCCGAAGTTTGCATGGTCTCATGCTGTCTTATGCTAGAACCTCCTTGCAGATCACACACTGCGGTTGAGTTGCAGCCTCGGAGCCCCACCAGGTGAATCATAACTTTAAATTCCCTTTCGTTGTCACTACGAGTTACATCGGGTGACGACAAATGGGGTTTCGCTTAGAAAGCCTATCAACTTCGAGTATTAAAAAATGAGCCAATGGCAAAGAAATGCCATGGGTCTGTGGAATTTGCATGGCGCATGTTTGGACATTGATCACGCTAGAGCAGCGCTCGTGGATGACTCATGTTCTCTCTGTGGGAACATGACCATCGCAACACTATGGTCGAGACTGATCTCGCAAGAGTGAGAGTCCCCTTATCCACACCCCAATCTAATGTCTCCCCGAGAGGCACTACTTCGGCTGGTGGCCAGGGTGAACTGAGGGTGACGGTGTGGAACAAGGCGCCGACTACGTTCGTGCCCCACGCCCCCCTCTCAAGTGTTGCAGCCAGCAAGTGTTCAGGGGATTTCCGCGGGACCATCTTTGGATGCCCCGCGAGTTTCCTTTGGCGCCCCCGAGGAAGACGCGATGTCTATTGCAGCATCACAAGGTGGGCAGGATTCGTTTGGAAGTGAAGACTCGTCACAGCTGCCACCTTCAGGTGTGCATACAGCTGTGCCTGAGCCTGATCCAGAGATGACGGCCATGCTTTCCCGGGCGGCCGCGAGCATTGGGTTAGAGTGGAACCCTCCACCCTGTCCCGAGTGCTCGCGCCTGGATGATTGGTTTTTGGATGCAACCCCAATACCTTTCTTCCCAGACGTGCATGATGAGATCTCGAAGTCCTGGAAGACCCCCATGTTTTCCCGGGACCGCTCGCTGAACTCATCCGCCTTTTCTCCCCTCGATGGGGCAGCTGCCCGTAGGTACACTGGGCTCCCCCCGGTTGAACGCTCTGTTGCGATGCAACTGTGTCCTCAGAGTGCTTCTTCTCGTGGCGAGCCTAAGCACCCATCCAAAGCCTGTAGATTTTCGTCTACGTTAGTGGCGAAGTCTTACAGAGCGGCGGGACAGGCAGCTGCTTTTCTGCATGCCATGGCCACTCTGCAGGTCTACCAGGCCCAGATTCTCAGAGACATGCACGAGGGTAGGACAAACCCAGGGCTCTTTGATGAGCTGCGCGCAGCCACCGACCTCGCTCTCCGGGCGAGGAAGGTGACCGCCCGCTTCCTGGTTTTGGTGATGTCCACAGCCGTGGTCCAGGAGAGACATCTCTGGCTGAACCTGGCTGACATGCGGGATGCTGAGCGGTCCGGCCTGCTCGACACCCCCAGGCCGCCCTTTTTGGCGGTGCAGTCAAGGATTTTGCCCAACAGTTCTCGACTGCTCAGAAACAGACTGAGGCGATTAAACACATTTTGGCCGTCGGACCACTGTTGCCTCCACCCAGCCAACCGGGCAGACTCCTCAGTCTGTTCGCCACCTCCTCCGGCTCCCATCCCTCCCGCCCGGCCCAAGCAGCAGCCATCACCCGGGCCCGGTCGTGGAGGAAGCCGCAAGAAGGTGCCCACTAAACGCCGGGCCAAGACGCGCTCCTGAGACGGGCTACTCAGGAATGATTGTTACGTCTCAGGAGATGGTAGCAGTACCAGTCCTTTCCCCGATGGAGGGCTGGGGGAGAATCTTTTGTTCTCCACTCCCCGCTGCTCACCCTCGGGTGGGCAGCACCCTAATGTGGTTAAAGAAAGAAGTGACATCCTCATCCTTCAGCACACAGAGTTCTCGGACGACATGGTGCGACGGCCCCGGGATTTTTTCGAATGTGTGCGGCCCATTTTTTCAAATTTTTTCGAATGTGAGGATTGGTTTGCAGCGATCGACCTGAAGGACGCCTACTGGCTGATACTAGCTCACTCTCGAGACCAGGTTTGCGAACACAGGAATCTAGTGCTCCGTCACCTAGCCCGTCTGGGCCTTCGGGTCAACTGGGAGAAAAGAAAACTTTGCCCCGTGCAGAGGATCTTTTTTCTCGGTGTGGACATCGACTCGGTCGCAATGTCCGCGCAGCTTACGAGCGAGAGCGCGCAGTCACTGCTGACTTGCCTGAGACAATTCGAGGGCAAGAGTGCGGTTCCACTGAAACTATTTCAGAGGCTCCTGGGCATATGGCATTTGCAGCTGTAGCAAACCCAACCCGGATTGCTTCATATGAGGCAGCTTCAGCTCCAGCTTTGAGTTCGAGTCCCGAGGTGGGCATGGCAACACGGCACCCTCCGAGTACCAGTTACTCCGACCTGCCATAAGACCTTCTCCCCGTGGTCAAACCTCAGTTGTCTACGGGCTGGAGTGCCCTTGGAACGAGCTTCCCGGCATGTTGTTGTCTCAACAGATGCCTCAGCCAGGGGTTGGGGCGCCAAGTGAAATGGACATGCTGCTGCAGGCTCCTGGACAGGACCCCAGCGCCTATGCCACGTCAATTGCCTCGAGTTGCTGGCAGTACACCTTGCTCTGCACCGCTTTCGTGCATTGCTCAAGGGTCAAAACGTAATAGTCCGAACAGACAATACCACCACAGTAGCGTACGTCAACCATCAAGGTGGTCTATGCTCCAGCCGTATGTCGCAACTCGCCCGCCACCTCCTCATATGGAGTCAGAAGCATCTGAGGTCGCTTCGAGCATTTATATTCCCGGAGCCCTAAACCGTGCAACCAACGAGCTCTCACAGCTTCAGCCCCTCCCTGGAGAATGGCGACTCCATCCCCAGTCGGTTCAGCTGATTTGGGACCAGTTAGGGGACGCACAGATAAATCTGTTTGGCTCTCACGACTCGACCCATTGCGCCCTGTATTATTCCCTGACCGAGGGCACGCTCGGCACGGATGCACTATCGCACAGCTGACCGCGGGGCTTCCGCAAGTATGCATTTACCCCAGTGAGCCTTCTCTCACAGACCCTGTGCAAGATCAGGGAGAACGAGGAGCAGGTCATTCTGGTTGCGCCTCACTGGCCCACCCGGACCTGGTTCTCCGAACTTGTACTCCGACAGCACCTCCCTGGCCTATTCCTCTGAGGAAGGACCTCCTTTCTCCATCACTTCCGCTAGAGCGCCATCCACGAGACACGCCTACATGTTGAAGAGGAACCTCTTCGTCAGCTGGTGCTCTTCTCGCCGAGAAAACCCCTGGAGTTGTTCAATCAGTGTCGTGCTTTCCTTCCTTCAAGACGGGTTGGAGCGAAGGCTTCTCCCTCCACCCTCAAAGTATACGTTGCCGCCATTGGCGCTTACCATGATACAGTGGAAGGTAAGTCCGTAGGGAAGCACGACCTGATCGTCAGGTTCCTGAGAGGAGGAGGATTCAGTCTCCTCGCTCCTCTCAGGAACCTGACGATCAGGTCGCCCTGATTCCTCCTCGCCCTCCTCTCGTTCGCACTTGGGACCTCTCAGTGGTTCTAACTGCCCTGCAGAGTGCTCCCTTTGAGCCTCTGCAATCAGTGAAGATTAATTTCCTGTCTATGAAGTCAGCTCTGCTGGTTGCACTGGCCTCCATCAAGCGGGTAGGGGACCTGCACGCTTTCTCCGTTGACAAAGCGTGCCTGGAGTTCGGACCGGCTAACTCTCACGTGATCCTGAGACCCTGGCCTGGATATGTGCCCAAGGTTCCCACTAATCCCTTCCGGGACCGGGTGGTGAAACTGTAAGCGCTGCCCCTGGAGGGGCAGACCCAGCCTTGGCACTGCTCTGTCCAGTACGTGCTCTCCGCACCTATGTAGATAGAACGCAGTGTTTCAGGACCTCAGACCAGCTCTTTGTCTGTTATGGTGGGAAGCTGAAGGGAAAGGCTCTCTCCAAGCAAAGGCTGTCTCACTGTATAGTGGACGCCATTGCTTTGGCATACCAGCAGCAGGGTCGACCAGCTTGGTGTGATTGCCCACTCCACCCGGAGTGTGGCGTCCTCTTTGGCTCTAGCGCATGGCGCCTCGCTAACAGACATCTGCAGAGCTGCAGGCTGGGCGACACCCAACACATTCGCCAGATTCTACAATCTCCGACTGGAGCCTGTGTCCTCTCATGTACTCGCTTCAACCAGCTTGTACCGGACCCGCTCAGGTGTCTTCGCTTGCTCGCCATTCCACTCCACGGACTGGATACGTGCGATATTTCCTCAGATGAGCTTCCCGCAAGCCCTGAGTTCCTCCAGCACTGCTGACGTCAACACCAGTGTCTATTGCCTATGCGTTGGCTAGGTGCCTCTGTGTGCATGGTCCCCCTTCTGGGAGACCCCCACATGTGTATTTCCACTGTAAGCCTCTCTAAGCATTTGTCTCTTCCTTGGCAAGCCACCTTGCCACCCCTGGGGTTGTCTTGTCGCCCATTAATGGTTTAAAAGCATTTGCGTGAATAAGAGCGTGATCTGTTATGGGTAGACGTGGCTGAATCGTCGTGAGCAGATGTAAGAACTCAGGAGAAGTTGTAGGAGTTTGAACAGATGGGATCTTTTTATTTACCCCAATTAAGGCCAGTGAAAGGCACCAAAAACGAACAAAAAAAAATAATAATAAAAATTAAAAAATTAAAAAATACAGTCTTAGTAAATAAAGTAAATTGACATGAGAGCCAAAAAACAACAATCAAACTTTTACAGCCGTTTGGAAAAATGACCTTTACACGAGTCAATATATTTTGAGCATCGACAGACTTATGTCCTGTCACCCCACCCTACCAGAAAGAATGAAGATACTAGGCTTTATAGGCCTGAAAGCACCCCTGGGATTGGCACATACCAACACACGATTACAATACAGGGGTGGCTCAGATGAAAACACCATAAATGCTCAAAAACAGCTGAAATGCTACCTCTATAAAACTAGAAAATTATAGAATATTATTTCTATAGTTCCAGCTAACCATTGGCAAGCCACAAGTCATATTAACAGCTAAAAATGAATAACTCAAACTCCGGGTCACTTACTATTGACCCGGAAGTCCTAGCGGCATTTAAACCCCACAATTGCGGCAAATCTTCCTTTACACAAACAAACCGGAGACGCCAGTAAGACACAAAGATGGTATGTCAAAGCTATGTTCCTCTTAAACTCAATAAACAGATACATAATTAACGAAGACATGTGTTGCGTGATTATTGTAACTGGTTATGACTGTGAAGTAAATGGCTTGATTCTTTTTTCAAAACGGCAAGATATGTATCGATAGTAGTAGCTATAGCATATAAATCACCGTAGTGTTAGATGTTAAAAGTGTGCACACAAAAGCTACGGGATAATTATGGGTTTTGTGGTGAAAGGTTGGGTTAAATGATGTTTTATTAACAAGGTTCGGGAGGAGCAGGTGTAGATAATTAACCCATCAGCACAAGTGGAGATCAATCAGTAATCGACTCAGGACAAGATAAATAACAGCAGAACCCACTTGTGTTTCTTGACGGTTTATCAGCATTTGGCCCCGCAGTAGCCTACCTTCCTATCATGTCCGAATCGAGCTCTTCCCGTTTGATGAAGAATCTTTCGTCCGTCAGAATCAGGAATATTTGCCGCAATCCTCTGGTGTTATCTCGCGGGCGTCAGGCCAAACAAACGGGTCCTCGCCACCGCGGGCGAAACATCCGCAATCTACTTCCGCGTATTTCTTTAAACCGGAGCTTTCAATAATTCCTGCCATAGAGAAATGGACAATAAGGCAATGCCGCCCTCTTCACACGAAGGAACGGGCCTTCCTCCAAGGCCAGGCCGCCGCAGCAGGCCCCAAGTAAGCCGCGCTGCAGATTCAGTCCCGACCAGTCCACACTCTCAACGTCTGCCGGGTCAACTCCGTTAGTGCTCAGCTCAAAACCTTTTCGTTTCCGTCCCCGGTTGAACTTCGCATCGCTTCAGTTGTTGAATCACGAGCCAGTTATGCTATCTGGATACTCATTTTTGATCGGGGAACACTCGCTTTAAATCATTTCTGTACAAATGATTTGCCGTCATTAACGCGATGCTTCCTCGTGGCATAAACTCACACGTTAACAGTAGGTCTCACATTATGTGCATATTGCACACAGAATAATCAAAAACCTATCACTAACACTGTCCTGCAATGTATCTACAAAAATCGCTTAGAAACTTAAAGTTATAGCTAAATGTATTTTTATTTAATTTTTTGAAGTAGCCTAATTTAAAACCACTGCTTCACTATTGTTTTTCTGATTCATAACGAACAAATCGGCAGGGAATATGACCCATAGCCATAGAAATAATTAAAATAAACTCATGTTGACGTTCCTGTTTGATGATCATCCAACATCAGACAATGATTACTGAATCAAACCGATGGGTCAGAGGTGAATATATGCAGGTTCTAAAACGTTTAATTCTTATGTAAGCAGTCTAAACTGTTCTGAACGCGGACTGCTATCTTTGCTCGGCCACTTAAACTTCAGATGCGCATAATCCTGCAAGGATTAATCTCTCATCTCCTCTTCCTCGCGTCTTTGATTAACGTGCAAGAAGACGAGCATCAGTCTGCCAGGCCCCAATCTCCTCCTCCCTTCACTCAGCCTCACACCACAGGAGCTTAATTTCTCCAGGTAAGTTTCTCCACTGCCACAGCAGTGATGTCTCTTCTGCTCCCACAGGAGCTCTGTTTCTCTGGCTAATTTTCTCCACTGCCACAGCAGTGATGTCTCCTCTGCTCCCGCAGGAGCTCTGTTTCTCTGGCTAATTTTCTCCACTGCCACAGCAGTGATGTCTCCTCTGCTCCCGCAGGAGCTCTGTTTCTCAGGCTAATTTTTCTCCACTGCCACAGCAGTGATGTCTCCTCTGCTCCCACAGGAGCTCTGTTTCTCTGGCTAATTTTCTCCACTGCTACAGCAGTGATGTCTCCTCTGCTCCCCCAGGAGCTCTGTTTCTCTGGCTAATTTTCTCCACTGCCACAGCAGTGATGTCTCCTCTGTTCCCACAGGAGCTCTGTTTCTCTGGCTAATTTTCTCCACTGCCACAGCAGTGATGTCTCCTCTGCTCCCACAGGAGCTCTTTCTCTGGCTAATTTTCTCCACTGCCACAGCAGTGATGTCTCCTCTGCTCCCGCAGGAGCTCTGTTTCTCTGGCTAATTTTCTCCACTGCCACAGCAGTGATGTCTCCTCTGCTCCCGCAGGAGCTCAATTTCTCCAGGTAAGTTTCTCCACTGCCACACCAGTGATGTCTCCTCCGCTCCCGCAGGAGCTCTGTTTCTCTAGCTAATGTTCTCCACTGCCACAGCAGTGATGTCTCCTCTGCTCCCGCAGGAGCTCTGTTTCTCTGGCTAATTTTCTCCACTGCCACAGCAGTGATGTCTCCTCTGCTCCAGCAGGAGCTCTGTTTCTCTGGCTAATTTTCTCCACTGCCACAGCAGTGATGTCTCCTCTGCTCCCACAGGAGCTCTGTTTCTCTGGCTAATTTTCTCCACTGCCACAGCAGTGATGTCTCCTCTGCTCCCACAGGAGCTCTTTCTCTGGCTAATTTTCTCCACTGCCACAGCAGTGATGTCTCCTCTGCCCCCGCAGGAGCTCAATTTCTCCAGGTAAGTTTCTCCACTGCCACAGCAGTGATGTCTCCTCCGCTCCCGCAGGAGCTCTGTTTCTCTGGCTAATGTTCTCCACTGCCACAGCAGTGATGTCTCCTCTGCTCCCGCAGGAGCTCTGTTTCTCTGGCTAATTTTCTCCACTGCCGCAGCAGTGATGTCTCCTCTGCTCCCGCTGGAGCTCTGTTTCTCTGGCTAATTTTCTCCACTGCCACAGCAGTGATGTCTCCTCTGCTCCCGCAGGAGCTCTGTTTCTCTGGCTAATTTTCTCCCGCAGGAGCCCTGTTTCTCTGGCTAATTTTCTCCAGTGCCACAGCAGTGATGTCGTCTCTGCTCACGCAGGAGCTCAATTTCTGGCTAATTTTTCTCCACTGCCACAGCAGTGATGTCTACTCTGCTCCCGCAGTAGCTCTATTTCTCTGGCTAATTTTCTCCACTGCCGCAGCAGTGATGTCTCCTCTGCTCCCACAGGAGCTCTGTTTCTCTAGCTAATTTTCTCCACTGCCACAGCAGTGATGTCTCCTCTGCTCCCGCAGGAGCTCTGTTTCTCTAGCTAATTTTCTCCACTGCCCCAGCAGTGATGTCTTCTCTCCAGTACCTCATTATTCAGAATTGATATTATACAGTAAAAAAAAAAAAAAAAAAAAAAAACGAATTGAGGATTTTCTCTGTCCAGCGCGCATTGGTCTCCGAGCGGACGTAGTAGGCATCTGTTTCCTCTTTCTCCATCCAGCGAGCATTGGTCTCCCAGTGGATGTTGCATGCATCTGTTTCTTCTTTCTCTGTCCAGCAAGCATTGGTCTCCCAGCGGACGTAGCATGCATCTATCTCTACTCTTATCCATCCAGCGAGCATTGGTCTCCCAGTGAATGTATTATGTACTTGTGCTGCGTTCTATTATTTATGCGTGTCGGACTTCCGATTAGGAAGACAGACGTTGCCTAGCAACACGCCCCCCTTTCCTCAGATTTCCCAGCTCGGTAGTCAGACAACCGTGAGGACACTGAGCAAGAATTACGATACGGAATCCAAGATGGCTGCGCCCTGTGTGACTTGTATGAATTGTTTTCATTGTTTTGGACCGCTTTGGTTGTTTAAATTACGATCTTAATCACTCGTATTACTGCGATACCTTACTGCGTCGGTATCACTGCCTGTGGGTATGGGAATCGGCCTTGTTCTGAGTGCAATATTGAACGAAACCTTGTTTCAAACGGGTGTTACTAACGTGGCTAGCGTTGCTAACAGAAGATAACTAAAACATGAAATAAAGTGAGAATTTAGAAGTTTAAACGGCTGCGTTTTGATAAGCGACTGGTACTCGGCCAGTGCTACCATAGCAACAGCTTTCTGGTTGGCGTCGATGTTTTTCTCCGACTCGGACGCGCAAAACATACCAGAATACTTGAAGCGTAGAAGTGACGTCATATACGAGGGCCGAATCGGTTCGTTGACAAAAAATCGGTTCGTTGACAAAAACCGGTTCGTTGACATAATAGAACGCAGTGTTATCTCTACTCTCTCCCGTCCAGCGAGCATAGGTCTCCCAGCGGATGTACTATGTACTGTAGGATTACAAATTTATTAAAATGTTAATTTAGGTTCCAATAGTATATAAACTGAGAAAGTTTATTAGTGTGAATTTTTATAACTAAGATAAATGTCACAAACCTGCCTGTTTACTGTCTGTCCTGATCTCTCTATTGTAAGTTAAATTGATAAGAGCACTGAGAATATCACCTTTTGTCGTTGAATGGTCTGGCTGATTGGATTAATTTCTATGCATTCGAATCACACTGTTAATGCCGATGAGATCAGGGCTGGGGAGTTTCAGGTAGCAGGGCGGACTCCTGTGCCTCATTTACATTCCCCCTTGAAAGATATATAAACTACAATGTATTTTGCCTTAGTCAGATCTTGGACGAAGCAGACTACAACAATAAAGAAACCTGCTTGAAAGATATCCCAACGTCTCCTGGTCTTCGCATCTGAGTTCCTACACTTTAGAAGAAAGTTCACTACAGTACTTATCTCTACTCTATCCCGTCCAGCGAGCATGGGTCTCCCAGCAGACACTGCATGTATCTATCTCTTCCCACTACCTCTGTCCAGCAAGCATTGGTCTCTCAGCGGACAGCATGTATCTTCCTTTTTCATTTTTCTGTCCAGCGAGCATTGGTCTCTCAGCGGACTCGACACGTATCTATCTTTCCTGCCCAGCCAGCATTTTCAAATTCATTTCACCTCGCATGTGGCCGGTAGAGCCCAATATCCTGACGCCATCGAGCCGCTCACGTCAGAAGCTACATGGGCCTTCTCGGTCAGCCGTTTTTCAATTCCCGCTTCACTCACCCATTAACGCCACGGAGATATACTTGATCAAGCGATCAAGCTTATTGAAAAGCCAGCCTGCCAAATTCGCTGCATCTTTGGGGGGTCTATAGTCTGGCGGCTGTCCTTTTGCTCTTTTGCTTTTTGGGGGGAGTACTCTGGGTTTGGGCAGAAATTCCGAGCTCGGAGCCCTCCACCCGGACAGCACGCCAAGGACGCATAACCTTTACCATAATAATTATATGTAGATGTGAACTCGTGAAATGATGTTTTATTAACAAGGTTCGGGAGGAGCAGGTGCAGATAATTAACCCCATCAGCACAAGTGGAGATCAATCAGTAATCGACTCAGGACAAGATAAATAACAGCAGAACCCACTTGTGTTTCTTGATGGTTTATCAGCATCCCACCTCCACCCCATCTCCTCTTACCAACGGGGGGAGGTACTCTGGGTTCGGGCAGAAATTCCGAGCTCGGAGCCCTCCACCCGGACAGCACGCCAAGTACGCATAACCTTTACCATCATAATTATATGTAGATGTTAACTCGTGAACCGCTGATTTGTAACAGTATGAGGATTAACAGAACACATTTACACGCTAGACAAACAAATACAGGCCACATTTGTCCTCAGTCTTTGTGCACTAGAATAGGTAGCGAATCGCTGCCGTGGCAGCAGCTATGCGCCCCGTCACATGATCATATACAAAAATGTATCACAGGCGTTAACATTGACAGCACTACTTATCATATATTGCTGACAGAAAATGCTGCGGTTTAAAGTGGACTTGTTTTTAATGGTGGGCCTAAACAGAATGTTTTTTTTAGTAAGCTACACAGAATGTTCTACATTAAATATTTAGCCTAGTACGCTACACAGAATATTCTACATTAAATATTTAGCTAACAGTCTGAGGTTACCTAGCAGCAGTTTGTTAAGGTTAGCTCAGTCAACGTATATAGAGTGAATTATGTGCCATAATTAAACAAACAAATGCAGCATTTTGCAAACAAACTCAATCTGCTTTGCAAAGGAAAACTCGTCTCGCACACAAACAGAAAGCAATGTGCAAATACAAAGGTCAGTTTGAGCGAAAATGCAGAGGAGTAACACATATGTATAGTGTTCCACAAATATAAATAAACTTGCCTAGATCATATTTCACAAATAAATACAAAAAACCATACTACAAATTGCTTGTAACCTTTGAACAAATACCAAACCTATTGCATACAAATGCATGTCTGTCTGTTACGACTGTGAGACAGATGGCTTTTTATGAGATCTCTCGGCTCGATTTTAAATGTGTCCAGGCAGATTTTCTCACAAATGCAGTTGAGCAACTTCCTCTTCCAAAACAGTAGATCGCTTAGTAGTCGCTAAGCTAGGGGATTAATTTAGCGCTAGTCTCCCGGGAGAAGCACTGGTTTGAAACGCGTGGTTGACTTTGCCTACAGCTGAGGAAAATGACCGGTGAACAGGTGAGTTTCTGTCTTACTGTCTCTATAATTAACCTTTAGAGGTTTGCTTTACAAAATGTTTATTACATATCTAAACATAAATCCACATTAGCACTTAGTAGCACTTCACTCTCTCTAGGATAGTGGATTCTAGCTATAAGCTGAATATATGTTGCTTTTTTTAGTTTTATTCTACATCGGATTTGTGCGAAATAAATAAGACTCTATTTCTTTCTTTCTCCATAAATTAATGAGAACATTAAATTTAATTGAAAGGAGGATTTAATTTTTCTGTCCAAAATAATTTGGGCACTACATATGTCACCGGCAAGAAACAATTGATTATATTTTTTGTTTCGGTCTAATTATTTTATTACATTAACATTTAAGCTGACTGAATTCCAACTAAATAAATAATGAGAGGCTGAGACCCTTTCAAAAAGTAGACAAAAAAGGCTGTCAGTGGACGCCTACAGAGTGAAAGATATTTTTATCATGTGTTAAGTTTTTCCTTATTATATTTCAGGTTTTTAATGGGACTTAAGTACTGTACCACCGTTTTTAGAACATTACAGTCTTTTATTCCAGATTACATTTTGTATAAATCATTTAAATTTAATTAATTAATGTTTAGCATATTGCGGTTCAAATTAGGGCTGCATGATATGTCATTGCGATAGTATATATCCGTATCGCAGAGAGGGGCGATGTATTACTTTATTTTCAGACATCCCAAGTCTCCCGGAAGTTCCGGGAGTCTCCCGCATATTCCGCAAATTAGTTAAAATATCCCGGAATCTAGAGCCACCGAGCAAGAGCGCGCATGCGAGACAGAACATACTGTGCTCCAACCTTGTAGCGCGCACACAGCACAGAGAGAGAGAGAGCAAGAGACCTTGCGTGTGTGAGTGCGCGTGTGTGCCTTATGAAGCGCTTGTAAGGCCGAGCATCCTGATTGGCCTGTACGTCTGAATTATGGCAATATTTTGGCCTCAATAGAGAAGAAGTGTCACAAATGCAGGTACTGTGTAAGGGGCCGTTCACATATCGCGTCTAAAAACGCCTGGAAAGTGCAAGCCGCTATCTCCTTTTTTCCACAAGCACTTGCGTCTGTCGTTTCTATGCAACCATGAACTGTGCTGAGGGCTTTCCATGATGAGGAATAAGTATTATCAAAGGAATAATTGATTTCTAGCCCTTGTATTTAGCTTTACTTCTAGATATATTTATGGAGATGAGAAATAAAAACCCGCCCTGTACAGCTATGATCAGCTGTTCGGCCGAGCTTTCGATGTCGTTACGGAAAGGCCGAAGCTGATTGTTGGTTTTTTGTCACATGACCTGCGGTGAGCTTACGGCATTCTTCATCTCATCTCATCGCGGCATAGACGGGCCTGGAAAAATGTGCTTCCCTTTTGAGTTGCTTGCCGCGCATTTGAAACAACGAATTTGCATGCACAAAGATATTCTTCTGAAGATTAGAGGGAAATACTCAACAACAATATCGCATATCGCATATTTTCCCAGTATCGTGCAGCCCTAGTTCAAATTGTAATAACCATCTGTCTCTGCCTGTTCATCGATCTCCCAGGTGGTTCGTATAATGATAGAGCGGCTTCGATCTCGACTTCAGCACATTTTTGGTCGGCATCCTCTGGACCTAGACTATTTACAGTTCATATGTACACAGGAGATGGTGTTGTTAGTGCATTTTCTGATGAGATTTATCTTCCTGAGAGTAGTGTGGATGGTCTCGCAGAACTGTACAGATTAGTAACTGAGGAAAAATCGAATCAAGTCGTGGAAGTGTTAATTCAAGTCA
Source organism: Siphateles boraxobius (assembly GCF_051911475.1). NCBI lineage: Eukaryota > Metazoa > Chordata > Actinopteri > Cypriniformes > Leuciscidae > Siphateles > Siphateles boraxobius. Next base: position 6,563,958 of record NW_027509188.1, read on the forward strand.
CTCATGGGGCAGCTGGACGTACACGCTTTGAGGTGTCGCAAGATTACCAGCTGCATCTACTCCATCAAGGTCCCCCTGTGTCATGCATTGCCAGTCTTATTAGAGTGTCTAGGCGGACATTGTACAGACGAATAGCAGATTTAAACATCACTGTTAGAGGTCTATACAGCACTTTATCAGACTCAGAACTTGATAACCTTGTTGGTGAAATCAAAGAAAGCATGCCACATGCAGGTTATCCGCTTGTTAAGGGGAGTTTTGCAAGCCAGAGGATATAGGGTTCAGTGGGAGAGAGTTAAGGCCTCAATGCATTGTGTTGACACAGTGGTTATCCTTTTTTTTTACAATGGAGTCAATGTGATTGTCCCACTTCAGGTCCTGAGAGATGATAGTGCCCAGGAACCTGAATGACTCCACTGCTTCCACAGTGCTGTTCATGATGGTGAGTGGGGGGAGTGCTGAGCTGTTCCTCCTGAAGTCCACGATCATCTCCACTGTTTTGAGCGTGTTCAGCTCAAGGTTGTTGTAACTGCACCAGACAGCCAGCCGTTCAACCTCCAGTCTGTAAGCAGACTCGTCACCATTCCGGATGAGACCGATGACAGTGGTGTCGTCGGCAAATTTCAGGAGCTTGACAGTGGGGTCTTTAGAAGTGCAGTCATTAGTGTACAGGAAGAAGAGCAGTGGGGAGAGAACGCACCCTTGGGGGGCACCAGTGCTGGTGGTGAGAGTCCTGGATGTGCGTTTCCCCAGTCTCACTCGCTGCTGCCGGTCCGTCAGGAAGCTGGAGATCCACTGACAGATCGAGGATGGTATGGAGAGCTGGATCAGTTTGGCTGTGAGAAGACCAGGCATGATGGTATTGAAGGCCGAACTGAAGTCCACAAAGAGGATCCTTGCATAAGTCCCTGGTATGTCGAGATGTTGCAGGATATAATGCAGTCCCATGTTGACTGCATCATCCACAGACCTGTTTGCTCTGTAAGCAAACTGAAAGGGATCCAGCAGGGGTCCAGTGATGTCCTTCAGGTGGGCCAGCACCAGTCTTTCAAACGACTTCATGACCACAGACGTGAGAGCGACAGGTCTGTAGTCATTAAGTCCAGTGATTTTGGGTTTTTTGGGGACAGGAATGATAGTGGAGCGTTTGAAGCAGCAGGGAACTTCACACTGCTCCAATGATCTATTGAAGATCTGTGTGAAGACCGTATAATTTAAGATAATTTAAATCATATTTTAACCACTAGATGGATTTACAGCTCTCTGTAGAAAGGCTTGTGAATTCTAGTGATTTTTGCACATATTTGCCTATTTTTTTCAGGTTGTTGATTTTAATATATAATAACAGATTCTCAAAGACTATTTTAGTCAAGTTTTTTTTGTTTGTTTGGTTGGTTGGTTTTGTCAAACCTGAACATTGCTTCAAAAAGAGAACAAATGGAAAGCATTTTGTTACCCATTGTTTTAATTCTAACTTAATAAAAATGCAATTATTTCAGTCATAACCTTTTTATTGATCTTTCATAATAAACATTTTCATTAAAATAATTTTTTGCAATTCAATGAACAAATTCAACAAACAGTAACTCAAATTTGGCAACATCAAATAGTGAAAAAAAAACTAAAATAACAGTAAAAGTATAATAATTATCAAACAATGTAAAACACAAATTTAAAAGTGTTTTAAATATCATAACTATATCTTTACATATTATTATGTGCATACTATTTACATTAGCAACGGCAATTATAAACAAAAAACTAAAATAACAGCAAAAGTATAATAATTATCAAACAGTAAATTAGAGAAATAAAAATTTATCCTAACTATATTTACATACTAACTAATTACAGATTACAGTTTTCACATATAACAACAGAGAAATCCTTGCAAATAGGAATGTGACACCTTGAGCAAATGGTGCCCGTTTTCAATTCCTGTGGCAAGCACCTTTTGCATCTCTTCCTTTTTGATTGAGAGGGGAAAAAACTATTTTATGCAATTATTTATGTGTATATATATTCTTTTATTTTTTATAAATGTATGTATATATACGTGTATGTATATATGTAAGGGATAATGTATAGCAAGGCGGTTGTTATAGCGAATATAACCCCTTCAGGCTCTGCCTCACGTCGGGCTCATAATCAGCCTGTCGGGTTTGTATTCGCTATAACAACCGCCTCGCTATACATTATCCCTTACATATATACATACACGTGTATATATACATACATTTATAAAAAATAAAAGAATATATATATATACACATAAATAATTGCATAAAATAGTTCCCTTTCGAGGGAACTCGCACTGCGTCGTTGAAAACGACTCTTCGGGGACGCTCCCTAAGCGTGCGCCTCTGAAGTATGAATGAAACTAATCCAATCCTGATTGGTGTTGCGTCGTGACGTAACATGTGACGGCATAACCGGATGTATAAAAACGGCGCTGATGCAAACACATACCAGCTTTCGCTCTTCAGCAAGCGCTATCTGTTGAAAACTGTCTGTCTTATTTGGTGTTGTATTGTCTGTTTGAAAGTGAAAGTATGGCGAGTGAGCAATTCACTAGATGTGTGCACCCCTGTCCTAGATTTATCACGGGTGGGGACACGCATCCACTATGTGTGAATTGTTTGGGAGTGCAGCACGCACAGGCAGCTCTCGAGGGAGCTGCCTGTGATCCCTGTACACATTGTGAAGCACTCCCATTGAGAGTGCTGCGCTCCCGCTTGGCTGTTTTTGATAAAGATGGCCAAGCTCGCGATCCTTGCGGTTCAGGTCCCGCGTCCGTTGAGGCGGCGCGGAGGCTTAGATCGTGGGGATTGCAAAAGGATCTCGCAGATGAGAACGAGACTGCTGAGGCACTTTCTCGTGCATCATCTGTGGATTCTATAACACTCGCTCATGATGCAGAAGCCCGCGCTGCGGCTTCTTCTGCCCGTGACGAGTGCCCGGTGCTTGAACTATCCGCTTCCGAGGAAGTGGATGTGATCAGCATCGGGAGCGGGGAACATGAGTCACACTCGCCGACTCATGTTCCCGCGTATGAGGAGTTAGTGGAGGTTGTGACGCGTGCTGTGGCCAGACTCAATATTAGTTGGCCACAAGATAAGCAGGATGATTCTCGTCAGAGCAAGTTAGACGAGAGATTCCTGCAGCATCGCTCACAGCCTCAGCGCCGGGGCTTGCCTTTTTTCCCGGATCTTCATAAAGAGATCTCGAGATCCTGGGAAAAGCCCCACTCATCTCGTATTTCATCACCTACGTTATGTGATTATAGTAATGTGGTGGGTGCGAGAGAGTCGGGGTATGGCAAGATGCCGCGGGTGGAGGAAGCTTTAGCGAGCTATCTTTCTCCCGAAGCGGCATCTTCGCTTAAAGCCCCGGCGCTGCCCAGCAAACCATGCAGGGACACTTCTGCGATGGTGGGCAGGGCTTATATGGCGGCTGGTCGGGCTGGTGCGTCCCTGCACTCTATGGCAATCTTGCAGGCGTACCAGGCCGATATCCTAAAAGACCTAGATGAGGGTGAGGGCCCAACACCCGAAGATATTGCGGAACTTGCAGAGCAACTGATTTATCTCTCCGAGCCACTAGGGAGACGGCCCGTGCTATTGGCCGCTCCATGGCAGCTTTGGTGGCCACAGAGAGGCATCTATGGCTTAATCTGTCCGGTATTAAGGATAAGGACAGATCATTTTTGTTGGATGCCCCGTTATCGCCTTCTGGCCTGTTCGGCGACGCAGTAAACACCGTTGTCGACAGGTTTCAGGAGGCGAAAAAACAGTCAGCAGCTTTTCAGCAGTATCTTCCTCGCCGATCTAGATCTAGGTCTAGGAGGGCTGGTCCAAGTGGCCAGCCTCAGCCGTCAGCCAGCTCCTCCCATCGCCTGGAGCAAAAGGAGAGCGTTTCCTCTCGAGCCCCTCCCTCGGGAGCTTGGCAACAGAGGAAACGTTCTCACTCTAAATCCTCTGGCCAGAAGGGCGACTTGAGGGCCGTCATTCAGGCAAAGAGGGCTTCAGGAAAGAGGTCCTAGCCAATCTGGTAGGACCTCTGAGGGCTGTCCCCCCCGTGAGGGAGCAACCGAGGTTGTTTTCACAACGGAGCCCTCTGGAAAGAGATGTTGTCCCGCCGTCCTGGACGCTTCGGGTCGCATCGATTTCCAGCGAACGCACACCGTGGCGTTCGCCCCAAAAGCTTGCAAGAGAGCACCGACTATGGTCACAAAATCGTTCTTGTCCGCTTCCTGCCAGTTCGCTGTGTCAGAGGGTCGAGAACAGTGCTCGAGAAACACCCGAGGCCAGTCTCGAGAGGCTGGTTCCCTTAGTAAATTTTGTAGAGGGGTGGCGCCTTTTTCCAAATATTTCTCTATGGGTCCTGAATATAATAGAAAAAGGATACAGACTGCAGTTTGGTCACCGACCTCCCAGGTTTGCAGGGGTGGTGCCGACTACAGTGGTTCCAGAACAGGTTCGGGTCATGGAACAAGAAGTACAGGCTCTCCTGGTCAAAGGGGCTATAGAAATTGTTCCCCCACCAGACAGAGAGTCCGGGTTTTACAGCCGATACGTTATAGTTCCAAAGAAGGATGGCGGGCTAAGGCCGATTTTGGATCTAAGGCAGTTGAATCGGTCTCTGAGGAGATTCAGGTTCAAAATGCTTACGATTCCCATCATTGTGAATCAAATCAGGTCCGAGGACTGGTTTGTCACGATAGACCTAAAAGACGCCTATTTTCATGTCTCCATCCTTCCGTGTCACAGGAGGTTCCTAAGGTTTGCTTTCGGGGGCGAAGCATATCAGTGTCGGGTTCTTCCGTTCGGCCTAGCACTCTCTCCCCACACGTTCACGAAGTGTATGGATGCAGCTCTGGCTCCATTAAGACTTCAGGGCATCCGTATACTGAATTATATCGACGACTGGCTCATATTGGCCCAGTCTCGGGAAATGGCGGTTCGGCATCGAGATGTCGTCCTTGGCCACATTCAGGAATTGGGGTTGAGACTCAACACGAAAAAAAGCGTGTTGGAACCAGCTCAGAAAACAACGTTTTTGGGCGTGGTATGGAATTCGGTTACGATGCGGGCACACATGTCTCCCGCACGAATCGAGTCCATCCTGACAATGGTTTCTGGGATAAAGCTAGGCCAGCCCATCACTGTGAAGAGGTTTCAAAGGATGCTGGGCCTCATGGCAGCGGCATCCAACATTATACCTTTGGGCCTTCTACATATGAGGCCCCTCCAGTGGTGGCTGAAAGCCAAGGGGTTTTCCCCCAAGGGGAATCCATTTCGTATAATCAGAGTAACGCGCAGATGCCTTCGTTCTCTATTAATATGGAAGAAACCTTGGTTCCTGTCCCAAGGGCCAGTGTTAGGAGCGTCGTGTCGCCGGAAAACCGTTTCGACAGACGCCTCCCTCACTGGCTGGGGCGCGGTCATGGACGGCCGCTTTGCCAGGGGTCTGTGGCAGGACCATCATCATTCTTGGCATATAAATTGCCTGGAGATGTTGGCCGTGTTCAGGGCTCTGAGGAGCTTCCTTCCAGACATCAAGGGTTACCATGTCCTAGTACGATCGGACAATACATCAGTGGTAGCTTATCTGAACCGACAAGGGGGACTCAGATCGCGCCCTCTATCCAGATTGGCGCATCAGATTATTCTTTGGTCCCAGGGGAAAATATTGTCTATCAGAGCAATATATGTCCCGGGGGTTCAGAATCGGGGAGCAGACATCCTGTCGAGGCAGGGGCTGAGGCCCGGGGAGTGGAGACTTCACCCAGAGGTGGTGAAGCTAATATGGCAGAGGTTCGGACCTATGGAAGTGGATCTATTCGCGTCTCAAGAGACGTCCCACTGTCCCCTTTGGTTTTCCCTCACCCATCCAGCCCCGCTGGGGTTGGATGCCATGGTACAGGCTTGGCCGAGGCTTCGCCTGTATGCTTTTCCCCCCGTTGCTCTGCTTCCGGGAGTCCTAGAGAGGGTCCGTCAGGAGGGCATCAGTCTTCTTCTGGTAGCCCCGTTGTGGCCGGCCCGAGTATGGTTTTCAGACATCGTATCACTCCTGATAGACTCGCCGTGGCAGATTCCTCTGAGGAGGGATCTGTTGTCTCAGGCGGAGGGCACAGTTTTCCACCCTCGCCCAGAGTTGTGGAAGCTGTGGGTCTGGCCCCTGAGGGGGTCCAGTACTTAAATGCTGGGTTATCAGAGGGGGTGGTTGATACCATACTCAACTCTAGGGCTCCGTCTACTAGGAGATTGTATGGCCTCAAGTGGAATGTTTTTGCCACTTGGTGTAGAGAACATGAGCTAGATCCAGTTAACTGCCCGGTGGCTTCAGTTCTGGAGTTTCTCCAAAATCGCTTCTCTGCGGGTCTCTCCCCATCCACGCTTAAAGTGTACGTAGCTGCCATTGCGGCTTTCCATGCACCACTGGGCGATGGGCCTTTGGGGAGGCACCAACTGGTTGTACGTTTACTCCGTGGTACATGGAGGATGAGACCGACAACCAGGTCCAGGGTTCCCTCCTGGGACCTGGCAGTGGTTCTCGAGGGGTTATCCCTTGCCCCCTTCGAACCTCTTCAGTCGGCGTCACCCAAGGATCTGACTTTCAAGATGGCATTCCTCTTAGCCATTACTTCCCTTAAGAGGGTGGGAGATCTCCAAGCCCTGGCAGTAACGCCAGCTTGCTTGGAGTTTGCCCCTGGCGGAGTTAAGGTCATTTTGAACCCAAGACCGGGCTATGTGCCTAAGGTGCCTTCTAATGTGGCACGGTCTACAGTCCTTCAGGCTTTTCATCCTCCACCTCATGTGTCGGCAGAGGAAGAGAGGCTCCATTTGCTCTGTCCTGTCAGAGCGTTGAGCATTTACCTTGAGAGGTCCTCTTCCTGGAGGAGGTCGGACCAGCTATTGGTGTGTTTTGGGTCACATAAAAAGGGGCTCCCTGCGTCCAAACAAACTATTAGTAATTGGATTGTTCAGGTTATTACCGAGGCCTACAAGGTGCGCAATATGCCTTCACCTTTGGCCGTTAGGGCTCACTCGACTAGAGGCATGGCTTCCTCTAGGGCTCTCCAACTGGGCGTGCCTCTTCAGGAGATCTGTGAGGCAGCCGGTTGGGCTACCCCACACACCTTTATCAGGTTTTATGGTCTGCACCTCCCTAGTACGCCTGGTGCGCGAGTGCTCTCGTCCTAGTTTTGTGCCTGTTTCAGTTTCACTTTAGGGCGGGCCTTGTTCCGGTGCGTGGCATAGTGGGCATTCGTTCCCCAAAGAGTCGTTTTCAACGACGCAGTGCGAGTTCCCTCGAAAGGGAACGTCTCGGGTTATGACTATAACCCTTGTTCCCTGAGAAGGGAACGAGACACTGCGTCGTCCTGCCACGCCCCTAGAGGCCGTAGAGCGTCTTGCTTCATCGCGAGGCTGGTATGTGTTTGCATCAGCGCCGTTTTTATACATCCGGTTATGCCGTCACATGTTACGTCACGACGCAACACCAATCAGGATTGGATTAGTTTCATTCATACTTCAGAGGCGCACGCTTAGGGAGCGTCCCCGAAGAGTCGTTTTCAACGACGCAGTGTCTCGTTCCCTTCTCAGGGAACAAGGGTTATAGTCATAACCCGAGACGTTTTTTTTTAATTCTAAGCTACATGGCATGTAGTGGATTGAACTATCAATGGATGTCATATATACACACACACACACACACATATATATATATATATATATATATATATATAAATATTTATTATTATTATCATCATAATTTTTTATAATATATATGTATAATCAATAAAAAATTACAAAGTAGCAAATACCTTGTCAAGATTGTCCACTCCCCCTTTGGTGCTGTTGTAGGACAAGATCAGTTGTGGTTTCTGGTCGTCTCTTTCACTCAGTGCTAGATCGCTTTTGACAGTGCTCATCAGAAGGACGTTTTTACTTTTCTTGGGGAGGTAAGACACGTTTGCATGTGTCTCTGTAAAGGCGAACAGAGATGAGTGTAACGCCCGGCCTCTTGTGTTGGTCAGAGCACTTGGCAGCTCTGGCTTGTTCTTGCGGATTGTGCCAATCATTCTAATTTTCTTTTTTAGGAGCTCTGTGCCAAGAGCGTATGAAGTGAAAAAATTGTCACAAGTGACAATATGTCCCTCATATCCATCCACCATGTCCAGGACTACTCTCCTTCCCAGGTTTATTTCACGTGGCATCCCTGGAGGTTTTCCTGTGTAAACTTGCATTTTCAAACAGTAGCTCGATTTTGAATGCCCATATTTTGATGCCATATTTGGCAGTTTTTTTGGGCATATACTGCTTGAAAGGGCACCTGCCCCTGAACCCCACCAAGCTCTCATCGACTTGTAATGTTTGCATCTGGTTGGTACATCAGTGGTAGTCTTTCGACCCAGTATTCCCACATCTGTCTTATTGGTGCCAGTTTATCCTTGTCCTTGTCAGCTTTTTGAATTTTTTGAGTGGCATGGTTGCCCGGAAAATTGCCCTTCCCATCTCACTGTCCCATAAACTTGCAGCTGATTCGTTGTGATATTTCAAAAAAATATTCACCAAACACTCGCTGCCCCTCTAAATTAGTCATGTCAAGTAGCTTTTATTGCATAGAGCTCGTGAAGAAAAGTTCAAAAGTAGATTTTATGTCTTCAGCCCTTATAATGGCATAGCTTGTTGGTCCAGGGGTAATTTTTCTGACCTCCTCTGCCCGTGCTCTCCCTTGGGTCTGTGGAGGAGGATTTGAAGTCCACACTATTTCCCTGTTGTTTGATAGGAAAGTTTCATGGCCTTCTCTCTCCTCTGACTCCTCCTCTGCCTCCTCATCCTCATCCATGTAGTTTGGGTCAGCCTCTGTCAGATCTTCCTCTTCAGAGGCTGCCTCTGTTCCCTCTTCATCACTGCTTTGCAGTAAATAATCCAGAGTCTCCTGAGCACTATATCTCTAAGCCATTGTAATTAGTGGAGAATGAACTGTGGGCTGGGCTCAAAGTGGCAATATTTATACCCCGTTTTTGGGCTTTTGTTTTCATAAACAGGTGCCGCAATAGGCTTGAAGGTCACCAGCAAAGTATTCCATCCTTGATCTCTCTCTCTCTCTCTCTCTCTCTCTCTCTCTCTCTCTCTCTCTCTCTCTGGCTTCCGGTTTCCGTAGGTGTGAGTGAGTGGATGTGTACGGAGAGCTAGCTTTTATGCTTTTTTTGGCATGCTGCTGTGGTGATCTTTTTCATATTTTCTCACGCGCATGGTCAAGGTAAGACATCATTTATTTTCTTTGAATCGGGCGGAAAATAGTCGGAATAATAATTGTTTGAATTTACGCGGGGATGGCGTCCTCTGTGACGCTGCCGCTGTCCATTGGACACGGGGTTCGGTTTGTTACTGATCCCGGTGTTACAATGGAGGAGGCTCTGCTTGCAGTTGGTGAACAGGTAGGGTTTGATAATATATCTCACACGTCTCGAATGAATAAAGCAGCAGTAGTTTTTTTGAAAGTCGAACGCTTGGTACATGATTTGGTTGAAAACGGGGTATTTATCAATGATTTGTTTGTTCAAGTTTCGCCGTTATCAGTGCCATCTACAAGAGTAGTTGTCTCAGGTGTACCGCCTTTTATTCCGAATGCGCTGATTGAGCAAGAATTGCGTAGGTTTGGAAAGTTTGCAAGTGGTTTTAAGACTGTGACGCTCGGGTGTATAGATGCGCGTTTGAAACATGTCATCTCACTTCGCAGGCAAGTATTCATGTTCCTAGATTCTCCAACACAGTCTTTGGATGTATCCTTTAAGATAAACCATGGAGGAGGATATTATACTGTGTATGCCAATTCAGGGAGCATGAAATGTTTTGAATGTGGGGATGTGGGGCCCACACAGAGAACAAGCTGAACGCGCAGAGAACCACATTGAACAAACGCATGAAGCTGATGGGCAAGGTGTCACAGCTTCTAGTAGTATGTCCACTGTTCAGGGAGAAAGAATGAATAGTGTAGATAAAGAGAATATTGAGACAAATCGAGATGGTAAGGGAGATGATGGATCTTCGGAGCCATCAACTTCTGCTGAGAGCGCTGTGGTACTTCTAAAGGAGGTTGAAATTACAGGGGAACCAATCAGTGAAGTTGAAGCTACGGGGGAAAGTGTACCTACTGACCAGCATGCTTTTGTTGCATCCACGGAGAATGAAGTGACTACTTTGTTGAATGTTGGAAGTCAGGCGGAAAGTGATGCTGAAGAGATGGAACAGGATGAGTCAGATGTTGAAGGATTTGATGGGTCAATTAGAGTGAAAGATTTGTATTCTTTGGAGGAAATTAATAATTTCCTGGATGAAACGTTTGGTCAGTCAGTTAAGGTTGATGATTACTTTGTTGACACAGACAAATTCATTCGGTCGGTGGCATTATTACAAAAGATGGTTAGTTTTGATTTCTTGGATGAACGGAAGCGGTATCGTTTGAGAAAACATGTCACAGCACTTAAAAAGGTTTCCAAGTCAAATAAAACAAGAAAAGGAAGGAAGGCTTTAGTAAAAAATAAGTGATGTCAGCTTTGATCATGTGGCACTTTTGGCGTATTTTTTTTCTATGTCTGTCCCTCTCTTTCTTTTTTTCTATGGGGAGTTTAAGAGTGGGCTCTTTAAACATGAATGGTGGGTGGGATAGACAGAAGAGAGAAATGGTTAAAGAGGTGGGAAAAATAAACAGACTAGACATAATCTTTTTACAAGAAACACATAGCATAATAAAAGATGAAGTTGAATGGGGTTTATCTTGGGGTGGTCAATTTTTTTTTAAATCATGGGAGTAATTTGAGCGGAGGGGTAGCAATACTTTTTCCAGTAATTCAAAAATTAATGTTTTAACTCTTCGAGGTCGCCGATCACGCCGGCGTGATCAAGTTACATGACCAGTTTAAGACGTCGAAGCATAAAACGGAGAAAATGTGTGAATCTGCTGACTCTGCTCATCAGGCTGCACATTTTAGGGAATGGAGGAGGAGCCAACTGAGCAAAGAAGCGAAATTGAAAGGCAGAGGATTTACGGAGTTGACAAAGAGAGACATATATACGTTATATATATCATATATAGAGAGATATTATTGCTAGTTTTTGGAAGAGTTTGAGTAGATTTTGAGAGTAGTTTAGGAGTAGTGTAGATAGTTTAGGTAGTTTAGGAGTAGATTTAGATAAACTGTTTTGAGGAGTGGCACAGATAAAAAAAATAAAAAAAATAAAAACACCTGATATTTGTTGTAAATAGTTGTTTGTATAGTTTGATTTTGTGTTAATTTTACCTTTTGTATGGTATATTTGCACTATTGGGGAACCCCTCTGACTCAAGGAATGAAATCCCTGTAATGTAGCTATCGGTGTAATTGTACATGAAGTGTTTTGTAGAGTTTCTAAGCAAAAAAGAAAAGAAAAAACGCCTATTGCCACACCTGCTTTTTGCTGTAAATAGTTTAATTTTATCTCAATTTTACATTTTTTATGTTGTATTTGCACTATTTGGTAACCCTCATACTCTGGATATACAAGGGCTAAATATAGCTCTCTGAATAATTGTGTGGACAACATTTTTTAAAGAAAAGAAGAAAGAAAAAAAGCCTATGGCTACACCCTCTTTTTTTGTAAATCATATTTTTTTTGTATATAGCTTGATTATATCTGAATTGTGCCTGTATATGTTGACATTTACAACTTGTGCTTACATTTTAAACCTTTTAAAATGCTTCATTGAGCGTGTTTGTGTTTTTTGTAGTGGAAAAGCTATAATTTTTCTATTTAGATTTTGTGTTTTTTGTGTGATTTTGGGTCCAGTATGTTGATACAGTACATCAAAGTGAAAAACTAATTGTCTGGTCATATAGGTGATGTTGTACTGAAAGAAATTATACCAAACATTGGTATGGTAAACTTTTGTTTATTTTGCAAAATTTAAAAAAAAATAAAAGTACTCAAAAACGGCCAAAATAGCCCAAGACTCCAAAGGGTTAAGTTCCTGTGATTTAGTCAAAGGTCGAGGTCAAATGGTTAAAGCTAACATAGAGGGTTTAGTCTACTGTTTTATTAATATGTATGCTCCTAATATTGGGACTGAAAGAATAGATTTTTTCAATAATATAAAAAAAGCTCTTGAGTTAAATGAATTTGACTATCTTATTCTAGGTGGGGACTGGAATTGTACTGTTGATTCTAACAATGATAGGATTAGTGAGGAGCCACATTTGCAATCTAGTAGAAATTTAAAAAGTTTACTGGTCCAGTTAGATTACATTTCCAAATGAAAGGCAATACACATGGGTCAAAATCCAAGATGGAAGAGTGAGTGCAGCAAGACTGGATAGACTTTACTTGTCACAAGGACTTAGATCAAAGTTAATGGATAGTGTAATTAGACCAGTTGGATTTTCAGATCATCACCTCATTACTGTGACTATTTCTTTGATGCAAGACGTTACTAGATCTCAGTGGCACTTTAACAATAAGTTGCTCCAAGATGTAACATTCTGTCAGAATTTTAAAATTCTATGGCAGAAGTGGAAAGAAAAAAAAAGTTTTTTTTTGAGTCTTTAAATAAGCGGTGGGAAGTTGGAAAGGCTCAAATCAGAATTTTTTGTCAACAATATTCTTCTTTTTCTTCTGTTATGTTAAAACAGGCTATAAAGGAAGTTGAAGAGGCCATAAGACAGATTGAAAATGGCCTTTTAAATGGTGGGGATGCTGAAAGTAATGACACATTGAAAATAAAAAGAGTGGAGCTGAGTTCCTTGCTGCAAGAAAAAGTAAAAGGGGCCCTCGTGAGGTCAAGATACATCCAATTAAAGGATATGGATGCCTCAAGTACGTTTTTCTTCAACCTGGAAAAAACTAGTGTGAAAAATCAGCGCATGACATGTCTGAGATGTCCAGATGGGCATGTAACAACAGATGGAGGGGAAATGAGAAGATGTGCCGCGCTTTTTTATACAGAGTTGTATGGCAAAGAACAATGTGATGAAGAATGCGTCCAAGAACTCTTAGAAGGTCTGCCTAAACTTAGAGGAATTGAACAAACATAATTGGATAAAGGACTAAGCTTGGAGGAACTCACTATAGCTGTTAATCAGCTGACTTCGGGGCGCTCACCTGGAATAGATGGACTCAGTATTGACTTTTTTAAACATTTCTGGGGGACTATAGGATCTGATGTTCATGAGGTCCTGATGAGCTCTTTTGATCAAAGCTTACTTCCAACCTCTTGCAGGAGAGCTGTTTTAACATTACTTCCTAAAAAAGGAGATTTATCTCATCTTAAGAACTGCAGACCTGTTGCACTTTTATGTACTGAGTATAAAGTGCTTTCTAGAGCTCTGTCTAATAGGTTGAAGCCTTATATTGGCTTACTTGTGCATATGGATCAGACCTATTGTATTCCAGAATGGACTATAATGGACAATTTATTTTTGATGAGAGATGTGATAGATGTGTGTAAAGTGTATGATCAGAATGTCGGACATATCGGAACGTGTGCATATGAATATAGTGCGGGGTGAAAGTGGTTAGAGCGGTTGTCTCGGGAGCACGTCCATGGTTGTGGCGAAGTTGCCAGCTTGCTGGTCGCTTGGCCAAACTACTGGGTTTTGGTGCATAAGAACCCACAGCAAGTAACTCCTGAAGACTAGGGTTGAGTTATGTAGATCGTGTTAGGCAGTTTAGAGGGGACGCTCAATTTATGAGATGACTTTGTACAGGGTCCCCGCGGGTCCTTAAAAAGTCTTGAAATGTCTTAAATAAAAATTTTCATTTTTAAGGTCTGAAAATGTCTTGAATTCTGGAATTTTCCATAATGAGGTCTTAAATTTCATGTGGGATCTTAAATTTCATGTCCGACTCGTCATTTTTATTTATTTTTTCAAACGCAATTTGACCAACGCAACATTTGGGGGCAGCACTTCGTGCAACCTGCATCATTCCATAGGTGACATACGATTAAGTGATTGATGAATGCGTTGCGTTGATGGTTCGCCACCACGGCATTTTGCGAAATCGCAAGCATGGGCAAATGTTTGTTTAATGACAATTGGTTGGAGAACGAAAAGTATCGGGGGTGGCTGAAGAAAACAGCCAGTAATCATGAAGCGAGGTCTGCTTTATGTAAAAAGACGATACAGCTGGGGTCAATGGGCCACATAGCGCTCGATTCACACATGAAAGCAGAGAAGCACAAGAAGTATGTGTCGTCGCAGGCAAGTAGTTTGCCCATAAGTATGTTCTCATCGAGCACTTCGACCTATCAGCCTTCCGCAAGGCAGTCCACTTCAAGCAATGCCTTCGGCAGCTCTGCGAATGTAGCTACACTTAAAGCTGAAATACTGTGGGTATTTCAAACCGTAAGCCGCCACCACTCGTACACCTCAAATGAGGACATCCACCTAGTTTTTCAAGCAATGTTCCCTGACTCAGAGTGTGCCAGTACGTTCAAGTGTGGAAGGGACAAAACCGCATATTTAGCACAATTTGGTGTTGCCCCATACCTAAAGAAGGAACTAATTTCACGGGCAAACAAGGCCGCTTTCATCTTAATGTTCGATGAGTCCATGAACACAACAACGAAAACTAAACAGTTGGACTTGCACGTCAGACATTGGTCAACCGACGAGACCGGCACCACGATTGTCAGGTCTCGCTATCTTGGTTCTCAGGTTTTGGGCCACTCAACGGCAGAAGACTTGCTGGAGCATTTTAAGGTAAGACTATCAGAGTAACATTTAAAATGCTTTGAATATGTTAAAATACTTTGTGTGTTTTCATGTTATTTCCTAATGAATATTTGGGACAATATATCGATTCATTGCGATTCTTGGATTGATTTCAATTTTTTCCTAATGCACTGCGAATTGATTCTGAGCTTAGTTTTTGCAGATGGCTATCTAGGCTAGTTTTTAACCGCACACTCAAATGCTCACGAAGAAGAGCGTTTGTGCGTTCGGCTGAGTCTGAGAATGTACTTGATATAATCCTTTTATGACGCGAGATTATTGAAAACAGCCCACTGCAAACACCCTTGTACTTCACTTCAACCTTTTCGAACTTTATGAATTATTATTTTAAAGTAGGTTAAATCATAAAACGGGTGGTGATGGCGCAGTTGATAAGACACATGCCTTTGGTGTGAGAGACCCTGGGTTGAATCCATTGTGAGACACCAATGTGTCCCTGAGCAAGACACTTAACCCCTAGTTGCTCCAGAGGCGTGCGACCTCTGACATGTATAGCAATTGTAAGTCGCTTTGGATAAAAGCGTCAGCTAAATGAATAAATGTAAATCTAAAGCATGCAGTGCCATCTGCTGTTGAAAGCTAAACTCAGAATCGATTCGAGCGAGAATCGCGATGCATTCAGAAAAATTTGAATGATTCAGAATAATTTCTCGATTCACGATGCGTCGATATATTGTCCCAGCCAATCAGTAAAAAAAAATGTTGTGGGTGGATGACATCTAGGCATGCCTACTGCATTCTGGATGGAAGGCAGTGCTGTAAATAACTTTATTGTATAAAGCCTTCAATATGCATTATGCTTCTTGCATATTTTTTATGTGAAAAGTAAAATTGAATTAAATAATGTAGGCCAGTTCATAATTAGACTCCAAATATCTGTTTTGTGCCTCTCAATTTTAGGTTAACAATTTTGACACTGAACCATATCACATAGGCCCAATTTGTGAGAATTCACTATTATGGCTTAAGATGCGTTTCTCAAACTTTTTTTCAAACCAAGGACCACTTAGCCAATTTAAAAAAAAACAATCTTGACATATTTGGATTAATGATCATCCCTATGAATGTAAAAACGCAGGCCATTTTAGTCTGAAACCATGGCTAACTTCACCTGCTAATAATGTGCATGATTAGAAAACAAGACATGAGAAGTGAATTGGAATTGATCGAAAGTGTCATAGTCCATGTCAGTCATTTTTGTTGATGACTTTTGCTCACAGACCTGTTTTGGTAATCTGGCATACCACCAGTGGTCCCCAGACCACAGTTTGAGAATCACTACTTTAGACAAACCATCTAATCTGAGTGTACATGAATGAAAATGTTATCATTCTTGAGGTGAACTTTGTTTTGATTTCATTTTTTAAAAATTTCAGGAGGGCACCAAGGAACTTAATTTAAGGAACATGCTTTCTGTGTCAATGGATGGACCCGCAGTTAATTGGAACTCATGGATCTCCTACAGCTGGAACATGCAGAACAGTTTGGGGGGATTCAACTCCAAGTGGTAGGAAGCTTTGGTATCCACACCCTACACAATTAATTTAAAGGTGGATTTGAGGTGTGGCATGTAGACAAGGTGCTGAGATCTCTCCACTATCTCTTCAATAATGCCCCAGCAAGAAGAGAGGATTTCACATCTGCACACTGTCATCCACATTCCCCTTATCCTTCTGTGGCCATCGTTGGCTTGAAAATGTGCCTGCTGCAGAGAGGGCCATAGAAATTTGGCCCTCTATTGAGAAGTTTGTTGACCAAGTGTCAACAAAGAAGGTGAAGAACCCAGGAAATGCATCATTCGACACCCTCTCTGAGGCAAGATAGGATCCTCTTATCTGTGCCAAACTCCACTTCTTTGTGTTCATAGCAAGAGTCTTTCAACGATTTCTGGAAAAATATCAAAAAGATGCTCCAATGATGCCCTTCCTTTGGAATGACTTGGAGGATTTGATAAGGGTAATTATTTGTCATAATGCGCAACACCTTTACTACACAGGCCATCAGGAAGATCAGAGGCAGCGGGCCACTGTCTCTAGATTGCATAAAACCCGCCCCTTCCTGATTGTTGCGAGCTGGACTGCTTCTTTTACTGGTCCCCAGCATGGCGTTTTCTTTTGTTTCTGCTGTGTTTTGTTTGTTTATATTAACCTGGCATTACGTTTTGCCAGCATCATTCGTTAAACTTTAAAAAACGATTTGTTATATTGGTTAAACTAAATCACTTTTGTTAATAAACATCCTTTCTTGGTAATCCCTTAAGCGTGGTTTCCTCTTTTTTGTTGTGGCCTTTGAGCGGGGCCATAACAGTGTGTGTGTGTGTGTGTGTGTGTGTGTGTTTTTGTCTGTTTTGCACTCTTGCTTGGTGTTTTAGAGATTCACCCCTTCACTGTTGAGTCCTTTTTTCTGCATCGTGACTGATTTGTAGATTGTATGCACAAAAAAACGTTGTATTTTCATATTTTTGCCAATTTCCCATTCATTTCGGTCATTTTAGACCCGAAGACCCTGAGGATGACTTTTTTTTACGACCACTTAGACTTTTCAAATCCTGTCTAGGGTTGTAACGGTATACCGGTATGGCGGTTTATCACGATATTGACATGTATGATTATCATATCGTGAACATTTTCTTATTTAATTTTTTGGAAAAAAAATTAAACTAGATCTCACCAGCGCATATGCAACTTCTTTCCACTTGAGCTTAGACTTCACCCATACATGTACAGCGGAGAAAATGTCTGAGACACAGTTTGCAAATTCTAATCTCTTTCCCCCGCCGAAAAAAAGTTGAAATCTGCAGTGTGGGAATACTTTGGGTATCCGAAAAACGAACGCGGGGTTTTCCTTGAAGGTGGATATCCAGTTGTGTCCAGAAATGTGGACGAAGAGTGGCTGCAAAAGGAGGATATACGTCCAACATGTTCTCCCATATTCGCGAACACCATCCCTCCCTGCAGATAAAGTTCCATTTATAACTTAAGGCCGTATTATTTCGATTTTGACGCAGATGTCACGAAAAATGTGCGATTTGATAGATGGATGAATAAATCTAAAATATAGCTGTGCAATAAATCAAATCGCTATATGAGTGTGTGTCAAAAAACTGCTATACTGTAAATCTATATTCTGTAGTATGTGTGACACTCATGGTGTTTAAAGCTTCTGCCGTCTCACTCACTATATGAGGACGTGAACACATGAACATATCCAGAGCTGCTCTGAGAGAAATAAATGAGCATTTCATAATTTTATTTAAAAGAATCATCGTTAAATACACTCTTGACTGAAACTCATAGGAGTTTAGTACAACCTGTCAAAATAACAGTTCATAGACTCATTAAAAAATTTCATTAAAAAAAGTTTGTTTTAATAAACCATGTTCAACCAAAAAACCCTATCTGTTTTCATTCATTTTAGGGTCATTGTAGCTGATGATTATAATAACAATGATTCTTTAATACCGTATACCGTGAAACCATGATATTTTCTGAGACGATTATCATACCGTGAAAATCTCATACCGTTACAACCCTAATCCTGTCCCCTATTTTTGGGGGTATTCATATACCAAGTACCAATAAAGTTACCAGGTTTCGGACCATTCCGATGAAGCTACGATTTAAAAAAAAAATTTATTTGAACTCTTCGGGTCCAAATAGGAAATGCATATATATATATATATATATATATATATATATATATATATATATATATATATATATATATATACATAAAGTGGACAATTTAAAGTTTAATGCAGAGGAACACTCACATGTGTGTATTGTATGAGTGTGTTTAGTTTTCCGGTTAACCCTGCTAATTCTAGCATTAAACAGTATTGAGCTGAAATTTCACATGCTGCAGTTTTCAGAGTTTTATTTGTTTCTAAAAAATCCATGAATGATTTTAAAGGGTTAGTTCACCCACAAATTATAATTTATTCATCATTTACTCACCCTCATATCTTTCCAAACTGTATGACTTACTTTCTTCTGTGGAATATAAACAATTTGTTACTAATAAAACATTTTCAATTCCCATTTATGGACCAGAAAGACATTGGGAATTTAAACTGTTTTCTTACTGACATTCTTCAAAATTCTTCTTTTGTATTCCACAGAAGACAGTCGTGCAGTTTTAGTAAAGGATGACAGAATATCAGTTTTGCGTTAACTATCCTGACTATTTTTATATGAAGAGACATAAAAAAGAAGGCTTTGACAGGAAAGTGTTGTAAATGCTGCATGTATTCACATATTTATTTTTAGCATGATTACTGTTGATCAATTCTTCTTTAGAGTAAGAGGTGACCATGGCGTAGAGAATGTCGACATAACACGTCTGATGTTCACCAGACGGGGCCACAGGAAGGTCCAGCTTTATTGCTGGAAAAAGTGTCCACATCAGAGGCAGGTAGTTTTTCTCTTCTCTTCAAATGTATTGCTATGGTATTTTTTGTTGTTGTTGTTGTTGTTGTAGCTTTAGAATGTTTGTAGGACTTTGGTTGTCTACACGATGCATTTGGTTTAAAGATCCGTTGCTTTTAAATGGCAGATATATCAAGTTTCCTGACATTAGATTACAGTGTTAAAAACATAATTCTAATGAGACAAGTAAATGTATAATTGTACGTTAATCACTTAAAAAAATAATTATAGTGGTGCTCTAAATTCAGGGCGTTCTTCATCTTCAATCCGCAGCGGCGCCGAGCAGAGAGCACGTCAGCAGACGCTGCTATGCGCGAATTTTAACTTAACGCGTACGGTCAAGTGCGAGATAAGATGTGAGTAGCTAAACTTAACATTTCATATTTGACATTTTTTAGGTCATAAATGTTAAACGAATGACAAAAAATAATCAGGCAAACTAATATAGTTTTGTCTAATTTCGCCATTTTGAACTGAAAATAGGCCTATGTAACGTGACTCATGTAATGTAATAATTAGTTTACTGTCATTGTGAGGGGACGAAGCATTAACAAAGCCGTTTTCATCATATTAGGCACAAGATTAATAATGAATATTTACATATGGAGAATATAATACAAATTGTAGCCTTTAGTAAATTAAAAAAGATCAGCTTTATGAGGGGAAGAGAAAGGGAGGAAGAGACTGAGAAAAAAGAAAGAGTGGTGGAGATGAGGACAGAGCAGGTATTGACAAATAATCTACTGCCCGCTGACATGGTTTTAATGCTATTTCTTATCCTTTTTTTTTTTTTTTGGTATTCAAACGTCTTGAAATGCTCATATAAGAGAAATAAAAAATGTGAACCCCCTACCAACCTCAAATTTAGGACCTCTTTGATTATAAAGCCCTGTCTACGGCCCTGTATTAGGAATAAGATCAATAATGAATGTGTAGCCTACATATTTTGAATGCATTTAATAAACTTAATTACCTAGCTTTAGTAGCTTTCAGTAAATAAACACATCTGAGAAAATGATTAGGCAAAATCATTTGACCCTATGTTTACTTTCTTCACTGACAGACAAAAATGAAAAGCCTATCAGTCAAAACTCAGCTTTAGGAGGGGAAGAGACAGGGCAAGATAAAAACAAAGAGAAAAGAGTGTGATGCTGATGAGGAGAGAAAAATAATCAGCTGCTCAGTGACATGGTTTTAAAGCTGTAATCCAATTTTTTTTGGCCTTCAAAACATCTTAAAATACACATATGTAGATCAGAGAAATAAAAATTTCCGCGGAGAAACCCCAAACCCCCCTATTTACCCTACATCATGTAAATACACAATATTGTTTATGCATGATTATTGAAAAAAATAAAAATTAAAGTTTCTGAAATAAGGCCACAAAACGCATACTAAATATTTGTCCACAAGTCTTTTGACTAATGGATGTTGTCGCCTTTTTTTCACGCCATTTTTGCTTCAAAATGATCTGAAAATCATCTTGCCTAATCATTTACATAAAACAACAGATTGTTTTAAATTGTGTAAAAAAAATGTTTTGTTTGGAAAGGCAATATGCGTGGGGGCGTAAATTGTTCAACCCAATCATGAATAATGTGTGGTTCACACCTGAGAAGACAATGACCCGCATAATGAGCAACAACAAACAAACAACCAGCACACAACAAACAGTCTTTTTGCTTTTACAGACACTATTTTATATCGCAATCAGAACAAAGCACAAGAATAAAAAACTTACTTAATTCTCAGCTGGATCGTTGATCCTCGAAATGAAAATAAACCAGCACTTGTTCTGAGGAAAATGTCCCAGGATTATTCCTCACAGACTCGCAAGACGACATAGTACATTAATCTGATTAAACTTGGTGTGTTTTACTGAGTTTATGTGGGCGTTTACACATCTCCATGTGTTGCCTCAGATCATTTGCGTCTGAATAGCGTGCGCTCTCCGTGGGCGTGTCACATTAGCAGAATAATGAGCTGAGAGAACGATAATGAGAACGGCTGACATCTCTCTCTTTATATATAGATTACATAAACAGAGAATGTTTATTTTAGTATTGAATTAGATCATTTAAAAGTACACATTTAAATGATTATAAAGATGTATAGCTCATGCCTGGGTGAATAGTATTCGCTGAGTTTTGTTTAAGTTTAGAGACGTGCTCCAAAAGTTCACGGAGAAGGAGAGGCAGAAAGCACACCCTGTTTATTTTCTTCATTTTACAAAATCACAATGTTTTATGTTGATTGTAAGTGGACACATAAAAAAGTAGACATTTAACAGTTTATTTTTTCATATTTCTTAAGTCTGTATGACCAGAAATGATGGAGTATTTTGAGTTTATTTTTCTGCTATGTGAAAAAAAACGAGCAAGACGCGCTGGAGCGTT
Source organism: Siphateles boraxobius (assembly GCF_051911475.1). NCBI lineage: Eukaryota > Metazoa > Chordata > Actinopteri > Cypriniformes > Leuciscidae > Siphateles > Siphateles boraxobius. The sequence goes on from NW_027509188.1 coordinate 6,585,560, forward strand.
TGCCGACCCCAGAGGATTAAACTGGTCTTGCAACAAGCGGGGGACAGTTGTGCCCCTGATGGTGACAGAGTCCCATTTAACCCCCAAGCACGTTTCTCTCTGGGGAGAGAGTGAACGCTTTTCTTGGCATTGCAACTTAGCTCCATATAGAGAAGATGAGTGGGGATCGATCTAGATGTCGAAGCGCAAGCTCTTGAGACTGGGCCAGTATCAGCCAATCGTCTATGTAACATGGCTAGGTCGAATGGAAGTCACACGCATCACACATATGACCAGCGTCGGCCAATAGTCAGCCTACGTGTGACGTACAACACAGAAGCACTTCACTGTTACACTACGTGAACTGACTCGAGGCCCACAGAGAAGGAAATGAATAGCTGAATAAAGTCGTTATGTTTGGGGATTTTTTGCACACAAAAAGTATTCTCGTTGCTTGATAAACTTGGGGTTGAGCCACTGTAGTCACTTGAACTATTTTAAACATTGTTTTATCTAACTTTCTGGGCCGGCAAGTTTCAATCCCATAGAAGCCTATGGAGGAGTGATCCAGCTCTCGGGCGCTCAAGCCTTCAGGCAGGGCGAACAACGTGCCGACGTGGTCATGCTCTCATAAGAAAGCATAAACCACCTACGAACACAGTCTCAGCATGTTTGCGATGCGCTAGAGGAGTGAGTGGTTCGTGCTCACTGAAACCCTCAGATCACTAATGTTATTCACCAAAGTAGCCCTCCTCTGGTGCACCAGAAGAGAAACTAGATCGGGAAATAAGCAAAGGGACTCACCTCATAGAGGCACGTGAGTCTTGATCTTGACCGCGCATCTTGAGCGCCGAATGACGCGCGCTGGGTTGCCGTGACAACCCGCGCTGTCAGCCGGCGCTCGACGGCACACGGCACGCTGAGCGGCTCAAGCCTTTACGAGAAAGGGGAGACGAACAACGTGCCGACGTGGTCATGCACTCCTGAGAGAACATGAACCACCCACGAACGTAGTCTCACACACTGATTAGGCATGTGAAACAATGAACGTGGCCGTCAAATAAGGACAGGAAACGATCGCATCTAGAAACACACGAGTGAAACATCATCCTGAAAAGGACGCGATCTTCACTCGTGTTGCTCTTTCAGGAAGAAACTACTCTCTCTATCGTGCTGAAGCACACAGGGACCCAACGCGGCAACACAGCGGGGAAACTGCAAGCCCGCTGTGCGCACTCAACCGTTTACCAGCTGTGAAAACAGCTTTTGAATCAACAGCATATAGACGCAGCCGGCAGACAGGAAACCGCGCGGTCGCTGAAACGCCATCTCACCAACACAGAGAGATCCCCTCCCGAAACAGCAGACTCGTAGCCGTAAGAAAAATACAATCTTAAAGCTCACTCACTCAGAGAGGACACAATCGGTCGGCTCCGAAGCTAAAAGCATTGCGCAATGTTTACTTCCGCCTTTTATACCTGCGCTGGTAGGCGGGTCGCGGAATGCAAATCTTGCATGCCAATTTTCATTGGCTCGTTTTAATTCACTCGAAGGCAATTGGTCTCCCTAGCGTGATCCCAATTCGTCAGGGAACTCCCCCGAAGACACGTCAGAGTTCCCAGGACGAAAGGGAACACTAGCTTATTAATAAACAATAAAATGTATAATGCTGCATATACATTACTTTTGCCGGTTCTTTGTGGCAAGCTTTATGCATGCGCTTGATATGCGGAATCAGGGGCGTTGCCAGCCGATTTTGCCGGGGCTTCAGCCCCGAATGTTTTGAGTCAAGCCCCGAATGTAATGATGACTGTCACTGAGCAAATATGAAACTGGACAAACAATAGCCTATGTAAACACCCGAAATCATAAGTTGCTTTATTTCATTGCGCTTTAGCTTTGCATGCATACAGCCTGTAAAAAATAGATCTTAAAAATAATCTAGCCTATAGAATACATTTCTTTGCTGTCGGTAGCCTATGGGCTACTCCGTTTCTTCCTCTCTGTTGCATATGCAGCAGCAGCAGGTAGGGGAGGAGCTAGCACAGTCAATCGCAAGAGCGCGAGTTAGCAACTGAGACAGTCAGCGAGCAGGAAAGAAAACATTTAAGAAAAATTAAGCAAACGAGACTTTGGGGATTTTTCGGAAAGAAGTCAGTGGGTAAGAATTCAGTTTTTTTTATCCTTAAAGTCTGAAGATAGATCATCAGCTGGCTGGCTTTCACTGTAGGCCTATTTGTTTAACTAGCTTGTTATTACCATAGGCTAACATTATAACGTTAGCACTTAGGCCTACTGGCATTTTCTAGTACAGAATCTCTTCCGGATAAAAACACAGGAGAAGCAGCTGAAACAAGTGATAGAAGATTGCTCACTCACTCAAATATAAAATAACGTGATCATCATGAAACATTAAACGTAAATCAAAAATCCGCTTAATATTATCAAAGGTGGACCACCTGTCCTGCATTTTGTGAAGCTGTGAAGAATGTGAAGCTTTGTTGTCCCGTGTCACGCAAGTCATAAGAAGTGTGCCTCATTTTAATTCTGTCTGCATCATTTTATTTAATGCTTTAAATTCCAATTCTAATGTTGCCCTTTCTTTATGAAACTTACCAACATTCAAGTGTTGATAAAAAAAAGAATGCATGAAGCTAATGAAATGTCTTTAAAATTCAAGTACAGTTAAAGGTATTTTTTAATAAAAAAAAATATCTGGATTTGAACATAATAGTATACTGCAAGTGCAAAAATTATACATAAATACTGAACTATAACAAGTATAAGTTTGTTAACTTAAAGAAAACTTGCAAGTATACTTGCAGTATAAACTAGTAGTTTACTGACAGTACACTTCAGTGTGTACTTTCATAAACTAAAAAAATACTAATTGTATTAAAATAGTAAACTACTACTAGTATACTTATAATTTCACTTGTAGTACAGATGCATTACAAATGAGAAACCTAGTTGTGTACTTAAAGTTTACTACTCTTACACTTAGAATACATTTAAACGAATAATACTTCTTCATAAAATGAACTTGAAGTATACTTCTTTTTCGTAAGGGTAGCCAGAAACATTAGTTTTATCCCACTGCACTGAATACTTTCCTTGTTTATCAGGTGTTGTTTTCTCTAAGGATAACCAATAAGCATTAACATAAAATGTATGTGTGACTTGTTCCCCTTCAGGGACTACCGCTGCGTGAAATCGCAGTGGGAACGCCCTCAGCGTGACGCGTCTGAAGCATGAATGAAATCAGTCAATGGAGAGAATGAGCGTACGGCGAGTGACGTCATCGACCAGGAAGCTATAAATATCCCCTGAGTACACAATACGCCAGCTTTAGTTACTTCAGCAGCTCTGTGTGTGTCTGAATCTGTCGATTGTGTTTGTCTGTTTTGTCAGGAGTTTTCACTATATATATTTTATATAAAAAAACCAATATGAGCGAGCAGTATAAGAAGTGTGTTCCCCCCTGTACTCGGTACATCACGGGTGGGGATTCACACGAGCTAAGTGTGGCTTATTTGGGAGTGCAGCAATGCCCAGTCGGCTCTCGAGGGAGTCGATTGTCAGCATTGCGAGCGTTTTCCCTTGAGAACTCTGCGCTCGCGGCGATCGCTCTTCGAGGAGAGTGATTTGCTGCGAGCTCCCCGTGGCTCGGGTCCCGCTTCTGTTGAGGCAGAGCGGCGGCGCTTGTCTTGGGGCTCGCAGATGGATCTCGCAGGCGACGTTGAGACGGGCTCCGCCCTATCTCAGCTATCTCCGACGAGATCTAGTGCGTCTCACCCGGCTCTGGAAGTACGCGCTGCGGCGGTTACTTCTGCCCGGGTGGAGGCACATGATGATGTTGAATTGAGATTTTCCAGTTCTGAGGAGCTGGATGTCGAAAGTTTTGCATCAGAGAAAACTAGTTTATCACATTATACTGCAAATGAAGGTTTGATGGATGTATTATCTCGGGCTGTTGAAAAGCTAAAAAAAAATAAAAAAAATAACAGTATCGAGTGGCCAGCTGATAGACAGGTTTCTAGAATTAAAAGCAATCTAGATGATAGATTTCTGTCTGCACGACCTCAACCTTCTAGCCGGTGCTTACCGTTCTTCCCAGATCTTCATGCTGAGGTTTCAAAGACCTGGGTTAGACCGGTTTCAAGCTGAATTTACACAAATCAGTCCAATGCTTATGGTAACATTGTTGGTGCCAAATCTGCTGGTTATGTGACGATACTGTAGGCGGAGGAGACGCTCGCGTGCTATCTCTCTCCTGCTTCATCGTCTTCACTTAAAGCACCGGCTCTTCCACCAAAAAATAAATAAATAAATAAATAAATATACCTCTGTGCTGGTGGGGAAGGCTTACTCGGTGGCTCGGCAGGCGGCTGCATGTTTGCATACGATGACTTTTATGCAGGCTTTTCAGGCCGACCTGCTCAAAGGAAATCTGAGGGGGGTCCCCGCCGAGAGAGACTTGCGTTCACCTCCCTTAAGGGTGCCCTGTCTCTCCCGGCGCCCTCAGGGGCCCGTCCTACTAACCCTGCCGAAACAGGGCGTAGAAGGGTCTGGCGAGTGCTTTCCCGAGGGACGCTCGCCGCCTCTAAGGAGGGTTCTAGTGTGTTCAGACCAGTCGTTCCCTGCCGGTGCGCCGTTACAGGGCACTGTGTCTGTCACGCAGAATGTTCAACCAGAGCAAAGTCTTTCGTAGAGTTCGTCTTCCAAAAGAGCACAGCAGAAGCGGAGTGTCACGTCTCGTGCCCCCCTGCAGAGAAACTGGAGGGACGAGGCGGGGCGCTCTCCGGCTTGGCCTTCTCGGGGCAGGACTGATCTGAGGACAGTCATTGTCGCCAGAAAGACCGCGTCGAAAAAGTCCTGACGGGCTGAACGTCAGGACTCTGAGGGTGGTCCCCATCGGGAAAAACTTGAGTTCACCGCACAAAAACACGGTGCCCTGTCTTTCTCGATGCCCTCAGGGGTCTGTTCTACTAACCCTGCCTATACAGGGCGTAGAGAGACTCGGCGAGCGATTTCCCGAGGGACGCTCGCCCCCTCCAAGGAGGGTTGTGGAGTGCTCAGACCAGCTGTTTCCTGCCAGTATGTTACAGGGCGCTGTGTCTGTCACTCGGGATGTTCATCCGGAGGCCAGCCTCGAGAGGCTGGTTCCCTTAGTAGAGTTCCTGGCGGAATGGGTCCCCCACCCAGCAGGGAGTTAGGATACTACTTCATCGAAAAAAAAAAAAAATCCTGACGTGCTGAACGTCAGGGTTCTGAGGGTGGTCCCTATTGTGAAAGACCTGAGTTCACTGCACAAGAACACCGTGCCCTGTCTTTTCCGATGCCCTCAGGGGTCTGCTCTACTAACCCTGCCTTCACAGGGCGTAGAGAGACTCGGCGAACGATTTCCCGAGGGACGCTCGCCCCCTCCGAGGAGGGTTGTGGAGTGCCCAGACCAGCTGTTCCCTGCCAGTACGTTACAGGGCGCTGTGTCTGTCACTGGGGATGTTCAAATCAGATCCGAGGACTGGTTTGTCATGATAGATCTAAAGGACGTTTACTTCCATGTATCTATCCTCCCTCAACACAGGAAGTTCCTGAGGTTCGCTTTCAGTCACTCGAAGCGTACCAATATCGGGTTCTTCCGTTCGGCCTAGCACTGTCACCCCGAACATTCACGAAGTGTACGGATGCTGCTATAGCCCCGCTGAGGTTACAGGGAATCCGCTTTCTGTACTATATAGACGATTGCTTGATTCTAGCTCAATCGGAACAACAGGCGGTTCGGCACCGAGATGTCGTTCTTGCTCATATCAAGTGACTGGGGCTGAGGCTCAACGCCAAAAAGAGTGTTCTTTCTCCATTACAGAGAACCACTTTTCTAGGTGTAGTGTGGGATTCAACGACGATGCAGGCACGATTGTCACCTGCTCGTATTGCTTTGATTCTCGCTGCAGTAGATCAGGTCAAGCTAGGCCAGTCATCCACTGTAAAACAGTTCCAGAGACTGCTAGGTCTCATGGCAGCTGCGTCCAACGTGATACCTCTTGGCCTCTTGCACATGAGACTGTTACAGTGGTGGCTCAGGACCAAGGGATTCTCCCCGAGGGGAAATCCGCTTCGCATGATCGTGAGTTTGCGACGGTGTCATCACGCCCTGATCATGTGGAAAGATCCTTGGTTTCTGTCCCAAGGCCCTGTGTTAGGAGCTCCTTGTCGTCGCGTTATGCTAATGACAGATGCCTCTCTCACGGGTTGGGGGGCGATCATGGATGGTCGCCCGGCTCAGGGTCTGTGGGAGGACCATCATCGTCTGTGGCACTTAAACTGCCTAGAGATGTTGGCGGTGTTTCAGGCTCTGAAACACTTCCTCCCAGACCTAAGGGGCCACCATGTTCTTGTCCAGACAGACAACACATTGGTGGTTTCTTATATCAACCATCAGGGGGGTCAAGACAGGGGCCGAGGCCCGGGGAATGGAGTCTTCACCCCGAGGTGGTGGAACTCCTATGGAAACATTTCGGTCTTGCCGAGGTAGACCCATTTGCTTCTCGAGAAACATCACACTGCCCGCTGTGGTTCTCTCTCAGCCATCCAGCCCCGCTGGGGTTGGATGCGATGGTACATCCGTGGCCGAGGTCACGCTTGTACGCTTTTCCCCCGATCGCTCTGCTCCCAGGAGTTCTGGAGAGGGTTCGCCGGGACGGGCTCAGTCTCCTGCTAATAGCCCCGTTCTGGTCGGCCCGGGTATGGTTTGCGGACCTAGTGTCTCTCCTCAACGGCTCTCCCCTAGAGATACCGATCAGGAGAGATCTGCTCTCTCAGGCGAGTGGGTCGATCCTTCACCCCCGTCTAGAGCTATGGAGGCTGTGGGCTTGGCCTCTGAGGGGGCCCAGCTCATAGATTCTGGTCTCTCGGCTGAGGTCGTTGAGACCATCCTCCGATCCAGAGCTCCCTCCACGAGGAAGTTATATGCCGCGAGGTGGAAACTTTTCACCTCTTGGTGTGGAGAGCGCCAGCAGGACCCAGTTAACTGCCCGGTTGGTACAGTCCTGGATTTCCTGCAGGACCGTCTCTCCACAGGGTTATCCCACTCCACACTGAAGGTGTATGTGGCGGCCTTAGCTGCTTACCACACCCCTTCAAGTGGAGGTTCCCTCGGGAAACACCCACTTATGTCTCGCTTCCTTCGTGTCACCTTGAGGCTGAGGCCTGCAGTTCGCACGAGGGTACCAGCTTGGGATCTGGCCATCATCTTAGAAGGTCTCTCCCTTGCTCCTTTCGAGCCCATCGAGGAAGTTTCGGAAAAGTTTCTTACTCTAAAGACTATCCTTCTTCTCACTATCTCATCTCTAAAAAGAATTGGAGATATTCAAGCACTTTCGGTGGCTCCCTCGTGCCTGGAATTTGCTCCTGGTTGGTTAAGGCCTTTCTCTTTCCAAGACCAGGTTATGTTCCTAAGGTTCCAACTGTTTCAGTTAGACCTATAGTTCTGCAGGTTTTCTGTCCTCCGCCTTTTCTGACGTCAGACCAGGAGAAAATTTATTTGCTGTGCCCAGTTTGGGTTTTGATGCTTACGTCCACAGAGCTGCCCTGTGGAGGAGATCGGAACAACTGTTCGTTTGTTTGGGTCACCTAAGAAAGGGTGTCCTGCATCTAGAAAAAGGATGAGCAAGTGGGTGGTCGAGGCCATCCCACTTGCTTATGGTTCGGCCCATCAGCCTTCATCTTTGGCTGTAAGGGCTCATTCCACCCGGAGTATGGCTGCTTCTACAGCTCTTCTTTCAGGAGCTTCTCTTCAGGACGTTTGTGATGCGGCAGGCTGGTCCTCACCGCACACTTTCGTTAGATTTTATTCCCTCGATCTTAGCTCCACTCCCGGGGCTCAGGTTCTCTCGTCGGTTTGTGTCTCCTAATGACACACGACGGGGATTTGGTCGTATGGGGATGTGGGTATTGCGTTCCCACTGCGATTTCACGCAGCGGTAGTCCCTGAAGGGGAACGTCCCGGGTTACGTATGTAACCCTAGTTCCCCGAAGGGACGGACGCTGCGTGTCCTGCCATACTCTCGGCATCCCCTTGGGTCGCTGCTTCAGTAACTTTTAAGCTGGCGTATTGTGTACTCAGGGGATATTTATAGCTTCCTGGTCGATGACGTCACTCGCCGTACGCTCATTCTCTCCATTGACTGATTTCATTCATGCTTCAGACGCGTCACGCTGAGGGCGTTCCAACTGCGATTTCACGCAGCGTCCGTCCCTTCGGGGAACTAGGGTTACATACGTAACCCGGGACGTTTTTTGTTTGTAGTTTGTAGTAAATATACACTTTAATTTGATTAAATGGTTTTGTAAAGGGTAGCAAAGATGAGCTGCAGACTGGGGAGGAGCCAGCAGCAGCAGTAGCAGCTGTGCCAGGATCAGACATGGAAACTGGTAACAATTAATCAGTCATTTTACTTTGGAGAAAGATAAAAGTGAAACATTGTTTATCCCAATGCTCCTAATGAAAAGTTTTTGACAGATGTACATTGAGAATTATATACAGTTCGATGCCATGGTGTGGCAATGAACGTAGACTAAAGTCATCCATGTATAGAGGGAATGCATTAACGTCACTTTTCCCGCCGGAACACGCCCCCTCAGCCGGACTGAGTGGCAAAAGAGCTGCTGCGTGGCTGGAGTTAATAGGGGAAACTGCGAAAACGCGAGTAAAACAAACTATTATCAGTTTAAACTAAAAGTTGGACTCGATATAGTGTTCCTTACAACTTATCAAAGATCCCGTGATCCATGGATATTGACATGCAGCCAGGAATCGTGTTTCCTGACATTTATATGTGCCTGATTTCGACGCCGGGGAAATAAATTAAGAAAATTTGCCTGTAAACGTTTTATATAAATACAATATAGATAGGTCTAAATCCAAGTGATCACTCACATTAATGTTATACTGTATATCATCATATCAACCATCCCTAAAACTTGTATAGTTTTTTGTCAGTGTTTATTTAAAAACATCCAATTATGCAGAATATAGTCTGTTCTGTAGCTTTTTGCAGTCTGTAAAAATATACAGTACCTCAGATTTCTGGTCAAATCTAATGTTTCACGGCATTCACACTGAAAACAAATGCTGCCGCTCAGTCTTATTGCCACTTAGTGGGCGTGACCGCATTCACTCCGGCCGACGGTGACGTCATGCGCATACCCTCTATTGCTTTAACTTAGAATCTCATACATCAATTTGACTATTTATGTCAAAAAATTTGCTGGCATTTAAAATGTTCCTAATATTGTTTTGGGAGTCCTCAACAACAGTTTTACATGCATGCAATGACAAAAACCACTTTTGTTGTCTTATAATATGCATTTATTTTGACCTGATTTGCCAATGCTCAGCGACTCCCTTACGAATCGTTCAAAGATAACATTTTCCAAACCCCTCCTTTGCGTGACGCTAATCTGCGGTGATTGGTCAATTTGATTTATGTTAGACCATAGCCCACTGATCTGTTCTTCCCAATACATTTTCTTCAATGGTATTGCTCTACAATTTTAAATATGTAGCACTTGATGAATTAGTTGTTTGAAGCTGATTTGTAATAAGTTATGTGCTGTATCTGTTCTTTTGCATCACAGATGATTCAGGGAGGAGAGAGGATGAGTTAGTCGAGGTCGATAGTACTGTAGTGGAAGATTTAGGAACTGTAGAAACAGGCCAAGCGAAGGCAAAACTCAAAGAATACCCTCTCAACACCTTTGGACTACAGAGAAGGGCCTTCCAGCCAAAATGGTTTGAGAAATTTGAGTGGTTAGAGTACTCTGCTAGCCGAAATGCAGCCTTCTGCTTCTCATGCAGGCTCTTTGGGAAACAAGTGTCTAGAGTAAACAAAGATATGATAACCAGCCCGGATTGTTGGATTGTGGATGTTCCCAAGCCTGAGATCAGTCTTTCAAGCAGCACTAACGATTCCTGTCAGCAGCTGCAGTTGCGAAAGATCATTCAGTGCTCTGCGTCGCCTACACACATGGTTGAGAAGAACCATGGGTCAGCAGAGGCTCAATTACCTGGCAGTGATGTCCATTGAGAGGGGAATTGTGGGTGTCACAGACCATAACAGTGTCATGAACCGATTTGCAATGCTCAAATCAAGAAAATACCCTTTAATGATACCCAGCAAGTGATGAGAGAGAAAGACAACAGCAAGTGATGAGAGAGACAACAGCAAGTGATGAGAGAGAGACAACAGCAAGTGATGAGAGAGAGACAACAGCAAGTGATGAGAGAGAGAGACAACAGCAAGTGATGAGAGAGAGACAACAGCAAGTGAAGAGAGAGAGACAACAGCAAGTGATGAGAGAGAGAGACAACAGCAAGTGATGAGAGAGAGAGACAACAGCAAGTGATGAGAGAGAGACAACAGCAAGTGATGAGAGAGACAACAGCAAGTGATGAGAGAGAGACAACAGCAAGTGATGAGAGAGACAACAGCAAGTGATGAGAGAGAGACAACAGCAAGTGAAGAGAGAGAGACAACAGCAAGTGATGAGAGAGAGACAACAGCAAGTGATGAGAGAGAGACAACAGCAAGTGATGAGAGAGAGACAACAGCAAGTGAAGAGAGAGAGACAACAGCAAGTGAAGAGAGAGAGACAACAGCAAGTGAAGAGAGAGAGACAACAGCAAGTGAAGAGAGCGAGACAACAGCAAGTGATGAGAGAGACAACAGCAAGTGAAGAGAGAGAGACAACAGCAAGTGATGAGAGAGAGACAACAGCAAGTGATGAGAGAGAGACAACAGCAAGTGATGAGAGAGAGACAACAGCAAGTGATGAGAGAGAGACAACAGCAAGTGATGAGAGAGAGAGAGACAACAGCAAGTGAAGAGAGACAACAGCAAGTGATGACAGAGTAATATAACAAATATAGAAGGAAACACCAGATAGACAGCAAGAGGTGAATATTGTATGTTGAGTGTGTGTGTGTGTGTGTGTGTGTGTGTGTGTGTGTGTGTGGAGAGAGAGAGAGAGAGAGAGTGAGAGAGTGAGAGTATGTGTGTGTGCATAATGTTAAAGATGTATTTTGACTGAAAGTAAATTGTTACTGTAAGAAAATAAAAAAACCTCTTCGAGTGATCCCTGTATTTACACAAAATGGTCTGGGCTAAGCCCCGGATGTCCTTCAATGCTGGAAACGCCCCTGTGCGGAATATGGGCAATATCGCCGCTACTGCTGGTTAAACGACACTAACGAGACGCTTACATGCGTTTGAACAAAGTGTACAAAACAAACATTTTATAGATATCAAATTACATTTAATGAGTACTTACAATAACACAAAAATGTCCTTTTGGCGATGGTCAATGTGCTGCCGCAGATGCTGCTCGTCGTGTCTGATAGTTGAATCATCCGCGTAACAACTGTTCTAAAGAAGAAGGGAGTGGCAACACATTTCATATCGTTAAGAATAAAACAACCGTCCCAACTTTACAAAACCAGGTTCTCCCTCCATGGGGATCCTCCATTTCGAAAAGTAAAGCAGATACGGACCCTCGGCCCACCGTCTATATCAAATGATACTGTTTTTAATCTGACTCAAAATCCCAGGTGAAAATTGCCATTTTGACCCATTTTACAAAACAGTAAATTACTCAGTAAATATATGTACAATCCATCACATGTAATATTTTGGATTTCTTCTTCATTTATGTTCGTCTTATGTTTTTGTTTTGTTTTTTGTACAACTGCCGATGCTGAAATGACGTGCACTGTGTGGAACAGTAGCCTACAAATATTTTGAGTGTCCCTTATTTTACTATAAAGAACCACGATTGTCCCTTATTTTCCTTTCCAGAAGTTGGAAACCCTAGTTGTGAGGATTAGTAAGTTCATTAGTGGAGCAGCAAGTACCGCAAACCGATCTATGCACATATAAATATTAATTCCGTGAATTATGCAGTCCTAGATTAACCACACATAAAACAAAAACACAACAAACACTCACTCACTTCATCTTAGGGTTGCCACCTGTCCCGGTTTTACCGGGATTGTCCTTCTTTTTAATAACCTGTCCCGGGAAATTTATCCACTCTCCCGGGACATTGAATGTCCCGGTTTTCGAAAGGCTACGTGAATATGTATGTTCAACTTACTATTTTCTCACTTGAAATAGCCTATGCATTGTGCACAGAGTGGTCGGTGACTCTCATAGGGTGTCTCTTGTGTGTAGAATGCGCTATCATTGGCTCTGGGACGGGTGTGTCGTGTGACGCGACGTAGACTACGTCATCTAGCGCTTCTGTCTTGGCAGCTAGCCAGTTACTACAGGCGGCAAATTGAAGAAGTCAAGAAGATTGTACATCGTCAACATCATTTGTTAGTGTTAACATGGGTGGCGAGACGGAGGACGAAGATGACAGTGTGTCAACAAAGACTGACAGGCCAGTAAAAAAGAAAATGAAATGTTCGACATACTTTAATAATGACTGGATGAAAAATGACAATTATTCCACATGGCTAAAGCAAACACCACGCGATCCACTATATGCTACTTGCTCCGTATGCTCAGTTAAAATTCTGGTTAAACATGAAGGCAAAACTGCTTTGGATGACCATGCTAAAACGAAGAAACATCAGAGTCGCGTTCAAGTAACCAGACAAACAAAGGCAATTTCATCATTCATGATTTCAAAAAACTCAGAGGACAAAATTACTGTCGCCGAATTAACAGCTACCTATCACGGTGTGCGACATGGCCATATTCAATTTAATTCAATTCAAATTTATTTGTATAGCGGTTTTCACAATACACATTGTCTCAAAGCAGCTTTACAGAAAGTGCATTTCGGAAATGTACATAGAAAAATACAGTTAGTTAATCATGTATTAATTTATGGCATAACATATCGCCGGCTTTGAGTCGTCTTGTTACGAATTTGCGTGGAAGCAAAGGCAGTAGGCGGATCTAAATGCAGCAGTAGACTTTAATTACAGATTCAGAACAGACAAGATACTCGTGGTACGCACATTAAAACATACATTCAATAACTCACCACGAACAAAAGAGCAGACAGGATTTAAATACACAGACGGGATGAGGGAACAAGACACAGCTGGGGCAAATCAGAACACCGAGCGGGACCATACAACCTAACAAGACAACACACCTGAAACAAGGGACCTAATAATGACATGACTAGGATAACAGACTACAATTAACAAGGCACAAACTGAATAAAAGACCAAAGACAGAGAAACCACAAACCAGAAACATGACAAAATGAATAAACACCGTAACATTATCCCCCCCTTCCATAAGGCGCGACCCCGCGCCGAATGAACATCAAATAGGGGCGGGAGGGTGGGCGCCCTGGAGGCTGACGAGGGCGTGGCTTGCCCGGAACAGGAAGCCTCCAGGGCGGAGCAGGACGTGATGGCGGCCAGTGCGGAGCAGGATGAGGCGAAGGCCAGGGCGGAGCAGGACGAGGCGAAGGCCAGGGCGGAGCATGGCGTGGCAAATGCCAGGGTGGAGCATGGCGTGGCAAAGGCCAGGGCGGAGCACGATGAGATGGTGGCCAGGTCGGAGCAGACTCAGACGAGGATGAGGACCATGTCGACGTCGTCTCCATGGCCCTCACGGTGTACCTTCTGCCCCCCCCCAAAAAATACTTGGGGAAATCCTCGGGAGGAACATCCAGGTGGTAGATGGGTTCTGGGCAGGCCTCCCGGAGCTTGAAGGGCGCAGGCAGGACGAGGCGCAGAGGCGGGGCCGGCAGGCCGAGGCGCAGAGGCGGGGCCGGCAGGGCGAGGAGTCTGGGAACGCCCTCCGTAGCCTGGCGAAGCAAACGAGTCCTCCTTTTCCTTCTGCGACGACGCTTCACTGGGCTTGATTCACTACTGGACGTACTTGACTCAGTAGACTCACTTGACTCAGTAGACTCGGTAGACTCACTTGACTCAGCAGACTCACTTGACTCGGCAGACTCACTTGACTCGGCAGACTCACTTGACTCGGTAGACTCACTTGACTCGGTAGACTCACTTGACTCGGTAGACTCACTTGACTCGGTAGACTCGGTAGACTCACTTGACTCGGTAGACTCACTTGACTCGGTAGACTCACTTGACTCGGTAGACTCACTTGACTCGGTAGACTCGGTAGACTCGCTTGACTCAGTAGACTCGGTAGACTCACCCGACTCGGTAGACTCACTTGACTCGGTAGTCGGTTCACTTGACTTGGCACTTGATTCACTTGACTTGGCACTTGATTCACTTGACTTGGCACTTGACTCACTTGACTCGGAACTTGACTCACTTGACTCGGAACTTGACTCGGAACTTGACTCACTTGACTCGGAACTTGACTCACTTGACTCGGAACTTGACTCACTTGACTCGGAACTTGACTCACTTGACTCGGAACTTGACTCACTTCACTCGGAACTTGACTCACTTGACTCGGAACTTGACTCAGAACTTGATTCACTTGACTCGGAACTTGACTCGGAACTTGATTCACTTGACCCGGCGGCGCTTGACTCACTTGACTCGGCGGCGCTTGACTCACTTGACTCGGCGGCACTTGACTCGGCGGCAATTGACTCGCTTGACTCGGGAAGCGCGGTCTCACTTGACTCGGCGGCACTTGACTCACTTGACTCGGGTTCGTCGAGGCTGAAGCGACGTGCGGGTTCGGAAGACAGAAGCTCAGCCTCAGGCATGTCGATCTCGGCAGGAAGAAGCTCAGGCATGTCGGTCTCGGCAGGAAGAAGCTCAGGCATGTCGTGGAAAGCGGGCTCGACTCGGTTCACGTGAAGCGCAGGCTCGTGGAGCGTGGTCTCGGCTGAGCAGCTGAAGTGAAGCGCGGGCGCGACCGGGCTGACGTTAAGCGCAGGCTCTCGCAGCTTCTCCTCCACGCCCACAGTAAACGGGGAACCGCTCCACAACAGGGCCAGGTCAACGTACCATTCTAAAGATCCGTGAGGACCAGGTTCGGGCATCAGAGACCGGAATGGTTCCGATAATCCTCCGCGGAAGAAGATCTTCAAGCCGTGGGTGTTCATTTGCGCGAGATATGCCAGCTCGAGGAATTCTGCGACATAATCCTCGATGGCGCGATTCTCCTGGCGAAGACGGAGGATCTGGACATCAGGACTCCAGGTAGGCATGGCTGCTAGATCCTAGGGGGGTCAGTTATTCTGTTACGAATTTGCGTGGAAGCAAAGACAGTAGGCGGATCTAAATGCAGCAGTAGACTTTAATTACAGATTCAGAACAGACAAGATACTCGTGGTACGCACATTAAAACATACATTCAATAACTCACCACGAACAAAAGAGCAGACAGGATTTAAATACACAGACGGGATGAGGGAACAAGACACAGCTGGGGCAAATCAGAACACCGAGCGGGACCATACAACCTAACAAGACAACACACCTGAAACAAGGGACCTAATAATGACATGACTAGGATAACAGACTACAATTAACAAGGCACAAACTGAATAAAAGACCAAAGACAGAGAAACCACAAACCAGAAACATGAGAAAATGAATAAACACCGTAACACGTCTCTTCACAGGCGTCGAGTCGTCTCTTCACAGGCGTTGGGGCATCTGAAGTCTCCGTGAGAGGCTGGATACAAACTGGAGCTGACGAACGCTATTTACCTCGGGGACTAGCGTCCCGAGATAACAGCAGAAAGGCAGATGGGAAATAATTAGCATAGCTGATGTTCATAATGTTAATGCATTCGAACTGATTCAGCAGTAGTATCAAAGGTTAAGCATTAAGTGAATGCTTGGTTAAAGAGATGCGTCTTTAATCTAGTTTTAAACTGGGACAGCGAGTCTGAGTCTCGAACAATATCAGGAAGGCTATTCCAGAGTTTAGGAGCTAAATGTGAGAACGCCCTCCCTCCTTTAGTGGACTTAGATATCCTAGGAATGACCAGAAGCCTCGGATTTAGTGATCTTAAAGTTAGATGGATTGAATGGCGATAGAAGGTCTGTTAAATACACAGGAGCTAAACCATTTAGGGCTTTATAGGTCAGTAGGAATACTTTTTAATTGATACGTAACTTAATAGGTAACCAGTGTAGAGATGATAAAATAGGTGTTATATGATCATATTTTCTTGATCTAGTAAGAACTCTAGCGGCTGCATTTTGCACTAACTGTAGCTTGTTTATTGAGGATGCAGGACAACCAGCTAATAAAGCATTACAGTAATCTAGTCTCGAGGTCATGAATGCATGAACTAACTTTTCTGCATCAGAAACAGATAGCATGTTACGTAGCTTAGCAATGTTTCTAAGGTGGAAAAAGGCTGTTCTTGT
Organism: Siphateles boraxobius; assembly: GCF_051911475.1. Lineage (NCBI taxonomy): Eukaryota > Metazoa > Chordata > Actinopteri > Cypriniformes > Leuciscidae > Siphateles > Siphateles boraxobius. The sequence continues at coordinate 6,601,884 of NW_027509188.1, forward strand.
AATATATGAAATATGATTTTCGATAGTCAAGTTGCGGTCTAGTATAACACCCAGGTCTTTTACTGTAGTGGATAAAGTAACAGGACATCCTTCTAAATTAAAGTTGTATTGTAAGGGATTTTGTGGGTAGTTTTTTGGACCAATAAGTAGTACCTCCGTTTTATCTGAATTTAATAGCAGGAAATTACACGTCATCCAGCATTTTATATCATTTAGACACTCTGTCAATTTAGATAAGTTAGTGTTTTCATCTGGTCGTGATGAGATATATAATTGAGTGTCATCAGCATAACAGTGGAAATTAATTCCATGTTTTCTTATAATATTACCAAGTGGCAGCATGTATATTGACAATAGCAGAGGGCCTAGCACCGATCCTTGCGGCACTCCATAGTCTACTGACGTTATCTTTGATTTTTCCCCATTTAAACAGACAAAATGGTAACGGTCTGATAAGTACGATCTAAACCAGCTTAATGCCTGTCCCTGAACACCAGTGTAGTTTTGTAGTCGATCCAAGAGTATTTTATGATCGATAGTGTCGAACGCAGCGCTAAGATCGAGTAGAACTAGTATTGAGATACAGCCTTGGTCAGAAGCTAAAAGTAAATCATTTGTAATTTTAACTAGCGCGGTTTCTGTGCTATGATGCGGTCTGAATCCCGACTGGAATTTTTCATAGATATCATTTTCTTGCAAGAAAGAGCACAATTGAGCGGACACAACTTTTTCTAGTATTTTAGACATAAATGGAAGATTTGAAATGGGTCTGTAATTTGCTAGGTTATTTGGATCTAATTGCGGTTTCTTAATGAGAGGTTTTATTACTGCCAGCTTGAATATTCTTGGAACATGTCCTAAAGATAAAGACGAGTTAATAATATTGAGAAGAGGCTCTTCCACTATAGGTAACACTTCTTTCAGTAGTTTAGTGGGTATTGGATCTAATAAACATGTTGTTGGCTTAGATGCAATGATAAGTTTATTTAGCTCTTCCTGTCCTATAGTTGTAAAGCGGTTTAGTTGTTCTAGAGGGGCGATAATTGAGGCTGAATCATGAGACACCTTAAAAGAGTGTACATTTACAATTGTGTTTCTGATGCTTTCTATTTTCTCATTGAAGTAATTCATAAAATCATTACTACTATATTGTAACGGAATATTTTGCTCTGGTGATGTTTGTTTATTTGTTAGTCTAGCCACGGTGTTGAATAAAAACCTTGGATTATTTTGGTTATTTTCTATTAGTTTGTGGAGATGCTCAGCCCTGGCTGCTTTTAGAGCCTTTTTATAACGTGACATACTGTCTTTCCACGCGATTCTAAAGACCTCTAAATTAGTTTGTTTCCATTTACGCTCTAAGTTACGAGTTTCTCTCTTGATTGCATGCTTAGCACTGTTGTACCATGGTGCTTTAGTTTTCTCTCTAACCTTTTTTAATCTAATTGGTGCAACAATATCTAGTGTACTAGAGAAAATGGTGCTCAAACTGCTAGTCATTTCCTCTAGTTCATCTGTTTGTTTGGCTGCACTGAGCAGCTGAGATAGATCAGGTAAGCTATTTGAGAATCTATCTATAGTGGTTGGAAGGATTGTTCTGCCTGGTCGATAACGTGGCGCAACATGACAAATTTCAGCAGTACGTATTACGCAAGATACCATGTAATGATCAGTGAGATCATCACTTTGCGGTATAATATTTATATCAGTTGGATTGGTTCCATATGATATAATTAAATCTAGTGTATGATTTAGACGATGAGTGGGACCACTGACGTTTTGCGTGACCCCAAAGGAGTTTAATAAATCTGTAAACGCAGTCCCTAACGCATCATTTGTATTATCTACGTGTATGTTAAAGTCTCCAACAATTATTGCTTTATCGACATTGACCAATAGATCTGAGAGAAAGTATGCAAACTCTTTTAGGAAGTCAGCATAGGGCCCTGGAGGTCTATATAGGGTACCCAAGGCTAGAGATAATATAGATTTGTTTCTTACATCTAAGAGCGTAACATTTAGCACAAGTACTTCAAACGAATTAAACCTGTGACCTGTTTTCTGAGTAACATTAAGAATATCTCTATAGATTGTTGCAACACCGCCGCCACGACCGATCAGACGGGGCTCATGCTTATAACAGTACCATGGTGGAGTAGACTCATTTAGACCGAAATAATCATTTGGTTTAAGCCAGGTTTCAGTAAGGCAAAGTACATCGAAACTATTATCTGTGACCATTTCATTTACAATAACCGCCTTAGGTGTGAGCGATCTAATGTTTAGAAGACCTAGCTTTAGAAATTGTTTTTGTTCACTGATATTTAGATTTTCTGGTTTAATTACAATAAGATTTTTGCTAGATCCTTCACTAGATTTATTGTTTGGCCTCACTAAGCGAGGAATAGACACAGTTTCTATATAATGTTCTACATTACTTATATCAATTAAGTTGGGACAGCAAAGACTGTGATTTGGACTTTGACTTACTAGTCATATGGTGTGTAACGTCTTGGAGATGTTGTCCGACAGAACAGCCGCTCCGATTCTGCTGGGGTGCAGGCCATCAGCGCGGTAGAGCCTAGGTCGCTCCCAGAACAGATTCCAATTATTTACAAAGAGCAGTTTCTGTTCATTACACCATGACATTAACCATTCATTTAGAGCAAATAATCTACTGAACCTTTCTTGTCCTAGTCGGTACGTGGGAAGCGGTCCAGACACGATGATCGTTGCTTCAGGCGATGTGCTGCGAACCGTCTCGATCAGGCTTCTGTAGTCCTTCTTCAGAACCTCCGTCTGCCGCAGCCTGATGTCGTTCGTCCCCGCGTGTAGCACCACAGCTCCGACGCGCTCGTCACTGTTCAGGATCTCGGGAATCTGTGCAGCGACATCAAGAACACGAGCACCAGGAAAGCAGTGAGTGCGCACCTTACGCTTACCTGAGGTAGCACGGACATGACGGACCATGGAAGTGCCGATGATCACTGCGGCGTCACGTTCCGGCTCGCGAAGAGGGGAGAAGCGGTTCCGGGTGGAGATCTCGAAGACCGGGAGGGGCGGGGAAGTCCTTGGTCTGGTCCTGGCTCGTGTCTTCCGCTGTGGGATCACCCAGGGTCCATGGTGTTGCCTCGGTGCCGGAGTGAATGAGGCAGAGATGATCGCGTCCTCCTGGGCAGAGAAACGCACGGAGTAGACGAAGTCGGAGTCAAAAAGTTACTAACCACTGACTTGTGAGCATCGGCGCGTGATGTTTCAAGCGCTGATCGCCGATCTCGCAGCTCGGCTTGCTTAACCAGCAGAACACGGATCTGCTTCTCCACCGACTCCAGCTCCAATCGTACCGAAAACAGCTCGAATGTGTCCTCACCTGCACTCAGAGGTAACGTTAGACACATATCCGATATGTTCGCCATTATAACAGATGAACAGTAAATTAATTTAGTAGTGATATTGGTAGTATCACTACTAATTTAGGACTGAAATGATGGATATAACCCGTATCCTTTCAGTGAAACGGGTGTAAAATGAGAGGGTCGATAGGCGCGAGGCCACGCGTGAAATGCTAGCGGGCTAAAGGCTAGTAGCCGAGATTCGGAAAGTTGGATCTAAGTAGCGATATCAAAGCAATCCGATTGTTTTTTATAAGGAATAGTGTCGAGGATAAGTACACATGATATAAAAATAGAAAGTGCTTTTTTATAAATGAGTGGTAAAGAAAAAATCAGAGCTACCTGTCAACTGACTGTGGGAACAAGGTCAGTGCAAAAATATTCAGTGACTCTGATATTGCAACTAAAATGTCTTGTGGCAGGACTACAAGTGAAGCCTTAATGGAAAATGTGTTGGCACCATTTAGTCAGTAAAGATTAGCAGCAGAGTTGCAGAAAGCGCACTATTTTGCAGTATGTTCTGATGCATCCAATTCTGGGCACACGAAATTGTTTCCCTACACAGTCCAGTATTTCTGTGCATCCGAGGGTGTGAAGTATGGATTGTTAGACTTTTACGACGACTCCAACGAATCTAGTGAAGCCATATTCAAACAAATAGCGTCTATTACTGAGAACAATGGACTTCCAGTCAGCCAGATCAGTGCCTATGGTGCAGATAACGCATCAGTTAATTATGGTCGGCACAACTCAGTTTTTCAGAAACTCAGAGAAGCTAACCCACAAATTGTGAAGGGCAATTGCAAGTGTCACATCATAAACAACACTGTAAAAGCAGCTAATCTTGTCTTTAGTGCTGGAGGGTGTGACGTGGAGGCCTTTGTGCTGAAGGTGTATAGTGAATTCAGTTGTTCTGCTAAAAAAGTGGAATTGCTTAAAGTAATACCAGGCCCCGTATGTATAAAGCTTCTCAGAGTAAAATTTTAGTCTCAAGTCTGTCAAAATTCTAAGAATTACATAATTTTACTCTTATTCCTAAACTTAAGAATAAGTGTGATTCATGAAGGTTCCTAAGTGTTAAGACTTGGTCTCAGCTCCTAAATTATTTAAGAGAGCTGTAGAGGTCTCCTAACCTAGTTAGGAGTAACAAGATGGCAGCAGAGAGGACCAAGCATTGCGTTTTTCAACGAAAATATGATGTATTGTAGTTAAATGAGTTGATCAAATGCTAAAAAAGTTTAATCATCAAGGTATTCTTTTTTTAACTTACCTTTAACAAATTTTATAGCAATGAAATTAAAGTAATAATTATATTTTTTTGGCGACTGGAATGCAGCAGTGCACCTGTGATGACTCGGGGCCCTCCAGTCCACAGTTAGCAGGCTCTTGAATAGCACAATTGTGACACTGACCACACCAAATATACAGTGGTGACCAAAAGTGATGTGCAGAGTTTTTTTTTTTTAAATGACCCTACAAGTTTGCTTAAACCATCAAATTATGAGGAAAATATTTTTATATTTATATTTTTTAAATATTTTAAAATATGAGGGAAGAACAAAACACTAAACTTAGAGAATGTATTTATCTGAGACAATTATTTCAAGTCACTTTTATTTCTGTAGACAAAGTATATACATTTATTAACAGCCCAGCAAGCACGTACTGTGTTATAAAGTGTTATAAAGTTGCGTCCGTAACTCGCGATCCGAGGGTACGGAAACTGCATTTCCTGGCTGAGGATGAAGGCAGGGGCGCAGGTATGGACAGATGAAGGACCCCCGGGAGGGACAGTATGGGAAGGGGCCATCCTGGTGGTGATGGGTAGGATGCAGGGGAATGTAGGCGCCAGCATCTTCAAACTCAGACGTGTGTAAGTAGGCCTACCGATCTTTTATACCTACTACAAGTATTAGAACACGATTGGATAGATAAAAAGGCAAACAAGGGACTTTTCGAACATCCCCAATGTGAAGTGCGGCGCGACAGAAGTGTCGCTCGGACAAGTGGATCAGTAGGCCTACTGTTAGGTCCGCTTTGTAACGTTACCGAGCGGACTTAAGTGACGTGATAATTTAGTCTTCCTGGCAGAAACTTACGTTAAAGCTTTAATTTCTATTGTAAAAATCATTAGTTATCTATTTAGTTCATTTATCTATACAGCCACTCTGGTGAAAACAGTGATGTCATCGTCCAGCTCAGTTCAGTTCTCATATAATGGTGTCAATGCAGGAGATCAATAATATTGTTGAATATTAAGTGACAAAAAAGGGCAAAGTACAGCTACAGGTTTTAGAAAAACTAAAAAGCTCACAGGAGAAAAAAAAATCATACATTGTCTGCAACAAGTAAAATTTACAAAAATCGTGTTCACATTTACAAACAAACTATGTGCATATGTACAAGAAATGTGAATACTAAACCTAGAGTTAATCTATGCTCAAATACTATTTTATAATATGATAATTTAACTGAACCACACATTTATATGTGATAATTTGGCATAAAGTGGCACAATTATGTACATAGCAAATTGGAAATATATAGTTTTTTTTAACAACTTTTCTTTGATTAATTCCAGATCAGTCCATGAGAATGCAGAGACAGAATTCGTCATCATCCACAAGATCCATACCCTCAGTGCTCTCCTCCTGTGGGGTGATACTGTATGCAGAGGAAGAGCCTGGACAGGACTTAACAGGGGAAGGTCCAAAGAGCTGTAGCACTTTATCAGGCAGTTTGTGCTCATATCATGCTTCTCCAGCCAACCTCAAACCATATCTGATAAACAGAATAGAGCTGAGGGTCTGCAGGGACATGCGGTTCCTCACTCATTTGACTGAACAGCCTTTCTACATTAGCGTTTGAGTGTAAGAGGGAGAGGACAGAAACTGCAGCAGAAGCCAAGTCTTCATATGGGTTTATGCCTGCTAAATCTCTGTACTTTTTAACTTCAGCCCAGAATGCCAATGTGTTTGTTGTTTCCTCCCATTTCTGAAAGTGAATAGACCTCCACTGATTAATAATTCGTTTAATTGTTTCTGGGGAAAATATCCTAAAAGGTTTGCAAATTTGGCCGTGTCTGTCAGGCTCTTGTTGTGGTTTAGTGTCTCCTCCACATTGAACAAAATATGTGTCCATATCTCCATATTCCATATTATCTGGGAACCTTGCTCTCACTTCATTTGCTAAGGAAATGGTGTAGCTCACACATCTCCTTCACACACAGTCCTCCTCCCCTGGAGAGAGGTTCAGCTGTGCTGCCTTGGACTCAAATATATAGCCAAGGTATGGCTTGGGAGAAATGCGGCCATCTATTGATTCTTTAAGGACATTCATTTTTGCCATTGGGTTAAAGACCCTCCTGCAGACAGACATTATTAGCCTCATTAAACAGGCTCTATGGAAAGCCAGCAAGAGGCACAGACATTTGTTACAAGCAAAGGCTTCTCCCCGCAGTTTATTTTCTGATTGACAGCTTGTATGCCTCTCTGCGCTTTGGAGAAATAGAGAACCAATTATGTTTCTCTAACAAGAAATTCCACACTACTGGAAGAGGCAGAGCTTACAGCTAACTGTAGTGAATGACACACACAGTGGATAAGGACTAGATGTTGCAAGGCTATGGCACACACTTCACATCACATTAGTGGTGCACAGAGTGCTAGAACTAGAACAGGGATGCGTTTCCCAAAAGCAACGTTAGCAATTATAGTTGCAAGTTCCAGGTTCCATTGAACTCTGTTGGTAACGTCAGAACTTGAAACCATAGTTGGCTTTGGGAAACGCACCACAGGATGGCAAACAGACATATCACAACCTCCCTTTACTGTTCCAGAATAACGGAATAGTTCTGCATGTCCGTTGAGATAGAAACACATTTCCATACAGAATAATCTTTGAATGAGATTAAATGGAAAACTTTTCTGCGTGAGGAGAAACTCATGAAACTCTTAAAGGAAAAAAAACATGCATTTCACCAAAGATTTTTGTGTTATGGAAATGTTCACTTTCTCCCTAGCTTTCTAACTTTAAACTTTGTGTTTCATGCTTGCACATTTCACACCCTGAAGGAAAGGGAACATATAGAGAAATTAACGAACATTGACATTGTGGGACAACATGCTGTTATAGCAATGTGCGTTACAGTGTCACATTATGGTATACACTCTTGAAAAGAATGTGTTAAAACTGTTAACTCTCTGGGGTCTGAGGTGTTTTCTGGGTCCTGGAGGTGCTCTGACATTTGTTCTTATTTCTGTTACTTGTGCATTTTCATGGCTAAAGTCTGATTACACTGTATTCAGCACAAACTCTATTACAATAATATGTCAGCAGCATGTATGTAAAAGTTTGTTGTTTTGAGATAATGGCATTTATGCGTGGTTTGTGAAAAAAAATGTCACTGAAATAATGTCATGAAACCCATACCGATTGTTTCTTCACAAGATGTTTGAAAATTGTATCATGTAGCCTAGAATATTTGCTTCAAAATTATGTGAAAATCATCCTACCTACTCATTCACATAAAACAATATATTGATTTGAAATTTATTTTTACAACACAACATAGTCCTAAGACACATAACAAAGGACAAAAAGGCACATTATTGAACGCACTGATCTAAAAACAGAGACTTGAACAGTCACACACCTTTGTGCCATTCCTGAATTCCCGAATTACGATCCCAAGGAAGCTGAAGATTGCGGTCACCAATATCACCCATCAGTCTTTTAATGAAATATGGTGCCAACACCCCATTTATCATTTCGGTACACTTGGTACGGTGCATCTGAAAATGTTGGTTGCACTGGAATCTGAAAAAGCAGCTTTGCATTTCTTACCAATGTTGTCACAAGACAGAATGAAACAGTGCTCTGCAATCGCAATTGCCATTGTTGCCTCTGCCTATTTGCAAGAGTCTGTGTTTTTGGAGCAAAATGTTAATGTTGATTGCTTGGATTGATTGAAAGTGCTTGGACTTTTCATTGTGCTTCTTAGTTTATGCGATCGCCAGCTTGGCACACAATTCTGTCTTGCAGTACAGACAGTAAGCCCTTGTGTCATTGCCCACATAGGGCTTCAGCCACCCCTTAAATTCAGCGATTAACTCCCATTCTTTCCTGTACTTTTGTGAATATATCTTAGTGTGACATGTTTGCAATTTAAATGTGTGTAATGTTCTAGCTGTGTGTATTTGTATTTACTTGTGTATAAATATGCTTTTTATATTTATATTATGTGTATATGTTTAATATAATTGGATTTATAGTATGTGTATATACGTTTTTTGTATGTGTATATGAGTTTGCACTTATCCAAACACAACAATAAACTTCCTCAGTCTTGTACAGTCTCTAATATACGTTCTGAAGTTGAAGTTCAGAAACCGGAATGAACTAAAGCCCTGTGATAGTGAGTAATATAAGCGCATGACAAGAATAAACGGTCAAATGAAATGGTTTGAATTTAAAACAAAGGAGAAGCTGATAAGTGATCACTGATTGGCCCGTGGCAACACAGCACACACATGAGCAGCTCATTCACGTCTGTCAGCTGGCGTGTGATCAACGCTGAACAGAGCAGACTTGTGACTGCACCGGAAGTAAGACCTCACGCTCGCACTGCCGACATTTGGAAAGTTGCTAAGGTTTGTACAAAAAGTTGCTGGATTTATCGCTATTTTGGAAAAAAAAGTCATTTAGTAACAAAATACCACAAAAAAATCCAAGCAACAGGGACAGGCAAAAACCAGAGTAAATCCAAACAAGGGGTAAACCAACAGAAACCAACTCACCAAAAACATCCATTAAGAAAGAACATGAGAAACACTGGGGTATACACACACACACACACACACACACACACACACACACACACACACACACGCATGCACGCACACACACACACACACACACACACACACACCACACACCACACACACACACACACACACACACACACACACACACACACACACACACACACACACACACACACACACACAAGAGGAGATTGGCAAACAGGACACACCTGGGAACAATCAGGAATTATTCAACAAGAAAAACTACAAAACATGGCACAGAACAGGACATAACAAAAGTCCACACAAGAAAAGGAGACCATGAAAAGCAAAACGGTTATAATTTTTTTAATTCTTGCATTGAAATGCCATCTGGGACTGAACTGAGGTCCAAGTTAGTCACCAAGATATTTGCCTCTTTAAAGGAAAAAGCTGTAAAGGTACGGAAATGTACCTATATGGGGCTTTTGTGGCCAAATGGTGAAAGAGTCAGACTTGTAACGACTCGAAGTTTGCGGGATCGAGTTTCAGTACCTGCAGGACATGTAGGTGGGGCGAGTGAATGAACAGTACTCTCTCTTGTCTTCATTACCCACAACTGAGGTGCCCTTAAGCAAGGCCCCAATCCCCCCAATCCCTCCTTGGACGCCACAGAAAAAAATGGCTCCCCTCTGCTCCCGTTGTTGGATAGGTGTAAAAGGTGAAGCTTCATTTTTTTTCCAGCTCTGCCAACCAAAAAAGGAAGAATCATCCAGGTGTTTGTGAAGGTGTGGCCAATGAGCTTCCTATAAGAGCACTGGGTCTATGCAGTTGAGCTCAGAAATCAGAGGCTTCTTCTGAGACTCATCAACCTACAAACCAACATCACATCCAACAAACAACTATCGACCAGCTTGCTGACCAACCTGATATCAAGCAGACCTTCTCTTGAGTCTCCAGCTCTTCAGCTCCAGGTCTGTCTTTCAGTTTGTTGAGGTTTTATTAGTTTTCATTTTACATTCATTTATTTTGCAGAGACTTTTTCCCAAAGGGACACAAATAATTTTAAACCTCAGAGATAACCAGGACAGTGGTGTCTCTTCCACTGTAAAACTCTAAAACTACTTTCAATGTTAAATAATGAAAACGTAAAATAATGTTATTACCAAAATAAACATTTTCACTTTTCAAAACATGTTACAAAGTGCATTACAAAGCTATAAAACATGATAAATGTGGCAAAGGAAAGTGGTGAAAATCTAGTTTTTTTAATGTTGTTTTTAAGGTCAACACCATTGCAGAGTATTTTCTCCTTAAGACTGCGGTGAAAAAAATACACTCAAAAACATGGTTTGAAATCACTAGTGTTTCTGACGTCACAAAGTACCTTTACCAATCAGGTCAACGTGCCGGCGGGCTTTAGAATGTCATTAACTATACAGTGAAGCAGTGGAGTCTCAAGAGAAGCCATGTTATCCTGGCATATTTTTCTGTGGATGTGAGAAATCCGGTACATTTAACAATATAGTGGGTGAATTACGTATATGGTGTATATTACGATGTTATGATGAACTATATGCCTTTCTCCACTGAAGTTGTTCAAAGCGTTTATAAGGACATTGATTGTCAGAAGGAATCTGTGTGACTGATATGGCAAACGGGAACATCGTTTGTGTAACTTTAGCAACACATTATTAGCTGTTTGATAATGTAGTCAAGCAAAAAGCTAATCGTATTAATTACCGTTAAGTGTCCGACATTGTAGAGCGATACATAAAATACATTTCCATTCTGATACATGGACTTGCAGTCATGCCTGTATGAGTGAGTCGAGGCTCATTTGCATATTTGCATTCTTCTAGACCTCTCTGCAGCCTTCGATACAGTCTCCCACTCCATTCTTCTCACTCGCCTCTCCGAACTTATTGGCCTCACTGGTACTGTGTATTCCTGGTTTAAATCCTATCTCACCAACAAGCAACAATACACCATCCTTAAAGGAACGTTTCACCCATTTCAACATTAATCTTTATTGAAAGTGGGTCATATATGTAGTCGAAATGTAAAAGATATTTTGAATTGGGTGCCCTCTTGACCGAGAAAAGACGGAAAATAACTTTAGGGCGCATTTGTATGTAAGACAACAACTCCCACAATGCACCACATTGCACAGCTCCGCAAGCCACTCCCACTAATCCAGAATTTTAATACATTAACCCTTTCAGATCCTGCGATCATTTCAATGGACATACCGTATTTTCCGGACTATAAGTCTCTCCGGAGTATAAGTCGCATCAGCCCAAAAATGCGTCATGACAAGGAAAAAAACATATATAAGTCGCACTGGACTATAAGTCGCATTTATTTAGAAATTTATTTAACAAAATCCAAGACCAAGAAAAAGTTATTTAAACAGACTTTAATTCATTAAAACAGAAGGCATTTAAGTTATTCAGCTACACACAATAGCACAAAGAACAACAGGCTGAATATGTGTCCGGTAACTTATGTTGTTAACGTAGCACATCAACAGTTAGCTACACAATAGCATAAAGAACATACCTGAGAGGCTGAATAGGATAAAATAACATAACATAAGACAGCGAGTCCAACAGTTATCGGTAAAGCAATTTCACCAAGCTCCAACGATCTTATTCCACATCACTGAACCCGTTTAATTCTTCATCCTCCGTGTCGCTTCTGAACAACTCCGCTATTTCCGGAGGAAGATGAAGCGCCGTCTCCTCTTCTGCGGGGCTGTCGTCAGACTCGGCATCAGTTCCGGTTATTCCAGCCTTTCTGAATCCCGACACTATGGTTTCGGTTGTCACTGCAGTCAATGCAGTGTCGACCCATCCAAGGACTTGCTGGAAAGTTGCATGGCGCATCCTCCCGGTTGCCGTGAAGCTGTGCTCTCCATCCACCATCCACTCCTCCCACAGGCGACGCAAGACTGCCTTAAAGCTCCGGTTCACCGAGATGTCGAGTGGCTGGAGTACTTTGGTTAAGCCTCCAGGGATGATGACAGATATGGAGTTGCAAGTTTTTATTTTATCTTTGAATTGTGGCGTTATGTCCGCTCGCATACTGTCCATCACAAGCAGGGCTTTGCGTGTTTTAAAGAAGCCATCAGGACGCTTAGTGTAGCACTTTGTAAGCCAAATGTTCATCATTTCTTGATTCATCCACCCTTTCTCATTCACGGTCTTTGGGCATGGTTTTCCGTTTGAAAATGACCATCGGTGGTAATTTCGATCCATCTCCACAACATGCCAGCACCACTGTGAAGTGTGATTTCTCATGACCAGTTGTCACTATATTCACACTTTTCTGCCCTTTCTCTGCGACACTTCGGCCCATGGGGATGTCAAATGTGAGGGGGACCTCGTCCATGTTGATTATATGATCCGGTGACACGTTGTGTTCAGTTACCTGCTTTTCAACAAACTCACGGAAACTGTCGAACTTAGCTTGGAAGTCTGCTGGCAGTTTCTGACACAACGTTGTCCGTGCTCTGATAGAGAGGCGGTTGCGTTGCATGAAGCGGTAACACCAAGAAGGTCCGCCTGCAAAGTCACTTATATTCATCTCCTTAGCAACTACCAGGGCGTGGAGACGCAACTGCACCGTTGACAAGCCTCTCCCGGCAGCGCGTTGTTCAAGCACCCATCTGTGGACTCGTTCCTCCAGCTCTGGCCATCTTGCTTTCAGCCCGCGATTAACTTTCTTTGTTTTCTTCATTTCAGTTAGAGTAACCTCTGCTTTTCGCCAGTCCCTCACAAGTTTCTCATTCATTCCAAACCTTCTTTCTGCTGCTCGATTACCGTTTTCGGCTGCATATTTTATTACCTGCAGTTTGTAATTGCAGAATATGATTTTCTTTTTGGGGACATTTTGTTTGAATTTTGTTGAATGTTCAGTCTAGTATTTCAGTTAATATCAGTTGTTTTCAGTTAATTTTTTCAGCTGTAAAACTAGCTGTACTTTAGAGCGCTCTCTCGTGGCTGTAGACGGTAATGTCACCCCCAATTTTGGCAAATGATGCATTCACGTCATACCACAAATACATCAAAAACTCGCAAATAATAATCTGGGGCCGTCAGCGATCCTGTGACGAGTAAATCTTGGTAACTTTGATATATAAGTCACACCTGACTATAAGTCGCAGGACCAGCCAAGGTATGAAAAAAAGTGCGACTTATAGTCCGGAAAATATGGTAATTAACTGATATTAACTATGGTGGACTGCGACAGAGGGTATAACTAAATACATGTCATATATTATCAATGGATTTTACATTTACAGTTGAAATAAAGAATGGTCATATTTGTGTTCCTAGAATATAATTTAAGATGAACGGATTAATACCATAAATAACTCAAACAGAATGAAACATCACACCAGAGATGGTCTTAATTTACCTTTTTGTTTAATTTATTACTTCATTACAATTATTTATTCATTAGTGATTTACTCAGGACCTCCATTAAAGAAAGGAGCCTCTCTTCTCTAGCTGCTACCTCTCTTCTCATCTCATCATGCCTCATCTCCATTCTCACTCTAAATTCTTCTTCTCTCTTCCTGACTTCTTCCTCTCTCTCTCTTCTCTCTTTCTCTTTTCTTCTCTCCCTCTCTTCAAACTCTATTTCTCTTCTTTCCTCTCGCAGTTGTGCCTCTTCCTCTCTCTTGGCCTCCCTTTCCTCCAGCTCTCTCAAATAGCACAGCAGTTCACTCTCTCCTGACCCTCTCTTCCTTTTTGTGCCTCCAACATTAGAAGGGCCAGCAACAGAGGGAGAGGAACCAACAGCCTCATCCTGGTCACCGGACTGTATTAACACTGGTGGGGTGATGGATGGCTTAGAGCCTAATGCAGCATCCATCACCCCATACCACTTCCAGGATGCGGCTGTCAGTTCCCCTCCCTCTGTGCTGACCCCTGACTGTGGACACTTAAGATCCTATAACAATTGTGGGGGAAATGACTCACAATTAGTTACATTTTATTTAACTAATTATTCATATTTATGGCAAAATAGAAGACAACATCCAACATCACATTTACTTACTTTTTGCATTTTTGCTTTAGATTTTCCCACTTTTTTTTCACCCATGCTGCTGAAACCTTCCAGTAAGGTGATTTCATGAATGAATGCTCTCATGGACCCAAAAGAGAACACAGCAAGCAAATACATTTACTAGTTATTCACAACATTATCAATGAAATTCTTGGAATTTATGAAAATAAACACAGAACAGATGTTACTAAGTTAAAACCTATGAGTATCACATGTAAACTTTCTGTCCAATATTAATAAAACAGACATTAAATGAGAGTGCTTAGAGCTCCAATAATGCTCACACTAACTTAACGTTACTCCTCTCTAAAGACATTTAAGTAAACAAATATCCATAACATTTCTCCTACTGAGCACATTTTTGGACTAAAAAACCAAGAGGAACATTGTACAGGAGTTTTACAGTGGATGTATATTAAATTACAAACAAACTACTCTCACTATAGGATTTTTATAACAAAAAGCAGAGGGATAGACATTGGGACAGACTTTTCCTACATTCTCTTATGTCTTTATACACAATATAACAGCAAATATAAATATATAAGCCTATGACAAATAACAAATAAACTAAAATACCAGTTACTACAGCATCTACAAAAGAATACAAATGTCAATGACCGCTACTTACTCAAACCCTTTGATAGCCGCGTATCTTTTCCCTGTGAAAAGGGCGTCGTTGACAATGCGCGCCAGTTGATGAGACGCTCAGTGTCTTCATCGGACCCTACAAGATAAACACGGTACTTTTTTTGCACAACACAAATCCCTTAACATTACGAGACAATAAAATATAACTTTAATTAGCACTAAACATTTCAATTCTTACACTTAAAAACTGAGGGCGCATCTCCGCTACCGCATCCGGCCGCCATGTTTGCATCATCTCAAAGCTCCTCCCTCCCGCACGCAATGGGTTGTGGGCAATATTAGCCGTTAGAGAGTGCATCGATCTGCACTTCGGATTCTGAGCGGAAATAGTAGACCATCCGGGTATTTTTGGAACACTCATACTCATACTACGATTTGGGACGTACTAATTCTATTTTCGAATACTATTTAGGAAGGATAGTAGGCGAATTGGGACGCAGCAAAAGTGTTTTTCCAGGTGAATTCCCTCCACAGACCTGAGCTAGAGGTGGTAGATTGTGTCCTGCATATATTCAACCAGTCATCCCCGCTTATCTTTATGTTAGCTTCTTTCTCCCACCTCATTTTACATACATTGTTGAGAGTCCCCTGTCCAACTGTAAATAGGAATATAACTTGGAAATCAGTTTTCAGCTAGTATTACCCTTATAGGCGTCAATGAATCTTCTAATCAGGTCTGTTCCCTTCTCTCCAGTAGTTTTAATATGTTTATCAAAGTGGTGTCGCAGTTGAAGGTATCTGAAGAAATCTTCCTTCCCTAAATTGTATGCATTTATGAGTTTTTTAAAGGTATCCGTCAGTGGAGGATATTATACAGTACGAAGTGATACCTGAATTTGTCCAGTGCTTGAATCTACTGTCCAGACCAGCTGGTGTAAATTCTGTATCATTTTCCACCCAACGTAATATTCGTACATTTCTTTCAAAATCCTTATTTTGAAGTAGTTTGTGCCAGAAGTTAAAAGGGACTGCCATCCAATTAGTTAATTTGTTCAGATGTTTCTTCAGACGTTACTTCAGGAGAGTTTTTTCACCCAGTATAGATTGGAGAGGTATGCTTATTTGACTTTGCTGTAGGACCTTCCATTTTGCATCACACTCCGAGTCGCACCAACAAACCAGAGAACGTAACTGTGAAACTCTATAATAATCTTCCAAGCACGGTAGAGCCATACCACCATTGTCCTTGGGGAGTTGTAATGTGTGAAATCTAATCCTTGGTTTTTGTTTTCCCCAAATAGAAGATGAGATAATTCTATTCCATTCACTGAATTGTTTGGGAGGCACTTCAACAGGCAATGATTGAAAAAGAAAAAGCAGCCTGGGTAGTAGGGTTGGGCAATGTCTACCAATTTGGCATCATATGATGTCTACAGTGAAACATCGCAATGGACGATGACATCAGTGGGGGGGTAACATTCTTATTTTCCACTAGATATTTTCCTCTACATCCCATCAGCAATTTCAATTTCGGCATGTTCTCTAGCAGCTGACCACTAAGGAGCGAATGTACAGTGACATGACATGACTACCAGATTCAAACTGCTTTCGCGCTGTGGCTGGCGCTGAGAAGAGCTTAGATTCTCTGCCCGAGCCCGACCCGGCCCTTGATCAAGCACATCACGTGTCACGCGCAGCGTCTCCTCCACCCGCACGCTGTGCTGTATTGTGTAGCTTAAGTTTAACATGGAGCTTGAAGAAGTAAAGAAAAAAATTAAAACAGGTGAATTAACTTTGAGCAAGTATGAAGGAAAGTCGGAGGTATGGAAACATTTTAAACTAGTCGTGGGCAGTGACAACATATTTGTTGGCTTTGTTGAGTGCAAGTGCGGCGCGCTGCTAGAGAGTCTGTACATGTTGTAGCCATTAAATAAGCGCATTTAGTTTCATATTTATTGAAATATTATAATGTTATTTTTTTCCATCTATATTGATTATGAAAGTGAACAGAGTAGATAGGAGGATGCGCAATATCAGGAGACATGGAGTGGTTCAGGCATGGTTTTGCCACTTCATTATATTTTGTTTAGTAGAAAGCCTTTCTTTAAACTGAATTTCGTTTTGTATAAATCGTATCTTAATTTCAATAAAATTTTCATCAACCAATTGCCTGGATTTAATAAATAAGAAGCAAATATAGCAGACAATATAATCATGACATGGAGGCGCCGGCGAGCCGCGGTCACCATAGCACGTGAACTATAGCCATCTCATCATAAATTAAATCAATTCTCGGCACGCTTGTCACCGAATTTAAAAATGCACATCTTGCTTGTTGCACGCGCACACATATGTCGAAATAACATTATTAATAATAATGAATCTTTAAGAATATTTGATTGAATGCTGAATGTTGTGCTTGTTCAATTTAATAAAATTAAAACTGTCATTGTGATAATTAAAATAATTGAATATTAAATATTAAGTGGCCAATTTTTGCACATTTATTTATTGGTATTTATATAATATATATATATATATATATATATATATATAAATTGCGCAGCTCCCCACTGTCAATGGTCTAGCACCCATTCAGCCCCTGCGTTAAAAAATTATCTGGCGTCGCCCCTGGTTTTAACGGCCCACGTATTAAAAATAGTCTGGTTTAAATCGGGCTCCGGCTCATAATTACATTTAATGTGTCGGGCCGGGCCGGGCCTGGCAAGGACACAACTTGCACGGGCTCGGGTCGGGTCGGGTCGGGCTTGATTTTTGGGCCCATTCTAAACTCTAGCGCTGAGCCAAAGACAGACACGCTCAGTGCTTGTCATAGGCTATACCACAACTGTTCAGTGTTTTTAACAACATAATGTTTATTTTAGGTTTCAGACATTTAAATACATATAATTTATAGAAAAACAATAAATTTATAGTTTGTAAAATACACAATGGTGTCTAGGGAAGCAGCAATAACAACCAATTCAAATATATTTATCAACGTTTTTTATTAATATCAGACACACAGTGTAAATATCAATAAAGTCAACTCTATTTTTCTCCCAGTTCACCGGCCACTTACTTTCATATATTTCGGGAGAAACTGATGAATTCACGTGCTTTAATAAATCCAACAGACAGGAATCTCTGAACTGCGGCCCAAACACGGCGCCCATCTCACGTTACAGATCAAGATAATTTATAAAGGTTTTTTAAACGACAAAACAAACTCACTTAAACATATCTGAGAATCGGAATAGAAGATAGTTGATGACATGGTAAGCAAGTTTGTTAATATTTATAAATGCAAGCGCTACATCTGTCATTCAGCGCTATTTTAGCTGTGGTGAATCACGTGCCAAGCATGAAGCGTCACCATGGAAACCTGGGGGGGATCGCGATGCCGGCTAAACATCGTGATGTCTTTCAGCCATCACATCGTCCATCGGCCCAACCCTACTGGGTAATATATTCATCGTAATATTGTCTATTCGGTTATACATGTTCGTTGGTAATCATGACCAACGGTTTAAGTCTGCTTTAATATCAGCTGTTATAGGAATGTAATTGTGGTTATAAATGGCAGAGACCTCTTTAGGTATGTGTACCCCTAAATATTTAATTGTATTACCTTTCCATTTTAATTGACAGATTTTATAAATGTTTTCTTGTGGTTCGTAGTTGAAAGTAAGCGTTTGAATTTTATTCAGATTTAATTTATAGCCGGAATATGAACCCAATTCTTTAAGAAGAGATAATAATTTGGGCAAACTTGCATTAGGACTGGTAAGTGTCACGAGTATGTCGTCCGCATATGCACATATATTATATTGTGTGTCTCCTATTAAAACCCCCATTATATACTTGTCTTCTCTGATTGCCTGCGATCATCTTTTCTTCTTAAGTACTTATTGTGCATCAGCTTAGTGCATCAGTGTCAGTTCAGTAATTGCGTATTTTGAACTGCATTTTAAAGATTAATTTATATTACTGTTACATGTATATTTGGTGCTAAAAGTCTAAACTGATGTAACAGAACTTGCTACCGCAGTAAGGGCATTTTGTAAGAAGAAGAGATAAAAAACGATAAAAAATGAACATGTTTCAGATTCAAATCTTATCAACCACAGTCAATTTCATGTACAATTTTATTTGTATTATGGACTTGTAATGTTTATAATTGAAATTCATAGTTGCAGAAACAATCTCCGACCCGAAAGACTCGATGAGCTAATCATATAGTCTCTACGGGACTGACAGGAAGAACGAAAGACTCGGAGGACCCGGTCGAGCCGAACCCGAACTCCCGAAGATTAAAAAAAAAATTATTTTTCCTGTATAGAACCTATGAGATGTTGCGCGCATGCACGGTCAACTCAAAATGAACGAATCGCTCACTGAGACAACTCGGTAGACCCAAGTCATATTAAAGATTCGTTCAAAATGAACCAATCGCTCATGAACGACACATCACTATCAGTCAGACCGGTTCAGATTTTTACTTGCCCTGCCAAAATTGTTTTTGAACCATGTAACCTTGCCAACAGTGCTTTAATATGTCCAGGTGGGTCTAACAGGTAAATATACAAATATACAGAAACTGAATAAAGTTATCAAACACTTCACAGTCTTCACTTTATAAATAATTAATTAAATATAGATTAATCCTTATTAAAGCTACAAATGTTATTCAGTCAAGAGCAGTTTGTAATTTTCCCTTTGTCTTTTGTTCTTTGATTTACATCAATGACAGACATCACATCAGCAGGTTTATCAGCAGGTTCTGCTGTCACTTTAATATACGAAGAGCCCTTATGCACCTGTTGTCACAAACTGCTCTGGGACCAGAAAGTTTAGATCCAAATGCAGCTTTTAATAAGACGGGATAATCCAGACACGCAATCAAATGAACAGGCAACAGGTCGAAATCCAGGTAGGTAGTGATATGTCCTCCCGTATCGAGGCTTTGAAGCGTGTGTCGAGTAATCCGGGATGGTTTCTGTGAAGCGCGTATCGAGGCTTGTGTCGGTAACGTATGTGGTGACGTTTGAAGCCTCGGCGAGCCGCCTGTACCACGTGACTGCTTCAGGAAGTGGTTCGCGGTTTGGCGGTCTATTTGAAATATAAGGGCCAGCAAAATGCAATGGATTCCCCCTCACGTTTTGTGGATTTGGGACTTTGCGAGTTTGTTAGCGATCTATTCAAGCTTCTTTTTTGCGATGGAAACATGCGATGTCATTATAATCACACTGCACGTTTTACATTTATTGTCCACTTGATGGCACAATAGAGCAAATGAAGCACCATGAAGCTTCGGCACATGAGTGAACCAATTGGATGGAACGCTTCAATGCTTTATGAAGCTTCATCTCGCCATCACTACAGGTAGGCAGTCCAAACAAACAAGGTTGGGAACAAGGCAAACGTGTAAGCCAGAGGCAGGCAGAGAGTCCAAGAAACCGAGATACAGGGAACCAAAGAAATGCTCAGAGATGCAGTGCAACAACATACAAAACTACACAGTGATTGAATGATAAAACCAGGCTTATAAGGGGTGAGCTAAACAAGGTAATGACAAACAGGTGAATGTGATCAGTGATGATGAGTCCGGGCAGTGAGTATGGGAAATGTAGGTGTGAGGCAAAGACAAAAAACTGATGTGGAGTGCCCTCTTGTGGCTCTAAAGTTGTTACACCTGTTACCAGAAACCATTATGTTTTGTGAATGATTTTGAATAGTCATTGGAATGTTTATTTTCAAGGGTTTTGGATACAAAGTAAAAGCAGGGGAAGTGAGACATTTTATCAAAGAAATGAGGGATTAAAACAATGTGAATAGAAAGTCATCATTAAATATAATAAAGACAAAATTGCAATAATTAGAGCCATAACCAGGCCGGAGAGGTGTGAATGTGTGAAGGGGAGACTGAGACTGAATGAGGCAGTTTACACCATAACACAATTGAGACAATAGACTTATTGGATACTTAGAAGATGTCAATAAACATCAGTTAGCATTTTGAAGTCTTCAAAAAAAAAAAAAATTACATGACATGATCTTAAAAATATTTAATAGAACTTATTAAAGAGTTATCTTCATATTTGAAATAAAACAATCAGGTCTGTGGCTTTAGTTGCACTGCATTTCTAGATTGCAACAAGGCTGAAAGCAACCGGATTTTAAACCCAGCACTACAAAATTGCAGTACAATATTACAACCTTGCCTAATGTTAGGGTTGCGGAGATTACCCAGCATGCCAGGTTCCACAACAACTGTACTGTAATCAACTTTCTCCACTTATTCATCTTTATAAGTTGTTCTCTTTATTTAAACATGCAGCACACTGCGTTCAAACTTACCTGTCAATCTAATTACCCCATTCAGCAGTGCAGCCAGTAACTACACGGGCTGAAAACAAGATAAAAGGAGTGATGGGCACTTTCAAAACACTGCTTGGTAAAGATTAGCGAATCTTTTGTGTTCAGACTGCCAGTCAATAATTGAGGCTTTGTTACATCACCACTGTTTCAATTGTAATGGTTCTAGTCTAGAGGATGATCTCAGTAACCTAGTATGAGCCAGTGTCTGTTTTTTGTTTTTGTTACCTAATCTCAGATCATGTATGTAGACATCATAAAAAGAGTAGTTTATTGTCTCTTATTGGGCTGATTAGACTGATTAGGTTGTTGTAATATTAAATGAGTTCTGTGTAGAAAATTGGAGTGTTTCTGAACCAGCATTTTGAGTGTGTACTGCTTTGAGTTGAGTTGTAGTAATAAATACACAATTTCATGTTGTGTGTTGTCAGCCATGGCGTCTGCTGGGCTTCTGTTCCTGATGTTGATGTCGTCCTCCTTCCTCCTCTCCACCGTGAGCCTCTCATCTGATGACCAGAACAAACGGCAGAAAACCTCTCCAAAGACATCACACAAATATATGAACAAGGATACCTTGAAATATATTAATAAGATCATACAAGCAGCCAACCCTTTTATATCGCTGATACCAGTTCCTTACATAGGTACAGTGTTCTCTTTTATAGGGCTGGCAGTGTCTAAAGCAAACAAAAAAAAAAATGGTGAGATCTCATTACAAGACCTCATTTATGAATTTGACAATCTCAATAATAAACTTGACCAATATCACGTAGAGCAGAGGTGGGAGACATGGGCAAGTGGTGCTTACCACAAGCCAGAGATAAATATTAACATAGCGTGGAAAATGTTGAATACTACGCTGCACAGTGTTAGTGAGGCAAAAGATGTGAATGAAAAGGCGAGGCAAATGGAGGAATTTATGAAGGCCTACCCAAAATATAGGCCTGCCACACTGAAATTACAGGAGTTGCTGAATGCTAAAGGAACTAGCTTCACAAATCCCCTAGGAGATCTACTGGCTGAACATGTTAAATGTCATGAAAAGGACATCAGACAATATACTTTGCTTATTTATAAACTTATCTACAAGGGGAATACAATGAATCAATTATATTATGAATTCAAGAAAACAGAGTCTCAAGCAAAGGTTGATGAGGGAGCTCAAATTGCATATGACGCAGCATCAGTTATGTTCCAAGTCCACAAGAAGTGCATTGATAACAGTATGGACTACATTAAAAAGGATGTGTTAACACTCATTGACAAAACCAAAAAAAGTTCAGATCTAGCCAAAGAAGTTCATTCATTTCTGGTGAAGGAGTATGACAGGTATGACTGGATAGTTGTTGCATTTAAAACCAAAAAATCAAATATACCCATTAAGTTCCTGAACAGTCACGTCTTGACAGGATTTACTGAGGTGAGAAAAGGGGACATTAGTGTGGCTCTTGCCAGACAGGTGAAAGGGACTCACACCAAGACAGCTTCAGTCAAACAAACCATTGGCAGGTGCATTAAACCCTCAGTCGAGTGTCATGAGGTAGCAAATAAACTCAGCAAATGTACTGAAACCATGAAAGGAACTCCAGTGAAACAGACTTACACAGCAGTGCATGCCTATATAAGAAAAGCTCATGACAGCTACAATACAAAGAAAGAAACAGAAGAAGAGGATGAAGTCAGTGCTGCTCCCGAAGATCAGACTCCTGCTGTTTATATAGGGAAGTGTGAGAAATATCTAGGTCTGATGAGTGGCAAGTTTGTTGTTTTGATTAAAAGTGATGAAGAGATAGAGAAAAAAGATCCCTGCTCCAAACTGAACTGTGGTGGGGAAGAAAGAGGCAAGTGTGTTAAAGTGAAAGACATGTTCCGGGCAATGTGTGAGTGCAAAATGCCATACTATGGTGAGAACTGTGAGGAGAGCTTAGAGGATTACAAGAAGGACTTAAAGGGAGAGATACAAAAGATGAAGAGTAGCAGTAATTAGGTTGGTTCTGGCCAATGATGCATTCTTGGTTTCAACAATTTTCATGAAATGACATGAGCTTGTCTAAAATGACACTCAAAAATTGTGATAAATTGCTAAAGTTTGCGTCCTATCTAGATATTCAGACTAAATACATCGGTAAAGCAAAAGTCCTAAAATATTTTATTGTGTGCACAAATGGAATATATCCATATCAATAATAATGTTTTGTGAACACGATATTAACATGCATACAAAGATCAGTATCTGGGTTTCAGTACTTGTGCACATTTCTTAGAATACAAGATTGTTTAAGATGTTTTTAATAAGCACAAAATAAACAGCACAGAAGGAGGTCCAATATGCCCTGATTTATTTTTCAGTCCAGTTTCATGATACTACTTACACCAAATACCATTGTTTCTGTGTCGGGCCGGAACTCAACAGGAGTGAATCTAAAACTTTAAACACCTTTTACATCTAAATTGGATGTTAAAGAAACCTAATCTGAATATTATTCCCTTCAAACAAACATAACTGAGTGTCAGAGTTCAGGTTCATTTCATTTCATGAGATTTTATGATACCTAGCTTCATGTTAATATTTCTGTGATGATGTATAAACTTCACAATAAGAAAAAGCATCATCAGGAGTAGAGCTGTAACGCAAAATGCTAAGTAAAGAGAGCCTCTGTCCACAGGCAGGAGGGATTAAAACTGTATTGCATTCTGTATAGTATTTTAGCTGAAAAAGTGTAGGGGGGGAAATAGTTGTAAAGAAAAGTGATTCAAATATAAATGACAAATTCCCAAACATAATGTGCAGAAATCTGTGGTTAAATTGTGTGAGAATGTAAAATTACAGTGATGTTTTATTTTAAATGAAATGATTTCAAATTCAAGTATGACCTGTGTTGATGTATCTATAGTAAATTTCCATTTATTTTACTTCTCATCAGACCCCTTGTGGGGAAACAAAGAAAATGCATTTCAGACACATTCATTATTATTTTTATTTTATTATTATTTGTCTGTTTATGTTTTAAAAATGTTAAAATCTTATGATCACCTCCTGCCTGTTAATTTGATCAAAATGGATTGAGTTTAAACTACATGCTTTTCCTGCTTCATGCTTCTGTCCTCATTTTGTAAGTTGGTAAAATTAATAATAAAAATCTTGTCTTATTGTCATTGCCATGTTTTTTTTTATTTGCATGTTTACATGTTTTTTTTTAAATACAATAATAATATTCAATATATAAAGTTATGTATTAAAATAAAATCCAACGTTGCGTTTATTACTGACTAAATTCAATGTTTTATGTCCCCGTAATTATTTCTGTGGTAAAAAAAAAGAAGAAAAAAGTATTTGTAATGTATACTCTAAAATCAGTGGTTCTTAACATTATCTAGGTCCCCTAGCCCCCCATTCAAATAATATATAGTCTAACTGTCTTCCCTGAAGTTTAATATGTAAGAGATAAGTTAGTTCACCAAACTTGACGATTATTTAATGTACTTAAACAATAAAGTTCACTTAACTTATTGTTAATATCAAGTGTACTTGTATATTTAAAGGGTTAGTTCAACCAAAAATGAAAATTAAGTCATTAATTACTCACCCCCATGCTGTACCAACCCCGTAAGACCTTCGTTCATCTTCGGAACACAAATGAAGATATTTTTGATTAAATCTGAGAGGTGGATCACTGCTACATAGGCTGCCTAAGGGAATGAAACTCGACGCCCAGAAAGTCATTAAAGAAAATTTTTAAATATTCCATGTGACTACAGTGGCTCAACTATAAGTTTATCAAGCGACGAGAATACTTTTTTTCCGAAAAAAAAACCCATAAATAACGACTTTATTCGACTATTCCTTTTCTTCCTTGTGGGCCTGAGACGAGAGTTCAAGAGATTTCCACGACGCATGGTCCCACGCATGGTCCCACAGTCCCATAAAGACTGCGTCTCGCACATGCGTCGTGGAAATCTTTTGAACTCTCGTCTCAGGCCCACAAGGAAGAAAAGGAATAGTTGAATAAAAGTCGTTATTTTAGTTTTTTTCCCCGCACAAAAAGTAGTCTCGTCGCTTGATAAACTTATAGTTGAGCCACTGTAGTCACATGGAATATTTAAACATTTTCTTTAATGACTTTCTGGGCGTCAAGTTTCATTCCCTTAGGCAGCCTATGTAGCAGTGATCCACCTCTCAGATTTAATCAAAAATATCTTCATTTGTGTTCCGAAGATGAACGAAGGTCTTACGGGGTTGGTACAGCATGGGGGTGAGTAATTAATGACTTAATTTTCATTTTTGGGTGAACTAACCCTTTAAGTAAACTCAACATGAAAACTTAACTGAAATTAGAATTTAATTCAAAATTTTAAAGTTTAAAATTTTTATTTTTGACTCTAAGCTGCGTGCACACTGCACTTAAATAAAACAATGAACAACATATTGATCCTTTGAGTCTTCATTGACCAAAATGTCAAATGGAAATGAGTCACACCCTGTACATAACTCTAAAGGTGGCAACAATGTCCAACATTAAGTAGCGCACTACATCAATAGTACAACTCTGATCACTTAAACATTACACTTGTCTCACATTTTTGTTAATGTACTGAACATGTAAAAGTAATGTATACATTATTTTTACATTTTACTGGTTTAAGCTTTATGCAATCACAGCAAACTAAAATAAAACATACTGACAATAGTCAGTGTCTTTGACCAAATATTTGCACAATATTACAGTACAAACTATACTGTAATTGAAATATTATTGTCACAAACACACTGTACAATTATTGTTACCAACGATGGTAACAATATACTAAATTAACTATTGCACATTAAAGGAGAACTCCGGGCAATTTTTAAGTTAATCTTGATCGTTATAGTGTGAGTAATGTCTAGAGAAGAAAAAAAAAAACCAACCGGATTGGTGCTTGCAACACGGAGCTGTTCCCGCAAATGCCCAGAGCTCCCTCTCAGCTAAAACGGCAGTTATCATAACAGACACAAAATGCTATTAAAATGTCTGTCCAACATGAACAGGGCGCTTACATGTGAACAAGATGCGTTTAGCAACTTAGCCATCGTTTAAATTCACCTAAATAGTGTTTTAGACGACTAGCTGTAGTCTCGCGCTGAAGTCCCGTGGGAACTCGGTTGTAGCCGGAAAAGGTAAATAGCAGTGTGCAGGTGGGAGTATATTATATATTGAAATATAATTGAAGACATAGAAGCTAGTGAAATAATTAAAGTTTGGCAAATAAGACTACAAAAACATATTACTGCACATCTCTCCTCAAGCCGTGTTTGCCCAAATGGAAGGATAAATAAAGATTATATAACCTCCACAGTGGTTGCACAGGTCTTCGTCCACGGAATGGCTTTTTTCTTCAACCAGCCCCGCTGTGTTGTGTCTGTGTAGTCATCCTTGTCAATGTGTTTGCTGCAAATGCGGTAATCTTTAGCACTTAGTACTTGTATGGGAGTTTGCACATCAAGTTGAAGTACAACTAGCCGTTCTTCAGAATCTCGAGGTCATGGAAAGGAAGACGATGAAAATAAGTTCTTGTATTTTCGCATTCTGTTGCCATATTTCGGAACGGCACAAACGCGAACCATTTCTTCTTCACTTGTGAGCAACTCCGATCATCACTCTTCACATACTACGCTCCTCCCACGTGCACACTGTTTACTTTTTTCCGGCTACAACTGAGTTCCCACGGGACTTCAGCGCGAGACTACAGCTAGCCGTCTAAAACACTATTTAGGTGAATTTAAACAATGGCTAAGTTGCTAAACGCATCTTGTTCACATGTAAGGGCCCTGTTCATGTTGGACAGACATTTTAATTGCATTTTGTGTCTGTTAAGAGGCACAAAGACACTCTTTATGTATATATAATGCACCAATCCGGTTTGGTTTTTTTTCTATAGACATTACTCACAAAGGTATAACGATCAAGATTAACTTAAAAATTGCCCGGAGTTCAACCAGGAGTCCCCCTTTTGACTTTAAAAAGGTCCATGAACCGTGGACTATATCTATCAAGGTTCTCGTAGAAATCCTGCTTTAGGCTTTTGCCAAGTAATTCTGTTGAACTCCAAGCAGATCTGGGGGGAGACAAGGGCAGATCACATAATCACATTAGCGTGCACATAGAAATGCTTTGAATAATTAGGAAACAAATGTAGAGGCTAAGAAATATTTTTAACATGTAAAAGGAATAGATCACTCAAAAATGAAAATGATCATGTACTCATGCTCAAACAGTTCTAAACGTGCATGATTTTCTTTGTTCTGCTGAACACAAAAAGCAATATTTTTAATAATGTTTGTAACCAAACAGTTGCTAGTTCCCATTGACTTCTATGGTATTTTCCATAGAACTGACGTCTGAGTACCAGCAACAGTTTTGTTTTTCATTTTTTGGTGGACTATCCCTTTAAGACAACCTGAAACAATAATTCATTGATCTCATATGAATTTTTATATTTAAGTCTTTCTTCTTTAAATGTGTTCTGCAAAAGAACTCCATCATGCCAACTCGACATTGCATAAGGGTGACTATTTGTGGGTGTCCTTTTAATATATTGAAAACAGAAAGGCGACTTACCTGAGCCTCACGGAAGAGAGCAGGCCAACGTCCAAGCACATCACTGACTGCAGGTGTGGTCTCAACAATCTCTTTACGTCGGAGTGCGAAAGTTAGGTCCATCTGTGGTGCCAGATGAGATGCACTGGGTGTTCTCATCTTCATTTCATCTTGAATTTCTTTAAGAACCGATTCAAGTCTGTCATCATTATGTACTTCTGGAAAGTTTGGCATAAAGTTTATTTCACATTTCTTTGGCTTCTTTATGTGTTTTCTTGATTGAATTCCTTCAGGGTTGTTTATGCCTCGCTTTCTTCCATTAACGTTTACATCAGGGTATCCCAAGTTTCTCATCTTGGACCGATAATTTCCCTATTCTAAATTTTCAACTGTTCTTCCAGCCGGTAGATGAGCCAGTTTCCAGAAGACATGGATGCTTATTTACAAGAGCAGCAGCAACCCGTGCATAGTCATCATTTGTTGGATAGGCTTTGAAGCTGAATATGGTTTTTGCCAATTTTTCCAGGATTTCATGCTTTAGTTCTTTGGTCAGTTTCAGGTTTGTGTTGTCTTTGAGGTAGGCCATGTTGCCCTGTTGCAGGCGGTATTCAACATCAACTGTTAAGGAAGGGATCTCAAATTCTTTTGGCCATTGTTTTTTCCTTTCCTGTGATGAGGTAGACAGTATCTCAGTGTCAGCTGTGCTTGCAGAGTCATCCAGTTCATTCTCTCGATCAAGTGGTACTAGTTCAATTATAGGAATGATTTTCAGTGTACCTCTATCTTGAAGCTCTGATATGTCTGTTAGGTTGCAAAGTGCATTCCCAAAGTCCAGATCTTCATACTGAAGCGAAAAGTTGTAATTAAGTCCCAAACTCTCTTTTAGAGCAAGAATTAAGTTGTCAACTGAGTCAGGTTTCTTGGCAAGGGAGACCTTCCTTATGTCCCCTTCTGTCAGTATAACTCTTAGGAGAGTTTTCTTTTGAGAAGACATGCAACAAGCAAATTAAGACATTAACCCTTTGAGGTCGACAAACGTGCCGGCGCGTATTGCTTGATTTTTTCACATAGCAGGAAAATAGACTTAAAATACTCTGTCATTTTTGGCCATACAGACTTAAAAATAAATAGCTGGATCCGTTGGTCCTCGAAATGAAACTACCAGCACTTCTGGTACATTTTCCCTGGATTATTAGATAGTATTATTCCTCACAGCGCAGCAAGAAGAGGTAAAGTGCAAGATTCTTTTTAAACATGATGTTTTATAACTCAGCTGGTGGGCGTTAGCATGTTTGCATGGCTTGCCTTAGATCATTTGCGTTTGAATACCGCGCGCTCTCCGTGGGTTTGGCACATTAACACGTAATCAGCTATAATGAGCTGAAAAGAAAAAGACTAACATCTCTCTATTTTCATACAGATTACATAAACTGAGAATATTTGTTTTTTATATAAATAAATTAATTTAAAAGAATAGAGTTCAAGCTTCATTATGGAAAAACACTCGTGCCTGTGTGACAAGTATTCGCGGAGTTACAGTTAATTTTCGGACGCGTTTCAGAATGGACTTCACTGACAGAGAGAACGCAAAACTCGCATCATGTTTATTTTTCTTTATTTGACAAAAAGCGCAGCACTTTGTTTTTATTGTGAGTATACACAAAAAATAACCACTTAACCCTCTGAGGTCGCGCGATAGTCTCGCTTTTTTTTCTTATCAGTGCAAAAGAAACTCAAAATACTCTGTTGATTTTGATCTTACATATTAAGTGTTGTACATCATTAGATCCTGATACGTGTCTATTTTTTTGTGGATACTCACAATAAAAACAAAGTGTTGTGCTTTTCGGCAAATAAAGAAAAACAAAAATGATGCGTGTTCTGCCTTCTCTCTGTCAGTGAAGTCCAGTCTGAAACACGTCCGAAAATTAACTGTAATTCCGCGAATACTTGTCATACAGGCACAAGTGTTTTTCCATAATGAAGCTTGAACTCTCTTCTTTTAAATGAATTAATTTAAATTAAAAAAAACAAATATTCTCAGTTTATGTAATCTGTATGAAAAGAGAGAGATGTCAGTCTTTTTCTTTCCAGCTCATTATACCTGATTACGTGTTAATGTGCCACACCCACGGAGAGCATGCGGTATTCAAACGCAAATGATCTAAGGCAAGCCATTCAAACATGTCAACGCCCACCAGCTGAATTATAAAACACATCATGTTTAGTAAGTATCTTACTAGAGCTGTATTCTCTGTGAGGAATAATACTATCTAATAACCCTGGAAAATGTACCAGAAGTGCTGGCAGTTTCATGTCGAGGAGTAACGGATCCAGCTGATGTAGTAAGTCATTTATTCTTAAGTGCTTTGTTCTAATCGCGATATTGAATAGTGTCTGACTGTAAACCGCAAAAAGACTGTTTAAATATGTATTGCGTGTCTGTGTGTAGGCTAAATGACAAATGAACGGCACAGACGCACGCGCGTTGTTTACTACAGTTATACAGTGCGTGTCTATGCCGTTCATTCACTCTCGCACCTACATTAGTAAACGTTATGTTTACATGAACACATCCAAACTATATTGCTGTAGCCTACTAAGATGAGTAAAAATAGACTGAAATATGTTGCAATAAAATGTCTGTATAAGCAACAAACTGCAAATTCACATGTATATGCTAATATATCATACACAATATGTTACAGACTAAATATGAATGTTTAGACAAGATTTTGTGATTAGTTTTGGATAGATTATAAAGTTTTGACTGTAAAAAAAGACTACTTTCACATTAAATAGGTACGCTTTTGTTCACCAATTTCTGCTCATGTTAAATATACTATAGTATGATATTTTGTCAAAAATAAAGTAGGTATATTGAATTATCCACTGAGATGTTTTTATAGTGTTTTGTTCCAATATTCAAACTAATGAATCCTTACCTTTCTTAATACGTATGATAAAATGTATACTTTATACAATGAAATACACTTGAAATATCGTTAAAATTGTAATTGTTGTTGTAATTGTAACCTATTTGTAATTGGTTACAATTTCTAATTGTAAAATATGTATATATAGATAATTTCTTTTGTCCTTGCATTCTTTGGGACCCTGTGACACACCTGTGTGGAAGGCTAATTAATATGCAGCTCATTATGTATGTGGCACATTATCCGGCCTTTGTCTTCTCAGGTGTGAACACGCCTCCACGCATATTGCCTTTCCAAACAAAAGGTGTCTTATAAAATTTAAATCTATGTATTGTTTTGTGTAAATGATTAGGCAGGATGATTTTTCAGATCATTTTGAAGCAAAAACTCTTGGCAACAACACTCATTAGTCAAAAGTCTTGTGGACACATATTTAGTATGTGTTTTGTGGCCTTATTTTAAGTTTTAGTTTTTTCATTAACCACGTATAAACATTATTCTCTAAAAAATACAAACATGTACATACATGTTGCTCATGTATTACGGTAGCCCCGTTTGTGCTATTTAGAGTGAATTTACACCTTTGCCATTAACATGTTTATAAATAACTGAAAAAAGCACAAATGTCAGAACATATCAGAACATCTCCAGGACCCAGAAAACCCCTCAGACCTCAGAGGGTTAACCGTTTGATTTAATCAGAAACGATCTTAAAACAGGGCTTTACTTGTAAAACGCCGAACTTACCCTTTAACACTGTAGTTTAATCACACTTTTAAGAGTAATATGATTACACTGTATAGAGTTAATTTAACTACAATTTTACTTAAAAAAAAATGACAGAAACATGTATAACATCATAAAAATGTTTACCAGAGAAAGCAATATGGCACGACAAGGAGAGTTGTGTCATTCCCTCCATATGACATTTGTAGGTCAAAAGGCCTAGGGTAATGCAGGTTGTCAACATGAAAAATAAAAATCCTGCTTTGATCTGATCACCTCATATGCATGGAAATGTTCTTGAAAAGTTACTGTAACTAAAGGCACTGTGAGTAGCAACAGTTTTTCACACATTATCAGAACTGACTCAATCTGATAAAACATGGGCACTTCAGATTCAACTTTGCCACAGATAACCAAGTATGGGCGATAAACAAACCCATTATGTTTAGCCCAATTAACCTTCATAACCTGAATGCTACTTGCATTACCATAGCAATTCCAGAACCTCCTTTTACCATATTTAAAGACACCATTTTTCCAGGACCAATGTCTAACCGACTACAAGTTGTTGAATTTCGCCAACTAAAGGCCATATGATTTTGATGCTTTTTTGCCAGCGTGTCGGTAATATTTTTAAACGATTTAAGCTGTTTTTTGAAAAAATTATGCTTGCCTTAATACCTCATACACCAACTATGAAGGACAGGCCCAATTTTCTGGATGCAGCGGGGATAGTGGATAAGAAAATGGTGCTTTGGTAAAAGGTTTTTCTGAGGATACAACTTCTTAAACAGTGTGTGGTGATCCACAATTAAAGGTTTTAAATATACACATAAACCTTGAGATAACATGGACGAGAATACAATGTTCATTATTTGAAGTAGTAAAAGAAGAAGGCCCCAGTGTTGGTCAGTAGAAGTTACCAAATCTCCAAAGATAAGAGGAACATTCCTAAGTAAGCACCAGGACTGAACTGCATTCAGTCCCAGATCAGTAGATCCTTCACCTAAATTAACAGCTACAGGCCTGTGTTTTTTCTCTCCATGAAACCATAATCAAAACTTTGTATTCTTGAATGCATTTCTGCTGATGTAACATGTTTTTCCTTCAAATACAGAAATAATAACTTCAATTCGTACTGGCCCACCCCTTCTAACACATCATGCATCACATCAACTGAGAAGTTCTCTGTTGTGTGAAAATACTCCAATGAATTTAATATGCATGACCTTTTCACACCAAAAACGTATGGAAGTGATGGATTACAAGCCATTTCTTGACAGTGTGCAGTGTGCATATCTTTGGTGCGCAAAACTATTTTGGAAGAATCTTCAGAGAATTCTGTCTGAAAGTCCTCCTTTTCCGCTAAACAGAACCTGCAACAGTACCTTGCTCTGAAAGACTCCACCAGACCAAACAAACTATGCAAACCCAAATTATCACCAGTAACCTGTACTACAGTGCCACGAACATAACCATCGTATAATGGAATCTCAATACCATCACTCTAACACTTTAATGTCTCGAACAATGGGAGCAAAAATTTCACTAAAACCATACCGTTTAACATCTCGAGTATGAAATAAGGCTCACAGGTGTATGTTAGCCAAAAAAGAATTCCATTTTGGAGAGAAGTTTCTTAAAGTAAAATATACTCCACCCAATTTATGAATACCTCGCTTAGGACCCAGAGGGTTGGCAACCTCAACGTCGTCATAGAACATGGATCTGTATCTGTATTGTCTGCTTCTCAGTTGAGAACAGGGGGTGACTTTTAAAAAAAGATCCATCACAAGTATCTCTCAGTCTAGAGTCGCTGGTAGCTGAGCTTTGCATCATTTCTGCAACATACTGACTTTTAAATATTGACTGCAGTGTAGATAAAATTGGAATATACATGAATTTTTCTTGAACTACAACCTGATCATATGTTCCAGTCTTTTTATTTCGTCTTGTATCAAATTTTGAACCTATCACACATTCAACTGGTTCTACTATTTCCCACTTGTCATTCATTAATTTTGATCGCTTGTATTCCGAATTTAAAATTGTGAAAGGATTCTCTAACCCCTCAAAACATGCCTCAACTTTCTTGCACATTTCCGTTTCTCTTTCATTACTAAATACATGCTTTATCACTGTCTCTTTAGCATGCTGATGGATATCTTGAACAATCTCTTCCATGGAAATCACTACAGAATTCAGTGTACTTTGACCAACTCCTGCTGCCTTTAGATCAGAAATTACAGCTGAACAACTATTTACAATGTATGGCGAAAATAACTGTGACTCAGCCTCTAAATATTCAGTCGGCTCTTCAACATGAAAAACAGTACTTGTATTGACAGTACTTTGAGGATATGAAAGGTAATATTCTACTGAATCAGCTAAACTGCTTCCATGGCACTTATTAAGATGTTTTCTTAAACCAGAAAAACTACCAAAAGAACGTGAGCATCCTTCTTGACCACACTTCAGAAAAAGATTCCTGCCTGTACATAGCCCATGAATTACCTTAAAGGGTTAGTTCACCCAAAAATGAAAATTATGTCATTAATGACTCACCCTCATGTCGTTCCAAGCCCGTAAGACCTCCATTCATCTTCGGAACACAGTTTAAGATATTTTAGATTCAGTTCGAGAGCTTTCTGTCCCTCCATTGAAAATCTATGTACGGTATACTGTCCTTGTCCAGAAAGGCAATAAAGACATCATCAAAGTAGTCCATGTGACACCAGTGGGTTAGTTAGAATTTTTTGAAGCATCGAAAATACATTTTGTTCCAAAAATAACAAAAACGATGACTTTATTCAGCATTGTATTCTCTTCCGGTTCTGTTGTTCCGTGCGAAGTGAGTGAATGCGAACAGATCAGCTTCACAGGAGACGCGATCGAAAAACTTTAAATCCTTCATTTTAAAATATGCTGTGCTATATCTAGTTACCCACTGTGTCATATTCATGTCGTTTTCAAAAAAGTCTTTATTTGAAAAAATATGATTATCAGTGATTACTGATTAATTAACCAGATTACTGAGTGCCCTGTTACAGTGTTTACTTCCTTTTTATTCACATATTCTTATATTTTTAAACAATTACTTTATTTGTGAAAAATTCTGTAATAGGATTGCAGATTCAAGAAGTTGTGTGTGTGTGTGTGTGTGTGTGTGTGTGTGTGTGTGTGTGTGTGTGTGTGTGTGTATATATATATATATATATATAAATATCGGCTTTATATCGGCCACCCTGCTCTCTAAGATATCGGCATCGGCCATCAAAAAACCCAAATCGGTCGACCACTAGATGTTATAGATGGTTGTTTGCACAAAAGTGAAAAAGCTGCTCAGGGAAGAACTGTATGATGTACCAAAGACGTAATGGGCTTTAAAGAGTTCGTCAAAAGCTCCAACTGAACCTTTTGCCTTGCATGGAAGTGCATGCTTGTCAACCACAATGAAGTAGGAGTGAATGGTGCTCTGTGTGGATCCCTGGGCGAGAAGGTAGGGCTGACTGCCTTGGGTGATGTTGTCTAGATGCTGCTGCACACTGGTTCCAACCTACAACAAAACACATTCAACAGAATTATTTTGGTGACTAACTTCTGACAATGGATCAGATCACATCAAACTGTGCACAAGATTGAGGTGATGGAAGATATATTTTAAACAACTGTTAAAGGATGTTCATTTTGAGAATTTTTTTTGCTGATAATTTACTCACCCCCATGTCATTCGAGATGTTCATGTCTTTCTTTCTTCAGTCGAAAAGAAATTAAGGTTTTTGAAGAAAATATTTCCAGGATTTTTCTCCATATCATGGACTTCAATGGTGACCAACAGTTTGAGGGTTCAAATGAGGGTTCAAAGTCTGTCTCAATGCAAAGAAGAAATGGAAGAAATATAGAGCTGAGTATCATCAGCATAACAGTGAAAGCTAATTCCATGTTTCCTATTGATATCTCCTAAAGCTAGCATGTACAGAGTGAACAGCAGCGGTCCTAGTACTGAGCCTTGTGGTACGCCATACTGAACTTGTGATCGATAAGACATCTCTTCATTTACTGCTACAACCTGATAACGGTCAGATAAATATGATTTAAACCATGCTAATGCAATTCCACTAATGCCAACATAGTTTTCTAGTCTATTTAAGAGAATGTTGTGGTAAATGGTGTCAAATGCAGCACTAAGATCAAGTAACACTAATAGAGAGATACAACCACTATCGGATGATAAGAGCAAATCATTTGTGACTCTAATGAGAGCTGTCTCAGTACTATGGTGCGGTCTAAATACTGACTGGAAATCCTCGCAGATACCATTTCTTTCAAGAAAGGAACATAGCTGTGAGGATACTGCATTTTCTAGTATCTTTGACAGAAA
Organism: Siphateles boraxobius; assembly: GCF_051911475.1. Taxonomy (NCBI): domain Eukaryota; kingdom Metazoa; phylum Chordata; class Actinopteri; order Cypriniformes; family Leuciscidae; genus Siphateles; species Siphateles boraxobius. The sequence goes on from NW_027509188.1 coordinate 6,637,725, forward strand.
AGGTAGATTTGAGATCGGCCTGCAATTGACTAATTCTGTAGGATCAAGTTGCGTTTTTTTAACAAGCGGTTTAATCATAGCCAGCTTAAAGGTTTTTGGTATGTATCCTAGAGACAAAGACGAATTAATGATGTTAAGAAGAGGATCTATGACTTCTGGAAGCATCTCTTTCAGTAGTTTAGTCGGTATAGGGTCCAACATACATGTTGTCGATTTAGATGAATTAACGAGTTTGCAAAATTCTTCCTCTCCTATGGCAACAAATGAATCAAATTTTACCTCAGGGAGACTATAATGCACTCCCTTATGTGATGCTGTAGTAGACGGTTGCATAGTTATAATTTTGTCCCTAATATTATCAATCTTATAAGTGAAGAAGTTCATAAAGTCATTACTGCTGTGTTTCTTGGAAACTTCTGGGCTTGAAGCTTTCTTTTTCGTTAGTGTAGCCACTTTTTCTTTTTTATAGTCTCCCGGGTGTGCTCGTTGTACCACAGCGTTGGACTATTTTCTTTAATCTTCTTTAAGCGCAACGGAGCAACTGTGTCTAAAGTGCTGGAAAGGAGAGAGTTAAAAGTTTCTGTTGCAATATCAAGTTCTTCTAAGCTATCTGGGATGCTGAGATGATGAAACTGATTAGGAAGATTATTGATAAAGCAATCTTTAGTGGCAGAAGTGATAGGTCTAACATACTTGTAACACGGAGTTGGCTTTGCAGCCTTGGCTAAAAGTAATTTACATGAGACTAGATAATGATCTGAGATGTCGTCGCTCTGCAGCAGAATTTCAACAGCATCAACATTGATTCCATGTGATAATATTAGATCTAGAGTATGATTACGACAATGAGTAGGTCCTGACACGTGTTGTCTAACTCCAATAGAGTTAAGAATGTCTTTAAATGCCAATCCCATTGGATCTTTTCCATTATCTACATGTATATTAAAATCACCAACAATTAGGACTTAATCTGCAGTCAATGCTAATTCTGATAGAAAGTCAGCAAATTCTTTGATAAAATCTTTATGGTGGCCTGTATACAGTTGCCAGGAGAATTCTCAAACTTGATTTATCGTTTACATTATATATTTTTACATTAAGCACCAACACTTCAAAAGAAGTATATTTAAAACTATATTTTTTAGTGGTTTTGAAAATATTACTATAAATTACAGCAACACCTCCCCCTTTGCCTTTCAGGCGAGGTTCATGTTTATAACAGTAATCATGGGGGGTGGACTCATTTAAAGTAATGTAATCATTTGGTTTTAGCCAGGTTTCTGTCATACACAGCACATCTAGGTTATAGTCTGAAATCATTTCATTAACTATGAGTGCCTTTGAAGTAAGGGATCGAATATTCAGCAACCCAAGCTTTATCGTTTGCTCATCTGTATTATATCTATTTTTTATTTGTTGAATATCAATTACATTTTTAACCTTATATCGTTTTGGACGTTTTTTGGATTTCCAAATTCGGGGAACAGACACAGTCTCTATATGATGATATCTAGGTGAAAGAGGCTCCATGTGATGGGATTTATCTGACCTTGGTGACGCGAGGCCGCTAGCAGACGGTCGGTTTAGCCAGTTTGTCTGCTTCCTGACCTGAGCCCCAGATTGTCATGTTTTATCTCTAAGACTATGAGCCAAATTACTAGAGAGAAGAGCAACACCATCCCAGGAGGGATGAATACCATCTCTTTTCAACAGGTCAGGTTTGCCCCAAAAACTTCTCCAATTGTCCATGAATTCTATATTATTTGGCGGACACCACTTAGACAGCCAGCCATTGAGTGATGACAATCTGCTAACTATCTCATCACTCCTTCGAACAGGAAGGGGGCCAGAGCAAATTACAGTGCCTGACATCGTACTTGCGAGTTCAAACACCTCTTTAATATTAATTTAGGTGATCTCCGACTGGCGGAGGCGAACATCATTAGTGCCGACGTGAATAATAATCTTAGAGAATTTACGATTAGCATTAGCCAGCACTTGTAAATTTCCCGGCAAACATGTGACTATGTTGGCTGGTGTGCCTAGCCAACATAGTCATAGAAGTGATGAGTGATACCTAATGCTATATTGGATATGTTGGTGATGCAGTGAATTAAGATGTCATACCAGTCCTGGTGTGTCCAGAAATCGTGGCAAGACCAAGAAGACATCTGATGATTTGGCTTCATCGTTGACCATTGCTTGGCGATATATGAAGGTCATTTTCATCTTCTCACTGACAGTCTTTTCATCAGCAGAGTGTCTCAAAACAGCAATAGCTGCTTCCACATCCTCATCAGATGGCTCTCTGTCATAGGTGAAGGGCTGACGACTACGGCCTGGCCCACCAACTTAAGACAAAATACAATGTGAAGAACTCATTTCTGTACAATTGACAGGTCACCATTATATTCACATGTCACTGATCAGTAAAGATACCTTTAGGAGATTTGCTGACTGAGGCACCTCTTTCCTCTGCTGTTTTTCTTTGTATAGTCTTCAATCGCCATGCAAGGTATCCCGAACCACTCTCCGGATCATAGTAATGTTCCTATGTGATTATGAATAAATTAGAAAGAAGTACAATTAACATTTCAAAGAGTGAATATGTGCATAATGTTGCAATAACCCATTTACTTACATATCCATGTTGTGAGTATGGGTCTTCTAGATAGGGAAACAAAACTACTATCCCCTGTGCATACATCACTCTGACACTTTGGGGGGTGGGGGGTGGGGGGTTAGGGGTCCTAGCATATGAATTCAAAGTTAACATCACACTAAATTGACATTGCACAACACAATTTACATAATTAATAACAATTTTTCTTTACAGCCCATATACAGGTCCTTCTCAAAAAATTAGCATATTGTGATAAAGTTCATTATTTTCCATAATGTAATGATAAAAATTAAACTTTCATATATTTTAGATTCATTGCACACCAACTGAAATATTTCAGGTCTTTTATTGTTTTAATACTGATGATTTTGGCATACAGCTCATGAAAACCCAAAATTCCTGTCTCAAAAAATTAGCATATGATGAAAAGGGTCTCTAAACAAGCTATTAACCTAATCATCTGAATCAACTAATTAACTCTAAACACCTACAAAAGATTCTTGAGGCTTTTAAAAACTCCCAGCCTGTTTCATTACTCAAAACCGCAATCATGGGTAAGACTGCCGACCTGACTGCTGTCCAGAAGGCCATCATTGACACCCTCAAGCAAGAGGGTAAGACACAGAAAGAAATCTCTGAACAAATAAGCTGTTCCCAGAGTGCTGTATCAAGGCACCTCAGTGGGAAGTCTGTGGGAAGGAAAAAGTGTGGCAAAAAAACGCTGCCCAACGAGAAGAGGTGACCGGACCCTGAGGAAGATTGTGGAGAAGGACCGATTACAGACCTTGGGGGACCTGCGGAAGCAGTGGACTGAGTCTGGAGTAGAAACATCCAGAGCCACCGTGCACAGGCGTGTGCAGGAAATGGGCTACAGGTGCCGCATTCCCCAGGTCAAGCCACTTTTGAACTAGAAACCGCGGCAGAAGTGCCTGACCTGGGCTACAGAGAAGCAGCACTGGACTGTTGCTCAGTTTTGCATGTCATTCGGAAATCAAGGTGCCAGAGTCTGGAGGAAGACTGGGGAGAAGGAAATGCCAAAATGCCTGAAGTCCAGTGTCAAGTACCCACAGTCAGTGATGGTCTGGGGTGCCATGTCAGCTGCTGGTGTTAGTGCACTGTGTTTTATCAAGGGCAGGGCCAATGCAGCTAGCTATCAGGAGATTTTGGAGCACTTCATGCTTCCATCTGCTGAAAAGCTTTATGGAGATGAAGATTTCATTTTTCAGCACGACCTGCCACCTGCTCACAGTGCCAAAACCACTGGTAAATGGTTTACTGACCATGGTATTACTGTGCTCAATTGGCCTGCCAACTCTCCTGACCTGAACCCCATAGAGAATCTGTGGGATATTGTGAAGAGAAAGTTGAGAGACGCAAGACCCAACACTCTGGATGAGCTTAAGGCCGCTATCGAAGCATCCTGGGCCTCCATAACACCTCAGCAGTGCCACAGGCTGATTGCCTCCATGCCACGCCGCATTGAAGCAGTCATTTCTGCAAAAGGATTCCCGACCAAGTATTGACTATTGGGTGCATAACTGAACATAATTATTTGAAGGTTGACTTTTTGTTTTGTATTAAAAACACTTCTTTTATTGGTCGGATGAAATATGCTAATTTTTTGAGACAGGAATTTTGGGTTTTCATGAGCTGTATGCCAAAATCATCAGTATTAAAACAATAAAAGACCTGAAATATTTCAGTTGGTGTGCAATGAATCTAAAATATATGAAAGTTTAATTTTTATCATTACATTATGGAAAATAATGAACTTTATCACAATATGCTAATTTTTTGAGAAGGACCTGTATATGCTTAACGCTTACCCGTGTGTTTCTGTCATCTCAGCAGCAAGTATGTTAATCATCTGTCTTCTTGTGGCATCTGTCAGAGATTTGGTTTTTCCATACTCTTGCATAATGAGTTCACCACCAGGCTTTGATGTTAGGATTTTTTCAATCAAGTATAGGTGGAAGAAAATGTGCTTTCCATTATTGTAAAACCATATGTAATGCTGAAAAAAATGTTATCTAAAGAACACTTACCATGGTGAAACAAAATTAAGATTGGACTTAACAGCAATTTCCACCACTTACCGCTTTTGCCTCGTAGTTTATGTGGCATGCCCTTTTAGGCTGGCTTCCTTTCGTCAGCGGCTACTTCTTCAACAGGGTCACACATCATGAAATTCAGGATGACGGGGTCATCAGATGTACCCGAGCATGATGATGATTGAGAGGCACCTGTTAATTATGAAATTTGTACAAAACATAAAAAGAACTGTTTCTTGTAATATGTTTCTAAGACAATAAATGTTCTCATTCCGGCCTTTAAACTAAACAAACTAATTTGTGAATTGTCTGAATGAATACCAAGTCCTCCATTGCCCAGCATGATTTTGAAAGTTCCAGGTGACTCCTTCACTATTTCTTCAAAAACCTCTGTGTCAACTTCTGTGTCTGACTGGTCATACACCTTAATATCTGGCTGCCTGCCTTCTGGTATGTTGAATTTTAGACACGCTGTTTAAAATTTTTTTTTTTTTAAACATGCACTCCCTTCTCACAAGAATCAAAGGTCATAATTTTAAGTTTGCCTCATGTATTTACAAAATGATGAAAGACAAGTATCTGCACCAATTTTATGTAACTGAAAATATAAAGCAGCAAAACAGAAATTATTATTGACCTAACTAGGTATCATAACATAATAGGTTAATGCTGTATTATTTTGTCATTGGGTGTCAGCTCAGACAGCTTGACGTATTTCTGCTCTTTCCCGAATTGAACACGTAACAACATTTTGCCCCTGTTAACAAAGAAAATATATATTCAAAAGTCATAATTTAGGGCTGGTTCAACTAAGAGTTACCTATCCATTTCTCTCAGTAGTGGCAGTGCACTATGCATTACTTAGATGTTACACTGCAATTACAAAGGGCGGCTGAAGAAGACGAAGTTGTGCTGGTTGAATATATATAGCTCATTAGCTATTTTAGTTCGAACAGTAACCTAAAACGTTAAAATGGTTAAGCACAATAAATGTTGGCACAATAATCTGTTTATTACACTTAAAAAAAAATGTATATAAAGTCTGAAGCGATAAATTAAATGATTTTGCTTGTAAAAGGTTCCTGCTATCTCAGAATATAATATAATGTACACAGATGAACCAAAACATTATGACGATCTGCCTAATATGCTGTTGGTCCTCCAGTGAGGCATGGACTCTACGATACAGCTGAAGTTGTGCTCTGGCACCAAAGCGTTAGCATGCTTCAAGTCCTGTAGATTGTGAGGTGGAGCTGCCGTGGATCAAACTTGTATGTCCAACACATCCCACAGACGCTCCTCAAACTGCCTCAATGCATCTTTAACAGAATCACTATACAGCTCTGGGTAAAATGGAGTGCTGTTTTTTTACCCTCAAAGTTAGAACACACATTGACCCTTCCGGCCTGGGACATTTGATGTCTTTCAGAGAGAGTTAAGCACAGGTTTTTGAAATTCTTTAAGTTCCTAGCACATCTTTTAAAGTAACTGTGCTTACTCTCAGAGCGCATCGTCCGCAAACTGGTCAAAGGACCAAACTTTAAAATCAGTGCAGGGTAGTGTCGCAAGTAGTGATGCTTAGGCTTAAGTCTATGTCCTGGAAAGAGAAAGAATCTAGAAGCAAGATATTCTTGGGTAAGAACGTCAAGGTATGCGACCTCTGGCAGTGAAATTTTCTATGCACAAACCATCTCCACAATGTCTTAAGCTGAAGGGTCAACTGCCAAACATCATCCATGGGCTCTTTCACCTTGTCACACATGATCACAGGAATAAGTCTTAGAAAATTCCAGTTCTGAATAGCCTGACCAGAAAGCTTTAAACCATTGAAGTTCACTGCACATGGCTTACTCAATGCATCAGAGGCACTGCATTTAAATTGCTATTCAGAATTGAATAAGATATATTGACATATTGAACTTTAGAGGTGTTAAAGCACCTGTTTGTTATAGTTGTGGTTTGTATTCAACACATGTACAATATTGTACAGTTTGTTCTGCTAAATAAACCATGACAGGAAACATGCTGGGGTCAATTTGTTCTTAAACATTGGTTATACTGCACACATTATTTAAAAATATACTCAGGTACTTAATTACTTGTGTATTTACTAATTATTGAATCGATATCAAAGCTAATAAATCAATATCGAATCGAAGCCTTAAGAATCGAAAAAGACACATTAATTTTACAGAATATTTTCTCTAATTTGTAGTCCTGCTCCGTCAGTGCTTCACAAGAATCATTCGCCACTGGCCCAATGCCGAAATGCGGGAAAACAAAACGCTGACGCTCAGCGCCAATGAGTATTCAGCCAATCAAATTCTTTGCCCACTGGAGCCAAAGCGCAATGTTTAGCATGATCGGCTGATGCTTAACGGTTATCTTTCAAATTATTTTCTAACCTTAAAACAAATGCCTGAGGGCAGAGACAAAACAGAGCATTGCATTTCAGAAATTTCGTTTCACACACCATAAAAAATGTAAAACCACTGTTAATTACAGCAAAACAATATTTCAATTAGCAAAATCAAATATACAAATGTAAAGGTGGACATAAGCAGACAATTTAACGATAGCTAAAATCATTATAGAAATCATTCTATAAAGCGTTACACAGAAAAAGATGATTTTATCACACATATGTTAAACTTGTTTATGTCCAGTCTCCTGAAATGCACAGGGTTGTCAAATATGTTTATGTATTTGTAATACGATATGTTAAGAGGTTTCATTGTAACCTTACAATGAAATTTTTTTACCATAGCACAGATGTCAACATTTGTTTAGTGCATGATTTTCCATAGTAAGGTAAGTGCCATTTTCAGGATTGTCACATCAATAACAGTACATAGGCCTAATCCTCGTGAATGGGCACATGAAAATCAAAATAAAGTTATTATTTTATGTTCTGTGAAGAGGCATCACTTTATATGATGGGTAGCCTGCTATTGCTTCTGGTTTGTGCATTTTATTTTAAAGAAGTCATACAAAGTCTTTTGTTTTTCTAACATACATTACACATGTGTATTTCCTTTTTTAAAAATAGAAAACTAATGCGCTGATATTATTCTAATTTTTAAAATCTATCAACAAGGGTTTAGTAAAATATGTAAACAGATGGTTCAGTATGTTGGTAACAACTACATTCTCTGAGAGTTTATATGTTACATCAATAACACATAATCTCAAATCCATTATGCTGGAATTGCCCAGGACAAAATAATGTTTTCCTTTTTAATACAGTATATTGTTAATTTACAGCAATAAACCGTATTTTCATATGTTTCTAACTGTTAAATTTACGGTCTTACTCTGTAAAACTAATTACAGTTTTTCACTTTAAATTCTACGTGATAAAATAATGTTTTCCTTTTTATGGTAAGTAATACAGTATATTGCTAATTTTACGGCAATAACCCGTATTTTCATATGTTTTTAACTGTTAAATTTACGGTCTTACTCTGTACTAATTAATAAACTAATTACAGTTTTTCACTGTAAATTATACAGTTATCACATGTTTTGTGAAATATGGTTTTATTCTGTAGCATTTATACGGTATTTTACTGTTAAATTTACGGAATTGTTTTTACAGTGTAGATTCATTTTACTCCCCTTAGACTTTGACTATATATCCCATACACAAAGAATATTGGGTGAGGTCCTTTTCTCCCCGGCGCTGGTGTATTATTTATTCATATGCCTGAATAAAAGACAAAGATTTGGCACTTTTGTTGGACTTTCATTTCTAACAACGGCCTTATCTCTATTAAGATTATAAACTTAACCCCTTGAGCCGCAGGGATCCCTGGTGATCCCGAATTATAAAACATATTTGTTTTAACTACTAATATTTATGTTTTACAATTTTCACTTCAAAATCTTCAGACCTTTGTGCCTCAAGCTTTTATTTTGACAGAAAACTGGTTAAATAATAATAATATAATAATAAGTTTATTTTATATAGCGCCTTTCTCAAACCCAAGGTCGCTTTACATAGTGGGAAGGAATGTATACACAACAGCAACAACCAAAACAATACAACAACGACAATTTATCAATATGAAGCTACGAGTTTGGTGTGGAGAAATGATCATTAAACAAAAAGGTCTTGAGATGAGCTTTAAAGAGGGGAAGTGAAGGACAGTCACGAAGAGGTTGTGGGAGGCTATTCCAGAGTTTGGGGGCCGAGACACTGAAGGATCTGCCACCCAGGGTGGAAAGTCTGGAGCGGGGGATAGCCAAGAGATTTTGGTCAGAAGATCTTAGTGAGCGGGATGGAGTGTACGGGATCAGGAGGTCGCGGATGTAGGGGGGAGAAAGGTTATGGAGCGCTTTGAAGGTGAGTAGTACTACTTTGTATTTGATCCGGGACGGAACTGGTAGCCAGTGGAGCTGGTAGAGAATGGGGGTGATGTGTGCCGATCGTCTGGTATGGGTGAGGAGCCTGGCTGCTGAGTTTTGAATATATTGTAACCTTTGAAGTGATTTGACAGGGAGACCAAGGAAAAGTGAGTTGCAGTAGTCTAGACGGGACATAATGAAGCAGTTAACTAAAGTGTGTGCATCACTAACAGAGAGGAAGGGTTTGAGGCGAGCAATGTTGCGGAGGTGAAAGAAGGCAGTCTTAGTGAGTGATTTGATATGAGGATCAAAGCTAAGGGTGGAGTCAAGCAAAATGCCAAGGTTTTTGACAACAGGGGTAGGGTGGACAGATGAACCATCAATATTGAGAGTGAGACTGGGAGATTTAGAGAGGATGCTTTTAGGGCCAATCAGCAGAATTTCAGTTTTATCTGTATTGAGTTTAAGAAAATTGTTTTGCATCCATAATTTTAGGTCAGAGAGGCAGTCAGTGAGGGAGCACAGTGGTGGAACAGAGGGAGAGTGAGTGGTCAAATAGAGTTGGATATCATCTGCATAACAGTGGAATTTAAGACCGTGGCTGCGTATAATCGGGCCAATAGGGAGGATGTATATGAGAAAGAGGAGGGGCCCAAGTACAGAACCCTGGGGGACACCACGTGTGACAGAGGACTTGGAAGACTGATGAGGACCAAGCGTCACAAACTGCTTTCTGTTGAAGAGGTAAGACTGGAACCAATTGAGGGCTGTACCAGAAACACCAATAGCAGACAGACGGGTGATTAGAACATTGTGATTGATAGTATCGAAGGCAGCACTAAGGTCAAGGAGGATGAGAATGTTAAGTGAACCAGAGTCAGCAGACAGTAGAAGGTTGTTAACGATGCGCAGAAGGGCAGTCTCTGTACTGTGACATGAACGGAAACCAAATTGAAAAGGCTCATACAGGTCATGGTGATTAAGAAAGGTGTGTAGTTGTGAGGCCACCACTCTTTCCAATACCTTGGCCAGGAAGGGGAGGTTGGAGATAGGGCGGTTGTTACATAGTGATGTGGGGTCGCAGTCAGTTTTTTTGAGAATGGGTGTGACTGCAGCAGTCTTGAGGGCAGCAGGCACAGCACCAGAGTTGAGGCAGGTGTTTACAATCAATGCAATGGGTTCAGATAAGGATGTGATGCAAGCTTTAAGTAGAGGGGTGGGGACAGGGTCAAGCTGACACGATGAGGAGTTGGACTTATTTATGATGTCAGTGATAGTGAGGGAGTCTATAGCAGTGAAATGGGAAAGCTGAGGTCCTAAAGAGGAAGGAGAAGAAGAGATAGAGATAGCATTTGGGTTGAAGCATTGGTAAATTTGGCTAATTTTGTCATCAAAGAAGTGTAAGAAGGCCTGGCACTGCTCAGGGGTCTTAGGACAGGCAGTGACAGGAGGCTTAATGAGTTTGTCCAAGGTCCTGAACAGGGTTTTAGGCCTGGACATAGAGGAGGTTATTAGTGATGAATAATAGTTTGAGCGGGCAGCATTGAGGGCGTCCCTATACGTCTGAGTATGTTCGGTGTAAAGCATGGAGTGAATTGTAAGGCCAGTTTTCTTATATAGCCGTTCGAGACGGCGGCCAGCGGCCTTAAGTTGCCTGAGCTCAGGGGTGAACCAGGGGCATGTACGATTTGCTGGTACAAGTCTAGTCCTAACTGGGGCTAAGCTATCAAGCAGGCTGGTCAGGGTGCCATTGTACAAAGCAACCAAGTCATCCGCGGACCAGAGCTCGTCAAGGTCAAATAGTGGCGAGGCCTGTATACAGGCAGCAAACACACTGTAAAAAATTGCTGTGAAATCTACAGTTATTTACTGTAGATTTCACAGTAACATTACTGTATAATATTTTTACAGTAGAATATTGTAAAGTTTACAGTAAGACCTTAAAAATCACAGTAGTCCAAACATTACAGTTGAAATCACAGTAGTCAAAGCATTACTGTAAAAAAATCACAATTTAGCCACTATAGTACTGTAAATAGTAAAGTAAACTACTGTAATTTTTTTTTTTTATCATATCTTTCTTTGTACCCGTTTTACATGGACGGCCCCAGATTATTGTTGTTCAGAATTCATTACCTGAATATAATACAAATACTCGATGGTGAGCTTTAAGTAGAAGTGTAATATTAATAAATTAAAATGTGTTATGTAACTTGTACTCTGATGCACCTGCTGCAAGAGCTTTCTATTCCATATATAAATTAAATATTCCAATAGCCTATATTTTTTTAAAGAATTTGCATAAGATTCCAAGAATATTTTTGTTTTTTTTGTGACTGTAAGTGGGTGTTTGGGTGTAAATGGGTGTTAACAGGGCAATACAATATTTGATAAGCCTTATCTTAAACTTCTCCAAAGTCTCCCCTGACATGGTCTAACAATATAGGCTTCATAAACGCATATTTTTTTGAGATATCATCCTCAGATTTGAAATGAAGCATTGGTTATAAGTTGCAATAGTATATTCACATAATTATGTATATTATTTATATTATAATATTCATATTTTTATACATTTAATAAATATATTCTTAATATTTGTTGTCTTTATTTTTGAGCTTATATATCTCAATATTAATAACATCTGATTAATTCTGAGTTTTGAACTTCAGCCAAAACTCTCAAGCTTTCTAAATATATGTTGGTTATGTGTCTATTCAGAATGACTTATGAGCAGAAACCTTTTTATTTTGGGTAGGCTACTATGTCATGTGCATTACTTGCCAAATTGGGGTCTCAAATCTGGTTTACTCATAAATACGTACCATGGGATCTTTATTTTACAAAAATCAGTGTTATATATTTTTTTCTTCGGAAGCAGGAGAGAAACGTGCAAGTTTCCAGAGCTGTTTCTGAGCTGCAGGGCGAAATCAAAGCGCCGGCAGAGTGGGCGGGGTTTGCCCAGTCTAGAAAGCTCTAGAATCTGTGGGAAAAAAGCGCGAAAGAAGCAGCACTTGAATTTCTGACTCGTCGTCAGTAACAGAAAAGCTCAGTTAATAAGTTACGTTACACAAATTTACGTTTCTTTACACACGGCTTTGTCTTTATATTTATGTGTTGATTTCTTTCACTTTTACCTGAGAGGAATTCAGCGGAAACGTTTCTGTGAGAGCTCCGACGGAGACGTTTTAACAGCCTTTACCGTTAAGCTCCGTTAATAACAGACTTTAACTCAAATTTACGTTTCTTTATACACGGCTTTGTCTTGTGGTTGTATTTATTTTGTGTTCGTCTTTGTGTTGATATCTTTCACTTTGCCTGAGAGGAATTCAGCGAATAGTTAATGCTACAGGCAACGTTACTATTAACTAACTTACCTAACGTTAGTTATCGGTAACGTTAGCTAGCTAGCCAGGAGAAGATTTTTCCCAACCGTGACCTCTGGCGGAGTTTCCATCTTGGAATCGCGGATCCTTCACCAACTGCTTATCGGGACTTCCAGAAAATCAGTAAGTAACTTTACCATCACTAGAAAAAAAAAAGTTCCGTGCCACCCTTCAGGCTGTGGAAAGCCACATACAGCTAGCGCTAGGAGTATAACCAGTTAGCTTGCCATCAAAATGAATTACTCGTGCAAGCACTGTAATTTCACCACAGCTTCAATAACTGCATTTGTTCGTCATTTGAGCATACACAGAAATCTAGCTAACTTTAGGTTTCCATGTGGCGTAGCAAAATGCTTTGCCACTTTTGTGACGCGTGGTGCCGTTCAAAGCCACATGTACCGCTTTCACAAGAATACAGCTAAACCAGGACTTAAAAGGAAAATTGATGGAGTTGATTTGGCTTGCACTGTTGAAGGTTGTAACTATGTGTTAGCAAATTTTGCAAGCTTACGTGAACATCTTCATTGGCATATTAAAGGTGGCACAAAAGTGTCATGCCCTTATATTATTTGTTTAAAACATTTCCGTGTCCGTTCAACCTTTGCCTCACACTTGAATCGGAAACACAAGAGTATATCTAGTTCTCCACCAATTAGCCAAAGTTCTACTACCAGTGCTTGTACTAACATCACCTGTGCCTCCATGTCATCAGACAGTGAACTAGATCACACTTTTGAGACAACATTTGACGATGATAATGACAACACAAATGATGAAGTGGACACAGATGATTTTATGAACAATCTGGCCATGTTTTATCTCCGAATGCAGGCTAAAATGCTGTTACCAGCCAGTACAATTCAGACCTTAATAGAGGAAATACAAGAGGTGCACAACACTGGTTTGACTCATCTATTGTCTAGGATGCATGAAGAGTTAACAAATCTGAATGTGCCTGAAAGTGATATTAAGAGGCTCCTTGATAATCTCTCAAAAGATAACCTTCTGAAAATGTGCAAGGAGTGTTTAGAACAGATCAAACCCGCAAAACCTTCTTTAAGAGCAGATTTAGCTATGTTGAGCCAGTCAAGACTTATTTGGGCATTGATGCTAAAGGCAAAGAGAGGTTCTACCAGTACGTGCCCATCAAGGATACAATAAAATCACTCCTCTCTCAGAACTCTGTTAAAGAGCAGTATGCCCAAGCTAAAGCTGACACAGAAACAAATCCTGATGTTCTGGAAGATGTGAGAGATGGTAGAAACTTTAAAGAGAATATATTTTTACGAGATTCACCATCTTCGTTGTCTCTCATCTTGTATCAGGATTCTTTCGAAGTTGCGAACCCACTGGGCTCAGGCAGAAAAAAACACAAAATTCTGGCCATGTACATGACACTTGCAGAGATTGCACCACACAACAGGTCTTCCATTGATCCAATGCAACTTGTTATGTTGTGCAGAGAGGAGGATTTCCAATTTTTTGGACAAGAAAAAGTGTTCTCCACTTTGGTCAGTGACTTAAAAGAAATGGAGGAAAATGGAGTTGAATATGGTGCTGAGGAGAAAATAAAAGGCTCTGTGATTGCCATTACTGGAGATAATCTGGGGTCACACAGTATTGGCGGGTTTACTGAAAACTTCAGTAAAAGCACACATTTTTGCCGGTACTGTGTCATCGACATAGTGTCTTTTCAAACAGATCCCTGCAAATCTGGTCCTAAAAGAAGCATAGAGAGTTACAAAAACAGTGTGGCAGCACAGGTAGATCAGGAAATGAACAGTGGAGTAAAGTTTGACTCAATTTTCAATCAGTTGAAATATTTTCATGTTGGCCAGCCAGGGCTCCCTCCATGCCTGGGTCATGACCTGTTTGAAGGGGTTGTTTCATTTGATCTTGCTATGTACATTAAGCACTTAGTAACAGTGGGCAAACACTTCACCTATGGTCAACTGAATCGGACTATATCACAGTTCACATACCTAGGCAGTGATGCAAATAACAAGCCATGTGAGGTTAAAACTAATGTGGAGAAGCTGGGAGGGCATGCTGCTCAAAACTGGTGCCTCTTACGTCTCTTTCCTATTCTGGTTGGAGACAGAATCAAAAATCCACTTGATGATGAGGTGTGGCAGTTGTGTTTAAAGCTCAGAGAAATTGTGGATTTGATATGTGCACCCAAGATCCATACCAACCAAGTAGCATACCTTAAGATTCTCATTGAGGAATACATCCAGCTAAGAACTGCCACATTCCCAGAAAAGACACTGAAACCCAAACACCACTATCTTGTCCATTACCCAGAACTCATTCTTCAGTTTGGTCCCCTCATTAGGTTGTGGACATTGCGCTTTGAAAGCAAGCACTCATATTTTAACCTGTTAACCGTTTCCAGAGCGTCGGCGCACTGAAGCGGTTTTTTTTTTATTTAGTTCAAATTTACTATCAGATTTAATGTTATACCTTGACAAACTATACATCATTAAAAAGATATAATACTCAAGATTCAGTATTTGACCACTATTGTATTCTGAGAAACTTATAGTGACAGTTATGTCTTAATTTGTGTCAGGAGTTATGAAATGAAAAAATGAGTCGATACCTTTAATATGAATTATGAGTTTCAGCTGGTCCATTCATAAAAAACACTCCAAGCTGTCGTCATGACAGCGATTCACAAAACAACGTCCCTCAGGGCTTTAGCTCAAAAATGTGCAGACTTGGAGAAATATTGATATATTCTCATAGATTCACATCATATTTCTATAGACAGGAATAATATTTGTTGAATTTATACCCAAATGCGTCGATGTAATCATTATGATCGCTTCTTACTGAGATGTGCTGTGTTTTCAATTCATACCAATAGCCTGAGGGCGCTATATGCACAATAGAAGTCCATATATGGATCACGAAGAAGACCCATAGTCATGTGACATTCCAGGACGTCACTGATACAGAAAGTAGCTGACAGAGATCGCTGTAACATGCAGATAAAGATGTTTTGAAGACAATAAACATGATTGCAATGATATTTGAGTTACCTGTGTTCTTCAAGCCATGCCAGGTATTTCATAATAATAGATTATATTTATAATGTAATGCTAATCGATATAGATTTCATCATCGTGCAGAACACTATAAATAATACATTTTCTGTCGGATTTTTTTTTATCTGAAGCCAAATTAGATCACAGAAGATTATTTAAAACACTCGACTTGCGTTATAAAGTAAGTTTGGAGCACAAACATGGTTTTAATCTCATAAATGGTCGTGTATTGATGGTGTGCTAAGCTAACATGCTAGCTAGCCCAGGTGCACCTGCCACCAGCAGTTATTGTTTTATGATTTTTTTCTAAATTGGAATGCTTACTGAAATGTTTCAGTGCATTTGATACCAGTTTCAAATATTTAGTGAGAACTTTGATAAAAGAAATTAGGGTTTGAAACCCTATGAATAGCCTGTGAATAGCCAGTCGTTAGTAGCTATAATGCAGACAAAAGAAATGCATATTTAGAGCCATAACCAGTCTGGAGAGGTGTAAATGTGTGCAGGGAGAGACTGACTCTGAATGGGGCTCGTTTGCACCACAAAATAATAGAGACAATAGACTGATTAGATGACTCAGAAGATGACTAAACATCAGTTTGCATTTTAGAGTCTAATCAAAATAAAGTCATTTGACATGATCTTGAAAAACATTTAACTAAATACAGAGTTTTAGACTTATCATTTTCAGATTTTAAATATAAAATGGTCACACATATGGCTTTAGCTGCAGTGCATTTCTAGATTCCTCCAGGGCCAACTTCAATTTTATTTTTATGAAGATGTTTCATAAAAGTAAATTTCTAATAACTTTACAAAACTTTGAAGCTATTTAAACATTTTTTTTTCATTATGACAATAATTATTTCTACATTTACAATAAACTACTAGGCGTCAGCTTTCAAATGAGATCATACTTGTGCTTTTAGTGCAAAGGGTTCATGAACTGTATCTGTTTAAGTTTGGGTATGCCATTTCTGGGGATTTTTCAAAAGTGGCCTTGAAGGTTAACAGGTTAAGCAGTGTGCAAGGAAACTGCATAACTTTAAAAACTTATTTCCTTCAACTTTGCAAATGGGCCAACCTAGTAAATTTGATGACCAACTGTACCAGATTGGCATTCAGAGAGCTGTAAGTCTCAAGGGTCTCCGCCCAGAAAACACTATTGAAACACCCTCTGTCACTTTCAAAGGCACTCTGTACAAAAGAGGCATGACTGTTGTAGTGGACCAAAATGACACAGGGTATCTACTTGGGAAAATACTGTTGATACTGGTAAATGAGGCAAACGTGCATTTTGTTGTCCAGCAGTATCAGTCTGTGCCTGTTGTGGATCTTGGTGTTTATTGCTTAAAAAGCAACTCAGAAGCACAGTATCAGTGTTTGACTGTAGAGAAGCTTGCAGATTATTACCCTCTTTCTGTATATAATCAATTTGGTCTTAATCTTGTTGCTCTGCATCATTCTGTGTTTCAGATGGATGAGTAATGGACTCCATTGAGAAGGCAATACAGGCCGTGCTACCACAGCTAGATGAAGCAAAGCTTGAATCTTTAGTCAATGAGTTGGTGAAAGTAGGTGTTGAAGGACCAGATGATCTGCAGTTTATTCAAGAAGATGACATCAAACATCTGCTCACACTGATTCAGTGCAGAAAAATTATTCATTCCTTGAAAGGAGGTGAGATTAGTTGTTTTAATTAACATATATTAGTTGATCCGCTACAATTAATAACTAAATAAATCAGCAATCATTCAATCATAATTTTGTAAAAAAAAAAAAAAAAAACTAAAAAAAAAAAAACTTTGATTTCAGCTTATTATATGTGGATGTTAGTGTATACCTTGTCCAAGATTCTGTCCCCTTTGGTCAAGCAGGTGACATGTTGATGGAACTTGAGGAATACAGATTGAGGTTGGATTTATTGAAATCCCCCGCGGCAATAAATGCCCTTCTGGGTGTGCAGTTTGCTGTTTGCTAATGGCAGCATATAAAGCCAAATTTGCTTAAAAAAAAAGAAAAAAAAGGATGGTATATCTGGGAAAAATAAAAACTATATTCATGCCTCTGCTATGCTGTCTCTGTACTAGATACAGTTATTCCATGTAAAACTACAGACCCACAGCTTTCCAAAGAGCCCAATCACTTGATTATAGGCCCAAGTATGTAAGAACAGTGCAATACAGTATAGAAGGACATTGGTCGCATTGCAATTGAAAACAGCATTTAAGATATTTCCCATATAATAATATTCCCCCATCCATGCAATCACATAGTCATGCATTGCATTTGCTCTTTTTTTTTTAAACGCAATGATTTTAATATACACCTGCAATGCGGCTGAAAAAAGCACATCATCAAAAATATTTCAATGTTAACATGTAAAATAATTTTCTTGTTTGTTCTGACCATCAGTTGACCTCAAATCACCCATATATGCTGATTAGTAATTGAGATAAAACCATGGCAACCATTTTGGAAATGACCCTTTTCCCAAGGTCAGATTTAAAAGATTTTTAGTCTGTTATTTAGTATTTTTTATAGTAAGTATATTTGAACTGTACCAGAATCCATAAAAAAAAACATTTTGTATAAATTTTTTGGTTTAACCCTATATTGACCCACCTATAAGTACCTTGTAACACTTTCCTACTTCATTTTATGCTGGGGTGCCAGACAGATATATATTCTGCCAAAATATAATCAAGATATAATCTTGTTTAGGGTCGTTAGTCACGTCAAGAAGGAAAAGCGAACACAGGTCACATGTATTAAGTAATTAACATGAACCCTTAATGTTTCAAGAGTAGACTCTAAGAAAACCCAACCACTATGATTCAATATGCAAATATTTTAGTAGGCTATATTCACCATGACAGAGTACCCAATTCATCACACCACACATCACCATTGGAATAATAGGAATACTGAACATACACAACACCAATATAAACAATACAGCAAACAACACAGGTTTCATTCATATCAAAACCTTCTTCACACAGTTCACATAGTCTTAGTGTGGAAGGATTGTGCGAAAAGAGGAGTTCAGAGAAACAGTCAAAGTCATTTTAGTCCATCAAGGGTTCCACAGTGTATCAAAGGACAGCAAATAAACCACAAAGTCAGTTAGTCCCGCAATAACCGCTCTTGAGTTTATATATCCTTTTACTCACGCTCCACGACTTCACCCGAGTTAACGATCAACTCCGGCTTCTCTCAGATACTTCAAATACCTTTGGAAGAGATCGCTCGAACTGTAGTCTCTCTGGATGACTGGGTCGTCAACAACAGCGCTTCGCTTCTCTCAGTGACCACGGCAAACAGCCAGTACATCCATGAGCACGTCGCTTAGATCCAGGAATCAGATTACATATCCATGCATCGACGTAATCAACTTCCCATCGGCTGAATAAAGATGCGTCTGCAGACAACCTGAACCTAGCTTGTTCTCCCCGCCATTCACTCTTTTCAACTAGTCAACACCTACGTCATCCTACATCCGGTAGTCCCAAACCGTACTGACAAAACCGCCATCTTTGTTGTACCATACGTTGCGTCGTTTAATCATTTATTTGCATACATTAAAAGATTAAAGTGCATCGTCACACTCCCTTCCCCTTCAGAGCAGCCAACCCACAGGGGAGGCGTTTTGATACTTCCCCCATTCAACATTTTTTTTCATTATTCTTTCTCAATGGTTTTATCCTCAAATCCTAAAAACTCATCAGAATCACTTTCCTCTTGGAATAGTTCAATTAGTTTAAGGTGCTGTTGCTGTTCCAGCTCCTTCGCAGAGGGATAACAAGGTTTAAGTCTTGACACATTAACCACTCTTAAATCTTCTCCTGTTTTCTCCATCACGATTTCATAATTGATAGGCCCCATTTGTTGCACCACACGATATGGTCCTTGCCACCTAGGAGCCAATTTAGCTGAAAATGATTTCTCTGCTTTTGAGTAAGGGTTAGAACGCAACCAAACTCTATCCTTATCCTCATATTGTACATCTCTTCGATGTTTATCATAATTTCTTTTTTGTCGTTGTCGTGCTGTCTTAAGCTTCTTTTCCACATATTCCTTCATTTGCTTCAATTCAGATGTTTTGTTATAACAAGAGTCATTAGGAGAAATATCTCTAGGCTGCAGTAGTACTTCCATTGGACCTCTAAGGGAGCGACCAAGATTTATTTCAGCAGGAGTCACCCCAGTGGATTCATGCACAGCTGAATTGAGAGCAAATCGGAACTCTGACAGATGTTTGTCCCAATGCTTGTGTTGCTCCTCAACATATGAAGCCATCAGAGTTTTGAGTGTCCTATTGATCCTCTCAGTTAAATTTGTCTGGGGATGATATGCCGTGGTCAATCTCTGAGTAACACCCCACTCCTGACATACTTCTTGTAACACTGAAGACACAAACTGTGGACCACGATCCGAGAGAAGATAATTTGGAACACCCCATCTGGTGAGTACCTCCTTAATCATTACCTTGGAGATGGTCTCCGCTGTAGCTTTTCTCAGTCCAAATAATTCCACCCACCGGGAATAGTAGTCTACAAAGACTAATAGATAGACGTTTCCGGAGGAACTTCGTGGGAATGGGCCCATAAGATAAGCTCCCAACATTTCCCATGGTTGTTGAACTATGGTTTGTTGTAATTTTCCAGAGGGTAGCCGATTCTCAGGTTTATACCACTGACAGATCTGACAATTCTGTATGAATTCCTTAACATCATAGCTGAGATTAGGCCAATAAGCCAAAGCTTGTATTCTCTTGATGGTCTTAAATCGTCCAAAGTGCCCAGCCAAAGGATCTTTGTGAAAAGCTTGCAGGAATGGCTGTCGAAGATTCCTTGGTACGTATACTTGATAGAGTGTTTTATGAGAAGTTTGCATGACTCTGAAAACTTTATCCTCCAGTATAGTGAATTTGGTTGCAGGGTTAATGATAATTTCCCCGGTTTCAACTATCCTCTGATAGTAATCCTTGATCTCCAAATCCTCTTGCTGAGATTTCCAAATTAGATGATCTGTGAATGGCAGTTCCTCTTTTTTGTCGGGTATTTCAGATACTAGCGTGGAACAAGTGACGACAGGGGTATCGGAATCATCCAATGGAGCTCTGGACAGCGCATCAGGAACAGTGTTATATTTTCCCTTTCGGTACTCCACAGTGAAGGTAAATTCTTGAAGCCGCAAAGCCCATCGAATTAATCGGGTATTAGGTTTTTTAGTTTTAAAAACCCAAACCAGGGAAGAGTGGTCGGTCACCACTGTAAAGAACCTTCCCTCCAAGTAATTCCTCCATTTCTCCAAGGCCCACACCACTGCTAAGCATTCTTGCTCTGTAGTGGAGTAATTTCTCTCTGCTTGATTTAGGGTACGGCTAGCAAAAGCAAGAACTTCTTCCGTCCCCAATCCTGTTTGTTGCACCAGGACAGCTCCCAAACCCACCTCACTTGCATCGGTATATACCACAAAAGGCAGATTAAAGTTTGGGTGTCCAAGTACAGGTGTTACTATTAGAAGTTGTTTCAACTCGTCAAAGGAAGACTGACATTGTGGAGTCCATTTGAATTTCACACCTTTCCTCTTCAAAGAATTTAGAGGCTCGGCCAACTGGGAAAAATGTGGCACAAATCTATGATACCACCCAGCCATGCCCAGAAATCTCTGAACTTCCTTAACATTTCTTGGCACAGGAAAGTCCTGAACAGCTCTTGTTTTTTCAGGATCTACTCCAATACCTTCAGATGAAACCACATGTCCAAGAAACTTCAAAGACGTGCTAAAGAAGTGGGTTTTTTTCATGTTTACTGTGAGGTTAGCATCTCGCAATTTATCCAGAACGGCTTGAATATCCTGGAAATGCTGCTGCCAAGATGAAGAATAAATGATTATATCATCCAAGTAAACAAAGCAGATTTTCCCATTCAATTCACCCAAGACTCTCTCCATAAGTCGTTGGAACGTGGATGGAGCATTTTTAAGGCCAAAAGCCATGACTTTAAAATGGAACAGCCCCTGTTTACAAATAAAAGCCGTCTTTTCTTGACTGTCTTGGTCCATCTGGACTTGCCAATACCCACTATTCAAATCCAAATTAGAAAACACTGTCGCACCACTCAAGGATTCCAAGATCTCATGAACTGTAGGGATTGGATATGCATCAGAATGAGTAACAGAATTAAGCTTACGATAGTCCACGCAAAAGCGGTACCCACCTAGCTTCTTAGGAATCAAGACCACTGGCGAAGCCCAGGCAGAAGAAGAAGGTTCTATGATGTCCGCAGCCAACATTTTCTCAATGAGTTCCTTTTGTACTTGTAATTTTGCAGGAGAGACTCCTTTGTTTGTCCCAAGGTAGTAGTACAAACATCCGCATTCTGTTTAAGTTGATTTAGAAGACATCTTCTACCTTCCTCATCTAAACAGATGTTTTGACAAGCAGCCTGCAAAAAATCTGGCTCATCGCCCATAGCACATGGGGCAAGAGCAGAAAATAAGGCTACAGCTGATGAAGCACTCCAGTCAGAACAATGGACACTTCCCTTCTGGAAATGGTACTTTTCATTAAAGTTGAACCAATAAGCTTCATTCCGAACATCCAACTGAAGACCACTGAAAAATAGATAGTCCAAACCTAAAACGGCAGGAAAAGCAAGCATTTCTGGTGCCAACACTGTTACAGGCAGGGTGATAGTCAAACTATGCAAGGTGATTTTT
Organism: Siphateles boraxobius; assembly: GCF_051911475.1. NCBI lineage: Eukaryota > Metazoa > Chordata > Actinopteri > Cypriniformes > Leuciscidae > Siphateles > Siphateles boraxobius. Next base: position 6,659,911 of record NW_027509188.1, read on the forward strand.
ACTTCACTCCACCCCAAAGGCTTCCGAGCTCCTCCATCTGCCAAATAGATAGACCCCGCGGTCCATGGCTTTAATTCCTGACTGTGACCATCCAAACTTAACCACAACTTCTCATTTATCAGAGTATATGAAGAGCCCGTATCTACTAATGCACTCCCACTCCAACAGCCAATAGAAATTGGAACATTTAATTGTTGAAGAAGGGTGGTTGGTAATAGGTTAGCAGAACAATTTGTAGACTCCGGATACTGAGTAATAGTACTCATAGTAGGACCTTTTGGAGTAGAATGCAAAGTAGAATGAGATGGTGAAGGAGTAGGTGGGGTATACTTTTTGTTCTTATATTTTCCGCTACCCTCTTGAGGACAACAGGAGGGCGAATGTGAACCTTTACAAAGCCAACAAAAGTAAGATGGAACTTTAGGTAGATTTTGGGTTACCTGTACAGAAACAGGATTTTTTGAAGGAATGGAAACACTCATGGAGTCTCCTCTGAAATTCCGATATTGTTGGTTCCTTTGCTCATACAGAAGTTGATTTTCTCTGTCCTTTTCCAACTGTTGACCCAAACGCACCAAACCATCTACAGTCATCACTCCATTGCTCCGAAGCTGGCTAGCCAAGTGAGGATTAATGTTCTTTAAAATCATTTTAATCACCTCATTTTCAGCAATATCAGGCTTCCAACGTTTACAAAGAGCACGGTACATGTAAGTAAAATCACGTATACTTTCACCTTCCTTCTGAACACGAGTTCTTACTCGTTCTGCAAGCTCATCCTCATAATCCTCTGATAAAAAAGCAGCCAAAAATCTATGCTCAAAATCCAGCCAAGTAACAGTTTCGAAGCGAGCAACATCCCACCAATCCCTTGCGGTCCCATGCAATACATTTTGAAGGGTAGCCAGCAACTCGTCTTCGGAAAGCGGATACACCGCCAAGAAATCTTGGCATTTTTCAAGAAAAAACAAGGGATCTGGATTATCCTCCATCCGTCCAAAGCATGGAAACTGAACTTTAATCGGATTTGTTCCAAGATGTCGCTGTCTCACTTCACCAGAATTCGAAGAGTCACTGGTAGCCAGAACATCTTGTTGCATCACAGGATGAATCCGTTGCAGCCTAGAAAACACTCCTGGAGTTTCTGTTGCATCGGTAGAAGTGATATGAGCTGGGACTGGAACACTGGCCATCGCTGTATTCTGTAAAGGCGGAACATAATCAAGGTCCTTACCCAGCTGTTCCAAACGTTGAGTACACTGATGGAGCTCATTCTGTAAGGGACTATTTGAACCAATCTCCGCAATTAAAGTTGCAACCTGCTGTGAACACTGATTGACACTGGTTTGGATAAGATCCAATGAAGCAGCCATAGGAGTCAACACACTATTAAAATCCCTCAGCACCTCAGTATAGTGATGTTGTAGTCGCCAGTTCAGAAGTTGATTAAATTCCTTGCGAATATAATCACACTGTTTCTCTATGAACTCTTTAACTTCTGTCCCTTGTTGAGCAGAAACAGAATTGACATGTTCAGTTAATGATTGAACAACTCGTTTCAATTCTCCTGATTGATTCTTAACCAATTCCACCAAACTATTTTGCTGTGCTCCAAGCTTAGCCATTGACTGATGCAAAGTGATATTTTCCATAATTCCGGGAACATTTCCCAGTAACATTGTTGAAGAAGGTGGCAATGGAGGTATCAAATTCACATCTCCAGTCAAATCCATATCCAACAAAGAATGTGTGGTGGCTGTGGACCCTGTTGCCACTGCAGTAGCAACAGGAAGAACTCCATCTGCATTAGAAGCCATACTAAGTTCAATTTGAGAGGCTTCCATATCATTTGTCAATTGATCCTCTAATGTGACTTCTTTGTTACCATTTGGTTGATCAAGCAGATTAAGCCAATCATTAACTGAATCTGACATTTCCAAGTTAACTATGTAGTTTGGAGGGGTTTTTCCTTTTTTTTGTTTTCAAAGAACATGTCTTACTCTTATGAACGTCCCATCTGGGGTGCCATTTTTATGTAACACTTTCCTACTTCATTTTATGCTGGGGTGCCAGACAGATATATATTCTGCCAAAATATAATCAAGATATAATCTTGTTTAGGGTCGTTAGTCACGTCAAGAAGGAAAAGCGAACACAGGTCACATGTATTAAGTAATTAACATGAACCCTTAATGTTTCAAGAGTAGACTCTAAGAAAACCCAACCACTATGATTCAATATGCAAATATTTTAGTAGGCTATATTCACCATGACAGAGTACCCAATTCATCACACCACACATCACCATTGGAATAATAGGAATACTGAACATACACAACACCAATATAAACAATACAGCAAACAACACAGGTTTCATTCATATCAAAACCTTCTTCACACAGTTCACATAGTCTTAGTGTGGAAGGATTGTGCGAAAAGAGGAGTTCAGAGAAACAGTCAAAGTCATTTTAGTCCATCAAGGGTTCCACAGTGTATCAAAGGACAGCAAATAAACCACAAAGTCAGTTAGTCCCGCAATAACCGCTCTTGAGTTTATATATCCTTTTACTCACGCTCCACGACTTCACCCGAGTTAACGATCAACTCCGGCTTCTCTCAGATACTTCAAATACCTTTGGAAGAGATCGCTCGAACTGTAGTCTCTCTGGATGACTGGGTCGTCAACAACAGCGCTTCGCTTCTCTCAGTGACCACGGCAAACAGCCAGTACATCCATGAGCACGTCGCTTAGATCCAGGAATCAGATTACATATCCATGCATCGACGTAATCAACTTCCCATCGGCTGAATAAAGATGCGTCTGCAGACAACCTGAACCTAGCTTGTTCTCCCCGCCATTCACTCTTTTCAACTAGTCAACACCTACGTCATCCTACATCCGGTAGTCCCAAACCGTACTGACAAAACCGCCATCTTTGTTGTACCATATGTTGCGTCGTTTAATCATTTATTTGCATACATTAAAAGATTAAAGTGCATCGTCACAACCTGATGGCCACCATTTTTTTTTTTTAAGTTTTAGCTTAAGTACATCTGATACTATTGTAAACCACTAATAAACCTTTTGTTAGATTTTTTTTTTTTAGGGTCAAACCTTATTTTCACCTGACTATTCTGTGCTTTCACTCATACGTGTGTAATGCAGGTCCTTCCAATCCCCAGCTGAGCCCTTCATCGTCTGAGCCACTGTCAGTTGCCTCTTCCAGCACATGCCCAATATCATCTATCAGTCCTATCTCTGCATGGGTGAACAGTTTTGAGGTGCCATGGAACAAAGTCAGGCTGACTCTTAGAAGAGCAGTAGATGCTAATGAGAGGCCAGCTCCGGATGACCGCAGACACTTGATAAAAGTCACTGTTGATGCGATGAGAGAGCATTCCTTGAACCCTACTCGCAGAGAGTGTGTGGTAGTGGCTAAAGCTATAACTCAAAAATATCCAAATAGCTTTTTAGACAAAAATGAAGAGGGGGAGCTAATTGGATGTGGGTATTTCAGCGTTATAAATCAGCTCAAAACCAGAGTAGAAAGCCTTCCCCAAGCATTCTGGATGTGTGTAAAGAGTGGCCATTTCTCTTTTCACAGAATTTTTTATTGTCACACTTCACCACTCTCACCAATGTTGAAGTATACACAAGACTGAATGAAGATTTGGACAAAAAGGGTAAAAGACTCCTGGATTTCTTCAGTAGTCAGATTACAAAGTGGAGGAAAGAAGTGAGAGCTGTTCTGAAGGAAGCCATAAAGAAGGACCGAGAAGGATCTGATGGCCTAGCAGCGATGCTTGTGATGTTGGCACACTTCAAAGAGCAAGAGGAGTCACTTTTTCTCATTGCTGATGTAAGTTCCTTAATTATTTAAATCTTTTATTTAGAGTTTTCAACAATTAATTGTCACATTTATTGCGGAAGAATCATTTTCCCTGATTAGAGTGAAACATTTTACACCCCCCTAATTGTCAATGCAGGTTGACGAGCCTCCAATTATTCAATACAGGTTTGTGTCAGGTTTATGTTATTGGTGGTTGAGCACTTTTTCCTTGATAGACCTCACCTCACAATATAACCCACATGGTGCATGCTTCTATCTGGGTAAATGCTGGGTAAAGTGAGTCACTGTTGTCCACTGTGTGCACAATATTTTAATTAAGAGAAAATTGATGACGTAGTGTTGTAATTGATAAAGTTATTGTGGTACTTGGTTAATATTTTATGTGTAAACATGCACAAACCTTCGGAGCAAAAAAAGGCTCGTTGCTTCCTTATCAACAAATTTCAAAAATCTAGAGATAATATACCGTTTACCTTGTTTCAAGTAACTCTTATCTTTGCTGGCATAGGAGACTACCACTCCCGCAGACGCAGAGAACCAGCTGTCTCTCCCAATCACTCCAAGGATCATCATGCTCGGTAAGTTTCATATTCAATGTTAACGAATCCTTTGAATGTACAGGTATAGGGCACAAGCAAAGCAAAGTTTCTGGAAAACACTAGTGAATGCAGTTTGTGTCGTGTCATTCTCTGCCTCTGCACCAGTCAGGAACAGCACAGTCACTTCATAAACTTATGTTATGTGGAGTACTCTCTCATCATCTCTATTAGCCAGCTATAATGTCGTGATTGCTATTTCCGATTGCTTGCTATGCCTGTATCACTCATTGTTTTTCTATCACCAAACCAGTTACTGCTGCTTAAAGGATTAGTTCACCTCAAAATGAAAATTTCCGAATAATTTACTCACCCCAATGCCATCCAAGATATCCATGTCTTTCTTTCCTCTGAGGACGAGAAATTAAGTTTTTTGTAGGAAAATATTTCTGGATTTTTCTTCGAATAATGGACTTCAATTGTAACCAACGTTTTTTAGTCCAAATCAATGCAGTTTCAAAGGTCTTTGAAGTGCTTCAACGGGCTGTGCAGGATCCCAGCTGAGGATTAGGGTCTTATCTAGTGAAACGATCGGCCATTTTCTAAAAATATATATATAATTTATATACTTTTTAACTACAATTGTTCGGATTGAGCTGGGATCTACGTCATCACGTCGAAAGGTCGCGCATGATGTCGCCGGCAATCTTTAGGTATTTCCGCCGCCGATATTGAGTGCGACCTTTCGACGTGATGCCGTAGTTCCCAGCTCAATCCGAACAGCTCAATCCGAACAATTGCAGTTAAAAAGTATATAAATTATATATTTTTTTAGAAATTGACTGATAGTTTCGCTAGATAAGACCCTAATCCTCAGTTGGGATCCTGCACAGCCCGTTGAAGCACTTCAAAGATCTTTGAAACTGCATTGATTTGGACTTCAAAACGTTGGTTACACTTGAAGTCCATTATTCGAAGAAAAATCCAGAAATGTTTTCCTCAAACTTAATTTCTCTTCCATTGAGGAAAGAAAGACATGGATATCTTGGATGGCATTGGTGTGAGTAAATTATTAGGAAATTTTCATTTTGAGGTGAACTAATCCTTTAATGCACTGCTTCGAAGATATGTATGCTCCCTGCCCTGTTTTTACAATAATTTATGTGGAAAAAATCTTTTATAGAATATATTGCTATGAAATATAATTTTTGTGATGACTTTGTCTTTACTAAGGAGAGACAATCCTGGCTGCAAAAAAATGGATGCTGTCGATCGAGGGGAGGGTCGTAATCCCACCTGGTGCTCACATGGCCGACTTCACCACTGCCTTGGCCGCTCTCTTCGCCTGTTACTATGTATTTAACCTAGAGTATCAGGTGGAAGCCAGCACAACACTGGAGTTTGTTCAAGGGATTTTTTATCTTAAATAGTTTGATTGCAATGTAAAAGCAAATTGACAATTGAAAAGCTGTTCAAAATCATCTTCTCCCTTTAAAATGTTATGTAATAGGGCTGGGCGATATGTCTGAAAACTGTATCATGATATAAGTGTTTCATATTGGTCGATATCGATAATTATTGATATTTTTTATGACCCATTTAAAATAAGGACCAGGAGTTTTCAAAATGAAAATTTCCTAATAATTTACTCACCCCAATGCAATCCAAGATATCCATGTTTTTCTTTCTTCAGTGGAAAAGAAATTAATTTCTTTGAGGAAACAATAGCAACTAACTCAATTCCCAATTGATTTTGATGGTAATATCAATTTTAATTAATATGCACGCAGAAGGGAGGGAGAGCAAGACAGTTTGAAGACTGAGAGTGCGTGGCCGGTGGAGGCGCTCTCTCTCTCTCTTTTCTCTCTGCTCGTTCTCTCAGTAACATGCGCGGGCGCCTGTCAGAATTGGCGCCACAGTCAGTCATCTAGTCTACATCACTCACCGATCACATAAGGCTTTTCACTTATCACTCCACGGCGGTTCTGTTACTCAAGAATCCAACACGAGACAATGATATGGCGCAACTAAACTGTTAAATGATTGGCTGGTAGCGTGTTACTCCCTACGTTGCTATGTTACCAGAAAGTGAGTGCCTTTGTTTATGCAACCAAACTTGCTTCGCAACCTCTGGTTTCTTCCGACGAAGAAAAAAAAAAGACCGTTTAATCGAACAAATTTTTTATTGATATTGATTTCATGTATATCGCGATACATATTGTTAATGTTTTATCGCCCAGCCCTATTATGTAAAGTATCTGAGTATCTAAATAGTGTAGGTTGAAGCCTCCTTACAACTTGAATACTTTAGGAGGACTGTTGGGCTTGTACACACTATAATCCTTTTTACATAAAACCTTTTGGGAGAAATTGAGAGGACCCAATGCGGAGATGTCTGTGGAATATGATTTGCCCTGAAAAAACAAACTAGGAGTGTTGTTTATGTCCTGTATACAGTTGTGTTTGCTAACCAGTTACTCATTACTTACTTAGGCCTGTTACTCCAAGGAGCATAGCCCACTCACAATATTTCTCCACTTCATTCTGTTCTGTGCCAGCTTCTCCAGATCTTGCCAGCTCTTTCCATCTCAGCTGTGACACTCCTCCTCCAGGTGTTTCTTGGTCTCCCTCTAACACGTTTACCCTGTGGGTTCCACTGCAGGGCTTTGTGTCATGGAATTATTCGTTTTACACAATGTGTGCCCAATCCATACCCTTTTCGTTTCTTTATTTCCACTTCTATCTCAGGCTGCTTTGCTCTTCTCCACAGCTCTTAATTCTTCATTTTTTTTTCAGGCCATCTGATGTTAAGAATATGTCTTAGGCAGTGGTTGAAGAATTGTAGCTAGTTCAGGAGGTTCTTTGTTGTTTTGCACGTCTCAGATCTTTAATCTCAGATGCAGCTCTTGCCTATTCTCCTCTTTACATCCCTTTTTGATCCGCCATCACTTGCTACCTACATGGAGTTGACTTCCTCTAGTGGCTGGTGGTTAACCATCAAGCTGGCCAGTGTCTTTCTGTTTGCACTTTGGTCGTTGTGCTAATGTGGAGACCTGTCTCCGCTGACTTCCGTTCTACCTCTCTCAATTTCTCTTGCATTTGTTGGTGTTTTTGGGGCAGTAATGTGATATAATCTGCAAAAGTCTAGGTCGTCCAGTTGTGTAAATGGGGTCCATTGGATCCCATTGCGCCTGTTGTTAGTGGCTTGCCGCATGATCTAGTTGACCTTCGAAGAGAAATGGTAATCGGGAAAGTAGACCGCCTTGACTAACTCCTGTTGAGATGTGAAATGCCTCTGTCAGCTGGCCTTTATGTATGATTCTACATTGCTCACTGCTCTTACAGTTATTCATTAAAATGTACACATTGTCCCATCCCCTAACTCCTATACTCATGTTCATAGGTTTTTAGTCAGGATTAATCCAAGTGCACTGCCAAGGAGCAGATGAGCAAGACGACTGGGAGAGTGGTGAAGCGGAAGACTTCATACATGAACCCTCATGTAATCTCCTTCATCAGGGAATTCACAGAGTTCTATTTGCTAACTGACTAGATACAGGTGAAGTTCTGAAAATAGCTTTAATAATAATTATAATATAGGTATATGTGGGTATAATATAATTAATCATAATTTGATAATAATAATTATTAGGGATGCACCGATACCGGTATCGATATCGGGGCGATACGGAGCTCAATGTACCCGTAAAAATGATTTTTTTACTCCGATATCAACAACCGATACCAGGCGTGTAAACAGTGTTTGTGTTTAGAAAAAGAAACACTTACAACAGAGGGTATAATGAGGATAAAAAAGGCAGTCTATGAAGTAAATATATCTTACTAGTGGAATATTAAACGAAATATAGTAAAACAACATTGCTTTGGTGCCGTGGATTGAGCGTGCAGCGGGACAGACGCGTGAGCTGGTCGAGTACATCTCTTTAACCAGACGTTATTGGAAAGTTTGTAGTTCAGTCAGATGTAAATGGCAAAGAAAGTCAAATAAGACATAATGTAGCTTATCAACGTTAACTGACGAGAGAGAGAGAGAGAGAGACTTGTTGATTGCTCTTGATTGACTAAATCATATATGTAAGTAAAACATAAACTGTTACCTTATTTATTAGGGCTGGGTAAAAAAATATAGATTTTTCGATTTTAATTGATTCTCATTTTTACAAAACCGATATCGATTCTTAAATTTCAAGAATCGATTAGTCATCCTGTTTTTAGTTGAATGAATGGAGCATTGTAGCACGCCTCCCATCCAATAACTCGCAATAATCTTTGTGTTTTGTTACTATTGATATGAAACTGTCTCAGATTTCAATTTACGTCCATTTTCTTACGATATTCAAAAACATAAATACAGTTTTGGCGTTGTGGCGTGAGATTGCTCTGGCGCAGCTCAAGAATAGATAAGCAGCTGCGCGGAGCTCACATGATCTTCTCTTCCGCCTTAATAATACCAGTTACAGCACGAAATAAATATGAATGAGCATCTGAAAGTGTGTTAAAAGATAAGAGTAGGCCTACAACTTATCGAAATCCGTATCATGTCACATGGAATCGCTCAATCAGTGTTTCAATCATGGAAAGACGTAAGTAAATCAGCTTGTAAACAATGTCCTGTAACGTCACATTTACCTCAGAAAAACCATATCCAGTGACCATAAACTCATTAGTGTTGTGTCTTGTATATCACGTGATTCCTTGTTTGTCATGTGACCCTGCCATGTGTCTTGTCTTTTGTTGTTGTTGCTCAGTGTCCACAGGTGTTCCTCGTCCATGTTTATTAGTCTCCCCAGGTGTTTCTTATTAACCACGCCCCCTTGTTATCTTGTTTAGCTTGTTTGTTTGTGTATTTAAACCCCTGTGTTTCAGTTGTTGGCTGTTGGTTGTTGTTTAATGTTACTTCTGTCCTGTTCTGAGTTTACCCTGGATTACCTGTTTGTTGGATTATTAAAGTGCTAGCATTTGGATTCACTCTCTGCTTCATTCCTGCCTACATCGTAACAATTAGTCAGCTAGAAAAATTAACTCTACAGAGGAGCATTTTGCTAGATATATGAACCATATTACAAATTCATTATAATTGTTAATGTTATTCAATATTTATTAGCCTAACTTCGTCATACTCATATTCTAGTCAGAATGTGATTCTGATACTGCTCCATAGGGCTTTGATTGAGGCGTGTCTTAACCGAACCAGGAAAAAAAACTCTGCACTCAATTGGATAGACCTACAACCAATCAGAGCAAGCAAACGGCAAGGAAGGACGGCAAACACATCTTTACGATCAACAAATGCCTTGATTGCAGTTCTCTGTTCGTCTTTTAAAATTAATGCGCTGACGATTTATTTTACAACAGATGCGATAGCGGAATCTATACATCTCAATTCTCCAGCTGCAGTCATCTTTGATGATATATCTTTGGGTAAAAAAATATAGATTTTTCGATTTTAATTGATTATCATTTTTACAAAACCGATATCGATTCTTAAATCGATAAAAAACAGTTCAAACCAAGTGCTCTTTGATGACGTGATGAATACGTAACTGCAGATCATCTGTCCATCATCGTATAAAGCCCGCCCTGGCAATTTGATTGGCCCGACGATTTCTGAACCGATCATAATTACTCCTCAATGGATCGAGTCCAGACCGAACTTCCCGACCAAAAAATTTTGTGGGCGGGGTTCGGTCTGGCATCCAGGCTAAATATTTATTGCATGTTTGAATAAATCTGGCAAGTTTTTATGACAGCCACCATTTAAATGATTATTTTTCGTATAAATGTATTATAAAAATTTAATTTAAGAGTTTGTATACAAATCAGTTAATTTTTACCTTCAATATTATAGTAGGCTAATGAAGCGTAGTAGAATACCACTGACTCCCATAGTTTACAGCATTAGTTAAAAGATTTGTTTTCCTTGAGAAAATTTGCAATATATTGTACTTGATATCCAAAATAATCGATATTGATTCGAATCGAATTGCAAGCTTGTGAATCAAATCGAATTGTGAAATGTGTGTCAATACCCAGCCCTATTATTTATGTATAATGGGTTGTTATTGTCATAATATAAAACAAGTGGAGCAGTGTGATTGATGGTTAACCTTATTTTATTTTGGGAATTGTTATTGATTGATATAGTGATTGTTTTCCTTAACTTTTATATTTGTTTGCTGTGAGTTTTTCCTTATGGTTTGCTGTGGATTAATTTATATTGTTTGTGGTGATGTTGCTGGACATTTGATAGTACTGTTTCCCTCTTTCACAAACTGCAACAACAAACACTAATTGACACACCTGTAGAACCCCGTTCACATCAGCGATCTAATTTGCCAGCTGATCAGATCACTCCCAATAAAAGGAGGTTAGATCTCTTACCGAGGAGAGGGACGCTCGGGGCGAATGGACGTGCCGTGTCCTGTGGTAAACTGGCGTGCGAATCTCCTTTTCTCTCGGTGTTGCTGCTGACTGTATCTCCGGTGCCTTGGTGGAGCCGACTCTCGGACTCTGCAGTGTCAACGCTCACAAAACTTCGACTAAAGGGAAGTGGTCCTTTTTTTTCCCACACTGATGTGTGTTAATTTGGTATTCGAGCTAAAGGAGTCTTTTAGTTGTTGTTCATTTCTGTGAAGGTGCCAGATCCAGCGGCCGACGGCCGAGCAGCGGATACCGCAGTATTGTTGATGAGCCCACATGAAGTACAGGAAAGGAAAGTTGTCACTCTAGTCACCCGAGACTGTTTTGAGGTTGCCGGCTAACGTTACGTGCAGGCTGTCCGTTGATTTTACGATTTCTCCACTGACAGAAGCGGAGCGGTACCGCGGAATTCCTGGTTCTGAATTGGTGGATTGGAATAGGCTATTCGAAGCCCCGCTGACGCAAGATATTCTTTGCCGGCGACAGGGGGAAAAGAGCTGACTCCAGGCTGGACTGGACTTGAGTATTGTTTCACCCTGGGACAGAACATTAGACAATCCATGGTTTTATTGTCTCCCTGCGTTTTTTGAGAAGATGTTATTTTAATATGGTTATTAGAAACTTTAACTTTTAAAAATAATAAAAGACTATTTTTATATATTTCTTGTGTCGTTCTCGCTGTGTTGGTGTGGCTGGGAATCTAAATTTAGATTTATTTAAAATTAACAGACCTCTAATCTGTTACATTATTCCTTACATTATTACAGGACATGTGTGCAAGTCAGGAAGTTCCATGAACGCAAACATCCAAAACATGCGCCCCGCAAACCAGCATCTCAGGACAGCGCGCGAATAGTGAAATTATGATACAATAGAATGAACAGTGAAAGTAACAGAGGCTCATACAATGCATTTTAGCAGGCTTAAGCATGAAAATAACTGAAGGAAATATATATTTTAATTAACAAAGTTAGCCAACTATATGATTCTTTTGATTTATCTTCTAATATATTTAAAAATTAGAAATGCAGTGAAAATACAGGGATCGGTTTTCGGTATCGGCGAGTACCAAAATTGGAGTATCGGACTCGTTCTGGAAAAAGTGGTATCGGTACATCCCTAATAATTATAACGACTCATTCTGGTTCCATGAAACCTACAATGAAAACGAGTCCACTTTTAACCGCAGCATTTTCTGTCATCAATGTATGACAAGTAGTGCTGTTAACGTTAACGCATGAGTTATTAATTTTTGTCCAGCTTTAATGTGTTAAAATATTTAACGCAGCATCTGTTCTTTCTGTCATCATGTAGGGTTATATGATCACGCTCTTATTCACGAAAATGCTTTTAAACCATTCATGTGCGACAAGACATAAGAGAACGCGCTCAGTGAATGTTTTCCTGACACACACACACACACGATGCACAAAGACAAGTGCACCAGTATCGCGTTCTCTTTCGCACTTGAACAAACAATAACGCACACATTTATGCTAAAATGTCAGTTTTTTCGAGTATCCTCAAGAACAGTCTTAAATGAGTTATATAAAATCTAAGAGTAGTGAGAATGAGATGTGTGAGATCCTGTCAGCAGATGCAGGTCTTAAAGTGACAGCAGCCTCTAATTGTCTCTGTCAGTAAAGTTAATCAAAGAACAAAGGGAACAGAAAATCACTCACTGGTCTTGACTAAGGAACGCTTGTAGCTTTAGGTTAAATGACAATAAGGATGAATCTATATTTCATTTATAATTTATGAAGTCCAGTGTTTTATAACCAATCAATTATAATTATATTATAAATTTCCGTATTTCAATTTCATACCTGATAGACAGTAAAGGTATAGGTAAATATGACATTAATTTTGGGTTTAAATGAGGATTTTTTAAGTTTTCTTAAATTAAAGTTTTTTTTTTTAAGCCTAACAAATTTTAAAAATTTGGGGGGAAAAAACATTTTCATCGAGACATCAGTAGCTATATTACTAATATCAGTGATACACGCCTTCATTCATAAAAATATTCCATTAACATGGGTAGGGATGGATACCGAAAGCCGGTGTTAAACGGGCCCCGGGGCTGAATTTTTAAAGACCGCCGTATCGATAAGCTCGGACGTTATCGGTTCTGCTGTCGGTACTTGGAAAAATACAGGTACTGTTATTATTGCTATAAAGACGTTTTATCCCGCCAATGTAGAAGATTTTATTATTTAGAAAACAAGTAATTTTGCTATATATTTGGACACAATTATTTCTTCTGTCTGTGACTTAAGGAAAGAGTTAAGGAAAACTTAATGTAAAGTCTGGAAAATTATGATTTTCTCAATTAGAGATGTTTTTGGAGATGCAATATTGAAATTCGGTTATTATTCTGTTGTATACTTTGTATATTAAGATCACTAGTTGGAAAACCACGGTTAAACGAATGGAAATGCGGAAAAAAGATAATGAAAACTAATTTAAGAGGGCAACCAAATTGATATTTCAAATCAAATCAAATCAAATCAAATCCTTTTATTGTCACACAACCATATACACAAGTGCAACAGTGGGTGAAATTCTTAGGTGCAGTTCCGAGCAACATAGCAGTATGACACGATGTGACGAAAACAATTACAGCAAACATCAGATTTACATAGATTACACATCTAATGTGCGCACAATTACTCACAGTACCATATACACTAACAGAACAATAAATAATATACAATGTACAATATACAACAGTTTACAATATACTACAATATACAACAATTTACAATATACAACAGTATACAAAAATACAAAAAGAGGTAATTATACATAGAATAGATACTCGTAAGGTGCAAATATATATATATATATTATGTAAATGCAGTAGGTTATGTTGTGCTGTGTTGACAGTTAGAATGTTTATGGTTATTGATCATGAGGGATCAAGAGTTTAGAAATCTAATTGCTTGTGGGAAGAAGCTGTCATGGAGTCGGCTGGTGTGTGTCCTGATGCTGCGGTACCGCCGGCCTGAGGGTAGCAGTGAGAGCAGCCCATGGCTCGGGTGGCTAGAGTCTCTGATGATCCTCCGAGCTTTCTTCACACACCGCTTGGCATAAATATCCTGGAGGGAGGGAAGCTCACCTCCGATGATACGGCTGGCAGTGCGCACCACCCTTCGCAAGGCTTTGCGGTTACGGCTGGTAGTATTGCCATACCAGGCAGTGATGCAGCCAGTCAGGATGCTCTCGACGGTGCTGGTGTAGAACTGTGTGAGGATGTGGCGGTTCATTCCAAACTTCCTCAGCCGTCTCAGGAAGAAGAGGCGCTGATGAGCCTTCTTCACGACGGCCTCAGTGTGGACGGACCATGTGAGCTCCTCTGTGATGTGGACACCGAGGAACTTGAAGCTGCTGACTCTCTCCACCGGTGCTCCATTGATGGTGATGGGGCTGTGTTCTCTGTCGTTCTTCCTGAAGTCGACCACTAGCTCCTTGGTTTTGCTGATGTTGAGGGAGAGGTTGTTCCTCTGACACCAGTGCGTCAGAGTGAGCACCTCCTCTCTGTAGGCCGTTTCATCGTTGTCGGTGATCAGACCTACGACCGTAGTATCATCAGCAAACTTGATGATGGAATTAGAGCTGTGAGTTGCCACGCAGTCATATGTGTACAAGGAGTACAAGAGTGGGCTGAGAACACAGCCCTGTGGGGCTCCAGTGTTGAGGGTCAGTGATGAGGAGATGTTGCTGCCTATTCTAACCACCTGGCGTCTGTTTGACAGGAAGTCCAGGATCCAGCTGCACAGCAAGCTGTTTAAGCCCAGAGCCCGGAGTTTCACATCAAGCAAGGAGGGCACTATGGTATTGAATGCTGAGCTGTAGTCTACAAATAGCATTCTCACATATGTGTTCCTCTTTTCCAGGTGGGAGAGAGCAGTGTGTATTGTAGATGCAATAGCATCATCAGTGGAGCGGTTATTGCGGTATGCAAACTGCAGTGGGTCCAGTGAGGAAGGTAGAACAGAGCAGATGTAATCTCTGACTAGTCTCTCAAAGCATTTACTGATGATGGGGGTCAGAGCAACAGGGCGCCAGTCATTTAAGCAGGTGATGTTGGTTTGCTTCGGTACAGGTACGATGGTGGACGTTTTGAAGCATGTGGGGACTACAGACAAGGAGAGGGACCAATTGAAAATGTCCGTAAAAACACCAGCTAGTTGGTTCGCGCACTTTCTGATGACGCGGCCCGGAATACCGTCTGGACCCGCGGCTTTACGGATGTTCACTCGACGGAAAGATCGGGTTACATCCGCTACAGAGACGGAGAGTGTACTAACCTCTGTAGCTTCAGCCGCGAGAACTCTCTCCGCGAGGGGGATGTTAGTTCCCTCAAATCGAGCATAAAAAGTGTTCAGCTCATCTGGGAGAGAGGCAGTGTTGTTCACTGTGGAGTTTATGTTTCCTTTATAGTCCGTAATGCTATTAATTCCCTTCCACATGCTTCTAGAGTCGGTGGTGTTGAACTGTCCTTCAATCTTGTCCCTGAATTGGCGTTTTGCTGCTCTGATAGTTTTTCGGAGGGCATAACTTGCTTGTTTTTGCTCCTCCGCACTCCCGGAGTTAAAAGCGGAGGTCCGCGCGTTGAGTGCTGCACGAACATCGCCATTAATCCATGGTTTCTGGTTCGGGTAAATCCGTATTGTTTTGATCGGAACAACGTCTTCTACGCACTTCCTGATGAAACAGGTTACGCTATCAGCATAAGCCTCGATGTCGTCATCAGAGGCCGACCGGAACATCTCCCAGTCCGCGTGATCAAAACAGTCCTGAAGCATAGAGTCTGATTGGTCCGACCAGCACTGGATCGTTTTGAGGGCGGGTGTTTCCTGTTTCAGTTTCTGCCTGTAAGCGGGCAGAAGGAGAACGGAAGAGTGATCCGATTTGCCAAAAGGTGGGCGGGGGAGGGATTTGTAGCCATCCCGGAAAGGGGAGTAGCAATGATCCAAAACCCGGTCCCCTCGTGTGTTAAAGTTTATGTGTTGGTGGTATTTAGGTGCTATTTTCTTGAAGTTGGCTTTGTTAAAGTCCCCGGACACAATGAACGCGGCCTCAGGGTGCGCGGTTTCCTGCTCGCTTATTTCCCCATACAGTTCCTTTAGTGCCCGGTCTGTGTCGGCTTGTGGGGGAATGTACACAGCCGTGATAATGACCGCTGTGAATTCCCTCGGTAGCCAGAATGGTCGACACAGAAGCATGAGAAATTCCAGATCAGGAGAGCAGAAAGACTTGATAGAATGTACGTGCCTCTGATCACACCAGGATTTGTTGATCATAAAACATACACCCCCACCTCTGCTTTTACCTGAGAGGTCTTTAACTCTATCCGCTCGGTGCACTGAGAACCCCGCGGTTTCGATGGCCGAGTCTGGAATCTCAGCAGACATCCAAGTTTCTGTAAGGCAGATAATGCAGCAGTCCCTCGTCTCCCGTTGGAAAGAGATCCGCGCTCTCAACTCACAGAGCTTGTTGTCTAGAGACTGAACGTTTGCTAGCAGAATACTGGGAAGCGGGGGTCGATTTGCACGCCGTCTTACTCTGACGAGAACGCCGGCTCTTCTTCCCCTTCTCCGGCTGCGTTTCCGCGGCCAAGCTGCCCAGACAAAGGGCTCCGCTGCCGTATTTGTAAACAGCGGGGCATCACTGAAGAAATGAAAGTCCGGTTTTCGGTGTTCGATTGCGGAACCAATGTCCAAAAGTGTTTGTATGTCGTACTGAATAAGACAGACAACATCCAAGACAAAAAACAAAAGAACTGTAAACAGAACAAACAAAAAACTACCATGTTGTGACGGAGCTCGCAACGCAGCAGCCATACTCGGCGCCAACTCTATTTACAAACCCTGGATGTTGATTCCAGTAAATGAGGAATTGAGGACGAAGAAGATGATTGATGAGCCAGACCCTAGAGGATATCTACACCGCAAGAAAACTTTCAATAGTATAAGAGACTTTTATGTTTGATATACTCTACATAACTGTGACAATAACATGCAATGCAAGAACAAATGTATACACACACTTATAACAATGTTTAAGTTTGTCTGACTAGGGAGAACTCGATTCTTTTACTTTTTCCATTAAACAAATAAAGAAAGAACAACTAAAAGAAATAAAAAAGTATGGAAGAAGATGTTTGGCTCGAGTGCTCCTCCCGAGTGTGCTGGCTTAATCCAGTAATTGGAAAGGAGAATGGGTGACTCAGTTGGGTCACTAGGTAGCATAACTGAGGGAGCTGGATTTTGAAACTACATTCTGGAAAAAAGATAGTGAATGTGAGGCTTAATAAGCCTCAGAGGAGGGAATGTAGAAGATTTGATTATTTAGAAAACAAGTAATTTTGCTATATATTTGGACACAATTATTTCTTCTGTCTGTGACTTTGGATTTCCTCTGTGTATGTGAAAGACCTTGAATGGAATGTTGTTTGCAGCAGAAAATTCTATTCTGAGAAGTCACATGGTAAAAGACCTTTACCCAAAACTATCTATAGGGTGTGTTACCTTCTTTGGAAGAAGATGTATGTATATAACTCTGAACCAAAATATACTCGGGAGCGCACTGGAAGGCCAGAGGGCCAGAGAGCGTTAGAGCGCCGTTCTATGGAACGGGACGGCGTTCGAAAATAAAGTCTAATTATTTCTGGCATCAAAGATCTCTGCGATGTTATTTTTCAGAAAGATTGAAAACCACAACACCAGCCATTTCTATATACCATAATATTAAACCATTTGTCTGTGATGCATTTTTGCTATTCGCAGTCCAAGAGAGAGAGAGAGATCTCCACAGCACGCACAACATGACAGCCCTAATGAGTGACGATGGAGGACAGAACTAAACATTCAAATATAGCCTGGTTACACTTCAGATCTGTGATTTAGTCTGATTTTATTTTAGATTTTGGCTTCCAAAGATTATTATAATAATAACAATAATATATTTGAGGTAAAACCATTAAAAACAATAACTGTCGGGATAATAAAACACGTGCCGTAGTCCGCTAATGACACGTCCGATTCTCGAACTAATGACTCCTTTGAACCGATTACATTTAATGAATGGTTAAAACAACTTATCTGTCCAACACTGAACTCACTAGACGTCTGAATCGGTATATAACAAATTGGTAACACTTTACAATATGGTTCCATTTATTAAACTCTAGTTAACTACATTAGTTAACATTATAAACTGCACTTCTACAGCATTTATTAATCTTTCTAAATGTTAATTTCACCATTTACTAGTAGCCTACATTATTTAAATGAAAAGTTGTATTTGTTAAAAGAACGCTCCACTTTTTTTGGAAATAGGCTCATTTTACAACAACCATTTTCGAAACTATTCAGCCGATCTAATGCATTTTCTTCTTTAATTTCAGGGCTCCAACTAGGATTCTGGGTCTCCAAGGTCAGGGCATGCAAGAGGCCATAGACCTTTGTCAAGTGGCAGGGGAAGTTTATTTTCCTTTCTGTTTTAAATGTTCATGCAAATGTTAAATATTTAATTTTTTAATGTTCAATGTTTTATTTTATTTCAATATTGCCATAGTGTTATTTATTGCTCTTTAGAATGTGGTAATAATCAGTTATTTGCACAGCTTCAAACTAGTGAATGAACTAGTAACAGTTTGCTCTGTAACTTAACAAAACTTGTCCTCATTTGTATCAATTTGTATTATTGTTCCGTCATAGCAACCAGTCATGCGGAACTATTGAATGAACTATTGAATGAACTCCGCTGGGCGTTGTGGCCACATTACAAACATAGAAGGGGCGTTAAATTTTGATGGTATAATGGCATGTTGTCCAATGTCCATTATCCCTTTATGTTGTACCTGTTTTGTCATTCCTGTTCACCAAAAGTTTTCAAATAAATAACTTGACAATTTTCTTATTGTCTGCAGTTGATTGCAATGTTTTAGAAAATGGGTGATTTCTTTTAATGTTGGCTAATATTAAATCACAGTGATAAAGTATTTAAATTGTACAGTGAGTATTTGAATTTAGTGATTAACTCTTATCTACTGTTTATAGTACTGTATTGCATACAATACAAAAAAAACGTTAAGCACTGTTTTTTATGTATGTAAATGCAATAGAAATCACAGTATTTTTTTTTCTTCTACAGTAAAACAATCAATACTGTAAATGTGACTAAAATCACAGTGTTTAATTGTTTTTTATTTTACAGTTAATACACAAAATACTGTAAATGGAAGTACAGTACCCTTACTTTAAAACATATTCACAGTAACTTACTGGCAACAATTAGCCAGTAAGTTACTGTAAATACAACTAAAATTACAGTATTTAATTGTTTTTGATTTCACAGTGTATACATAAAATACTGTAAATGGAAGTACAGTACCCTTACTGTAAAACGTATTCACAGTAACTTACTGGCTAATTGTTGCCAGTAGGTTACTGTAAATTTTACGGTAAATTTTTTACAGTGCATGCTGTGGTCTATTGACCCAATGTTACGACTTGTAATAGCTGTTTTTTCTGAGGAGGGAGGAGGAGTGATCATATGAAAGCAGCATTCATTTACCATTTAAATGTTAAAAGTTTAGCTTATACTTTAATTTAAGGTGTCAGTATTAAAGTATAATTATACATTTAAGTCTTGAGTAATAATGATTAACTACATGTACTTACTTTAGGGTTAGGATTAGTTTAGTTTAGGGTCAATAAGGGTAAGTATGCATAATTTATAGCTATTACTATTGTAACTGTATGTAACGTGTAACAATGACACTGTAAGATAAAGTGTTACTAAAGTTTCTATCCACAAAAGTGCTGGAATGAGTGAATAAAGTAATAAAGTGAATACTACTGTCTCTAGGAGAAAAGTCTTGAGCACAGTGTGTGATGTTATTGAGATCTCTTATGAAACTTTAGAGGAGACATATGAGAGTATGTTAAGAGTTTTTGTCTCAGGAGAAGCAGGAGACTTGGGAAAAGGCATCATTTTTTAAATATTTGTTTTATTACCCAACAAACTTTAGTAGTATACAACATAGTATACAGAATTGAAATTTGAATACATCCAAATACAAACAAAAAACAAAATGAAAAACAAACAAACACGCCAGAGTGTACAAATTGATTAATTAATAAATAAATAAAAACCGTAATATGTATTAAAGATATGGCAAGTCTTTCTTGCTTTCTGATTGACAATGTTCTCCAGACTGGTGCAATAATCCTTAGTCTCCTGAAGAAAATAAATAAAATTTGACTTGGATCTTGACCATTTCTTCTTGTGAAATGAAATTTACCCAAAATATATATATATTTTTACAATACAAGTTAATTATGATTAGTACTTCCATTGGAATAATACATAGATTTTTTTTTTAATTATAACATTTGTTTTCCTTCTAATTAAATTTTCCACATCCACACCAAAAATAAACTTTGTGTATACAAAATCAATATCTAAATCTAATAATATAATATAATCAATATCTAAAATTATACCTCTCTAGTCTAACACACTTTTAGCTGGATATATGCCATTTACAAATTTAAATGTAACCTCTTTTACTTTATTATTTGAAAAGTATGCTTCAAAAATACACCAAG
Source organism: Siphateles boraxobius (assembly GCF_051911475.1). NCBI lineage: Eukaryota > Metazoa > Chordata > Actinopteri > Cypriniformes > Leuciscidae > Siphateles > Siphateles boraxobius. The sequence goes on from NW_027509188.1 coordinate 6,680,359, forward strand.
CTTTATTTCAGTTTATATTTCTAAATACACTGGTCCACTATGAGCTTTTATGAGTAGCTGTTTCACCTGTTAAAATATTCCTAATATGTTTATTAGTACAACTCCCAGATAGCCACTGGACGCTGTAACGGAACAGGGCCGCAACCGCAAATCGATAGAGCCGGGTCTGGCCCGCATCCGCCTCACGGACTCGTTCCTGAGTCCAAACGCACATCGGGCCGAAGCCGTTTCTGGTCTGTTTTTAGGGGTTGTTGCGAATAAGTGCCAGCGTAACGGGTGCGTGAAGTGATTCCGCCTACCGGAGCTGTGCCGGATGTGTTACGATTCTGCTTAAATCACCACTAGATTGATCCTTTTGTCTCATTTTCGGCATTTTTGTCAGTTAGGCATAGGCCTACATTTTTCACAGTCTATGGAATGTCCATAAAAACATTTCCACTACAAGGCCTTGGCTATAAATAAAAAGCTTAACTTGACTTGATAAAGGCTAGTTGGAGCAATGCGTAGGCCTATAGGCTATAGCTGAAATAAATCGTTTTAATGATTAAAACGCATAGCCTACTAAAACAACGTGAACAAAGTAATCAAACACATAATTCAGACCACGATTTAATTATAAAAAATGAACAACAAAGTAATGAACAAAGTCAACAATTAACAAAGAACACAGTCAACAACAAACACAGAATTAATGGATAAAAAAAACGCACAGGCTATTAACAAAAAACAAAAACAAAACAAAAAAAACATGCACTTAAACAAAATCAAAATGTGGGTGCTGTGGCAGCTGTTGCTGTTGCTGCTCCTGCTGCTGACGCGCCAGTCTCTCCTGGCGCCCTCCGCTCCTGTCCGCCGAAAGGGCAAACCACCTAATTGCATGCCTCCATATTTCCGCTTCTGTTGCACTGGCTGTCAGTGCGCATTTGCGCACTGCACCTGGAAAACAGCATTACTGATTAGCAGTGTTGTGCACAGTGTTGGGAGTAACGCGCTACAAAAGTAATACATTAGCCTAAATTAACATATTACTTTTTGCTGTAACGCAGTAGTGTAATGCATTAGCCTACTAATCAATTTTCAGTAATATTTTACTCGTTACATGTTAAGGCTTGCGTTACTTACAACAGACTTTTAGTTTTAATTGTAGGCTAAAAAAAAAACTAAAAAAACCAGCAAGACCGCGAGACATTAACGAATGAAAAATGCAAGTAGGCTACCTGTTCGTGCAGTCAATAGCCGTGTGTAGTGTCTAAGTTTGTAAATAAAGACTAAATGGCAGCGTCTGTCTGATATATTTGTATAGCGGTTTATTTTTTACAGGAGTGCGGTGAGTCATGATTTCGGCCTCTGTGCTCGCGCTGGCCAGTCGGAGCGGCTAATGGGTGAAGATGGCATGAACATTCGCGAAATCGACATATGCGCATTAGGCTATTCGTTCTGTGTTTTCTTTCTAAACAGTTAGGCTATGTTTAGGTGGTATTTTTCATGTTTTCATCACGCAATCATGTTTTTGATGTGGTGGTGACGCACGCGTTCATGTAACATGTAAGAGTGGCGGCGGCGCTGCCTATAATTAAAGCACCTAAAAGCTGATGAAAAAGCAATGATTATGAATATGTGAAATATAGCAATGAGACATTTTAATTGTTTATTAATAAAGATGTTGACGATGCTGACTCGTGATCTTCGCAGTAGGCCAGTGAATGCGCCAGAGAGAAATGCACACAGATAAGCAGAGAGCACTCTGTTTTCTTTCGTTTTGAATTGTTCTGTTTACAAGTAGACATTTCAATATAGATATATATTTTTTCAGGTCTGTGAAGTAGGCTATAGGCTACTTATACGCTGAGTTTCGGTTCATTTATGAGACGCGCTCCAGTTCACAAGCCTGCGCCTCCGTGTCGTGATTATCTATAATTGTCTGCTATATTTACTTCTTATTTATTTGCCGAACACCGTAGCTACGTGACGTACACTTTTATTACTGAAATGCTTGAAAGTATTTACAAGAACAATATTTCATCGCAGCTCACCTCAGCGAACAAAAATGGGAAAGAGAAGAAAGCACATAAAACATTTAAATAGTTATTATGGCAGCAATATATGTCATGATACAATTTTAAAATATGTAGGCTATTATAGGCAGTTATAGTTTGGATTATTTTTTATAATATCCCATGAGTCCTAGTAAATGCAATTTCAACTATTTCTGAAGTGCTTCTTTTATAAAGAACAGCGCTTTCTCACATAAACAGCCCCTGCACGAGAGAATAATTGATTCTCGAGTCATCGATATCAACAGATTCAGCACCATCGCCACGGACAGCACCCGGTAACGTCGCACGTAAGAGGGTAGCCTATATGTGACCAGTCACGGAAACTAGGGACACAAGTCGGTTCTGGGGCATTTTGAGTTATTCATAGATTCTGAGAGTGTAATATCCAAGCTTTCCAACGATGTGTAACATGTGGAAATCTGATAATATTTGGAGAAGTTGTGGCCATTTTAAAGTAGGCACTTAAAAAAGCTCAAAGAGGAGAAAACGAGCTCTAAAAGATTGTGCAGTTCTCACCTGTCTCTGCTGCTGGGGGTGACAATAGGGCTCATTTACATCTCATTTAGATAAGCCATTCCCCCTGTAAAGCTCCTCCATGTGCTTTACAGCTTTTTTTACACTTTGAATGAGTGCACTTCTGCCGCACTAGGCGAAAAACAATTGTGCTGCCCCTCTATTTGCAACGTACCAGCAACAACACACAAAGACCAATAATGCCATATAGCCTGCATATAACGCGAAACCAGCAACAACACATAAAGACCAATATGCCATATACATATAACGCGAAACCAGCAACAACACATAAAGACCAATATGCCATATACATATAACGCGAAACCAGCAACAACACATAAAGACCAATATGCCATATACATATAACGCAAAACCAGCAACAACACACAAATACCAATATGCCATATAGCCTGCATATAACGCAAAACCAGCAACAACACACAAAGGCCAATATGCCATATACATACAGTATAACGCAAAACCAGCAACAACACACAAAGACCAATATGCCATATACATATAACGCAAAACCAACAACAACAAACAAAGACCAATAAGCCATAGGCCTACATATAGCGCAAATAGTACGCAACGCTCGTGTGCCCAAAATGTCAACAATATTAAAGTTTATGTAGGAGGCAAATGCCTGCTGGCATTTTTCTTTAAGCAGTCATTTCTGCAATTTTCCAAATAATCACATTTCACCTCCTCAAATTACTGTTGCAAATCTCTTTACACCACTTTCTTATGTGCGTATACACACACAAATGAAATGTCCGCAAGCACATTATATCATCAGCAGGTTCAGCATCTTAAATAACGACTAAAGAGCAAATGAAGCTTAACTTACATTTCAGAAACACGCCGTATTGAAGCACTGAGGGCGAGCGCGCTGCGCCCATACCTCCGGTTCAGTTTCCCGAGCCCACGAAGTGCGGCGAAAACATTTTCGGTGTAACTGCCAGACGGTTCATCTCGTCTGCGACAATCTTTGCGGCATCCATCTTCATTGAATTTTGATATCAGAGAGAGCTGGCCAGAGCACAGCATAATAAGTAGCCATGTGGTTGACTTGGAGGGCGGGGGCAAAAGCGCCGGGTTATTCAGTATGGAAGTACACACAGACAATGACACGCCACGCCCCTACTGCATGCTAGAATCTTCGAAAACAAGCCGATTTCAACCTCAAAATGTAAGCTTTTAAATATACCAATACTGCTATCTCAAACATGGAGAGGCTTCTTCGTGATTTCAATTAACAGATTCTCCAAAAAATTGAAAATCACCAATTTTGAAAAAAAACTCTTCTTTCTCATTTTGCTCGAAAGTTGTGCTGCCGACTTGTGTCCCTGGTTTCTGTGACGGGTCACATATCTTAAGCAGCTTTCTAAGGTAGGCTATAGTTCGGGGAACACCCCTAGAAATGATATACCTTCAGTTAAGTTATACCTTAAGAGTCTTCGTAGCGCGTTAAGAGACAACGTTATCGGGAAACTCAGCCCTGGACGGTATGGATAACGCTGGGAGTTACGTTCTGATAGTTATTTTGGTGAAAGTAACACAAACGTAATACAGGAGTAATGTAACGCATTACAATTATGACACAGTAAGGTAATGAATTACTTTTAAATAACAGTAACAAGTAATATATAATAAATTACAGTTTGGAAGTAACTTGCACAACACTAGTTACTTCCAAACTGTTATACATTATTTATTACTTGTTACTGTTATTTAAAAGTAACTCATTACCTTACAATATTACTGTCTCAGAATTGTAATGCGTTACATTACTCCTGTATTACGTTTGTGTTACTTTCACCAAAATAACTATCAGAAGTAGAACTTAACGTTGGGGCTGTAACGATATGCGATATGAAACCGAAATCGCAACACTCAGATCCACGAACCTGCAGAATCGCAGCAAACCCCTTCCAACTCCCAGCGTTATCCATACCGTCCAGATCCAATGCTACATCTTTAAATTACTATTAGTATTATTTGAAGTTAACATTATAAAATACGTAGACCTACTACACCACAATTGAGGATAAATGATTTACATAAATGATTTTTTGACATGACATTTGCATTCAAACTTGAAATTTTAATTCTCAGAAAATGCATTTAATACCAATAAAGAAACGTCTGTTTACCAATAGGCTCCTCCCTTAAAAGAGTCCAGACATGAAAAAAATACCAGTCAACACATGCGTTTTATATGTTAGGGAAATAGACACGCATGAAAAAAACTTTTAGGAGGCAAAATATATAGCCTATATATATTTTTTGTAATTCTGTGAATTGCACTGCGCAAATCCGACGAAGAAGGGTTAGCTCTCCACAGAATATAAAATATTCATTTTATTTTATTATTCGTGTTCGCATTTATGAGGAAAAAACAATGTTACAGACGTGACAGTTCTCCGTTATGGACGCGAGCGCTCTGAAGCGGCACTAAAAGACTCCTTTAACACTTTCACAGACCTCAAACAGAAGACACAAAGCCTTTCTTTAAAGGGAATTTCGGTATTATATATATATATATATATATATATATATATATATATATATATATATATATATATTGAAATGTCTACCTGTAAACAGAACAATTCAAAACGAAAGAAAACAGAATGCTCTCTGCTTATGAAATGAAATGTGCATTTCTCTCTGGTGCAATAGCCTACTGCGAAGATTGCGAGTTAGCATCGTCAACTTCATCTTGACTTTATTAATAAACAATTAAAATATCTCCTTGCTATATTTTACATATTTGAGTAATCTGTAAGACTTTTGAGTGAATAAATACTAATTCACTAAGGACATTTGAAGCAATAGCCTACTTACGGCTGAGGAGGGTCCGTGATGCCATCCTGTGGAAGGCCCTCTTCTTGTTCACACCCTTCCAATTAATTGTTCGAGAAAGGGGGCAGGAAAACAGGTATGACAGAATGTTCCATGTCACCCTCTTCAAATCCACACCCCCGACAGCAGACAGGGTATTCACCTAGGGGCATGAAGATAGTGGTTGGATCACCGTTGCACAAGTTTTTAAACAGGTAAGCCACTTTTTTGACTTTTTTTTTTTTTTTACAATTAAGACATGTGGGCAATTGGATGATGCTTTTATCCATAACATTCAAGTTACATCATCATAAAGAGCTTAGTCTAGCAATAAATATTACTTTCGATGAATTAAATTGTTACATCATCATAAAGAGCTAGTCTACTGTAGCAATAAATATTACTTTAGATTATTAGATTTAGTGTGTCTTGAGTACAATGAGAGCATATTGGGGGAATATGCTTACAAGGGCATGCTTCTGCCTATCGTTGGCAGGGTCCGCCAGCCAGGCCTCAAAGCGGTCCAGCTCTGCATCTGATTCCAGGGGGAATTGAAATTCCCCGGACCACTCAAAGGCTGCTGGTTGGAGGCCGTTATTGACCTTGGCCATGAGCAGGTTCACGGTGGTGGCGAGTTGGGCAACCTGCTGCTTTAGGTTTTCCAAAAGCAATAGGCCATGTAGCTGAGCCGCTGAAACATTGTGAAAGTTGAAAAAAAGTGTTAATCTGGAGAAAAGCCTCAGGTTATTTAAACATTAAGGAAATAATACACACAATGATGGTCCATAAAATCAACCCACAGCTGCACAATATACTGTATATATATATATATATATATATACAGTACAGGCCAAAAGTTTGGACACACCTTCAATATGTTTCCTTTATTTTCATGACTATTTACATTGTAGATTCTCATTGGCTACTTTGAAGAAACTAGAATATAAGACATCTTTTTAGTTATTTCACTGTTTTGTGGACATAATTCCACATGTGTTCATTAATAGCTTTGATGCCTTCAGTGAGAATCTACAATGTAAAAGTCATGAAAATAAAGAAAAAGCATTGAATGAGATGTGTCCAAACTTTTGGCCTGTACTGTATATATATATATATATATATATATATATATATATATATATATATATATATAATGTTGTAAACATTAACACTCTTTTGTTTTCTTTTTTTCTTACGTGTGCAAGGAATTGGCCCTGTTTCATGGCCAACTCTGAAGGTTGGCTTGAAGAGGAGGTGACCTCCAGGCTCTCCACCACCGCTGGCTAATTGAGGAAAGGTATGTAAATGTTAAAATCAGAAAACAAGAAAAAAATAAGTATATACAGGATATTTATTGTACACATGTACTGTACTTGTAAATTTGTATGAAAAAGTCACCATGTGAATAGGGGAAGCCCATATTAATGTCAAACACTGGAGTCAAGTGTTGAGGTGGTGGTGGTGTTGACTGGTGCGCTGAGCTATTGATTACTAGATGACCATTGAGGGAAAATGATAACAAGAGAGGCAGATTGTCAGACAAGGACAGAAATGAACAGGACAGAACATCACCATTGTACTTTCATTTGTATTGTAATTTTGCTATAGAGCATGATTCCTACCATTGAAGGGGTCTAACTCCCTCCTCACATTCCAGCTTATGTCTGTAAAGGTTTCCTGTCCTGTGTTGTCCAGAGACTCCTTACCCATGTCCACTGCGATGTCCGCTTTTTGATAAAGGGAAAACCGTGAATCAACATATTGCAGTGGTACAAATCACTGGACTGTACATTGTTGCAGTTGGCAATCAAATCAAAACTTACAGAGGGGGGCTGGAGGGAGACTAGGAAGGGTAGCGCTAATAGGGAGAGGTTGAGGCCGAGGCCGAGACTTTGGTCTTCTTTTTGGAGTCTGCTCAGTTTCAGAGTCAGTACTGCCGTTTTCAAATCCTGGGTAACTAGTGAAGACAGGTCAAATTGTAATGACAAGGCAATAGCATCATTCAATGGGCAGGCATGAACAAAGGCTTTTTTTGTACCCTAAACCCATCCCCAGCCATAGCTTTTGCAGTAATACAACAATTATCTATAATGTACATACTGTGTCGCTTTTCTTCTCCTTTTTGCCATTGAGCTCTCATCCTCTGACTGCAGGACTGCCGTTCCATTTCTGTTGTAGTCCTTCAGCTTTTGCCTTGCCTTACTGAAGTCATCTACTATTATAAAAAATAATAAAAAATAAAGAAAGACAGATATGGAGATAATTAAGGATAAATGAAGTAAGGCATAACTGTTGTCCTAACATGGAAAGACATAGAATTACCCTGTTTGCTTGTTTATCTACCTTTTTCAAAGAGTGTTCTTATTTTGAAGATTTTCCAGCCAGGGCCTGGCATTTCATGCCTCTTTATGGCCTTTTGGGTTTTTTCCTCAGAAATGAATGTTGGCCAAAAACATTCATCACCTTTAACCCATGACCTCGGCACAACTTCTGTAATGTCCTCGTCGAGGAAAATTACTCCACAGAATGTCTTTTAGAAATCATTGTGTAAAAATTAAGATGATTAAAAAAATAAATAACTGAACTGAACTGAACTGATCTATGATTTTCAAAAATAAAGTCTAGTCCTTCATATGAAACAACGGTATAACCACCATTGCCTCATTGAAAGGGACAGCCATGCATTTTTGTGTGAAAGATGACAGTTTGGAGAATTTTATCTCATGGCCTAGGTCAGCTGGTACCACAATGTTTAAAATGTCCGAATTAAAAGGATAGGTAAAAAATGTTTCAACCATCCCGTACTGTTTGTAGGCAATTATGATATCACCGTGACAGTCAATTATATTAATTATTTGACACACATTTTTGCCCATCAGAAATGTGTTGTTTCGACATGTTGTGGTCATGGTGAACCTCTCTGATATCAGTTCGTCATACTGGTGACAGATCAAGTTTGGTACTGGTATAGGGCCTCTGGCATGTTCTTTGCACAATTTGATGGGCTGGTCACTTGTAACACCACCATTTAATCCCTCGGACAGGCGTCTGATTATTTGGGCCAGGGGATTTGAGGGTTTTCGTACAAAACCCTTGAGTTTTTGCAAATAATTTTCGTATGGAAAGGATGATATAACATCCAGATTGCCAAAATGTTTTGCATCCTGTGCAAGATGGGTCAATCCATGGACATTGTACACTAGCTGATCATTTCCATACAGGCGGGCAAAATGTTCCACAAAAGCATGAAGGAGGCTGTTGGCATATTCGTTCTGGCAAAGAAAGGGGAGACCAGCATTGCCATGGCTGTCGACAGCAGCAGGAAGTTTGCATATAGATCAGGTCTTAACACCTCGCGCAACACCACCGGCCCTGTGTATAAGAGAAACTGACGGAACTCCGTCGCCTTCCACCTATCCACTTCGTTCAGTGCTCTTGGCCTTCTAGCAAATTCCGAAGGAATGTGGGGTCTTAAGCTTAGAAGATTTCTGGATATTCTGTCCACGTCTCTCCCTGGTACACGGACAGTCAGAGGACCTTTCATCCACAGAAAGATAAGGCGCCTTACCACCCCCAAGCACACCAGGTGCATGTAGTCCAGTGGGACTTGGGACACCAAACCAAAATGTACATTTGTGAAGGCATGAGGACCATGGTGGTGTTCCTCATCCTCCTGCCTGGCAAATGCCTCATCAGACCGTGTTTGGCTATTCATGAGGGGGTATGTCATGCGGTGGTTGAGGTACACCCCACTCTGAATACACTTGTCACAACCATAGTAACCGTTAAAAGCCTTTGTGACTTTCACAAAGGATTTTGCCGGTGCGTCACAGATCATCGAATGAACTTTTAAAGTGAGCCTTTTCCCCTCAAATGTAAACCCCTCCTGTAATTGTGAGAGTTCATTTGCCAAATCTGTGAGATAAATTTTTGATGACTCAGGTTTCTTTATACCTGAGTACATCCCAATGACTACAGGTTCTTTCATGGGTACTCCTACCAATCTACCTAAAATGGGCCACAACTGAAGACCTGAACTTTTAAAAAGTGGCAGGCCATCCACTGACATTTGAAGATATAAACAACATCCATCGACAAGCTTGTCTTTCCACTGGGAAAGGGTATGTTTTAACGCCTCAATAATGCCAATGTAGTGGTAAAGGCCACCGCAGAGCTCCCTAACAGAATAATCTCTTCTTGTGTTAAGAAGAGTTCGTGCATCTTTTGGCAAGTCACAGTGGTGGACCGTTAATATTGCCAAGAGAGCCGAAAGTGCAATATGGGAAATACCATATGTTAATGCCCAGTTGGAAAGGCGATTTCTGAGTTTTTCTGGTTCCTCCCAGTCAGATATTTCTTCTACATCACTATCATCTTGATAATAAGATCTATCCTCTTTGTCAGACACAACAGCTGCCATTGGATCTAATCCAAGATTTTCTTCCATGATTTCATTTTCAGGTTCTGCAACATCATTTGTTGGAGACCCAATATCTCTGGGAGAAAGTGTGGCTGCAGGTGTTTCCTGGCCGATATCAATTAACCTTCTATTAAGGTCCACCCTGCCTCTTCTCCTCAACGCTGAACTGGAAACAGGTGTCTTGCGTCTATTCATTTTTTACATTTATGTAACTATCTCAACTGTAAATTGAATAATAATAAAATAAAATAAAAGTATGGAGTTTGGAATGGAATGAAAATCTGAGTATTATACCTTCGTCTCAACAGTTTGCATCATGTTTTCAGCATCTGGAAAAAGAAATGGAAAGTATGTTGTAAGTTGTTGTCTTACTTAATTTGATGTATTATGTGACTGGAAAAGTTGTCTGGTTTATCAAAAATAAAGATTTGGTAACAAGTATAACATTTATTTCTCTATCCCTCTATTGGTCAATATCTATTTATCCATCTGTCTATCTATCTATCTATATATTGTAAGGTTGAAATTGTAATTGGGGTAGGCATGAGAAGAATGACCAGTGGTTATGGTCTTTGTTCGGTGTAAGGTTGGAGGCATATACATTCAGATGTATTTCTAAATTATGTAGGCTAATGTCCCTGCCACTTTCTATCAGTTCTATCATATATTTTCTCTTCCTATTCTTTAATTAATGTATATTTGATTTCAGTAATGATACTTTGGCCATGAATAATAAAAAAAAAAAATCCTAATCACAATTACTCAATTTATTTTTAGTCCAGGCAAAGTAGCATTTTACGACAGACTAATTGTAAAAAAAAAAAAAAAAAATCACCATAGATAATTTCTATGAGGTGCGCAGAACAACATACTAAAACTCCTAAGGAATCCTAGTTGAGGAAATATGTTAATTTATCATCAATCCGAGTTGTGTCAATAAGGCCAGGCAACAATAACAGAAAATTTTGAAAAAATAACCCCTGAAATTCATACATTTTATATCATACTATAATGCAATGTATTAGGCCTATATATTTATAGAATAGCAAAGTAGGCTTAATCAATATACAAGACTTAACCACGTAGATATATAAAGGCTTTCATGATCATTTTGCCAAAAATGAACCATGTATTTGTTTAGTTTATAATACTTTTTATTTTTAACTTAAACAAATACAACATATAACATTCAAAACTCATCGGCTTAGACTGCATTTGAAGAAAAATAAACACAACAGTTTTCTGTAGCCTTGTGCGAACTTATTCAATAGAATTAGACTTCTAGAATGTTATTTCTAGTGCAAAAAAAAAATATATTTTTAATTTTAGTAGTTTTTCTTATCATAGCCTACAAATGCAAAACACATTTTACTCGATTTACTGAAGCCTGTAAAACGCATTTTGCACATTGAGCGTCTGGCTCGCTCATAGGCTGACGGCAACTGCACATCCAATGGCGCGGGCGCCTCAGACGTGCGACCAATGAGCCAACTCCACGTCATTACACGTCAGAGCCCGCAAAGGGTGTGTCAAGACCAAGTCCCCGAATTTGCCATTATAGCAGCGGGTCTTCGTTCATTCATCATAGTCTGTCTGACATATATAATAGAAGCTATGCGTCTGTCATGGATTTGTACTGAATTGATTCTTAAAAATACGGAACAAAGTGCGTTCCGTATCAGTTCAATACGGAACAAGCCTTTTATGTGTCAAATACGGAACGATTCCGTATTATACGGAACGTTTGGCCCTAGTCTCATCAAACTTAATAGTTAATAGCTGCAGGTTGTGGCATCAATTATTGACACTGTTAGATGATGGATAGCTGGCAGCATACAATTCAAGCGAGTGTTTAAATGGTCGGTCAAAGTGTAAAATTAAGCTCACAATGGTGTCATTTTCATGAATGTGAGCCTGCAATTCTCAGCGCTTTAACGGCATCAGCTAAAGCTAAGATAAGGTGACCAGATGTCCGGGACCAAAATCGGGGATATAATCCCAAAATTTTGGAAAAAACGGGGACATGTTTAGTTTGACTGTCAATCTGATTAAAATACATACAAGTTTTATCTTCAAAAAACAGGGACAGGTAACTTTAGTTTTTCTGTATTTTCCCGGAGGCAACCAAAAACGGGGACTGTCCCCTGAAACCGGGGACGTCTGGACATCCTAAGCGAAGACTACCTTTTAAAATTCAGTAGGCCTGTATTAGCGCAAATATGTGCCATTAAAAAGTTGATTCGGTTATCCTAATTGGATCTATTCTGTGCTACTCATATGCTATTTGTATAGCGCAGTAGCGCCATAGCAGATGCGGCTTTAACACTTTGTGGTGCGCAAAAAAACAGCCTGTAACTGCTATCTACAAAGCAAACAGCATTTCACTGTAATAGACAGTAAATTAGAATAAACACATACAAATAGATTTACATAATAAACACATAGAATAAACACATAAAAACTTACGTGTGGTAGCCTAGCTGGTCAGGTAAATCTGCGTTGACAGTTGGTTTGATGATAGCCTATCTATTTTTTTTTCTTTTCTTTTTTTGGCGCTTCTGGCTGAAGTCCGTAGGACGGATGTGGACCGTATCTGCAAGACGACAGTCAAGCGAGACCCAACGTTCACTTGGCGCTGTCGTGAAACGGACCTAAAACGGAGCTCAAACGACTGTGCTGCAACGGCCTTATAGCATCACAAAATGTTGCTGTATAGTTTTTAAACACTAATAATATTGCTCAGCTTAATGACAATGCATTTATCATGCTCTAGATAAAAAAAAATATGCAGACAACCATGTTGTTTTGAAAATGTTTATTCCAATCCACGGAGTTCTTCACACAGTTTGAGAAAAGTATTTCGGATGTGGTCCACATCAGGTAGTATCTGTCAAAACAGTGTTGGATCAAATCCGTTTTGCAGATATGGGCCAGAGCAGTTTGTAGCCCTTTTTTAAATGCAGTCGGCTCAGATATGCATCACAGATTCGGGCCACACCAGTATAGCCTGTGAAAACAGTATCGGCTCAGATTCATATTGCTGATCTGGACCAAATCAGTGTCAGACACAGCTAATGTCTTTCGGTTACCTATGGGAAAAGTGATCTGGGCCAGATCTGCAAAATGGTAAAAATACTGAACTGATGGCAGTTAGAATGTTTAAGCTGAAACTTATATCTGGCACGGATCTGGTTCACAATCAGAAAACGTCTCTAAGATAGAAACGGAGGCAAGAGGCTTAAAACGGATCCGGGCCAAATGTAATTGCTATCTGGGCTGTGTTTCAGAATATCAATGTCTCCTATAAACACGCTGTCTTTAGCATATATTGCCTCACAAGAATCCCTTCCACAAATTATTACAAAATGTATAACTTGTTGAGGTATGGCGCCAAATACAGCAGCTTAGTCTTGGAGTAACTGGAAACCCACATTTATCCATGAATTCACTATAAGATAATAAAGGACCATTTGAGTTTTAAAGTTGTCTAACTAATATAATATTATTTTCAGGATTTAATTCATCTATTATTCCAAATAATATATTTATTTGAGGAAAATGTGTGCTTAAAAACCAGCATCCAGGCAAATAAAGCTTATTTTCCTTGACCGTTTAAAAAAAAACGTTTTAATTTTTTTTTTAAATAATCGCGTCATACTACGTCATGAGAAGTAGTCGTTTGGCGGGCTCTGTCTGCGCTCGCTCAGTCCAGACTCCAGACTCAGAGGCTGGTATTCAGTGAAAGCTGTCGTGATTCCGTGTGTTTTCGGTAACAGTTATTGTTTTTGTCATCGTCATGGTAAATAATTGTGTTTGTGGAGATTGCACAAACTCTAGCCTGTCAGGACATCGGGTCCAGTTTTCCGAACAAGAAAAAGGACGATGTTATGATATCGTCCGTGTCTGGGTGTGTTTTGTGCGGGTGCAGAGACGGACTTCACGTGTAGAGTTCACTTTATACTCTGAGGATTATCTTCCTGGCGATATGATGCTGTGAGACTCGCAGGTCCGTCAGAGATAAAGCTCGACGAAAACGTGAATTGTGCACCATAAAAATAATTGTAAAATTAAATTGTAAGGCTGTTTTGGCATCAAAAGCAGGGCCAACTCAATATTAGGAAGGTGGTCATGATAATATGCCTGATCCGTGTATATTTTAACAGTTTGTTTTGAGTTAGTCAAAAATCATATATATTTATTTGCTAGTAGGTGTAGGACACTATAGTTAATTTATTTTAGTGAGGAAAGCAAAATAAAGTAAACTGTGATATTATAGGCTACACAAAAATTATTCATAAAGTGGACTGGTGGTGAAATGTATATAAAATTGGGGACCAAAAATTCTTCAGACACTTTGACCTGACCATGTTTTGCTGAAGTGTTTTTTCTTTAATGGCTAATGTGACCTTTTTACACCACAGACTGAACAAAATGAAGCATTGATTGGTATTTTGTTGACCTAAATTGGTATTATTTAATTGTGAGCTTAAATTTAACAGCTGACAGATATTCAACCTATTTCATTCGTGAGACAGTAACAGAAGGATGGACAAAACCAGTGAAATATCAACTGAAAACTCTGAGATCTTGTCATATTGATAATGTGAGAAATGTTGAAGGTGTCTGAATAAAGTTTGGTTTGATTGTAGGTATTAACACTTAAAGTACATCTATTTTACAAAATGTGCCTTCCTTCATTCATCCATGAACATATTCTAAATAAACTTTTAATGTAATTGATGTATGTGTTTGTTATTAGTCTGTAGCCGCCATATCATCATAAACAGTTCTATAATTCATTTTCAATCTGTAAAAAAAAAAATTAACTTTATTTTTTTGTGTTGGCTGTTTCTACATATAAAGTTTTTATACATTAAGACAATTGTGATTTTTATTTATTTATTCATTGTCACCAAAATAGCGCCATTCAAAGCCTTTATTAAGTCCCTCTTCCCAACTGCCCAACGCATCATTGCTTCCTCACACCCCTCCATCAAGTCCATGCGATGCTTGAGTAAGGCGCACAGCATCACCAAAGACTGATCTCACCTCAACCAGACTTCACCCCATTCCCCCCAGGATGCGTTACAGGTGTAAATGCACCCGAACCAGCAGGTTCAGAGGAAACCCACGTCACCTCCTTGCCTGTGCCTGATGAGCTGAACCACGTCCATGGGGATGCTTTGACAGGGGCAACAAGTAGGTAGCCTTCAACGTTGTGCCGCCCCCTCCCCCCACCACCCCCACTACTCTTACAATGTTACTGTTATTAAACTGCACATATCTATACATACTGTATATATGGCTATATTGTTCATACTGGATACCCATGTATTCAGCTCTTATAATTAGTGGTCAATCGATATATCGGCCGATATTTGTTTTTTTTTAAATATCGGCATCGGCCGATACGTTTTTCTGTTTATTATTAATTAATCGAAATTAATCGCATTTTAATTGCATAAATATTTGACCTGAGAACAGTGAGAAGTAATTTTTTTCACATGGATTTTTAGTATACCATTGAATAATGACTGAATACATAAGCTTAAGCAACAAAATATTGTTTATTTTTTTTCAACCAAGTCCAGCAGTGCAATTTTTGCCATTAAGTGTAGCAATAGCATATTTAGAAATATAGTACATTTCAGAAATTCAGGTAGCCTATAGGTCCACGCTAGCTGCTCTATGTTTTGCGTTGAGGTGATACTTGAGGCCCGATGTGCTGCGGTGATATGCGAATTCCCTGTTGCATAACTTGCACACAACCATGCTCTTATCGGCGCTTCCATCCACGAGGCCAACCAAAGCGGTCTCGTCAGCTTCTTCGTTCATGTTCACTGTGGTTTGTTGTTGTCTGAAGTCATGAACGCTAGTTGGTGCTCCAGTATAATCGGCCCGCTGAAACTCATCCAGTGAGAAATGTTCCGCGGTGCGGAAAAATGTTGAAAAATGTTTAACGCGTTTAATCTCAATTAACGCGTTAAGAGTCTGTAATTAATTAATCTTAATTAATGCTTAAAGTCCCGGCCCTAATATATATATATATATATATATATATATATATATATATATATATATATATATATATATATATATATATGTGTGTGTGTGTGTATATATACCGTATTTTCCGGACTATAAGTCGCTCCGGAGTATAAGTTGCATCAGCCCAAAAATGCGTCATGACGAGGAAAAAAACATATATAAGTCGCACTGGACTATAAGTCGCATTTATTTAGAAATTTATTTAACAAAATCCAAGACCAAGAAAAAGTTAGTTAAACAGACTTTAATTCATTAAAACAGAAGGCATTTAAGTCATTCAGCTACACACAATAGCACAAAGAACAACAGGCTGAATATGTGTCCGGTATGTTGTTAACGTAGCACATCAACAGTTAGCTACACAATAGCATAAAGAACATACCTGAGAGGCTGAATAGGATAAAATAACATAACAAGACAGCGAGTCCAACAGTTATCGGTAAAGCAATTTCACCAAGCTCCCGCGATCTTATTCCACATCACTGAACCCGTTGAATTCTTCATCCTCCGTGTCGCTTCTGAACAACTCCGCTATTTCCGGAGGAAGATGAAGCGCCGTCTCCTCTTCTGCGGGGCTGCGGTAAAACTAGCTGTAGTCTAGAGCGCATAGAGCGCTCTCTCGTGGCTGTAGACGGTAATGTCACCCCCAATTTCGGCAAATGATGCATTCACGTCATACCACAAATACATCAAAAACTCGCAAATAATAATCTGGGGCCGTCAGCGATCCTGTGACGAGTAAATCTTGGTAATTTTGATATATAAGTCGCACCTGACTATAAATCGCAGGACCAGCCAAGGTATGAAAAAAAGTGCGACTTATAGTCCGGAAAATACGGTATATATAATATATGTGTGTGTGTGTGTATATATATATATATATATATATATATACGTTTGATATATAAATATAAATATCGGCTTTATATCGGCCACCCTGCTCTCTAAGATATCGGCATCGGCCATCAAAAAACCCATAGCGGTCGACCACTACTTATAGTGCTACCATTAATACACTTCACATATCCTTACTGTAAACAATACCATTAGGTTAACTGTATACTACTGTCTACACTGCACTGTCATTTATACTACACTACCTCTCTCTATACTGTTCTTTTTTTGCAAAAAAAGTACAGTATAGTGGTTAGACACAAACTGCATTGAATTGTCTCTGTACTTGTACTCTACACATTGACATTAAAGATAAATCTAATCTAATTTAATGGTGTCTTGACACCTCCCTTATCAATATTCACTGACTTTGAATATGTATCATTACGAAGTTCTAAACCATATGTAATAAAACCACATGACATTTCTGTCAAAGTATGTCTGCTTGAAGTGTCTACTGTGTGTTTTTATAATAAATATTCAATCATTTGGTTAATAAATATTTCTTTATTTAAACCATAAACACAAATAAAAACTATTTAAAAAAAAGTAAAATAAACAAAAAATCTGTATCCCCTCTAGCTGCATTTGTCGTGGGGAAGAAGAGAGAGATGGGGTGGATGGCTAGGATGATACATAAATGGCACGGAGGGGAGAAAGAGCAGTGACTATTGAACAGTGTTATGTCTACCAATGTGATAATGTGTTAAAATAAAGACAAAAGGCACATACACAACCCCCAAAATAATGCAACAGTCTTCAACTGTTTATTGTTTAAAACATGTTGAGAGGTTTAACCCAGCATCACCCCAACTGGATAAAGACTCAAGCCTAGATTATTTTAAAAAATATCATTACTCCTAGTGGATAAATTAACTTCGTCCCTAAGAAACAGTTGAGGCTTGTTAAATACAATTTGAGGGTGATGCACGATACCCCCCTGCATTCCCAAGACAAAGGTAGCCATGACACTGTTCACCCATTTACGGGACTTGTCAATAGAGCTCGGGATCGTTTCGTCACGTCGCGATGCATTGTGGGAATCACGGTACAGAAGTATATGCACTGTATATACTGTACGGCTGTACGTAATTACGTTTGTCATTAGATAATATTAGGTTTAATTTAGGTTATTTTTAGAAAAATGGTTCAGTATTGCTGTATTGTGAACTGCTGTAATCGGTCTCACCTCATAAATCATATAAGTGGTGGTCTTTTTGCTTTGCTTTGTAGTCAACTCCGTTAGCGCTATTGGCTAACAGATATTTTTATGACATGATCAATAGATTTTCAGCTGCCAGAGATAACTAGCTAGCTACATTTACATTGAATGTATTCATTTAGTAGTTAACTAAAGTTCTGCTGTTAAGATTAAAACAGAAAGTATGTTGCTGTGTTTTGGGAGCAAGCTGTTAAATATAAACAAATATGGATGTAGCTGTTAGCCAAATCAGCATATCAATTCTTGATTAGCAATGTCACCTCGCTTATTCATCTAGATTCTGGTGGATAGACAGACTAGGTTAGTGTAATACTGACAGGCTATGGCATAATTTGTACCTTACACTTATAGAAAGCATCAGCCTATTGACACACAAATGCAGTGGTAATTTCTAGCTATAGTCTCCTCTGCACTGGACCTTAAATGGTATTCTGTTGCTGAAGCTGTAGCTCTGTATCTTAAATGTTAAAACGCTTTATTATTACTAATAGCTTACATATTATTCTATTGCTGGAGCTCTGTAGTTTAATTGTTATTATTACATGGCTTGGTTGAATACTAATGTTGAATGCGGTCTGTTATTTCTTGATAACAGGCCACTGCTAAGTATAACAGACAGTTGCCATGAAAACAGAGCGTTGCCATGGACACTGTTCTGTTCACTCTGGAGCAATACATTCATTTTTAAATCAATAAACTAATTTATCCGGAGACCGACCAGTTACGCTATTACCTTATTCCAACCGGCATTTGCGTGACCTCTAAAATGGCCGCCGTTACCCACAATGCACCGTTCCATGACGTCTACGCCCGAGCTCTATCTTCCCCGGAAGGCCCGATCTCCACCGACGTCTCTGGGTGATGTCAGACAGAACGATGATCATCTGAGGGAAACGCCGATGGAGATGTTGCAGATCCTGCTTCATTGCTGCGACGAGATCGATGCTCTTCCTGCATCCCAAGTCGTTCCCGCCGCAGTGAATCAGCAGGACATCCTGAGCTGCTCTTCCTCTAAGGGGCTGGTAGAAGAAAGGAAGGAGTCCATTAGTGGTGCAACGGATCCAAAAACTCATGGTTCGGATTGTTGCTCGGATCAGAGTAAAATAAACATACGTTTTGTCTTTTTGTTTATTAACACTTTTAAATTATTAAATTAAAATATATCAAATCAACACACAAGGCATAATATCTTCTTTTTAGAGATATTAGGGGGGGTTGACTAGTTGACTTACCGAAACAGGCCAATCAGGATGCTCTCTGTCTTACATGCGCACACACCCAAGGTCTCTCGCTCTCTCCCTCTCTGCCGTGCGCGCTACACGGTTTGGAGCACAGTATGTTATATGCTCGCAATGCGCGCTCTAGATTCCGGGAGATTTGAACTAATTTGCGGGCATCAGGGAACCACTATCAATATGCGCGATTTGTATAGGTTAATTTTTTTAGGCCAATTCAGCGCAACTCCAAAAAGGAGGAGAAATGAGTGTCCGGCTTGAGGCTGTGCCGGATGCCGGACAGGGGGCTTAAAATCCGGACTGTCCGGCCAAAATCCGGACGTATGGCCACCCTACTAAACACCGTCACGGTTTTATCCACTAACCTCTTTCCTTCATCATTATATTTGACAGGGAAGCCAAAATGCTCCGATACAGGGGATTTAACTCTCTGGGGTCGAGAAACGCGCCGGCGCGTTTTGCTGTTTTTTTTCCACATAGCAGCAACATAGACTTAAAATACTCCGTCATTTTTGGTCATATAAATAAAAGCAATACATGATTATAAACTATAGAGGGTCTTCTTTTTTTTGTGTACACTCACATTAACATCAAAACCGTGTGCTTTTGTAAAATGAAGAAAATAAACAGGGTGTGCTTTCTGCCTCTCTGTCTCCGTTAAATTTTTTTCTGGTGCACGTCTCTAAACTTAAACAAAGCTCAGCGAATACTATTCACACAAGCACGAGCAAAATATCTTTATAATCATTTAAGTTTGTACTTTTAAAATATCTAATTCAAAACTAAAATAAATATTCTCTGTTTATGTAATCTATTAAAAAAGAGAGAGGTGTCAGCCGATCTCATTATCGTTCTCTCAGCTCATTATTCTGCTAATCTGACACGCCCACGGAGAGCGCGCGGTATTCAAACGCAAATGATCTGAAGCAACACATGCAAAGTGTCAACGCCCCTCATAAACGCAACATAAACACAACAAATGTAATCATCAGATTAATGTAGCCTACTATTTCTTCTTGCGAGGCTGTGTGAGGAGTAATCCTGGGACATTTACCTCAGAACATGAGCTGTTTTTTTTCATTACGAGGAGCAACGGATCCATCTGATAAGTAAGTTCTTTATTATTATTGTTCTAATCGCGATATCATAGTGTATGTAAACCGCAAAAAGACTGTTTAAATATGAATCGCGTCTGTGTGTGAATGAATGAACTGAACAGTTTTTACCAAACCCTATTACTATACTGAGATGAGTGAAAATCGACTGAAATGTGTAGAAATAACGTTATAATGTCTTTGTATTAGCAACGTATTAAACTGCAAATTAATATTTATGCCCTAATATAGGCTCATAAAAACAACAAACGATATGCCTATGTTACAGACAAAATATGAAAGACAACATTTTGTTGACTAGTTTTGGATAGATTATTAACTGTTTAATGTAAAATATGCTACTGCCACATCGAATAAGCTTTTGTTCACCAATTTCTGCTCAAATGTTAAATATATTAGGCTATGTTTGTTTTGTCAAAAATAGAGTCATCAAGTAGGATGCTATTATAGTGGTTGTTTCAATGTAGGCTTTATTCAAACTAATGAATCCTTAACTTTGAAATATGTATGATAAAATGTATACTTTAGTTTTCAATCATCGGATCACGTGCGTGCCGAACCGAAGATATTGATCCGAACGGATCACGGATCAATGATGATCCGTTGCACCACTATAGTCCATGCCATCGAAGTCCACCCCAGCCAAACCAGAGAACCTTGCCCGCTCTGGCCCTCTCTTCCCCACGACGAATGTAACTTGTACATGATCATCTACAGTCTTTAGATTTTTTAAACACTTTTTGATCAAAACTGTCAACACTGATGTTTATGACAGGACTCAAAGTTCACAGAAGGAAACGAGAGACATAACGTTTGGTTATGGAGAAAGAGCAACAGCAACTTTCCCTGCTGTCCGGAGACGAGAGCGGCCATAAAACTGTCCTGATGTTCATGTGAATAATTAGCAGGTTTAGCATTGAAGTTTATGTTACTGCAAGAGGCACAGCCAAATTACACAGTGCTGATGCTGTGCTGCACAGAAGTCACACAGTAATCATGTCCCTAGGGGCGATATGGCAATATATATGACCATTTTTTTCAAGAAAATCAAGATTCTATTTTGCATGTTGGTTTTATTATTTTGGAAGTGACTGAGTGTTATAGCCAAACTAGTATCCCTATTTTAAAAACAGAGCCTTAAAAGGTAACAAAATGTATAATAAAAAAGAATTGCAGACATTTAGGCCAAAGTAGCAAAGATAAGAATCTTAGTCATTTTTTATTTATTTTTTTGCCCGTGAGCTTCGTGTGTACGCGCTCAGAAAAGTTCGTGTAAGAACAGCAACAGCACGCAAATTAAACCTTTAACCGGCAAGGCTTTCAAAAACATGCAACTAATGAACTTTTGTGAATTGCAGTGTCCCGTGAGTGTAACTCTACCTCTGCCTTAACATGTTAAGTGAATGTAACAGAACTGCATTTCTTCAAAAGCAGATTTTGGAGACATTTTAATCATCCACAATCAAAAATTGTGGCAATATGGCACACCCTTACGTGTCCCACTGTTATTTCTACCAGAAAGACTCGGGAGAATAATTACTGCAACAATAATACATTTATTGACAGCCCAGCAAGCAATAAAGTTATTTGAAAGTGAAAGTGAAAGTGACACGTGATGGCCAAGTATGGTAACCCATACTTGGAATTTTAACTCTGCATTTAACCCATCCAAGTAAGTGCACACACATTAGGAGCAGAGTAGTGAGTAGTGAACACACACACACTGCAAACGTGGAAACACACACCCGGAGCAGCGGGCAGCCTTGAGTGGCGCCCGGGGAGTGATTGGGGGTTAGGTGCCTTGCTCAAGGACACCTCAGTCATATTCCTGCCGGTACTGGAAACGAACCAGCAACCTTTGGGTCACCAGTCCAACTCTGTTAACATTAGGCCATGACTGCCCCCCGTAGGCCCCGTCCATAGCTCGCAATCCGAGGGTCCGGACTCTGCATTTCCTGCCTGAAGACGAAGGCAGGGGCGCTGCCGACCCCCTGGGAGGTATAGGAAGGGGCCGTCCTGGTGGTGGTGGGGAGGATGGAGGTGAATGGAAGCGTCAGTATCTGCGAAATCCGACATGTATAAGTACCTGTCTTTTATACCGCAAGTATTAGAACATGATTGGATAGATGAGAAGGTAATAAGTGACGTAGCAATTGAGTCTTCCCGGCAGAACTTAATGCTAAAGCTTCCATTTCTGCATACATGTGAGTATTGATTTGTATTAATGTTACCCGTCGGGTTGTTCTGCGCAGGCGCATCTGTTGGGCTGCTGCTGGGTTTTCTCTCAGATAACACAGCAGCGCTGGTCGATGGTTGAGCCTTGCTTCTTTTCATTCCCTCAGGCAAATAATCAAATGCATCCACGAACACGTGGCTGCTGCTGCTTTCCATCTTCACAGATGAGTTTGCATGGATGTTTTACCTGCATGTTGCCTATATTTTGTATCTCGCGGCTGCTTTGTAAACTGTATTTCACTACTGTGTCTATAGACTGCGTTTTGCACTACAGGAGCATCAACTCTGATAATCGCTGGACTGGCCTGCTCTCACACACGCCTGTGACGTCATGAACAGAACTGGCTCGCCTGTGACGTCACATGACCCGTTAAGCGCGAAGCTGCTGCTACGCGAGATCAACGGGAACTGTGTAAAACACATTTAAACAGTCATCATATACTCACCCTTGTGTCGTTCCCACTCTTGTGTCACTTCAAAAAATCCCTCTATATAAGAGTATACAAAAATGACTTTTATTATGAAACGTTTACAGTGTATGCTTACAGTGTTTCCACTATCCCGCTATTGTGTGTACTTTCACTTTTCAGGTATTAATGTGTGTGATTGAATGCAAGTTATTTAGTTGCAACTAAATGCAACCGAACTTGACATTGTGCACAACATTATAATATGAGAGTTATATTCAGTGATTCACGTGTATATGGTTGCAGCTGTAAATCCTATGTGACATTGGTTTATATATAAATAACGTGTCAGTAGTGAGTTGGTGTTTATGTTTGTGTAAAAGTTATTAGACTGATGTATATTTTTGTATCTGATGTATCTATTTTGTTTATTCCAGAAAGACCACATTCAATACCTTGTACATATAATAGAAAACTAAGTACAGCTGGATGATGCCAATGCGTGTGAACATTCAAATCTATAAAGAGTTTTACAGTTCACTGTCTCAACAGTCACACTCCTTGCCGGAGCCCCGTAGTGGATGAGCCTATACCTACCTATATTTAAACCCTACAGTCCCCAACATTAATCTAATTCATATGAATCGAGCGGTTTAATCCACGATTTCTGAGGAGACCCGATCGCTTTATATAATGAACGAACAGAATGGATTTAAGCATTATTATCTTTTCTCATTCTCTGTAGTTAAAAACAAACCCTTTGAAATTCTAATAGATGCACTTAAAAAGTGCTGGCTTGCTCCTGTAAACATAGCGGAGAGCCGGGATGATTGAAACGCGGGACGGATGAAACATTGAGATTTCCTTGAAAACCACTCATGTAGGGATGGGACGGTATGAAAATTTCATATCACGATTATAGTGACCAAAGTTATCACGATTATCAATATTATCACGGTTTTGTTAAAATGAGATGGGAATGTTCAAAAATAACTGATACACACACTGAAAATATTTCAACAAGTATTTTATTTGAAAATCAACAAACAACAAATACAATTTGCAGCTATATGCACTTTTTTTAAGCATACAATTAAATTAACATGGATCACTGAGAGTGAGAGGTATTAGTTTTCCTAGAAATGGCATCATGTCCTTTGCAATGAAATAGCTGCAGTGAGGTCTTGTGCATTTTTTGATGTGGATGCATAAGCAGTCTTGCTTTTAAAAGCTTGTTAAAGTGTCTGTGTCACAACTGTAGATGAGGAGGGAGTCGAGGGACCAGAAGCATCACTGGGTTTGCCTGCTCCACGCCCACTCTCTAAATAATGGCATAGCGAATGTATTAGTATTATTAATAATGATAATAATATTCACTCACTTATCCATGTGTGTGTATGACTGAATATTATTAATATCAATACTTTTAATAATAAATCACATCACTTTTTCTCTCTCTCACACACACACACACGCACACACACACACACACACACACACACACACACACACACACACACACACACACACACACACACACACACTTTAAATGATCAAAATATGTTGGTTGGGTCAGGGTGACTAAACTACTGGAATACTTATAATGACTGTTGTCAATAGCAACACATTAGCAACGCAAACACAGCACACATACATGTCTCGGATCAACCGGGCGCGATCTCTGGTTTAATTCAAATGTGCATGTCTTGTGTTTCAGTTTTGGATTGTATTGAAAATGAAATCAGAGTAATTTAGTATTAATACTATAATATTGTTGTAGTGATCATATTGTCTTGAGGATTGTTTAGTACACTGTAAGTTAACTTGCATAATGAATTTATAAACCGGTAATATTTAAAAACATTAATCACAATTCCATATTTTATGTCCCCTGAAATTATTTCTGTGGTAAAAATAAATAAAAAATCTGTGTAATAAGTTTACTATGAATGAATACAATACATTATCATTTAAATGTCACCCTTTTGAACATGTTCGTTCGTCTTGGCTCAAAGCCACTTGCTGTAAAACTTTTCTTCGCAGAAGCTTTGGGTTATTACAAGTGAGATAATTAAATATTTCATCTCTAATCAAAATTTTTTGTCCAATTATTTGCCCAAGTTAGTTTTGGTATTGAGGTAAAAGTTAACTTACCTTGCATTCGCTATATAACAGTGGGTGGCTGTCACTAAGATGATTTAGCAGATTTGACGTGTATCCTACTCCCTTTTGCAGCGACTTTCCTCTTGCAAGATCTGCAGACAGGGTGCCCATCCTCGATTAAATTGCCCTCAGGACTCTTGTAATAGCCAAAATACGACCACACCTCAGATTTTGTCCTCTTGGATGGCTGAAAAATCTCCCGAGCGCTGTCACTGCCTTCCGCCTTGTCTTCTCGAGCAAAAAAGCAATGTAGCACGCACGCGCAGCATTGCGCCTGCGTCAGACTGATTCTGGCTGTACAGGATTTACCGCGAGTTTTCAAAATCACGATAATCAAACACGGTTTTAATGATAATTACATTTTAAATGATGATACTAACCGTTAGGACATTTTATCGTGGTTTATCGCGAAACCGGTAATCGTCCCATCCCTACACTCATGTTAAGTACGTCAAATTTCGTCAGCACGTACAGCACGCAATGCCTATCAGACCAGCGAAAACATTTCTTCTTTACGTTTTGCCGTTTTAAAGTTAGAGCCGGAAAGCTGTTTTTGAGTGTGGTTAGTGAAGTCTTTCGTGCGGTACTTTTTTTTTGACTGACAAGTTGTATTTATTGTTTAATGTGCCATTGTAATAATAATACGGCAGGTGTATTAGTACTGCATCACACCCTTAAGTGTATAATATCAGAGTTTTTTAGTTTACGGACAAAACAGGTTTAAATGGCTGGAGGCGGTGTCGGGACGGTTGAAACAGCCACTCGTGCCAGTTAAACCTGGTCATAGGAAAACACTCAATGTGACTAAATCACTCAATATGACTCAAGGAGTAAGAATTAATTGTAAACGGATTTTTCTGTCTTCTTCCAAATAGCCTATTAGAAAGATTACGCAAAATGCGCAAAGGCTTATCGCCGATTATTTATTGGGCGACAGAACAAAAATGTTAATATGAACCTTAAAATGAAAATAAATGACAAAATATGTTTGTAACAATATGTACATAAGTTACTTGTCAGGTATTGTTCATAAAAACAAGAATTAGATGAATAGTTACCGTTTAAATGTTATGTTTCATCCGTCCCACCCCTGTGTTTCAATCGTCCCGCTCTGGAGGGACGATTGAAACAAAACCCAACTCCCATTCAAAGTAAATTTTTACTTAAATCATTCTACGTTTCTACCGAAGAACACATATGTTGATCACACACACAAAAAATCTATCTGTAACCTTATCTTAGAAAATGACGTTTATCTGCAAAGTATTTCAACCATCCCTGCTATCCCCTCCTGTTAAGTTGCTAATATATCCTGGATTTCTTTTTTTAATCCTGGTTTAAATCTGTCGATTCACGGATGAACAGCTACTTTGACAAACTTTCTGTTTCACACAATTTACAGCGAGCTGGATTTTATGGTAATTGAATAAGCTATATTTTATTTTAGAAAGTTGCGCTAACAGCGAGCTATTTTACGGAATCATCGCGTATTTAAAAGGAAATAAACGTGTTCCGTGTGTTAAATCCACGTTTCACCGTGTTTTAGCTTCTCCCGAGGGAAATCTGAAGAGAAACACTGACACTGGTGAGTTGTGTGAGAAAGACTGTCAGAAGAAGTGACGGTATTTCAGTGATAGTCTGCGAATGTCTTCTGTAATGTTTCTGTCACAACCAGGAGAATATGGTCAAAATATTTTGTGTTTCCTCAGGATATATTTTAAATGACCCAGAGGTACAGTTTGTACATTTAGTTTTAACATAAATGCTTCAGCGTATAACTGGCACGTTAATGCAAAATACTATTTATTATGTATGATTGCCTATAATTTATCAATTTGCTAGGTGACTTACAGTGATTGATTCTGTTTACAGAGGACTGACTGTCATGAGGGAATCAGGGATGCTTGTCATTTTAAACTTGTTTTCGATTGCACTATAATTAGTGGTGCTTGCCAAAGGCAAGGCATCACTAGTGTTCTCTTGCATACTTATTAATGGGTGCTTGCCAAAGGCAAAGCCCCAACTATTACTATTGCGGTTTATTATTATTATTCTGGACAAAGTTTGGTGTGCTACTTCTCCTGGACCGTTTGTCACAGACCCCAGAGTGAGGCGTCAAATCGTGCGGCCTATAGAGGAGAGGTCTTTTCTAAGAGATCGGGGGTACGATATTTGCCCCAGGGTCATACATTTTACAAGTCATAGCTCCGAGCGAGTATTTCGCAGAAACGTGCCTGTACGATGTTCTGGTGCTGAGATATGGCTTATTCATGTTGCAATATGGTTTCTATGTGGCTCTAAACAGTTGCTAGGGTGTTCTGAGTGAACACTATATATATTGATATATTTGAACTAAGTTCCAATTTTATTTATTTATTATATATTCATAACAAGATTTCCTATCATTGTTTTAATGAAATGTACTAGCTTAGCCCATATTATTAGTAGCGAGAATTTTCACCTGAATAAATCCACAGATCCGCGTCCTTTTCTTGTGTACATTAATGGCCCAGTGTTTGAATTTTTGCCAAGCGTGTTAGAGGTTCTGGGTTGTAATCCGCATTCGTATAGGTTATTTTTTTTTTTTTCAAATCAAAACCGAATGTGTTTATCGGTGGTTATCAGTACATTTCCTATCATTGTCTGTGATATTTTTGCAAAGCAAATTATTTGTAAGAAACGTGTCCGTCACCTTAAGAGCTGCACGGATCCAATGCCTGCAGCACTGAAACCATCACTCGAGTCATCTCATGATTTGAATGTGTGTGCAGCACAGAAAACAGCGCACGAGTCTTGAATGGTTTAAAATCATTTTAAAAGCACTTTTCTGTTCGCACGTTTTGGTTGTGTGCCGCACATAAAACAGCGCGCGAGTCGTTTCGCGCTTGAAATGGTTTAAAGTCACATTTTCTGTGACCGCGGTTTTTAGATGTGTGTGTGTCATCAAAATTTTTATTTTATAACAAGTAAATATCCGATAGCTGACCTCAAGTAATGTGAAGAACAAAGAATGTCACACATTTGTAAAAATGCTCTTTATTTTGAATTAGTGGGTGGCTCTTAAAAGAGCCGTTGTTGCCTTTAAAAGGACATTTGGTGGCTTCAACTTCGGAGTTCCCGCTGCAGAGCTTCTGTGAGGTTGCCGGGCAGAAGTTGGTTTCCCTCTGGTCTCAGGTGGACAGATGGGATAAGCCGATGTTTTGGTGGCGAATACATCGCATCTGTCTCCCTGCCAAAAATCCAGACACCGCCCCGTTGATCCACCGTCGGCTCCGTTCCACGCCATAGCCAGTCCTTCCAGTCTGACCTCTCCAACTCAGACGGGCCAGAATGTGAGAAAACACCAGCCTGGTACTGGGAAACATTTGAAAGCATTTGGCCATGTCACGCTTTATTTCCCTAAGGAAACCCAGGCAATCGCGGCCCTCCCGACACAAACTGTTCCCACCCAGGTGGATGATCACGATGTCAGGAGCTGGAGTTCTGGCCCGAAGAGGAACGCAGAGCTGGAAGAAGCTGCTCCCAGAGTCTACCTCCTCTGCCGGCCCAGGTGATCTCACAGCGAAGATCAAGGTTTTCATCCAGACGCTGCTCACAGATGTGAGAATGCAGCCTGCGAATGATAGAACTGCCAACTATCCAAACTCGTGGTGCCATCTAGGGTTGTGCGATGTCTACCAATTTAGCATTAGACAATGTGTACAGTGAAACATCGCGATGGACGATGATATCGGGAGGAAAGCCGTGTTTTACGCCCGTTTCACACATATTACACGGATCGCCGGACCGCACCTGCGTGCAGTGTGAAAGCTCTAACCTGTTAACATGGGTTCGTAAAAAAATACGCACCGCATACGCACTGCAAACGGAGTATGTGTCAGTGGATTCAGAACAGCTAAGGGGCGCGTAGGCACAACGCGGAGATATTTTCCTCTACATCTCATCAGCAATTTTGATTTCGGCATGCTGCAGCAGCTGACCACGAGCGAATGTACAGTGACGTGACAGAACTGCCAGATTCAAACTGTGCTTTCGCGCTGTGGCTGGCGCTCAGCGCTTGTCATATATCACACAACTATTCAGTGTTTTTAACCACATAATGTTTATTTTAGGTTTCAGACATTTAAATACATATAATTTATAGCAAAACAATACATTTATAGTTTGTAAAATACACAATGGTGTCTATGGAAGCAGCAATAACAACCCATTCAAATATATTTGCCGACGGATTTTATTTATATCAGACACACAGTGTAAGTAACGTTAACTATAAAGTTAACTCTATTCTTCTCCTAGGTCACCGGCCATGTATTTCAGGGGGAAACTGATGAATTCACGTGCTGTAATAAACCCAACAGACAGGAATCTCTGAACTGCGGCCCAAACAAACATGATGGCGCCCATCTCACGTTACAGATCAAAATCATTTATAAAGGTTTTTTAAACGACAAAAACTCACTTACACGTATTTGAGAATCGGAATAGAAGATAGTCGATGACATGGTAACCAGGTTTGTTAATATTTAGAAATAAAAGCGCTAACGTTACATCTGTCATACAGCGCTATTTTGGCTGTGGTGAATCACGTGCCAAGCATGACGCGTAACCATGGAAACATGGGGGGGGGGGGGATCGCGATGCTGGCTTAACATCGTGATGTCTGTCAGCCATCACGATGGACGATGATATCGTCTATCGGCACAACCCTAGTGCCATCTCAAAAGAAGAGTGAGGGAACTGCGATTTACCGCCAGTATTTATGATGAGTGCTGCAGGTTTGATTGGGTGTTGTTGCACATTCTACAGACCCCACCCAACAGCACGTCAGAGCAATCAATTAATTATATCGCACATTATGCCAACTGGTTGCTTATGAACTAATGTTTATGATTTGTGACAATATTTACGTTGCAGTGTTTATATGCTAATATGATTTAGACTGATTTTAAGCGTTTAAATGACCCTCTTACCATCTTAAAGTAACACCGTCAGCTTTCTTAATGTACCCTTTCATCTTCTGGAAGACATAAGAAGTGCTGTACCTTTTCGCTATAAACCCTTTCATTTTGTTTCGGAAGAGAGCATCCTGATTATACTTTACCTTGATTGCTTCTTTTTTCTGTGATTGGAATGGCAAAGAAGTAACATACCTCTGTCTCTCATAATCCCGCATAAGATGCTGCCGTGTCCTTAAGAAATATGCCTTGTTTTGAAATTTTTAATATTTTAAGTATTTCTTTTCTTCCCCTTTTCTTATTTGTTTTATCTACCACATCTTGGTTTTCAGCTCCTGAGCCAACAAGATTTACTTTGGCTCCAACATTTGTTACTGGTTCTGGTAGAGCTGAAATCACTTGTGATACCTGTTCACAAACATAGTCAGTTGGACAGACTGTTGCTCTGTTTCAAAAGATACAGGCATGAATTCATAGCTGGTCTCATTACCACGATCCTGGAAGATCTTGAGCACTCTGTCTGCCATGTCACTCAGGTGGGTGAAAGTCAACATGACAGCAGTTCCATGACCAGTAGGATGGGGCAAGCCTGCAGCAGTCCTCGAGTGAGAATCAAAGTATCCGTACCTTCCAGATCTGTCTCTGAACACAGCAATACACTCTGGAGCAACGAGGAGTAGAGCATAGCTGACATCTGTGGAGAGACACTGCAGTGGTTCAGTGAGAGGAATCCAACTCTCTTCAGTGCCGGGGGTCCCTGTGGCTCTGAGGTATCCAAATATCACTCCTGACTTCATCACATCGTGTGTCCGGTTAAATGATGCAACACTCAACGGTACTTCCTCCATAGTCAGATGGTTGCGATTAAACCTTCTTTCAGCAATAAGCTGCAATTTAATGCCGACATATAACATATCTCCCTCCTCTTATTAAGGTCAGGCATCTTGAACGCAATACCTTAAATCTACTTGGCCAAAAATGTCAACGCTACACACGTGCACTGATGATTTCTTGAGAAACTGTCATACCTATCATCACCCTGACAATGAGATGCCTGCACAGACACAACCCTGGGTGCAATATCACCACATTCTGCATACGTTTTACCCAAAAACTGAGCTACAGCTGCACTGGTGCTCGCCTGTTCAACCTGTAAATAATCATTCATGAAATTAGGCTGCTGGTCAAAATTATTGTTACAGAATTTGTTAAATTTTAAATTGCACTTCATTGTGTTTGGGACAAAGACATTTTTGATAAACAATTTTAAAGATAAACTAAAGAAAAGGCAAATATTTTGTTGTTTGTAAATTACGATACACTTAGCTAACGAGATGACACAAATGGGTTCACTTGAACAACACCACACAATATTTTAACACTATTTTTAAGGAATCTTCAATGACAAAATATATGATTGGAAAGAATTTACTTTTATTTGACTAAGTCACAAAATACAAAACAATGCAGGTGCATTTTGAAATATTTTATCTAGTTTTTAGAAATGTTTTATCTAATCTAGGGCCGTCACTAACAATTATTTTTTTAATCTAGTAATCGGTCGATTATTTTGACAACTAATGCGTTACGCCTGTATTAATAAAGTTACGAAATCTGTTTTATTGGCAAAAAATACTGATTAATAACTTTATTTTGTTTGACTTTTTTAGTGTAGCCTAGTTTATAATTATTAATAACTACAATGTACATTTCCAGAAGAAAATGTGAGTGGTCCTTGCAGTGGCAAAACTCGGTTGCTAGGTTGTGGTACATGATTGCATACGAGCCAACAAACATGTCTGTACGATGTTCTGGTGCTGAGATATGGCTTTTCCAGGTTGTTCAGGTGGTTGCTAGGGGGATCTGGGTGGTTGCTAGGCAGTTGCTAGGGTGTTCTGGGTGGTTGCTATTGTGTTGCTAGGCGGTTGCTAAGGTATTCTTGGGTGTTGCTAGTTAATAGCCTACCTATTCAGTATCAATGCTTTGTTTTAGACATAACATTGAATAATTATTTTTGAAATAATTAAAACTGTACTTTAAATGTGAAATTAAAACTTAAATTTTAAACTTAAATTCTTTCAGCAATAAATTTTTATTGAGTGAGATTATTTTACCTGAGATTCAACAGATTCAAGCAGCGAGTCGAGTTATTGATTCATTCATGAACCAATTCGACTTAACACCTGAATGACTCATTCAATAATGAAACCATGTGCAGCCCAGAAGTTAAACAGTGCTGTCGCTTGTTTGGAATTATTTTCGTTTACGAAATATAGCAAAAACAGATAACCCTGTGTTTAAAATGTAAGTTAATTAATAATAAGTAATTGTTTATAGAACTGTTGTATAAAATCAATATCATTTGTAATCATGCTGTTTTTTTAGCGAAAAAACATTAATCTTCGAGTGACAATAGTTTGTTAAATTATATAAATATAAAAGACATGCATTTTTGCCTCTTGTGTTGAATTTTAGGGGTATTCTAAATTAATATTATTCGACCATATCATGTAGTGAAAGCGTGCACTCTAAAGGTAAATACACGGGGCAACTTTTTGAGCAATGCTGCAAGAAATTTGGATAATTTAGATCGGTCGTGGGCTGTCCCTCACCTGGTTGCCCAATGACAGCAAAACTGTCCAGAAACATTTTATTCATTCATTTATTGAAAGACTTTATTATTAATTATATAAATATGTATTATATTATCCTCATGGTGTTGAAGTGTCAGAACATGATGATTTATGTGCTGGACTTTTAATGTAATTGGAAGCTTTGTACCAAGTAATTCATATTTCCAGAGTAAAAATTACTTGATACAGTAAAGTCTTCCAACTCACTGTCCAAAATGTTTTGTTTAGTCTAGACACAGTTGTTAAAGTAATGTAGAGTTAGAGCCGGTGTGGTGAAGAGATGGGTCCCACCTTAGGACCCAAGCAATACGATTGGTTCAAATCACGTTTTATGGGTAATCGCTTTAGTGCCTGGTTACAAAAATCACTTTATTATAGAAGTCGGTTGAATTACGTTATAACGAGTCATTAATGTTTTTTAACTTATATGTTTCATATACTAGTATAAAACCGAAGCTATTGATTATAAATTTAAACATTTTTCGTTCTTAGTGTTTTTTAGTTAGCTTACATAGTAGCATAGCATACAGCTATCGTGCTAGCTGAGGTTTACCTGTCCTTATACTGCCTTACCGTATTCACAGCGATTCGAAATGCAATTAGAATTATGTCACTATTTTTATCGTAATAATGAGCGCAATATGTTGTACTAATTTTGTCATTTAAAGAACCATGTAAGTTAATAATGTTAAGTTGTGTTTATTACTATTTTTCTTATTGACTGTTTATCCATTTAAATAAATTACAGAATGTTAGCTATGTTTTGTGTGTAGGCTACTTAGTATAAATATTAATTGGTTGTCTAGCCTTGATTACAGAACAGTGTAATAAAACTACGAAATCACAAATCTAAATGTAATCATTATCAAACCCCTTAATGCATATAATAATCTTGTATTTTTTTATCCTGATTAATGAAAGAAATTGCATTTTCAGGTTTTGCGACATTAATTTATTTATTGTTAAGCAATAAGGCATAATATACATTTTTTTAATTACATGCATGTCATTTTGTGTACTAATTCATATGATTTATGTCATAATTATTTCTTAAAACAGAACATCATACAATACAATGACATTCAATGCAATAAAATTAGTGAACCAAAACTTACAGGCTATGAAAAATAAAATTTTGATTAAATTACACAATAAAATACAAAATGAACAACTGAATTATGAGATGTAATGGATTTGATTTTTATTAACACAAAAGTACAAGCAAAATGCACATCATTTTTGGAAATTTATAGATTTTTTTAAAAATACACAACAATACAAAGCAGCTTTAAACAGACATACTGTAGTGTGTCTTTAATTTCCTAAATACTTTTGTTATAGTTCTCTGGCTATACATGTGTGAAGATTAAAAAAATACTAATGTTGAGTTAGCTGTGTTAAAAATGTTTAATGAACCGTAAGGTTAAAGTTTTTTTTTAGGTCCATCCTGGATTAACTAATGAGACCCAAATAGATGCAGTGTCTTTTGCTGTATGTAAAGTACAATGAAGTAATTCATATTGTATGTGCAGTCAATTTTTTGTGGAACCATCCTGAGGCCTTGATGATGCAGTCAGGTGAGATGTGCCGAGGCACCTGAGACCATGAGATGACACCATGAGACGAGGACGCTGTGGTACTGAAAAAGAGCAGCTTTTTTTTTTTTGTGCAAAACACACAAACATCCTGTAACATGTTAGTTTGTAAACGCGCAAAATCTATTGTGCTATGTAACATCACTCACTGTTTTTACTTAGATGGGCAAACTGGAAGGCACAACGAGGCAGACGTAGTTAGCTCGCTGAACCTTGTCGTCATTTCCCCTTGGCATGATTGGGTCGTGACCTGCAAAACACACAAACATCCTGTAGCACTTGCATGTGTACACGCGCAAAGTCTGTTGTGCTATGTAACATCACTCACTGTTAGGATGTTGTGACATTACAAGGCCATTTTAATGACACACTCCACAAGATAAGATATCTCAGCCCAAAAGTGACTAAAACCTTCCGTTCGTCTCAGTATCAAAAGGCTTATCTGAACAACAAAAGATTACATTTCTTAATTAAAATATATACTATATAGTATATATTTGTACCAAATGATACCTTAAAATGCGTACCTCAGGAATCAGTTCACACATTATAAGGTCGATATGTTCAAGCTTTTTTTCCTTCTTTTGCTTAAACACAATGTTGTCAATGTGTCCTAGAAGTTCCTCAACATGTGCTGACAAGGCTGGGTGAAAGCTCTGGTTTTGACATTTTCCCAGTCTTCGTTTGCCACCATTTGTTCCACGTAGGTTTCAGTGAGCCTTTCACAATTCCTTGGAACAACTCCTGAAAAAAATATTTAGTATAGCAAACAATTTCTAGACATTTTTAATTTCAAAAAATCTTATATGTACCTGAATTTCAATGTCACTGACAAGAGCACAAATTCCTTTTTTCCCCACCTCCTCAACAGTCCTATATTTTAAAAATCATCGATTTACTTGAATTATTAAACTTATAAGTTGGTTTTATGAACGAGGACACACATTTTCCACATACGTTTTGTACATCATATGCTGAACAGCATATGCTGCCATTGATGATGCTTGATATCTTCTCAGATACCACAGATCTTCTCCCTGTATCACCTCGTTTTTCATAGAGGTCAATTTGTCCCTCACCTCCATTTCTGCCATCTAATGCAATAAACACAGTTGTTCAAGTAATGTAGATGTAATACACAAAAAATATTGGATTTCTGATAGAGGGTGCTGAGACATAGACATGAGTGCAAGATTGGATGCTCTAGAGCCTTCCAGAGCTGAGATATTTTAAATTTTGTGATGAAACTTGGTGCTACAGACTCTGGGCCTGTTGAGTGCAGTAAAATAGTTTTTTAACATGACAGGAACTTTAATTAAAATGTCTACCAAACAAACTGTCTAAAGCCCCATTAAATGGATTGCAGGTAGGAATGTGTCCAATTGCAGCTTATTGTTTGGACGTTTTCTGGAAACCAGGACTAACTAGAGATATTACAAATATGTATTCACTACAAAAATTTTATCAAATTGAAATTCTAACGTCGTCATTCAGCCATGGGAAATTTTTCTTCTGTGGGCACAGTGTCTCGAAATCTTCAACTGTGGCCTGGCATCTCGAAAACTTAATGAGTGGCCGCTTTCTGTCGGTTTCCTCATTCAAAATTCTCATATATATTTCCTAGAAAAAGTAATGCTTTGGAATTGTCTTATATATATATAGTATTATATAATATATAACATCCTTAGATTTATATGATATCTCACCTCTTCTAGCTCCAAGATGTGAAAGCGATCCACAGAAAACTGAACAACTTCTGTGAACACATTGGACACATCTTTGTCAAACTTATTTTAAATTTTTACATCTAAATAAGGAACGCACAAATTTAATTCTAATATCAAAATCAAATAAAGCATACCTGTGCGTGATGCATCACCTCCTGCCATGTCTGTCTTCAGGCAGTAATCATGGTCATCATGAATATTCCCTGAAAAAAAAAATGTATGTGTAATTTTTTTAATTTGCCATAAACATTTACTTCTAAACTAAAAAGTGGACCATCTACTGTAATTTACTGCCTTTCTCACCATCCAGGTTAATGTCACGCCGCAGGTATGGTTTGAGTTGGGACACATTGGTTTTCTGGCGGAGAATCTTGCCTGCTTTGTCTGCAAGTGTAGCAACCCCTTTTCCGGTAATGTCTTTGACTAGAAAAGGGCCGGTCCAGTTCCCCTCTAAACGTACACCTTTGCGTCCCTCTTTTCTTTTGTTTGCTTTGAGTACCTCCTCTCCTTCGTGGGTGTGAAACGATTTCACATTTTTTCTTTTCCGGGACTCGTACTCCACCTTTTGCCTCCCCTGTGCTTTTTCAATGTAATCCCGCACCTTATGAAAATAACGTATAATAAAAAGACTGAATAGAATACCTGAAATAATTTGAATTATTATTTATAGTTTATACTACAAACAATCACCTTTGAACTTAGTGCAGTCACCTCTGCAATCCGTGTGTCCATGCCAACCTCCGGATTCTCTGCTACAAAGCAATCTGTCTCAGATACTACCTTTGCGTTGATAACCTCTGGCGTGATTGGGTGCCGGCTAAACATCAAAAAGAATGGTGTATACTTCGTAGAGCCCTAAAAAAAAGTGTTTCAACAAATTACATTTACATAATCAATTGCATATAATCATTTATTTTTTTAAACAGTTCCAATCACCTGCTTTGAGGTGTTGATGGCATGCACCACATCCTCCAGGTTTTCGTCCCAGTCATTCTGCATGTCATTGCAGTACTCTGACTATGCCCTCTTTATAGTCTGATTAGTCCTCTCATCCTGTCCATTTGACTGAGGGTCATCAGCTGACGTGACACACTGCTTCACACCCAAGACCTTAAATATGTCCTCATTTAGCTGTTATCAAAAAGGTATGCAAGGCATGGTAGATTTTTATAACATATAGACAAACATTTTAATAATAAAATCTTCTTAACTAAATAATAATAACCTGGTTCACAAACTCCCTCCCCGGGTCTGTGATTATTCTTTCAACCAGTCCAAATGCATTCAATGCTTGTAAGACCCCTTTAGCCACCTCAACTGCGGTCTTACACTTCAGGGATTTGGCGAAAACCCATTTGGTGAAGAGGTCAGTCATTGTAAGGACATAAATGTTCCCCTGAGGACTGGTTGGAAATGGTCCCATCAAATCCATTCCTACGACACTCCAGGGTTTAGTGACTTTGATAGGGTGCAACACTGGTGCCACTGTTTTAATAGTATCATTAAGCTGACACTGTGGACAATGGGCAATCTAAAATATAAAACATTTGGTGTTTGTAACATCGCAAACAGAAGAAACACATTATTTTGTACAACTACATCAGGGGTCTCAAACTCAACATAGGATCTTAAGGACACGAATTAAAACACATGGCCACGACATAAGTATGTAGTTGAATATATGATCTTGTGGCCTAAATATAATATGTCGTGGCCTCTACATAACGTACCCATGAGTTAATTATTTACACTTGATGGGCTGTATGAAACCATCTCGTGGGCCAGGAGTTTGAGTCTTCAAATATCTTACCAATTTCGTGACGTCCGAAAAGATTCCTTGCCATTAGTATGCGCTTGCAATCTTATTAAATGTCCTTGTTTTCCCTTGATGCCCACCTGTAGTTGGGTTGTCATGGCAGTCCCGAAGGACTCGTTCGTTCTGTTTCTCATCCATGACAACCAGACGGTTTGACCCATTTGCAGTTTTAAAATAAAGATGTCCATCTGTATTAGAGACATACAAAGGTAATGTGAGTGAACGCAACACACAATATTTAAATCATGTTATTTATTGAAGAAATAAAATATGTAAAATGATTTGTTTTATCATAAGCAAACATAGCGGATACTGTAAATTACAGAATAAATAATACATTAAAAGGCAATGATATTTTTTCTACTTCCCCTGCACAATGAACTTCTTAGAAGAACGGCTGACAATTCTCTTGCAGTCCCTGTCGGCGTTCTCTTGGTAATCTCCACGCTCCATGTACTGCCTTACCTCCGCATACAACGAAAACTGTAACATAACTTTAATTCAAAACAAAAGTAATGATATTAGGAGAATTAATTAATATTAGGTTACTTATTAATAGTGCATTCAATGGTCCAAAAAATTTACTAGATTAATCACATATTTTTCTGTGATTAATTGCGATTGATCACAATTAAAAACACTCAAGTTTGAATGCGTTAATATATTTTATCATTTAATAATTTCACATTTAATCTCCAGATTAATGTAGAAACAACACAACATGACTAAATAAAGAAAGTATATTTTAAGTACTTGTTTAATGACATCTTTTTATGAATGAAGGCCAGTATCACTGATAGTAATACAGCTAGGGGTGTCTTGATAAATATGACCCCCCAATCATAACCCTACCTGTCTAACATGTAGGAAATATACAGAAATTGTATAAAGTGATCAAACACTGCACTGCATAATTTATAAATTAAATATAAATGACTCCTTATTAAAGCTACAAAAGTTATTTAGTTAAGAGCAGTGAGTAATTTTATCTGTTCCCTTTGTTCTTTGTTTGACCCTGAGTGACAGACAGCTTAATTGGGTGCTGTGCCTTTAAGACCTGCCGTTGCCGACTGCCAATTACTGCTGCGCAGTGCGCACCATGGTGATGCGCATCTGTCTCTGTGTGGTGTGTGTCAGGACCTCTATGGTCAGGACAGGACATTGACAGACAGCGCGTTCTCTTCTGTTTTGTCGCACTTGAATGGTATAAAACAAGTTGCAGGAATAAGAACATGATCAATGTAACACTAGCTAAAGGATGACAGAAAAAAAAAATATTTGAATGCGTTAAACTGGACAAAAAATAATCGCATGCGTTAACTTTGACAGCATTAGTTATTAATATAATTAATTAACGTTAAGTCATTAAGGTGTTTCATGCAACTGTGCCCAGGTGCTCAAACTCCCAATTTGTGCAAGATGCCTTAAGGAGGCCTTACATTTTTAATTCTTCATTCAGTCACAACGGCAGAGATTTCAAAGACTTTCGTCCAAAATGTATTATGACATTGCAAATAGTTTATTAGAAGAAAAAAATATGAGCTCATGCAAGAATTATGAACTTTGTCTTAAGCATCTATAACGGTAAAAATTATTACAGGCCGATCATTTAGTTTATTGAAATGTAATTACAATTAAACATTATTAAAATACACTGTGTGATTTATACTTACTGAGATGTTGGATGAAGAGAAAGAACAATAATAAATGTTAATTTAAATTTATAATTAAATTGTATTTTTGAATTAAGTAAGGTAAATGTATTGGTCGCAGTGATGATATTGTCCAGAGATGGTCACAGAGATGAAACTGTCCAGAGAGATGCACAGATGTCCAGAGATAAAATTTTCGCAGAGATACTTTGCAATATTTTGTAGAATTTCTGACGAAAGGGACCTGTGAAACATGACAAGCGTATATATAGCCCCGCATTAAAAAAAAAAAATGATGAGAGACGTTCTCATTGGCCATTTTCAAGTGTCTTTAAAAATGACAATGTTTTATTGATTGTAATATAGGTCGTTATATAAATAATAAAAATTGTTTCTAAAAACCTGACACACACATATATATATATATATATTGCCCTTTCAATCGACAAACCGTGTGCAAAAATTAGAATTACATTAGAATAGAATGGATAAGAATATACAGAACAGGTGCATAAAAGAAATACAATACAACAAGAAAAACATAAGGCTAGGTTTTTGTGTTTTTTGTTTTCTAAATCGTATTCTTCTTTAATCCAAAAATATTTATTTAATTCTTCTTTTTCATCACTTTAAGGGCTTTTATAAAATACATAAACTCATTAAGAAATTGTTGTGTATAAAATGTATCCAATGTAAATCATTTCTAAGCGTGAAGAGATGAGTCTCACCTAGACAGGACCTGAAAGGATGGCCGCCACGATGCCCGTTCGCAAAAATCCACTGAGACAGAGTTGTCACGAATCAATCAAAGCATCATTTTAAAGAGTGCAGAAATAATCGTGTGATTTTTTTTTTTACATGTATGTCGTAAATATGATGGTGTGTACGGTTTAAAAAAAATGCTTAAAAAGAAATTCGCGCACAGGCAGTGCAATGTCTACGTCTCGGGTGGGGGATGGAGAGTAAAAATATGTGCTTGAATTCGGAAAAACAGCAACATCCAGATGCAGTGGAAATGGCCCTTATATATATCTTATATATGCATATAGCAAACAGTTTGAAATATCATTAAATATTGGAAGTTGATTACAAAATTGTGTGGATTCATTATACTTTAGTTACATTTATTTTAATTCCAATACTTCAAATGGTGGAGAATGGAATAAAGATGTGATTAAAATTATACCTAATCATACACTATAAATGTTAGAAGCACTTTACTCCTGCTGAAGATACTCCTTTGCAGAGATCCCAACCCTAACCTAAACATTTTGTGCACTCTACAATGAACTACAAATAACAGCGCCATGTTTTCCCATTCCATTCATAGAATGACAGAGATTTATGGGTAATGTAGTTGAAAGTATTTAGTAATGAAACAGTCATTTTTCAATAAATAATAACTTTAATGGGCAGGGCACATATCTAAATATGTTTATTGTGCAAACCATTATGACATATATGAAGGACAGCCTGAGATGTTATTTTTTTTGTGTGAGAACTTAAAAAAAAAACTTTATGCCACCTTTCCTTCCATAAATGTCTGAAAACTGTGTCCAACATTATTTAGTAAACATAGCAAGAGCAGGTGTCCTGCCAATTTTATCCTAACCATACTTTGAGTTACAGCCATTTGACATGTGCATTTGTGTGCTCTTCCAGGGCTGTTACTGGACCCCTGTGGAAGGGCAGTACAATCTAATTGTCTTCATCATGGACAACAAACTTTGTTAATTTTTTGCCAAAATTTCATCTTCACCCCCTCTTTTTGTGCCTTACATTTCTGACATCAGTAATGTGCATGCTTCCATTTTTAATAAATGTAGGATTTTTTGTTTGTTTGTTTATTATGAAATAAACTCGTATGAGGCTAGTAAAATGTTGTATTCACTGTACAGGACACCACGTTCACACCATATTCACCATACTTTATTGCACAACACTTTATTGGAGGATACATCATTAAGTTGATAAAATAGCATATATATAAAAAAAAAAAAAAATGGATCATCAAAATACATTTAGGCCTACATCCATTCACCGCTGCTGAAAC
Source organism: Siphateles boraxobius (assembly GCF_051911475.1). Lineage (NCBI taxonomy): Eukaryota > Metazoa > Chordata > Actinopteri > Cypriniformes > Leuciscidae > Siphateles > Siphateles boraxobius. Next base: position 6,721,952 of record NW_027509188.1, read on the forward strand.
CACACAAATGAGTGCCACAGAATCCCATACAGTCAACTATGATACAGAAAACAGATTTGATTTTGCGTTTGTAAAATAATGATTATATTATTAATGATTATTATAATTGTCTTGCTCTTCCCTGTACATGTCTATATCATGTTCATGTTCTATCGTGTTCTTATTCGTCTAAACAGTTTGTTCAGTTGTACCCTAATTGATGAAAAGAAGATGTGATCACTGATGTGGTGTTGCTTTTTCTCAACAAACAGAAAAAGTTGTTGTGACAGCCCATTGCCAGATGTTCTTCAGTCCTAAAAGTAAAAAAAAATAAAAAAAAAAAAATTCAAATTAAGTTGTTTTAAAGGAGAGTCGGGTCAGCTTATGTTCTGCATGATTTAAAGCAGTGGTGGGCTACTATGCCATCCTCAGCATCCACTGTCCTGTAGATTTAGCTCCAACCTCAAACCCACCTGCCTATAATTGTCTATAAGTAAACCTGAAGACTTTGGTTAAAAAAATGTAGGTGAACTTTATTAAGGTTGGAGGTAAACTCCACCTCAAAAGGAGACCTAAAAAAGGGACAGAGTTGCCTGTTCCTGATTTAAATTTACAAAGCAGCAAAGTTCATTATATTATATACACATTGAAGTATTATATATTTAATATTGCAGTACATCATATTAGCTAAGTACTGCACAAAAACTTTCTTTACCTACATTATCAACAGCAACCTGTTTTTAAAAGCTCTTTTAGAAAGGCATGGTCTCTTTTGAGCCTTTTCCAGTAATGCTTGATTTCTTTCAAGACAACATACTCTGAAATTCTTCCCATTCCATACATGAAAAAATACATGACGTGTTGGTGATATCATATTTTATATATATTAAAATATTCTTACATAGGCTAAATGAAATAAAATGACACAACCCTGTCTCTTTTTGTTAAATTTCAGTTTTATTGATCAATAATAGCCATTATTAAAGTATAAGTAGCCTAAAAGGTATAAGAAGCTATACAAGTCAAGAAATAAAACAAGTTAAAAGATTCAGTCAAACTAAGTCAGCAGGCTACAACGTTAAAGTTAAATAGCCTAAATATATAGTTATGAAACTTTGCCCTCAGCCAAAACGATTTGCCACGGAACAAACTATAGATTAATGAGACCAAAGATCAACTTATACAAGCCGAATTATATCTCATGTTCAACCACTAGACTAGAGACATCAGAGCCAGCGGCAAACGTCAGAAGGACTAGCCGAGGTAAGGCTGTTCCAGGCGGGTTACATGAGCGCTGTGCACCCGGTTATCGCCTGGATCTCACAACTCCGAAAACGTCAGATCAAAATTTTAAATAGGCGCTATCTTTATAAATAAACCACAGATTTGAGCTTTAAGCAACTACATTCTCGACTGAAAAACTCTTAAAACTACATTTCGTGACACAATAAAAGTAGTATTTTTAAATTTCGCGGCCTTTCTCCTCTGCTATTGACGCAACCTACTATGAAAAGCGCTATACAAATAAATGTATTACTTGATGGCAACAAACTGCTTTTATCTTTTATTTTTTATCTTATCTTGCACTCTGGGGTACTACCATAGCAGCAGGATTTAGCATTCCACATAAAGCTATAACAGCTCACGTTAGCTACAAGTTATCGCGAGAAAATATTTAGATCAGGAATACTACTAGCATACTAATGGGGTCCTAAGGTGGGACCCATCTCTTCAGTGGGACTCATCTCTTCACCACACCGGCACTGCAATGCATTCTCTATTACCCCTTTTCCACCAAAAAAAGAACTGGTTCGGAACTGGTGCTGGTTCAAAGTTGGTTCGAAGTTGGTTCAACTTGCGAACCTTCTCAGAACCTGTTTGTTTTTCCACTGACTAAAGAGCCCAGCGAACGACGTCATTACGTCACTGTGTACGTCGCCATACGTCTTAGCCTTCCCAGAATTCTCTATGACTCTAACAAGACTCTAAAGTCTTCCAATGTTTTGACACTCCAATAATCATCAGTCACGAGGATGTGGCGCTCAACAATCTGGTGAAAAAATAAATCCACACTTAGGGTTAAGGTTAGTGTTACAGTTAGATTCTTATAAACAGTGAAAATGTATCTAATAGAAGTGTCTTTTTTTATGTCTTAACAATGTAAATATTTAGAAGAAATCTAACATTTATTCTGGTTTTTACTGCAGGACACAGAGCCAGAAGACATACACGCCAAGGGTATGAACATTGGGATTGTGACTATCGATGTAAGATTGTTTTGTTTTTTCCTCCTGTTTGGCATAATTCAGTTCACCCTTGGGCTGGGTATCAATATAGATGTCCCGATTTGATTACGATTCACACGATCTCATTGCTTGCAGTTTAATTATTTGTTTTCATTTTTTTTTATTAATGACGGTCAACTTGTCTTCGATAATCTTTGAAATTTATATTTGTTTACCTTGACAGTTGTGTAGTTGGAGGAATCGAATTTTCCTTCTCCATTCGGCCTTATGGCTCTTCAATAATGGCTCTTAGGTGGGTGACCTCCCCCTTATCTCCTACATATAGCTCCACCAACGCCTCTTCTCTCCATAAGGAGATGTCGTAGAGTTTACCAGTTTCACATCTCAGACAAAGGTCCAGGATAGGAAATTGGTCCTGAGTCATCCTGGCCACTTGCACCTGGAAAATAACAGCCCAGTGTCACAGATGAGAGTGTTTCTCAGTCCTGGTCCAGGTATCCCCAACACTGAATATTTTCAATGTATTCCCAATCAAGGTTAATTTACCTAAATTGTGTATCTCAGATAAGAGTGTTAGGGTACTCTAGGACTGTGATTGAGAAACACAAGTACAATAGCTTACATTTACCTAGGTTAAGTAAACCAAGATAATGTACTAGATATTCAATTATGTTTTTAAATTCACTCACTTTCTCAATATTTCCCCGCAGACTCGGGTACCCAGGGCTCGTAAAGATGTGCTGTTCTTCCCCAGTTACACATAGCAGCTCTTTCTGCCTCCTCAGTTATGGCCAATGGTGAGGTTTTGAATTGCCTTGTTTCACAGTTTACAAAAATACATGGCCGGCCATATCTTTTTGAAAGGGTGAAATTTTTGACGACATATGACCCACCCTCTTCAAACTCTGGGTCACTTCCATTTTTATTGTGATGTAACATGTCTGTCCATCTGTTAGGACCGACAGTGTTGTCACTTTGGATGCTCCAACATCAATTACATTGTTGTTGGAGACAAAAGTTAAACCCCTTTGGCTCCTGCGGTTCCCACACACTTCAGTCTGAGGGGTGCTTGCCGACTGTAGGGGGTTGCCATCCTAAGAATAATAAATAAATAAGGTATGGTTATAACTTTCATAATGTTTTCAATGACTTTCTAAAACATGAAAATATCATGATAAATTACTTGTGTATATATACTTATAACATATTATTACTATTGATATATTTTTCTTTCTATTACTGTACTTTATTGCTTACTTTTTTTTATATTGTTATTTCATTTTTGTGTAATCATCTTTTTTTACTTCATATTTTACAGGAATTTATTTATTCATTCATGTTGTTTTATTTAAAGTTTAGTTTAGTTGTAGTTTAGATGTATTCATTGAAAGTCATTGATAAAATTTCTTATGAAGTAAAGTTTTACCACAGAAAATTAACTCAACCTCAGCCATAACCCTATGGACGGCCTCTTTTCCCTAACCCTAACCCTAACCCTAATTTCATAAATATTTACGTCACAAGAAATTTTAATCAACAACTTCCTAATAAATTAATTACATAAATTAATTTCTTGTGAAATAAAAATTTACCTCAGAAAATTACATTTCCTGCCAGGAAGTGGAAAAAGAGCAGCCTCTGACAGATTTTTTTTTTTTTAAACTTCATACAGACAGGATTTCTCTCTTTTTTTACGTAATATTTCAATATTTCACAGGAATTTGTTTATTTATTCATGTAGTTGATTTATATATTGAAAGTCATTGATAACATTTATAATGAAGTAAAGATTTATCTCAGAAAATAAACTTTCCTGTCAGCTAGTGGAAAGGGCAACTTTCTGACTTTTTTTACGGACCCAAGGAAGACGTGACTGGGTGACCGGGACAGTGTGTGTCTGTGTGTGTGTGTATGTATCTGTAATGCAATATAATGTGTACAGTGTAATGTGTCTGTGTTGTAATATATATACAGGTGAAACTCGAAAAATTAGCATATAATGCAAAAGTTATAATGTTGATGATTATGGCTTACAGCTTATGAAAACCCCAAATTCAAAATCTCAAAAAATCGAATATTACATGAAATCAATAAAAAAAAAGGATTTTAAATACAGAACGTCATTTATGTGTTAACGCGTAATTATGTGTTTACACAACCGTTTCACACGTTTTGGCCCTTTTGGTCTTCCATAGTACTGTGGCACATCCATCTCCTTCCAAGACGCCGATGATGGTGACCTCCTCCTCAACTGGTTCAGCTTCAGTCTTCTGAAATGTAATAACATGACATTTTATTCTCAACAAGTCTCAGCAAAGGCATTATATATCAATAGACATGAGTCATTACATGGATACTATTAACATTAGTTGACCACATGATCTAACAAGAAAAATGCTTCTAAAGCATTTATATATCTTCGTTAATGCTAATTTCAACATTTACTAAAACGTTATAAAAGAGAAAGTTGTGGAACTGTAGTATTTTATGAATTAACATTGTGTAACACAGATTGACAATTACTGTAACAAATGTTTTGCTCATTGTTAGGTAACGTATATTAACTAACTAATAATGCCTAATTCTAAAGTGTTACCAATATAAATTATTACCAATGAATATATAAAAAGTAAAAAAAAATTATATCCCCTTGGTACACACTCACAAGAGTAGGGAGATGCGGAAAGATCAATTAGAGAATAATTATGTTACATGAAGCGTAATGTTGTGTACCTCCACAGCAGAATAGCTGGATGAATTAAATTTGGCAGCAGGTCTGATAGTCGCCTTGAGAAAGGAAATCTCCACATGATCCCCCAAGCTGAGCTCGACCAGGGCCTCGTCACGCCAGAAGGACACCTCAAACCACTTCTGGCCACACCGGAGACACAAGTCTCTCCTCCAGCCACCCGGGTCACCCTGGGGACCTGCAACTGCATGATCACAATTGGAAGATTGTTCTTAATGCAATGCAAGTGAATACAATTACTGGTGCTTAGACACAGTTTATATAACATTGGCTGTGAATCTGATTAAAATGCGTCTTTAAACAAAACATTACCTTAATTCAACATGTATATGTAATAAAGCCCTGTTCACTTTTCACTTATTTATGAAAAGAAAATGCAATAAAAATGATGGAGATCATCTTAATATAATAATAAAAAGGTGTGGTTATAAAATAATTAAATTGAGGGGGAAAACTCTTTTAAAGAGTTGAATTTAATTATTGAATAAAATGTAATTAAATAAATTTATTTTTCTCACTTTTTCGATTTCCTCCCCTGGTGAACAGGTCCTCCTCTTCCCCAGACATCAGGACAGAGGTGGTTCGAGGAGGCATTTTGCTGTTATTTCTGCCTCCTCCCACAACTCAAAAGAAGCCGTTTGAATTTTTTTTTAGTTGGAGCCGAGGAAGATGCACTCACGTCCAAATTTTATGGACAGGGTGTTACATTTAATTATATAGGCCCTCCCGGTTTCAAACACTGGGCTGTCGCCATCCACCGGAGCAATAAATGCTCTCACACACCTCCCTCTGAGACCCCAACAACCTGCACCTCCAAGTCTCCACCTTCCTCTCAGCGGGCCTGATTTAAACAAAAATACAATTTACATTCAGGTTTACATCTCCTTTAAAGCACAATGAATGAATGAATTAAATGCTATACATCAGTGATATTGCACCCTACTAGAAAAATGACATATTGCTATAGGAAAATTATAGCAACCATGTAACCAGCAATGAGAATGGTTAATGCTACAATTGTAAGAATAGGTTAATACATTTGTATTGGGTGCTTTTAACTTCATGTTAGACTTACACTGCACAGTTTTTAATATTTCTAATGGGGTGGGGGTTTGTTACATGTGTTATGGATAGGTATGGACAATATTATCAGAGCCTCATCGGTAAAGGCTTGAAATGTAGTCATCAGCCTGATATGACAAATTATGCTGATTATGTGCTTGCAGTAACTTTCATGTTAGCCATAAGATCATGTCAGCAGTGTGGTCATTCTTGAAGTGAACGTTTGCCTGTGATGAGATTCACTTTAATGGATTGCTGCGTTGAACTTGACAATGCGAGTACAGAAGGTTGTGTGTGATACAGCAAGAGCTTCCCCTGGGTCCTAGTGCTTATCTAGGGGCGCTGTTCTTGTTAGACTACAAGTAACATTTAGGTAGGTGTGTTTAAGAATGAATTAAGCAGTAATTGATGTCATAAAGTCACAAGTCTGATTTGACTTAATGGTCTGACTCAAACATAACACTTTGTAAGTTAATATATATAAAGAAGAGAGATGTATAACAGCATAGACTATTGGCCAAAATTTGTTGAAAAATGTTGGATATTGGCAAAAATCCAATACTGTGCATCCCCAGTTCTAGAGAAGCAGCTAATAATGTGTTTGCATTGTGTACCTTCACAGAGGTGTAATTTGAAGATTTGAGTTTCCCATGTCCACTGTCCCAGACGAACACCTTGAGGTGTGTGAGCTCCACCTCATCTCCGAGCTAGAGCTCACACAAGGCTTCACCTCTCCGTAAAGACACGTCCAGGAGCTTCTGGCCACACCTTATGGACAGATCCAGGACGGGGACTGGGCTTGCCTGGACCTCTGCCATCCTCAGCGCTCGTATCTGCAGAATAATAGCCCAATGGTGACGTGTTAGGGGTAAGTAATTCAGGTCAAATTACCCTAATTCAGCTTTGGGACAATGGTTGAGTTTTCTAGATAGTTGTGTGCGTAATATTTTTATGGTTCAGCTATATTTTTTTTTTTACTAATTTAAAATTATTTCTTGCCAATGGAAAAATTAAACCTTTTTGTAAAGATTCTCAGTTATCTTGATTAATGTTGTCATATTTATGGAATTTCCAACTTTGATGTGATACCCTTTAAAAATATATATTAATATGTCATATGCTTTTAGGCTTGCACCTTCATGAGGGTGAGTAAATAAACCTGATTCTTCATTATCATCTTCATGTAAGCACCAGAGGAATACAGAAGAACCTATTTCTAGATATTCAGTAATGGCATTGAAATAACTCACTTTTTCCACCTGCCCTTGAAGACTTAGGTAGTCTCCCCGGGAAAAGATGTCTTCTTCCTCTCCTGTGACTGGGAGTGATGGAGGACACAGGGAATATCTGGCATCCTTTTCCTGCTCTTCACGTTCATGTTATTTTAATTGTTTTGCCAGCATCTGAAAATGTGACTGCTCTCAAAGTTGTTATGTTTGCAACATGTATGGACTCTGTGTTGCCATCTAGAGGGTAAGAGAAAATTACACAAAATACTTCAGAATACTTGTAATAAAGATTATCTATTTAAAAAAATCTCACCTCTCAAGCTCTCAACTGTCACCCAGAATTTAAATGCAGCTTAATACGCTTATTTCACGCAGCCGTTATTTTAAATTCGAAAGCGAGGCTGCGGTGGGAAGAACCCTGGAAGTACAGATAAACAACAATGCCTTGGACTACCAACCTGAAGCTGCTGCCGCGATTTACACTATTGGATGTTAATATCCAATATAGGATATGTAGATATAGTTCGTTCCTGCTTCTTTTTTTACTTTCTGAAAAAAAATTTTTTTTATAAATGAATTTCACTGTATATAGTCTAAAGTATGAAAGAAATGTATGTACATTTTTAGAACAGCAAATTTCTACATTAAACACAACAATACGCCATCGCATTCGCGACTCTCCTATGCTTTAAGGCGACACTTCCGGTTTTCTTCCCACCGCAGCCTCGCTTTCGATTTCAAAATAACGGCTGCGTGAAATAAGCGTATTCATTTAAATACTGGGTGGCAGTTGAGAGCTTGAGTTGCCGTGGAAACCCCGGCACATCCTCTGATTAACAGCTAACTCTACTCTCCCTCACTTTTTTATTGAAAAGTAATAAAAAGACAAATCAAATCTGTTGCAGACCCCTGTCTTTTTATTATTTTTAAAGAAAATGTATTCAGCAAGTGCATTAAATTGATCAAAAGTGGCAGTAAAAACATTTTTAATTATACAAAAGCTTTATATTTCAGATAAATGCTGTTCTTTCAAACGTTCTATTCAACAAACAATCCTGAAAATGTTTTACATGACTGTTTTCAACTGACAATAATACAAAAATGAGCATATTTGAATGATTTCTAAAGGATCATGTGACCTTTCAAAAATGACGCTTTTTCTTTTTATGTCAGTCAGAAGGTGTTTCTCAATGTCAAGGAAGGATCCTCGGAAGCCGTTATTTCGAGGATGCTACGTCATCGACATCCGTCGAAGGACTGTTCCAATGTCGAGGATCCTCCGAATTTCAACCAAGGACTGAGTCCTTCGTTCGAAAAATATCCCATACACAGGAAAGGATACATATGTGTAGCCTTCGCGCTCTCAAATCACCCACAATCCTATGCGCCAGCTTTGCTATCTTGTTCAAGAAATAAAAAATGTCGGACGTTAGCGGAGTCGGAGCAATAACGGGGCAATATGCTTTTAAATGTAAGTATATTTACGTTACCATACATTTGTTATAACCGTAGTACATATAAGTAAAGTTTAACGTTTAAATGGCAGTACAAATTACTACCGTATTGATATTACAAATTATACAAATTTATACAAATTACGTTATTGATGGCTAACTGAACCGGACCTGTCATTTAACAATTGTTAGCTTGGTTGCCGTCACCGGCATTTCTTTTATAAATAACTAGTTAAGTTGTACAAAGTAATTTAACATGGTTAGCAGAAGAGAATTCTTTTAAAAGCATTTAAAATCGTACTGACCCCAAACTTTTGAACGGTAGTGTACATCACAACTTTTTGAAATTTTGCAGCGCCAAAAGCGGACGTTTTCACTGACGTAATGACGTGCACTTGCTAGCCTGTTCCATTTACGTGTTCTCCGAATGCTAAAGAGGAGCCTCGCCTAGCCTCTGAAGGAAATGACTTGGAAGGATCAATCCTGCCAAGGAAGTATCCTTGACATTGAGAAACGGCTAGAGTTTCAGGATTTAATGTCGCCTACTTCATATTATGCTTTCTATTGATTGGTCGCTGTTCATTTCCAGTGGTGCTGAAATTCTGCATTATTTAATTAAGTGGAAACTTTAAACTTCGCTCGGTTTGCGTGCGAAATTCCATGGGAACATTTTTCTGGGCACCAACCAACCTTTCTGTCAGCACAGTGCAAATGAGAGGACCCAGCCGAAGCCACAAATGGAGAAGCCGTCTCATGACTCCAAGGCACACAAAGTGCATAATAATCTAGGGGGAATCCAGAGACCATGTCCAGGGAGGTTTCTTCCAGAGGTGAGGTGCCATGGTGGTGATCTGAATCGGTTTTATTTCGGAAAGTCTCATTATTTCTAAGAGGCATGTCATTTCTAGAGAAGTTCACCCTGTTCTCCATGTACACGCCATCTTGAATGCACTTTTCGCACCCATGGTAGCCTGTGTGTCCTTTCACCTTTTTCAGAAAAGCCCGTGCAGGTGCGTCACAAACCATTGAGGTAAGCTATAGTGTTAAATTGTAACTACTGTAACTGTAACTACTTGGTCGGAAAGCAGCTTAAGCAGGCACGTGCACACATCGACATCCAAAGGGGCTTGAGCACCTGCCCTTTTTATTCCTGGAGAGAAAGTGCCCTTTTTTCTGGGGTGCTTTTTTATTTTATTTATGAAAAATAATATATATTCCTGTTTCCGCACAGCTTCCCTGTCAAACAAATATATTTATTGAATAGTGTATCTAAATATCAGGTCAGGAGTTCTGAAGCGCTCCCTCTCTACAGGTGAATACAGTGTGTGTGTCTAATAACATCATCACAATCGATAAACTGATATGCAAATTAGGTGTCAACTAGTTAAAATGCGCACATTTGCATCTAATTGACAGGGCAATGCAGGTAAATAGGGATAAACAAAATAACTAAAGCATATATCACCACAGAACGTCCCCAGTTAATGACTTACATACATCAAGAGTCTTTCCCTCTGAAATTTAGAAATCTAAATTGGTGAATTTAGAAGAAATCTACAGATGCAAACAGATGGAGGATAGTAGGTTTAAAACAAACTCCATCTAAATGTGGATTTTGAAGGTTTTATTTGATGATGATGATGGTGATGATACAGTCCTCCCTCAAATGTGAAAATAAGTCCATTTCACCATCAGTTATTGTGTATGTGTGTGTGTACATGCATAGCAATAATAATATTAATGTATTTGATTAAAACATTCAGGCAATTCAATGTCCAATTTTTTTCAGTAAAATTAACAAAATAGCAGCAACAGCCCTCTTCAGTTTAGAGTGAATATTTGTTGATTTTAACGTGCTATGTGTTCTGATAACACCAAAATAATTAAAATGATGTAGTGCCTTGTGCAAAAATAAACAAATTATTAGTAAGACATTACTAATCTGCTTGATGCAGTTATTTAGGTTATTCTAAATATATAGTAGCATAGAAAACATGCACATTGTGGCGTGGTTTCCTTTGCTGCTCTATAAACCTAGTGAATACCAAGGAGACCATGGTTTCTGTGTGAACTGATTATTTTGTAGACATCTTTTGAAAATGAAACATTTGCGTGAGTTTGAGGAAGAGACAATTAATTAACTTTTTTAATTAATTTTCTAAAAAGAGTTGTGTTAATATATATACTTTTTTGTTTAAAAAAAGTTTTAAAAAAATACGTAATTATGAGAAGTGCCCTTTTTTTCACTTGACCCCCTGCCCCTCAAAATGTCTGTGCATGTCCCTGAGCTTAAGCCAAATGCAGTGGTTCTCAACTCCAGTCCTAAAAGACCCTTGCATTGCACGTTTTGGATGTCTCTATTAGTACATATGCTGTTCAGTTCAAAGAGCTTCTATTATATGAGTTGAAACACATTAGATGAGAGAGGCATCCAGAATGTGTAGTGTTTTGGGTCCCCAAGATCGCAATTCAGAACCACTGGCTTAATAACTGCTGATCTGCAGACTGCAACACAACATACTGCAACACTTTAAACAGCAGGGCCGGATAGCTCGCCTTAACATTTGTAACAAAGAGTAAGCAAAGATTTGCGTTACTGATATTCCACAGTGCAGTGGTAATCTAATAATATCAGCGTCGTCGATCCCACGCTCACATGGGCAGTTTGCAAAATACTCAATAACAACTGCGCATCTGAATAGAAATAAAATAAGCTTAAAGGGATAGTTCACCCAAAAATGAAAATTCTGTCAGTATTTACTCACCCTCATGTTGTTCCAACCCCGTAAGACCTTCGTTCATCTTCGGAACACGAATTAAGATATTTTTGATGAAATCTGAGAGCTGGATCACTCCTCCATAGGCTTCTAAGGGATTGAAACTTGCCAGCCCCGAAAAGTTATTAAAGACATCGTTAAAATAGTCCAAGTGACTACAGTGGCTCAATCTTAAGTTTATCAAGCGACGAGAATACTTTTTGTGCGCAAAAAAAACGAAAATAGCGACTTTATTTCAACTATTCATTTCCTTCTCTGTGGGCCTCTAGTCAGTTAACGTAGTGTGATTGCGTAGAGCTACGTCACACGTAGGCTCACTATTGGCCGACGCTGGTCATGTGTGTGATGCGTGTGACGTACAACAACAGAAGAACAGCGCTATATCACTAGTGAACTGACTTGAGGCCCACAGAGAAGGAAACGAATAGTTGAAATAAAGTCGTTATTTATTTATTTTTTGCATACAAAAAGTATTCTCGTCGTTTGATAAACTTAAGATTGAGTCACTGTAGTCACTTGGACTATTTTAACAATATCTTTAATAACTTTTAGGGGCTGGCAAGCTTCAATCCCTTAAGAAGCCTGTGGAGGAGTGAACCAGCTCTCAGATTTAATCAAAAATATCTTAATTCGTGTTCCGAAGATGAACAAAGGCCTTACGAGGTTGGAACAACATGAGGGTGAGTAAAAGACAGAATTTTCATTTTTGGGTGAACTATCCCTTTAAGAGTAACAGAATATTAAACTGGCTTTAAATGCAAATGCCATATTCACAGGTCACGCTCCTCATAACGTCTGCTCACTCACCAGTGTTCGGTAATGTATACATTTATTAAAATAAAAAAAATAAAAAACAATATCTGAAAAGGAAATTCTGAGCTAAAAGAGCAAGTTGGCCATTGGCTGTTATGCATATGCTCTCTACAGTGGCAGTAAATGTCATATTTACTCAAATGTCATAAGTGTTGTAATTTCACAAACATCTATTTTACACCATATTTACTTAAAATTCATATTATTAAGGTCCTTTTATACTCAAAATTTAGATCTACAATATTAGCAAATGTGAAACACAGTAGAATTAACAGTCTTATGTTTAGTTTCATAATAACAAACCAATCACCTGAACTAATCACAGTGAATAAGACTTGAGTGGCATTGTTTTTACTCAACCGTATGATTTAAATGTTCATGTATCTTTCTATTCATGAGACTCAATTGGTTGTTGTCACGGTTTATGATTCGCTGTTTCCTTCTTGTCTCGTGTGTGTGGGTTTGTGCGTGTGGGCGGGGGCGCTGATCACTGCCGCTGATCTGTCACCAGCCGCGTCTCTTCAGCACGCCAGCTGCAGCTGATATTTAATCCCTCTGTTTTCACCTTGTCTTTGTCAGTTTGTTGTTGGATGTTTCCTGTGTTCCCGATGGTCTTGTGTCTCCGTGTTTCCTGCCTATCTCCAGTTCCTCGTGTTGTTTGATTGTTTCCCGCTCAGCTGATCGTCTCATCACCACTTTGGATTTCCTGTCGTCACTACTTCATGGACTACCACAGACCATCTGCTTCACCTGCACCATCCACGGACACGGGCATTCCCACAGCGTCCCTCTGCTGCCAAGTGACTTCCTGCTACCATCATACCAACGATTACCTTCATTAATAAATACTACTGAACTTGCTATTGAATCCTCTGATTATTACTTGTGACAGTGGTGGCCAGTAATCTCCCAGCCATCAATAAAACTATTTGTACAAAGAGCAACTTACCTTAACCTAACCTGTTTTAGATTTTGATATATTAATGTGTGCGTAATCAGTCACATCATCCTTATATATTTTTTTAATCTAAGCCTTATATGCTTCCGTTCGTTCACATAAATTTTGCTATGAGTATGATTCAAGGCAGGGCATTTATCTCTCGTCTTATTACTCAAAGGCATAGCTAAATCCTCTAGCACCTCCAGATAAACGCCTGCGCTATTACCTTGCTCTTTTGCAATTATTATCCACTATTATCTCTTTTCCATATATACATATTCTGCTAAAAGCTGTGTTTTATCTGCTTTTACTGCTTCATGTGTCCTGGGGATTTCAACTCAGAAATGTAATATTTCGATCCTACCCGTGGTTTTTCCTTTCTATTTGCGCTTCTCACCTAATTTCTTTACTCTTTCTTTAGCACTCTAAGAATGACGCTCAAGGCTCCGGCGTCACCCTAACACTTCAAAAATCAATAAAAAATGTTGTCCCTTCACATTTATGTTTAAAATTCTCATAATCCGCCCTAGGACTTCAAATCACACCCGCTATTCATATTACCTAACGGAGCACCTCTTTCTAAGGCCTGGTTCAGGACTCATTTAACTATTGTTATTAAAAGCTGCAGTCTATCCCCCTCTCCATTCCTTCAGAATTAGGGCAGCTACAGCAGCTGAACGAGGAATCTCTACACCAGCTATTAAGATCATGGGCAGATGGTCTTTCTCTGCATTTAAATCATATATCAGACCTGATTCAAAAACCATTCTTGAAGCACATCAAGCTCTCCAGTAACAAATCAGGTAAATACAATGCAACTACTGGTGGTGGTGTTACGCTCTCCCATTTCTCATTATTCTGTCAATAGTCTCTAGCTTGCATTCTATAAATGGCCATTGAGTCATCATTGTCTATGTGTGGCCTAGTGGCCGTTGTCTCTGTTACCCCTTTTCCACCAACGCATTTTGAGAGCTGGTTCGGAGCCGGTGCCTACTCGCAAACCAGTTCTTTGTGTTTCGACAGCCAAAGAACCGGTTCTCGGCCAGGAAAATTGGTTCCAAAGCGGCACCAACTCTTTGCTGGACTAGAACCAGAGAACCGTTCTTTTACCACGTCATGCTTACGTCAGGGGCGGGGTGACCAACAACAAGATGGGAAAGGTTGTGACCGCCATTGCTAAAAACACAGTGCTAGTAGAAAGATAGTCTGACCCCAATATAGGATCGCAAAGCCAGGAGAAACATTTGCAGAAAGACGATGTAGTCCGGCATTGTAATTGTTATGCTTAAAGTTGTCGCAAGCGTTTCAGGGAAAATTAAGACGTATGGCGACGTACACAGTGACGTAACGACGTTGTTCGCTGGGCTCTCTAGTCAGTGGAAAAACAAACAGGTTCTGAGAAGGTTCGCAAGTTGAACCAACTTTGAACCAGCACCAGTTCCGAACCAGTTCTTTTTTGGTGGAAAAGGGGTATGTGCGACCTTGTCTCAGTGTGGGCTCATGGTATCGTGGCCCTTGCGGCCTTATTCTATGTTCAGTGTGGCCTACTGTGACCGTGTAGCCTAGTGTGGCCTTGTCCCATGGTCTTGTGGCCAGTTATGGCATTGGTTCTATGTGGCCTAGGGCCTTGTCTATGAGTGGTCTGTCTCTGTGTGGCTTTATCAGCCTTGTGGCCCAGCGGGCCTTGTCTCTGTGTGGGTCTTTAGGCCTAGTGGCATACAGGATGAGGATGCAAAATCACTTTCACCATTCCTGGGGCAAAGTCTAAGCAGGATGGGGATATTGACAGAGCCTGCATGTCCCCGATTCTTATTAGAGAGGTTATAGCCATAAGAAAAATATCTTTAGGGTAATAAGTTTGTCAGACGCTGACCTTAGAGGTTCAAACAGACATTGCATACAATGTCACAAATCACAATTTGCTTCAGTGGCTTTAAAATATGTACAGGAAATGGTCATTCAAAAAGGCTACATAGTATAGTGTAATACTTAAATTCAATTTCATATTTGTAATGCGGAGTGTTTCAGAAACAAGGAAGAGGAGGATACAAGTGCAGTATGGCAGTTTATTAACAAAATAACACAAAAACATCCAGGCAACAGAGCTGAAGACAAGAAGCCCAGAGCTGACTACACATATGATTCAAAGCCGGATTATTGTAGTTTATGCTTTAATTATGAAGATTTATTTGCCTTTATATTTTTTTAAAAAAGAAAAGAAATTAACAAGAAATAAAGAAATTTAATTGATTACAAAAACTGCCTACCTAAGCTTTAATTTATAGTGTTTTAAGACTTTGAATAAAAACATACCACAGAGAAATCTTCCGAGCAAATTGTAAGAAATTTTAAATGCTTATAATTTAGGCCAGACTCAACTTACTTTATCTAACCTGAGAATAATAAATAATAAGGTTAAAGGTGTTAAGATCAAAGTACACACCGCAAAACAACAGCTCACATTATGGTACCGTAAAACAAGTTATTGTACACTTTATCACAAGGGCACAAATCCAATTTCACAAAATCTAGGGCATTCTTGTACATACAAAGTTGTAAATCAGGTTAATAGTTACATTTACTGTTTTATACATAAAAATTAACTTGACAAGTTTTGTGTTGAATAATTGTAAGTTTTACATGTATAGCCTGTTATCTTCTGTATAGTTTGTATATAATTATACAGTAACAGCAAGTAAAGAATGAAACTGATGTTGTCTTCAAATTACTTTTTTGTATGTATTAATCCATGCATTTATTCAGTTCTACTGTTAATACAGGATGTTGTTCCATGTGGGGGGAAAATAACATTTAAATTAATTTTGTGGATTCAACAAGTTAAACTCCATCAGCAACAGTTGTTTCATTTGAAAAAAATATTAAGTGATGTTTACATATATAATGTTGAAGCTTTATACTGTGTAAATTAACATCCAATGTTTACTTTTTTGTCATAAAGCTGGTAACTCTGGTAACTTTTGTAAGATATGCACATGGATACCAGAGAGTAGTGTGAACTTCTATATCAGAGATCAGAAATATATCAGAGGTTGGGATAATCACTGGCACGTGACAATAGCTTATGTATTTAATTTAAATAAAGTCACTCAAACTTGCATATGGACGTACATTTTGAGATAATTATTCCTCACAGTCACAGCCTGTTTTATTAAGTTACAGTGATGTGAATAAGTTAGGACACCCATGCTAAAGTTGCCTAAAAAGAGGGATAAAAAAATTAAGGACACCAATTTTCTTTGTGTATGAATAATGTATCATAAATAAATAAATGTTCTTCCTTAAAATACAGGGTGCATAAGTCAGGACACCCCTATGTTAAACTCAGGCAGATCTAAGGCAGATTTTTATTTTTTAAAGGCCAGTTATTTCATGGATCCAGGATAATATGCATCCTGATAAAGTTCCCTTGGCCTTTGGAATTAAAATAAACCCACATCATCACACACCCTTCACCATACCCTTCACAAACAAGGAACAGGAAACAAAAAGATAGCGAAGGTCGGTAAATGTTCCTAGATACACAGTTGGAAGCATAGTTTGCAAGTTCAAAGTTAAAGGAACACTGGTTACACTACCTGGACGGGGCAGAAGAGGCAGCTATCATCGGCTGCAACCAGATTTCTGAGAAGGTAGGATCGGAAAAACCCTTGAGTGACTGCAAAAGACCTGCAGCAAGTCTTGGTGGAAACAGGGACTGAGGTTTCAGTTTCCACAGTAAGGCACGTACTAAACGCATGCCAGAACTCCAAGAGGTACAGTACACGACTACTGACCCAAAAGCACAAGAAAAGTCGGCTCCAATATAAAAATTATATAAAGAAGCCACTGAAGTTTTGGGATTCTGTTCTGTGGTGCTATGAAACAAAACTGGAAGTTTTTGGCCCTCTGGATCAGCAGTTTGTCTAGAGGAGGAAAAATGAAGCATATGCTGAAAACAACACAGTGGTGAGCAGGACGAGGCAGAGGGCCGTGAGAGAACAGCGTCGTGAGGGGCTGCTGTCTTTTACTTTCGTTTTGTATTTGTTTATTTTATTAACTCTCTGGGGTCGAGAAACGCGCCGGCGCGTTTTGCTGTTTTTTTTTCCACATAGCAGCAACATAGACTTAAAATACTCCGTCATTTTTGGTCATATAAATAAAATCAATACATGATTATAAACTATCCCAGATAGCAAAATTTGTCTGGCCCACCTCTGGGCCTCATCCTTGCTTCAAATCTGGCCCAGTTCTGGCTGGGCCCTCGGCCCAAAACTGGTCCAACACACTGACAACGGACTCAAACAACTTCCTCTGGCCCAGATGTGGCCCACACCCTGTAAAAGGACTCTTATTTATTGATATGGCCCAGGTCTGGCCCAGGCACTGTAAGACGGATCTGGCTGAGAGTCGGCTGGGTCCCCGGGCCAGATGTGGCCCAGCAACTGGCAGACAGTGAAACACAAATTCAACCATTTAAAAAGGGGGTTTATTATAAAATTAACAAATACATTTTAATATAAACATGTATTAACAATGAACAAAATACACTTTATTAACAACACAATTTTTAAACCACAAAATAATAAGTAAATTATATTTACTGTAGCCTATATGATTAAAAGAAAAACATCATTCTCTTTCACTCTTTAATGACGATCCTGGGGGGAAATTAACTACATCAGTTTCATCACGGATATTTGGCACCACTTTCTCTAGAGGAACCCTGAAACTAACGCAGGTCTTTGTGGAGAACAGCAGCGGGAACCAAGGCCGGTGTTCTGACGATTCATGCTAACCATCGAGATTTGCTACTTACTGGTTATGCGCATGTGCAGACTCACAGTTTTTTTTTAACATAAGGTAAATTTTCATGTGTTATAATGTAATTTCCCTTTAAAAAAAGGCTAACTACCATATGAATATTTGTACGGTCAGCCAGCTGACCAAGAATAACTGAAAGTTTCAGTTACTAAGGAAAGGTGTGCTTTGACAAGTCAAAGATGAATATTTGATGATAATTTTTACTTTTCACACCGTTTTAAAAATAAAAACAGTAGTCTACAGTAGCTACTCATAACTTAGAATTGTATTATAATTGTATTTCATATAATATCAATCGACATTCTCTGTGATCGATTCGCGCTACGGTAGCATTTTTCGACAAGGCAGCTCAAATCGGCAGAACACCGGACTTTGCCGGGATGACGATAGGACTTTCTCCGCATCATACGCACTGGAGCCCGGCGCAGGACCGAGGCTCTCAGCGGTCACCAGACAACGGGACACAAGGGTGACACAGAGTCTGACAACACTAGGACGTTTGAGGACAGCGATGGAAGTGGACAGATGAGCTAAGGAGTTGGCAATGGATGCGCCATGGAGGAGAAGGACTTATCATGAAGACTCACATTGGTGAGTGTGCTTTGGTATCGCTGTTGTTGTGAGGGTAAAATGGCGATAACCTAGTATACCAATTAGTGTTGGGCGATATGCTCCATTTTCATATCGTCCTATCGTCAGCCTGTGCGATCGGCGATACACGATATTATCGTGAGGGGGCGGGGCTTACTTATTTGATTATTAACTTGATTATTTACTCATTAATTTGCTTGTTTTATTCATTTTATACCAGAATATTTTTTTTATTTTGCTAGCAAAGGTGGAGTGTTTATTACTAGGCTAGATCAGGTTATTTCCCCGTATAGTGAGGTAAAAAAGATCCTAATCATTTTTGTATCTGACTCGAGTATTTCAACATGTCAGCGGGAAATTTACGGACACACATGATCCTCTCATGCCGTTACAGATGCAGCATTTTGACTGTACTTCTGCACGAGATGAAAACACGTTTCAATAATTTCTGAGGTCAAGAAAGAGTCAGAGTTTGCGATATATGTTCCCAGTGCTCTCTCTGTCTGGATGCACTTCACATATGCGCACTTCAATAAGCCCAAAGAACGCGGATTCTTGTGTTTTAAATGCCGGGAGAAATCAGAGTAAGGGGCAGAAATCTAGCTGAGTCGATCGGTTTATACTTAAACTTATGACTTGACTCCGATAAAGGAAAACAGGTTAATGCGTTTACATGACCACATGCATTGTCAGTTTATTCAGAATAATCTGGTTAAGAACGTGCATGTAAACGCACTCATTCTCTGAAAGTGAAAGTAGAAACGGACTGAGCTTTCAGCATCTGTCGCTGCATTAACGCCGCGTTCTCTCAGAGACGACGTTGGATATAACGGTATAGCGACTATCTTAATTTACTGGCTTAATATTTCTCTTGTGGACATATATCATGACAGTGAAAAAATTAGAAGAATATTTCTTGTTAAACAAGTGTTTGAAGCTGCTTTTGATTTTCACAGATGGCAGAGTTGTGCTGTGTTCGTGAGCTAAAGACTGGCCTATATAATTTTATTGATATTATTATTATAAATATGTAATTGTATTGTTTTTAGTGTTATTAGTGTCATTAAACTAGAGGTGGGCATAGATTAATTTTTTTAATCTAGATTAATCTCACTGTAATCTTGGAATTAATCTAATTAATCTAGATTAAAATGGCTCATTTGAATTCTGCCGAAGGCATTCAGAATATGTGCTACCCAAATAATGACTAAAAGTAAGTCTTTGAGAATAGTTCGAATAGGGATGTGAATTTCTGCCAAAAATGCCATTCGACAAAAGTCGAATATCGTTCAAAAAAAAGAAAGAAAAACGCACACTCACAATGACAGAAAGGGAGGCCAATTTCATCTTTAGCGATTTGTCATCAAACAAACTGTTTATTAATTGAACAAGTAACATGTTTTCATCGTTTTTTTTTAACATAGTAGGCTAATTGGAAAAAAACAATAAGCACGACATAGCTACAGTCCGTTTCTGCATCGCCAAACCAGATGCTCGTTAGATCAAAAAATAATGTCATATGTCATAATGATTTTATGTGAACCTGCCTTTACCGGCAATAGCCTCCTCCTTTTTAAACAAATTAGTTTTCAATCAATGTAAACTATTCGTGTGACTATTCCCCTGCGCAATACACACACATTACCGCGGGATGGCGGGTGTTCATAAACTGTACACAATGGTAGCTTATTTAACCTGTTAACCTTTGCCAGTGCGCCGACGCTCTGAAGCGTTTTTTGTAGCCTATAAATTAATGTATATGTGCAAAAAACGGATAATGTCATACTTTTTAGTAGTGCTATCGTGGCGTAATAATCTGTTTGGTTGTAAAATGTATTACCTGAATGAAATGAAATCGAAAGTATCGTCCTGTGGGATCATTCATTCACAGACAGCATACGAAGATGTTCAACTAATAAAGATCTTCATCGCTGGCAAAAATATGATGCATTTGCAGATTTTCTTTCACTAGACTAAACTAGATCCATGGCCACTTCATCCAACGCTCTTTATGTTCTTAAATCTTCCTGTTACGAATCCGAGTCGAGTGTGATTGAATGCGCTTCAGACGATTCAGTGCGTGAGGAACTGAACAGATCATTCAGACTGATTCGCGAACCGATTTAGACAGATCTGCCAACTTGTTTGATGAAGTCTTTGAACAGAATCGAATCAAAAGAGTGATTCATTTGTAAATTGAGCATCGCTCATGCCCATAAAAAGATACAGCGCGCTTAGAATAAACTCATTTAACAACATGTAATTGCATTAAAATAAAGCAACGAGAGGAACGTCGCCCAACGTAACATGTAAAAGTATACACCTTGTGTCCCTGACAGGAAAATACCCTGCTGCGCGATCTGTGACAGTAGGCGCGGCGTCAATTATGTCAAATATACTAGGCTACACATGGAATTGCGCGAAAATATAACGATATTCGAAAAAGCTATTTTATGATCCCAACCCAACTTTGAGAATAGATTAACGGCAATATTTTTTTTATCGCCCGATAAGAGTCTCACGTTAACGGAGCACGTTAACGCCGATAACGGCCCACCACTACATTAAACATTTTGTTAATGTGCTATGGAAACAAAATACTGACGAACAACGATTCCGTTTTCATCTTGGATCTGTATAAGATATGCGTGCGTCTGTTAAAACAAGCACTCTTGATAATTTGTGAATGGATCACCTTGCAATTCTATTTTGATGTGGGATGTAGGCCTAGTTTTTTATTCTGTTTTAAAAACATTTTCTTAGAGGAGTCCTCATAAGCGCGTGTCGGTGTTGTCGCAAGTGTTAGGCTATGTGGTGATGTCGTTATGAATTTAGGCAAGGCAAATTAATTGTAGTTCCTAATATTAATTCAATAACAATACTAGCTTTATAATAATAGGCTACTACTACTAATAATAATTTCATACGTTCATGGTAAAACGAGCCAATTATCGTATTGATATCGTCTAAGGCATCTGCCATCGGCGAAATCTCAGACTATCGTCGATACACGATACTATCCTCTATCGGCACAACCCTAATACCAATATAATGTAATGTAAATATGAGAGTGGTGAATTGTGACGACTGCTGCTGTGGTTGGGGAGGTTATGCGTAATGGCGCATGGAGCGTACGTTTGGAGAGCATTTGGCACCGCCCGACTCTCAGTTCTTTCACCGGTGTGGCAGGACTGAGGGGGGGCTAATTTTGCAAGTTTGTGATGCTAATTTATTTATTTTATTGTACACTACGTACAATAAACTACGTCATTTCTGAATTGGATTAAATGTACATACCTTCAATGGGGGCTTAGGGGCGATGTTTTAGTAGATATCTAATATGGTCGTAATTCAGGGATACAAGAAACGACCACTCGTGTCGTATGGATTTGGAGGACTTGTTAGAGAGTAACTAGAATGAATTGCTGTTGCCAGAAATAGATTTTATGAATTTCCAGAAATTGCGTGGGTCATTTAGGTTTCTTGTTGTTTCAGATAAATAATGGGTGCATTTAGCTTTTTCTATTGAGTAAGAAAGTTTGTTCCTTATCTGAAGGAAGTGACGCCAATCGACCTCCGAACCAGTTTTCTTGCTTTTGCCCTTTGCCAATCTCTCTCATGTAAGAGCGACCTCAGCTCAGAAGTAAACCAGGGATTGACTCAACTTTTTACTCTAATAAATTTGTAGGGGTTATGTTTGTCTTTAAAGTGTCTATAAAGTGGATGAAACTGTCAAAAAAATTATGCCAGGTAGAGTGATATCATCAATCAAAAAATACAGTGCCAATTAAAATGATAAATATCCCATACGAATGCCTGTTCACTGAAATTTCTGAAAATTATTTTGATGACGGTTGCTTTTTTGACAGGTTTGTATCCCAACACACAGTGATCACTTATGTCATTAGCAAAAGACCCCTGTGACTGAACATGTATGTGGATGGTTGACGTGGCGCTCCATTTTTGTGTTCATAGTGACAAATATAAATAAAAATGTATAATATTTCATTAAAATATCTGTTTTTATATACAGTTTAATCTTCCAGAACTAATACATCTGTAATTAATTAGCATTATAATTCAAATATGTAAATATTTTGTTTTAAACATGACATTTGTCCACTGGCGTGACTGTCCGGGGTAGCGTTCCTTATCTTAAAACTACTTTAATTAAATGAAAAATAAGTCTAAATACATTAAAATACTTGAACAGATATTATAGTAGTGTTAACTTAATGAAAGTAAAGGTTATAAGTCTTAAGGTCCCCATTTAGAATAATTATGACACATTACATTTTGTCCGCAAAACTGGTGTCCACCTGGTGTGATGCCATTCTGTAGATATAAAACGGGCATTAATTTGGGCACCCTATTACTGAGAGGGGCCCTTCTTCATCCAGGAAGTACAGTAGACCTCACTGGAGCACATGGACTGCACACAAGGTGAGTTCTGTCTCAAATATTTTGATAATATTGCTATTTCTGTGCACTGCTGGAAATGGGATCCATTATGCAGTCCTTTGGTGTGACGCAATGTAATTATTGATCTGAACATTTTCATCAATTTATATTGATTGACTATTGAAAATAATGTAACCTTAACACTGTTAGTCAGGATTGAAGACTGACTCTCATATAGCTAGGCCGCAAACTGGCCTTGATCTTGAAAACGTCCACTGGTGTGACAGCACTGTCCTATAGTGTGACATGAAATCAGCGTCACACTGGTGGAAATGGCTGTCACACCAGTGGATGTAGGCTCTATCAAGGGGTGGGTCATTCTTCATTTGTGGTGGCAAGTGGTGTCCCTCTACTTTACAACAGTTTAAATTAAATTTTTAACTAATTTTTATTTTCATTTTTCAAGTTTTGCCTTTTTCTCTTACTCTCAGAATTGAAGGACACCACAAGTCAAACCTTCCTACTCTGTTTTGTTAAGGCTGGTTTCAGATCCACGTTGAACGTGAGAGGCTGAGATGACAAGCAAGGAAAGGACCAGGAAGTATAGGGAGGGGCTGAATAAAGATCCTCAGAGGAGAGAGAACATCCTGAGAGAGAGATGCAGAAAGTAAATTTGACAAGCTACCAAAAGTTATTTTAGCATAAGAATTGAAACGTTTCATGACATGATTAATGCTTCATCGTATCACAATAGTCATGGTTGGTTTCATAATTTTCCCTACAGATATCAGGAGAAGAAAGCATGTGGGAAAATTGTTCAGCTCAGTGTGAAGTCTGTGTCGCCAGCAACAAGGAAGAAGCTACAAGAAAAATGGAGAGAGTCCAAGAGGAGATGTAGGGCAAGGGAAAAAGCCACTAAGGCTGTCCTTGATCTAACGCCACAATCAACTCAGGATCAGGATCATGACCAACCATTTAAACATGATGAGATTAATGAGCCCCCAGTGGCAGTGCCTGTTTTGTGTAGCACACCAACACCGTCACCTAAAGAGATATCCACCAGAGACCAAAGTACACACAAAAAAGTACGAAAAAGATCTGTGAACAAACAACTAAGGAAGCTAAGAATGCAAAATGAGAAGTTAATGAAGCAACTTGAAGCTGAAAAAAGAAGAGCGGATAGGTTTAGACGAAAGAATCAACGCCTTGTGCAAAGATGGAATGTGGAAAAAAATGCACACACAAACACACAAGCAAAACAGTCAAAACGAAGAAACACTGCTCAAGAAAGGAAGAAACAAGTGGAGTCCTTCCTATTGAGAGACGAGAGCAGCAGGCTTCTTCCGGGGAAAAGGACACTGTTGGGAGGAAAGAAAAAATGCAAAGGAGAGTACTTGTGAAGTCTTTGGTAGACTTGCACAAGGAATACTCCCAGACAGCTGAACTAAAACATAGAATGTCTTACAGACAGTTTCTACGCTATAAGCCAATTTATGTTACAGAAGCCAAGGCAAATGATCGTAATACATGCGCCTGCTACCAACATGAGAACATGCGTCTCCTTATTGATACCTTGTCACAGCGTGGTATCCTACCTTCAAAAAGCCTATCATATCTTCTCTCCAGCATAACCTGCAATACGGATAACATGAAATGCATGGAGCGCACATAGACTGAGTGCTGCTATGATGAAGTCCAGATTGCCATATATAATCCAGATGATCGGGCTAAATGGGAACACTGGGCAAAGAAAGATGTGGTGGTAGGAGACAAAACATACAAAAACTGTGTAACCCTGGTTCCCTGAGAGGGAACGAGACGCTGCGTTGAGATGCGGCGGGAACGCTCTGCGTGATTGCGTCGTGAAGCACGTGTATAATCAGTCCAATGGAAGAGCGAGACGTCATAGGCGGGTGACGTCATAGACCAGGAAGCTATAAAGCACACCAGAAAACAGACCGCGACAGCTTCTGAAAAAACCTGAAGCAAGTCGACCAGGGCATGCAGGAAGTATGGCAGGAGAACGCAGCGTCTCGTTCCCTCTCAGGGAACCAGGGTTACATACGTAACCTGAGACGTTCCCTTTCAAGGGAACTCGAGCTGTGTTGAGACGCGGTGGGAACCCTATACCCACTACGCCATAATGAGAAATGCCCGTTCTGTGTGAAGTCCTTGCGCATACTAAGAAGCAAGCAGCCTAGCCCCGGGAGTGGAGAGGTCCAGGTCATAAAATCTGACAAATGTATGTGATGAGGACCAGCCTGCCGCTTTACAAATGTCCTGAAGGGAAATACCCGAAATTAATTTTTTAGCCTAGAGGCAGCCATACTCCTTGTAGAATGGGCCTGAACAGCCATAGGTGAAGGCTGTCCGGCCGCTTCATACGCAAGTGAGATAGATAATGAGCAAGTGGGTAGTTGAGGCTGTTTAGATGCAGGGCAACCTATCTTAAGTTACCCGAAGCAGACAAATAATTGTTCTGATATACGCCACTGAGAAGCTCTGTGGACATAAGCATCCAAAGCCCAGACAGGGCATAACAGATTAAGTTTTTCCTGATCTGGAGTATTAAAGGTGGAGGACAGAAGGCCTGGAGCACAAATGACCCGCACATTTAGTAGGGACCTAGAAATACAACCCGACTTGGGGTGAAGAAATACTACCACCAAACCAGGTGCAAATCCAAGTACGCACAGGCCTCAGCCTCATGTACCACGGAGAAGACGAAATTAAGGATCTCTCCTCAGAGATAACCCAGCAAAGAAACATTCATTACAGAAATCAAGTACTGTATCAACAAGGCAGAAACAAGATTCAGAAGGCCTTCTCTGCACCAGGCAGAGAACAGTTTCCATATCAATGCATATTTAGTCTTCTCGTGGAGGGAGCTCTAGACTGGAGTATGGTCTCCACGACCTCGGTCGAGAGACCTGAATCTATGAGGTGGGCCCCCTCAGAGGCCGAGCCCACAGTATCCATAACACCAGAGCTCCCAGGAGCAAAGATATCTGCTCTGATATACGAGACCATCAGTGTGTTGTACGGACCCTTCGCCGAGCAACCACTCATGATTGCCCCCGACTTGTGAGGGAAGCATCCGTCGAAAGCATTATGCGTCGACAAGAAGACCTTTCACCGAGTGGCCACTCATGACCGCCCCCCATCCTGTGAGGGAAGCATCCGTCGATAGCGTGACGCGTCGACAATAAGCCCCCAGCACTGGGCCCTGGGCGAGGAACCAAGGTTTCTTCCACATGACCAAGGCACGTAGGCATTGCCGCGTGACCTTGATCGTGCGAAATGGATTTCACTTCGGAGAAAACCCCTTGGTCCTGAGCCACCACTGCAGGGGTCTCATGTACAGAAGGCCAAAAGTAACTACGTTGGACGCAACTACCATGAGCCCCAACAGTCTCAGAGACTGTTTGCAGTGAGTGACTGACCTAGTTTTACATTCTTTACGGCTGTGAGAATATAAATATCACTCCGTGGCCACCAGCAGGAAAACAACCGAACTGGCCGTGCTGCGACCCTCCTCAGAGAGTCGCCCCCCAGAGGACGCAGAGGAGAAACGATTTCTCGAAACCGTCCCTCCCCAGTATAGTTTATCTGTTTTTGCACAACGCAATTCTCGAATAGCGTCAGTGCTGACATCCTCACATTCATCAATGTCCTTATATTTTACCCACCAGTGCTGCCTAATAAAATTTATTTATTTAAGATGGCTGGTGGGTAACGTCGGGGTTAAAAATGATGACGCCGACTCGGGAGAGAGAAAGCTCGCAAGCGTCTCTTTAACCCGAGGCACTGTCATACCATGATACTTAATACCCATAGCATTACTATAGTTAGACGTTGGGCATTAAACACATAAAATAGAAACCGACTTATTCCACGATCTCGACACCTCAGTGTGGTGTGGAGATGGGGAAAAAACGGCAGTCCTCGACGAGGAGGCTGAGATACAGAGTTTTTCTGTTTTTAGATATATTTCATCTAATAAACTCTTTTTATTTTCACTCTCATAATGTTCAGCTGGCCAGTAAATATTTAACTAGCAACAGCACTAAATAAACCTCCTTTTAAAGCTCCTCTTTATTCAACAGAGTTATGAGCTGACTTATTTATTTATTTATTGAAAACTCAAACATCTGCCTTTTTCTTAATATCTTTATTTGTTTTGTTCTCTTTTTTAAACAAACACTGGATCTGTCAGGTGAAAGCTGAGATAGGGCGGAGCCCGTCCCAACCCCCCCTGTCAGATCCGTTTGCGAACCCCAAAATGCGAGTCGCCGCCGTGCCTTGGCAACAGTGGGACCCGCGCGGGGAGTGCGAACCGAACTGCATGTGGACTTTTCAGAAAATTATGCCTGCAAAGTGAACACAGAAATTCAGTCATTTCATTTACGATGGCTCCCAAGTCTTTTTTATGGGAATGTTGGTTTCTTCTTCTTTCTTCTTACTTTATTGTACAAAAAACATTTGAACTTGAAGTTGTAACTTTATTTTAATTAATTTTTTAATTAATTTGAACAAGAAATAATAAATGTGACTTTGCACAAAACAAGGGCGTACCAGTACTTTTTGTTGTCCAATGGTGTGACGGAATGCCCTGTGGTGTGACAAACTGAATTATAAGTGGAAAAGGCATTTTAATGCACAAATTAATGTAAAAAGTGTTGAATAGTATAATAATGATATCATCACTATGCACATATAAGGATGGAATGAAGCTTCATTCGGTTTTATACTAATTATAATCAATATAATCCAGACGTTTGGGTAAAGTCCCTATGTATACATCTTATAGTAGGATAATAACATGATTGTGAATATTTATTGGTTACTTTTGATGTGGGAATATAGTTAGGACAAATTGATAAGGATTGTGCATATTTGTCTTATCTGTCACACAATCTCTGAATTAAATATTAACATTAAAAATGTTGTCACACCGGTGGACAATATGTGGGACTACCACACAAAAAAAGTTAATACATTTTTTTAGATTTTAAACTTGACCAAGTCGTCTGATTTGAAATATGATTGAAGAAATTGATTCCCTGACCATGAAAACCTGAGGAAATTGATTCCCTGACCATGAAAACCTGGGGATTGATGTGTGGTTATGATTCTAGGCATAGTCATCTGCATAGTCATCTGCCAAATAATTACTAAAAGTGTAAATTGCAGGTTAAATTTTTCTTAAGATAATGCAATGTGCTTACTAAACATAAAGATAAGAACAGACCACAATTGTTTTTTATGTTTTTTTATACCAAAATGCTGCATATAATATGAAAAGTTGATGCTTTTTACAGTGGTTTTGACCACGCCCCCTCCCTTCCACTAGGCTGGGCGTGACGTCATAAAAGGGACTCCAAGTCTAACGGCAAGTAACAAAAATTGTGAACTATTGTGTTTGTGCGGGCTGTACTGGTACTTCAAAAACAGGGGAGAGGCTTCACAATTTTCCCAAGGACAAACGGTTGATTCGTGCTTGGGTGAAGTTTGTGGCTACAAAGCGGGCTGATTTTACTGGTGCCTCAGTGACAAAGTCAGCCGTCATATGCTGCGAACACTTTACTGCCGACGAGTATGACCCTGGAAACATACTCGTGTGTGCTGGCTTCAAGAGGACCGTGATCCTGCCTGAAATGAGAGTAAGCTATACGCAAAACAAACCGGTTCAGGCAGCATGCGTCAAAACCAGGATGCTGCGTGAGGCACGTCAGATTTGCCGGTCGTGGGTAGAGCTGCTCCACTAAACTCCGAAACGCGTTCACTTCACGGCAGCACATACTCTCCACTGCTGATTCCATTGGGTGGCAAAGCCCACACAAACACCTGTCAAACACAGCGATAGGGACATTGATCTATTTTTTTCTTTCTGACAATGAGCATAGCTAATTAGTTGCGTTTTAGCACAGGCAATATCGCGTGCTGTCTGCAGATGCCAGCAAAAGCGCCATTGTGCCTGTGCAGTGTGTGCATCTCTACAGCTCTGATTAGGACGACTAACACCATGTCAGTAAATAATGTCTTCAAGTTGTTGTCCCTCATTGCTATTCTACATGACGGCAAGATTTTGAAAAGACTTTGGCTTGTTCCCTAATGTTATCCGGGCTAGCATCAGGCTAACCTAGGCTAGCTCTAGCTACTCACCACTCATTTTCCTCACACCAAGCATTAACAACTCTTTGAGGGCCATGATTTCTAGCAGTTTCCTCCCCTCTCTCACGCCTGACTGGTTCAAAATTGTAGGGCTGTGCCTGTGGTCCATCAAGAATTTGATGGTTTCCCACCTCTTCAGTCTCCCAGTCGTTCTCCATATTCAAGCCACAAACAGAAGGAATAGCAGAGAACGCGTTGCAACTCCCTGTTATGACATCATCACCCACTTACGGTAAAAAACACGCTACCTTTGAAGAAACCCCAATAAATGTTATTTTAACGCATTTTAAGACAGAAATTTTCAAATATATATATATTGAGCACTTTAATTTACACATTAATTGATTGTGGTGGTTAACCTGCAATTTACACTTTAAAGGAACACGCCGACTTTTTGGGACTTTAGCTTATTCACCGTATCCCCCAGAGTTAGATAAGTCCATACATACCTTTTTTATCTCCGTGTGTGCTGTAACTCTGTATGACGCACCCACCACTAGCCTAGCTGGATGTACAGTTGGTACTCAACCAGAATAATACTTTTACCACCGCCGCATCCGATGTGTATTTGGTGCATTTAACCGCTAAGAGGCGCTACATTCACAGACTTTGAAAAGTGTCAGTTTATTCTCTCTATTGAGCAATCGCCGCCGCGCCGCGGCTCATTCAGAGCGATTGAAAGCTGGTAGCCGATGAATTCAAGTGAAACATTGTAGTTAAACGAATTCATAATCACAATACTGAAATTAAATTGAATAAATAATGAAAACATTTCAACATAAAACATTGCAATAGAAACATATTAGGCTCAATGAGGCTTTGGAAGAGCTTTAGACGATAATTTACAGCGTTCAGACGGTAGCTCAGTATTCAACGCAATAACACGAGCCTCACGGACCTTCAAGCGATCCGAGATCGAATCTCAATGTAGTCAACATGCTGTGGGCAGACTGGGTAACTGTTTATTAGCGAGTTTATTAACTGTTTATTTATTTAAAGTCAAGCATTTTGTTTAATTATCAATGGCACTTTACAACATAAATTTGCTACATTCCAGTAGAGCCGCTGCACAACGAAACTGATGAAGGAAGATTACACAATCGCGTCAGAAAATGAAAATGATGAAGCACGTCTTTAATCTGCTATATTATTGTTTTGTGAATAATTCACGAAATTGAAACGACACTGATACCCGGCCATAACAACGGAATTAATTTTTCAAAACAGATCCATACATTGAAAAAGACTGATTTTGTTGACTTGGCTACACAAAATAACAGACTAACTAAATAGTATTGCTTTCAATATAAAAACAAATGAAAATGTAAAAGAACACTAATTAAGTTAATTAGGTTTGAAACCCCATCGCACATTTCAAGGTTTAAATAAAGCGTTGGGACTGTTTATTTATTTAAAACAGGGTTGCATTGAGTTTAGAGTTTATTTTCTTTGCGAGGCAAAAATATGAAACAGAATCGTATTCTTGCGACATTTTAAAATTGTATTGCCAAAGAAATTGCAGCTAAACTAAACAATTAAAACAGTAGGCCTACAAAACGAAAATAGTCCAAAGCGACATAAGAACATGCGTTTTTCATTGCCTCTCTCTCGCAAGTTTATTTTGTCTTCCTCCCTCCAAAAAAAACTATAACAAATGATTTAGCCTTTGTTGCTTCAAAGACACATCATGCCTTGTTGAATTCATCTTACAATAAAACGAGGTTGATCTCGAATTAAAGAGCTCTGTATCTGCTGATCACTCGCATTCTCTTGGCATGAACGTGTTCGTCAACAGTTCATGTTTAGATAATGCCAGTTGACAATCACACACACTGCTCAAACATTCTAAAACTCTTCAAAACTATTTTAAACAACTGGACTGACCACTTTAATTGACATTTTGTGTGAAAAAACTTTAAATACAATAAATAAACTACAATATTTATAATGTAATAAGCTATAGGCTAGGGCCTACATTTGGACACATCGAGAGATTTATCCTTAAAAGAATTTTGCCTTTGCCTGCTCATCAGGCTGGCTATCCGACATCTGCATATGAAAGATGGAAACATTAACACCTTTTGTCCTGCACACACGATAAAGCCACTGTCCCTCCAAACCCCCCACAGTCTCTGAGTCTGAGACTGAGTTAAAGAGAAGTCGCAATTCACACTTAAATCGCTATTCTAGGCTTTGCTACATCATTAGGCTATTAAATCAGAATCAGAAAGAGCTTTATTGCCAAGTGTGCTTGCACACACAAGGAATTTTCCTTGGTACTGAAGCTTCCAGTGCACATATATAAATACAGATACAACAAGAAACATAGTAACACAAATTCTACAAATAAAATATTAAAAAAAAAATATGAACAGTATTTTGAATAGTATGAATAAATATAAATAAACACAAATATCACCTGAATAACACGGTTAACATTAGATGAAATTTAACAAAACTTTTTTTGAGTCACGTGATATTTATAGTCTGTCTCTGTGCTGTCTATAGATGTAGCTTTGTATAAAGAGTTTCAGCACTGACCTTATACAGTAATCTAGTGCAAATTTCAAACACACAAATTTCAGTCAGGACCACTTTGAGAATAAAATTTATTGACAATCTTTGGATTTGGCGAGAGGCTTAGGCTCTAAGGTGCTCAAGCTGCCATACTAGACAGCTTGAGATACATCCTTGAGACACAAATCCCCCAAGCCTTTTAATAGCCAAATGTTTCTTAGCATATGTTACAGAAGGAGATACAATGAGTACATACATAGAGTTTCTATACAGAATCCACTGCTCTATTATGAAGATGCTAGGAAGTGGAGGTGGGTGTAAATGTGGAGAATTCGTTGAATGAGCTTAAATACTATAGTTGATTAGAGTAGGTGGAGTAACAAATCAGCTGAGCATTAGCTGATATTGTTTAGCGATCAGTGGTCTGCCTGCCCTGAACTACGCTTGAATTATATCTGATAACTCAAGCTCTATTAGTCCTCATTAATAGAGGTTTGAATGTTAATGCTTCTTCATGAAGATTCAGAATTTATGTTATCTTAAATAAGGTTATCTTAAGGGAAACAGTAGGAAACCACTGAAAGTGTTGTGTATATTCTGGTCATCAAATATCCTCCTGCCAGACCAAAGTCTCACATAGACAACATCTCCAACTTTCAGGATCAACACAACTCCATTCGATGAGTTTAACCCATCCGCATCCTTAGACTGAGTCTGATAATCATGTGCTATAATCACATGCTCTCCATTTTTAAAAATGGCTGCAGTTGCTGCAGTTGGACCACGACCATAAACAGAGACTCTGAACATGTACGCTCCTTTCAGTGGGGCTGTGAAAATACCTAAATCAAATAACAAGAGATACAGAATCAGCTGTTTCCTGTGTGATTGTTTTATTACCAAGCACACTGTAATAGTTTTGAAAGATGGCAGATCATTTAATTCTCTTATACACATTACACAACTACAGAGAGGTCTGAATGGAACAGAAGGGTTTTCATTACTATAAACTATAAAAAGTTTTATGACTTAATTTCATTGATAATTACCTGTAACTGGGTTGTAGGCATTCCCTATGTTTGTGAAGACGTTCCTGTAGGTTAGTGTGATTTCAGTGGTGAAAGGACCAATATAATCACGGCCAGATTTCATCAGTGAAGCTGAAAAAGCTATTTCTCTGTCTGTTATTGAAAAACATAAGAAATATTGTGATATATTACTCTATTACACTGAGAATGTATACACAGAATATCATTCAAGCACACTTTCACCTCTATTTTCCTTTCTCAACTCCACTTGACTCAGAGTAAGATTTGAAATTTCTGTGAAGGAATAAAGATTCCGTTAAATGACATTCAGACTGATTATTGTAAACATTTACATATTTACATATACATTCAACTTTACACTAACATATACACTATACAATGTATTGCATTGGTGTTTTACTTTAAGGATCATTGACAAAAGAGTGGATGTTTTGGTGAGGTACCGTAATTTTTCTTGTTCATCTCTTCCAGGATAAACGTCTGTTGTTCCCTCAGTTGCGTCTCTAAAGCTCTGATGTTTGTTTTCAGCTCTGTAACCGTGGCGGTCAGTTCTCTGTTGTTTGTTTTCTGCTCTGTAACTGTGGCGGTCAGTTCTCTGTTGATGATTTTCTGCTCTGTAACTGTGGCGGTCAGTTCTCTCAGCGCTGCATGGATGTCAGTGAAGAACAGATGGTAGTTTTGTTGGCTGTCAGTTGAAGCTTCATATCTCAAAGTGTCTGTTTGAGGTGTATTCTGTCCTCCGTCCTCAGATCTGAGCTGTTGACTGATCTCATTCTCATTGAGTCCTCCATCTACCTGATGCTGTACGACAAACACAAAGGTTTCCAACAGCAGCAGTAAACATACTAAACCCTTCATTCTTCACTGATGTTTGTTTCCAGCTCTTGCTCTTCATCCTCACTGCCTCTCATGATCCTTTTATAGTGTCCTGATTTACTGTCTTTAGTACATAATTTACATTGCTCCAGATAAATAAGTAGTTCAAGTTAATTGTTAATCATAATAAAAGTGATGTTCCGTTCTCAGTAGATGTTTATCTATATTTATAACATCTGTGGCACTATGTTGATCTCAACTGAAAATATCTTTGTCTTATCTTTTTTTTTATGTTCATTTACATCAGCGGTCGGCAACCTTATAGCACGCAAAGGGATCACAGAAACCTCCGGTCGTGTGAATGGATTGTCGGATCTGTGTACTATCGCAGGTTAAAATCTCACACTTTAATAGTTTTTCTAGCACATAACTTATTAAAACAGGCTGTGTGACTATGAGGAATGATTGTATGTCCATATGCAAGTTTGAGTGACTTTATTTAAATTCAATACATTAGCTATTGTCACATGCCAGCGATTATCCCGACCTTTGATATATTGCCGACCTGATATAGGTCCTTCTCAAAAAATTAGCATATTGTGATAAAGTTAATTATTTTCCATAATGTAATGATAAAAATTTAACTTTCATATATTTTAGATTCATTGCACACCAACTGAAATATTTCAGGTCTTTTATTGTTTTAATACTGATGATCTTGGCATACAGCTCATGAAAACCCAAAATTCCAATCTCAAAAAATTAGCATATTTCATCCGACCAATAAAAGAAATGTTTTTAATAAAAAAAAAAAAAAAGACAACCTTCAAATAATTATGTTCAGTTATGCACTCAAGAGTCAATACTTGGTCGGGAATCCTTTTGCAGAAATGACTGCTTCAATGCGGCGTGGCATGGAGGCAATCAGCCTGTGGCACTGCTGAGGTGTTATGGAGGCCCAGGATGCTTCGATAGCGGCCTTAAGCTCATCCAGAGTGTTGGGTCTTGCGTCTCTCAACTTTCTCTTCACAATATCCCACAGATTCTCTATGGGGTTCAGGTCAGGAGAGTTGGCAGGCCAATTGAGCACAGTAATACCATGGTCAGTAAACCATTTACCAGTGGTTTTGGCACTGTGAGCAGGTGCCAGGTCGTGCTGAAAAATGAAATCTTCATCTCCATAAAGCTTTTCAGCAGATGGAAGCATGAAGTGCTCCAAAATCTCCTGATAGCTAGCTTCATTGACCCTGCCCTTGATAAAACACAGTGGACCAACACCAGCAGCTGACATGGCACCCCAGACCATCACTGACTGTGGGTACTTGACACTGGACTTCAGGCATTTTGGCATTTCCTTCTCCCCAGTCTTCCTCCAGACTCTGGCACCTTGATTTCCGAATGACATGCAAAACTGAGCAACAGTCCAGTGCTGCTTCTCTGTAGCCCAGGTCAGGCGCTTCTGCTGCTGTTTCTGGTTCAAAAGTGGCTTGACCTGGGGAATGCGGCACCTGTAGCCCATTTCCTGCACACGCCTGTGCACGGTGGCTCTGGATGTTTCTACTCCAGACTCAGTCCACTGCTTCCGCAGGTTCCCCAAGGTCTGGAATCGGTCCTTCTCCACAATCTTCCTCAGGGTCCGGTCATCTCTTCTCGTTGTGCAGCGTTTTTTGCCACACTTTTTCCTTCCCACAGACTTCCCACTGAGGTGCCTTGATACAGCACTCTGGGAACAGCCTATTTGTTCAGAAATTTCTTTCTGTCTTACCCTCTTGCTTGAGGGTGTCAATGATGGCCTTCTGGACAGCAGTCAGGTCGGCAGTCTTACCCATGATTGCGGTTTTGTGTAATGAAACAGGCTGGGAGTTTTTAAAAGCCTCAGGAATCTTTTGCAGGTGTTTAGAGTTAATTAGTTGATTCAGATGATTAGGACTAGCTAGCCCTTTATGGACAGACAGTGAGTTCAAGTCATTGTTAGGAGAGAAAATTGATTCCATAGTGATTGAGTCAGTTAGATTGGATTTGACAAAGAAATTTGGTATTGATCCAGACAAAGTTTGGTCTATTGAAGAATGCAAAAGGTGTTAGGTGCATGTATCAGAAAGAAAACCATGAAAGGCATAATCTGTTGCCATAGAGAATATAGCTTATCCATTGCACAAGAACAAACTAGGTGTATTGATAAGTTAAATGAACAAAACAAACAATTGCAAGCAAGCAAGCAAAGCAAGCAAGCAAGCAAGCAAGCAAATTTTATTTATATAGCACTTTTCCAAACAAATCAATGCAGTTCAAAGTGCTGTACAGGCACAAAAATGTAAAGAAAATACAAATACAGGTAAAATACAAAAATAAAATAATAATGTATAAAGATTTATTAAAATAATAAAACAACATTAAATTACAAACATTATGTAATATCATAGGAAGGCCAGACTAAAGAGATATGTTTTTAATTTAGACTTAAAACTATTTATATTTTCAGCACGTCTTACTTCTTCTGGAAGGTTATTCCAGAGACGAGGAGCGTAGCGACTAAAAGCAGCATCACCAAATCTTTTAGTTCTACTGTGTGGTACTGTTAAAAGTAAAGAATCCGAGGATCTGAGAATCCTTACAGGTTCATATACTGTAAGCATTTTTAAAAGATAGTCTGGAGCAAGTCCATGTAGTGCCTTATAAACTAATAAAAGGTTTTTAAAATCAACACGAAAACTAACAGGTAGCCAATGTAATGATTTTAGTATAGGTTTAGTATGTTCTCTCTTCTTGGTCTTTGTCAATACTCGAGCAGCAGAGTTTTGTATTAATTGTAGTCGATTAATTGTAGTCTTTGGTAGACCAGAGAGGAGAGCATTACAATAGTCAAGCCTGCTAGTTATAAATGTATGCATTAATTTTTCTGTATTGCGCAATGAAAGGAATGGTCTTATTTTAGCAATATTCTTTAAATGATAAAATGCTATTTTAGTAATATTACACACATGCGCTTTAAAATTAAAATCAGAGTCAAAGACAACACCTAGATTTTTTGCAATTTTGCTTGGATTTAATCCCAGGATATTTAGTTTAGGGGTTAATTTTTCTCTCTGTGCTTTTGATCCAATTATCAAAACGTCTGTTTTATCTTTGTTCAGTTGTAAGAAATTTTGCGACATCCAGTCATTTATGTCTTGGATGCAATTTGCAAGTGAATCAATTTGCCCAGTGTCATCCGGCGATACGGCTACATATAGCTGTGTATCATCAGCATAACTGTGAAAAGAGATATTATGTCTCCTGATGATACAACCAAGAGGTAACATGTATAGATTAAAAAGTAGTGGTCCTAAAATTGATCCCTGAGGGACTCCACACAGTACCTCATAATGTTCAGACAAGGTATTATTAATAGATACTACAAATGTTCTTCCGCTAAGATATGATGAAAACCAATTTAAAACAGTTTCAGATAGGCCAACATACTCACGTAATCTATTTAAAAGAATCTGGTGATCCACTGTATCAAACGCAGCGCTCAAGTCAAGCAGCACCAGAACTGAGGGCCAATTTCTATCTAAGTTTATTCTTATGTCGTTTACTACTTTAATAAGAGCGGTCTCTGTGCTATGATGTTTTCTAAAACCAGACTGAAACATCTCTAATTATGAATGTGTATTTAAAAATGTGCTTAACTGATTAAATACAATTTTCTCTAATATTTTACTCAAAAATGCGAGATTTGAAATGGGTCTATAATTACTAGGAGTTGAAATATCTGAATTCCCTTTTTTATGTACAGGTTTCACTAAGGCCAATTTAAGATCACAAGGAAAAATGCCAAGTTGTAGTGAGTGATTTACTATCTCAAGGATATCATTAGATATTGAATTAAAAATAGATTTAAAAAGAGAGATAGGAATTGGATCAAGAGAACAAGTGGATGGTTTCAGTTCTGTTACTACCTTTCTTAGGGTCTCGACAGTATTATAAGCGCTAGGAAAGGGAGGGAGCATAGTAATATTATTTTTATTTTTGTTTTCAGAGCAGATTTCCAATCTAATATTTCTAACTTTATCTCTGAAGTAGCCAGCAAGCTCTTCACATTTGGAATTTGGTAACGCAGAACTACAGTCAATTTTATGATTTATTAGTGAATCTATGGTACTAAATAAGAATCTTGGGTTATTAATATTTTCATTTATAAGGTTTGAAAAATAAGCTTGCCGTGATTTTTGAACTTCTTTGTTATATAGTTTTTAAGATTTTCAGTGAGTATATTAAGGTGTATTTCTAATTTAGTTTTTCGCCATCTTCGTTCAGCACTTCTACAGTTTCTTTTAATTTTCATGGTCAAATCTGTCTTCCAAGGAATTACCTTTTTATTAGTGTCCTTTTTTGTTTTAAGTGGAGCAACTGCATCGAGAGCCGTTCTCAATTTATTATTAAACTCATCAACTAAGACATCACAGGACGATGGTAAAATATTCTTTTCGTAAGTCATATAATGCGTTGTGAAATTTTCTGCTACTTCCGAAGTAATAAAACGTTTTTTAATAATACGTTCAGTTGTATAAGGTACAGAAGCATCAATACCATTAAAGAAAACACAAAAGTGATCAGATAATGCAAGATCAACAACAGAAGTTATATTGATATTTAATCCATATGCTATAACTAAATCCAGTGTGTGACCATGTTTGTGGGTCGGTATGTTTACATGCTGTTTAAACGACATACATTCTAGCAGTTCCAAGAATTAATTTGCTCTAATATCTGACAAATTATCAACATGTATATTAAAATCCCCAGTTAAAACACAGTTGTCGTAATTCATATGAATAAAAGATAGCATTTCAGAGAAATCCTTTATGAAGGGAGATATTGGTAATTTTGGTGATCTGTATAGTGTCACTGCAAGAAGACGTGGTTGAAAGTTTAAAAGAATAGCATTATATTCAAAGGTAGTAAATATACCAAGGTCTATGTCCCCTCCCTTTAGGGTTTTTCTGTAGATTGCTGCAGTCCCTCCACCTCGTTTTCCATTTCTAGTTGAAAATGAATAAGTAAAGTCGGGAGGACAGGTTACAATCAGTGTGGTCGGTGCATCTGTGCCAAGCCATGTCTCAGTAAGAAACAGACAGTCCAAGTTGTAATCACTAATGAGGTCATTAATACAAAATGATTTGTTTTATAATGCCCTTACATTAAAAAGAGCCATGTTAATTTCTGTTTGTTTTGTTTCCATAAGTGATATTATGCTGGTAGTGGGAATTTTCAGTAAATTGTTTATATTTATTCCCACGGTTTTTTTTTTTAGTAATAGTGTGACGAACTGATATAATAGGTTTAATAAGATCAACAGAAGTGCATTGGATGGGTAGTCACGTTGTAATATGTTGTTCGATATGATGTGCAAGCATGTGGGAGCCCCTGTGATTTGGATGCAGGCCATCCCACCTAAAAAGTGCTGGACGGCCCCAAAATAAATCAAAATTATCGATAAAAATGACATTGTAATTTTCGCATGTAATTTTTAACCATGAGTTCAAGGAAAGCAGACGACTACATTTTTCAATACCCCTTTTATAGGCAGGAAGTGGACCTGAGATAGCTATATTTTTCCCAGTATTAGTGAGAGAGACTAGCAGCGTTTTAAAATGTTCCTTTAAAGTCTCAGATTCACGACATGAGGTGTCATTGCTGCCAATGTGCACTATCACGGTGTTTGCATTTACATGTTTCCCAAGCACGTCAGAGAGTTTTGTGTTTATGTCCAGTACCTTAGCTCCGGGAAAACAGTGGACTGCTGCTTTACTTCCATGGGAAGGGAGCGACAGTCCCCGGATGATAGAGTCACCAATCACCACAGTAGAGACAGGCGATGGCAGTGAAAGTGGAGGAGATGTAGGAGGTAGAGCAGTAGGAGTTTGGTCATGAATGGAAGGTGAGTCTTGAATCAACACCTCAAAACGATTCAGACTCAACTGTCCTGTTTCAAGACAAAGGTGAGCCATAATCAGGCCTCAACCAAATGTGACTCTGAAGACCAACAGTCAGATGAAAGCTATCCTGATTTACAGTCTTTCTGTAGACTAGAAAACACTAGAAATTCTGGTTTGATAGATAAAGATGTAAATGCATTTTAAGTGTGTGGAGCAAGACAAAAGGCTCAGACTAGGGCAAAAGGGATTGACTCTGTTCAATCTGTAACCCCCATACTGCAGCTACAAGCAGTCAAATTATCTTTAGGTCCTAAAGAAATCGAGAGAATCGCTGAAAATTTGCCATCAGTGCAAAGAAATTTTTCTGAGTTTAGGAGAGAATTGTCCAGAAAGATGCGGCTCTACGATATGTCTCTAGCTGAAGTCACCCAGCTAATATCACAGATCTTGACTGAGTCAGAATTCAGTGATTTTGAAAATGCTGTAAACTATTTTGAGTTTCAAAATGCCAGAAAAGATGAATTGAGAGAGGGAGTTCTGAAAGCATTGAAAAACATTGTTGGACCAAAAGTGGACTGGTCAAAGATCACTAGTTGTGTACAGAAGAAACATGAGAATGTTAGTGAGTACACTCAAAGATTTTGTCAGTCAGCAGCAGCATACAGTGGTATAGCTGACACTTCAGAGAAGGTGCTAGAAGATAATGGTCCCCTAGTTCGCACATGGTTTGATGGTCTTTTGTCAGAGCATAGAAAAGCATTGCCTTTCTTAGAAGTCACATGGTCCACTAGAACCCTGCAAAACAACTTGGACAGTTTAGTTACTTGGGAAAGAGATTCTGATGTCAAGGCAAGAGTAAAAATTGCAGCAGCATCCTTTAAGGTCAACACAGAGAATCAACAGAAACGCAAATGTCCTAAGAGAGAGGGCAGCAGTTGTTATTACTGTGGTAAACATGGACATTGGGGAAAAGAGTGTAGAAAAAACAAAAAGAATGTTAGAGACACTAACAATGTAACTCAGCTTCTGCTCAGCCTGCTGGCTGCTCTGAAGCAGCCCCTCCCCTCGTCATTAAGCTCGTTGGGCAGCTGTTTTAGTTGTTAACCATTTGGGCTGTGAGTGCTTAATTTCCCCAGTAACTTACAACAAAGATGAAAGACTTATTTTTGTTTAATAGAACAAAAAGAAAGTGACGGTCTCACCCTTCCTTTGGGGAACACTAGTTAAGTAAACTCGCAGCCTTAAATGTTATGCTACAGCACAGGCCCTTCATCAGTTATGGTGTTAGGTCAGACTGTAAATGTAAAATGCCTTCATGCAGTGTCCACACTGATGAATGAAGAAAAATAAACTTCTGTCACCTCCTCCCGTTGGGGAAATTGGTTAACTACCCCCACAGCCCCAAACATTGTTTTACAACGTGCACCTGTCACAAACCCATCCTCATGTATGATGTCTGCAATGACTGAATTTGTGTTAGGGGATGAAGGAGAAATGACTCATGATTGTGTTACGCTTACATACACACCTTCGAGGGAAGTAAAAGAAACTCCCATGGAGAATTCAGAATTTGAGTTGTTTGTTGACGGTTCATCTCAAATAATTGAAAGTAATTCCTATGTGGCATGGATCACATTAGGTGATGTTGATTGCAGCAGCTGCAGTATTGTGTCAGGGAAGGAGAATCCTGGACTAATGTACACACTGTAGAGTTGTTCCCCCACCTTCAGGGATAGGTTAGGACACGGAACCAGTGAGGAGCCCAGAGAAGAACCGAATGCAACAGGCTTCGAGGGTCAAACTCTGCGGTGAAGACTCCCTCATAGGCCCTATCCTAGTCCATCCTTACCTCACTGTTCCTTAGGTGTCAAAGGGTTTAAGAAATACGGAAAGATGGAACAACAATAGCAGACTCAGAAAAGTTTACAACCCTAGTGTTTGAACAAATACTGCTCTACTGTCTAGCAGACTCTGAAAAAGTTTACAACCCTAGTGTGTGAACAAATACTGCTCTCCTGTCTTTTGTTTTCTTTCTTATTCTGTGCAGACACCACTTGATGACTGTCCGGGACCCATACGCACCGACCTCGTCATCTGCGTATGAAGCCACAAGAAAACCTCAAGAAAACGACTAGACCCACTGCCGAACCATCTATCACGAAAGAAAAAATACACAACGCAGAGACTCACATACGAAACCTTCAGTCATCCTTCAACATGATCAAGATTGTCGTACCAGTAACATGACAGACACTCTCGCTTCGCACAAGATAATGATCTTACAGAACAGAGTGGCCTTGGATTCAACACAAGGAGGAGCCTGCACCATCATCGGACCTGAGTGCTGCACCAGGTTAATGGATCCAACAGAGAACTTGAACAAAATCCAACAAGACATTCTTGATCTTTCGGCAAAATTACACCAGATGACTGAAGATAATTCTTCATGGTTCGGAAACTTTTTAGGTAAACTGTGGATAAAGGAAATACCAATTATGTTGTTGTTTGTTCTACTGGCGTACTCTCTATGCGTCTACAGTATCAAGTGTTTCATTCAACATATGAATCACGCCTTTCTCGAGAAAATCACAGTTCCTACCAGAAAAGACTATTACCCGTAGGGACGTCACGGACCCTAAAATTGCATGTTTGTTTAAGTGTTTAAATTTGTATTTTTTGAGAGTTATTTAGAACTCTCAAAGGGGGAAAATGTAGGATTACAAATTTTATTTAAATGTTTAATTTAGATTTCCAATACAATAGAATTTTATATTGAGAAAGTTTAGAAATGATGAGACCAGGAAATCTCTGCAAACGGTAGAGGTTCCCAGCAGGATATTCCTGACTGTCCCATCTCAGTACGAGAAGGCTAGGCCTTTCCTGTCCTCGTGTCTCACCGGGTGAAACTCATGCTGAGCAAGTTTGAACCCCTTCTATTTTATTACTGAGACCATTTGTCTTGGAGTTCTCATCTCAGTACGAGAAGTCTATGCCTTTCCTGTTCTCGTGTCTCATGCTGAGCAGGTTCCAAAATCTGTATACCTTTTTTACATTTGCTTTGTTTCAGAGAAGTCTCCACCTATATGCAATCCCTCCCCCTTGAAATTTATATAAACTACAATGTAAAGTTCCCTTAGTTAGACGATGTTGGTATTAGGGGTGGGGGAAAAAATCGATTCTTAGATGCATCGCGATGCGGACGTGGACGATTCTGAATCGATTCACAAATGTCAAAAATCGATTTTCAAAAAAAATAACTTTTTTTTTTTTAGATATGTTTTTTTAATATTTTGGCTTCTATGAAGTTGAAGGGGGAAAGGTGCTGGACAAGAGCCACACTAGTTGTAAGCTTTGTAGAATAAAATATAAACTAAAATATTTTGGCAACACGACAAATATGAGAAGCCATATGACACGTTTCCACCCAGAGGAGGAAAAACAGTCGGCTTTACCAGAGCCGTTTCTCTCTATGGCTCTGGGCTGTACCGGTGTTCAGACGATTTCTGCTGCGTTGTCGGAAAATGCTACCCAAACGATGTGTGTCGATCACAGATAATGTTGATTCATTCTCTATTGTTTCCATAATGGTGTAAATCTCACAATATTATGACATTGTTATTTCATTTTAATCAGGGTAAGTGTATGGGGAGCATATTTTGATATTTTAAATGAACTAGCAATTATCACATTTGATATAACAAGTAAAAATGATATTATTATATGAAATTAAATTATAATAAAATTCGAAGTTAAGAGTACAGTATAATGTACTGTTTTTATTTTTAAAACGGTGTGAAAAGTAAAAATTATCATCAAATATTCATCTT
Organism: Siphateles boraxobius; assembly: GCF_051911475.1. Classification (NCBI taxonomy): domain Eukaryota; kingdom Metazoa; phylum Chordata; class Actinopteri; order Cypriniformes; family Leuciscidae; genus Siphateles; species Siphateles boraxobius. The sequence continues at coordinate 6,765,318 of NW_027509188.1, forward strand.
TGACCTGTCAAAGTTTCCTACAAGTCTCCACAGCAAGGACGCATAGATTTATGGGCGTGGTAAGCAGAAGAAAAATGAGTCTGCACATGCGCATAACCAGTAAGTAGCACATCTCGATGGGTAGCATGAATCGTCAGAACACCTGTTGTTGTTATATTATTAATTTACCACAAGTATGCTCCTAGTTCAGGCACACATTTATTTTCCTGTTGGTTCTTTGCAATGTTAATAAAATATAATGTACGTTAATTCTTTATGGGTCATTACTTTGTACTTTTAAAGCAAAGTATTTATATTCACACACACACACACACACACACACACACACACACACACACACACACACACACACACACACACACACAAAAAGATTCAGATAATCGCTTTAGAATCGAATCGCAGGCCTCTGAATCGTAATCGAATCGAATCGTGAGGTGCCTAGAGATTCCCACCCCTAGTTGGTATGACTGCAGCTACCGACAAGCAATAAAGAACTTCTGCTTGGAAAACTTCCACTGTCTCCTGGTCTGAGCTTCTAACTTTTCTACAAGGAAAAAGATTCACAACAACATATAACAGTAAAATACTTAATGTCAAGGTCCGAATGGAACCACATTTAGGCTACCCATGAACATTAATACATAGAGGCAGGAAGAAGTACTTTAGAAACCAGCCTTTATTAATTATTATTAGATGGGGTTTGGGGCTGGGTCAGTGGGACTGTTTCTGGGGGATAAATCTGAGGGAAGAACAGGAGACATGGATAAGGACTCGGAGAATGCAGAAGACAAAAGGTAGATAAAATAAAAAGTGTCTGGATCAAAAAATCTGGTTACGTACACAATGCACTCAATGCCCAAACCCCATCTCTGCAATAATAATTAATAAAGGCTGGTTTCTAAAGTACTTCTTCCTGCCTCTATGTATTAATGTTCATGGGTAGCCTAAATGTGTTCCATTCAGACCTTAACATTAAGTCTTTTACTGTTATATGTCAACAAGATTCCACAAGACATTGTCACCTGCTATACCCAATGTTTAGATTTGTTGTGGTATTTATGCAAATTAGCACATATGTAATTAGATTATGGACTGTTTGTCCATGTTAACAAACAATTTCAAAAACTTGTAATAAATTTTTTGTTTGTTTTGATGTAAGTAATCAACTCAGTAATTTTAATGGTGATATTTAAAGGTTACAACTTTTACCCTATTCACGTGAGAAAAATAATGAATAGGCGAATGAATAGACTACAGGTCCTTCTCAAAAAATTAGCATATTGTGATAAAGTTCATTATTTTCCATAATGTAATGATAAAAATTAAACTTTCATATATTTTAGATTCATTGCACACCAACTGAAATATTTCAGGTCTTTTATTGTTTTAATACTGATGATTTTGGCATACAGCTCATGAAAACCCAAAATTCCTATCTCAAAAAATTAGCATATCATGAAAAGGGTCTCTAAACAAGCTATTAACCTAATCATCTGAATCAACTAATTAACTCTAAACACCTGCAAAAGATTCCTGAGGCTTTTAAAAACTCCCAGCCTGGTTCATTACTCAAAACCGCAATCATGGGTAAGACTGCCGACCTGACTGCTGTCCAGAAGGCCATCATTGACACCCTCAAGCAAGAGGGTAAGACAGAAAGAAATTTCTGAACAAATAGGCTTTTCCCAGAGTGCTGTATCAAGGCACCTCAGTGTGAAGTCTGTGGGAAGGAAAAAGTGTGGCAAAAAACGCTGCACAACGAGAAGAGGTGACCGGACCCTGAGGAAGATTGTGGAGAAGGACCGATTCCAGACCTTGGGGAACCTGCGGAAGCAGTGGACTGAGTCTGGAGTAGAAACATCCAGAGCCACCGTGCACAGGCGTGTGCAGGAAATGGGCTACAGGTGCCGCATTCCCCAGGTCAAGCCACTTTTGAACCAGAAACAGCGGCAGAAGCGCCTGACCTGGGCTACAGAGAAGCAGCACTGGACTGTTGCTCAGTGGTGCAAAGTACTTTTTTCGGATGAAAGCAAATTTTGCATGTTAATCGGAAATCAAGGTGCCAGAGTCTGGAGGAAGACTGGGGAGAAGGAAATGTCAAAATGCCTGAAGTCCAGTGTCAAGTACCCACAGTCAGTGATGGTCTGGGGTGCCATGTCAGCTGCTGGTGTTGGTCTACTGTGTGTTATTAAGGGCAGAGTCAATGCAGCTAGCTATCAGGAGATTTTGGAGCACTTCATGCTTCCATCTGCTGAAAAGCTTTATGGAGATGAAGATTTCATTTTTCAGCACGACCTGGTACCTGCTCACAGTGCCAAAACCACTGGTAAATGGTTTACTGACCATGGTATTACTGTGCTCAAATGGCCTGCCAACTCTCCTGACCTGAACCCCATAGAGAATCTGTGGGATATTGTGAAGAGAAAGTTGAGAGACGCAAGACCCAACACTCTGGATGAGCTTAAGGCCGCTATCGAAGCATCCTGGGCCTCCATAACACCTCAGCAGTGCCACAGGCTGATTGCCTCCATGCCACGCCGCATTGAAGCAGTCATTTCTGCAAAAGGATTCCCGACCAAGTATTGAGTGCATAACTGAACATAATTATTTGAAGGTTGACTTTTTTTGTATTAAAAACACTTATTTTATTGGTCGGATGAAATATGCTAATTTTTTGAGATAGGAATTTTGGGTTTTCATGAGCTGTATGCCAAAAACATCGGTATTAAAACAATAAAAGACCTGAAATATTTCAGTTGGTGTGCAATGAATCTTAAATATATGAAAGTGTAATTTTTATCATTACATTATGGAAAATAATGAACTTAATCACAATTTGCTAATTTTTTGAGAAGGACCTGTATATTTGGGTCTTTTTCGAAACTTTCCCCTAACGGGATTCTTCGGGGCTTTTTTTTCCTTACTCAGGACATATTGAGGATACAACATCAGTTGAGTTTGCTTCTGTTGCAATTTGTTCAAGGTTGACCCCCATTTTGGCTTAAAATGACTGGACTAAAAGGCATGTCCTCAGTTTGGAGGTTTTTAAGTGAGACCTCACTCTGTGGGGTGTGTCTGTGGGCGTGGTCACTGATCACTGCTGATCAGCAGCGCCAGCTGGTTCCAATTGTTTGTCCCTTTATATGTTCAATGACTGGTTTCTCATGTTGTCAGATTTGACAAAAATAGCTGTTATCATGAAAAGAGCCAGATATGGACCTTTAAGCCAAGTTGTCCATCGATCATCACACAGTTTTCTCCCATCTTACATTTTATTGCTGCATTTTCAAGTGTGACCCTCTTGTATTGTACACTGTAAAAAATATATTATTATATCCATATTATCTAATTCAAGTTATGGTAACAATATTACACATACATTTTTTTTTTTGTGGAATCTACCTTGATAAATTAATCAAAACGTGATGGCACATGATGAATTTAATATCCTTAGTGGAATGTGCTTTTTAATTTGTCTCACAAATAAATCAAGTAAAATGTAATCCTTTGAATTACTGAAAATTATTTAATTATAAAAAAAATTACTGCCTTTTTAAAATTAAGATAATCCATAATGTGTTTTTTGTTGTCAAACATGCTTTTTTTGTCTTTTTCTACTGAAACCATAAATAGCAAATCTATAAAATGTAAGACAGCAGTTTTAAGATATGAAAAATATACACTATTTTTTTTTTAAATACAATTTGAACGAAATAAAACACATTTTCCATGTCATTGAGAAAGATGTTTTGTTACACAAAAACGTGCATACAACTTTGTTTGTGTGAGAAAGTAAAGTCTGAAAGAAAGAAAAGATTCTGGACTAAAACTTGTTAATAACTTTTAGCAAAACATAAAAACAGTTATACGTGCTAAAAGATTGATTGCTCAATCAAAGACGTTTTATTTCACCAGAACTTGTTAATAATTCTTTGTCTCTCAAAGTCATGAGTTTGTTTTTAACCTTTGTGGCTCCCCACCATGGTGTAACCACTAGATGGCATATACAGCTCTCTATAGAGAGGCTTCTGAATTCCCTAGTTGTTTTTGGACACATTTACTTAATTATTAGATTTTTTTTTTTTTTTTTTTTTAATAGTGATTTGAAGTGTTAGTTCTTGTATTATAATTACAGTGTAACCTAAACATTGCGTTAGAAAGAGAACGCAAGGAAGCATTTTACCCATTTTTTTATTCAGAATTTTGTAAAAAAAAATACAAATAAAAAACAAGAAATAACAATTTAATCGATTATAACACTTTATGTAAACATTTTTTAATGAGTATGTCTATTTTGTGTAAAAGTCAGTGAACTAACAAAACAGTGAACAGTAAAAAAGGAAACAGCAATAATGAACAATAAGCTATAGTATATGAAAAAAGAGAAACTACTATAGTATATACAATATGTATATTTATTCTATATTTAATACATACTGTACTTTTAATTATATACTATATGCTAACTACATACTGTACTGACTCAAGATAACTACCCTATGGATTGTAGCAGAGGTCACAGATTAAAATGCAGTGTCTTTTGCAAGCGGATTATTGCATTTCTTGCAAACAAAAGTGGTCTTGACATCCCTCGGGAGGGATCTTTTCCTCTCGCTTGAGGAACTAGCCAAGGAAAGACGAGCCGTGGAGGGACCTGCTGCTTCTTCATCTTCTTCCTGCAGTTTTCTGTGCGTTGGCCGGGGGACAACGGCGCTCTCCCAGAAAAAGACTCCTCTTGTAGTTTGGGGCACTTTGTTTCCATGTGGGATAAATTTCCCTCCATATTATAGAAGTCAGCCGTCGGCCAGCGATCTGGAATATTCCACATACTCGCTTGTCCTGGTTCCTCTCAGTCTATGCTGTGTACACCTGCACTGTTAAAAATGTATTGTAATTTTACAGAAAATTTCTGGCAACTAATTGGCGTAAATTAACAGCAAGTAATAAACAGGACTTTTACTGTTTACTGTTACAATAAAGTACTGTATTTATACAACAGTACTGTGATTATAGTAGCATTATTACAATAAAATGCTGTAATTTATTACAATTTACTGTATATTTACTGCAACTAAGTTGCCAGGAATTTCCTGTAATTTCACAGGACAGAAATACAATTTAATATTGTAATTCAATATACTATATATATCCTGTTATTTGTGAATATTACAATGAAATGCTGTAATTTTTCATATTAGCCAATTAAAAACACAACAATGGTATCTTTTCTGTTTTATTAGCAAACTGTGCAGCACCACAGATCACAAAAGTATTCACTTGTTTTTGTTCTTTTTTTACAAAAATACATTTTTACTCAAGAAGCGCACTTCCAGGCGTCCAGACAGCCTATCATTAGGGGGAACATGGGGGAACTCAAAGTCCAGGAGTGTTTATTTTTTTTGCAAACAGGTGCGTCTCTTCTCTGCTTTGCTGCCAGTCTGGGAGTTGATTCCACAAAAAGCTCAAAGCCGAGAGAGAGGAAAAAAAGTTAAAAGTTTTCATAAATAATGACGAATACTGTGTAAAATACCTAAGTAACCTATTCCTACTTACTCATAAAAGAAAATGACTTTGATGTATTTAACATTCACAACTTTTAGAATTACATTGGCTTTTACATTGTTTTTCTTAACTTTATAATGTCATTGTATGTATGCATGTATGTACTGTATATTGTATGTTGATTTGGACTTGGAGAATTAGTCATTTATCCCCTCAGCTACTTTTGACCATTAAAAGGATCTGGCATCATTAGTTGCTAGAATCACGGTTTATTTACTCTTTCAAATGTTTTTTTATCCAAACTAACTAATACATTTCTCTGGGAAAAGAGCTTCCTGGACATTGGACTCTTGACCTTTGCATTGTTTTAGCATCATGCTCTACTGATTGAGTCACAGAGGTAAACATATTTCCCCAATGTTTTCATGATGTCTGATACCCAGAAGAAAGTCAGATATTGTTGGGAATTCCCAGTCAATTTCATTTGGAGGGAGAAAAATAAAAACACACATTACAGATTAACAATGACATTGTGGTTGCACATTCTGGGAATACTCCCAGAAGTTCTAGTATCTGCCAACACATGTTTGCAGTTGCTTATTTTGAAAGTGAAACCAAAAGTTAAACTACACATTGCTATTTGCTGTGACAATAAAAGGAATGTAAGTCAGCCTCAGGGAAAAAACAGAGATATAATGAGAGACCAGAGAAATCCCCTAACTTACTCTAGACCAATTAGCTTCAAGAGGCCGGACCTGAAGGAGTGTTTAAGATATACAGACAGAATGACAGGAAGCTACAACATGTATACAACTCAGATCCAGCAACTGAAGTTAAGTTAAGCAAAAGGGTAAGTGACGTTGAGTTATATGGGTATTACAACTGATAGGAAATATCACCATAGAGTCACCATAAGCCATATATAAATGTGTGTGTGTGTTTTAACTCTACATGTTTTGATAAATTTAGGACCATGTCTTGCTACAGCTTCAAATGACTTTGTTAATCAACTAAACCCAGTAAAGTTTTAGACCAGAGGAGTTTGAGTTCGGGCTGATATTTTAGCAGGACACAAACAAAGCTTGCAGCATTTTTGTCTCATTCAGTGTGCTGATAATGAGATAACATGTCATGTGTGTATGTATGCATTATGTGAGTGTGTATGTCTGCGTTTGTTGAAAGATATGGTTTACATTGGAATGTTTATACATGTATATAAGTCAGTATGTTCTGTGCCTTTTGTTTGTTTCACTTTCTACGTGTGTATGTGTTTGTTAATACGACATAAGAAACACTTTTACAGAAACTTCCCCAAACAGAAAAGGAAAAGCTGCTCATCTGGTTTTGTACTGTAGAATTACTGGAATATTTCTCCATCTTAGACTTGTACTTCTAGTATACTGCAGTAGCTTGAAGGATTTGAAATGTGTGTATCTGTTGGACAGCTGTATTCTCCAGTGATCATGGATAAACCAGTCTGCTTGATTGACACTGGGTCAGAAGGGAAGCTGTGTGTGCAGGAGTCAGCACTACAGATCCTGCAGCAGATCCAGGAGCCAGTGGTGGTGGTGGCCGTGGTGGGTCTCTACCGCACCGGGAAGTCCTACCTGATGAATCGCCTTGCAGGGAAACAAACAGGTTAGCGCCGAGAGCATCCGGACGCTTAAGAGAAACAAAATGCCGGTATATGCATACAAGTCTTTGTTTTTTTGGTGTGGCATTATCAGGGTTTGCGTTGGGCAGCACCATCGAGTCCAAGACGAAGGGTATCTGGATGTGGTGTGTGTCTCACCCCACTAAAGCAGGAACCACTCTGGTGCTGCTGGACACGGAGGGACTCGGAGACGTGGACAAGGTGACTGACAAACTAGTTTCATAATGTAGTATCCATCTATTGTAGCAAATTAGCTCAAAAAGGTAAACATAAATAATTATTGTTATGATTATTATGAACATTTGGATCAGTTTTTTGTTTTTAGATTAACAGGTTTTTTTTATTGATTCTCAGAAACTTTCCAGATTACAACACAACACATCTGTACAGAATCAACATTTTTACTCCGATAATATAATCAAATATAATAAAAACAATTGAGGACATAGTGAAATATGAGTATTTAAAACTGTGCAATGTTTAAATCAGTTAATCGGATTAACTTTATGTAGCTACATTAATATTACAATAAATTAATCATTTCGTCCTGTGAACACTTAATACTGATTATTAATTAACTAATAGAAATGTTATTTTCCGGGGTTGTGAAATAATTGTCTTACTGGAATCAGAACCAAATATGTATTTTATCTTGCACAAATTGTATTAACTAAATAACAAACACCACTTATCTAAACACACATACACACAATCACACATACATGGGTAAAATGGTAAGTGACACAATGAAACCGAAAACAGGAAATTAAACAATGGAAAAGATTCATTTAACTATGAAAGAACCATCAGCTTTCTTCTTTCAAAGCACCTCATTAAGAGGTATCTACCGCTTATTATTAAACCTCTGTTTAAAATGTGCAATCCTTGCATCTGCCTTGTGTGACGTCTTTGAAGATCTCATTGGTTCCGTGAGTCGATAGTTGGAGTAGCGATTAGCCGCGTTTCCACTGTTGGGCCGGGGCCGAGCCGAGCTAGTGGCTACTGGCCCGGCAGTGGAAACGCAAGCCCGGTGCTTAAAGGAACACTCCACCGTTTTTTCATATTAAACTATGTTATTCCCTTAACTAAGACGAGTTGGTACCTACCTCTCTCAGCGCGTGCATTCAATCGATCTGGCGCGCGGCGACACTTTGGACTATAATGTATGACGGAATAGCACTTTGAGAGCACTTCGACTCGGCGCAGTAATATTATCACTCCAGGATCATTCAGGAGTGATGATATTACTGCGCTGAGTCGAAGTGCTATTCCGCCATACATTATAGTTATCCATTTTACCCGCTTAAAAATTTGGAGGTGTTTGGTCGCTTCTAACTTCATCTCTGTTTGGCCCCTAATGAATGAACTGGGCTATCAAAGTGTCACCGCGCACCAGAGCGATTAAGTACACGCACTGAGACGAGAGAGGTAGGTACCAACTCGTCTTACTTACGGGAATAAAATAGTTTAATATGAAAAAACGGTGGAGTGTTCCTTTAAGGCCCGGCTCGGCTCGCTGTTAGCCCTGGCCCGGCCCTGGCCCGACAGTGGAAACGCGACTATTTACTTCTTCTGCATTGAATGAAGAAATTGTGACAAACTCCCGATGTTGTCATTGACTCTGTTGTGGATGAGAGAGTCCTCTCTCTTCTAAATGAGCACATGGCTGGTTGAGAGTCAAGGCCTGGTGAGGCCATGCAGGACACAAACCCCAACATACCGAGAAGGCCAAGAGAGAGAAGGGATTGTGTAGAGGCTATATAATGCCTGAGAAAGGTCCCACTCGAGTAAATTTCACTCTGGGCGACTAAATAATGTCTGTCATTGGCCATTGGCTGATAAATTATTCGATTTTACTCGCCAGTGTGTGTGTTAGATGCCAAGTATAAGTTTAGCATAGATATATTTTCACTTGCTGAACACTGACTGAGCACTTAAGAGTTTCGCTCTCCATCAAGCAATCTGTACTACTATTTCAAAATCAGCTCAGCGTACCTGTATTTGACGTACCATAAACTCTAGTGTGAAGGCGTACCCTCGCCATCGCGTTTCTCACACACACGCAAAGAGAGAGAGCGAGAGTCTTACATACAAATAAATACATACATGTAAACCATATACTTTGTATTTTCCTGTCAAAATAACGGAGTTCATCTGGAATTATTCAGCTTTTAAGAACAAGGAGGAAGATAAGAGTGCTGGTTTCTCCGGTAGTGGGCGGAGCTAATGTGCAAACGGCAATCTTATTGGCTGGCACTCATCCCTGTTTTAATTTCAGCAAATCAGTTCAAGCGAACGCTGACAACGTGATTAACATTCATGAACCAAGCAGGTTGCGTTGTATGCTATATTGTCATTATTAGTAGTAGAATTAGTAGTTGGATTATTATCTTTTAATAATAATTACTATCATGAATTACCATTATCTATTTTTTTTACAGAAACACTAAATGACCAACAATATCTTAAGCACCACCACCAGTCCTAAGTTCAGTTAAAATGACAAATATGCATACAGGAATGATTATCAAGTTTTAGTTCTAATTACTAAAGTTAAATCATTAAATAATGCTTGATTATCATAATATAATGCTTGATTGACTCATTTTAAGAGTGTACATTTAGATATTTAAAAAGCTGTGTCATTTTACAAAGATAAGCTGATTTGGTGGAATATAAAATAATAAAATTATATATATAGCCTATTAAAAAAATACACACACATATATATATATATATATACTGAACAAAATTATAAACGCAACACTTTTGATTTTGCCCCCATTTTGTTTTGGCCTTATATTGTGGCCATCCTAAGGCACACCTGTGCAATAATCATGCCGTCTAATCAGCATCTTAATATGCCACACCTGTGAGGTGGATGGTTTATTTCGGCAAAGGAGAAGTGCTCACTAACACAGATTTAGACAGATTTCTGAACAATATTTGAGAGAAATATTAGGATGGCCACAATATAAGGCCAAAACAAAATGGGGGCAGAAACAAAAGTGTTGCATTTATAATTTTGTTCAGTGTATATATATATATACTATGTGTATATATATATATATATATATATATATATATATATATATATATATATATATATATAAATTATATTTAATTTTATAATAGTATATCAGTCTGGCGAGTAACCAAAAAAATGTACAAGCCAATGGCGATTCTATTGCCAAGATGTGCAAAGAGGGTTGCACTCCTCTGGGTTGGCTTGACCAATGAGAAAGGTGGAATATCCAAGCAGTAAATTCCTCTGTTGGAGATTTATGGCTCTTTGTTTCAAGCGTGGTCATTTGCATGTGCAGCTGGATTGGTTATTGTAATACTTGTAATCTGTTGCGCAGCTATCAACATATCATATACACCATCATTTTGATCTTTAAAGTACCAATTTATAGAGACCAAACATGGTATAGGTGAGGTTACAGTGACCGTTGGTTCGATCATAAAATACATAGTATCAAAAAAGAATTGTACACTACACAAGACGGTAATAATCATTCACACAATGTTCGGGGGTGCATGTTCATTTATAGATCAGTTTGTCTATAAATTAATACAGGAAAGTCTGTTTTAAGGGCTGTAGGTCTTTCCAATGGCCTCTGCTTTTCCACGTGACCACATTTTTAACAGCAATAAACCGTCTTATCAGTTGGTAGTCATGGTAACTGAGGCCCTTTTTGCCCTATTTGGGGGGTGGGTCTATAGACCCAAGAGTGAGTTTTGATGATTATTTGTTAAATATAACAAATAATTCCGTCTGATTTATCTGTCGTTACACTATCTATATCTATCTATCTATCTATCTACAATGAACTTTGATTCCATAAATTGCTGGAGAGTTTTCTGTGTGAATGCAAGATAGGGTTGCCAACTTTCTGAAATTGAAATAAGGAACGGCGGGGCGGGGCGGGGCGGGAGGGGGGGGCTTTTGGGTGGTGGGGTGGTGGTGACATGCCCCCACGGAAGAAAATTTATAAAAATAACCCCTGAAATGGTGACTTCTGGTGAATATTGTATGCTATCATACATTATAGCATATAACACAACTTATAAGGCCTGTATATTTATAGAATAGCAAAGTAGGCCTAATCAATATAAGACTGAACCACATAGATATATAAAGGCTATCATGATCATTTTGCCAACAATGAACCATGGATTTGTTTAGTTTATAATATATTTTATTTTTAACAAATACAACATATAACATTCAAAACTCATCGGCTTAGAAAAATATTAGAATCGCTCAGTGTTCGGTGACAGAGCTTAAGCCCACAGTCAGAACTGTTTTAGCTCAAATTGTGGTTCACTGTATGATATACATGTGCTAGCTCAGCAGCAGTGACCTAAAGAAAGAGATATACAATTTCATTATTTGTAAGCCGCTTTGTGAGTAGGCTTAGTTATATGAACTATTTGGTGGTTGGACTGTGTGTGTGTGGTTTATACATAGGCCTACCTAAGTATTAGCTTAAGCCATACAGGAAAAAAAATAGCTAGCCTATATTGAAATATAGCCTTTTAAAGTGTCTAAAACAAATTTCAAGTGTCATTTGAATAAACTTTGCAAATCTTTTAACCCCCTTCAAAGACCCCACCCTTTTTTAAACCTTGAGCTATCTAAATCCATAATTATTTCCCTCCTCCAGATACCTTATTTAGAAACAAAGCTCAGCACAACATAGATCTGGACAATATTCAGGACCTATGACACAATACAAATAAAAATGGCTAATCTATAGCGATGCCATTCAATATAGATGCAACGGTAGAGTTAGTAAAGCGAAGATAAGGAGTCCAAATATTTAAGAAACGTCCTTTTGAAGAATGAAGAAGGCAAGTTAAGTAATCCAGTGGAAAAAGCTCCATGATGAGTTTATGCCAAGTTGTTTTAGCAGGAGGTTTGTCGCTGATCCACGACAGGAAAATGTTCTTGCGTGCAGCATAGGTGAGGATATCATATAGTCTGCCTGAACCAGGACTGATTTTACTCTCTATATCCCAAGAGCAGTGAGACAGGATCACAGGCCAAAGCAGCTCTAAATATAGCGCTCATATCTTTCAGAACATCTTGCCAGTATAACTGAATTTTAGGACAGTACCAAACACGAGTATATGTACCCACCGCTGATTTGCATTTAAGGCAATCAGGAGAGGTTTGAGGATACATTTTATGTCTTTGGCTAGGAGATATTTGCAGTCTGTGAATAATTTTAAACTGTAACAACCTGGCGCGATTATAGACAGATATCCGTTTTGTTTCACAGATCATTCTTAAGAGCACCATTCAATAAAATGTCAGCCATTGTGTCTTTATTATGGTCTCATGTCAAATCACCATATTCTATTTGTCTCAGGGGGACTCAAAGCATGACACCAAGATCTTCTCTCTGGCCGTCCTTCTGAGTAGCACTCTAGTCCTGAACAGCCGAGGGACGATTGACAACAGGGCAATAGAGGAAATGCAGTATCCTTCTGATCAAAATTTAAATTTCATTGTCAATGTGCCCTTCTAAAGCAGAAACTTAAAAGTATATTGTTATGTATGACTTTCAATATAATAATATTCAAGGTCAAGCTTTATTAAGGTCCCTTAAGGTAATTTGGATGCAGCACAAATAGACACAAACCGTCACATACAGTACATCTTAAAAGTAATAATAATAAATTACGAATTACAAAATAAACTAAGTGCATACAATATATAAAAATAACCTAAGAAATTCCTTTAGGACTATTTAACAATCGAATTGCACAAGGAACAAAGGAGTATTTGTATCGGTTATTTTTCATCTTTGGTAATCTATAACGACGACCTGAAGGCAGCACAGAAAACTCGGGGTATATGAAGTGGTCAGAGTTTTCCTCTCTGATAAAAAATGATTTGCTGGATGATTTTTACTTGTACTTAGCATGATGCAAAAATGGTGCGTGTATATTTTAAATAATTTGATGTATATTAATATTGATATATACATAAATATATGAGTTGGATAATAATGACCATGCATCTGCCACATACTATGTTGCCAGGATTAAGCAACAAGTGTAGTCACAATTACTCTGTTTAATTTTAGAGCTTTCAGATTATATTTCAAAAAGATTTTCATGCATTCAAAGACTCAAGACTCAATGTCATTATGGCTTTCGTATAATGTATTTTGGAATTTGGCCATTGGCTGCATTTAGTAAACAACAACTGATTTTATATATGGTCCCTGGGTCATAGTGAATCTATCTAATCTGTTCTTTAACTCACACTAAACAGATATGTCACTGAGCTAACAGAGTACATCAAGATCAAATCACCTGATGAAGTTGTAGATGATTCAGAGTTTGTGAAGTTCTTCCCTAGTTTCATCTGGGCTGTGAGGGACTTCACACTGCAGCTAAACATCAATGGCCAAGACGCAACCGAAGATGAATATCTAGAGTTTGCTCTGAAGCTCAAACTAGGTAATATTTAAAGCCTGAAAGTTTATTTAATTACATGCATTATCAGATTGTGTAGGTAGTTTATAGATATGTGGAACTGGCTAGGTTTTAGTCAGTTCCAATAACAGATTTTAACTTCCTGTGTTTGTCTACAGTCAATTATCTTTTTTTTTTTTTTTTTAGATAAATTGGAGGCTTACAGTTTCTTTGATTTTAAAGAATTAATTTCGTACACTGTGTATCATTTGACTGAATGAAAGCTTTCTGTTGTTCTTTTGAAGGAAACTCGAGTCAAGTGAATAATTACAACCTTCCAAGAGAGTGCATTCGTAAATATTTCCCATCACGGAAATGTTTCACCTTCCCATTCCCAACCAATCCAGACAATGTTTCTTATCTGGAGACACTGGACCCAGCTGAGATTTCAAAAAAATTCTTGGAGGTCACTGATCGTTTCTGCCAGTTTATCTTTGAGCAGAGCCAAGTGAAAAATCTGAAAGATGGACACACGGTCACCGGCAGAGGTAAGTCAGGAAGTCTCAATGTTTTGGATTACCGTTTTTTTTTAATGGTGGGCAGTGTTTCCTATTTTTGCACATTTTATTCACCAACATCTTCGTGACATGATGCTTGAAAAATCTAAAGCAGCTTTAGAAAATAAGCCTCTCTGATACCTGATTACTGCCATTTGCTATTCTAAGTAGCCAACGTCCATTTATTTGGACCTTTTTTAATTCTTTGTGTTTGACCCCTCTGCCTCCCTTAAGTTTTGGAGCATCTTGTGAAAATGTACGTGGACACCATCTCCAGTGGGGCTGTGCCGTGTCTGGAGAACGCTGTGATCGCCATGGCAATGATTGAGAATGAGTCTGCAGTGAAGGAGGGGCTTCAGGTTTACCAGAGTGGAATGGAGAAGCTGAAGGACTCCTTCCCTGTGGAACTGAATGAAATCACTTTGGAACACCAGTGTTTCAACCTCATGGCAACACAAACCTTCATGAAACGCTCCTTCAGGGACCATGATGGAAAGTACTTGACATCTTTAGAGGTTGGTGGGAGTTGCCATTCCAAATTATACCATGGTCTGTCTGAATACTCGAGTCTGATTGGCTGGAAGGTGTGTAATAACAAAACCTAGCCAGTTTATTGCACGGGTAGTTCCAAGTCATTTTAATCACCATTCTATATTAAGATACTGTTTTCATTGAAGCACACACGCACGCATACGTCACCCTGAGAGTGTACAGCATACAAACATAAACATTCGGAAGTAAATAAACAGGTATGCTTCTCTCAGTCCCCCCTGATGAATTTTAATAAATGCTATAATTCATGGCATGACCTTCCTGCATGGGACCCTGAAACACATGAGTGGCAGGGGAAACCTCTAAAACAGACAGGCCCACCACATCGACAGTAGGGGCTTTGAACGCAGTCATAAATGGGCCATGCGCACAAGAACCTAGGGCTTTCCCTTTAAACTCCGAAGGCTGGAACAATACAAATGCCTAATATAAAATACTGAAGGCACCAAACACAGATGCTTTGAAATATCAGTAAGATATATTAAAAAGGTTGTGACATGGTTCCAATTCTGATGTGTCCTTTACAAAGTAAAGTCACAAACAATGTGTTTGACTTGTTTGTCCTTGTAATCTATCTGTTATGTGCTTGTAGTTTTCAAGGACAGGTAGATATCTTTATCTGGACAAAGTTGTTCCAAGCAGTGTCTAGTTATTCCTATTAATCCCTTTCAAGTTTTTTTTAACCCAATCCAATAAAGCAAAGTGAAAGGAAAAAATAGAAATTTCCATCCATCCATCCACCCATTTTCCAAACTGCTTGACCTATGTAGGGTTGCTGGAGTTTATTCCAGCGTCTTGGGCTATAGGCATGCAAACACCCTGACCAGTCTATCACAGGGCTAAATATAATTTTATTGTTTTATTTTTTAATTTATAAACACCTAAATTTTACCTAGAAAACTGGCTCAGGGGGCAGAAAAATTTAATGAAAATCAAAAGGTTCCCAGGTTCAAACCCTGGTGCATCCTGGCTATATATATATATATATCAAGTGTCCTTAGACAAGACACTGAACCCCTACTTGTTCCCAGTGGTTACAGCACTGGTAGGTAAATATGACTTGTAAGTTGCTTTGTAGAAAAGCATCTGCTAAATGATTATATGGATAACATGCAAAATTACTCAAATAATGAGCATTAAGTATCCTTCCTGTTTTTCTGTGTGCTGTTTTAGGAAGCCATCAATCGTCAGTTTGATGCGTATCTCTGGGACAATGAGAAGGCTTCCGAGGCAAAATGTGAAAGTCTTATGTCAGTTCTCTCTGACCCAATGACAGAAAGAATCAATCAAGGATTTTATGCTAAAGCTGGTGGTTACGATCTCTTCTGCCAGGACCTGGAGGACATTGTGAATCAGTACAATACACTGGCCTGCAAAGAAGTCAAGGTCATCAATGTTAAATTATACAAGTCGTATTTTAATGCAAGCCATAATTATGCAATAACAATATGGTGGCATATATTTTGAATGTGAGTGATATTATGTTTTTTAAACAGCACTTTTACTCTTCCCTTGTGTGTCCTCATAGATTGCTGAGGTGTTGGAGAAGTTTCTACAGGAAAAGGTTGCAGTGACTACCGCCATTCTGCAAGCTGATGATAAACTAACTGAAAATGAAAGAAGGATTTGTGGTAAAAGCTTTGTGTTTTCAACATAGTAGACACAAATGATGCGATGGATAGCACCATCCCAGTTGTACAGTTGTTGTTTTCAATAAAAACAGTAAGCTATATAAGCTATTCATGCATCTAGTAGAAAGGGAATGATGCCAGTCAATGGCCTACAGAATCTGAGGCAGTCTTGTTCCATATCTACAACATTTTGAGTTCTGCAGTTTATCAGTGTATTCATTGTAAACATGTGGGATAACACTGTAGAGTTTATCTAAGTAAGTTTGTCTCCATGATTGGCTCTTGTCTCTTCTCCATCTTTAATTCACCTGTTTCCTTCTTTTTTGGCTCCCCAGAGGAGAGAGAAAGGGCAGTCCTTCTGGAACAGGAAATTATAGCACAGGAAGAGAGGCAGCGTCAACTGGAGGAGAAGATGGAGACTGAACAACAGAATAATGAAGAGAGGGTGAGACAGGTCATAGAAAGGATGGAAAAGGAGATGTCCCGCCAACAACAGGAGACAAAGCGTGCAATGGAGAGTAAGCTGAGAGAGCAGTCTGCCCTGATGGAGAAGGGCTTTCAGGAGAAAGCTGACAGGATGGCCTGGGAGATAAAGGAGCTGACGAGAAAGAATGCAGTGGTAGAAGAGAGTACATCGAGAAAGTATGCACAGATGATATCAGATCAGCAGCGAAGAAATGAACAGAACATGGAAGTACTGAGGCAACAGCACAGACAGCAGATGCAAGCAATTAATAGCAGACCCAGACCCGCATCTCGATCGTCCTCCTGTTCTATACAGTGACGTGTTGAAAGATGGAGTTCACTGCTTTTACAGATTTCTGATTTTGTTATTATTATAATCTCACTGCATTTGATGTGACTTTCTGTTGTTTTGAAATCATAGCTACAAACTTTTATATGTTATATCACAGCCGTTTCAAGTTCTGAGTTCTGTTAATTTTCCATCCGTCCACCATCTCTATCTGCTGCCAACTGGAGCCACCTTTTCATGGTCCCCTCGACCTCCTTTTCAACAGTACTGGCTGTGAGGGTTTTTTTTCCCGAACAGCAGCTTTGAAATAAAGGAATACATATTGTTAAGCACTACAGTTGCTAGGAACAATTATTCTGTTTTTTTTAAACTCTTCACACTGTTGTGCTCTCTCACAACAGTCATGAAAATATGCTCATGTTTTGGCTAAAACATTTTTAATTCAAACTTCTAGATATCACACCACTGAACAAGTTGAGAGAAGTTCCAGTTGAGGAAAATGTGTTTTACATTGCAAAATATTCATGATATTGGCTTGTCAACCCTTTGTGTTTACTAACAAGTGTGTTATATAGAGCAATACGCTATAATACTCTCTTCTGCAAAAGCTACATATTTTGACGGCCTATTTTGACGGCCAAATTGATCCAAAAAGTCAGCACAAACAGTGACATTTGGCGCTTTTCCACTACACAGTACCAGCTCGACTGGACTCGACTTTGTGAAAATATTAGGCCTACAGCTGTTTTCTATGTGAATATATAGTAAAGTGTAATTTATTCCTGTGATCAAAGCTGAATTTTCAGCATCATTACTCCAGTCTTCAGTGTCACATGATCCTTCACAAATCAGTATAACATGATGATTTGCATATTTCAGAATCAGAAACATTTCTGATTGTTATCAATGTTGAAAACGTTTTCAGGATCATTTGATGAATGAAAAGTTCAAAAAAACAGAATTTATCTGAGAATAGAGAGAAGCTTTTGTAACATTAAAATCTTACTGACCCAAACTTTTGAACGGCAGTGTATAAAGAAATTAATCGTAGCTACTTCTTATTTTAGCAAGGGTACAATAAATTGATCAAAATAAATGAAATTTGATTTAAACAATAATAAATGCGCAAAGTACATTTATTCATTTATTTATATTTTGCAAGTATTCTTGTATTAAATGTGATAAATGGTACTTTTTAAAATATAAACACTAAGAAAACTCTAATTTAATCTCTGTGATTTCTTTCTTCTTACATATTACTGTAAATTCAATATAAAACACATTTTTTTCCAATTACTTACCATTGTTTTACAATTAACCAATGTTGTAAGTGAGATTATTTTAAAACAAGCACTTTTGATTTAATTTTTTTAATTAAATAAGATTTTGTTTACTTTCCCTCACAGCTATAGCAAAAAATGTTTTAATGTACTTGGTTTGCATCCATTTACCGTGACAAAAACAACAGCAACAACAACAGCAGCAACAACAACCTACTGTAACCAAAGATTATGTTAGCACTGTTAAAATTAAGGCTAAAAATAATTTGGCAATAAATTTTGGCATGATAGAAACAATGTTAAGGCTTTCAGATATTTATCTTTGCCTCTACAATTTACATACTGCGACTTTAAGCCATTTTCTGACATTTGTAAACGTAAGATGTCCTTACCAATAACAACATCCTTTAGATGCAGGGCCGCAAGGGTTCCCTTTGAAGGGAACTCGAGCTGCGTTGAGACGCGGTGGGAACGCTCTGCGTGATTGCGTCGTGAAGCACGTGTATAATCAGTCCAATGGAAGAGCGAGACGTCATAGGCGGTGACGTCATAGACCAGGAAGCTATAAAGCACACCAGAAAACAGACCACGACAGCTTCTGTTGCCTTCAGCAAGCGATCTGTGTATTTTGTCCTTGTCATATTTATTGTTGTCTGTCAAGTTGCAATATATATATATATTATCCCATACAAAAATGTAATATATGGCCATATATGTACTTATATTTTAAAAAGCATGACATATATCTATACATATATTTGACTTATCTGAGAACACAATATATGCCTGCAACATATATGAACATTTATGTGTCCAAACATGTGAAGAAAATATTTGAGTTCATCCATATATGATACCATATATCTGCATATATTACAGTATAGTATTGGTTTCTCGCATATATGGACAACATTAAGTATAAATATGTGACATACATATATATGGGAAAATATATGGCACTTACATGAAAACGGCCATTTTTGCTATATTTTGAAATATATGTTTCATATATGTCTGTGTTTTATATATATGAATTTTGCATATATTCTCATATAGGCAGCATACATACATGGGCACTGACATTATATATGTAATTTAGATATATTGACATATATTACATTTCTGTATGGGATGGCAAAAGAGAGCAAGCAGCTTTTGTGTTGTTCCCTGCCCACGTTATATCACGGGTGGGGACACACACATCAGCTTTTTGTTACTATTTGGGAGTGGAGCATGCCACAGTCAGTTCTCGAGGGGGCTGACTGTGAGCATTGCGAGAAGCTGTCCGTGAGGACGCTCCGCTCCCGCCGGGCATTCTTCGAGGAGGACGGTTCGGTTCGCGCACCCCGCGCGGGTCCCGCTGTTGCCGATGCACGGCGGCGACTCGCATTTTGGGGTTCGCAAACGGATCTGACAGCGGGGGTTGGGACGGGCCCCGCCCTATCTCGGCTTTCACCTGCCAGATCCAGTGCTAGCGATTTCCAGTTCCGAGGAATTGGTATCGTTAGTGTTTTGTTTAGAAAAAGAGAACAAAACAAATAAAGATATTAAGAAAAGGCAGATGTTTGCGTTTTCAATAAATGAATAAATAAGTCAGCTCATAACTCTGTTGAATAAAGAGGAGCTTTAAAAGGAGGTTTATCTAGTGCTGTTGCTAGTTAAATATTTTCTGGCCAGCTGAACATTATGAGAGTGAAAAAAAAAATTGAAAAAAAAAAAAGGAAAAGAGAGAAAAAAAAGAAATAAAAAGAGTTTATTAGATGAAATAAATCTAAAAACAGAAAAACTCTGTATCTCAGCCTCCTCGTCGGGGACTGCCGATTTTCCCTATCTCCACACCACACTGAGGTGTCGAGATCGTGGAATAAGTCGGTTTCTATTTTATGTGTTTAATGCCCAACGTCTAACTATAGTAATGCTATGGGTATTAAGTATCATGGTATGACATTGCCTCGGGTTAAGAGACGCTTGCTAGCTTTCTCTCTCCCGAGTCGGCGTCATAATTTTTAACCCCGACGTTACCCACCAGCCATCTAAATAAAAATGTTTTATTAGGCAACGCTGGTGGGTAAATTATTAAGACATGGATGAATGTGAGGTTGTCAGCACTGACGCTATTCGAGAATTGCGTCGTGCAAAAACAGATAAACTATACTGGGGAGGGACGGTTTCGAGAAATCGTTTCTCCTCTGCGTCCTCTGGGTGGCGACTCTCTGAGGAGGGTCGCAGCACGGCCAGTTCGGTTGTTTTTCCTGCTGGTGGCAACGGAGTGATATATTTATATATATATATATATATATATATATATATATATATATATATATATATATATACGTTTTTCTGATTTAAAAATAAAGAAAAATAAGATAAAATTATGTCTGTTCTTCTGGACGCTCCGCTTTCAGAAACAAAACCGTTCAGCGGCGTTCCAGAGGTTTCTTCCTCACCAATCTAATGTTCCCGAGACTGCTGGGCGGAGCAGTCTCAGTCTACTAAGCTCCTCGCAGCACAGAGTGCAAGAACGAGCATCGCCATTTGGGCTCCTCCACAATCGAAGGGGACTTGGGTGGCGGTAGCAGTCTAGCCAGTTAGAGATATGCAAGATCTGAGGACTATTTTATCTCTAAAAAAGCTTGGACAATAGGAAGCCCTGACGCCGAGGCTACCAGGCTTCTAAAGGGTGGTCCCCTCCGGGGTAGGGATGGTTTTGAGAAAATCGTTTCTCCTCGGCGCCCTCTGGGGTGCGACTCTCTGAGGAGGGTCGCAGCGCTGCCAGTTCGGTTTTCCTGCCGGTTCGCCGTTCAGGACACCAAGGTGTCAGTGTCCCCAAACGATCCTCCGAGGGGGGTCGTAGAGCAGTCAGCTCGGTTTCCCTGCCGGTTCGCCGTTTCAGGGTGCCGAGGTGCCTGCTTTTTCCAATGATCCTCCGAGGAGGGTCGTTGGAACTAAGTTATTTAAAGGGAGGCAAGATCTGAGGACTGTCGTCATCTCTAATAAAGCTTCTGAGGGCTCCTCCGGGGCAGGGACGGTTTTGAGAAATCGTTTCTCCTCGGCGCCCTCTGGGGTGCGACTCTCTGAGAAGGGTCGCAGCGCTGCCAGTTCGGTTGTTCCCTGCCGGTTCGCCGTTCAGGGCACCGAGGTGTCAGCGTCCCCATACGATCCTCCGAGGAGGGTCGTAGAACGGTCAGTTCGGTTGTTCCCTGCCGGTTCGCCGCTTCAGGGCACCGTACTGACTGTTCAACCAAATCCAGAGGCCAGTCTTGAGAGACTGGTTCCCCTAGTAGAATTTCTGGCAGCGTGGAAACTACTGCCACATATTTCTCGGTGGGTCCTGCACACTATAGAAAAGGGTTCAGAATTCGGTTCTTGTCCGCCCAGATTTCTAGGGGTCCTCCCCACTGTGGTGGACCCGAGCAGGCTTTGGTTATGGAGCAGGAAGTACTGCCACTTCTGCAAAAGGAGCTGTAGAAGGGGTTCCTCCTCCCGGCAGACAGTCAGGGTTTTACTGCCATTACTTCATTGTTCCGAAAGAGGATTAGGGGTTGCGTCCTACTCTAGACCTGCGTCAATTAAACAGCAGGTTTCAGAATCTTAAGTTCAAAGTATGCTTACGCTAAATATGATTGTGTCACAGATTCAGTCCGAGGACTGGTTTGTCACAATAGACTTAAAGGACACTTACTTATCTATCCATCCTCATCACAGGAGGTTCCTGAGGTTTGCTTTCAGGGGCGAAGCATACCAGTATCGGGTTCTTCCATTCGGCCTAGGTTATCACCCCACACCTTTTACAATATGCGTGGATGCAGCTCTGGCTCCTCTGAGATTCCAGGGCATTCGCGTATTAAATTATATCGACGATTGGTTGATTTTAGCTCAGTCCGAGCTTTGGCAGTTCTACATCGAGATGTCGTTCTGTCCCACATAAGGAGGTTGGGGTTGCGGCTCAACACCAAAAAGAGTGTACTCCTCCCAGCTCAGAGGACCACTTTCTAGGTGTATTATGGGATTCGACAACAATGCAAGCACGTCTGTCTCCTGCACGTATTTCTGCGATTGTCACAGCCGTAAAGAATGTAAAACTAGGTCAGTCACTCACTGCAAACAGTCTCTGAGACTGTTGGGGCTCATGGTAGTTGCGTCTAACGTAGTTACTTTTGGCCTTATGTACATGAGACCCCTGCAGTGGTGGCTCGGGACCAAGGGGTTTTCTCCGAGGGGAAATCCGTTTTCGCATGATCAAGGTCATGCGGCTATGCCTTCGTGCCTCGGTCATGTGGAAGAAACCTTGGTTCCTCGCCCAGGGCCCAGTGCTGGGTGCTTCTTGTCGACGCGTCACGCTATCGACGGATGCTTCCCTCACAGGATGGGGGGCGGTCATGAGTGGCCGCTCGGTGAAAGGTCTTTGGCTGGGGCTCATGGCAGTTGTGTCCAACGTAGTTACTTTTGGCCTTCTGTACATGAGACCCCTGCAGTGGTGGCTCGGGACCAAGGGGTTTTCTCCGAGGGGAAATCCGTTTTCGCATGATCAAGTTCACGCGGCTATGCCTTCGTGCCTCGGTCATGTGGAAGAACCTTGGTTCCTCGCCCAGGCCCAGTGTCAGGGGCTTCTTGTCGACGCATAATGCTATCGACGGATGTTTCCCTCACAAGTCGGGGGCAATCATGAGTGGTTGGTCGGCGAAGGGTCCGGACAACACACTGATGGTCTCGTATATCAGAGCAGATATCCTGTTGAGGCAGGGGCTGTGGCCCGGGGAATGGAGACTTCACCCCGAGGTGGTGGAGCTTCTTAGAGAGAACTTCGGTCAAACTACAAGTTGACCTTTCGCATCGCTTGTACAATGCATTGCCCTTGTGGTTCTCCCTCACGCATCCAGCTCCGCTTGGACTGGATGTAATGTAATAAGGTGTGGTTGCCACTACACCTATACGCTTTTCCCGATATCTTTGCTCCTGGGAGCTCTGGAGTTGTGGATACTGTGGGCTCGGCCTCTGAGGGGGCCCAGCTCATAGATTCAGGTTTCTCGACCGAGGTCGTGGAGACCATACTCCAGTCTAGAGCTCCCTCCACGAGAAGACTAATATGCTGTTCTCTGCCTGGTGCAGAGAACGCCTTCTGAATCTCGTTTCTGCCCTGTTGGTACAGTACTTGATTTCTGTAATGAATGTTTCTTTGCTGGGCTATCTCTGAGGAGAGATCCTTAATTTCGTCTTCTCCGTGGTACATGAGGCTGAGGCCTGCACGTACTTGGATTTGCACCTGGTTGGTGGTAGTATTTCTTCACCCCAGATCGGGTTGTATTTCTAGGTCCCTACTAAATGTGCGGGTCATTTGTGCTCCAGGCCTTCTGTCCTCCACCTTTAATACCCCAGATCAGGAAAATCTTAAATCTGTTATGCCCTGTCCGGGCTTTGGATGCTTAGGTCCACAGAGCTGCTCAGTGGCGTTTATCAGAACAATTATTTGTCTGCTTCGGGTAACCTAAGATAGGTTGCCCTGCATCTAAACAGATAATGAGCAAGTGGGTAGTTGAGGCTATCTCACTTGCTTATGAAGCGGCCGGACAGCGTTCACCTGTGGCTGTTCAGGCCCATTCTACAAGGAGTATGGCTGCCTCTAGGCTTTAATTTCGGGTGTTTCCCTTCAGGATATTTGTAATGCGGCAGGCTGGTCCTCACCTCATACATTTGTCAGATTTTATGACCTACACCTCTCCACTCCCGGGGCTAGGTTGCTTGCTTCTAGTGTGCGCAAGGACTTCACACAGAACGGGCATTTGTCTTATGGCGTAGTGGGTATGGGGTTCCCACCGCGTCTCAACGCAGCTCGAGTTCCCTTGAAAGGGAACGTCTCAGGTTACGCATGTAACCCTGGTTCCCTGAGAGGGAACGAGACGCTGCGTTCTCCTGCCATACTTCCTGCATGCCCTGATCGACTTGCTTCAGGCTTTTTCAGAAGCTGTCGCGGTCTGTTTTCTGGTGTGCTTTATAGCTTCCTGGTCTATGACGTCACCGCCTATGACGTCTCGCTCTTCCATTGGACTGATTATACACGTGCTTCACGACGCAATCACGCAGAGCGTTCCCACCGCGTCTCAACGCAGCGTCTCGTTCCCTCTCAGGGAACCAGGGTTACATACGTAACCTGAGACGATATTTTACCATTTACCCCTTTCCAGTTTATGATTTTCGCCAACTCATTGGAAATTATTCGCTGCATTATTCGCCAATGTGTCCTTTACGTCGAACCCTCCAACCAGCCCTAGGTTATTAAACTAAGGGAAATACATGCTTCTTATCAATTATCTTCAAGTGACATATGAACTGTTAACACTGATAACAAGAGTCCACACCAAATTTAAAATACTGTTATCATTTACCAACCCTCATGTTGGTTCAATCATGTATGGACATTTTTTTAGCAGTTTGTGTCCATGCAATGAAGTTTAATAGCAACCATCACTTTAATGATTAAAAAAAAAGAAAAAATACATCATAAAATATCTCCCTGCAGCTCAAAATAATTGAAACACTCAAAGTAACTCTGCACCTGCACTCTTTACATTTACAAGCTCAGAGGTGTTTTATTGAAGAAAGCAAATCATCTGCTGTACATCTTTGATGCATTGTGGGTGACTATTTTATAGCACTCTATCTTAAAGAGGTAGCTCACCTAAAGGAACATTTTTGAGAAGAAATTTTTGAATAAAGTCGTTATTTTGTTTTTTGGCGCACAAAAACTATTCTCGTCAATTTATAACATTATGGTTGAACCACTGTAGTCGCATGGACTATTTTAACCAGTGGTGTAGTCTAGTTCGAATGGGGTTTCGCTTAGAACACCTATCGACTTCGAGTATTACAAAACGAGCCAATGGCAAGGAAATGCCATGGGTCTGCGGAATTTGCATGGCGTAACTCCGCCCCACCTCGTGGGTATAAAAGGAGGACGCCGGCAACAGGCAGATATGTTTTCGCTTCGGAGCCAAGAGCATTTCTTCACTCCACAGTCATCTCTGACTTCGCTCTACGAGACGAGCTTCTCTCTCCGGTGTTGGTGTGACGGCGATCTGCAGCGAGCTCACAGTGCCTGCTGATCTGTGCAGTAATCTGCCAGTGTGTGTGTGTGTCTCCCTGTGCGCTTCAACATCGCGGAGTTTTTTCTCTCCTCTCATAAAAGAGCTCGCACGCGGCACGTCTTTTTAAAGACGGCTCGCCCGTGCATTTCTGGTTGCAGCGGACTGGTATCGGACTCTGATGGGCACGAGCGCTGTCTAGTGTGTTTGATCATGCTTGAACAGCGCTCGTGGGTGACTCATGTTCTCGCAAGGGAACGTGATCATCGCGTCATAAATAGGTCGAGACTCGGTGAACTCGCAAGAGTGAGAGTCCCCTCATCCACCCCCCGATCTTCGGCGGGTGGCCAGGGTGACCTGAGGGTTACGGTCTGGAACAAGGCGCCGACTATGTGTCCGTGACCCCAGCCCCCCTCTTCAATGACGGTGCCCGCTAGTGAACTGCTGATTCCCGCGAGTCTACCCTCTGGTGGCCCGCGTGTTTCAGTTGAAGCTACAGAGGAAGATGCCATGTCTGTTGCAGCATCACTAGGTGGGCTTGAGTCTTCTGGAAGTGAGGGCTCGTCACAGCTGCCACCTTCCGGTGTGCATACGGCTGTGCCTGAGTCTGATCCGGAGATGACGGCCATGCTTTCCTGGGACGATTGGTTTTGGGTAAGGCCGCCGACCCTTGTCCGTGGCAAACCCCAATACCTCTCTTCCCGGACGTGCATGATGAGATCTCGAAGTCCTAGAAGACCCCCTTGTCTTCTCAGGACCGCTCACTGATCTCATCCGCCTTTCCTCCCCTCGATGGGGCCGCTGCCCTTGGGTACACTGGGGTTCCCCCGGCTGAACGCTCTGTTGCGATGCTATGTGTCCTCAGAGTGCTTCTTCTCGGCGCAATCCTAAGCACCCGCCCGTGGCCTGTAGTTTTTCGTCTACGCTTGTGGCGAGATCCTATAGCGCCACGGGACTGGCAGCCGCCTCACTGCATGCCATGGTCATTCTGCTGGTCCACCTGACCCAGATGCTCATGGACCTGCACGAGGGCGGGACTGACCCAGGGCTCTTCACTGAGCTGCGCGCCGCCACTGACCTTGCTCTCTGAGCGACGAAAGTGGCCGTACGCTCCCTGGGTCAGGTGATGCTCACCAGTCTGTGGCTGAACCTGTCTGATGTGCTGGATGTCGCGCGGACTCGTCTGTCCGACATTCCCATATCCCAGGTCGGCCTCTTCGGCGGTGCGGTTGAGGGCTTGCCCAACAGCTCTCAGCCGCCCATGAGCAGAGTGAGGTTGATTCTGTCCCGACGGCCCCGCCGTCCGCTCAGATCCCTCGTCTGCCCACCGCCGAAGGCGCCCTCCCGCGGCTCCCACCCCGCCCGTTCACGGGCCGGCTCTGGAGGCCGCGGTCGGACGCCACAGTCCTCTCCAGCCCCGCACCCCGCTACACGCCGGGTTAAGCGGCGCTCTTGAGTTGGGCTCCTCAGAGATGGGACTCAGTTCTTTCCAGGAGTTGGTAGCAGGACCACTCCTTTCCCCGGGGAGGGCCGGGAAGAATCCTTATTCTCCAAAGAGCTGATTCTCCCGTCTCTGAGCACAGAGTTCTCGGACGTCACAGAGCGCCGCCCACAAGCCGTGCTCTCCTCGTCCCCCTCTGTCCCAGAGGTGGTTGACATGGCGTGCCGTCCACGGACCGCTTCGCCCCTGTCCCCCTCTGTCGCCAGACCCCTGGCAGAGCAGGCCCCCGCGGGACGACCAGCCTGGTCCTCCCCTGGCCCCTCTGCCAGGGCGCGGTTGCTAACTGTGCCCCCACATCGGGCCGCTATGCCATCCACGTCTGGGCCAGTTACTCTGCTTCGCTGCCCCTCCGGGGGGACGCCTGTAGTCGCATGATCCCGCTGGTTCAGTTCCTGGGAGCCTGGTTAGAGCTTCCCCGTCTGTCCCGCTGGGTCGCGCGGACCATCAGGCTCGGCTATGCGATTCAGTTCGCACGGTCTCCTCCCCACTTGGGGAGTCCGCTCCACTTTTGTCGGTGGCTATGCCCCCATCAGGAGAGCAGAGATTGCCACCCTGCTGGCGAAGGGCGCAATCGAGACTGTCCCTCCAGCCGAGATGAGGTCCAGCCGGCTTCTCAGCCCCTACTTCATTGTCCCCAATAAAACCGGTGGGTTACGGCCAATCCTGGACTTGCGCGTGCTGAACCGCTCCCTTCACAGGATGCCGTTCAAGATGCTCAAACGCGTTTTCGAATGCATATGGCCCAGGATTGGTTTGCAGCGATCGACCTGAAGGACGCCTACTTCATGTCTCTATTCTCCTTGACACAGACCGTTCCTTCGGTTTTCTTTCAGGGGCAGGCATCCAGTACGCGGTTTTCCCTTTCGGGCTAGCCCTGTCTCCTCGCATCTTCACGAAGGTCGTCGAGGCTGCCCTTGTTCCCCTTCGGGAACACGGGGTTCGCATCCTGAGTTATATCGACGACTGGCTGATCATAGCTCACTCTCGAGTTCAGGTTGCGAACACAGGGACCTAGTGCTTCGGCACCTAGCTCGTCTGGGCCTTCGGGTCAACTGGGAGAAGAGCAAACTTTGCCCCGTGCAGAGGATCTCTTTTCTCGGTATGGATATCGACTCGGTCGCCATGTCCGCGCAGCTTACGAGCTAGCGCGCGCGCAGTCACTGCTGACTTGCCTGAGACAGTTCGAGGGCAAGAGTGCGGTTCCACTGAAACTTTTTCAGAGGCTCCTGGGCATATGGCTTCTGCAGCCGCGGCAACGCCGCTCGGATTGCTTCATATGAGACCGCTTCAGCTTTGGCTTCGCGACCGAGTCCCGAGGTGGGCATGGCAACACGGCACCCTCCGAGTAACAGTTACTCCGACCTGCCGTCAGACCTTCACCCCGTGGTCGAACCTCAGTTTTCTACGGGCCGGAGTGCCCCTGGAACGAGCTTCGCGACATGTTGTTGTAACGACAGATGCCTCCTCCACGGGCTGGGGTGCCATGTGCAATGGACTTGCTGCCGCGGGCTCCTGGACAGGACCCCGTCGCCTCTGGCATGTCAATTGCCTCGAGTTGCTGGCCGTACGTCTTGCTTTGCGCCGCTTCCGGGCCGTGCTCAAGAACCAACACGTACTAGTCCGCTCAGACAATACCGCCACTGTAGCGTACATCAACCATCAAGGTGGTCTACGCTCCCGCCGTTTGTCGCAACTCGCTCGCCACCTCCCCATATGGAGTCAGAAGCATCTGAGGTCGCTTCATGCCATTTATTTCCACCGGAGCCCTGAACTGTGCAGCCTACGAGCTCTCACGGCTTCAGCCACTCCCTGGAGAATGGCGACTCCATCCCCAGTCGGTCCAGCTGATTTGGGACCAGTTCGGGGACGCACAGATAGATCTGTTTGCCTCCCACGACTCGACCCATTGTGCCCAGTCTTATTCCCTGACCGAGGGCACGCTCAGCACGGGTGCTCTGGCGCACAGCTGGCCGCAGGGCCGCAAGTATGCGTTTCCCCCAGTGAGCCTTCTTGCGCAGACCTTGCGCTAGGTCAGGGAGGACGAGGAGCAGGTCATTCTGGTCGCGCCGTCCTGGCCCGCCCGGACCTGGTTCTCCGAACTAGTACTCCTCGCGACAGTACCTCCTTGGCCGATTCCTTTCTCAGGGACGGGGCACCCTATGGCACCCTCGTCCCGATCTTGGAACCTCCACGTGTGGCTCCTGGACGGGACGAAGCAGGTTTGAGTACCCTTCCACCTACGGTGGCGGCTACCATCACTTCCGCTAGAGCGTCGTCCACGAGACACGTCTACGCGTTGAAGTGGAACCTCTTCGTCAACTGGTGCTCCTCTCACCGAGAAGACCCCCGGAGATGTTCGATTAGTGTCGTGCTTTCCTTCCTTCAAGATAGGCTGGAGCGAAGGCTGTCTCCCTCCACCCTGAAAGTCTATGTTGCCGCTATTGCCGCACACCATGACCCAGTCGAAGGTAAGTCTGTTGGAAGGCACGACCTGATCATCAGGTTCCTGAGAGGAGCGAGGAGACTGAATCCTCCTCGCCCTCCTCTCGTTCCCTCTTGGGACCTCTCAGTGGTTCTAACTGCCCTGCGGAGTGCTCCCTTTGAGCCTTTGCAATCAGTGGAGCTTAAGTTCCTGTCTATGAAGACAGCGCTCCTGGTTGCATTGGCCTCCATCAAGAGGGTGGGGGACTTGCATGCATTCTCCGTTGACGAAGCGTGCCTTGAATTTGGGCCGGCTTACTCTCACGTGATCCTGAGACCCCGGCCTGGATATGTGCCCAAGGTTCCCACCACTCCCTTCCGGGACCAGGTGGTGAACCTGCAAGCGCTGCCCCCGGAGGAGGCAGACCCAGCCTTGGCACTGCTCTGTCCAGTTCGCGCCCTCCGCGCCTATGTAGACAGGACGCAGTGTTTCAGGACCTCAGACCAGCTCTTTGTCTGTTATGGTGGGAAGCTGAAGGGAAAGGCTCTCTCCAAGCAAAGGTTGTCTCACTGGATAGTGGACGCCATTGCTTTGGCATACCAGCAGCAAGGTCGACCGTGCCCCCTTGGTGTGACTGCCCACTCCACCCGGAGTGTGGCATCCTCTTGGGCTCTAGCGCATGGCGCCTCGCTAACAGACATCTGTAGAGCTGCAGGCTGGGCGACACCGAACACATTCGCCAGATTCTATAATCTCCGAGTGGAGCCAGTGTCCTCTCGTGTACTCGCTTCAACCAGCTAGTACCGGACCCGCTCAGGTGTCTTCGCTTGCTCGCCATTCCACTCCACGGACTGGATACGTGCGATATTCTCCTCAGGTGAGCTTCCCCGAAAGCCCTGAGCTCCTCCAGCACTCCTGACGTTGGCGCCAGTGTCTATTGCCTGTGTGTCGGCTAGGTGCCTCCCGTGTGCATGGTCCCTCCTCTGAGCAACTCCCACATGTGTATTTCCACTGTAAGCCTCTTTGAGCATGTGTCTTTCCCTTGGCAAGCCACCTTGCCACCCCTGGGGTTGAAATATTCCACCTGCGGCTGGACACCCCAGTGTTCTCCATGTCTCTTTCGGGTCACATGTGTATTCTCTAAGTCCCCCCCACTGGGTTGGCAGTAATTGCATATTTCCCCTGAACTTGGGATATGCTCCCCAGTGTACCTTGGTATTCCTGTGCTAAATAGGAGTCCTTCGTCCGTGCCAGTCTCACGACAGGGATCTCAGATTTACGCAGGGCACTGGAAGACAGCTGAGAAGGTGGCGTGATTAGACTGGTAACCCCATTCGTCGTCATCCGACGTAACTCGGAGTGACAACGAAAGGGAACGTCTCGGTTACGTATGTAACCCTCGTTCCCTGAGTAGGGAACGGAGACGTTACGTCTGCCTGCCACTTTCCGCTGTACCGCGGGGATCGCCTGAGCTCAGTCTTGGCTCCTCAGCGAAGAAACATATCTGCCTGTTGTCGGCGTCCTCCTTTTATACCCACGAGGTGGGGCGGAGTTACGCCATGCAAATTCCGCAGACCCATGGCATTTCCTTGCCATTGGCTCGTTTTGTAATACTCGAAGTCGATAGGTGTTCTAAGCGAAACCCCATTCGTCGTCATCCGACGTAACGTCTCCTTTCCCTACTCAGGGAACGAGGGTTACATACGTAACCGAGACGTTTTTTGTAGTGAGTGTACTGTGATATACCAGCCCAAGCCCCCCGTACCCCCTCGCCCCCTCTCCATCCCCCTTCACCCAACCGCCCCCCCCCCACACCCTGCCACCAACACCACCAATTTTTTACTGTTTAGTGTTAATCGCCATATAACTCAGCCAGTAAAGAGCTACATTTAGCCTTAGATGTTATATGAATATGGTCCCTGAAGCACAGGTTTTATCAGCTGACAATTAAAAGACTTAAACATTATAAGCACAAATAAAAATTTACTTTTTAAAAACTTGTGTGATATTCCTTTAAAATTATGTTTTAATAGATTTGATTATTATTATTTTAACAAGTAAATCTTACTGTGCAATTTCTTTCATAATTCCCTCGAGTTAGCCTACTTTATTTATCTCTACAAACTTTTATTTTGGTGGGTTGTAAATTAAAGACATTTGAGCTTCTGTGTGTTTTAATAAACTATTATTATTATTATTAGGCCTACTTGAAGTATACTCTACTGTGCAATAGTAATATATTTCTGGCCAAATGGCCAAATTGCGTGACCATCCGCTTTACAGTATAAGTTACATTTGTTGCTGGATTCCGCGATTCGATCCGTGTCGCTGCGCAAACACAGACGTCACGGCGGGGTGAATTTATGAATGAAAGTTCTTTCACAAAACGATGTTGTTACGTTTACGAATCCTCATGCTTTTTAAAGTGGGTATACGGAGATCTTTGACATTTCCTAGTGGGCATACGGAAATCCTTGACATTTTCTAGTGGGTATACGGCGTATACCTGCGTATCACGTAGACTACACCACTGATTTTAACGATATCTTTCTTACCTTTCTGGGCTTTCAAAGTGTTCAATAGCTGTCAATTGAGCCCCCTCTGAGCAACCGGATTTCATAAAAAAATATCTTAATTTGTGTTCCGAAGATGAACAAAGATCTTACGGTTTGGAACGACATGAGGGTAAGTAATTAATTACAGAATTTACATTTTTGGGTGAACTATCCCTTTAATGTGTGTAATGAAGATAAATAAAAGGCTTGTAGTGACATGAGGGTGTCAGGATTCAGGCTCGGAGACAGAGGTAAGTGATAAACATAAATGTATCTTTATTTAACTCAAAGGTAAGTATGCAGGGTTTCGGGAGTTCAACGGTGATCTCGAAGAGGATATATGTGGCAGGAATGCATCCAGGTGAGTGAATCCTCTTCTTAAGGAATAACGTGGCGGGTAACACAGATCAATAACTTGAGTTTTTCTCTCTTTTCAGATCGTTCGTGGATAGGCGTGATTCAGGAAGGATTCCAGGTGAGTAGATCCTTTGAAGTGCACTTGACAATGAGCTCACCAGTTCAGTGATACTTTCTCTTTCTCTTACAGCTCATCCAGTGGGAAACGGGACTCGTGGCGGATTCCAGGAAACCGAGAACATGAGTCATGGAGCGGATCCTGGGAACATCAGATCAAGGACAACAAGGTTAGTTTCTTTCAGGTAAGTATACTTTACGTCCGTTGCTGAAGGATGGCTCAGAGTGAGACAAGTGGTGACTGGTAAGGGTCGTTCCTGTTGGAGGCTTGACAATGACTGGGAGTGAATCGGGTGCTTTTGTGCTGGCTGGGAAGTGAGTGCTGAGTGGAAACAGGTGCAGGTGATCAGTAATCTGGGGACAGTGATCTTTGCGTGGTGACATGTGAGGGATCTGATTGGCTCCTGACAGAGGGCAAGTAAAAGATGACATAATTTGAATATGTCGACAATAACTTCCTACAAATGTACTTATAGTGTAGCAAGTACATATTAGAAAATGTACACACAGTCTAATTTTTTTCACAGGACAATTGTTTTTTTTATTCACATAGTTATTTTCTTTTCGGCAAGAACTTCTTAACTCAACCTTTTTCTTTTAAATCACTTGAAAGCAATTTCTGCTCCAGTCTCTTGAGGCTCTCGAAGTCTTTCACTGGCAAAAGTCCATCTTCAGTTTCATAATTTGTGTCCTGGAGTTGCTTTGCATTCAGAATCCGCAGAATAGACTGTTGCTGGTCAAGAATCATTTCTTGTTTCGTCAGCGGATTAGTGCTAGAACAGAAATTATAAAAAATATAACATGAACAATGGTAAAACAAAATTTAAAGGACTACATCTTGGGTTGAACCTGTGGCCCTGTGAATGAGATTATGCATAAAGTTTATTATGGAACCAAAATACCAAAAATAAATAAACTGATCTGGAATTAATTCAATGTGCAATCTGTTGTAATGTCTTTCTGGGCCGTGTCATAGGAAATACTAATAACTTTTTAGCACGTCATTCAATATATAGATTTTACTAGTATTGGCACAATAATCTGTTTATTATCTGTTTATAATCTGTTAACAACCCTAGAATGGGCCAAAACTGCAATGATGAACTTTTGAACAGAGGTAAGCCATCCATGTTCAGTTGAATTTTGAATTCATTCTTATCTGGAACCGAAGACCAGATTTTTTCCAAGGTTTTGGAAAGAGCTTTAACAATACCAAAATAATGATATGTACCACCAGCAACATTTTGGATACTATATGAAGTTGTTGTTTTTAGGAGAGCCCTGCCATCTTTTGGTAGATAAGGATGATGACGTTTCAGGATACCTAAAAGGGCAGTCAAAGCCACTAAAGACACACTATAACTGACAGCCCAGTTACACAAAGACTCAGTAAGGGAAGGACTACATCCCCTGCCAACATCCTCTTCGTGCTCTCCTTCACTCTCTGACTCAAAAAATACATCATCCTGACTGGCATCGAACCAGCTCGGTTCCTCATCATGCACTGCAGCACCATGATCATCGGTTTCTCCTAAATCATTACCAAACAAAGTGAGCATTACATTGACCTTCTTAACTGCTCTTTTTCTAACATTTCGTCTATCCATGATTTTGTAATGACCTGTTTGTTGCTGGTTCCAGTGTTGACTCTGGAGGAAGAAATGACACACACACACATTAATGCCAAACCAAAACACTAGCTATATGACTAAGCAAACTTTTCTTTTATCTTAATATTATATTAATATTCATCTATCTATCTATCTATCTATCTATCTATCTATCTATCTATCTATCTATCTATCTATTTTAAGGTTTCATAGCTGATTTTGGCCCCATTATCATATAGGCTAAACATGTAAACATAGTAAACATGTCCCCACCACTTTTTCTCAGGATCTATATTGTCCCCCATGTTTTGAAACATTGCACGGATGCAACTAATACAAATAAATAAAACATTTCCAGTTAACTAGCAGAGCATTCATTTGGTTCGCTATTAAAAATATCCAGGAACTTGACAGTAAAAGGGGAACATCTCTGTAGACTTTGCATCTTAAAAATAATGCACGATAAGTGGAATTTTCTCTTAGCTTGTAGCACGCTAAAACACTTTAAATAACATTTACTTGTTTACATATCATATTCAATGCTTTTTCCCTTAAGATTTTTAAAGAACATTGACTAAAGCTTTCATAATATGTCACATGTGTTGGTCAATACTGTACATAAGTCACTAAGGTCTCCCTAATATGAACAACTACTGCCATGTTTTAGGGCGTTTTCACACCTGAAAGTCCGCACCAAGGTCCGAACCAAAGTTCACGTTTTGATACATTTTATACTTTCAGAAAGTTTTGGTTTGGTTTCACACTGCAATTATGCGAGCGCACTAAAGAACTTTACGTGACATACTTGCGTCCTGTCGTCATCATCTATGTGGGCTGCATCTCGACATTGATTGGTTTGTAAATGGACGTGCGTCTGACATCAGCGCGTTGTCAATTCGGCGGGTAAGACGCATAGCATATCATTGCAACTGTATTGTTATTTTTTCGTTGTGCGAACATTTTATCGTCACCGGCAGGAAAGGAGGAGAAGACTGCAAGCAATC
Source organism: Siphateles boraxobius (assembly GCF_051911475.1). Lineage (NCBI taxonomy): Eukaryota > Metazoa > Chordata > Actinopteri > Cypriniformes > Leuciscidae > Siphateles > Siphateles boraxobius. Next base: position 6,800,325 of record NW_027509188.1, read on the forward strand.
ATGCGATTATTATTATTATGTCATCAGACCATACTTCAATTAAAAACCTTGTCTCCTCCTGTGCTACCACGGCTCATTTTTCCTGCCACCTTCTGTTTTTTTTCGGCTATGCGGGAACCACCGGAACTTCCGGTAAAAGGTCTGAAAGTCCGAAGCATTCAGAAATGCTTTCACACTAGAAACGAACCAAACCTTTGTTCAGTTTGATCCGGACCGAGACCACCTCTTTTCGTCGGACCAAATTTCATCTGTTTGGTCCGGACCGTGGTCCGGGGGAGGTTTCACACCTGTAATTTTGATTCGGACCAAACTGGAAAGTCCGGACCAAACAAGGTAGGTGTGAAAGGGCCCTAAATCTCTCTCATAAGTGTTTTGTAAATCACACACAAACACTTTCTCAGCACATTCTATGACAAGACACTTGTGGTATAATCTCTTTACTGAAATCAGCTGCATTTGTGATCTATCACCATGTCTGACACAGGCAATGTGTGGCACAGACAGCCCTTGTGGGAAGGCAGCTGCAAGTGTGTAAAATGGGATGAAAAGCAAGGCGAGTTCACTTTTTCCACCTACTTCATAAGAGAGAATCTGATGCAACTCTCCCCTAGATCCATCAGCCAGTCTGACGCACCAATCATTGCGTCTCTTTGCTCGACTGTAATCACAGCTGGTAAAAACAAGACCTTGGTGAATCATTCTCTTGTGTGTGAGGATTTCATTTGGAGGCTGTTTTCCTGCAGCACCAAAAGCCTGCTGCTCTGCCTGTGTGAGATGTTTGATTCGTCCACCATCCAGAACCGTGGTTTTGTGGGATTTTTTGTAATTCTGAACTTTTGAGTTGTCAGTCATTTGACTACAGAAACCAAAAACACGGTCACTTACTCGGTGTTTGGTTGCAAAATGGGACATTGATCTGTGATGCAAAAATGTGCCCACAATCTGTTTGGGAACATCTTTTGTGCCATGTACCAACTTGAGAAGATACCCGTTAGCGCTTTCAAAAACAAAGGCAGAGTGTGCCAATAAAGGACCGAATAACTTCACAGACTTGGCCAGATGTGTGAGAAGATGGACATTTGAGGTCATGGCTGCCTCTCCAAAACAGTGCTTGAAATCTTATCACAAATTCTAACAGCATCTCATCAGCTTTGTTGACCTCCTCAAAACTAACTTCTTCTTTCAAAAGCAGGTAGACTGCTGAAACAAGGAGGGAAAGATGCTTTGTGTATTTCAAAATCAGAAAGAGCTTTATTGCCAAGTGTGCTTGCACACACAAGGAATTTTCCTTGGTACTGAAGCTTCCAGTGCACATATACAAATACAGATACAACAAGAAACATAGTAATACAAATTCTACAAATAAAATTATAAAAATAATAAAAAAAAATAAAAGAAATTAATGAAATACTATAAAAAATATATGGTCACAGTTGGGTTTTGTCAGAATAAACATTTACAGATTATGAACATATTTACAGTATTTTGAATAGTATGAATAAATATAAATAAATATAAATATCACCTGAATTTTTAAGATATTGCTCTAAACATTGGGAGTATTGCACTTACAGGCATATGCCTTGGGAGGAGTGTTAACTGTTCAGAAGGGAAATGGCCTGTGGGAAGAAACTGTTCCTGTGTCGAGATGTTCTTGTGGCCAGTGATCTGAGTCGCCGTCTTGACGGTAACAGTTCAAACAGGAGGTGTCCAGGGTGAGTGGATTCTGTGATGATTTTACCTGCTCTCTTCCTCACTCTGGAAGAGTACAGGTCCTGGAGGTTTGGCAGGGGGGCACCAATAATCCTCTCCGTAGTCCGGACTGTCCGTTGTAGTCTCCTGATGTCTGATTGGTAGCTGAACCAAACCAGACAGTGATGGAAGTGCATAAAACAGACTCAATAACGGCTGAGTAGAACTGAATCAGCAGCTCCTGTGGCAAGTTGAACTTCCTCAGCTGGCGAAGGAAGTACAGTCTCTGCTGGGCCTTTTTCACAGTGGAGTCAATGTGATTGATCTATAAGTCCTTCCAGGCATGGCAAACTATAAAACAACAGCCAAGCCCTCCACTCTGATGCTGTCCAGTATTTAAAATCTGAGATGGGTCTGGGAAGTCGAGTGATAAGGTGTGGTGGTTTGATATTTTGGATTCTCTCATTCAATACTCTCGATGTACTTGGGTCACCAATGTAATATGGCTCATCTGTGCTCTGAAGTAGAAGGGCTGCATGCTGCCTTGCAACACCCAACAAAACAGCATGCATTGCTCAGGGACATAGCCCCACACAATGTCAAAGCATGGCATATTAATCAAAGGAGATGGCCCTTTTACTCCCCTTACATTTTTTCTGTAGGATGAGAGCTTCCTCCATGTCATTTAACATGCTCTCTGCATCTCTGTCAGGGTAATCTGTATCTGTGATAGTGTATTTCACTTGTCCATTTACAAGTGTGCCTGGGTGGAGGCAGAAACCACAACCAAAATACTTGTTGAACTGTGTACAGTTCTGCATTGCTGGTCTGGCCTTGGAATCAACACAGCAACAGACACCCACAACTTTGCTGATGACAACTTTTCCATCCTTTCTCCACGACACTCCATTGGTGTCAAGCACTTTTGCTTGATCTACAAAAGGCTTAAGAAAAACATGCATCTGAGGCTCTGTTGATCCAAACCACAACCCAGCCAAGATCACGTGTTTGAACCTAGTGTTTGGTGGCAGCTCATTTAGGTGAAGGTGAAATGGGCCAGATGGAAAGTTTGGATGACTTGTAAAGAGGTGAGCCATCTGAATTGAATGTGTATGAAAGGTTGTTAGGGTCAGATCAAATTTCACCTGGTTCTGACAGGATTTTGTACAGGTCACCGTCATAAATGTCTGATATAATGTTTTCTGCGTTGCCTGGTCTGTTCACCCGGTAGCTCAACTTGCTCTGTAGCTCTGGAGTTTGAAGAATGTGCTGAATCTGGGGAGATATTGGAACTTTTTTTGGGTTTTCTGAAAGCAGAGAAAAATGAGTGCAATGAAATGGCTCATAGTTGGTTTTGCCCTGCATATAAGATTTGCTGACAATATAAAAATATAGAAAATATCCTTATAAAGTATAATCCAGCCTTTTTGTTTTTTTTGTAAAATTATGTAAATGCTGTAGGTATACCCAGGTCAGTAGAAAAACAAAAATGATAATGAATTTCTGCCCAAGCGGCATTTGCTGACAAATACATTTAATTTGAACAAAAGGGGTGTAAAGATACACCAAATCCACGGGTCAGTTCAGACCTCGATTCGCCTGTGAGGGGGCAGGGTGTAATATAAGGTGTAATATTTACAAAATATAAGCCTACAGCTTGCACTAACTTAAGTGTTTTCAACAAATACTTTACTAGGGCGGGACGGACAGGTACAGTTGCACCTTCCAAAGTATATTTGGCAACCCACCTTTGCATTTTGCAGAGAAACAGAGAGAGAGAAATGTTATCTTGTATTATTTTAACAACATGCAGGAAATGTTACATTACGGAGCGATAGTGAACCCACCACTGCAGATGTCACTCACTAATGTTGAGTTTCATTTTCGATCCACATGCGGTGCACTTGAAAACTGAATCACGAGTTTATTAAACAGGGTGACTTTATGAAACGTACTGCTGATGGAGAAAGTCAGCATACACACATACAGGCGCAGAGAGAGACAGAAAGAGGCAGAGCAAGCCGGCGTGTTTTCTGTGAGAAACCAGAGATGCAGGCTAGGTGTGTGTAGGTGGGAAGAGGGGTTTCGGAGGAGCAGATTCAAGTAAATAAACACTAAACTAAGGTGGAAAATTACCTACTGTTAATACAAATACCCTACAATATACACCGCTACTGAGCCCACGCTCCACCGGCCGGTGCCGCAGACACAGTTGCACTGTCTTAATGAGAGCTTAACAGTCCGCGGAACGGGTGTGTCGCAGTTCTGCCTCTATTCTGGCCCTATTGAACAAGCTACCATTTTGTAGAAAAGCTCTACTACTACACAGTAGCAAGTGTTTTATAGCAACAGCAATGTATGTGCATGATTTTTATCAGTCTTTGATAAAAATTGATATAAAGTTGATATAAAGATGGTTCACATATTGAAGGAAAAGCCTACATAAACTGTGTTAATAAGTTGCTGTTCCTCCATGAGTCTCCAGAACAGATTCGGAGCACCTTGTCATAGAGTCTCCAGCTCCTAGAAAAACTTAACTTAATCAGAAGCTCTGTAGCAAACTCTCTTGGTAGTGTAACTTAACCTTATTATACTTGCAGAGACATGCAGAGTGAAAGTACTGAAACCTAACTTTGGCAACCTCCCAAGTGGCAATTAGCGCTCACATGTCACAATCATTCCGGAGAAGTCTTTTTATGTAACTTCAAGAATTCATTCTGAAAATGTACCTCATTTGAAAGATGTCGAATCTCATCGTCTCGTCCAGGTACATCTGTCACATGTTGTAAGTAATCAGAGTGGGCCTCATCCTTATTAAGGAGATGACATGTACATTAGTACATTAAAAACGACATGAAATGTACAATTATACAGTGACTATAGAGGATGCATCTCTATCACAGGCTGCTGACTTTCATGTGGAGTGTGTTCTCCCACTTGTGAAACTTCTCCATCTGAAGACAACTCATGTTCCTTTTGAAACAAGACATTATTATATTAGATTGATCAGCAGAGGTCGGTCTAGACCTGCTTTATATGAAAAGAGCTATGAGAAAACTGTTGTGAATCGGTGCTTTATAAATACAACTTAATTGAATTGTTTTCATAGAGTACAATCCATTTATGAGAAGTAATGTAAGCAGGGAGTTGACATTTGCAGGGCTGTAACTACAGCAGCAATGATTAATCAAATAGTTGTTCAGTACATTAATTGCCAGCTATTTCGATAATCAATTAATTGATTTAAGTAATTTTATGAGAAAAGTCAGAATTCTCTGATTCCAGCTTCTTAAATGTAAATATTCTCTGGTTTCTTTACTCCTCTATAACAGTAAACTGAATATCTTTGGGTTGTGGACAAAACAAGAAATATGAGGATGTCATCTTGGGATTTGGGTGATCGACATCCCAAATCCCAAGATGACATCCTCACGACTTAAAGACCTCAACCCAAAGACATTCAGTTTACTGTTAAAAACGACTAAAGAAATCAGAACATTTGAGATGATGAAATCAGAGAACTTTCTTCTTAAATAATGATTCAAAACCTTTGATCGATTATCAAACTAGCTGGCGATTAATTTAGCAGTTGGCAATTATCGCAGATCTACTATTCTATTGGTATCTTATAGGGCTGCCCGATTTGGAGAAAAAGGTCGTATTGCGATTATTGTGGACAATATTGCGATTCGATTATAATGGAACTAATGGTACTAGGAGTCTACTTGCTTAACTATAAAGAAAAATGTACCAATACTGAAATTTTGAAATGTGTATTTCTAAACTTGAACAAAGTTGAACAATAAACAGTATTTATTACAATAACTAGTAAAACAGGTGAAAAAAGAACAAGGGGAGCGTGTTGCCCTCAGGAGGAGGCAGCTAGAAGGAGAAAATATTGGCACACTGCCACCCTGGCTTTGTCTAATTCTACATCTGACCACTGTAGAGACTATCTACAACCTGGAAGGGGAACTAGTATACATGTGTATTAGTATAATATTATAACTTAGAATAAAGAGTATAATGTTCAGTTAATTGTATACTGTTGGTATGAATATAATATATGTTAATTAGGGCTGGGCTAGTTAACGCATTAACACATTAATTAATTAACGCCAACATTTATTTTATCTCAACAACGCAGTTTCTATTATGATTATTATTATTTTGAAAGTCCGATGCTCACTGGCTCTAAATACACATACAGTCAAACCATGGGTCACAGGGGGGGCAGGATGTTGATCAGCCTGCAAATCACCCACCGAAACAAGCAGTGGAGGGAGGCTTTGGCAGACTAGCGGGATGTAGCGTGTGGGAGAAGTAGATAAACAAAAGCAAGACAAGCGATCAAATGCCAAAGTAGGGCTGAAACGATTCATCGATTAAATCATTTACTAAAATGCATTGAGGCTTCGTTTAATCCATATAACTATACGCTGTGTGAACACGACGTGATTATGATGCTGCTTTTTGCAAAGTGGAGGAAGAGAGAAATTAGCGAGGGATGAAGAAGAAAGTGTCCAAAGTATGGGATTATTTAAAGCTAAAAGAAAACAACAACTCTGTAATGTTGCTGTCCGCTCTGTGCGCTACACAGCTGTAGCCTATGCATCTTAAGTTAAAATTATAGGCGATTGCGATTAAATTTATCGAGCAGCCCTAGTATCTCTCTAACTTTCCAAAGATATAAAATCAAAGAATTCATACATTTATATTAAATATTTTGGACTTAGTAGCTAGTTAAATTGTAAGGCCTGAAATTTGAGTGCTCTCTTGTCTGGGCTCAAAATGTTACAAATGTTACCTAACTCCCAATAATGCCACTGAATAAACATAGCAAAAACCGATCTCAAGTTGCAAACTCTCATTTTCCACTCCAGTTATTATTTCTTGCGAATAATTGTATAGGTTCTCCTCCTTTGAAAAAGATGACATGGACATTAGTACAACCATGTGGATCGCAGACAAGCGTAATGACAGACACTGGAACACTTGAGTTTGTTCATTTGTTATGTTGCAATAAATGTGGAAATCTGCAATTTTCTTTTAAGAGCACAATGGCAAGTTCAAAACAGGGCATGCCAAACTGCCCATGTCGACAGTTAATTATAAAAAAAGATTATTATGACCACACCCCAGTCATCCACCAGCACTGTCTGTTTGTTGAGTATATACTGTACCTCTATCAAGAGTTAATGTCTTGCAGTGGCAATCATCTCGTCTGCCAATTCCTCATCTGAGGAGATCTGATTCTTTTAAAGAAAGATGATGTATAGTAGGTTTAAATGATTTAAGTTCAGATTAATCTAAATTAATTCAAAAACATTTACATGAATTGCACATTGCCATCTCTCATGGTTACTTTTATTTCTATAATGCATCAAATTATCTGTCGGCACCTCATTCTCCTCAAAATGACATGCACTTGACACATGGCAAACTAATCACATAATTTCAATCACTAATTAAAGGGCATTCATAAATATATATTCATTGTTTATTGATAAAAAAAACCAAGAAACACATTAGTTGCAGGATCAGGATAATATTAAAAAGACATTATGCCATATGTACATTAGAGATTTACCTCAATTACAGCCTTCTGTTGACCCATTCTTCTGAGTTGATGATTAAAAACAAATATATCGGCGCAATGTATGATTTCAATCCGTGTTATTTGCTTTTGTGGAACTAGATACCTCACAACCGCGTATTAACTTCCGCTCGATAAATCTCCGGTAGCGCAGTAATATCAACGAGCAATGAGTCCTCCAACAGACATCATGCGATTTTACAAAATGCCAAATAAAACACGACAGAAACTGTATTTCGCTACGCTTCTTGTTTTTAATCATCAACGAACACCACTAACCACTCTGTGAGTTGCACAGTTTAAACGAACGTTAAGGGTTGTTTTAAGGACATGTTTGTGCATGCCCATAGACAGCCACTCTGAAGCGCTCAGAGGCGATTCTAAAAGAGTCAAAAAGTCGAGACAGGACCCATCGTCAACATTTCTGTGTCCACCACTCTAGTTCATCCAAAACACACTAGAAAATAGATTCAAAGTGTTAAATACCGGAATTATCCTTTAAGAGTCACTTTTTCTGTTCACCTAACAAATGTAAGTCCAGTATTTAAGCTCTCACCTATTCACCAATCAACCTTTTGAAAAAGGCTCCAGTGCATAAATCTCTTAGTGCATAAACCTATTTCTTCAGTTCAAGCTTTGGTTGCGGATTAATTTGTTGTGTTTCCAGGTGTTTAGCAGAGATGAATCACTCAGAAATAATGTGTAAAAATATCACTTCTTCAGATCCACATTGGAAAAGACATCTGGCTGCGTGAGGAGGTGTGGAGAAAAATCCACTGTACAACAAAGGACTCACTCTTTGTAAAAGAGTTGGCTGTAGCCATCTGGGGTACGGTGGAGTTGAGGGGAAGAAGTGCGTCTGGGAAGGAATGCCCAACAAAGCCTCCCTTAACACCATACAAGCTTGGAATCCTCAAAGGTATGCTGCACATCTTCCTACACTGAATGTCAACTGCATAAAAACATTCAAGGCAGAAAGGTAATGCAGGTGTATTTCTATAACCCCACCCACCTCGCCCTTTTTCAAGAGCGCTTCAGTGGATGGTTGAAGGCACAGAACATGGTGCAGACAGAGAGGGAGAAGCTTGTGGGATACTACATTTCACAAAAGATTCAAGACCTTGTGAAAAAAGAAAAAAAAAAACACTAAGGAAACTTGAAAAAATTGTGGATCTGGACACTTTTGTTACCAATGTTGCTTTTGGTATAAATTAAATTCTGATATGTATTCACCCTTCATGTCAAAGTTGGGCTAATGTTAATTTATTAAGTGTATAATAAAAATAAATGAAATTGATATGTGTAGTATTTTTTATGGAATGGATTGTATACATTCTGGCACCTTTTTGGTAAAATATGTGCTCTGACCCAAACTGACATGTCATATTTTTGAACATGCTTGTCATACATACATTTTTTTTTTTACCTTACCTTTTTTACCTTTACCTTCTACTTACACTTGTTATTGTTTGTAATTGGCACTGTTATCATTGGCAGATATTTAGTACAAAAAGGTGGTTTCAAAACAACACATATTTTTAAGGTTTCTTCAAAACTATTTGATCAAAACAATTTAGCACAGGAAACAGAGGTTTTGCACACATAATTCAGCATGGTTTTGAAAAAATCTAAACCACCAAGCTACCGGTATACCAGCAAAAGTGTACTCAAGACCATACCAGTCTGACCAGCTTAAAGATGATGGTGACCAGCTAGACCACTGACCAGCTTAACCAGCAATCCTGCCCAGCCAAAGTGTCCAAAACCTCTCTAAACAAACATACCAGCCCAGCTCAAGGTATCAAGGCTGGTCAGGCTGGCAGACCAGCTTAGACCAACAAAGCTGGTCTAAGCTGTTTTTTTCAGCAGGATTTAGCTGGAAAATAACTTTATTCTAGAGCTGCTGTAAAACCAAAACAATCTCTGTTACTTTGATTTCCTATTATCACTGTAAAGCTGCTTTGGAACAATCTGCATTGTTAAAAGCGCTATATAAATGAAGATGACTTGACACTGCTGAAAGCACAGAAAATTCACTTATACCTTGTTCTAGAGGAAAAATCTGTCAGAGAATGAGTAATTTACCCCCTCACCTTCTTTTGAACATTAAATGCGTTAAAAGGATCTGCTATCATGAGTTGCTACAGACATTGTTTATTGATCACGGCTCTATCAAGCTCTTAGCTCAGCATGTCAGACCATGGCAGCAATCTGCTATTTCAGAGACTTTAAAATCTTAAACCCTTTCCATGTGTTTGTTGAAGTCACAAGGTTATGTGTTGTTGTTTAACTTGCAAGGTTTGATATTTGTATCAAGACTTTATGCAATCATTCTATTGAACAGTAACATTATCGAACACATTTTTACATTAGAAAGTTGTGTAAAAGAGCGTCCTGGACTCTTGGCCTTTGCATTGTCAGCATCATTACTGATTAAGTCACAGGGACATTGTTAGGAATTTCCAGTGGCTTTCATCGGGGGGAAAAACACACCAATGATTAACAATGACAATGTGGTTGCACATTCTGGGAAGACTGGGAACATGTGTTAACAGTATCTGCTTACACATGTTGCAGTTTCTTATCTTGAAAGTGAAACCAAAAGTTAAACTACACATTGCTATTTGTTGTGTCAAAAAAAGGAATGTAAGTCAGCCTCAGGGAAAAAACAGAGATATACTGAGAGACCAGAGAAATCCCCTAACTTACTCTAGACCAATTAGCTTAAAGAGGCCGGACCTGAAGGAGTGTTTAAGATATACAGACAGAATGACAGGAAGCTACAACATGTATACAACTCAGATCCAACAACTGAAGTTAAGTTAAGCAAAAAGGTAAGTGACGTTCTCCATGGGTTACATGGGTATTACAACTGATAGGAAATATCATTATGTTAGCATAAAAGCTATTATACATATGGAGAGTCACCATAAGCCATATATAAATGTGTGTGTGTGTGTGTGTGTGTGTGTGTGTGTGTGTGTGTGTGTGTGTGTGTGTGTGTGTGTGTGTGTGTGTGTGTGTTTGTTTTTACTCTACACCTTGACATGTTTTGATAAATTTAGGACCATGTCTTGCTACAGCTTCAAATGACTTTGTTAATCAACTAAACCCAGTAAAGTTATAGACCAGAGGAGTTTGAGTTCGGGCGGATATTTTAGCAGGACACAAACAAAGCTTGCAGCATTTTTGTCTCATTCAGTGTGCTGATAATGAGATAACATGTCATGTGTGTATGTGTGCATTATGTGAGTGTGTATGTCTGCATGTCTGGGTTTTATTGGAAGGTTCAAATATGTATATAAGTCAGTATATTCTGTGCCTTTTGTTTGTTTCTCTTTCTACATGTGTATGTGTGTGTTAATACGACAAGAGAAACACTTTTACAGAAACTTCCCCAAACAGAAAAGGAAAAGCTGCCCATCTGGTTTTGTGTACTGTAGAATTACTGGAATATTTCTCAACACATCTTAGACTTGTACTTCTAGTACACTGCAGTAGCTTGAAGGATTTGAAATGTGTGTATCTGTTGGACAGCTGTATTCTCCAGTGATCATGGATAAACCAGTCTGCTTGATTGACACTGGGTCAGAAGGGAAGCTGTGTGTGCAGGAGTCAGCACTACAGATCCTGCAGCAGATCCAGGAGCCAGTGGTGGTGGTGGCCGTGGTGGGTCTCTACCGCACCGGGAAGTCCTACCTGATGAATCGCCTCGCAGGGAAACAAACAGGTTAGCGCCGAGAGCATCCGGACGCTTAAGAGAAACATCATGACGGTATATGCATACAAGTCTTTGTTTTTTTTGGTGTGGCATTATCAGGGTTTGCGTTGGGCAGCACCATCGAGTCCAAGACGAAGGGTATCTGGATGTGGTGTGTGTCTCACCCCACTAAAGCAGGAACCACTCTGGTGCTGCTGGACACGGAGGGACTCGGAGACGTGGACAAGGTGACGTTAAAACCAAAGTACTGAAAAATGTGGGACAAAACATGATTTTATTCATAAGTCGGAACACTAAAAATATAGCTGAAAAACGGTAGTGTCCCGGGAATAACGGGTCGTCTGGTCACCCTACTTAAAGACTAATTTGCACTGATTTAACACTGTTAAATAGAGCAGCTTTCTTTGATATTAATCTCCAGTTTTTCTAACTCCATGATTGTCTTTCTCTTTCTCAGGGAGACTCAAAGCATGACACCAACATCTTCTGTCTGGCTGTGTTGCTGAGCAGCACTCTGGTCTACAACAGTCGAGGGACGATTGACAACAGGGCTGTAGAGGAATTACAGTATCCTTTAGGGGTGTAACAATACATCAATATAGATCAAAAGTCTAACGATGCCACACATTAGGGGTGGGCGGTATGACCAAATTTCTGTTTCACGGTATGACTAATTTTATTTCACGGTAACGGTATATTTCACGATATAGTTATTTATATATGTAGTTATTCTCGAAAAATCGACAAAAATGGCTTTGTATAATAAATAAACACAAATACTTTAGAAATGAAAAGTATTTCACCTTGTTTGATTTTGATTTGAAAAATTACTTCTTTGGTAAACTATTTTGATAGCGAAATATAGTAAACAAAACACACTCATCAACTTTTAGATGAACTGCCCCTGATTGATATTAATTACAACTCATAGGTGCAATTCAACGTTAAATAAAGTGTTGCTGAATAATTTTTCAATTTCTTGTTATTGCTTTACTTCATCAATTAGTTTATATAATATCTGAATATTTTACATTGAACTATTCTATATTCATAATAATGAGTTACTTCCTATTAATTTTGTAGGATAATACTAGTTCCCTTTCGTTGTCACTCCGAGTTACGTCGGATGACGACGAATGGGGTTTCGCTTAGAACACCTATCGACTTCGAGTATTACAAAACGAGCCAATGGCAAATAAATGCCATGGGTCTGCGGAATTTGCATAGCGTATCTCCGCCTTACCTCGTGGGTATAAAAGGAGGACGCCGGCAACAGGCAGATATGTTTTCGCTTCGGAGCCAAGAGCATTTCTTCACTCCACAGTCATCTCTGACTTCGCTCTACGAGACGAGCTTCTCTCTCCGGTGTTGGTGTGACGGCGATCTGCAGCGAGCTCACAGTGCCTGCTGATCTGTGCAGTAATCTGCCAGTGTGTGTGTGTCTCCCTGTGCGCTTCAACATCGCGTAGTTTTTTCTCTCCTCTCATAAAAGAGCTCGCACGCGGCACGTCTTTTTAAAGACGGCTCGCCCGTGCATTTCTGGTTGCAGCGGACTGGTATCGGACTCTGATGGGCACGAGCGCTGTCTAGTGTGTTTGATCATGCTTGAACAGCGCTCGTGGGTGACTCATGTTCTCGCAAGGGAACGTGATCACCGCGTCATAAATAGGTAGAGACTCGGTGAACTCGCAAGAGTGAGAGTCCCCTCATCCACCCCCCGATCTTCGGCGGGTGGCCAGGGTGACCTGAGGGTTACGTTCTGGAACAAGGCGCCGACTATGTGTCCGTGACCCCAGCCCCCCTCTTCGATGACGGTGCCCGCTAGTGAACTGCTGATTCCCGCGAGTCTACCCTCTGGTGGCCCGCGTGTTTCAGTTGAAGCTACAGAGGAAGATGCCATGTCTGTTGCAGCATCACTAGGTGGGCTTGAGTCTTCTGGAAGTGAGGGCTCGTCACAGCTGCCACCTTCCGGTGTGCATACGGCTGTGCCTGAGTCTGATCCGGAGATGACGGCCATGCTTTCCTGGGACGATTGGTTTTGGGTAAGGCCGCCGACCCTCGTCCGTGGCAAACCCCAATACCTCTCTTCCCGGACGTGCATGATGAGATCTCGAAGTCCTAGAAGACCCCCTTGTCTTCTTAGGACCGCTCGCTGATCTCATCCGCCTTTCCTCCCCTCGATGGGGCCGCTGCCCTTGGGTACACTGGGGTTCCCCCGGCTGAACGCTCTGTTGCGATGCTATGTGTCCTCAGAGTGCTTCTTCTCGGCGCAATCCTAAGCACCCGCCCGTGGCCTGTAGTTTTTCGTCTACGCTTGTGGCGAGATCCTGTAGCGCCACGGGACTGGCAGCCGCCTCACTGCATGCCATGGTCATTCTGCTGGTCCACCTGACCCAGATGCTCATGGACCTGCACGAGGGCGGGACTGACCCAGGGCTCTTCACTGAGCTGCGCGCCGCCACTGACCTTGCTCTCTGAGCGACGAAAGTGGCCGTACGCTCCCTGGGTCAGGTGATGCTCACCAGTCTGTGGCTGAACCTGTCTGATGTGCTGGATGTCGCGCGGACCCGTCTGTCCGACATTCCCATATCCCAGGTCGGCCTCTTCGGCGGTGCGGTTGAGGGCTTGCCCAACAGCTCTCAGCCACCCATGAGCAGAGTGAGGTTGATTCTGTCCCGACGGCCCCGCCGTCCGCTCAGATCCCTCGTCTGCCCACCGCCGAAGGCGCCCTCCCGCGGCTCCCACCCCGCCCGTTCACGGGCCGGCTCTGGGGGCCGCGGGCGGACGCCACAGCCCTCTCCAGCCCCGCCCCCCGCTACACGCCGGGTTAAGCGGCGCTCGTGAGACGGGCACCTCGGCGATGGAGCAGGCTGAGGTTGATTCTGTCCCGACGGCCCCGCCGTCCGCTCAGATCCCTCGGTCTGCCCACTGCCGAGGGCGCCCCCCCGCGGCTCCCACCCCGCCCGTTCACCCGGGTCGGCTCTGGAGGCCGCGGTCGGACGCCACAGTCCTCTCCAGCCCCGCACCCCGCTACACGCCGGGTTAAGCGGCGCTCTTGAGTTGGGCTCCTCAGAGATGGGACTCAGTTCTTTCCAGGAGTTGGTAGCAGGACCACTCCTTTCCCCGGGGAGGGCCGGGGAAGAATCCTTATTCTCCAAAGAGCTGATTCTCCCGTCTCTGAGCACAGAGTTCTCGGACGTCACAGAGCGCCGCCCACAAGCCGTGCTCTCCTCGTCCCCCTCTGTCCCAGAGGTGGTTGACATGGTGTGCCGTCCACGGACCGCTTCGCCCCTGTCCCCCTCTGTCGCCAGACCCCTGGCAGAGCAGGCCCCCGCGGGACGACCAGCCTGGTCCTCCCCTGGCCCCTCTGCCAGGGCGCGGTTGCTAACTGTGCCCCCACATCGGGCCGCTATGCCGTCCACGTCTGGGCCAGTTACTCCGCTTCGCTGCCCCTCCGGGGGGACGCCTGTGGTCGCATGATCCCGCTGGTTCAGTTCCTGGGAGCCTGGTTAGAGCTTCCCCGTCTGTCCCGCTGGGTCGCGCGGACCATCAGGCTCGGCTATGCGATTCAGTTCGCACGGTCTCCTCCCCACTTGGGGAGTCCGCTCCACTTTTGTCGGTGGCTATGCCCCCATCAGGAGAGCAGAGATTGCCACCCTGCTGGCGAAGGGCGCAATCGACACTGTCCCTCCAGCCGAGATGAGGTCAGCCGGCTTCTCAGCCCCTACTTCATTGTCCCCAATAAAACCGGTGGGTTACGGCCAGTCCTGGACTTGCGCGTGCTGAACCGCTCCCTTCACAGGATGCCGTTCAAGATGCTCAAACGCGTTTTCGAATGCATACGGCCTAGGATTGGTTTGCAGCGATCGACCTGAAGGACGCCTACTTCATGTCTCTATTCTCCTTGACACAGACCGTTCCTTCGGTTTTCTTTCAGGGGCAGGCATCCAGTACGCGGTTTTCCCTTTCGGGCTAGCCCTGTCTCCTCGCATCTTCAAGAAGGTCGTCGAGGCTGCCCTTGTTCCCGTTCGGGAACACGGGGTTCGCATCCTGAGTTATATCGACGACTGGCTGGTCATAGCTCACTCTCGAGTTCAGGTTGCGAACACAGGGACCTAGTGCTTCGGCACCTAGCTCGTCTGGGCCTTCGGGTCAACTGGGAGAAGAGCAAACTTTGCCCCGTGCAGAGGATCTCTTTTCTCGGTATGGATATCGACTCGGTCGCCATGTCCGCGCAGCTTACGAGCTAGCGCGCGCGCAGTCACTGCTGACTTGCCTGAGACAGTTCGAGGGCAAGAGTGCGGTTCCACTGAAACTTTTTCAGAGGCTCCTGGGCATATGGCTTCTGCAGCCGCGGCAACGCCGCTCGGATTGCTTCATATGAGACCGCTTCAGCTTTGGCTTCGCGACCGAGTCCCGAGGTGGGCATGGCAACACGGCACCCTCCGAGTAACAGTTACTCCGACCTGCCGTCAGACCTTCACCCCGTGGTCGAACCTCAGTTTTCTACGGGCCGGAGTGCCCCTGGAACGAGCTTCGCGGCATGTTGTTGTAACGACAGATGCCTCCTCCACGGGCTGGGGTGCCATGTGCAATGGACGTGCTGCCGCGGGCTCCTGGACAGGACCCCGTCGCCTCTGGCATGTCAATTGCCTCGAGTTGCTGGCCGTACGTCTTGCTTTGCGCCGCTTCCGGGCCGTGCTCAAGAACCAACACGTACTAGTCCGCTCAGACAATACCGCCACTGTAGCGTACATCAACCATCAAGGTGGTCTACGCTCCCGCCGTATGTCGCAACTCGCCCGCCACCTCCTCATATGGAGTCAGAAGCATCTGAGGTCGCTTCATGCCATTTACATCCCCGGAGCCCTGAACTGTGCAGCGCACGGCTTCAGCCCCTCCCGGGAGATTGGCGACTCCATCCCCAGTCGGTTCAGCTGATTTGGGACCAGTTCGGGGACGCACAGATAGATCTGTTTGCCTCTCACGACTCGACCCATTGCGCCCTGTACTATTCCCTGACCGAGGGCACGCTCGGCACGGATGCACTGGCGCACAGCTGGCCGCGGGGCCGCAAATATGCGTTTCCCCCAGTGAGCCTTCTTGCGCAGACCCTGCGCAAGGTCAGGGAGGACGAGGAGCAGGTCATTCTGGTCGCGCCATACTGGCCCGCCCGGACCTGGTTCTCCGAACTAGTACTCCTCGCGACAGCACCTCCCTGGCCGATTCCCCTGAGGAAGGACCTCCTTTCTCAGGGACGGGGCACCCTATGGCACCCTCGTCCCGATCTTTGGAACCTCCACGTGTGGCTCCTGGACGGGACGAAGCAGGTTTGAGTACCCTTCCACCTACGGTGGCGGCTACCATCACTTCCGCTAGAGCGTCGTCCACGAGACACGTCTACGCGTTGAAGTGGAACCTCTTCGTCAACTGGTGCTCTTCTCTTCAAGAAGACCCCCGGAGATGTTCGATTAGTGTCGTGCTTTCCTTCCTTCAAGATAGGCTGGAGCGAAGGCTGTCTCCCTCCACCCTGAAAGTCTCTGTTGCCGCTATTGCCGCACACCATGACCCAGTCGAAGGTAAGTCTGTTGGAAGGCACGACCTGATCATCAGGTTCCTGAGAGGAGCGAGGAGACTGAATCCTCCTCGTCCTCCTCTCGTTCCCTCTTGGGACCTCTCAGTGGTTCTAACTGCCCTGCGGAGTGCTCCCTTTGAGCCTTTGCAATCAGTGGAGCTTAAGTTCCTGTCTATGAAGACAGCGCTCCTGGTTGCATTGGCCTCCATCAAGAGGGTGGGGGGCTTGCATGCATTCTCCGTTGACGAAGCGTGCCTGGAATTTGGGCCGGCTTACTCTCACGTGATCCTGAGACCCCGGCCTGGATATGTGCCCAAGGTTCCTACCACTCCCTTCCGGGACCAGGTGGTGAACCTGCAAGCGCTGCCCCCGGAGGAGGCAGACCCAGCCTTGGCACTGCTCTGTCCAGTACGCGCCCTCCGCGCCTATGTAGACAGGACGCAGTGTTTCAGGACTTCAGACCAGCTCTTTGTCTGTTATGGTGGGAAGCTGAAGGGAAAGGCTCTCTCCAAGCAAAGGCTGTCTCACTGGATAGTGGACGCCATTGCCTTGGCATACCAGCAGCAAGGTCGACCGTGCCCCCTTGGTGTACCGCCCACTCCACCCGGAGTGTGGCATCCTCTTGGGCTCTAGCGCATGGCGCCTCGCTAACAGACATCTGCAGAGCTGCAGGCTGGGCGACACCTAACACATTCGCCAGATTCTACAATCTCCGAGTGGAGCCAGTGTCCTCTCATGTACTCGCTTCAACCAGCTAGTACTGGACCCGCTCAGGTGTCTTCGCTTGCTCGCCATTCCACTCCACGGACTGGATACGTGCGATATTCTCCTCAGGTGAGCTTCCCCAAAAAGCCCTGAGTTCCTCCAGCACTCCTGACGTTGGCGCCAGTGTCTATTGCCTGTGCGTCGGCTAGGTGCCTCCCGTGTGCATGGTCCCTCCTCTGAGCGACCCCCACATGTGTATTTCCACTGTAAGCCTCTCTGAGCGTGTGTCTTTCCCTTGGCAAGCCACCTTGCCACCCCTGGGGTTGAAATATTCCACCTGCGGCTGGACACCCCAGTGTTCTCCATATGTCTCCTTCGGGTCATATGTGTATTCTCTAAGTCCCCCCCCTCTGGGTTGGCAGTAATTGCATATTTCCCCTAAACTTTGGGATATGCCCCCAGTGTACCTTGGTATTCCTGTGCTAAATAGGAGTCCTTCGTCCGTGCCAGTCTCACGACAGGGATCTCAGATTTACGCAGGGCACTGGAAGACAGCTGAGAAGGTGGCGTGATTAGACTGGTAACCCCATTCGTCGTCATCCGACGTAACTCGGAGTGACAACGAAAGGGAACGTCTCGGTTACGTATGTAACCCTCGTTCCCTGAGTAGGGAACGGAGACGTTACGTCTGCCTGCCACTTTCCGCTGTACCGCGGGGATCGCCTGAGCTCAGTCTTGGCTCCTCAGCGAAGAAACATATCTGCCTGTTGCCGGCGTCCTCCTTTTATACCCACGAGGTAAGGCGGAGATACGCTATGCAAATTCCGCAGACCCATGGCATTTCTTTGCCATTGGCTCGTTTTGTAATACTCGAAGTCGATAGGTGTTCTAAGCGAAACCCCATTCGTCGTCATCCGACGTAACGTCTCCGTTCCCTACTCAGGGAACGAGGGTTACATACGTAACCGAGACGTTATGTTTACATGTGTTCCCCGGTACAATTTTGCCATGTCTGCTTATTATACTGCGTTTTTAAGTGGCTTGTTTTGCTCTTTTTGCGATATCTGGCAACCCTTCACCTGGAGCTTTAATCAAAAGAAGATTGGAATCAGAAGTGTCAAGTTCAGAAGTGACTAGAAGGAGAGCAGCAGTATGCAAAACGAACAGGAGCTACTGTTAATGTTGACTAAGTAGTTTAAATTATACACACCTTGTAACTGTGTCATTATTTTACCATAGCCCGGTGAACACTGACACACCGCGCTCCTCTCAGTGTGTGTGCACGCGCGCGTCTTTTGCATCAGTAAAATGCGATCGGTTCATTTGAGTGTCAAGTTGTAATCACGTATCGTATCAAAGAAAGATTTTATCAGCTGGTTCAGTGGCCAATTGTTTGGAGTTAGAAATATATAACTTGCACTGCATATTTAGTCATTTTGCCTCAGATACAGGATTATACATTCGCTTTAACAAGCAGGGTGTTCATTACCACGGCAACCGCTTGCGTGTCATGCATGCTGAATGCGATTTTCGTGTTTAAAAAGTAACTATACATAAGAGACATAAAGATGTAGGTAACTACATATATAAGGTTAATTCTATTCATTACGATATTGATACTGATCTGATGTTGTCAAGTAAGCTTCATGCTTTCCCCGTTGTGAACGGGCACTCCTCTAAACTCTACGGGTGCTGCACTGCTAGTGACTGCTGTGCATTTCCAACGAAAATATCACGTTAACAACAACCCTTTAGAAAACGTAATTACTTTGTGGATCCTCTTGATCTGCTTTCTCCGTGTTTCTTTGACAAATCTCAGTGTCTCAGTCTGCACGAGTTAACCACGCCCACTTGTTTACATGTCGCGGTATACACGGAATAAAAAAATCTGTTACGGCTGACATTTTCTACCGCGGTAATGATATATACCGTCATACCGCCCAGCCCTACCACACATAAAATATCGATATACACAGTACCTTTATTTTGACACTCTCCACATCCTCACATAACTTTTTTCAGCTGAAATAGACGCCTGACAAGATTGACTGAACTCTTTGTCACAAAAGCCAGTATTTTCCGCTGTTAAGGCATCGTGAGTTCATGTTTTACAGCAGAAACGACAAGCACCCTTGTTTGTGAAATCAACCCGAAAAGTCTGTTTTAGCGAATCAGTGCACAGTATTCAGGTCAGGTGACAAGGCTGCTAGTCACTTTGAAAAGACGCGCTAGCTGAGAGGAGTTTCGTCAAAGCTGATTAAAAGTGATCGAGGATGGATTTCAACGAACTTGATAAACCCGTGATATCTTCTTCGGGGCGTAAAAGGAAAATAAAAGCTGAAACTTTTTCACGGAATCTTGCTAAAACAGCAAGTTCGTGGTGAGGGAAAAGCTCTCTGTATTGCGTGTTACGTTAATCACAACAACAAAGTTTGACAGGCGTCTATGTCAGCTGAGGAGATTAACGTTACAAAGATTAAGTGTTTTAAGTATCATAGCATTTACTTGGCTTTGTTTAACTCTGAAACATGAAATGTGGAGTTATCTGCTTTTGCCACACAAAAATAATAAAAAAATACTTTCAATGAACTTTAATTTTATAATTTACCTGTTTTTTTAGTTATTATTACTTAATCAAAACAACCTCTTTTGTTATAGTTCAATTGCAAAAACAGCTAACTCTGTTCTTGTTCATTTTCATATATCATGTTGTAACTTGTAACAAACAACTTGTAAATGTCCCAATTGGGAGAGGGTGTGCAATTTTCAAAGAGTTTAATTAAACTTTCATGTTATATATTTTTGGATGCATTTGTGAGTTAATAAACGTAACTGGTTGTGTAACTGCTTGGCACATAATATCTAAATATCGATAAATCGAATGATAGCCCTGAATCGAATCAAATCGTAATCGAATCTTAGAATTTTTTGAGGTATCGGCAAATATCGTATCGCTGGCTGAGAGAATCGATATCGTATCGTATCGTGATGAACTGTCCGATTTACAACCCTAGTATCCTTCAGAAAGTCTAGATAACTATTATGTCATTTAGCTGATGTTTTTACAAATAAGAACGAATACAGCACAACTTAGTAATCAAAACAAGGAGACGTCCCTTTTTGTAAGGTGCTAAACATACACTTTATTGCCATGTGTGAGTACAGTCTATGAAGAAGTGCATTGGGTTTATTTTTGCATTGGGTTCATTTATGTGTTTATTTGAGAAAGGCACAAAAGGGGGGGGGGGGGGGGGGGTCTTATTTTCATCTACTTGCCTATATCTACACCTACTTATTTACATCTAACTGCTTCCTTCATAGCTAGGCTATGAATACATAAATATTAAAGTATTTAGCACCGGTGTTGAGAATTTGCTTAGTAATTCATTGAATGACAAACTTGTTTTTTTAGACTATGAATTGTGTTGTTTGACCGTCTCTTTGTGTTCATACCTAAACAAACTGTCAGATATGTCACTGAACTAACAGAGTGCATTAAGGTCAAATCATCAGATGAGGATGAGGACGATTCAAGCGAGTTTGTGAAGTTCTTCCCTAGTTTCATCTGGGCTGTGAGGGACTTCACCCTTGAACGAAAGATCGATGGCAAAGACGCAACAGAGAATGAGTACCTAGAGTTTGCTCTGAAGCTCAAACATGGTAATTTAATAATAGTTCAAAAAGATTATCCTGACAATCACTGTTATAATGAGTTTGTGTGACTAGTTTTTGTCAACAGATCTTTTGTATTACTCTTTTAAAATTCATAATTTATTGAGGTAATACTTATGGTTTAATAATACTTGAATTGATAGGAGGTACAGCATGTGCTTATTTGTTTTAGGCACATCAAAAAAAGTGATGGAGCACAACTTGCCCAGGGAGTGCATCCAAAAATTCTTCCCTTCCAGGACGTGCTTCACTTTCCCATTTCCAACCGCCCCAGAGAATGTGTCTCGTTTGGAAAGCTTGAATCCTGCTGATCTTTCCTCTGAGTTCCTAGATATCACAGATCGTTTCTGCAAGTTTGTTTTTCATGAGAGCCATGTGAAGAAGCTGAAGGATGGAATCACAGTCACTGGCAGAGGTGACTCAAAAATAAATCTGTTTAGAGTTTGCATGTACTTACAGATGACTGTATATTGTTCAATACCTTTCCCATATCATGTTATTTGACTTCTTTCCTTCTCTGAAGTTCTGAGTCATTTGGTGAAAATGTACGTGGACACCATCTCCAGTGGGGCTGTGCCGTGTCTAGAGAACGCTGTGATCGCCATGGCAATGATTGAGAATGAGTCTGCAGTGAAGGAGGGGCTTCAGGTTTACCAGAGTGGAATGGAGAAGCTGAAGGACTCCTTCCCTGTGGAACTGAAGGAAGTGTCCTCAGAACACCAACATCTCAGCAGTATGGCGACACAAACCTTCATGAAGCGTTCCTTCAGGGACACTGACGGGAAGTACCTGAAATCTCTAGAGGTAGACCGAATCTCTTCATAGATTTTCAGTTTCAGTTCATTTAGGATGATGGTGTGAACTGTTGACTCAGTAACACTGGGCAACCAACTGAAAAATGTAATCTCTCTTCTGGACCCTGGGGTTCGAATGTATGAAGAGATCAGAGTATGGTCAAGAGTATACATAGATGAAATCTCCTCTGATGCATGTTGTGTTTTTATAGGCAAACATTAATAAACTCTTTGATGGATACCTGTGCAAAAACGAGCAAGCTTCAAAGAGACGATGTGAGGATCTCTTGTCATCGCTCTCGGAACCAATGACAGAAAAACTCAAGCAGGGTTTCTATGCCAAACCTGGTGGCTATGATCTCTTCTGCAAGGATCTGGAGGACATTGTGAAGAATTATAACAACCAGGCCAATAAAGAAGTCAAGGTCTTGCCCATATTACACTTCTATAAACATACTGCACATTACAGAAATATGATCATCATCATAATTATATATTTTTTTCTTTATGTGTCTGTATGTAATAGGCTGAAGAGGTCCTGGAGGAGTTTCTGAAGCAGAAGTCTGTGGAATCAAAAGCAGTTCTGCAGGCCGACAAAAAACTGACCGAGAAGGAAAAAATTATTAAGGGTGAGAGTCTTAAGCCTTTAAATCCCACTCTCCCTGTTTCTAAGCATATACCAGACTCCTTGTGAAAGAGGTGCTCAAAGGTTTAGGTACTTGTGAGAGTGCTGCTGGAAACTGAAGGACACATGAACAAGATGAAGTAACAGCCTCTTATTTAGGTACAAGCTGGTTCAAGGGTCCAAGAATTGCACCCTGCAATAACAACTGCAGCCCATGTTTTTTGAAAAGAGTGCAATTTAGATGAAAATAAACTCTTTGGAAGTTGAAAGTGGAACAAAGTATTCTTCTTAAAAATTGTATTAGTATGTGAATCATATATAAAATCAATATTTCATGTCTTACACCAGAATAGACTCTTAATCACATATTTTGAGTCTCTATAATACATCTGTTTCCGTTTTTTTCTTTTTGTCAATGAATGACCAGAGGAAACAGAGAAAGCGATCCTCCTGAAGCAGGAAATCAAAGCTAAAGAGGAGAAGCAGCGACAACTTGAAGAGAAGATGGAAGCAGAGAGACGGAGTAACGAAGAAAGGATGAGACAGATGAAGCAGAAGATGGTTGAGGAGATCAGGCTCCAGAGAGAGGAGGGTGAGCGTGCTATGGACAGCAAACTGAGGGAGCAGGCTGATCTGTTGGAGAAGGGCTTTCAGGAGAAGGCAGACAGGATGAGCCAGGAGATGGAAGAGTTCAAGAGACAGAATGCTGAGGCTGAGAGTAATAAAGCTAGAGAGTTTGCAGAGATGTTAGAAAACTCCAACAAGAGACATGAGGAGTCTATGGCTATGATGATGAAGCAAAGCAGAGAAAAGATGGAGGCCATCCAGCGGATGAATGCACGCTCTTCAGGCAGATGTTGTATCTTGTGAAATGCTTAAATTCTGTGATCAGTCATCAGAATTTACTTATCAGAGGCATATAATTGCACAGTGAAATCACAGTATATACAGAGGTATAATCTAACAATAAAACAATACAATTGTTCTCATTCTATCTTCGCACAAACTTCGGTGATAGATTTGGAAAATTACAATTCATTTTTGTATGTTTTGTGTGTCCAGTGTAAATGATCCATGATCGATCATAATTATGTTTATTTGACATTGCTATGTAATTATAAACAGTGACAAAAAAGTTTAATTAGTGATTCAACTGTTTATCTGGCATTCCAAGTAAGCATCAAATAAACAGATGGTATTTCTAAAAAGAAAAAATAAAGAAAAAACTGTGTGTGTGTATGTGGCAGAGGAGTGGTTAAAAATCTGAGTACTACTAAGTATCAATATTCAGACTAACTATCAATATTCAATATATAGTCCTAAAAACTGAGACAAATAATAAGGTAATTAGATTCGTCTGTTTCTCTTCAATGAAATTGTGCCATATGTATGCCTAAACTATACAAATATTTACACTGCAATATGCTATGAAAGGTTTGCTAGTGCCAAACTCTAAAGAGAATGTTAATGAGAGGGACCGAAAAGAAAAGATAAACTAGAATTGTAGGTGACTGCATTGGTGGGTGTAAATAAGGCCCTGGTATTAAGATGTGCTTTAGTCATTTGGATCACAAGTGGATGATGCTAAATACAGGTGTAATAGAGTCTAAAATATTTTGTACTTGTCCACTATCGACCCCTTCCAGATGTAGTCAAAAAACACATTTGACAGGATTGCCTCGAAGAGCCACAAAAGACCTACTCTCCCACCTACTGCCCAAATGAGTAAACACTATGGGAAGCGCGCTAGCCAGACGAGATTTAAACTTTGTCGGCCGAATACACATGTTTGGTTTGAAGATAAAAAACGTACCAAGCGCATAATGTTTTATGTTATACTTAGACATAAACTTAGATTCTATAGACTACTCAACATAAAAATGTGAAGAAATGTGAATGTGTAGATTGTTTGATGTGTAGACACATAATATTAACATTTACTCTGTAGGCCTCTCTGTGGCAGAGGAAACTGTTTGGAAACTGTTTCTTCACCCTCATCGTCCTGTGAAGATGAGCATTTGATTGAGTACATTTTGTAATACTATGTCATAATTTTTGGTGTATTGAGTACTTAAAACTGCCTGGGTTTCTGTTGGGACAGGAGGCTCCAAAAGATAGATATTACCATCAGAATCTGTTGGGACCAACAAAAAACCCAATCCAAAGTAAAATAAATGGAAATATCAAAAATAGCCTATATAAAAAATAACACGTATGTAGACCTCTTACATTTTATGAAGGCCCTTGAATCTTGGGGAGTGACTGGCTCTGATGAAGTCCTTCCAGGAATTCCCTCAGCCATTGGTCATCCAGCATTCAGGCTCAGGGCCATCTCCATCTCCTCTGCATCTCCTCTGCATCTCCATCTTCATCTCCTCTTCATCTCCATCTCCTGTGCATCTCCATCTCTTCTGCATCTCCATCTCCTCTGCATCTCCATCTCCTCTGCATCTCCATCTCCATCATGGAGTCATAATCTGAAGACTACGCCCACCGGGGGGGGGAAACAATCCAACCGTCTCCATTGACTTAGCATTGCGAGCGGCTGCCTCCTTGTCATTTATGACTTATAACAAAAAACAAAACAATGTCTAAAAGCTGCTGTGTGACAAGGTGTACAGCAAACAAGCTAAATAACCCAGAAATACATTTTTATAAGCTGTCTACCCCCAAAAAATGGTTGTTTCAGGGCATAAAAGGGGGATCAATTGAGACAGAGCGCAACTAGTTCTCGAACTACTCTGAGAACTACGCCCACTGGAACGCGACATGATATTGTAAATCTTTTTCCAAGATTCTCTAGTGTAGACGAAAATGTCAATTTATAAATTAAGAAAATTACTTATGGATAAAAAATAGAGCCAGATATACAGGGAAGTTGGGGTGCAGTTGATATCGATAACTAAAATAAGTTAGCAAGCTAGTGTTAGTTATGCGTTAGCAAGCAACTGTAGCTTGGCACTGCAAACCTAACAATTACTGTAACTAAGGCACTTATTAAAAATTGATTAAAATATTAATATGGGTAATTTTTAGAGGTGGGCATAGATTCGTTTTTTTAATCTAGATTAATCTCACTGTAATCTTGGAATTAATCTAGATTAATCTAGATTAAAATGGCTCATTTGAATTCTGCCGAAGGCATTCAGAATATGTGTGCTACCCAAATAATGACTAAAAGTAAGTCTTTGAGAATGGGTTTCTCAAGCCAGGTGGCGCATAGACCAGGGGCTCATCTCCTGTTTCCAAAATGCATCACAAACTGCTTGAGAAAGCTGTTCTACTATGATAATTGGTGATGAAAATAAATCATGTTCAATAAGATGCACTTGTGTTTACTAACTGTTTATTCAGTTAAACATGAATTCTTGAATGGGTTGATTGATTTGTTTAGATCTAGTGAAGTCGTCGTCATCATAGGCGTAATTTGCGGGTGGGACATGTCCCCACCACTTTTTCCTCAGGATCGATATTGTCCCCCACCATGTTTTGAAACATTGCACGGATGCACCTAATACAAATAAATAAAATATCTCCAGTTAACTAGCAGATCATTCATTTAGTTCACCATTAAATAAGAGATCTAGCGCTAAAATCTGTTGTTTTTTAACTCAAGCTGAGCGCTCGTGTGTATCAGTGTCATGGATTGAGTCTTCTCTGTGGCGCGCGCACGGTCTTCACTCAGACGCGCTCTTCAATCTATCGCCGATGCGGAGACTCTCTATTCATTCCGGTGAAATCACAAAATAAAATGCACACAAATGTGTCCCTGCTTGATATAGGCTGTAACCAATGATGAACATATTTGGTTTTGATGAGAGAGAAAAAAAACTACGCGAGTGCGGATTAGAACCCGTAACCTCTGACACGCATGGCAAAAGATCTCCCACTAGACTATTTAAGAACTCAAACAAAATCAGCGGATCGATGCATTTATTTACTGGCTGAGCAGAGAGGCTGCACAGTTTGACCAGCAGGCAGCGGCGGCACACCAGGCCGCCAGATGGTGTGTTGCTAAGAACTTGCATGTACAACATGTATAACTATTATCAGACCGGCCCACCGGGAAAAGTCCTGACTCTCCCGATTGCCAGTCCGCTACTGGCTACAGTAAACTAATTCCGCATTGCACAAGCTGCGTCTTGTCGAGGTTTCCATTGGGAAGCTTCTTAAAAATAAATTTTCCCTGAAGCAAACCCGGCGGCTTCGTTCTTGCCCCCTACAGTGCAATTCGGCTAGGTATACATCCGCGCTAAAATATCAAGGTTAAAGTCATCATAGCTTGCGTAGTATTGACCCAGCTCCCAACACAACTTTGAGGATAGATTAACGGCGATTTTTTTTTTATCGCCCGATAAGAGTCTCACGTTAACGCAGCACGTCAACGCCGATAACGGCCCACCAGTAGTAATTATATACCCTATTATATTATTAACGTACATAATATTTACATTATTCTTAGTAACGTAACCCAACTATTGTAGCTAAGGCACTTGCGAACATAACCGTTACTGCATAGCTTTCTGCTTTATCCACATTCTAAAAGTTGCATACTGTCAAAATGCTACAGCTTAGCTTACATAAATATAATATATCAAACTGACATTTGGATATTTGACTTACCAGTGACAAAATGTTTAGTGCACACGTAGACAATACTGAGTGTCAGGATCCCACAATTTACCCATTCTTCCTGCTGATGCTTCACGTCTTATTGCCTGTATGTATCTACTTTTGTCTCCTTAAAGGCTGGCTTTTACGGTTCGGAAGCTTATAAAAATTTATTTGGTTTTTTTTTAGCTTGTTTGCTGTACACCTTGTCACACAGCAGCTTTTAGGCATTTTTCTGTCTTTTGTTATAAGTCATAAATGACAAGGAGGCAGCCGGTCGCAATGCAAAGTCAATGGAGACAGTTGGAATGGCGCACTACACTAGAGAAAAATATATTGATTATCATATGTTACTTCAAATGTTTACAATCGTTGACGTTATGAAATGAGATTGGAGTAAACACATGAAACCTAATGTTCCCTTTCGAAAGCTACAATCGATGCTGCGCTGCTCAGCGCATTGGGAACGTCTTTAATCGTGACCAGCTGTGAATATTGTGTGTAACACGTCAATAGAATTGACCCGGAGGTAATATAGCCTCGGTCGATGACGTCATCGGCGCGCACCCGCAACACGAGGCTATAAATAGATGAGCCGCAGGTGCATCGTCAGGTCTTTTGTCTTCAGACCATTCTGTGCATGTGTGAACGCAAACACTCTCTCTATCTCTCATCTGTTCTCAGATCTTTGTTAGGAGTTAGTTTTGTCAGGCAGTGTGCAGAAAATTTCTCATTTCTCAAAATCTTTTTCTCTCACGCTACATCAAAGAGTTTTTGAAAGTAAAAAAGAGGAGAAATGAGCCAACAAAATAGTAAGCGTTGTGTTCCTCCATGCTCCCGTCCCATGTCTGAGCTGGATACACACGATTACTGTTTTGTTTGTTTGGGGGAAGAGCACGCGGTTCTGGCTAAAGAGAAGGGCGGGTGCGAGCATTGTGACCAGCTCACGGTTAAGATGCTTCGCTCCCGTCTGAACTATTTCCAGTCCGCACCCGCATTATCATCGTGGGGCTCTCGTATGGATCTGCATGACGAGCAAGAGACGGGTCCGTCCCTTTCGCTTGCTGCGTCACCAGATCCACGCATCCCTTCTCGTGATCTCGAAGCGCGCTCCAGTGCTTCTTCGACTCACGAGGGGGATGATGTATCTCTTGGGTCTTCGGACCGCGAGCAACCAGCCTCTGAGCATTCCTCTCGTGAAAAGAAATCTGTCGAGGAATTGCTCGAGGTGGTTACTCGCGCGGTGGCCAGATTACAGCTTGACTGGCCACGCGAACAAGAGACCCCCAAACAGTCTAAGTTAGGGGATAGGTTTCTGTCCGGTGGCAGAGGGGAGGGACCAAAACATCAGTCTCTTCCCTTTTTCGACGACCTCCATGATGAACTATCTAAGTCATGGAGTAAACCATATATTTCTCGCGTGTTTGTGCCCTCGACGTCGACTTTTTCGACTATCGTGGGTGCGAAGGCGCGGGGGTATACGGAGATGCCTCGGGTTGAAGAGACGCTCGCGAGCTATCTCTCTCCCGAATCGGCATCTTCGATAAAGAAACCTACCCTCCCCACTAAACCCTGTCGTGTTACATCATCTTTAGTGGGAAAAGCTTATCAAGCTGCAGGTCAGGCTGGTGCTGCGCTGCACACTATGGCAGTGTTACAGGCGTACCAGGCTGACCTGCTGAAGGATCTGAGTGCAGGCAGTACGATCGACGAAGAATCTTTTTCTGAGCTTCGTCGTGCAACAGATTTGTCTCTTCGTGCGACCAAGCAGACGGCCCGTGCCATCGGCCGTTCAATGTCTGCTTTGGTTAGCACGGAGAGGCATCTGTGGCTTAATCTGACAGGGATTAAGGAAAAGGATCGTTTATTTCTTATTGACTCTCCTATCTCTCCATCTGGGCTGTTTGGTGACTCAGTGAACACCGTTGTCACCCGATTTAAGGAGGTTAAGAAACACGAGGAAGCGTTTGTCCAGTTTCTTCCTCGTCGCACTCAAGGGGAGGGGCCGTCTGCCACCCAGCCCCCCCCCGGTCCTTCAAAACCTAGGGAGGTAAAGAAGCAGAGCGTAGCGGACCGTGCTCCCCCTCGCAGGGATTGGGGACAGGTTCGCCGTGCTCAGCAACCTCCCAAGCCAGACCTCAGGACTATCATTAACAGAAAGAAGAAGTCCTGATGGTCTGGCGCCCAATCTGGTGGGGGTAGCTACAGGTGGGGGTAAACCTCTCCATCCCCGCCACCTCTCATGCTTCGGGGGGCAGCGGTTTCCAGCGAAATGTTGGATGTTCCGTTGTTTCCTGCCGTCATTCAGGACACGGAACATCCAACATCACCTCAAAAGGAAGTATTAAAATTGATACCACTCTCAGAAAGTCTGGCAGCGTGGAAACTTCTGCCAGGCATTTCTGCGTGGGTATTAGGCACAGTACAGATAGGATACAGAATCCAATTTATTCGTCGTCCTCCACGTTTCAACGGCGTGGTCTTCACTTCCGTGAAACCGGAGCTGATGCATGTACTGTCACAAGAGCTGCAAACCCTTCTGAGCAAAGAGGCCATAGAACATGTTCCTCTTCCAGAGAGAGAGGCAGGCTATTACAGCAGATACTTCCTGGTTCCCAAAAAGGATGGGGGGGGTGCGTCCAATCTTAGATCTTCGAGGCTTAAACCGTACAGTCAAAGCGCTCAAGTTCAAGATGTTAACCGTCAAGACGGTCGTGACGCAAATTCAACATCACGATTGGTTCGTCACGATCGATTTGAAGGACGCTTATTTTCACATAGAAATATTGCCACAACACAGGAAATTCCTGAGGTTCGCTTTCGGGGGCGAAGCGTACCAGTTTCGGGTTCTTCCATTCGGCCTGGCCTTGTCACCCCGCACATACACGAAATGCATGGATGCAGCACTGGCTCCATTACGACTCCAGGGCATTCGCATTTTGAATTACATCGACGATTGGTTGATACTAGCACAATCGCGAGAGATGGCGCTCCAACACAGAGACATCGTGTTAGCTCATCTAGTTGCTCTAGGGTTGAGACTCAACACCAAGAAAAGTGTTCTTTCTCCTGCCCAGAGAACGACTTATCTCGGGATTGTTTGGGATTCGGTCACGATGCGGGCACAAATGTCTCCCGCTCGAATCGAGACCATTCGGCAGACCATGAGCAAAGTCAGGCTAGGCCAAGAACTCACTGTTCGTCAGTACCAAAAAATGTTGGGTTTCATGGCGTCAGCATCCACGGTGATTCCTCTGGGGCTGTTGCACATGAGACCATTTCAGTTGTGGCTAAAAGCCAGAGGATTTCATCCAAGAGCCAATCCTCAAAGGCACATAAAAGTGACGCGCCGCGGGCTTCGTACACTATCTCTGTGGGTCAGACCCCGGTTCCTCGCCTTGGGTCCCACTCTAGGGGCGCCGTGTCGTCGCAGACTGCTAACGACGGACGCCTCCCTGATGGGCTGGGGAGCGGTCTTAGATGGCCGTCCAGCTCAAGGGGAATGGGGAGGTCATCAGCTCGATTGGCACATCAATTGCCCCGAGTTGATGGCCGTATTTCTGGCTCTGAAATATTTTCTCCATCAATTGAGGGGCTGTCATGTCCTAGTGCGGGTGGACAACACAGCAGCAGTCTCTTATATAAATCACCAGGGGGGTCTGCGCTCACGCAATCTGAACAGAATAGCGAGGCAGATTTTTCTCTGGGCCCAGGACAAGTTCCTGTCACTCAGGGCAGTATACATTCCAGGGCATTTGAATGTGGGAGCAGATTTACTGTCCAGACAGACACTACCGACAGGGGAATGGAAACTCCACCCGGAAGTAGTGAAACAGATTTGGACCAAATTTTACAAAGCAGAGGTGGACCTCTTCGCCTCCCAGCAGACAGCGCAATGTCCCCTCTACTTCTCTCTGAGTCACCCAGCTCCGTTGGGTCTGGATGCGATGGCGCACTCATGGCCCAAGATGCGCCTGTATGCGTTTCCTCCAGTTTCTTTGCTCCCGGGAGTTCTAGCCAGAGTTCGCCAACAAGGGTCTTGCCTCTTGCTGATAGCGCCACGTTGGCCGAACAGAGTGTGGTTCTCGGAGATAATATCTCTCCTCGACGGCTCGCCTTGGGCGATTCCGGAGAGGAGGGACCTTCTGTCTCAGGCGGAGGGCACGATATTCCATCCCAGGCCCGACCTGTGGAATCTTCATGTTTGGCCCCTGATGGGAACCAACTGAGGGACACTGGGCTTTCGCCTGCTGTTATTGAGACTATTCTGAGTGCTAGGGCTTCCCCCACTAGACAAAGTTATGCCAGTAAATGGGGTATTTTTGAAAGGTGATGTGTTGTACACAATGTAGATCCAGTCAACTGCCAGGTTGCTTCAGTTCTGGACTTCATGCAAGAGAAATTATCAACAGGCACATGCCCTGCTACTCTTAAGGTTTATGTGGCCGCTCTTTCGGCTTGCCACGCCTTAGTTGACGGGGCGCCGCTCGGGAGACATCCTCTGCTCTCTCGCTTCCTTCGTGGGGCCAGGCGACTGAGGCCTCCAGTAAAAACCAAGATCCCTTCGTGGGATTTAGCTATAGTCCTCGAGGGTCTGGTTGAAACCCCCTTTGAACCTATAGAGTCAGCGTCTGATAAACTTCTGACTCTAAAAATGGTTTTTCTAATGGCAATAACTTCCTTGAAGAGAATTGGGGATATGCAGGCTCTGTCTATCTCTCCATCCTGCTTAGACTTTGCCCCAGGAATGGTGAAAGTGATTTTGCATCCTCATCCTGATTACCTGCCTAAGGTTCCATTTTCGTCTATTCATCCGGTCATTCTAGAAGCCTTCTGTCCTCCACCATTTACAACGCCGGAGCAGGAGAAATCTCATAGACTGTGTCCAGTCCGTGCTCTTCAGGCTTACATCCACCGCACTAGCCAGTGGCGTAAGTCAGAGCAATTATTCGTCTGTTATGGTGGTAGTAACAGAGGAGGAGCTGCCACCAAGCAGACCATGTCTCATTGGGTCAGGGATGCAATTGCTTTGGCTTATGAGGCGCGCGGTCAAGCTTCGCCTATAGGTCTCAGAGCTCACTCTACCAGGGGGGTCGCTTCTTCTAGTGCTTTGGCGAGGGGTGCCCCCTTACAACAGATTTGTGATGCGGCAGGTTGGTCCTTTCCGCACACATTCATAAGGTTTTATAGTTTGGATGTTCATGCCACTCCGGGCTCTCATGTCCTTGAGTCAACATCACAGGCTAGTGTCTGAGGCCTTCTTGCGTTCTTGTGAGCACATGCACAACCGTTGGGGTCCAGACATGTTCAAGCACGGCGGCGTGGGTATTCTCGTTCCCAATGCGCTGAGCAGCGCAGCATCGATTGTAGCTTTCGAAAGGGAACGATCTCGGTTACTTCACTGTAACCTTGTTCCCTGAGAGAGCGGAACGAGATGCTGCGCTACTTTGCCGTGCTGAAGATGTCCCAGGACTGCTCTTCAGACAAAATATCCTGACGATGCACCTGCGGCTCATCTATTTATAGCCTCGTGTTGCGGGTGCGCGCCGATGACGTCATCGACCGAGGCTATATTACCTCCGGGTCAATTCTATCGACGTGTTACACACAATATTCACAGCTGGTCACGATTAAAGACGTTCCCAATGCGCTGAGCAGCGCAGCATCTCGTTCCGCTTTCTCAGGGAACAAGGTTACAGTGAAGTAACCGAGATCGTTTGGTGCATTTTGCTTTTCAAACTGAGAATATTTACTGCAGAGAACATTTACTGAAGCAATCGAGCCACTATGAAACATTATTGTTAACATGTTATACATGTACATTTGAGCAGATATCCACAAACACCGTATTTAACAGTAAACCCGGGTCTAAACATCATCAGGGTTCTCAAATTTTATCAAAAGCTTGGAGTGAGATCACATACGGTTAGGGGAGGAGCCCTAATGGAGCCCCGCCCCCGCTCATCCCCGCCCCCCAATTTTACCCGTTGTTCATAATTAACCAGCACAAATTGAAATTATAACAATTGTTAAATCTGATAAATGACAGAGCAATTCATCACATCAAATATACTCTTTCATGTTATATTTCAAAATTACAAATATAAAAAAATTACAAAAATATAACAAATAGCTCCAAACAGTTTGGAAAAACAATGGATGGATGGTGTGGTTATTCAAATTTCAGAAGGTGATAATTGTATTGACATTAACAATGTTGTTGTTCTGGTACAAAACATTATTTTGTTTAAAGGTAGCAAGTTTGTTGTTTTTGGGGGGTATTCAAAGAAAGAAAGCTTGTTTGACTACCCAATAGATTCCTGTGAATTAGGAATTTTTGTTGTTTCAGATCTGTCATTGGAGCTGACTTAGATGTTCTAGGCTTAGACAAAATATATGTGAGATTGCCGCTTGAGGGACAGGGCAAGTTTGCTGTTTTCCTCTTCTTTTTCCCCCAGAATTGTAATTAGAGATTTTGTGCTACGCTTGGACACAATCTACTATACAAGAAGGTATGACACTTAAGAGTCATAATTGATTTTCTGTATTTGCCTTTGTCTTTTTAAAATAACTTATCCATGTTTGTGTTTTGCTTGCAGAAATCATTTACCACATTGTCAGCTTTGTTGACACTGACAAAGTGGAGATTGTGCCGGCAATCTGGGTGGAAAATGGTGTGTGTGTGTATGGCCTCCTTACAAGGGTAAAGGAATTCAAAGGGCAACCAAGTGTTTGGAGCAACCCCACGAGTCTTGGTCTGCATATAAAGTTAAAATTATTTATACTGCAGGTATGTATAAATCCTTTTTCTATACAATACATTCAGTTAAAAAAGTTAAAATGGTAAACAACTTTTTGTTTTGTTGTTTGAATTCTGTTTTTCATAGAAAATTATAGTGAAGCACGTCGGAAGCTGCCTCTTGCTGAACAACAGACCGATATCCAGTCAGAGGCTGAGCCTGACGCCCTAGGGATATTTTTAAGTAAATAAAAAAATGTTTTTTCTATCTTATATTCACTGTTAGTGTAAGGCTCATGTCATAGCATTGTTGGTGTGGTAAACCTTTCAATACATGTGTTTTATGTTTTAGCACTTCTCCATGACATCTAAACAATAAATTCTTATGGAGCAGCAGAGGAACATTATACGGATGGTGCGAAGATACGAAGATCTCAAAGCAAACAATGTTCGGGAGATCACAGAGGCACAGAACCAAAGTCCAAAAAACTGAAGACTTAAGGTCATTAACTTCGTTGGAAAGTGATCTTTGATCCTGTCCATTAACAAGACAAAAAGTGGTAGGTAACACTGTCAGTAATGCACAGTTGCATACTGTTATCACTTACAAGTCTGGTTGTAATAACTGTTATAATTAAATGCTGTGTGTCATCAATCTAAAACATGAAAAATCTAACAACAAAAACTATTTAAATTTTTCTAATTTGGTAAATATAATATCGATATTAGAAACAAAAGCATGTTTTAGTGTTTTGACTTAATAGTGATGGCATGTTTTAAAAATATTTCAGGTACTTGAACTGGGATTGCTGGGTGGAGTGGACGTAAGGGACACGGTCTGGCGGATTATGAGGCAAGCAATCAAAAATGACTTTGCCAAAGTGGTTAAACTGGAGAGCTGTACATGGGAAAACACCTTTCCAAAGCTTGCAGCTTAAAAACATTGTGATTGGTAAGTGTATTTTTATTGTGTCTTGAGTTCGTAACTTCATGACTATTCCCTCATGTCATGAATGAATGTTGAAAGTTTTAATTCTTTGATTGGTGGTGTCTTGTAATACAAATGATTTATGTCTCTAGTGTACATTTTATTTAAAATATTTTTTTAACTCAGTATTTGTATGCTCCTATTCTAGAGGCTGTAAGAAGAAATCCTGTGTGTGCACAGACAACTGAGCTGGAGGTCAAAAAAGTTATTAATAGGGTTAGTTCAACCCAAAAATGAAAATTCTGTCAGTACTCAAAATGAATAGTTGAATAAAGTCATTGTTTTTGTGTGTTTTTTCTGCTCAAAAAGTATTCTTGTCGCTTGATAAACTTAAGGTTGAGCCACTGTAGTCACTTGGACTATTTTAAACATTGTCTTTACTAACTTTCTGGCCCAGAAAGTTTCAATTACAATAGAAGCCTATGGAGGAGTGATCCAGCTCTCAGATTTAATCAAAAATATCTTAATTTGTGTTCCAAAGATGAATGTAAGTCTTACGGGGTTGAACAACATGAGGGTGAGTAATTACTGACAGCATTTTCAATTCTGGGTGAACTAACCCTTTAAAAGGTGGTTTCATCTAGCTGGTGACCGCGAGGGTGGCAGAAAAAGAGGGTGACACCTTTGCAAAATGTTAATGTAAACCACACATTTTAAGTTATTAGGGAATCTGTTTTACATTGTTGCATCTTATATTTTTACATTTTTTGCACATCTGTAAATATAAATTTAATTTTATTTGTCTTTTATAACCTGCTTTTTGTTTGTTTTTGTATTTTACGATTTATGCATGACACATTTACACTTTTGCTTTTACACATGAATATTTTTAATAAAAAAGGGAAAACTAAATAAAAACAATACATCAGTCACATATTGCTATTTTGGCTGCGGTGTGTCACGTGACAAGCATGATGATTCGTCATGGATATAATAATATTTTTTTAAATAAAGGTTGCCTTAAAAACTCAAGCTCGGGGTTCAGCTAGAATATTTTATGCTTACGTGCGAAAGGGTTAATAGTCATTGTGTTTATAATTGTTTTTAATATATATCCATATATATATATATTGAATCAGATCTGTGAGTGTGTGTCTGTGTCTGCTTTGACATACTTATAGGGGAAAAAAGTGTCAGTGTAGTCAGAATTGGCTACATTATAAGGAAATCCCAACTTTTCGAAATCCGACTCGTTCCATGTGTATGTTGAAGACATAAGGTTATGTCTTGCGTCAAAGAGGCACTAAATCTCTTTCTCAGACCTTTTCCTAGACTGTTCCCTGCTGTCGGAACAACTCAACCAGAGCTGCTTATTGAACAAATTTAGAAAGTTAGAAAACGTTTGAGTAAAAGAGCTTCCTGGACTCTTGACCTTTGCATTGTACGTGTCATGCACTACTGATTGAGTCACAGGTAAACATATTTTGTCTGATATCCAGGATAAAGTCAGACATTGTTGGGAATGTCCAGTTATTTTGTTCAGGGGAAAAATCCACAGATCATGTGGTTGCACATTCTGGGAAGATCCAAGTTCTTGTATCTGCTAACACATGATAAAGTTGCTGATTTGAAAGTGAAACCAAAAGTTAAACTACACATTGCTATTTGCTGTGACAATAAAAAGGAATGTAAGTCAGCCTCAGGGAAAAAAAAGAGATATACTGAGAGACCAGAGAAATCCCCTAACTTACTCTAGACCAATTAGCTTCAAGAGGCCGGACCTGAAGGAGTGTTTAAGATATACAGACAGAATGACAGGAAGCTACAACATGTATACAACTCAGATCCAACAACTGAAGTTAAGTTAAGCAAAAAGGTAAGTGACGTTCTCCATGGGTTACATGGGTATTACAACTGATAGGAAATATCACCATAGAGTCACCATAAGCCATATATAAATGTGTGTGTGTGTGTGTGTGTGTGTGTGTGTGTGTGTGTGTGTGTGTGTGTGTGTGTGTGTGTGTGTGTGTGTGTGTGTGTGTGTGTGTGTTTGTGTGTGTGTGTGTTTGTTTTAACTCTACACCTTGACATATTTTGATAAATTTAGGGCCATGTCTTGCTACAGCTTCAAATGACTTTGGTCTAAAACTTTACTGGGTTTATGGGTTGATGAACAGAGGAGTTTGAGTTGGGGCTGATATTTTAGCAGGACACAAACAAAGCTTGCAGCATTTTTGTCTCATTCAGTGTGCTGATAATGAGATAACATGTCATGTGT
This sequence comes from Siphateles boraxobius, assembly GCF_051911475.1. Classification (NCBI taxonomy): domain Eukaryota; kingdom Metazoa; phylum Chordata; class Actinopteri; order Cypriniformes; family Leuciscidae; genus Siphateles; species Siphateles boraxobius. Next base: position 6,837,261 of record NW_027509188.1, read on the forward strand.
GTATGTGTGCATTATGTGAGTGTGTATGTCTGCATGTGTTGAAAGATCTGGGTTTTATTGGAAGGTTCAAATATGTATATAAGTCAGTATATTCTGTGCCTTTTGTTTGTTTCTCTTTCTACATGTGTATGTGTGTGTTAATACGACAAGAGAAACACTTTTACAGAAACTTCCCCAAACAGAAAAGGAAAAGCTGCCCATCTGGTTTTGTGTACTGTAGAATTACTGGAATATTTCTCAACACATCTTAGACTTGTACTTCTAGTACACTGCAGTAGCTTGAAGGATTTGAAATGTGTGTATCTGTTGGACAGCTGTATTCTCCAGTGATCATGGATAAACCAGTCTGCTTGATTGACACTGGGTCAGAAGGGAAGCTGTGTGTGCAGGAGTCAGCACTACAGATCCTGCAGCAGATCCAGGAGCCAGTGGTGGTGGTGGCCGTGGTGGGTCTCTACCACACCGGGAAGTCCTACCTGATGAATCGCCTCGCACGGAAACAAACAGGTTAGAACTACCAAAGAGCAACCCAATGACATGAGTTGATGACCAGTAATATTGTATGCCTGTCTTAAACAATTTTCACACTTGACATGCAGTCGTGGTGATTATGTACTAATCTGTAGACCACAGGTTTGATGGAGAAGCAGGTTCAAGGTGTGTTGTACACTGTGCATAATATCTGGTAGAATAGCCATGACAGTGTGACTTGCAGTCTACAAAATTTACTAATAAGCTACATACTAACTAGTTCACAGTTTACTTTCTATTCCTAAAAGTAAACATTATCTTTATACAATATCTAGCTCTAATCTTCATCACAGTGGTTTGGAACTCGTTTACCAAAAGGCTTAGACCACAGTGGAACCATGTTTCTGCTTTTTGCGCCTTAATTGAGTTTTTTAACTACAGGATTTTAAGCCCGATTTGCAAGTTAACGTGCTTGCTGACAGGTCGGGCTGTAATCGCGTGCAAATCTGCGGGTGATCCGCACTCACCAATGTTTATGTGTGAAATACTAAACGACGCATTTAAAACGCTCGGTGAAGCGCAGGGTGAAGAATAAAAAAAAAGAAAACTTGTTATTTCGAGATATTAAGTCGTTATTTCAACATAATATCTCATTATTTCGACGTAACTCGTTATTTTGACACAATAAGGGGACATTCTAATCTAAATTAAGACACATGCGTTCTTCTAAAGGTTTTCTATGGGAGGAAAATGCTTAGTGTGTAATTAAACGCATTGCGTTCATATTCTCGGCTTATCTGATTTTTTGCAGATATAGCCTACTTTATTAGGATTTTAGTATCATAATGATTAATAAATACACACACACAATTATCCATGAACTTGACAAATGTTGCATATATTGTTTATGTACAAACAAATGCCTTTCAACTTGCAAAATTCAGAATTAAATTAATGTGCAGCAATTAGTAGGCTATTACTTATAGAGAGTAAGCCCTACTTGCGTGTTGTAGCCATTAAATAAGCGCATTTAGTTTCATATTTGTCTAAATATTAATGTTATTTTTTTCATCTATGTTGATTATGAAAAAGGAACGGCATGAGTAAGATAAGAGGCGCAATATATCAGAAGACATGGAGTCGATCAGATATGATTTTGACCACTTCATTAAGTTTTGTTTAGTAGAAAGCCTTTCTTTAAATTGAATTTCGTTTTGTATAAATTGTATCTTAATTTTGATAATTTTTTCATCAACAAATTGCCTGTAATAAATAAGAAGCAAATATAGCAGACAATAGGTATAATCATGACTTGGAGGCGCCATTTTCAAATAGACAACTCCTGTTTTGCATCATTTTCCATTCCACTTCTCGCGTGTGTTTTCGTGAAAAAATGTGGTTTGGAGACCGGATAGAGTCGTTGGGTGACATAGTTGCTGTCAGCTCGTGTAGTGTGTAACCCCCTGTTGCAGGTCATGTACGTAGTGTCACGTAGTGTGAACACCACAACGACTTCAAGACTCCAGAGCAAGTCATGTAGTCTGAACAGCACAGCGATCTGCCGACGTTTAAAGTTGTGTTGTGTGAACTTGGCATAAGTGGAAGTTCTTAATAAACATGTTATCAAAACAGAAGACACTGTTGTTGTCAGAATCTAACAACTACAGATCCTGGTGGAATTGGTCACAAAACTGTAACTCTCAAACAATTTCAGAGATGTTTGTGCTGACCATCTGCCACACTCTCTCTAGTTCAGCAAGACTGTTATTTAATGTGAAATTAAGCACATAAGTTGTCACAACCTAAATAAAGCACTACTCAATTTGCCAAGGAGGTAAACAAAATATGTTGGTGAACAGTGTTCCATGTTTCTTTGTTCTTTCTGTCTTTTAGGGTTTGCGTTGGGCAGCACCATCGAGTCCAAGACGAAGGGCATCTGGATGTGGTGTGTGTCTCACCCCACTAAAGCAGGAACCACTCTGGTGCTGCTGGACACGGAGGGACTCGGAGACGTGGACAAGGTGACGTAACAGCCTGTATGATATAGTGTGATAAAGCATACATCAGAACCTTTGATGAGAAAACTAACCACAGAACTAAAGTTAAAGTTTTCAGCATTTACAATTATAGCTGAAAGTAGCAAATATGTATAGAAATCGTGTTCGGTTCCATCGAAAGACGGAAGGCGAAAACAGAGTCAGCTTTCATTGCTGCTGATACTTTTACATCAGCTTGATGCGTCAGAGCCCTTAGGACAACATTACTCATTTTAAGTTGGGGTGTTGGACATATTTGAGAGACCAGTTCACAGAAAAGAACCAGCTCAAAAGAACAATGTGTCCACAAACCAGACATCAATAACAATTCATGTGTTTGTTTCTGACACATTTTAACCACCAGGGTGTACACAGTTTCACTATACTGTCAGGGGTTTGTGTATGATAACAATCTTGTAATGTCATTCTTTGTCAAATGATTGTATCCAATCTGTCTCAGGGGGACTCAAAGCATGATACCAAGATCTTCTCTCTGGCCGTCCTTCTGAGTAGCACTCTAGTCCTGAACAGCCGAGGAACGATCGACAACAGGGCCATAGAGGACCTGCAGTATCCTTTCATTCGGTAAAGTCTTCATTCCAAAGTTATTCCTCATCGTGCGTATTTCTTAGCACCACCAATCATAACAGATTGAACATAAGTGGGTTCTATTTGATTTTGTTTGGTGGCACCTGGTGTAGACCCTTTGCAATCCTTTCACAAAATTGCCCATGCTTTGTACAGAACCATGCATCATTCATTCATATTTCTGCACGGCTCCCTGCAGTACTCAATTCTGATTGCGCCATCTAGAGGTGTGTTATTGCACAACAACAACAACCACTACAACTGATAACAGAAGTTCAAGCGTTTACTGCGTCATTTTGAGATAATAAAGTAATATTTTGTGTTCAATTATTTACCTATCTGGCAAGTAGCCGCATAATGGATAATTACACAGTGTAGTCTTTTATCACCCAGCAGTGGTTTCTTTTGCATAATAATCCGCTGCTCACCTAATGCTGTAAACATTCAGAGAGCCCTCTCTAAAAGATTAAACATAACAACTCAAATATAACTTAAATATAATGTGTTTTTTACTAGGCTATTATAACGTTACAATATTTTAATGATACAAGTAAAAAAATATAATAAATATTTAATATAGTGCACATATTTAGTATAATACTCCTTTCTATATATAATTTGTCTAGCCAGCTAAAGAGCTATCAAATGGCTTTCCTGAGGTAAATGTAACGTTATGTGACATTGTTCTCCAGCTGTTTTATTGACATCTTCCTGCGGTTGAAAAACACTGATTGATCGATATTATGTACAAGGCATAAACATTTCGGTAAGTTGTACCGTATCTTTCAACACATTGTTCATTCGTGTTTATTTACTATTAACTAGTCAAGAGTAAAAGATGTTCGGTTCACTACCACAATCTGTAACATCACATTTACAAGCGCCACACAATATTGTTTGAATTTCGTGAATAAAATTGACAGAATCTGAGAGCTGATAAAAGTATACTGCTCTGTCTAGTCAGTTGATGTCAGTGTCCTCTTTGCTTCGCAATTTCCACCGTTGCGTAAGAAAATGGATGTATGGAGTGAGTATGAAAAGTGTCAATTGCGTGAGTCTCGCGCTGAATAAGTCAGAGTTAGCAGCCCTGCTCTCTCTCTGCTCAGTGTTGGTTATCTTATAGCCAAAATATCGTCATATAACAGAGGTAGATTTTTTTCTGGCCACCAGTTCAGTGTCCTTCTGCTTGGCATCATCTTCACCTGTTCTCCGCGCTGCACACCGGGAAAAGTCACCATACGCGCCACACGTGCCACTGCCTAAACTAAAACTGACAGACTGGTCTTCTTTCTTTTGTTAAACTTTTGAGTTTTGCCTGGCGTGAGACTTCTCCAACGGGGGCGGGACGGTCGGGGGGGGAGGTGTAAGGTAAGCAAGGTAAGATCTGCACACGCAATGTCTCTTGCTCGCTTACCTCTCTGCCGTGCGCGCGCGCGGTTTGGAGCACAATATCTGTCTCGCATGCACGCTCGCTCTAGATTACAGGATATTTTAACTAATTTGCGGTATAACTAGCTCGATCACGAGTGTCTCAACAGGTAGATATATAGATAAACTCATCTTTCAGGCATTTGACCGACCGGGTTGACACTTCAGCGTGAGAAATCGGGGGTGTGGCGTGAGAGCGTGAGAATTGGGTCAATTGCGTGAGTCTCACGCTGAATGCGTGAGAGTTGGCAGCCCTGAGCATGTTCAGGTGTATTTAATTGGTGTTGGAACTAAACGCTACAGGACAGTGGCCCTCCAGGAGCATGATTGGACACCCCTGCTCTATAGCAAGAGAAGTACTGGCCTTTACAACCTTCCTCCCTGGCAGGACAGGTGTTAGCCCCCAAGACCAGAGCTCTAAGACCAATGGCTCCGCTATGTTCACATCTTGACAAAGTGGACGGTTTGGTCCATCGGCGACTGCAGGACCTGAACCACGAGGTGTAGATGCTCGACAATCAATCGGCTTCTGATGATAAAAAAGATGACGTGTATTACAGATGCCTTATTTTACTCATGGACACTCCACATATAACATCATGGACTGCCATATGTCAGTGATTTCTCTGCCAGATAGTTATCTGTTTCCTTAGTATTCAAACCTAAACCACTGCCAGATATGTCACAGAGTTGACTGAGTATATAAAGGTCAAATCATCTGATGAGGATCAAGACGACTCAGAGTTTGTTAAGTTCTTTCCTAGTTTCATCTGGGCTGTGAGGGACTTCACCCTGGAACATAAAATCAATGGCAAATACGTGACTGAGGACCAATACTTAGACTATGCCTTGAAGCTGAAACCAGGTAATATTCAAATTGAGCTTTTAAATGACCTGATCATCATTGAAAATATTGTGTAAGAGATACTGTACAGCCAGCCAGAATCCCAAAATAAACCCTGACTGGAAGGTCAGAGTCTGTATTATACTGAAGTGTCTTTAATACACCATCATAACCAGCTGGCTGCTTACTGTGTTTACAATTTTAGAAAATATCACCGAGCCTGGGAAAAACTTAACTTAAACTAATAATCTAATTTCTGTTCAAGCATACAGGCAACCAAAAGCAACAGGGAATAGCAATTTACAAGCAACACTGTATTTTGCTAACATCTTTTCCAAAAATGTGTTTTGTATCTTTTAAAGGCACTTCAAGAACAGTTAAAGAGTTCAACCTTCCACGGGAATGTATCCGAAATTATTTCCCATCCCGGAAGTGTTTTACTTTCCCGTTTCCAACCAACCCAGAGAATGTGTCTCGTCTGGAGAGCTTGGATCCTACTGACCTTTCCCCAGATTTCCAGAAGGTCTCAGATAATTTCTGCAAGTTCATCTTTGACAGGAGTGAAGTGAAAAAGCTGAAAGAAGGACACACAGTCACAGGCAGAGGTGATTCAATAGGATACATAAAATTATGTGACGTAACAAATTATCAAAATACAGTTGATACTCAACCAGAATAATACTTTTATCCCCGCCGTTCCTGCAGCGGTAAAATTCGGGTGTGTATTTTGCTGCCTTTTACCACTAAGAGCAGGACATTTTGTGAATCAAAAGTTAAAATAGGCCTATCTCGCAGTGAAAATAAGTTAGGTGCAATGGCACTGATTATTTTTTACTATAGCTTCTATAGAGGAATGAGATGAGTGAAGAGCGCTTCTCTAGTGTGCGCGCACACAATGACTGCTGAACAATAGAACCAGAACCAACCAGACCAGAAAGTCTGGTCACAAAGTCCCAAAGTTGGCAACCCTGAAAATATCTTATTTTATGTTACACAAATTAAAGAAAGTCATGCAGGTTTAAAACAACATGGGGATGAGTAATGTAAGTAAACTGATTTTTCATTTTTGGGCAAACTATCCCCAAAATATGATCTTTTTTTAAATTAATTTTTATGAATATATACTCTAAATAAGAAGCTAAAACTGCCAGTACGTGGCGGTAAATGTCTAAATGAGTCATTAATTTTCAATGGCTCTTTATCAATTGGCCATTGTATGATTGATTCGCACATTTGTTCTGCTCTGGCTTTATAGGTAATATTTTCATTATGCCCCATACCAGCAGGAGGAAACAGACTAATTTCTAAATCAAAATGTTCTTCCATCTTTGTGATGTAATTGCACTGAATTGGGAGACACAATATAAGCTAATCTTCAGAAGAGAGTGCCAAATTGTAATTATTCCCACTAAAACTAGCAAAAATCGAATTATGACATTGTTTATGACACTTTCTGGACTGGATGTTAATAATCAATAGCCGCCCAGTTAATTTTCTTGTGTCTGACCCTTCTCCTTCCCTGAAGTTCTTGGTCAGCTGGTGAAGACATACGTGGACACCATCTCCAGTGGTGAAGTTCCATTTCTGGAGAACGCTGTGATCGCCATGGCAATGATTGAGAATGAGTCTGCAGTGAAGGAGGGGCTTCAGGTTTACCAGAGTGGAATGGAGAAGCTGAAGGACTCCTTCCCTCTGGGACTGAAGGAAGTGTCCTCAGAACACCAACATCTCAGCAGCTTGGCAACACAAACCTTCATGAAGCGTTCCTTTAAGGACAGTGAAGGGAAATTCATGAAATGTCTAGAGGTGATGCCCAGTTAAAAATTTAAAATTACTATTAAATTATTCAAGAATATATCTATCTATATATATATAAATGTAATTAATTACAATGTGCTGATTATTTAATTTAATTAATCGCAAATTGAATTTGGCTGAGAAATTACCCCCAAAAAATCATTAAAGTCATTATTGTGTTAAATGAGAAAAGCATAAATTAGACATTACAAAAAGTAGCTTTAGAAATAAATATTTTATTTGATTCAACATTGAATTTATTATTTAAAAAAAATTAGACTACAACTGCCATGATTACTAAACATTCCTTAAAATACAGAGTTGCCAACTATGGCGTGACGCTTTCAGCATCAATCTCACGCTCTCACACACATGCAAGAAATGTCACGCCAAAATCCATTTTTCTCCCCTCTCAATCCGTTAATATTCTGTTGATGACTAGACTACAATGTTTTATTTATTTGTATTAGGTACATCCGTGCCTCAATTCTTCAAAAAAGACAATATGATCCTGAGAAAAAGTGGTGGGGACATGTCCCATCCGTCCCACCCGAAAATTACGCCTATGACACGACTTCACTGGATCTAAACAAATCAATCCAACCATAGATGTGACCAGCGGTGGCTTTCTTAATATATATTTTTTTAAAGTATCTTTATTTACAGTGCTGTTACGAGTTTGCGTGGAAGCAAAGGCAGTAGGCGGATCTAAATGCAGCAGTAGACTTTAATTACAGATTCAGAACAGACAAGATACTCGTGGTACGCACATTAAAACATACATTCAATAACTGACCACGAACAAAAGAGCAGACAGGATTTAAATACACAGACGGGATGAGGGAACAAGACACAGCTGGGGCAAATCAGAACACCGAGCGGGACCATACAACCTAACAAGACAACACACCTGAAACAAGGGACCTAATAATGACATGACTAGGATAACAGACTACAATTAACAAGGCACAAACTGAATAAAAGACCAAAGACAGAGAAACCACAAACCAGAAACATGACAAAATGAATAAACACCGTAACATTATCCCCCCCTTCCATAAGGCGCGACCCCGCGCCGAATGAACATCAAATAGGGGCGGGAGGGTGGGCGCCCTGGAGGCTGACGAGGGCGTGGCTTGCCCGGAACAGGAAGCCTCCAGGGCGGAGCAGGGCGTGACGGCGGCCAGGGCGGAGCAGGATGAGGCGAAGGCCAGGGCGGAGCAGGACGAGGCGAAGGCCAGGGCGGAGCATGGCGTGGCAAAGGCCAGGGTGGAGCATGGCGTGGCAAAGGCCAGGGCGGAGCACGATGAGATGGTGGCCAGGTCGGAGCAGACTCAGACGAGGATGAGGACCATGTCGACGTCGTCTCCATGGCCCTCACGGAGTACCTTCTGCCCCTCCCCCAAAAAATACTTGGGGAAATCCTCGGGAGGAACCTCCAGGTGGTAGATGGGTTCCGGGCAGGCCTCCCGGAGCTTGAAGGGCGCAGGCAGGACGAGGCGCAGAGGCGGGGCCGGCAGGGCGAGGCGCAGAGGCGGGGCCGGCAGGGCGAGGCGCAGAGGCGGGGCCGGCAGGGCGAGGCGCAGAGGCGGGGCCGGCAGGGCGAGGCGTAGAGGCGGGGCCGGCAGGGCGAGGAGTCTGGGAACGCCCTCCGTAGCCTGGCGAAGCAAACGAGTCCTCCTCCTCCTTCTGCGACAACGCTTCACTGGGCTTGATTCACTACTGGACGTACTTGACTCAGTAGACTCACTTGACTCAGTAGACTCGGTAGACTCACTTGACTCGGCAGACTCACTTGACTCGGCAGACTCACTTGACTCGGCAGACTCACTTGACTCGGCAGACTCACTTGACTCGGTAGACTCACTTGACTCGGTAGACTCACACTTGACTCGGTAGACTCACTTGACTCGGTAGACTCACTTGACTCGGTAGACTCGGTAGACTCACTTGACTCGGTAGACTCACTTGACTCGGTAGACTCACTTGACTCGGTAGACTGGCTTGACTCAGTAGACTCGGTAGACTCACCCGACTCGGTAGACTCACTTGACTCGGTAGTCGGTTCACTTGACTTGGCACTTGATTCACTTGACTTGGCACTTGATTCACTTGACTTGGCACTTGATTCACTTGACTTGGCACTTGATTCACTTGACTTGGCACTTGACTCACTTGACTCAGCAGACTCACTTGACTCGGCAGACTCACTTGACTCGGCAGACTCACTTGACTCGGCAGACTCACTTGACTCGGTAGACTCACTTGACTCGGTAGACTCACACTTGACTCGGTAGACTCACTTGACTCGGTAGACTCACTTGACTCGGTAGACTCGGTAGACTCACTTGACTCGGTAGACTCACTTGACTCGGTAGACTCACTTGACTCGGTAGACTCACTTGACTCGGTAGACTCGCTTGACTCAGTAGACTCGGTAGACTCACCCGACTCGGTAGACTCACTTGACTCGGTAGTCGGTTCACTTGACTTGGCACTTGATTCACTTGACTTGGCACTTGATTCACTTGACTTGGCACTTGATTCACTTGACTTGGCACTTGATTCACTTGACTTGGCACTTGATTCACTTGACTCGGAACTTGACTCACTTGACTCGGCACTTGATTCACTTGACTTGGCACTTGATTCACTTGACTTGGCACTTGATTCACTTGACTTGGCACTTGATTCACTTGACTTGGCACTTGATTCACTTGACTTGGCACTTGATTCACTTGACTTGGCACTTGATTCACTTGACTCGGAACTTGACTCACTTGACTCACTTGACTCGGAACTTGACTCACTTGACTCGGAACTTGACTCACTTGACTCGGAACTTGACTCACTTGACTCGGAACTTGACTCGGAACTTGACTCACTTGACTCGGAACTTGACTCAGAACTTGATTCACTTGACTCGGAACTTGACTCGGAACTTGATTCACTTGACCCGGCGGCGCTTGACTCACTTGACTCGGCGGCGCTTGACTCACTTGACTCGGCGGCACTTGACTCGGCGGCAATTGACTCGCTTGACTCGGGAAGCGCGGTCTCACTTGACTCGGCGGCACTTGACTCACTTGACTCGGGTTCGTCGAGGCTGAAGCGACGTGCGGGTTCGGAAGACAGAAGCTCAGCCTCAGGCATGTCGATCTCGGCAGGAAGAAGCTCAGGCATGTCGGTCTCGGCAGGAAGAAGCTCAGGCATGTCGTGGAAAGCGGGCTCGACTCGGTTCACGTGAAGCGCAGGCTCGTGGAGCGTGGTCTCGGCTGAGCAGCTGAAGTGAAGCGCGGGCGCGACCGGGCTGACGTTAAGCGCAGGCTCTCGCAGCTTCTCCTCCACGCCCACAGTAAACGGGGAACCGCTCCACAACAGGGCCAGGTCAACGTACCATTCTAAAGATCCGTGAGGACCAGGTTCGGGCATCAGAGACCGGAGTGGTTCCGATAATCCTCCGCGGAAGAAGATCTTCAAGCCGTGGGTGTTCATTTGCGCGAGATATGCCAGCTCGAGGAATTCTGCGACATAATCCTCGATGGCGCGATTCTCCTGGCGAAGACGGAGGATCTGGACATCAGGACTCCAGGTAGGCATGGCTGCTAGATCCTAGGGGGTCAGTTATTCTGTTACGAGTTTGCGTGGAAGCAAAGGCAGTAGGCGGATCTAAATGCAGCAGTAGACTTTAATTACAGATTCAGAACAGACAAGATACTCGTGGTACGCACATTAAAACATACATTCAATAACTGACCACGAACAAAAGAGCAGACAGGATTTAAATACACAGACGGGATGAGGGAACAAGACACAGCTGGGGCAAATCAGAACACCGAGCGGGACCATACAACCTAACAAGACAACACACCTGAAACAAGGGACCTAATAATGACATGACTAGGATAACAGACTACAATTAACAAGGCACAAACTGAATAAAAGACCAAAGACAGAGAAACCACAAACCAGAAACATGACAAAATGAATAAACACCGTAACAAGTGCAATCAATAAATTAATTGTACATTTTGAAAAAGCGTTTCCATTCTACTAGTTTTTTGTTTGTTGTTGCATAAATCAGGGTTTATACCAAGTAAACAAGGACTGACATTTTTAAAATTAGGGTTAGGGTTACCAAGAATGTTCTCCGCCCACACACTGAAATTTTACCGAGTCTCACTCCAGCAAAAGCCCCAAAGTTGGCAACCCTGAAAATATCTTCTTTTATGTTACACAAATGAAAGAAAGTCATGCAGGTTTAAAACAACATGGGGATGAGTAATGTAAGTAAACAGAATTTTCATTTTTGGGCAAACTATCCCCAAAATATGATTTTTTATTTTATTTATTTTTTATGAAGATATACTCTAAATAAGAAGCTAGAACTGCCAGTAGGTGGCGGTAAATGTCTAAATGAGTCATTAATTTTCAATGGCTCTTTATCAATTGGCCATTGTATAATTGGTTCGCACAATTGTTCTGCTCTGGCTTTATAGATAATATTTTCATTGTAAACTTTTGCAATAACAAACAGTATCATGTTTAAAAACATAACACAATATTAACTTCTTATTTATTGAACTGCTGTAGAAAAACAGTATCACAATTGCACTTGAGCTATTTGGGACAAAAACAGCACTCCTGTGATATTGCGTTCATTACTTGTATGTTATTGCTCAACTACATCATATGATATAAATACGTGACAAAAACTCATGACCTCTACTGGCTTAACGAAAATATGACTATTTTGTAGTATTTGCTCTCCAAGAACAAATTTTTATGAAGAAAAATAAGAAAGTATTGGTGAATGAGGCCCATTGGTTTGACTGTAATAAGTAATGTATCTGAATCAAAAGCTAAAAAATAAGATTATTTTAAATGGCCATTGCATATTAAACCATTTCTTCAATAGTTGTAGCCTCTAAATCAGGGGTGCCCTATCCTGCTTCTGCTGATCGACTGTCCTGCACAGTTAATCTCCAACCCTAATCACTTGAAAATTAAAGGCAGGTGTCTTTTATTAGCATTTGAGATTAACTGTACAGGACAGTCAATAGGCAGGAGCAGGATTGGGCAACCCTGCTCTAAATGATGTTTTATTTACAAAGTTCGGGAGAAGCACGTTCAAATAATTAAACATAATTAAACACCTATGGAGCACATTCAGATAATCCAAGCTAATTAAACACGAGGGGAGCACATTCAGTTAATCAACCCAATCAACGAATAAGAGGTATATATACAGCAGACTTACCTCTGTTCGTTGAGAGTTTAACAGCATCCCTCCACCACCCCATATACTCACTTCTAGCCCTAACTACTCTTACAACTACTGGGGGGAATACTCTGGGTTCGGGAAAAAAATGTACGCAAATATGCATAATCTTTACTCTGTTTAATTTGATGTGTGAACTCGTGAAATGGTATTTAAAGTTTTCTGTTTCTAATATTTTGTGTGATGCTGCAGGAAGACATTAATAAACTCTTTGATGAATACCTGTGCCAAAACGAGGAGGCTTCAAAAAAAAGATGCGAGAATCTCCTGTCATCCCTTTCTGCACCAATGACAGAAAAACTCAAGAAAGGATTTTATGCCAAATCTGGTGGTTATGTTCTCTTCTCCCAGGACCTTGAAGACATTGTAAAGGAATACAAAATCCAAGCCAATAAAGAAGACAAGGTGAGTATCAACATTTTACACAATTGCAGCAACATCACAGATTTCAGATGTTTTCAATCTATAAGAGGTTTGTCATGTTTTCCTAGAATATGTGTTCATAGAATATGGGAAACAGTGGATATGGGGTAGAGAAATCAACTAGAAACAAGTAGATTCCTGGTTTGAATCCTGGTTCCTCCTGGAAGAATCATTATGCATGACATTGAGTCCCCGGTTGTTGGGACATGGACACTTGTAATAGTAGTAGTAACAGTTTTCAGATTATCATATGTGTGTTGTCCACAGGCAGAATACACACTTGAAGAGTTTCTGAAGCAGAAGTGTGTGGATTCTAACGCCATTCTGCAGGCGGACAACAAACTGACTGAGAAGGAGAAAAAGATTATGGGTAAGAATCTTTTGCGTCCTGGATGAGGCAATGATAGCACCATCTAGCGGAGAACTCCAGTACATTTGTGATCTGTGTTTCAGCTTTAAGAGGAAAAATTTCATACAATGTTATCAATTTGATACATTTCTTGCATACCAAATATTGTATAGCACTTGTATAGCACTAGTTTTGAAGAACAATACACAATACCCTTGGCTGGCTGATCATCTGCATAAAGTTAACCTTTGCATTAATGTCTTGCTAGAGGGAGGCACTAGACTGCATTGCAACCATCACACATTGTTGGGATCATGCAGAACTCTAAGATTTGCATCACTTATATAACGCCTCCCATATAAAGCTTCCAGCACTTTTTATGATAGGGAATATTACCATTTGTATTGAGTAATACAGATGCATTTTATTCAAGAGCCTTGTGCTGAACAGTCTACAAAATGAACATGAACAACTCTAGGTTGGCTAGTCTGGTTACATTTATCATTTGATTGATGACTTTCTCTTCAACAACTCTCAGTGAATTGTGTCAATGCCTCATTGAAGTGAAAAGTCAAAATGTTAAATGCAATGTGAAATTGGGTGAAAATTTGGGTGCACTTTTTTTGCACTTTTCATTCAACTTTATTTCATTTGCCAGAGGAAAGAGATAAGGCTGTTCTCCTGGCTCAGGAAATAAATACTAAGGAACAGAAGCAGCGACAACTTGAAGAGAAGATGGAAGCAGAGAGACGGAGTAACGAAGAGAGGATGAGACAGATGAAGGAGAAGATGGATGAGGAGATCAGGCTCCAGAGAGAGGAGGCTGAGCGTGCCTTGGACAGCAAACTGAGGGAGCAGGCTGATCTGTTGGAGAAGGGCTTTGAGGAGAAGGCAGACAAGATGACAAAAGAGATGGAGGACTTCAGGAGGAAGAATAAAGAAGCAGAAAAGAAAAGTGACCAGCTGTTTAAAAATATGATAGAAAACATGAGCAAAAGACATGATGAGAATATGAAGCTAATGATGAGGCAACACAGTGAGCAGATGAAGGCAATCATGAGCATGCCGAGACCTAAGTCAGACTCCTCCTCTCTAATCTTGCGTCTGATACTCGGCGGTCTCAGCAGTGTTTTATTCTCAGGTCCGTGTCCCCGTAAATGCAGCTAATCTATCTTGATATAGCACTCAGCCTTGGCTACTTCTGGTACAAATATGACATACAAAAATGTTTGAAACATCTTCACAAACACACACATAGGCAAGGCCGGATTTACCACCGGGCCGATTCAGCCGGTGCCCGGGGGCCTCCGACCTCTAGGGGGCCTCCAAGACCCCACTAACTGTGTGGCCTCATCCTTTTTTGTAATTGTTTTATTATTATTAAATTAAATTAAAATTCATGAATGTGTGTGTAATTGTGTGTATGTGTGTTAACAATAATTTATTTACACGCAAAAAAGTATCATGATCAGTTTTTCGGCTGTGTCGGATGATGACGAGTCAGCTTACCGCGGAAACTGTTGATAGCGGCAAAACAGGCGGATAGAAGATAGTGTGAAAAACAGAGAGTTGAGGACATCGAAAAAACAAACAAAATGGATAAAAAACGGTGGAGCAGCGGAGCCACAAAACGTAAAGCTAAAAAGGAGAAGGATAGCAGAGAGGTTTTAATTAGGAGTAATATTCCAGCCATCTCTACTTTTTTCAAAAGTCGGCTTGACAAAAATAAAGAGCCTGGCGGCGCCGAGAGTTTAGCGCCTGATGCTGAGTTTAGCACAATATCCAGCCTTGCTATTTTAGATGAACCTGAGCATCAGCACCAGCACCAGCACGACAAGACAGAGAACCCCAGCCCGCCTGGAGTGACAGACACCTGTTCAAATGCCTCCCCACCACCACAGTCTCCGACTCCGCTTGAGACCGAGACCGAAGCAGGTGCTGCTGAAGGCGGCAGAGACCCGGCGGTGACGTGCATTACCAGTTTGACCGCCTCAAAATGTAGGCATATCTATTACCTTTTCCCCTTATTAAAAACCCTGATTATTAGATGCCCGGATCTAGGGAATTGGTTGATGAAACATTGATTAAAATTAAGATTTAAATTAATACAAAATGAAATTCACTTTAAAGAAGGGCTTTGTGCTTTCTGTTTGAGGTCTTTGTGAAAACGTTTTAAAGCAGTCTCTTACTTTTAGTGCCGCTTTCAGAGTGGTCACGTCCGTAACGGAGAACTGTCACATCCGTAAAAAAATGTTTTCCTCATAAATGTGAACACGAAAAATTAAATAAAATGAATATTTTATTCTGTGGAGAGTCAATCCTTCTTCATCCGGTGCTGGTGGGTAGCCTACTATTACTTTTGATTTGCGCAGTGTAATTGACTGAATTGATTGCTCTGCTACCAGCCTCTGTCACGTACCGTGTGGAGCTTGTGACTATTGCAAGCGCGCAGCTGAGAAGTCCTGTGAATCCTGATTATATATATTTACTTCTTATTTATTAAATCCAGGCAATTGGTTGATGAAACATTGATTAAAATTAAGATACAAATAATAAAAAAATAAATTCACTTTAAAGAAAGGCTGTGTGCTGTCTTTTGTTATTGGGTTTTTGTTCAAAGGACTTTTAAGTTTCATATCTTAAGTTTGTATTTTTAAACATTGATTTATCAGAACTTTAATATATTTGGATGTTCCTCTGTTCTGTTGTGACAATACAACAAACACGTTTATTTTTAAACTGCATTATATTATTTTAGTGAGGCTGAGGACTCGTAACAAAACAAACAGATTTGTAGTTATTTATAAGTTTCTGGATTAAAAAAAATAGCATATATATATATATATATATATCAGATTTTGTATCACAGATTTTGATACATTCAGTGATGTATCACACATATAAATCACCAAATATGTGTATCGGTATCTGCCTTTTTTAGCTTCATACACATCGGCATGGTGAAAAGGGCGTCATTTGAGCCGTTATCGTGTTTTCCTGAAAACTACAGAACTTTTAGAAGTCCAAATGCACTCGATTTCAAAGCCGCATCCACTGCAAATATAAACGTCACAGCGCAAAATGGTGCACTGAAGAAAGATAGTTTCAGCAGCAGATATGGCCTGGTGAAGCTTCTGTGTCTTTGTTCATATGGACATCTGGGTTTGTGTTTTTAGCAATAGTGTGCACCCTTTCTTCACAGAGAAAAGAAGGACAGGGGAATGGAAAATCTCCATAAGGGACTTTTGTGCATTTGCAAGTGTGTTTTTAGGGCCCGAGCACCGATGGTGTGAGGACCCTATCGGAATTACAATGTTTCTACTTGTTACTTTTCACTTTTTTAAAATAAAATGTTCAAGTTTCAAATTTATTTTTTGTCACTTAATTTGCCTGATCTAAGGAATTAAAAGGCTGTTGTCATTTGAAAGTGTGTAGGTTATATTGATAAAAAAGTAGTTATTGTGACAGGCCTACTTATTACTTTTATTTAAGTAATTTTTCAGATAGGTAATTTCACTTGTACTTGAGTATAATATTTCATCAAAGTATTAGTAATTTTTTTCTTGAGTACAATAGTTTAGTTCCACCTCTGCAACTCATTTTAATTATGCACCACTTTGCCCCCTTTTCTCACTGTACTTGCCGTCTCCTAGTACCTAGCTGCTCTGATGAACCTCAGTGCCATCCTCCACCTGAATGGGAGACTTCTCACAGCGGCTGCTTGAACCTCAAACCTATTCCAGCACCCAAGCATGGATCATCAATACAGGACGACTGGTCCAACAATGTTAAAGATCCAGCTTTATGGGGAGACACAAGTAGCGATATTGTTACATCTATTTTAATCGAAAGGGGTGCGGCGGCTTTTCATAACCGACGGTCCAACTATCCAGCTTCTGCCAGGGATAGGACCATTGGTGGTAAAAGGCGTTGCTTCAACAATGACTTACTTCTCATCTACCAAATGGACAGATAGTATCTCGAGAATGGGTCATGTTCTCTCCATCAAATGGAAATATTTATTGTTTTGCATGTAAACTTTTCTCAAAAAAGCATAATCAGTTTGTGGAAGGATTTAGTGACTGGAAACACTCAGAACGCATTGGGGATCATGAGAAGAGTGATGTGCACAGGAGCTGCATGCTATCTTTACATAAGAGATCTAAGGGCACTGCAACCATTGACTCATCTTTACTAAAACAAATGGAAGGAGCAAGACAATACTGGAGAGGGGTCCTCAAAAGAGTTGTTGAGGTGATCAAGTTTCTCGGGGAGAGAGGACTTGCCTGGGGCAATTGCTGGGGTCACCTCTAAATGGAAATTACCTCGGGATTCTAGAACTGATAGCTCAGTTTGACCCATTCTTACCTAGACATATAGAAAAGTTTGGTAAGAAAGGCAGCGGGAATGTTTCTTATTTGTTATCCACAACTTGTGAGGAATTTATTGATGTGATGGGAGAAAAACTAGGCAGACTGTTGTGGATGAAATTAGGGAAGCCAAATACTTTTCTGTAGTTGTCGACTCAACCCCAGACCTGTCCCACGTTGATCAACTTACTTTTATTTTCAGATTTCTTGACAAGAAAGGGAAAGTTGTTGAGCGTTGTCTCGCTTTTGAGCCAATTGAAAGCCACACAGGTGAAAGTTTGGCAGAATGCGTTGTTGCCATGGATGAGAGCTTAGGCTTGGAGCTGTCAAATTGCAGAGGCCAGTCATATGACAACGCCAGTAATATGTCTGGAAAGTATAATGGACTTCAAGCTCATCTAAAGAAGAGAAATCCTTTAATGCATTATGTACCCTGCGCAGCTCACTCCCTAAATTTAGTTGGAGTCAACACCATAGAGGCCAGCAGCCCAGAAATTGGAAATTACTTTAGCATGTTGCAGTCACTGAATACATTTTGTTCCTCCTCTACCAACCGATGGGGAAAAGTTTTCCGCAACACCTGAGGATAAGTTTGACACTGAAATCTCTTTCAGGTACACGATGGAGCTGTCGAGCAGATGCCACCAAAGCTCTAGCGAAAAACTATGCAAAGATAAAGGAGGCACTTGCAAATATAGCCAGCTCAGATGAGGAAAAAAGAGACCCCAGACATGAAGCAGGGGTGCTGTGCGCTAAGTTGAAATATCTAGAAACTGCATTTATGGCCTTTTTCTGGGATACAATCCTTGACAGATTTCAAGCCACAAGCATAATGCTACAAAAAAGTGACATCAATATTTTGACAGCGGTGCATCTACTCGAGTCATTGCGTGCGTTTGTTTCCACACAACGTGATCAGTTTGAGATGTATGAAAAAGCAGCTCTGAATGTAACAGGTGTGCTCCACACCTACAAGTGTGACCTACAACGAAGCAGAAAACGGAAAACCTTTGGAGATGAAGGGAGTGAGCCTAAAGAAGATCCAAGCAACCTACATGATGGGAGGAAGAAATTCCAAATAGTCATAGACAAACTGGTTAGCTGTCTTGATCATCGCCTGTCTGCCTACAAGGAATTGAAGTATATATTTGGAGTGTTGTTCATGCCAGAAACAATGAATAACAGTGAGGTCACAAAACACGCCAATGCACTACTCTATGCATATCCATCAGACCTAAACAGCAGCTTTGCCAACGAGCTCATACAATTCAGATCATTCATGTGTGAGCAAGACAAGTCGCCATCAAAGATGCTGAACACCGTGTTGGAACGTGGCCTGCAATCCGTCTTCCCTAATGTGTACGTGGCCTTGAGGATGTTTCTCATTTTGCCAGTGACAAACTGTGAAGGGGAGCGCTCATTTTCCCACGTGGCGAGAATTAAAAATGAACTGAGAACAAGGATGGGTCACCAACGCTTGAACTCTCTGGCAATTCTGGCAATAGAGTCGGATCTCGTCAGAGACCTGGACTTTACTGAAGTCGTGGAGGAGTTTTCAAGAAAAAAGGCAAGAAAAAAGACTGTTGCATAAGGTCCCAGGCAGTAAAGTGTCCCTTGTGCTGTTAAAATGGAGGATTTCCACTTTAACTGCCAGTAAGGAGGGTGGCCAGGAGGGGAGGTGATGCAGTTGTAACCAACCTAGTATATCGTTGATCATCTGTTCCCTTTCGTTGTCACTCCGAGTTACGTCGGACGACGACGAATGGGGTTTCGTTTAGAAAACCTATCGACTTCGAGTATTACAAAACGAGCCAATGGCAAGGAAATGCCATGGGTCTGCGGAATTTGCATAGTGTATCTCCGCCTTACCTCGTGGGTATAAAAGGAGGACGCCGGCAACATGCAGATATGTTTTCGCTTCGGAGCCAAGAGTATTTCTTCACTCCACAGCCATCTCTGACTTTGCTCTACGAGACGAGCTTCTCTCTCCGGTGTTGGTGTGACGGCGATCTGCAGCGAGCTCACAGTGCCTGCTGATCTGTGCAGTGATCTGCCAGTGTGTGTGTGTCTCCCTGTGCGCTTCAACATCGCAGAGTTTTTTCTCCTCTCATAAAAGAGCTCACACGCGGCACGTCTTTTTAAAGACGGCTCGCCCGTGCATTTCTGGTTGCAGCGGACTGGTATCGGACTCTGATGGGCACGAGCGCTGTCTAGTGTGTTTGGGCTTTGATCATGCTTGAACAGCGCTCGTGGATGACTCATGTTCTCTCTGGGAACGTGATCATCGCGTCATATATAGGTCGAGACTCGGTGAACTCGCAAGAGCGAGAGTCCCCTCATCCACCACCCGATCTTCGGCTGGTGGCCAGGGTGACCTGAGGGTGTTGGTCTGGAACAAGGCGCCGACTCTGTGTCCACGCCCCAGCCCCCCCTCTTTAATGACGGTGCCCGCTAGCGAACTGATGATTCCACGAGTCTACCCTCGGGTGGCCCGTGTGTTTTCATTTGAAGCTACAGAGGATGATGCTGTGTCTGTAGCAGCATCACTAGGTGGGCTTGATTCTTTTGGAAATGATGACTCGTCACAGCTGCCACCTTCTGGTGTGCATACGGCTGTGCCTGAGTCTGATCCGGAGATGACGGCCATGCTTTCCCGGGAAGATTGGTTTTTGGGTGAGGCCGCCGACCCGCGTCCCCGGCAAACCCCAATATCTTTCCTCCCGGACGTGCATGATGAGATCACGGGTCCGCTCGTTGGTCTCATCCGCCTTTCCTCCCCTCAGGGGCCGCTGCCCATGGGTACACGGGGGTCCCCCCGGTTGAACGCTCTGTTGCCAGGCTACTGTGTCCTCAGAGTGCTTCCCGGCGCAATCCTAAGCACCCGTCCAAAGCCTGTAGTTCTTTTCGTCTACACTAATCTGTGGCGAAATCCTATAGTGCCTCAGGACAGGCAGCCGCCTCACTGCATCCCATGACCGTTCTGCTGGTCTACCTGACCCAGATGCTTATGGACATGCAGGAGGGCGGGACTGACCCGAGGCTCTTCAGTGAGCTGCGCGCCGCCACTGACCTTGCTCTCTGACCGACGAAAGTGGCCGTACGCTCTCGGAGTCAGGTGATGTTCAACAGTCAGGGGCTGACCGGTGTTATGTGCACGATGTCGGGCGGACCCGTCTGCTCGAGACCCCCATCTCCCAGGTCGGCCTCTTCGGCGGTGCGGTTGAGTGCTTCTGCCCAACAGTTCTCAACCGCCCTTGAGCAAATTGAGGTTATTCTGCCCGACGGCCCCGCCGTCCGCTCAGATCCCTCAGTCTGCCCACCGCCGAAGGCGCCCTCCCACGGTTCCAACCCCGCCCGTTCACCCGGGCCTGGCTCTGGAAGACCGTAGGGGGGATGCCACAACCCTCTCCAGCCCCGCCCCCCGCTAAACGCCGGGTTAAGCGGCACTTTTGAGATGGGCTGGGGAAGAATCCTTATTCAGAAAGAGCTGACTCTCTCGTCTCTGAGCATACAGAGTTCTCGGACGACACAGAGCGCCGCCCACAAGCCGTGCTCTCCTCGTCCCCCTCTGTCCCAGAGGCGGTTGACACGGCGTGCCGTCCACGGACCGTTTCGCCCCTGTCCCCTCTGTCGCCAGACCCCTGACAGAGCAGGCCCCCGTGAAACGCTGGTCCTTCCCTGGCCTCCTCTGTCAGGGTGCGGTTATGACCTTGCCCCCACACCGGGCCGCTATGCTGTCCACGTCTGGGCCGGTCATTCCGCTTCGCTACACCACCGGGGGGACGTCTGTGGTTCTTGACGCCGCTGGCACAGTTGGGAGCCTGCCTAGAGCTTCCCTATCTGCTCCGCTGGGTCGCGCGAACCATCGGCTCGGCTATGCGATTCAGTTCGCACGGTCTCCTCCCCGCTTCAGGGGAGTCCGCTCCACTTGGTCGATGGCTATGCCCCTATCATGAGAGTGGAGGTTGCTACCCTACTGGCGAAGGGTGCGATTGAGACTGTCCCTCCAGCCGAAATGAGGTCCGGGTTTACAGCCCCTACCTCATTGTCCCGGAGAAGTCTGGTGGGTTACGGCCAATCCTGGACCTACGCATCTGAACCGCTCCCTTCACAGGCTGCCGTTCAAGATGCTCCTGGCCAAACGCATTTCTGGATGTGTGCGGCCACAGGATTGGTTTGCAGCGATCGACCTGAAGGACGCCTACTTTTATGTCTCCGTTCTCCTTCGACTCAGACCATACCTACGGTTTGCTGTCAGGGCGCGCGCATATCAGTACGCTGTTCTCCCATTCGGGCTAGCCCTGTCTCCTTCACAAAGGTTCTTGAGGCAGCCCTTGTTCCTCCATGGGAACACAGGGTTCGCATCCTGAACTATTTCGGTGACTGGCTGTCTTAAGCTCACTCCTGAGACCAGGTTTGCGAATACAGGGACCCAGTGCTCCGGCACCTAGCTCGTCTGGGCCTTCGGGTCAACTGGGAAAGGAGTAAACTTTGCCCCGTGCAGAGGAGCACTTTTCTCGGTACGGACTTGGTGGCCTTCTCCACTCGGCCATTGCTGACTTGCCTGAGACTATCAAGCGCAAGAGTGCGGTTCCACTGAAGTTTTTTTTCAGAGGCTCCTGGGGCATATGGCATCTGCAGCCGCGGTACGCCGCTCACATTGCTTCATATGAGACCGCTTCAGCTCTGGCTTCGCGACCGAGTCCCGAGGTGGGCATGGCAACACGGCACCCTCCGAGTACCTGTTACTCCGACCTGCCGTCAGTACTCACCCCGTGGTCGAACCTCAGTTTTCTACGGGCCCGAGTGCCCCTGGAACGAGCTTCCCGGCATGCTGTTGTCTCAACGGATGCCTCCACGGGCTGGGGCGCCATGCGCAATGGACATGCTGTCACACTCTCATGTTGATATCACACCCAGGTGTTGAGCAGAAATGCTCCTGAGGTTCAGTGAATTTCTTCACACTTACGTGTTGAGCAAGGTTGCTCCTGAAGCTCAGTGATTCTCGCATGTAGTGTTGAGCAGTATGGCATGTCTATTGCCTCGAGTTGCTGGCAGTACGCCTAGCCCTGCACCGCTTCCGGGCGTTGCTCTGGGGTCAACACGTACTAGTCCGATCAGACAATACCGCCCAGTAGCGTACATCAACCGTCAGGGTGGTCTACGCTCCCGCCGTATGTCGCAACTCGCACGCCACCTCCTCTTATGGAGTCAGAAGCACCTGAGGTCCCTTCGTGCTATCTACATTCCGGGAGATCGGAACTTTGCAGCCGACGAGCTGTCACGGTTTCGGCCATCTCCGGCGAATGGCGACTCCATCCCCAGTCGGTCCAGCTGATTTGGGACCAGTTCGGGGACGCACAGATAGACCTGTTTGCCTCCCACGACTCATCGCATTGCGCCCGGTATTACTCCCTTCAACCTGCTAGTACTGGACCCGCTCAGGTGTCTTCGCTTGCTCGCCATTCCACTCCACGGACTGGATACGTGCGATATTCTCCTCAGGTGAGCTTCTCCGAAAGCCCTGAGTTCCTCCAGCACTCCAGACGTCGGCGCCATTGTCTATTGCCTGCGCTTCGGCTAGGTGCCTCCCGTGTGCATGGTCCCTCCTCTGAGCGACCCCCACATGTGTATTTCCACTGTAAGCCTCTCTGAGCATGTGTCTTTCCCTTGGCAAGCCACCTTGCCACCCCTGGGGTTGAAATATTCCACCTGCGGCTGGACACCCCAGTGTTCTCCATATGCATCCTTCGGGTCATATGTGTATTCTCTAAGTCCCCCCCGTTGGGCTGGCAATATTTACATATTTCCTCTAAACTGTGGGATATGCTCCCCAGTGTACCTTGGTATTCCTGTGTTAAATAAGAGTCCTTGCTAGTCTTACGACAGGGATCTCAGATTTATGCAGGGCACTGGAAGACAGCTGTGAAGGTGGCGTGATTAGACTGGTAACCCCATTCGTCGTCATCCGACGTAACTCGGAGTGACAACGAAAGGGAACGTCTCGGTTACGTATGTAACCTTTCCGCTGTGCCGCGGGGATCGCCTGAGTTCAGTCTCGGCTCCTCAGCGAAGAAACATATCTGCATGTTGCCGGCGTCCTCCTTTTATACCCACGAGGTAAGGCGGAGATACGCTATGCAAATTCCGCAGACCCATGGCATTTCTTTGCCATTGGCTCGTTTTGTAATACTCGAAGTCGATAGGTGTTCTAAGCGAAACCCCATTCGTCGTCATCCGACGTAACGTCTCCGTTCCCTACTCAGGGAACGAGGGTTACATACGTAACCGGTTTCTCCGTAAAGAAAAACAGACTGTACAGACATGACTATAGTTATTTATAGTTATGTTATTAGGCTGTATTTTCATAGATTTTAATCTGCTTTTAATCTTGGGCCTCCAAGATTTTGTGCCCAGGGGCCTCTGGTTTCTAAATCCGTGCCTGCACATAGGTGGAGCTTTCCGTTATCTAATCAGTTGATATTTCACTGCTTTTGGCCATCCTTCTGTTAGACTGTCTCACAAATTAATTAGGTTGAATGGATGTCAGCTGTTAAATTTAACTACACAATTAGATAATACCAATTTAGGTCAATCAATTACCAAGCAATGCTTAATTTTGTTCATCCTGTGTTGTAAAAAGGTTGCATTAGCCTTTAAAGAAAAAAAACAAAGCAAAACATGGTCAGGTCAAAGTGTCTGAATAATTTTTGGTCCCAAATCTTTATACATTTTACTGGTAGTCCACTGTATGACATTTTTTGGCTATAATATGTCACAGTTTACTTTATTTTGCTATCCTGACTTGCATAAATTTCCTATAGTGTCCTGCACACACTAGTAACAAAATATCAAAAATTATATCTGGTGTCTGAATTATTTTTGGTTTGACTGCATATGTATAGACAATACACAAAGTACTATTGCATTCATTTTGTCTGTGACATAACTGGAAAGGGATGCATGAGGTTTTTTGTGTAGGGAGAATGCAGCATCACCAACATGTGGGACACCAACATATCACATGTGGGATTTGGACTCCAGTTCCAGGAAGATTGGCTGGTGGCGGCAGGTTCAGTTTGCGTTCGAGAATCATAGAACCAAATCGGCTCTCCTTGAAGACACCACCATCACTTTCCCGTCCGTATCCCCCCACATCCACCATGGTAAAGCGATATCTGGCATCGCAGGAGGACATCAGAACAATGGAGTGTGTGCCCTTGTAGTTGTAGTAGTCGCTCACCGACATGCGGTGGTGCCTTTATGTTAATATGCTTTCCGTCTATGCTGCCAACACAGTTCAGAAAGTTCCACAGTTGCCAAAAATCATCTGCAATATTTTCCCATTGGGCAACTAAAGGGCAGGGAAGAAACTCTGGCTGCAGGGCTTTCCACAAAGCTTTACAGACCTCCGACACTATGGAAGACACTGTGCTTGATGACAGTTTGAAGCTAGCTGCTATAGCCTGTTGGCTTCCACATGAAGTTAAAATTCAAAGGTTGATCGCCAGACTCTGTGTAAGGTCTACAGGCATACTGTGCGAACACTCAAGAAGAAACTCAACACAGTGGAACAGTGGAACCCAACCGCCAAATAGTGTTTCAGCAGTTTAATTGCAGAGCAACACAGACAGAATTAAGAAGTATAAACACCGTCAGCTAGGTGCATAGCCTATGACGTAGTGTACACTCGACGAAGAAGTAAAAATTGTATACTTCATGGAACACAGAGTCTTTCGTTTATCTGTTAATAGGTCTGTCCTGGGAACTGTTGTGTTAACAGTCTATAACTATTAACATAAACGGTGCTTTGCATAAATTTGATTTAAACAGCAACACATCCACTTCAAGGTCTCCAAACATAAGAATGAATGGATTTAGATCTCTGTGACCTCTCTTTGTTTTAGCCACTGCCGCTGCATCCGGGAGCTCCTATGGTATTTTTATGGCAGTCCTTTCCTAAACCTTAGGAATGTATTTGGTGGTTAAAGTAAACCTGTAGTCTAATGAAAAGGCCTCTCCTTGGTGGTGGAGGGTGTGGAAGGTCCCCCCACGGATGAGGAGGAGGGAGGGTCTAGCTAGCCTCCGTTTTGTTTGACAATACTTTAAACGTCAACAAGAAGTGACGTCACCTGGCATCGCTTAGAGCACCTTTAAGTAATTATCTTTCAAAAGTAAGAGTCGACCCTGAGTCAATTAAATGAATCGTTTTTCAAATGAGTCATAAGCCATTTCGTTGTGACGTCAAGATGAAACATTAGTATATTGCCCGCCCACGTATTGCACGCGCAGACACCCAGGGAAAACTTGAACCTCAAACCGGCAGCTGATTCCTTTACTGGATAGCATCATGTCGAGAAAACGCTGTGCTCTATAATGTGAAGGTAAAGCCAGTTTTTTTTTTCACTGCCCAAGGACGAGCATGTGAAGAATCAGTGGTTAAAATTCATCTTTACCACAATATCGGTATCGGATCATCGGAAACGACCACTTTTGTCAAGTACTGCAGGTGGAAGGTCACCAACTCTCACTCCAAGCGAACATAATGCTACTCAAATCAATAGCGAAATAATATCCGGAAGTCAAACTTGTCAACACAGGAAATGGTTTACAAATCCAGCTGTCGTAAAAAACAGGAAGTGGAATGTTTTTCAGACTGTTAACCACTCAAAAATAATATGGGATTCCAAATTAAAACCAAGTGGATTATTTGGTGGGCACCTCAACATACGAAGCCTCGTACCTAAATTTGATCAAATTCAGTATATTTTAACAGAATCAAATTTAGACTATCTTTGCTTGTCAGAAACCTGGCTAAAGGCTAATTCACCATCAGCTGCAATCACGGTACCAGGCTACCAAATCTATAGACGCGATAGAGTGAAATCTAAAGGAGGCGGAGTTATGGTGTATATAAAGAATAGTATTCAGTGTGAGGAGATAAACTTGGCAAATTGTGACCTAGAATGTATTGGGCTGAAAATTATTTTATCATCACAAATGTATTTTAGCCTCGTTGTAATTTACCGTCCACCCAGCTCAAATATTGATTTTTATGAAAAGTTGCAAAACATGCTGGCAAATTGCAATTTTGACAAAGAGATAATAATAATTGGGGATTTCAATGTAAATTGGGATGATAGATCAGTCAGGAAAAAACTTAAACAAATAACAGATCGCTTTGATCTCACACAGGTAATTAAGGGCCCAACAAGAGTAACTCAGTTAACCAAAACCCAGATTGACCTGGTATTCAGCAATAGACCAGAAAGAATCACAAAATCCCTCAACATGATCATAGGACTATCGGACCACAATTTAGTACTTGTGGCGAGAAAATTAACAAAAAAGAGATTTGGTGTCTCTACTGGTAAAGACCAGGAATCATTTAGAATACTAAATAAAGACCAAGAACATTTCAAAAACACGGTGAATAATTTTAATTGGGATTCTTTGTTAACTGGAAAAGATGTCCATGAAGGAAGCAGGTCACTTTCAAGTAAACTACAGTGTATTATTAAAAATTTCACTTGTAGGTATATACATAGGAAAAGAGGAAGTAGTCTTCCTTGGATTAATGCAGATATCCTGAAGAAAATGAAAGAGCGTGACCTTGCACTGAAAAGGGCTATTAAAACAAATCTGTCACATGATAAACATCATTTTGCTATGCTAAGGAATGCTGTAACATCCATGTTGAGAAAGTCTAGGGCTAACTTTTTTTTTACCATAATTAGCGAGGCAAGGGGTAACACAAAGTTAGTATGGGACCAGCTAAAAAAATTGATGGGCCAAGAACATAAAACAAGAAAACCTGTGGAACTAACGGTGGGTGAAAACCATATTAGGAACCCAGCTGAAGTAGCTACGACATTTAATCATTATTTTGTTGACTCTGTTACAGCCATTGCCCAGAGCTTTCAACCAGTAAATGTTGCGGTGTGTAAAACTCCAACAACAGAACCTAGCCTTGTTTTTACATGTGCCACAGAAGCAAATACTGAAGCAATCATTAAAAAACCTAAATCGTCCAAAGCGAAAGATGTGCAGGGAATGGACACAGCAATGCTCAAAAATTTTAGCTTATCACTAGCCAGTCCTATCACAAAAATTATGAATCACTCCATATGTCAAGCAGAATTCCCAAACACATGGAAAACAGCCATTGTATCACCCATTTTTAAATCAGGAAACCCACAATCCGTTTCTAACTATAGACCAATAAGTATTTTACCTGTAATGTCTAAGATCCTTGAGAAATGGACATCTGATCATATAAAAGACCACTTAAATAACAGCTCTTTTCATCTTCACCCACTACAGTTTGGTTTCCGACCGAACTACTCAACTGAGTCAGCGAATTGCTATTTTATTGATAAAATCAAGTTATCACTTGACAGCAATAGCATTGTAGGAGCAGTCTTTCTTGACCTTAGAAAAGCATTCGATACAGTAAACCATAGTATCCTATTAGCTAAATTATCCTCTTTTAATCTCTCAGATAAGGTATTAAAATGGATAAATTCATATCTCAGTCAACGATTACAAACTGTTCGTATTGATAATAGTCAGTCTGAGCCCCTCCCTCTGTCGACCGGCCTGCCACAAGGCTCCATATTAGCCCCTGTCTTATTCTGTATGTACATTAACGATCTGCCACTGGTGTGTCCGGAGATTAACATTCAAATGTACGCGGATGACACAGTCTTGTATGTACACGGATCTTCTAAAACCGAGGTAGCGGAAAAACTTACAAATGCGATGGTTAAAGTAACAACATGGTTGAATGAATCGTGTTTACAACTCAATGTGTTAAAAACGGTGGGTATGTTCTTCACAAAATCACATAAGGAAACCAAAGATGCAGATATCCTAGTGTTAGGTGAAAGAATAAAAATTGTCCAAGAATACAAATATCTTGGCATTTATTTAGACACCAAACTAAATTTTAGATCACATGTAAAGCAAACCTGTAAAAAAGTCAAATTTAATCTAGCAAATTTCCGAT
The DNA here is from genome assembly GCF_051911475.1 of Siphateles boraxobius. Taxonomy (NCBI): domain Eukaryota; kingdom Metazoa; phylum Chordata; class Actinopteri; order Cypriniformes; family Leuciscidae; genus Siphateles; species Siphateles boraxobius. The sequence continues at coordinate 6,865,856 of NW_027509188.1, forward strand.
TTATTAGAAATTCAATGTCCATTCAAGCGGCCAAAACTTTTATGCACTCAATGATTCTATCTGATTTTACCTACTGTTTAACAAGCTGGTCCCAGGCTAACTCTACTACTCTGAAACCAATACAGTCTTTATACAAACAGACACTCAAAGTACTTGATAAGAAACCAAAGCATTTTCACCACTGCGCCATTTTATTAAAATACAATATTTTAAGTTGGGAAAATTTAACTAAGTTCATAAATTGCTGTCAGGTCTACAAAATCTTACATGGGATGGCCCCACCACCCCTTGGTGATTTTGTCAATCTTAGAGCAACCACACACAGAATCACCAGAGGAGTGTCAAGAGGTGACTGTATTATTCCACTTAGAAAAAGTGCTTTCAGCCAGTCCGCCTTCTCCGTTAGGGCTTCTCTGCAGTGGAACACCATCCCGTCATCAATCAGAGACATCGACACACATAGCCTTTTTCGATCACATCTGAAACGTTGGCTTATTAGTAATCAGACATGTCAACACTGAAGTTTTACTGTTGCCCGTTTGTATTTTTGTATGACCTTGCTAATGATGTTAAAACTTGTCATCTTTATATGCATCTAACAAATGTTTTTACCTGTGGCACTGACAGTGCATGCTATTTGCTGCTACTACCGGTGCATATAAATATGTTGTTTTTCAAAACAAATTTTAGGTGAGATTTTACATTTTAATGATTCTCGTCTATTGCAGCTATGCTGTAGCAGACACGCATAGCTGTATTTACATGCAAATTTTTAAATGTGTATTTTCCCTAGGGTGCCTTTGTACAACTGGCAAACAGGACTACAGATGAAAATTAGCCCTTGGCTAACTCTGGCATGTTACAGGTGTACTGTTAATATGCATTGTCCTGGTAAATAAATAAATAAATAAATAAAATAAAAATATCACAGTAGTATAATCCTACATTTTTGCTGTGGTCCCTTTATTTGACTGACGACTGCTTCTCAAATCTCGGAGTTCAATGCAGGATTCACAAACCGCTTGCTCTTGATAGATGGTGTCCAAAAAACTTAGTTTTGAGTTTTATATTGTGTAGGTCTCCTGCTAACTGGATTAGTCACATTATTACTGTCTTACTGAAATACTTCTGCTGATCAGTTGTGGGCCACTATTACCTATAACTGTGTCCATTAATGCAGATTGTCTGTCGTTCTCACCAGAGCATATGAGCGGAGTGGAGCGGTGAGAATCCCAGCTCCTCGCTCACGGACCTGTTCACCCCTCCGCTCCCCCACTCAAAGCCACATCAGGCCGCTCCGCTCATTATCGCTCAGCGCTCAACGCAGTTTGCTTCGCGCTCCACTCAAATCGCACCCCCCCCCCCCTCGCTCCAAAACAGGAGAAAAAAAAACTGCATGTATTTCACTTTTAACTTAGACCAGCCTTACCTCCCAAAGAACTAAAGAGCAACAACAACATTTTCTAAATAGAAATGTTTTATTTCAAATTACAAATTAGCCCTAGCCTATGTAAGAAGGAATATAGCCTACACAAAAAGTCCTGTAAAATTAAATGAATAAATGGGCCTAATAATATAAATAAAAATTATATCAACAAAAATATACATAAAAGTTTTAAAAGTAAATTAACTGTTAGCCCAGAATTTTGATATCTGAACTTTTGCGCAACACGCACGATTAAAATTAAAATTGGCTTATATCCATTGTACACACAAACGTCTCAGGTTACGTATGTAACCCTGGTTCCCTGAGAGGGAACGAGACGCTGCGTTGAGACGCGGTGGGAACGCTCTGCGTGATTGCATCGTGAAGCACGTGTATAATCAGTCCAATGGAAGAGCAAGACGTCATAGGCGGTGACGTCATAGACCAGGAAGCTATAAAGCACACCAGAAAACAGACCGCGACAGCTTCTGAAAAAGCCTGAAGCAAGTCGATCAGGGCATGCAGGAAGTATGGCGGGAGAACGCAGCGTCTCGTTCCCTCTCAGGGAACCAAGGTTACATACGTAACCTGAGACGTTCCCTTTCAAGGGAACTCGAGCTGCGTTGAGACGCGGTGGGAACCCCATACCCACTACGCCATAAGACAAATGCCCGTTCTGTGTGAAGTCCTTGCGCACACTAGAAGCAAGCAACCTAGCCCCGGGAGTGGAGAGGTGTAGGTCATAAAATCTGACAAATGTATGAGGTGAGGACCAGCCTGCCGCATTACAAATATCCTGAAGGGAAACACCCGAAATTAAAGCCCTAGAGGCAGCCATACTCCTAGTAGAATGGGCCTGAACAGCCACAGGTGAACGCTGTCCGGCCGCTTCATAAGCAAGTGAGATAGCCTCAACTACCCACTTGCTCATTATCTGTTTAGATGCAGGGCAACCTATCTTAGGTTACCCGAAGCAGACAAATAATTGTTCTGATAAACGCCACTGAGCAGCTCTGTGGACCTAAGCATCCAAAGCCCGGACAGGGCATAACAGATTTAAGATTTTCCTGATCTGGGGTATTAAAGGTGGAGGACAGAAGGCCTGGAGCACAAATGACCCGCACATTTAGTAGGGACCTAGAAATACAACCCGATCTGGGGTGAAGAAATACTACCACCAACCAGGTGCAAATCCAAGTACGTGCAGGCCTCAGCCTCATGTACCACGGAGAAGACGAAATTAAGGATCTCTCCTCAGAGATAGCCCAGCAAAGAAACATTCATTACAGAAATCAAGTACTGTACCAAAAGGGCAGAAACGAGATTCAGAAGGCGTTCTCTGCACCAGACAGAGAACAGCATATTAGTCTTCTCGTGGAGGGAGCTCTAGACTGGAGTATGGTCTCCACGACCTCGGTCGAGAAACCTGAATCTATGAGCTGGGCCCCCTCAGAGGCCGAGCCCACAGTATCCACAACTCCAGAGCTCCCAGGAGCAAAGACATCGGGAAAAGCGTATAGGTGTAGTGGCAACCACACCTATTACATTACATCCAGTCCAAGCGGAGCTGGATGCGTGAGGGAGAAACACAAGGGCAAAGCATTGTACAAGCGATGCGAAAGGTCGACTTGTAGTTTGACCGAAGTTCTCCCTAAGAAGCTCCACCACCTCGGGGTGAAGTCTCCATTCCCCGGGCCACAGCCCCTGCCTCAACAGGATATCTACTCTGATATACGAGACCATCAGTGTGTTGTCCGGACCCTTCGCCGACCAACCACTCATGATTGCCCCCGACTTGTGAGGGAAACATCCGTCGATAGCATTATGCGTCGACAAGAAGCCCCCAACACTGGGCCTGGGCGAGGAACCAAGGTTCTTCCACATGACCGAGGCACGAAGGCATAGCCGCGTGACCTTGATCATGCGAAAACGGATTTCCCTTCGGAGAAAACCCCTTGGTCCCGAGCCACCACTGCAGGGGTCTCATGTACAGAAGGCCAAAAGTAACTACGTTGGACGCAACTGCCATGAGCCCCAGCCAAAGACCGTTCACCGAGCGGCCACTCATGACCGCCCCCCATCCTGTGAGGGAAGCATCCGTCGATAGCGTGACGCGTCGACAAGAAGCACCCAGCACTGGGCCCTGGGCGAGGAACCAAGGTTTCTTCCACATGACCGAGGCACGAAGGCATAGCCGCGTGACCTTGATCATGCGAAAAACGGATTTCCCCTCGGAGAAAACCCCTTGGTCCCGAGCCACCACTGCAGGGGTCTCATGTACAGAAGGCCAAAAGTAACTACGTTACCTCCTTATGTGGGACAGAACGACATCTCGATGTTGAACTGCCAAAAGCTCGGACTGAGCTAAAAATCAACCAATCGTCGATATAATTTAATACGCGAATGCCCTGGAATCTCAGAGGAGCCAGAGCTGCATCCACGCATATTGTAAAAGGTGTGGGGTGATAACCTAGGCCGAATGGAAGAACCCGATACTGGTATGCTTCACCCCTGAAAGCAAACCTCAGGAACCTCCTGTGATGAGGATGGATAGATAAGTAAGCGTCCTTTAAGTCTATTGTGACAAACCAGTCCTCGGACTGAATCTGTGACACAATCATATTTAGCGTAAGCATAATATGCTGTTTAATTGACGCAGGTCTAGAGTAGGACGCAACCCCTCATCCTCTTTCGGAACAATGAAGTAATGGCAGTAAAACCCTGACTGTCTGCCGGGAGGAGGAACCCCTTCTACAGCTCCTTTTGCAGAAGTGTCAGTACTTCCTGCTCCATAACCAAAGCCTGCTCGGGGTCAACCACAGTGGGGAGAACCCCTAGAAATCTGGGCGGACAAGAACCGAATTCTGAACCCTTTCCTATAGTGTGCAGGACCCACCGAGAAATATGTGGCAGTAGTTTCCACGCTGCCAGAAATTCTTCTAGGGGAACCAGTCTCTCTTACGAAAATCGTATATATATATATATATATAACAGTCCGTGGCCACCAGCAGGAAAACAACCGAACTGGCCGTGTGCGACCCTCCTCAGAGAGTCGCCACCCAGAGGACGCAGAGGAGAAACGATTTCTCGAAACCGTCCCTCCCCAGTATAGTTTATCTGTTTTTGCACGACGCAATTCTCGAATAGCGTCAGTGCTGACAACCTCACATTCATCCATGTCTTTATAATTTACCCACCAGCGTTGCCTAATAAAAATTTTTTATTTAGATGGCTGGTGGGTAACGTCGGGGTTAAAAATTATGACGCCGACTCGGGAGAGAGAAAGCTAGCAAGCGTCTCTTAACCCGAGGCAATGTCATACCATGATACTTAATACCCATAGCATTACTATAGTTAGACGTAGGGCATTAAACACATAAAATAGAAACCGAGTTATTCCACGATCTTGACACCTCAGTGTGGTGTGGAGATAGGGAAAAACGGCAGTCCCCGACGAGGAGGCTGAGATACAGAGTTTTTCTGTTTTTAGATTTATTTCATCTAATAAACTCCTTATTTTCACTCTCATAAAGTTCAGCTGGCCAGAAAATATTTAACTAGCAACAACACTAGATAAACCTCCTTTTAAAGCTCCTCTTTATTCAACAGAGTTATGAGCTGACTTATTTATTCATTTATTGAAAACTCAAACATCTGCCTTTTCTTAATATCTTTATTTGTTTTGTTCTCTTTTTCTAAACAAAACACTAACGATACCAATTCCTCGGAACTGGAAATCGCCAGCACTGGATCTGGCAGGTGAAAGCTAAGATAGGGCAGAGCCCGTCCCAACCCCCGCTGTCAGATCCGTTTGCGAACCCCAAAATGCGAGTCGCCGCCGTGCATCGGCAACAGCGGGACCCGCGCGGGGAGCGCGAACCGAACCGTCCTCCTCGAAGAACGCCCGGCGGGAGCGGAGCGTCCTCACGGACAGCTTCTCGCAATGCTCACAGTCAGCCCCCTCGAGAACTGACTGTGGCATGCTCCACTCCCAAATAGTAACAAAAAGCTGATGTGTGTGTCCCCACCCGTGATATAACGTGGGCAGGGAACAACACAAAAGCTGCTTGCTCTCTTTCGCCATAATATATATATATTGCAACTTGACAGACAACAATAAATATGACAAGGACAGAATACACAGATCGCTTGCTGAAGGCAACAGAAGCTGTCGCGGTCTGTTTTCTGGTGTGCTTTATAGCTTCCTGGTCTATGACGTCACCGCCTATGACGTCTTGCTCTTCCATTGGACTGATTATACACGTGCTTCACGACGCAATCACGCAGAGCGTTCCCACCGCGTCTCAACGCAGCTCGAGTTCCCTTGAAAGGGAACTGCTGTAAAATTAAACAAATAAATGGGCCTAATAATATAAATAAAAATGATATAAACAAAAATATTAAAAAAATATACATAAACGTTTTAAAAGTAAATGAACTATTAGGCCAACATATTGATAACTGAACTTTTGCGCAGTGCGCACGATTAAAATTTAAATTGGCTTGTATCAATTGTAAAAAAAAAACTGCTGTAAAATTAAACGAATCAATGGGCCTAATTATATAAATAAAAATATACAGGCTATTATTACCTACAGGCTACAACCTTTTTCTTTTGTTGCTGCTGCTTTCCCCTCTTGCTCTATCAAATACAACTTCACGGACGACACAAATTAAATAAAACTAACCATTAGGCCTACTTGAATGACAACTAATTTGTTTGAATATTACGCTATATTTACTTTACACTTTTGTTACAAGTTACCATATTCAACTTTCTAAACTTTTGCTTTCTTCAGCGTGTTCATGTAGCACACTTTCGTGTTTTTGAGAGATGTGTCTTTTTAGATTCCAAAATGAATCTTTACTGACTGAAACTATGTCTCCACATTCTTTTTCTTGTACCGCATTATCATTGTTAGTTAGTTAAACCCTCTGGGGTTCTTCATCAACCAGTCACACATAGGACCTTCACGGTCATAAGTGACCGGACCCCTAAAATCAATTTTTTTATTTTTCCAGTAAAATCAATGAAATGTATTTTTGTTCAATAACATTTTTGCTTTTTTTCTTTGGTGTTTTGAGAGAATTCTATGATAATAATTTATATTTATGCAACAATTATGATCAATTTTTTCCCATTGAATATAATAGAAAATTTATATATATATTTTTTTATTATTATTTTTAAATTAATGCTGTATTTCAAGTTAAATTAGTTAGGCCTATAGACTGACTAGACTAGGCCTATAGAAAAAAAATGTTGAAATCAGATTGGAGCCCTCTGTTGGAAGTAGTGAGCATAATTATCATGCAATATCATATTGTAACCACTAGATGGATTTACAGCTCTCTGTAGAAAAGCTTGTGAATTCTAGTTGTTTTGAAAAGATTTGCCTATTTTTTTCAGGTTGTGGATTTTAATATATAATAAGGGATTCTCAAAGACTATTTTTGTCAAGTTTTTTGAGAATCGTATGATAATAATTCACATTTATGCAATAATTATGATCCATTTTCCCCATTGGATATAATAGAAAATGTATATTTATTTTTTTTTTATTTTTTTAATTAATGCTGTATTTCAGGTTAAATTAGAGACTGGGCCTATAGAATTTTTTTTAAAAATCAGATTGGAGCCCTCTGTTGGAAGTAGTGAGCCTAATTATCATGCAATATCATATTGTAACCACTAGATGGATTTACAGCTCTCTGTAGAAAGGCTTCTGAATTCTAGTTGTTTTGAACATATTTGCCTATTTTTTCAGGTTGTGGATTTTAATATATAATAAGAGATTCTCAAAGACTATTTTTGTCAAGTTTTTTTGAGAATTTTATGATAATAATTAATATTTATGCAATAATTATGATCCATTTCCCCCCATTGAATATAATAGAAAATGTGTGTGTGTGTGTGTGTGTGGTGCCATCTGGTGGAAGTAGTGAGCATAATTATCATGCAATATCATATTGTAACAACTAGACGGATTTACAGCTCTCTGTAGAAAGGCTTGTGAATTCTAGTTGTTTTGCACAGATTTGCCTATTTTTTTCAGGTTGTGGATTTTAATATATAATAAGAGATTCTCAAAGACTATTTTTGTCAAGTTTTTTGTTTGTTTGGTTGGTTTAAAATTATTTTTTGTACAATTCAATGAACAGAAACTCTTATTCAAAATTGGCAACAGCAATTATAAACAAAAAAACTAAAATAACAGCAAAAGTATAATAATTATCAAACAGTAAATGGAAAATAGGATGATATCTAAAACACTTTTTTATTTCTCTTTTTTTTTGACAATTATTATACTTGTGCTGTTATTTTAGTTTTTTGTTCATAATTGCTGTTGCCTTTTGAATAAGAGTTACTGTTCATTGAATATGTAAATAATATACACATATGTAAATATGGTTAGTATATTTAAAACACTTTTTTATTTCTCTAACTATATTTACATATTATTTACATACTAACTGTATTTGTAACTAACTGTAACTGTATTTTATTTCACATATTCTCACATTTCTCTGTTACAGTTTCACCAGTCTCATATTTCCCTGTGTGTGTATGTGTGTGTGTGTGTGTGTGTGTATGTGTGTGTGTGAGTGTATTTTGCAACCTTGATGGCTTACAGTCTCATGCTTTCATTGCTGTGTGCTTTTTATTCCTTACATTGATGAATAATTGCTTTTATTTCACACATTTCCCAAAATTAGCTTTTGCAATGACACATGTTAATTTGTGTGTCCCTGTGTTTTTGTGTGTATAAGTATGTGTGTGTGAGAGTGTATGTGTCTGTTTTGCACTCTTGATGTTTTATAGATTCACCCCTTCACTGTTGTGTGCTTTTTTTCTGCATCGTGGCTGATTTGTAGATTGTACGCGCAAAAAATCTCTGAATTTTCATATTTTTGCCAATTTCCCATTCATTTCCTATGGGCGGTCATTTATGACCGAAGGTCCCGAGTGTGACTATTTTTTTTACGACCACTTAGACTTTTCAAATCATGTCCCCAATTTGTTTGTGTGTTCATATACCAAGTACCATAAAAGTCACCAGGTTTCGTACCATTCCGATGAAGCTACGATTTTTAGTTTTTTTTTTTTAAGTTTTTATTTAAAAAATTCCGGTCACAAATGACCGAAGTACCCCAGTACACCTGTATGTATGACTTCTAATTTTCCTCTTAGAAGTACTTTTTGAACTCCATTATTGAGCCGAGTTTTGACTGAAAAAAGTCTACTGTTGATGACTGTGCAAGACACAGATGGATTCTGGGTCAGGCTTGACTCGCGCTGGCATTGATATGGTCAAATCGACGTCATTGTTCGTTACTGTGTTTAGTTTACAGTGTAGGAAGCCTCAGGACAAGCAGAGCTGACGATGTTATGGCAATGGGCGTTTTTGTTCTCGACGCGCTGTACATGGTAGACCAATCACAACAGACTGAGCTGTCTGGCCAATCAGAACAGAGTAGCTCACGGAAAGGAGGGATTTAGAGGGATTGATTCATTTGACGAGTCGTTTGAGAATCATTGAAAATGTGATGATGTGCAAATGTATATTATGAGGAAAAACTTTTTTTTTTTACCTTTTATACATGTAAACATGTTGTAGGAGACTCCACAACAACATTATGAAATTTTAAAATAGCATAATAGGAGCCCTTTAAGATTTCTGTCTGTTTCAGTCCTGGCTTTGCCATATGCATCTCTACGCCCTTTCTTAACATCATCTTGGCTGCGACTTTCTGAAAGCCTTTTATTGGCAAGGGGAGTTTGGAATCGACTTGTCGACTACAGACTAGTTATCTATCCAAGAAATCAATTACTTCCGAAGTAAATCATAGCGAGTGCCAACAAACCTGGTCCTTAATCTCATCTTGGAAAGATTTTGGGTAGCAAATGACCATCTTGCCCTTTCAGCGATGTGCCTCTTTCCTGATTTCTTGCACACAGTGAGTACTTCAGAAACCACAATCCTTCTCTCTGCTACAGATGGCCTCTGCTCAGTATCCAATAACTTTCTTGTACTTGAGGACATCTAACTCCAGGGAATGTCAAAGCTGTAATGACTGCTATTATTTCCACTGGCCAAGGACAAGGTTAGGACCCACTCCTGTCGCTACTACAGGAGTGGGAAAATCAGAGGTCTGGAAACTGTTTGGAGTGGTGCTGGATTCTGATGGAAATTCTACAGGTTATGTGCAATGCTCAAAATGCAAGGTGCGGATGAAATATGACAGCAAAAAAACAGGGTCATCCAGAAGATTTTTATTTGAGGCATATTTAGTAGCCTATATAATCTATTTATATATTTAAAGTTTGTTTCAGTTGTTTGTATTGTTTGTAGGCTATTGTTAAAAGACGTGAACATTAAAGGTTGATTTGAATTCCCGTCTGCTGGTCATGATAATACGTGTATGAGAAAAAAAAAAGAAAAAAAAGAAAATCGTCGTCGGGCCGCGGGCCTGGTTCGGGCAGATAATTCATGTTGATGTGTCGGGTTACATCGGGTCCGGGCTTTAAAAGCCACGGGCCGGGTCGGGTCGGGTCGGGTTGTAATTTTCAGGCCCGTTGAGAACTCTATCTCTGATGCAGGGAAGCAGACTTGGCATGATAGGTTTACTTACATTGAATGCAGGCCATAACTTTTCTGGTTTCTATTGGCTTCAGTACTGATTCAAGTTCATCTGCCACCACATATTTCCGGTCCTCAGCTAAAAAGACCCCCAAGGTTTTTAATCGCCTCCACCACTCGCTATATAACATCCTCTTAGAGGGAAGAGTTTCACTGCATGAAAAGAGCTGTATACGGAACAGTAAACTTCTGTATATTTCACAGATTTTTGGACATATTCAGAAATATACTGGCCATGAATGTCAAATTGCACACATCCGTGGTATACATCTGATTTTGTACCATTTCGGATGTATGTGACTGACGTAAACTTCCATGTTATGACCATTTGTTGCCATGGTAGGGGCTTTTATTTTATTGGTTAGGCTTAAAATTCAGCCCACCCAAAACCCACAAATGAAGGCCATCTTATACAACTTGTTACAGTCCTTCAATATTGTTCACAATATATACTATATATCAAGAATAAAATGTAATATCCAAAATTTAATAAGAATAAATAATAAAATATCCAAATTAACGATACAGAATATAAAAATACTAAAAAGAAATGAAAAAATTAGAACAGAGAGCTTCTCTGTGGTAGTGGTTTAACAACTCCCACCAGCCTCCCATCAACAACACCATCTTCTTCATCAGACATTAAATCCACAGTTGCTGTCTTCCACAGTTGTCTTTGTGGAGTCTGTGTGGAGGACCTTATACCTGGACTCCAGCAACTGCAAAATATAACAGAAACTTAACTACTGCCACTCACTGAAAAAGCTGATAGCATTTTGAAATAGCCATTTCAATTCAAAGTCCTTATTCTTTTCTTCCTTTGCTTCATTTTGGCAACAGCTTTTTAACTTACTTTCTCAACTGTGCTTTGTCAGGCTGGTCCATTGCATATTTCCTCCCTAGGGTTTCATAGTATGTATTGCAGGATGCTGAACAGAACAAAAAATTGATCAATAGTAACTGAAGACACTTTAAATGTGTAATCAAATGTATAAAAGGGGATTTAAAAAACATTTAAAATACCTTTTAAACTTCTGGGTCAGCATCAACATAACCACTCATACATTACTCTTGCAGAAGGTGTGTAGTCACGGTTTGATTGTGAGGAGAATTCCACACATGATTCTGTGAAATACACAATAACCATTTAAAAGCACTATACCGATACAAAAAGTAATAATATTTGTTTAAACAGTGTACTTACACCCGTGTCCTAACCAGACACGACGCGACTGCGAGATGCGTCGAAATCAATCAAAACCCACAGCCAATCAGAACAGCCTGTGGACGGAGTTTCGCGGCAAGTGCACAGCACCAGAGAGTAATCTTGACGGCAATCGCAAGAAAATGGCTAAGTAGGCTACATAATCATAATTCACAAATTTTACAACATTTAAACAATATTAAAAATACATAGGCTACTGAGTTACTAAAACAATCTTTGTCAAAGAACACACTTGTTTGTTCACCGTTTGAACGCTCTTGTTTTCATTTGTTTCATTTCAAGATCGGACGTGAATTATCCATTGTTGCTTTTACAGCTACAAAGCTGGCAACACTAAATTATATTCAAAGTCACATTACACCCTTTTAACATTAAATAAAGCACATAAACAGTACCTGAGATTATCATTGTCACACTTTGTGTTTGTTGTTCCAGTTCTTTATAGAATAGAATCGTTGCGTGTCGCCGTCGTGGCTGGTTAGGACAAAAACTCTGATTAACATGGAAAAGATATCTTTTATTGCACGTCGCGTATAGTTAGGACACGGTGTTACCCAGTCAGTGGATCATATTTGTGAGGATTGTTTTCAGAATTATGAAGGGTTCATACTAGCCTGGCAAGCCAGACCTACATCAAGATGTTAGGTCTGGGAACTCACAGTTGGCATACCTCAATCCGAGGGGCGGGATAATCCGTTGTCTTTCAAATTCCCTCTGCACGCAATAGGATAGTGCTACAACCAACCAGAGCAACGGACGGCTGTGGCTGAGTGAGTCCCATGCGTTTTTCCACCAGCGGAGCCAGTTGATATATTAAACTTTTGCCGAATCCGGTCGTCAAAACTCCGAACACATCTTCCTTTTTTAAGAATGACTTAAGTGACATTCTCTTAACTTCGCCAGCAGCATCTTCTTTGTTTTCAGGTAGCAGGGAAATCACCTAATGGAAATCATGCGCAACTCTGCCGTCATTATGTTAAGCCCGCCACCAACTCTATACACGATGTGATTGGCCTGACCAGAGTTTGGTTTTTCCAGCTCGAATGCCAACGGAGAGTTGCTAGACCACACTTTGCTGCAAAATAATTTTTGCTGCCGCTAGGGTGCGTCTAGATTTCTAGGCTAGGTTCATACTACTTCCTGTAAAAAGTGAAATTGAAAAAGTTTGAATGATTTTTACCAACTTCCCTTGCAAAAGAGAACTGTTTTTTCTTTGGGATATTACAAAGTAAAAATTTTTTTTTTTTAAATAGCATTCATGTAATCAATGCACACACTTTTATAAGACCTGAGACTATTCAACCAAACGATCAATGATAGGAACGATAAACATGAGCAGAACGTGAATGAATAGTAACATTTTAAACGTTTGAAATTAAAAAAAAAAATGTAATTGTGAAATGGACAGAGACAACCATGCACGTTCACATTGGAAAACAACGGAAAAACTGCACGGGCGGACACAAAAACAAGCGTCGTGAATGGCTGCTTATACATATACACCACTCCATCAAATAATTTTATACATATTAAATTGAACTTGCCGCAATGGTCACGTTTTATGTGCCCTTTTGGATTATTTGGTAACACTTTACATTAAGGTTCATTAGTTAACATTAGTTAATGCATTAATCTTTGCTAATGTAAGTTAATAAAAAATATAGCTGTTCATTGTTTGTTCATGTTAGTTCACGATACATTAATTAATGTTAACAGATACAACCTTTGATTTTAATAATGTATTAGTAAATATTGAAATTCATATTAACTAAGATTAATAAATGCTGTAGAAGTGCAGTTCACTCGTAGTTCATGTTAACTAAGGTAGTTAACTAATGTGAACTAAAGAAACTTATGTAAAGTGTTACCGATTAGGTATTCATTCCTCCCTTCTCTGTTATATCATCTCCACTTTTCATTCAAGAGCCTCTAAATGCTGCAGAATCTGTTGCTAAACAGAGCAAATGGCATCCAACTTGGAAGTCAACTGCCATGTGTAGCAAATCAGCTCTATTAAATATTAATAATCAATAATAACTGGTTATAATTGATTATTAATGTTTGGATCAGTTAATATAATTAACTTAATGTAGTAAACTTAATTTTTACTTCAACCCACCTGTTTGTCCTATGGACACTCAGCGTTAATTGTTTATTAATTCTAAGAAATAATCTTTCCGGGGAAGGGAAATGTCTTTTTTACTGTACAGCACTATTAAGAGCATGTAGTCACAATCTAAATCGTAAGGTCAAGTCAAGTCAAGTCACCTTTATTTACAGAATTAAATTATTAAAATTATTAAATTACAGAATTGTATCTGACCTTCCTGTATGCATGCATATCTAATTAGTTTTGTCTTATTCTATAGATGTAATTGGAGACTGGTCTGTAACTTCAAATCTTAAGTGTATTTCTAAAGAAAGATTACCTAACAGGATCATCTTCTGTAACTCTCCCTCTTGCTAGGTCATAAAACTTTATGACCCCCAAAAGGAATTCCAAGGGAATCACAGCTCCCACTTGAATTCTGATAAAGAAAGCGGGATAGACTCTGCAATCTTATATTTTCTATAAGTATAACCACTTAAGAAATGTATAAACATGAATTTGATCTTTTCTAGGTCATGGTAGCCGGTATTATGGCTTTATAGTCATGTGAGTGAACATTAAATGTGTGTAATTCTGCATATGAATGTAACTTTATGTTTCTTCTACTCTTTCCGGCCATTCTTGGTACCTGTTTGACCGTCTTGTTTTGACTAAACCAGTCATACATAGGATATTACAGTAAAATGTATTGTTCTGTGTGTACAATCTTTCTGGCTAGAAATGACAAAATTTTATAGCATCATCAATTATCCTGACAAGACAAAGAAGAACTTTTCCTGCTCGAGAAGCTCTAAGATGATTGGTTCACATACGCGAAGCAGGCGTGAACCCCTCCTCTCCATAAGAGACTGACACAGAAGTTTCTCCCGGAGCACTAGAGAGCACTTTCCCTGTGAGAGGTTTCCGGTCCCATGGCTCCTTAGGGAGCTTTACGCCGCGTTTCTTTTATTTTCCTTTCTTCACTAAGTTTTATTTTCATATTCACCTCTCCTTCCACGAGGGAGATGAACTCTGAATTATTTCCTTGGTAACTTCACGTTCGGTGAACCTTTAAAACTTCCCGCGAGTCTGCTCGCCCCGGAAGACACGAGAGAACAAGCCTATAGCGCCGAAGGACAAACACGCACACGACTCTGCGTTCCTCAGCAAAACAAAGAGAACCATACGCAAGTATAGGTTATTGATTTGATTTGATTGATGTGATTTCTTGTTGCCTCTCTTATAAGGTTATCGTCTGTGATTTTTGCCATGCCGCGATCTCTCATCCTGACCGTTTCACTTTCTCATCCTCTTACTCTCTCTCTCTCCCTCTCTCTCTCTCTCTCTCGTTTTCTCTCTCTCTCTCATCCTATTGTAAATTCGTGTTTGTAATGTTTTCCGTTTCGTCTGTTCCGATTGTATATACATATACTCTGTGTGAATTGTAGTTCGATGTATTATTATTCCAATTATTAAAACCATTATATTCTTGATTGCTTACTGTCTAAAATGCTCATTTTTACAAAGTCAACGAAATGTTCGGTCCTTTAGCTACAAAAAGCTTTATTATTTACTACGTTGAGTAGTTTAATTTTATAAACACAGGATAATTAATGTTCACGGCCAGAAAATTAATATTTCTTGGAGTTTATAAGAAGTGATAACTTTTATTGGGAAGTTGATGAGTTAATCTTACGGCCGTTTGCTGGACAAACAGATTGTTCGATAACTAAATTAATTCCATTTAAGGTTATCTCATATAATCGATCTGTAATAAGACTATTGATATATTAATGACGAACCATAACCCATTATGGTGATCATTCATATATACAATCGATCTATTTTCAGCTTCGATAATTTAACTTTAATGTGCAATATATTAATCATTCATGATTAATTATTAAATTCCCTATATATAATTTGAGCTAATTCAATGTAAGACTCATTGTCGCTAAACAGCTTTACAGAGATAACAGGAAAATAATGTTGCAATAGTATTGTTAAATTCAAAATGAAATGTCCCCAACTAAGCAAGCCAAAAGCCAATGGCGGCAAAGGCGAAGAAAGGCGACAGTGGCAAGGAACCAAAACTCCATCAGTGACAGAATGGAGAAAAAAACCTTGGGAGAACCCAGGCTCAGTCAGGGGGCCAGTCCTCCTTTGGCCAACGAACGAACAGTGTATGATTATGATTTAGGCAGCATAATAGGTCAGAAGTCAGATGGGATCAGAACTTTCACAATATGTGTCCAGTTCATCTTTAGGTAAACTTCATATGCAAGCAAAGAATCAGAACCAAATACATATTGTGCACAAGTTTTATTAACAAAAACACGAAAACATATGTTACGTTTGTGACGTAATGCAGCTATGTTGTTTCTGCTGTTGTTTCTGCCGTCTCCTTCTCCTCCTTTAGGATTGGTCCTGGACTTAACGCGAAGCTGTTGGTGGTTGGACCAGAGACGAGGCCTGGACTATAAATTCCCCGGAATTCCTCTGGAGGGAGCTCTCTCTGCCTCTTTGACTGCACTTGTTGTACTGTGTGTGTTAGCTGGTGAAAATGTAGCCATAGATTTTGATCTTGGTGCTCTTTGTGGTGTTAACAGAGTGTTGTTAACTTCTTTTTGATACAGTGTGATCTTTTTTTAAAACATTAGTGCCCTAATGTAAGTGTGCCATTATTTGTGAAGCCGTAGGGGGTGAGTGCCTTGTTTTCTTTACATTCAAAAGGGTCTTTACATTTCTCCTGTTTATTGGGCTAGATAAGGAGATAGGGTATGTTATTGTATGTTTTGTTTCTGTCATTTTATTTGTAGGGAAGTTAGTTTTTGTGGGGAAAGTTAGTTGCTGTTTGTTTATTGTTTTGGCATTAGCTCACCCCTGAAAATCTTGCTTCTAACCTTTTCTTTCTTTGTTTGATTCTTTCTTTTCAAGAAATTGTTTTGTACATGTTAAAGTCTACTGCTCTGAAAACAAATGAGAGCAAGAAAAGAGAAATAAAAAAATGGCTAACTAAGAAGTATTGTTTTGTTGTTTGTTACACCCTGGCCTAGACCAGGGGCCGTAACACATAATTGACATACAAACAATTACACATTCATTCAAGCATTCATAGGTAGATGGTTAAAGTGACAGAATGAAACCAGAGGTAGAAAATGGAACTATGGAAAAGATCCATTTAACTATGAAAAGAACCATCAGCTTATCGTTTTCAAAGTACCTAATTAAATGTATATACTTGCATGGCATTTGCAGCGGACACATTTCTTGAAGACCGTGGAAAAGGATGAAGATGTTTCCTTTGAGGGTCAAACATTGAAGTTGCAATCGTATTCTTCTCTGTTGGATGAAGATATGATGAACTTGCATGGGTAGTTCGACTCTGTTCTGGATGAAGGTTTTCTCTCTCCGTAAACATACGATCGTGGCCTGCTGGCCCTGGGCCTGAGAGGACATACAGGGACTTCTTCTGCGTTGAATGAAGACGTTGTACCAAACTCCTGAGGTTGTCCTTGATTCTTTTGTGGTTGAGAGAGTCCTCTCTCACCTGAATGAGCACATGGCAGGTTGTGAGTCAGGGCCTGGTGGGGCCCCGCAGGACAGCAATATGAACGTACGAGAGAAGGCCAAGAGAAGGAAGGATCAATAGAGACACAGCAGTGACACAGCGCGGAAGGGACTGGAGGTGGAGAGATTGGATTCACTCTTACCAGTCTGTGCTGAAGCCTCGCAGAGCCACTGAACCTGGGCGATACTCACCTTTCCGTTGTCTGCGTTGGAGGAGGGGAACCAGAGCTCACCCAGTCAGGGGGAAGAAGCTTGCACTGTTTTTAGAGACACTCATTTTAAATAATTAAAGAAACGTGTTAACTTGGAAATTCTTGTTGTCCGCCTTTTCTCTGGTACGGAGTAGCTCCTCCAGGTGGTGCGGTAGTTCGGAGGTGTCGGTTGGTAGCCAGTGCCTCCACACTTCCGGCGTGGGCGTGACATCACCACAGATCCCAGAGTGAGTTTTAAAGATTGTTTGGTCAAATACCAAATAATTGTGTCTGATTTGTCTCACTCGTTACACATGTTAAAGTAGATGTTTAAATATCGTATATATATTTGTAAGAGCCACATAGGAACTAGTTCTTCTGAAATAATAATTTAGATTAAAAACAGTAAAAAAAAAAAAAATATTTCATGAAAATTCATAAGAAATGTATTGGTTTAAAATGCATGATTTAGTAATTTAGTTTTTTGACCGTGCGTACCATGTTTATGTATAATTTTATGCCTTGGAAGTAAACATTTTAAAGGAAGACCATTTGGTTTGCTCGTGTTTCAAATACTGGTTGTAGTTAGACTGACTTCAAAAGGTGGTACTGAAGAATTAGAAGAAACTAGGTACCACTACATTAGTCAAAAAACTCGCTAATACGAAGCGAAGCTGGATAACGAGAAGGACGTGGCTAGCTTGTTGTTGGATGAGCAAGCAGCGTATAGGACTTTAGAGCCACAAACAAGACAGAGGGTCAGGACCGACGGCCCCAGAGACCCGTGACGGGCCGACATCCGGCGGCAGTTTCTCTGCTGTTTGTCGGGCTTTCCTAGAGCGCTGAAGTGGGGACTTTTTTCTTCAAAAGACTGAGACGTGATATCGACACATGAAGACATTGAGTGAGTTTGGAAGAGAACAAAAGTAGGTCAACTTCTCCCTGCAAAACGTATGCTTACAGCAAGCTCTGATTCAGTAAATGTGGAATTATGGCAATCTTTAAGTTGTTTTGCACTCTGTACAATACAATTGGTATTCCTTGATTGCTAAAACTCTTCTTTAGACATTAAATCGTGATGGCTGAAGTTGCGGTCGCTACACAGGGTAAACATCCATCCATTTGGAATGCGCGTCCATCAGGATCAAAAACATGCGTCCCAAAAAAGTCAATGTGTAACCTTTGCCATGGTTTGCTCTACCACTCCCAGGGATGAAGCGGTGCTGGGGCTGGCGAGTTACGGTGTTCTTGGCATGAGACACATCTGTTAACTACAGCTTCAATGTCTGCATCTAACTTTGGCCACCAGAAGTAGCTTTGCACTAATGCCTTCATTCTAGTGATACCGATGTGACCGTGATGTAGCTGCTGTATCAAGGCGTCCCGCCCTGGCGGCGGCACCACTACATGTGAGCCCCACACTACACATCCATCTTGCACACTTAACTTTAATTGAAAAACGAAAAATGAACGGTTGTTAGGCTATTTTTAAAGCGCAAAGTTGAGCACCAAAATTTGAATTTGAACTGTAGGCCCTACACACCAAATGCTGCACAAAAAATATAAAATATTGACGTATTTTCAGATTTTTGTTTATGACAAATATATATTTGAAATATTCACACATTAATATGGAAAAAAATCGATTTTACTGGTTTTCTAAGGCCAAATTAGAACCTGGAAATTATGTTTGAATTTGTTCGTTTAAAAGTGGACATTTCAAGCTTTATAAAGGTAGGCTATATTTTGTTTCAGTTCATTTTTGAGAGTTAACAGTGCCATGGGAGGATGCGGTAGATGAGGCATATGAGAAGAAGAAACTGCGGTATGCTCATCTGGCCACTGAGGCAGAACAGCGAGGATGGAGAGTCCAGGTTTATCCAGTGGAAGTGGGTTGTCGAGGTTTTGTGGCACACTCTACAACTCTGGTTCCTCAGAGACGTCGGATTCTGTGGCCAAGAATTCCGTCACAATTGTGGTCGTGTGGGGTGTGTGGTGTGCATGTGTGTGGGGTGCGTGGTGTGCATGTGTGTGGGGTGCGCGGTGTGCGTGTGTGGTGGGGTGAGTGGGGTGTGTGGTGTGCATGTGTGTGGGGTGCGTGGTGTGCATGTGTGTGGGTGTGTGTGGTGTGCATGTGTGTGGGGTGTGTGGTGTGCGTGTGGGGTGTGTGGTGTGCATGTGTGTGGGGTGCGCGGTGTGCGTGTGGGGTGCGCGGTGTGCGTGTGTGGTGGGGTGAGTGGGGTGTGTGGTGTGCATGTGTGTGGGGTGCGTGGTGTGCGTGTGTGGTGGGGTGAGTGGGGTGTGTGGTGTGCATGTGTGTGGGGTGCATGGTGTGCGTGTGGGGTGAGTGGGGTGTGTGGTGTGCATGTGTGTGGGGTGTGTGGTGTGCATGTGTGTGGGGTGTGTGGTGTGCGTGTGGGGTGTGTGGTGTGCATGTGTGTGGGGTGCGCGGTGTGCGTGTGGGGTGCGCGGTGTGCGTGTGTGGTGGGGTGAGTGGGGTGTGTGGTGTGCATGTGTGTGGGGTGCGTGGTGTGCGTGTGTGGTGGGGTGAGTGGGGTGTGTGGTGTGCATGTGTGTGGGGTGCATGGTGTGCGTGTGGGGTGAGTGGGGTGTGTGGTGTGCATGTGTGTGGGGTGCATGGTGTGCGTGTGGGGTGAGTGGGGTGTGTGGTGTGCATGTGTGTGGGGTGCGCGGTGTGCGTGGTGTGCGTGTGGGTGTGTGGTGTGCATGTGTGTGGGGTGCGTGGTGTGTGGTGTGCATGTGTGTGGGGTGCGTGGTGTGTGGTGTGCATGTGTGTGGGGTGCGTGGGGTGCGTGTGGGGTGCGTGGTGTGCTTGTGGGGTGTGTGGTGTGCATGTGTGTGGGGTGCGTGGTGTGCGTGTGGGGTGAGTGAGGTGTGTGGTGTGTGTGGTGTGCATGTGTGTGGGGTGCGCGGTGTGCGTGTGGGGTGAGTGGGGTGTGTGGTGTGCATGTGTGTGGGGTGCACGGTGTGCGTGTGGGGTGTGTGGTGTGCATGTGTGTGGGGTGCGTTGTGTGCGTGTGGGGTGAGTAAGGTGTGTGGTGTGCATGTGTGTGGGGTGCGTGGGGTGCGCGGTGTGCGTGTGGGGTGTGTGGTGTGCATGTGTGTGGGGTGTGTGGTGTGCGTGTGGGGTGTGTGGTGTGCATGTGTGTGGGGTGCGTGGTGTGCGTGTGGGGTGAGTAAGGTGTGTGGTGTGCATGTGTGTGGGGTGCGTGGGGTGCGCGGTGTGCGTGTGGGGTGCGCGGTTTGCGTGTGGGGTGTGTGGTGTGCATGTGTGTGGGGTGCGTGGTGTGTGGTGTGTGTGTGGGGTGCGTGTGGGGTGCGCATGGGGTGCGTGTGGGGTGCGTGTTGCCGATGACATGTTTGTGAGTTCTATGACCACATTAAACAAAGTTGAGTAATTGCAAATGCACGTATCAATACTAGACACCTTAAACATGATGTGTACCAAAGATCTATGTCCTATCTTTATGTTAACATACTTTACTAATCTATTCTTTGGGAGCTTTCTTGCTGCCATCCTCTTCTCTTGGCGCAAACAGGAAGTAAACAACTCTGGTCATGTGACAATCTACAGTAAACATGCGACACTGCACATATTTCATTGAGACCCTTTATTATTTCAATATCTGCTGGAAATGCATTGATAGATCATTCAGTAACATTTTTATAGCCTTAGAAATGAAACATTTTTTTACGGTCACTATTGTGACCGGTGGGATTAAATGGGTTAAGGAGTTTGGCCTGATGCTTGTGGAAGCACTGCTCAGAGATTCCCTGGATTTTGAAGGCATCCAAGAACTAAAGAAAAAAAAAACATCTTCATATAATGACCTGAGGGTTGTGCAAACATGACAGCGCCTTCTATATCTGGCAAAATGATGAGCGTTTACAATTACAGTCTTATATTCAGTCATTTTAGAGATTCTAAAATGTTTATAAATACTATTAGTTAATTAACTAATAATTAAATATGATGCCTAACTTAGCAATATGACAAACTGAGTTACTGTCACAATCTTCTGAGGTAATTTTTTCCAGGATTATTATTACTATTACTTTTTATTATTCCTTGTCGCAAGACGACGTAAAGTACATGAATCTGATTAAACTTGATGTGTTTTATCGAGTTGATGTCAGCGCGCGCTCTCTGTAGGCGTGTTCACATTAGCAGATAATGAGTTGCCATGAGAACGACTGACATCTCTATCTTTTCATACAGATTACATAAACAGAGAATATTTGTTTTCGCTTTGAATTAGATAATTATAAGTCTATTTTGCCGCTATGTGAAAATATCCAGCAAAACGCACAGGCGCGTTTGCAACCCCGGAGTGTTAACTTTAGCCTAATAGGAAGGAAAATAAATTTTGATAAAAAATATATGCTCACTCACATCAAGACGCCTCAGCGGCGGTGGTGGAGTCCATGCAGGAGGAGTCGCTTTTCAGCGCGAGCTGTGTGGAGAAGCACATTTCCACCTCAATTGCGTTGGAGAAGCAATCCTGCGTAAAATGCAGTTTGCACACTCCAGCTCTAGGGGGGGAACTCGCGGTCTTCCAGGCCAAGTGCATGCAACCACTGCCGCCTAATTTCCAAGTCTGCTGGAAAGCTATGCAGTCCAGTAATGCTGTTGCAACCAGCAACACTACACCTACGTCCCATCCTAACCACTGTACTAAATACAGATAAATCTACGCTAACTAGAAGCTATCCTAACTGATGCAATACTATGCTACTAACTAACTATGCTTCTAACAATACCACACTAACAACTATGCTAATTAACTACCTAGGTTACATTAAATAATCTAAATAACTATATAAATGCTATGCTAACTACATGCTAATATACGCTATCCTGATCGTTTTCAATACTCGCAATTTCAACTCCTGACTCGCTACTGTGGTTTTGACGGAGCAAGATGTTTTTATACCAGCGGCTGAGTCTATGCTGAGGGCGTGGTGAGCTGGTTACGTCACGTGCCACCACAACATCCAATAGGAATATTCAACTGCAGTAGCCACCGCTCAACCTGAAGAGGGCAGCACTCATACCTTTACACACCATATATTGTAGAATTTAAACACTTTATACCCAAATGTCAAAACATTTACACGAATCAATGAAGAGCACTAATAAAGCCCCAGTCTTACAGATCATTAACTAAAAAAAGTTGTTTTAGGGTTTAGTTACCCTTTAAATTGATAATTTTATCGCTGTGTTACAAAAACACGTTGTACCAAGGAAGAGGATAAATTAGACTACTTTTAAAGCTCCAGTCGGCAAATCTGGCAGATTGAGGGGATTTAGCCAAAACAATCTTTTTGCAAAACAAATAACAGACTCTAGGTGGAGGTAGATTTTTTTTCTAAAACCGGCTGATTTATGTTGTTCTGTCGGAGCATAGTGTCGGTTTCTGTGAATATCATAAAAAAAATCTTGCCGATTGCAGCTTTAGCATTGAGATGAAAGCTTAAATTGTTGCCATCTTAATTGTAATCTGTGAATGTAAGTCAGATTGTAGAGTTGAATCTATGGTTTTTGTAGCAATACAGTTAGTGACAATTAGGGCTGCCCCCAAATAGTCGACTAAATGTTAGTCGATATGAGGAGGGCTTGGTCGAATACATTTTCATTAGTCGGTTAGTCGCAAAAAAAAAAAAAAATCACGTGAAAAAATTACGCTATCAGGGGCTGCGCAGTCAGTGTATGACATGACATCAAAGCAACGAGAGATCAACGAGATCTCGTGCCTCGCGGTATACCAAAGCGCACTTGTGGGAGAGGTGTCTGGCTGATGCTAATAATTATGTCAGGAAAAAAGTCCAAAGTGTGGGATCATTTTGAAAAGTCGAAGGACGACCCTAAAAAGGCTGTTTGCAAACTCTGCAGGCAAACATTTGCCTATCACTCGTCAACATCGAATATGTCTTATCATTTAAAACATGTAAGTAGTAACGTTAACCACCACATGGCCCCTCGTTTTAACAATAAGGATATAAACACATTTGCGCTGTTAAGTTAAATCATATTCATGGTTTTTGACATGCATTTGTCTCTAGGCTCATCCACAATATAGCAGCGATGATGTGGCGCCGTGCGCTTCGACTTCGCAGTCAACAATGATGCAGCAGAGATTAGTTTTAAGACCCCCTCTAAGTGAGAAAAGAAAGCGAGAAATCACAGAGAAAATTGTCGATTTCATTGCGCTTGATATGAGACCAATCAACGTTGTCCGTGGTGACGGGTTCAAAGAAATGTTTGAATTCCTCGAAACAGGCTACACCATTCCCAAACGCGACACAATAATGCATGGCTTAACAAGCAAATTCAACACGACTAAAGAAATTCTTGTTAAGAAAATACAAAGTTGTACAGCAGTCAGCTTTACAACAGACACATGGACCTCTATCAAGATTGAGGGTTACATGACCGTTACTGCACACTTCATGTCTGAAGATTGGCAACTACATTCTTTTGTGTTGGAAACAAAAGTGCTTGAGGAGAGCCACACAGCTACCAACATAAAAGAGCGACTCGGTGAAGTGATGGAAGAATTTAAAATACCTGGAGAAAAGAGGGTAGCAGTCGTACTTGACAATGCCGCTAATATGGTGTTGTGCACAGAACTGATTTCTAATGATCCATCCTGGGGTAATGCGAAAGGTGTCCGTTGTGCGGGGCACACGTTACAGTTATGCATAAACGCGGCTCTTAAAACTGACCCCATATGTCGATGCATCGCTGCTGCTAGACGCCTTGTGGGGCATTTCAAGAAAAGTACCAAGGCTACAACAGCTCTGACTCATAAACAGAAGCAGCAGAATGTTGCAGAACACAAACTTATCCAAGATGTCTCCACAAGATGGAACTCCACGTACTTCATGCTGGAGAGACTCTTGGAACAGAGATGGCCGGTTACAGCTGTGCTGTCAGACCCTGAAATTACCAAACGGTCTGAACGAGGTCTAGATCTCACAACAGCACATTGGCTGACAGCGGAGGACACGGTCGCAGTGCTAAAGCCTATGATCACTCTCACTGAGCTGCTTTCTCAGGATTTAAACGCATCCCTATCTGCCACACTGCCCATGTTAATAAACATGAAGAGACGCCATTTGGTGCTGCGCAACGAAGACAGTCCCATCACAAAAGCACTAAAGACAGAACTAGCAAAAGAAATTGACACGAGATGGCAACTGACGGAAAATATCGCGACCAGCATTTATATACAAGCTGCTGTCTTAGACCCACGTTTTAAGAGCTTGTCATTCTTTGACCAACACGAACGAGAAGATGCGTACTCCACAGTGTCGGATCTGACAGAAAGTTTATCTACAGAAGCTGCGCCAGAAAGTGATCATGACAGCATTAGCCCTGCAGAGGAGGGTGAGCCCGAACCGAAAAAGGAAAAGCAGGCCGAGATATCCATGCTGATGGCCATTGATGAGGAGGAGCATGCAGAAGAGAAGGATGTACTAAAAATGTACTTGGCAGATAAAACAAAGGTTGATTCGGGACCATTGGCATGGTGGCAAAGAAATGAACATCGATATCCAAAGCTCGCTAAAGCAGCTAAACGCCTCCACTGTATCCCTTCCACATCCACTCCATCAGAGCGCATCTTTTCAAAGGCCGGCTTCATTGTGAACAAGTCGAGAAGCTCCCTTCTTCCCAACAATGTGGACAAGCTGGTGTTCCTCTCACATAATATGAAAAAAATAAAATCGAATTGAAAGCTTAGGTAAGAATGCTTAATTTCCTTTTTGTAGTGTTTCTGTTTGCTATCCGTTAGGCTATATAAAAAAAAAACGGGTACTTTTATAACGGGTAGGCTATACAAATAAATAAATATTATTTTTATTTATTCGTTTTTATATAATGCAGAAGTTGTTTTTTATTCTGTTAGAAAAATTAGTCTGATGTTTGCAATTTGTTGTTTCAGGTCAAGACTCATCCGTCGTCTTAATGGCAGTTTGCGGCTTTGCTCTGAAATTTTTGATTTGTATTAGTGTTCTTTAAATTAGCCTATTTGTTCCACATTTTGTCTTAAATATAGCCTAGTTGTTCTAAACAATTTAATCAAATACTTGGCCTGTTGATTTGTTTGCCGCCTTCTTTTTTTATTCTAAGTTTTGCCGTTGTGCGATGTGCCATGTGCGTTTATTAAATTGTTCGTTTTTGTTAATTTTCCTTTTGAACAATATAAAAATTATATTAATTTAATTTTCCACTGTATTTTTATACCAAACAGAGTTTTTGCTACAGTATTTATTTATTTTTTGCCTTGTTTTGTACTAGGCCTAAGTTACTAATAAGTTTATTTAATTTATTTTAAAGAACGAATTTTAGTTTATTTAATTCAAAACTGTTTTTTTTACATGTAACTGTTACAGTTTGTATTATTGATAATAAATTATTAAAATGCACAGGCAGTCTGATTGCTGTTTTTATGTTATAATTAGCCTATGTGTCCTAAGCACTAGCGCTGTATACTTTAAACGCTTTACTATTCTGTTTTAAGCGCTTAATTTTCATTTTGAACGCGCTAATATCATGCTTTAGCATTGTCTGTCATATGGAAGTGTTAAACTTCAACTTGGACTATACCTTTCCTTGTATATACGCAAGTTTTTATATTAATATCATAAATGAACGATTATTCGACTAATCGCTAAAATGCAGGAGTGTTAGTCGACTAGGAATATCTTTAGTCGGGGGCAGCCCTAGTGACAATACAGTGGAACTGCAGTGATGAAATACTGCTGAGGTGAGCAGATACTGCTTCTGAAGGATGTAAAAACACTAGCACAATTGTATTACACATGCAAACATTCATTATGCAAAACTCAACAATGGTGGTACTCAAACATTTCTAAATCAAAAGATCTGTCGCAATGCATGCTGGGCACCCTTGATGAGTTTGGCAGTATGCTGGTACCCAGCATGCACTGCAGCATGAGTCTTTTGTTTTGTTGATTGTCACCATTGCTGCGTTCAGTTTGATGTCTACGTGCGACAGTTCAAAAGTTCCCTTGCGAAATCATTTTCAGAGGTAACATCTGCTTATCCTTCCACAACTCTATTGACTAACAGCTTCTCTGTTAACCTCATGATGACAAATAAAAAAATTGACAATTAAAAACAGGAATAAACACACACATATAGACATGCACACACACCACATGCTAAGATGAGTCCCGCTCAGCCGCATCCCAAGTCTCAATCAAAAACCATCCCTATCGCATCTTTATTCCCGATGTTTTTGTTCATTTCTGTTATTATTTGATACAATCCAAAACACTCTTTGTCTCTCTTTTCAAATCCTTCCTTTCCGCTCTCCCCAAAAGCTGCTGTTATTTGCTGATGGAAATCATGGAATTACCATAATAAGCCGTAAATTGACGAAAAGCGCATGCCTACTGTCAGGAGCAATTTGATTTATTTTTGATAGTGCAAACGGTTGAAGAGTTACGGTAACATTAATACAGCTTGGTTGGATGTGTCAGCGACGACACACTCGGTTTAGTAAACGATAATGTACATCGAGCCTGTTCTCTCAAAATAACCCCCGATGAGGTCTTGATCAGCCTGAACCACCGGCTGGATGTACATGATCCCGCTTATTACACGGCTACTTGCCACATAATGTTTAGAAACGAAATATTGATCTGAGTTGAAATATTTTATTAGGTCTTTAAACGCAAAGCTTCGCGGAGAGAGCCGTTTCAGCAGCAAGTTCAAACTAGACGGACATTTAAGAGATGATATACAGTCACTCATACCACTTATTACGGCACATAAATAGTTATGGGGATAAGATATATTGATTTCAGATTAAACTGTTTTAAAATCGTACCTGTTTGTTTATCATAATCCAACAGTGTACAAATCAATAGTCACAAAATGGCAGAAGCTGCGTTTGTAAGAAACATGAGTCAGCGAGTCCATGATATTGAATGGCATAATTAAATAACTGTTTACAAAATATTGATTCAACTGAGTTTTAATATTTTATTAGCACACCAAAAAGCAAAACGTTCCTAGCAGGCGTATAGCACTGCTGACTTGAGTGACCCGGATGATCCTGCGTTATCTATTTTCAGAGGTTGTTAATTGGGAAGAACATATCTCTGGATGGCACTATTGACCAATCAGAATCAAGTATTCCAGAGTCATGTAATAAAAAGGGTTAATGTACAAACTCCAGCTGGTTCAAAACACCTGGGTTGTTAATTTAAAACTTTTCCTCACACACCTGTCAGCTGCAGCCCAGGGAAAAATACCATGTATTAATCTAGTTCACACTGACCCTAAAATGAACATGGGCTAGAAAGATTTAAAAGAAGAAAAAAATTGCGAAATGGTGCAAACTCATGCATTTCTTCCCCTTTTTGGTCAAAAATGAAAAAGTGAAGCAGCCAAAGATGGATGTGCCTCACTATCTTGGAACTATTTCTTAACAGTTTCTTTAAGTTGCACAAAAGGCACTTTGTTGTTAGTTCAACAAAAGTTCATTGTCACTGGAATGAAGAAAATATTGTTTGTATTATGGATCAGAAAAGATGCAAAGTATCAAACACATTGTTATAAATAGTAGATACAAATCATAGCTCCTATGAGGTCATTAAGCAAATACTTAGTGTAAAAAATGTCAACTGGCCATCGAGACCCTTTTAAAACTTCTTAAGTGTCACTGTCCCACAGGTGGGACGTTTGCATTATATATTTTAAACAATATTATCTCAGTAAAAACCTAAAGTAATATTGACAAACTATATATCATTTGAAAGCTTACAATCTCTAGTTTTTATATTTGGTGGCTGCTTTTTGAAAATAAATTACAGAGGCGCAGTAATTTATCAATTTGCAACAAGAATATTTCATACTCATTAGGCGTGTTCAGGCCCATATTTTGAAATAGCGATAAACATGAAGATAACATCAATTCAATTTTATGAGAAAAAAAAAGGTCTGAAAGTTTTTTAAATATAAAGGAAAAAATTATGGTTCCCTTTCGTTGTCACTCCGAGTTACGTCGGATGACGACGAATGGGGTTTCGCTTAGAACACCTATCGACTTCGAGTATTACAAAACGAGCCAATGGCAAAGAAATGCCATGGGTCTGCGGAATTTGCATAGCGTATCTCCGCCTTACCTCGTGGGTATAAAAGGAGGACGCCGGCAACAGGCAGATATGTTTTCGCTTCGGAGCCAAGAGCATTTCTTCACTCCACAGTCATCTCTGACTTCGCTCTACGAGACGAGCTTCTCTCTCCGGTGTTGGTGTGACGGCGATCTGCAGCGAACTCACAGTGCCTGCTGATCTGTGCAGTAAACAGCCAGTGTATGTGTGTCTCCCTGTGCGCTTCAACATCGCGGAGTTTTTTCTCTCCTCTCATAAAAGAGCTCGCACGCGGCACGTCTTTTTAAAGACGGCTCGCCCGTGCATTTCTGGTTGCAGCGGACTGGTATCGGACTCTGATGGGCACGAGCGCTGTCTAGTGTGTTTGATCATGCTTGAACAGCGCTCGTGGGTGACTCATGTTCTCGCAAGGGAACGTGATCATCGCGTCATAAATAGGTCGAGACTCGGTGAACTCGCAAGAGTGAGAGTCCCCTCATCCACCCCCCGATCTTCGGCGGGTGGCCAGGGTGACCTGAGGGTTACGGTCTGGAACAAGGCGCCGACTATGTGTCCGTGACCCCAGCCCCCCTCTTCGATGACGGTGCCCGCTAGTGAACTGCTGATTCCCGCGAGTCTACCCTCTGGTGGCCCGCGTGTTTCAGTTGAAGCTACAGAGGAAGATGCCATGTCTGTTGCAGCATCACTAGGTGGGCTTGAGTCTTCTGGAAGTGAGGGCTCGTCACAGCTGCCACCTTCCGGTGTGCATACGGCTGTGCCTGAGTCTGATCCGGAGATGACGGCCATGCTTTCCTGGGACGATTGGTTTTGGGTAAGGCCGCCGACCCTCGTCCGTGGCAAACCCCAATACCTCTCTTCCCGGACGTGCATGATGAGATCTCGAAGTCCTAGAAGACCCCCTTGTCTTCTTAGGACCGCTCGCTGATCTCATCCGCCTTTCCTCCCCTCGATGGGGCCGCTGCCCTTGGGTACACTGGGGTTCCCCCGGCTGAACGCTCTGTTGCGATGCTATGTGTCCTCAGAGTGCTTCTTCTCGGCGCAATCCTAAGCACCCGCCCGTGGCCTGTAGTTTTTCGTCTACGCTTGTGGCGAGATCCTATAGCGCCACGGGACTGGCAGCCGCCTCACTGCATGCCATGGTCATTCTGCTGGTCCACCTGACCCAGATGCTCATGGACCTGCACGAGGGCGGGACTGACCCAGGGCTCTTCACTGAGCTGCGCGCCGCCACTGACCTTGCTCTCTGAGCGACGAAAGTGGCCGTACGCTCCCTGGGTCAGGTTATGCTCACCAGTCTGTGGCTGAACCTGTCTGATGTGCTGGATGTCGCGCGGACCCGTCTGTCCGACATTCCCATATCCCAGGTCGGCCTCTTCGGCGGTGCGGTTGAGGGCTTGCCCAACAGCTCTCAGCCGCCCATGAGCAGAGTGAGGTTGATTCTGTCCCGACGGCCCCGCCGTCCGCTCAGATCCCTCGTCTGCCCACCGCCGAAGGCGCCCTCCCGCGGCTCCCACCCCGCCCGTTCACGGGCCGGCTCTGGGGGCCGCGGGCGGACGCCACAGCCCTCTCCAGCCCCGCCCCCCGCTACACGCCGGGTTAAGCGGCGCTCGTGAGACGGGCACCTCGGTGATGGAGCACGCTGAGGTTGATTCTGTCCCGACGGCCCCGCCGTCCGCTCAGATCCCTCGGTCTACCCACTGCCGAGGGCGCCCCCCCGCGGCTCCCACCCCGCCCGTTCACCCGGGTCGGCTCTGGAGGCCGCGGTCGGACGCCACAGTCCTCTCCAGCCCCGCACCCCGCTACACGCCGGGTTAAGCGGCGCTCTTGAGTTGGGCTCCTCAGAGATGGGACTCAGTTCTTTCCAGGAGTTGGTAGCAGGACCACTCCTTTCCCCGGGGAGGGCCGGGGAAGAATCCTTATTCTCCAAAGAGCTGATTCTCCCGTCTCTGAGCACAGAGTTCTCGGACGTCACAGAGCGCCGCCCACAAGCCGTGCTCTCCTCGTCCCCCTCTGTCCCAGAGGTGGTTGACATGGTGTGCCGTCCACGGACCGCTTCGCCCCTGTCCCCCTCTGTCGCCAGATCCCTGGCAGAGCAGGCCCCCGCGGGACGACCAGCCTGGTCCTCCCCTGGCCCCTCTGCCAGGGCGCGGTTGCTAACTGTGCCCCCACATCGGGCCGCTATGCCGTCCACGTCTGGGCCAGTTACTCCGCTTCGCTGCCCCTCCGGGGGGACGCCTGTGGTCGCATGATCCCGCTGGTTCAGTTCCTGGGAGCCTGGTTAGAGCTTCCCCGTCTGTCCCGCTGGGTCGCGCGGACCATCAGGCTCGGCTATGCGATTCAGTTCGCACGGTCTCCTCCCCACTTGGGGAGTCCGCTCCACTTTTGTCGGTGGCTATGCCCCCATCAGGAGAGCAGAGATTGCCACCCTGCTGGCGAAGGGCGCAATCGAGACTGTCCCTCCAGCCGAGATGAGGTCAGCCGGCTTCTCAGCCCCTACTTCATTGTCCCCAATAAAACCGGTGGGTTACGGCCAGTCCTGGACTTGCGCGTGCTGAACCGCTCCCTTCACAGGATGCCGTTCAAGATGCTCAAACGCGTTTTCGAATGCATACGGCCTAGGATTGGTTTGCAGCGATCGACCTGAAGGACGCCTACTTCATGTCTCTATTCTCCTTGACACAGACCGTTCCTTCGGTTTTCTTTCAGGGGCAGGCATCCAGTACGCGGTTTTCCCTTTCGGGCTAGCCCTGTCTCCTCGCATCTTCACGAAGGTCGTCGAGGCTGCCCTTGTTCCCCGTCGGGAACACGGGGTTCGCATCCTGAGTTATATCGACGACTGGCTGGTCATAGCTCACTCTCGAGTTCAGGTTGCGAACACAGGGACCTAGTGCTTCGGCACCTAGCTCGTCTGGGCCTTCGGGTCAACTGGGAGAAGAGCAAACTTTGCCCCGTGCAGAGGATCTCTTTTCTCGGTATGGATATCGACTCGGTCGCCATGTCCGCGCAGCTTACGAGCTAGCGCGCGCGCAGTCACTGCTGACTTGCCTGAGACAGTTCGAGGGCAAGAGTGCGGTTCCACTGAAACTTTTTCAGAGGCTCCTGGGCATATGGCTTCTGCAGCCGCGGCAACGCCGCTCGGATTGCTTCATATGAGACCGCTTCAGCTTTGGCTTCGCGACCGAGTCCCGAGGTGGGCATGGCAACACGGCACCCTCCGAGTAACAGTTACTCCGACCTGCCGTCAGACCTTCACCCCGTGGTCGAACCTCAGTTTTCTACGGCCCGGAGTGCCCCTGGAACGAGCTTCGCGGCATGTTGTTGTAACGACAGATGCCTCCTCCACGGGCTGGGGTGCCATGTGCAATGGACGTGCTGCCGCGGGCTCCTGGACAGGACCCCGTCGCCTCTGGCATGTCAATTGCCTCGAGTTGCTGGCCGTACGTCTTGCTTTGCGCCGCTTCCGGGCCGTGCTCAAGAACCAACACGTACTAGTCCGCTCAGACAATACCGCCACTGTAGCGTACATCAACCATCAAGGTGGTCTACGCTCCCGCCGTATGTCGCAACTCGCCCGCCACCTCCTCATATGGAGTCAGAAGCATCTGAGGTCGCTTCATGCCATTTACATCCCCGGAGCCCTGAACTGTGCAGCGCACGGCTTCAGCCCCTCCCGGGAGATTGGCGACTCCATCCCCAGTCGGTTCAGCTGATTTGGGACCAGTTCGGGGACGCACAGATAGATCTGTTTGCCTCTCACGACTCGACCCATTGCGCCCTGTACTATTCCCTGACCGAGGGCACGCTCGGCACGGATGCACTGGCGCACAGCTGGCCGCGGGGCCGCAAATATGCGTTTCCCCCAGTGAGCCTTCTTGCGCAGACCCTGCGCAAGGTCAGGGAGGACGAGGAGCAGGTCATTCTGGTCGCGCCATACTGGCCCGCCCGGACCTGGTTCTCCGAACTAGTACTCCTCGCGACAGCACCTCCCTGGCCGATTCCCCTGAGGAAGGACCTCCTTTCTCAGGGACGGGGCACCCTATGGCACCCTCGTCCCGATCTTTGGAACCTCCACGTGTGGCTCCTGGACGGGACGAAGCAGGTTTGAGTACCCTTCCACCTACGGTGGCGGCTACCATCACTTCCGCTAGAGCGTCGTCCACGAGACACGTCTACGCGTTGAAGTGGAACCTCTTCGTCAACTGGTGCTCTTCTCTTCAAGAAGACCCCCGGAGATGTTCGATTAGTGTCGTGCTTTCCTTCCTTCAAGATAGGCTGGAGCGAAGGCTGTCTCCCTCCACCCTGAAAGTCTATGTTGCCGCTATTGCCGCACACCATGACCCAGTCGAAGGTAAGTCTGTTGGAAGGCACGACCTGATCATCAGGTTCCTGAGAGGAGCGAGGAGACTGAATCCTCCTCGTCCTCCTCTCGTTCCCTCTTGGGACCTCTCAGTGGTTCTAACTGCCCTGCGGAGTGCTCCCTTTGAGCCTTTGCAATCAGTGGAGCTTAAGTTCCTGTCTATGAAGACAGCGCTCCTGGTTGCATTGGCCTCCATCAAGAGGGTGGGGGACTTGCATGCATTCTCCGTTGACGAAGCGTGCCTGGAATTTGGGCCGGCTTACTCTCACGTGATCCTGAGACCCCGGCCTGGATATGTGCCCAAGGTTCCTACCACTCCCTTCCGGGACCAGGTGGTGAACCTGCAAGCGCTGCCCCCGGAGGAGGCAGACCCAGCCTTGGCACTGCTCTGTCCAGTACGCGCCCTCCGCGCCTATGTAGACAGGACGCAGTGTTTCAGGACTTCAGACCAGCTCTTTGTCTGTTATGGTGGGAAGCTGAAGGGAAAGGCTCTCTCCAAGCAAAGGCTGTCTCACTGGATAGTGGACGCCATTGCCTTGGCATACCAGCAGCAAGGTCGACCGTGCCCCCTTGGTGTGACCGCCCACTCCACCCGGAGTGTGGCATCCTCTTGGGCTCTAGCGCATGGCGCCTCGCTAACAGACATCTGCAGAGCTGCAGGCTGGGCGACACCTAACACATTCGCCAGATTCTACAATCTCCGAGTGGAGCCAGTGTCCTCTCATGTACTCGCTTCAACCAGCTAGTACTGGACCCGCTCAGGTGTCTTCGCTTGCTCGCCATTCCACTCCACGGACTGGATACGTGCGATATTCTCCTCAGGTGATCTTCCCCAAAAAGCCCTGAGTTCCTCCAGCACTCTTGACGTTGGCGCCAGTGTCTATTGCCTGTGCGTCGGCTAGGTGCCTCCCGTGTGCATGGTCCCTCCTCTGAGTGACCCCCACATGTGTATTTCCACTGTAAGCCTCTCTGAGCGTGTGTCTTTCCCTTGGCAAGCCACCTTGCCACCCCTGGGGTTGAAATATTCCACCTGCGGCTGGACACCCCAGTGTTCTCCATATGTCTCCTTCGGGTCATATGTGTATTCTCTAAGTCCCCCCCCTCTGGGTTGGCAGTAATTGCATATTTCCCCTAAACTTTGGGATATGCCCCCAGTGTACCTTGGTATTCCTGTGCTAAATAGGAGTCCTTCGTCCGTGCCAGTCTCACGACAGGGATCTCAGATTTACGCAGGGCACTGGAAGACAGCTGAGAAGGTGGCGTGATTAGACTGGTAACCCCATTCGTCGTCATCCGACGTAACTCGGAGTGACAACGAAAGGGAACGTCTCGGTTACGTATGTAACCCTCGTTCCCTGAGTAGGGAACGGAGACGTTACGTCTGCCTGCCACTTTCCGCTGTACCGCGGGGATCGCCTGAGCTCAGTCTTGGCTCCTCAGCGAAGAAACATATCTGCCTGTTGCCGGCGTCCTCCTTTTATACCCACGAGGTAAGGCGGAGATACGCTATGCAGATTCCGCAGACCCATGGCATTTCTTTGCCATTGGCTCGTTTTGTAATACTCGAAGTCGATAGGTGTTCTAAGCGAAACCCCATTCGTCGTCATCCGACGTAACGTCTCCGTTCCCTACTCAGGGAACGAGGGTTACATACGTAACCGAGACGATTCCCGATTTGTGATGCGGCTGCGAGCTAAAACGCACATGTGTGCTCTTTTTAATGCGTTTGTTAGAGGTTGAATTCAAATTAAATAGTGCCAAACCACCCATACTACCTCTGAATAGGATGTCTACTTAATAAATTGTATGAAAATTATGGAAATACATGGTTCAGATCACTCAAAACATAAATGGAAATGGAGGTGCCCTTATATGGTCAGTAAGGAAGCTTGGCTGTCCATCTAGTGAAAAAGTTTGGTACTGCGCCCAAACAAAATCTTACTGAAAGCTAAGTTTTTAGAGATATCAACCAAAAATTTGGAACACAACTTGTTCAGATTTTTGGCTTTGATTTTCTTGCAGTATTAGAGTAATATATATTTTGTAAAATATATATTTTATATAAAATATAAATTATTATTTTTTGTACATTTTCATAAACTCAAAGTTCTATAACTTTTTTTCTGTTTTACTTTCATAATTTATTTCAATTCTAAAATAATCTGGCAAAATCTGGCATAATCTGTCGTCTTTAAAACGAGACCAACCATAAGTCTATATTTCAAAGCAATCTTGAATTACAATGACTGTTCCCTGTTGGTGGAATGATCTGCCTAACTCAACCAGAGCTTCTGAGTCAGTAGCCACTTTCAAGAAACTGCTGAAGACGTATCTCTTTCGGCAACACTTGATTCAGTAGTACTAACACTTTCTCTTCACTTTCACTTCTCTTCTATTCTATAAAAAAAAAAAAAAAAAAAAATTCCACTAAAGTTAAACTGAGAGGGGTTATAGCACTTGCGTATTGTTGTCCTACTGTTAGTTCAACTGCTTCTATTGTTCTCATTTGGATTAAAGCGTCTGCTAAAGGAATAAATGTAAATGTAATGTAAATGTACAACCATTTAAGTTTGGATAGTGATTATACGGAAAAAAAGGAGGCTATCACCCTGTTAAGAACGAAATATTCAGCTGAACAGATCAACTCTGATCATCATAAAACAGTTCAGCTGCATCATGTATTCCTACCACAGTGCATGCTGGGAGCCATGGATGAGTTTTGTACTATGCTGGCACCCAGCATGCATTGCAGCATTTTTGCTGATTTTCACCATTGTTTGAGATCACTGACGTCTAAGTGTATCTAATTTATACAGTATGCATATGCACCGCATACATCTTAGAATACACAATGATGTATTGCAGATTCGGTAATGCAGAATTTTTAACCATCAATGACACAACACTCATATTGAATGAATAGATTTCCGATGAGACTGATGAGTCACTGTGAAACCACTACATGATTACTACATTACTATCAATAGCTAGCACTGCACAAGAAGGCGCATTACAGGACTTTTCGCATCAGAGCACAAATCCGTAAACGGCATGATTCTGGCTGTTTTCGTATGTGTCCTGGCAAGTCTGGTTTCTTAACATGGACAGAAACTGACCGCTTTTGTGCACGGCCGTTTTTCAGTGTCAACCCGATAAACTATAAGGCATGAATGGAAATGTTTACTCACTCACTGGTAAATCCACACACTTTTTTGTGCATGAGAAGTAAACTCTACAAAATTCCAGGAATAAAGCAGTTAACCTCATGTAACAAATAAAAAGGGAAAGTACAACAATGCCCACATCTATTACTTCTTTGTGCTGACTCTTCTGTAGGCCTTTCTGTAGATGTGGACTCCAGCTACTCATATTGCAGTCAGAAATAATAGGCACACAAGTATAATCTAGTAAAGTTGTTTATGCACTTACAGGTACTTCCTCCAAAGGACAGTCATCTGAGAGGGTTTCTTCTCTGTCCTGTCCAATCGAAACAAATGGGTATAACAAAGTGTTGTACTTTCTTTCCTTTTGGTGTAAAAAGTTAGAAAAAGTCCACTTACTGCACATTTCAGCCAACACTTGCTTAGGAACAGGTAAAAGTGTATTGTGTAAAACTGCACAAAAGAGGAAAACACAATGTCATTACAATGAACTACACTGGGAAAACAATGTCATCAATAAGTCATGGCAACATATTTTACATTAACTAGCTTACATAACTTTATCAGTTTTCACTTTAACAAGTCAAAGCAATTCATCACTACTCAAGATTTAACAGTTGATATGACTGTACCAGCCATTTGGATCATAGGCCTACTTAAATTAATGCAGCAACAAGTTATTGTAGAGTGTAAGAGAATTTAAAGCTCATTTACCAGTAATGAAGGAGTTGCTGCTCCTGGTCCCTGGCTGTGTGTCTGAGGAAGAGCTGAACCGAGGGATGCCCTCCACAATGGGTCCGGGGTGTAACACGGGAGTGCAGGACCAGGACCAGTTTTTTTCCTCCAGCCTTTTTCTTGGATGCTGTTATAAACAGACACACATGTAAGACTGGAAAACATATTGAACTCCCCCTCGTGCACTATTGAGATGAGGATCTCACCTCCTTCATCCTAATCTACATTTCTCCCCCTCATTCTTCACTCTTGCAGAGATTACCCAAACTCACACAAGAATCTAAATGGTTTAATGTGAATGATTATCATCAGGTTTTATACATGTTTGGTATTATTTGAAATGTCTCAGTGCGACTGGTACAGATGTCTCATTCCCAAAGAAGTAAACCAAAAGGTAATAAGGTTTTTAAGAGTTTAGAGATAACTGACACACAAAGGAATGTAGTCCCTAGACAAATGGTCTCGTACCACCAAAAGGTGTGACCTCCGAATGCAAATATCCATTGTTTTAGTACATGTTATCATGTGAAAGAGGTTCTGGCTATATAATGGAATGCAGCAAAAAGGTCAGGCCTTTTTCTGTATCTCAGATCAGCCCGTGAGGCTGAGAGCGGTCTCTGGGCCTCACGTATTTCTAATGTCGGGTAAACGTTTTTTCCTCTTTGTTCTAGAGCATTTGATGTTTTACATTGATTATCTTTGAACTCATTATGAAATTTTAATGATACATTTACCTGACATAATAAATTGTTATATTTGATTATTCTAACTGACTTTGACATTATTTTCATTAGAGTTATAAGGAATAGTCAAACATCGCTCACATTTAATGATAAACGGATATCATTAAAACCTTTTTCATTTATGGAGTCAGATGAAATAACGAGTAAATACATATGAGAAAATGTATTGAATTTAATGAAAAATACTTTGCCGCGAGAAAAGACAGTAACACGCTGAGACCTTCCGTGCTGGTTGGATGCCGGACTTTGGGCCGATCGAGCCGAGCTTACAAACACATAATTTAACAAGTGCCTTTTTAAAAGAGACTAAGAACAGTGTAAGTAGTAAAGATTAATATTTTGCCGAATATTCTTGTACTTCACTTTTACTTGTTCCCATGTTTTAATGGGTGGCGGCTCTGACACGCATCTTGCTACTTGCGCCCATGTAGCAGTGCTTCACCTGTGCTTCCCCCCATATAAGTCCAAGTCAATATCTGCCTAGGAAATCGCCAAGTCTTAATCTGCTTTGCTATTTTTACTCGTTGTGAATACGCAGGCCACAAAAAGTAATTAGTTTTAATGTTGGATTACTTTTACTCACGACATGCTATCCGGCAACAAATTATTCCATTCATTATGCTAAGCTAAGCTAGCGGCGGCGCTGCCAGACTAAGACAACGCATGTACTGAGACAAAAATGCATTTGCCCACCTATCTTAATATAGGGGAGATTGTAAACAACCCCTATTTCAAAAAGATCAACACAAGATGTGTTCCTTTAAGCCATTTAGGCCTAAAACGCCTGCTAAAAAAGGCCTTTTTATGGCTAAGTACAAAACCTAAGGGTTTCCAGAAATATTTGTCAAAATTTGTCAAAGCCTACTAAAATCTTAATTTCTCAGGCTCTATAGCAGATAAAAACATGGTATAAAAAGCATTTGAGAGCTTACTTATTTGGCTTTCAACTTGACTGACTTGCCTGGCCATAATTTTCAACTGCATTTTTTTTAAAAATCTATAAACAACAAAAACATCAAGAATATTCTGAAAATCAGTACAGATCCGTTTTTATTTCATTATTTCATACTTTTGAGGTACCAAAGTGAGAAGTGAACATCACTGATACAAAGTTATAGAAAAAACCCCAAAACAAAACAGAGGGTTACTTCTTTTTTACATAACAATTTCAATATGTAATGTATGAATTAAAATTATTTGAAATTATGAATTAAAATTATGTAAGTTTTGTTTCTTGTATTTTTGGATGTCGCCTTTGATAAAAGCGTCAGAGAAACCATAGCACTAAGAACCCATAGCACTAAGAAACCATAATCATAACTTGGTGTACAGATCAACAGAACAGTACAGTCTCAACTCATACATTCAACTCAACACAACTCATCATTCACTGTCGAGTGCTGCGGCAATGCTTTCCGAAGCACTGAATGTGCAGTGGCACATTGCACTGTCTGCAGCCATACACTGTTGCACCAGGACGGGCCTCACTCTTCGACAGTGAACATTCCCTGCAGATCTTTCTCTTGTCGCAGATTTTTTCACAGTCGTGCTCGGCTGAGGCTGCCACAGGTGCTGCGGCGCACTGAGGAGCACTCTTTGCTGTCACAGGGGTGACAAGTTCCTGTGCAAGGTCCTCCTGCCACTCTTTGTAACCACCCTTGTAGGCTCCAGCACTCCTAGCAGCAATGTAAGAATTGTAGCAGCTGACTGACAGGAAAAAGAAAAAGAGCCTCCGCCACCATTTCTTGGACCGATGCTGAAAAAGATAGTAGCTTGTCATCTGATCCAGTAGATCGACCCCCTTCATGTGTTTCTGATAGTCAGAAAGGCACGCTGGCACTGTGACCTCTGTCTGGATGTCTCTCTGTCTTCTCCTGACAGTCCCTTTTGCCATGGGCTCGTGGTAATTTGACAGTACCAGAACCACCTTTGTATCTTGCCAAGCACATAAGGTCAGGTCATCCTTCTGAGACACTTGGTACTGATGCTTATCCATGGCAGGTGGTTTTGGGGAGATTCCCTTTCTGTTTGATAGAACGGTGCCACACGCATACAGATCATGAGCCTTCAGATCTTCAAAAAGCGGCACCCCGGAATAAAAGTTATCCTTAAAAATGGAGAGATGGGACCCAATGTATGGTCTAGCCAGATCCATCACAATGCGGTGCGCAAGGCCCTTCTCGCTACTCCCACCCTCACGTCCGGTGTAGACCTGGAAGTTTGATACATACCCGGTGGAGCTTTCAGCCATAACCCACACCTTGATGCCCCACTTGGTGGGTTTGAGAGGAAGATATTGCCAGAAAGCGAGTCTCCCATTGAATTTCACCATACTTTCATCCACGCTGACAAAGCCATCCACTTCGTACAGTTCCTGGAATCGATCTTTCAGGTAGTCAAGGTACCATCTGACTTTCCTGAGCTTGTCAGAGCGGTTCACATCTTTGCTGTTGTCTTGCAAGTGGAGATACCTGAAAATGCACATAGCAAGTTGGATAGTGAATGACACATTATTGTTGTTGTTATTATTATTCTTTTATTTTCATTATCAAGCTTTCATTGTCATGTGTTTGTACAATTACACTTTATCAGTAATCATCAGACATCATAATTATTACTGTCATCCATCAAGAGCTATCATTTTCATTTCTATTTATGTATGTTTTATTTATTATTAGTCATCAGACATCACAATTATCATCATCCATCATAAGTTAGCATTGTCTATTGCATCCTATTTATTTTGTGTTGTTGTTATCCATAATCATCAATTATTATCAATCATCATCTTTAGACATTATTTACTTTATTCATTTATTGTCATTATCAGCATCAAATTATAACACTCACTCACTCACTCACTCACTCACACACACACTCACACAGACACATATACACCCTCTCACTCACACACACACACAGAGACACACTCTCACTCTCACACAGAGACACACACCCTCACACTCTCTCTCTCACACACACACACACACACACACACACACACACACACACACACACACACACACACACACACACACACACACACACAGTATGTGTGTATTGTTATTATTATTACCCTACCTCCAGATGATGGCAAATCTGTCCCTTGAAATGGCTTGGGGGATGGTCGTTCGAAAAAGCCACTTTTTCTGACGCCAGAAATCTCTACGTGATGGCATGTCAAGGATCCCCATGGCAAGACACAGTCCAATGACAGTCTTCATTTCAACAACTGTGACCGGCACCCACTTGCTGTTTGATGGAGTTGCGCTCCGTGATTGTTCAGCATAAAGATTCGTTTCTGTTACAAGTCGCATCCACAACTCCTCCGTGAAAACATGGGAGATACCTGTATTGGTGTAACAACATCTGGAAGCTCTATCTTGATGCCTGGTTCGCGGTTATACGGGATCTTCTCACGAGAGTGAAAGTTGTCAGTCTTCCATTCTTCTTGGAAGCCAACAAAATCGCGCATATCCTCCTCTTCCTCTCGAAACATCGCTAAGATCCACTGCTCTCTAACTTCCTTCACTTGAGTCAGTCCTCTATATGAGTTCAGTGATTCAGGTCAAATGACTGTGAAATAATGATCATAGTAAAACACAACCAACACCATCAGATCACTTTTTCTCTTTGATCATCTGGCTGTTATAACTCCGGTACAGCAGCCAAACAAAATAAAGTTGATGATTAAAGGGTCAAGAGCCCAACTAAAACAAACACTGATCACCACAACGGTGACGTAAAAAGTTTGTTTTTCTCCTTCAGTGATTCTGCTTGTTAAAATCAGGTGTCTTCAATAATCAGTCCTTCCAGAAAAACGCTGAGTTTTTTTGTGATTGTTGCGGGCAAAAATCCTTGATTATGCGGCCCGTTTTCTTAAAAAATGCGATGGAATATGCGGGATATTTATGCAATGAAATTGCGGGAACTTGCAAAAACTGCGGTTTGATGAAAAAGAGAAAAAAAGTGATTCCCCCAACACCCTGTTCTCACTAGGCTACTACCTTAATGTAAAGAGTCATTTCTTATTACTTCCTTTGATAAGCAAGCATACTACATCATAGAAAGTGCTGGGAATATTTAATTTCTCATCTTGTTTTATTTCAGACTGTAACGAGTGTAAATAAGGTGTGGCCCCTTTAAGAGCTGCGCGCTCCCTGTTGAACTGTCTGCAGTGTTATATTATATGTGCGCCTCGAACACCCCATGTGTGCGGGTAATTTCTGTTTGATGCTATTTCTTTTATCTTATTTTGTTTATTAAGTAACGATGTGACGGTAGAACGTGTGACAGACAGTTAAACGAGTTCGATTTGTGAGATGTCAATCACCTCCGTGAGTCTGTCTGGCCTCTGCAATAACTTCAGCTGTGAGCTATCCCGTCGCGTAATTGCGTCACTTCATAACGTTCCCATGGAATCGGGGAAATGGCTGCTCTTGTGTGAAGCAAACGCAACATTTTTCAACTTTCTGCTAAGATATATGTGACTTTTTTGCAACTAAAATGCGAGGATTATGAAATCATGCAAACCCCGCATATTTTGCACGGAAATTGGCAATTTATGCGGCGAAAGTGCGGCGTATTTGAAAAAATGCGGCCCCCGCATGAATATGCGGACTTTGGCTGATTATGCATTGAATTCAGCGATCACATAATCGCGTTTTTCTGGAGGGACTGAATAATGCTCAATCATCACTCAATTAATCACTTAAAGGTGCAATGTGTAATATTTCTGAGGATCTATTGACAGAAATGCAATATAAGATCCATAACTATGTGTTCAGTGGTGTATAAAGACCTTACTCAATGAACCGTTATGTTTTTATTACCTTAGAATGAGACATTTATATCTACATAACCGTGGGCACCCCCTTCTGTGAAGGTCGACATATTGTGACGTCATGTTTCTACCATAGCCGACAGCGAACAAACAGCGCTACAGAGCACGTTTCGT
The DNA here is from genome assembly GCF_051911475.1 of Siphateles boraxobius. Classification (NCBI taxonomy): domain Eukaryota; kingdom Metazoa; phylum Chordata; class Actinopteri; order Cypriniformes; family Leuciscidae; genus Siphateles; species Siphateles boraxobius. The sequence goes on from NW_027509188.1 coordinate 6,908,121, forward strand.
CATTACCTTGACAGAGAAGCCGCAGAAAGCTAGAAGCTAGCCATAGACACCGTGAGTAGTGCCTTTTCTCTTGTCAGTGGTGTAAAATATGTAGTTGGATTGTTTCATGTAACTTAGTTCTTCTCCCTCGCTGTGTTATGGCTTTGACAATCAGCTGATTAGTACTATTGACCGTAAAACAATGTTACAGGAGTCACCAGCCCGTCGATCGCGGTCGACAAGTCGATCTTGGAAGCATTTTAAGTCGATCGCAAAGAGTTTTCAAAACCAGAGAAAAAAAAACAATATTTTTATTCATTATTATTTATTAATTTGTGTGTAGTAAATGGTGTCTAGGGGATGCGGAGGCGCGCGCGCTGTTACAATCACATCATTTTTGCAGACGCGTCGAGTATAAACAATGCTTTATGCTTTAACCACAGCCCTACAGCATAACAGCTCATATTAGCCAGCTAAACTTTTACTACCCTGTTAGAAAAAATATGTAGTTGGATAGTTTCATGTGGTTCTTCTCCCTCGCTGTATTGTGGGTTTGTTATGTGGGGAGAAATGTGCCGGTTACGTTTGTGAGACAATCAGCTTATTACTATTATTATATTATATATTAAGACCATTGATCCTCACCTGACTATGGCTTAGACTATGGCATAGTCCCCTGACCTGACTATGGCTAAAATTGATCCATGTGGTTTATAATGGACTGTGGTACAAAAACAGTGACAATGTTACACACTCTTGGCTTACTCTGGCTATTCTCTGCTGTCTCAGACGACGATTTGTTTGTCCCGTCTTAGCAACCGTAGCTTCTTCGAAAGGGAGGGGTGAGCAGTGGGCTGAGCCCTTAGTGCAACTTGCAACCAAACCGCTAGATGCCGCTGTAGGGTCTGGACCAATCAGACCCACACTAATTATTCATATTCACTATATTTAATGAATTTAAAGGTCTATGAAACTCTCCCCCAAAACTAACCTCACAAATGAAGTTACTTTGTCAGCCGGGTGTCCGGTTACAGAACACTTTAAGACTGATAACAGACTTTACGACCTCAAAGGAATGTGGCCACATGCGCCACATGCTTAAGAGAGAGAGACCATCTTTAATTAAATAAACTTTGCGGTGTTACTCTGATCTATGAAGGAACATGCCTCACAGAAACTGTGATGATTTACTGTCTCGTGTACTATTAGGTATAACAACATGGTATGTTTGATTGGGGTGTATGTGGTTGAACAACCACCCAACGGTCAATATAACCTCACCTGTATCATGCTTCCTAGCAAATTAATCCTCATTTAATGACACACACTTTGATGTACATCACCTTCTCTTAGAATGCAATGTGAATTTGTTATGTCTATTTGAGCTTGAATGAACAGTCTAAGCATGCTGGGGACAAAGACCATAAATCAACTAAGAGCCGCTTCCCCTCTCGGACATGTCACCTTACTCATAGGTCCATTCAAACCTTAGGGGTTGGTTCTTTTCTCAGGGTATATCAGAGGCAGGCAACAGTGACCGCCCTCTCTTAGTTTTTTCATCCAGCCGCAACACTGTTCTGGTGAGACTGGGGAGCCCCCTCCCCCTCCACGGGGGCCCCAGGGCCCAGCAGGCCTCGATTCCAACCAGATCCGGCCTCATGGAAAAGAGAGAAGACTCTCTCACAAAGAACCAAGGACAATCTCAGGAGTTTTGGAACAAAGACTCCAACCAACAAAGACTCCAACCAACAACGACTCCAATCACCCATCCTTCCGACTTCCTCACTTCTCCTGGGTGCTCGGCGTGGCCTCAACAGAGTCCCAGGCCTTCACCAAACCAGTCATGCGTTCCTGGAGAAAGAGAACGCTCAACCAACTTCCACTTGACACTGCCGGAACCATCAACGACTCCAATTTTCAACAACTTCAAGAATTGTTCCCATTACAAATGCAAGTATTCAATTCAATGAAATGTGAAAATGAAATTCTGATGGTTCTTCTCATAGACCCTCTTCCGGTTTCCAATTTCATCCTATCACTAACCTATTTATGTATTCATGTGTGTATGTTGTTTAGTTTATTTATATTCATATAAATATCTATATTTAGTTAATAAAACTTGTACATAATATGTATTTGGTTCTGTTTTGTTTGCAATACAAGTCACTTTACGATCACGGTTTTTGCTACTGGCTCAAAGTACTGTACAGGTGAAGAAATAATTATTCTTCGGTGGCCATGGAAGATATCCTTTATTAGAATAAATTAATAATCAAAATAGTTCGTTGGAAGAACTGATTAATTGATTGTAATATTAATTCAGCCACATCAAGTTAATCCAATTAACTGACCCAAATATTTATAATTAATAATAACAAGATATTATTGATTATTAATATTTCCAAAAAGCTGAGTTCCTTACATAATGGTGGAGAATGCAGGCATCGTATTAAACATTGTATGCAAGCAGACAGTAATCAATCATATGTTGTCCCATAAGTTTTATTAACATCTCATACATGCACGTACAAGTTTCTGAGTAAATCAGCAAAACTATAGCTTGAATATGCCTTCCTACGAATGGCAGAAAGTTCACAAATGCTATAATGCATATTTAAATCGTACGATAAGAAACTCCAGATATTAGCGAAGAAAGCCTAATTTCAGATATAAATCGAGCATAAGCCTTCTCTGACGAAGAAATCTCAGATTAGCCGCGCGCATAAATGGTACCAGAACTAATTAACCTGATATGGACGAAGAAATCTCCATTTTCAGCATTTTTGAATGTGATCTGAGCGATGTTCCTCAATCACCGATTAAGGCCTTTGTGATGAATCACCAGAGGCAGTCAGGTCCATTTGCAACGTATTTATTAAGAAGAGAAGTAAGCAGGAAAAGGGTCAGACACCGGCAAGATCAGCAATGGAGAATGGGCTCACACTTATCAAATCCAGGCGAGGGGTCAGGGCTGGCAGCGAGCAGAAGAGAAGTCCAGGGACGAAGCAGAGGGTCGAGAGACAGGCAGCAGACAACGGGATAATCAGATCAGCGGAGGTCAAACACAGGTAGGCAGAGATACAGGGATAAACGCTCAGAATGTTCACAGAGGAAACGCGACTTCGCACTGTATGAGAAGTGAATGGGGCTTATATGCAGGTAGATAACAGGGTGCAGGTGTGTGAGTGATCAGTGGTGGCAGGTGTGTGAGTAATCAGTCCAGGAGTGATGTGTGAGAAAGTCAATACTCTGGTGATGGTGGCCTCTGGTGGCCAGTGAGGGATGTAGTGGGTTCTGAGAGTGTGACAGCCTTATTATGCGTTACGTCATTGTATTCATATTAAACCGCTGAAGCGCTCATATGAAACAATCGCGTCGAATTAGTGGTATAAATTCTAGCTTAGCTAACTAGTAATTTGCCATTGTCTGTGAAAGAACGGTGCTGTTTTGATTTGTTAAAAAGAGTCACTCACACGCAACGTCGTGTCTAAGCGAGAGACTCAGTGCAAACTGTCAGCACAGCTCGATCGCTGCTCCGAACGATCTGTGTTGTTGGTTGGCATTGCGTCCGGAACGCGAGCAGGCGTTCCTATCTAGTTTTTCTGACAACAGCACCAATCTCACAGACCCTCGTGTAAACAAGCGACGGTTGTAGCCAATAGCTCCCTCAATCCTAACTTACACGCATGACTTACAAGTAAAACCCTCTACCTCGAGTGATAGTTTTAGCACCGCCTAAAAACTTAGACACGTTAGAGCGTAAAGTGTAATCTTAAACCAAAGACTATAGATTTTGCGTGATTTGAACTGAGTGATTTGAACACGAGTAATGAGAGTCAAAGCTCTTCGAGGCTTTGAATCAAAGGAGTCAACTGAGTCACAAATGACTCTTTGTTTGAAGCGCCCTCGCTGGCGACCCCTGCTGGTCAAAACAGTGGAAGTGTAGCGGAAACTCAAATCAACGGAACACCTTTTACAAACCAATCGCAAAGGTTTTATCAAAAGGTGTAATCAGGTAATGGCAATCCGCGAGCTACCTAATATTGTTTAATATGAGGTGTCTTTCAAGGCATAATATCTTAGTAAACCGTAGGGCTCGTTTTATGAAAGCTTGACTTGAAAGTCAATCAGACCCTTTATCAAATGCGTCATTAAATGTGTACGAATCTATAAAGTGATACGAGATCACATAGAGACCAGATACACAATGGTTCACGAACCGTTTAAATTTAAAACAAATTTCGAAACAGCTATGACGCGTAACGAAGCCCAGTTTAATAAAATCACGTGACCTTAGCAGTGATACACTCCGAATGATTTGAGACGAATGATTCACCCTTGTGTCAGAGCTTCACGAAGCACGTCTCATAAGAGGGTTAAACCACCCTCTTCTCTCTCTCTTTCTCTCTCTCGACCCCTTCCTCTTGGTTTCACTTTCAGATTGAAACCCAGATACTTTGGGTTTTTATTTGTGTTTCTTTTATTTTTACTTAAATCTACCCCTATTTTATTTTGTGTATTTACACCTGTTGAGCCTGAATAGTCCTATTCAGTTAACCTGTTAACCTTCAAGGCCACTTTTGAAAAATCCCCAGAAATGGCATACCCAAACTTAAACAGATACAGTTCATGAACCCTTTGCACTAAAAGCACAAGTATGATCTCATTTGAAAGCTGACACCTAGTAGTTTATTGTAAATGTAGAAATAATTATTGTCATAATGAAAAAAAATGTTTAAATAGCTTCAAAATTTTGTAAAGTTATTAGAAATTTACTTTTATGAAACATCTTCATAAAAATAAAATTGAAGTTGGCCCTGGAGGAATCTAGAAATGCACTGCAGCTAAAGCCATATGTGTGACCATTTTATATTTAAAATCTGAAAATGATAAGTCTAAAACTCTGTATTTAGTTAAATGTTTTTCAAGATCATGTCAAATTACTTTATTTTGATTAGACTCTAAAATGCAAACTGATGTTTAGTCATCTTCTGAGTCATCTAATCAGTCTATTGTCTCTATTATTTTGTGGTGCAAACGAGCCCCATTCAGAGTCAGTCTCCCCTGCACACATTTACACCTCTCCAGACTGGTTATGGCTCTAAATATGCATTTCTTTTGTCTGCATTATAGCTACTAACGACTGGCTATTCACAGGCTATTCATAGGGTTTCAAACCCTAATTTCTTTTATCAAAGTTCTCACTAAATATTTGAAACTGGTATCAAATGCACTGAAACATTTCAGTAAGCATTCCTATTTAGAAAAAAATCATAAAACAATAACTGCTGGTGGCAGCTGGCAGGTGCACCTGGGCTAGCTAGCATGTTAGCTTAGCACACCATCAATACACGACCATTTATGAGATTAAAACCATGTTTGTGCTCCAAACTTACTTTATAACGCAAGTCGAGTGTTTTAAATAATCTTCTGTGATCTAATTTGGCTTCAGATAAAAAAAAATCCGACAGAAAATGCATTATTTATAGTGTTCTGCACGATGATGAAATCTATATCGATTAGCATTACATTATAAATATAATCTATTATTATGAAATACCTGGCATGGCTTGAAGAACACAGGTAACTCAAATATCATTGCAATCATGTTTATTGTCTTCAAAACATCTTTATCTGCATGTTACAGCGATCTCTGTCAGCTACTTTCTGTATCAGTGACGTCCTGGAATGTCACATGACTATGGGTCTTCTTCGTGATCCATATATGGACTGTTATTGTGCATATAGCGCCCTCAGGCTATTGGTATGAATTGAAAACACAGCACATCTCAGTAAGAAGCGATCATAATGATTACATCGACGCATTTGGGTATAAATTCAACAAATATTATTCCTGTCTATAGAAATATGATGTGAATCTATGAGAATATATCAATATTTCTCCAAGTCTGCACATTTTTGAGCTAAAGCCCTGAGGGACGATGTTTTGCGAATCGCTGTCATGACGACAGCACGGAGTGTTTTTTATGAATGGACCAGCTGACGCTCATAATTCATATTAAAGGTATCGACTCATTTTTTCATTTCATAACTCCTGACACAAATTAAGACATAACTGTCACTATAAGTTTCTCAGAATACAATAGTGGTCAAATACTGAATCTTGAGTATTATATATTTTTAATGATGTATAGTTTGTCAAGGTATAACATTAAATCTGATAGTAAATTTGAACTAAATAAAAAAAAAACCGCTTCAGTGCGCCGACGCTCTGGAAACGGTTAACAGGTTAAATTGAATTTAATTAAATTGGGAATTTAATTAAATCAATTTGCTTAGTCAAGTTCCCCTCTAGTTACCAGAGCTATGAGAACACACAATGTTTACATACAATTTTTTTTTTTTTTTTTTTTTCAATTTAGTTATTTACGTTTGTTTCAGCCTGAATTCTTATATTCAGCTAAAGAAAAAAAGAAGGGCTTAACTAAATTTGAAATTTAATTAAATTACTTGATACGCTTCCCTTTCCTTTTAGTTTTCTTAGAGCTATAAGGACGTTCTAACTTTACCTTTACCTTATTTTAGATCACTAGTCACTATCCTCATCTTCTCTCTCTCTATAGGATTACAATATCTAGCGACTGTTGTTTCCATAGCGAGTTACACAGGTCATTAATATCCTACTTCCTGTCTGTGTTTTACCCATTCTCACTCCTTAGCACCAAGCTAAGTACATGAAGTACGGCTAAACACAAACGCACAGTAGGCCCCAGACAGAACTGGAAACACTTCCCATTGTTTCTTCTTCTTCTTTTGGACCTTGAGATGTCTGATGTGTCCCTGGTAGCTTAGTCTAACAGCAGCATAACCCATAAGTGACTCCTGTTTACCTATGTCTCCTAGCTAAACCTAAATAGGTAAAACACTCCTTTCTTCCTCTTCTTTTCTGGTTTCATCCCATTGTTTTATTTTGGTTTTGCTCTATCTGTTACTCTCGTAGCACAACATGTGAGAAGAACCATCAGCATTTTTGAGTAATAGGTTATGACATGTAAGAGCCCAGTCATCAGTCGATGCTGCTTAAAGCACGTCAACTAAGATACTCAAAACTTTTTTTTTTGTTGTGTGTGCTCACCAACACTAAATTTTAGCTGCTCCACATAGCCATTCTCCCACACAGATAGCTCACCACCTCTGTAGAAACTTGCATTTGCCTTTGCCATTTCTCTCTCGTGTTCCCACAAGTGTTCCAGTAGGCCTCAGACACCCAGCCCTGCCACCAGGACCACCTGAAGACCCGGCAGAGCAGTGTCATGGACATCCTTCAGCCTGAAGCAGGCAACGACCTGCCACGGCAGAGGAAGGAACAGTTAGGCAACAATGAAAGCAGACGTCTGACACCCAGCCTGAGCCACCAAGAGCTGACCAGCATTATCTTCTCCTTGGCCATGCTCCCGCAGGCCTCAAACAGGAGGTAAATGAACTAACGCTGCCAGCCACAGGACTCCACAGAGAACGAACCCTGCTCAACGGGAGAAGGCACAGGACAGATGCAAGGACCCTGACAGAGCAGAGCAACTGAAAGAGATCATCAGTTTTCAGGCGGACGACAGCTCTGAGCACCTGCAAACCGACGGGTAAAGAACTGTTTCACTCAAAGAACTTAAAGAAATGGTTGAACTCAAAGAGAGCTAAAGCCATCAATGTGCAGCGGAAGTCCGAACACTGACTTAGCGATGCTGTGACATTATTGACGCACTCCATGTGGTCCAAAGAGAGCTGCAACAGTCCAACCCACTGCAAATGGACCACACAAGAAAGATGGACCCTGCTGACCTTCACATTAGCAGCGTAAGCTTCCCCAGCCCTGCACAAAGGGGGGAGGAGCCAAAGCCCTCGGCTTAACACTTCACCAGACAGTGCCCTGAGAGCCCCTGCAGCTGCAGGAGGAAAAGGTAAATCAGACAAACCCTGAAATGGCACATGAAGTGACACTCAACAATCTCAAGTGAAAGGTCAGAAACATCCCTGCCAATCTACGAGACATTGATTTTCACCTGCAGTCTCCAACCGGTATGGCACACCGAGACAGACTCCATCTGATCTGGACACATCCAGCCCAGCTGGGCCCTGCCCAAACACCAAGCAGGACAGACCTAGAAGGCCCTGTGCTACCACCACCAACTCCGAACGAGTTGTCTGTGGAACTTACAACGAACCTGTGACGGAGGAGGACACCAGCTTCAAGAAACTTTTCCTCCAAAACCAGTTAGTCACCATATTTTCACCTGCCCCCACGCAATGCCCACTCAACGATGTGTGACCTGATGCGGAAGGCCTCTAACACAGAAGGCCTCCCCAGAAAGGGTTCCTAAGACCCCATTGATCCTGAACTGCAAAACCAGAAGCCACACAGCATGAACACAATGCAAGACTCTGCTAAAAAGTCCCTGGTCAGCATAGGACATACAACTTTTAAAGTAGATGAAAATGGGTGCTCAAAGAGCAGCAAGACTCTGCATTAGTAAAAATAGAATTTTACTGATATAAAGAAAATCTTGAATGGACGTGTAAGCCTCACCTGCCAACAGACTATGCACAACTCTTTTGAAACAAACATTTGCTACATGCTGGTTGAATTGGCACTGCTACATTAGTTTCCATGACAATGAAGGGTTACAGGAAACACTAGCTCCAAATAGGGCATACCTTGACGCCATAGTGTAGGAAAACCACCTGAGTTTTAAACTACTGTTAACCTACAGGCGTGCATTTGACCATTGCGGTCCAACTGGAACACAACATGCGATACGCATTTTGATCACTGGTTGCTGGCTTGTCTAAATGCAGATAAAACGATAGCGGGAATTGACATCTCTACTGTAAGTGAAAGAGTCTTAGATTTCCAACTGGTATCAGTAAGTTCAGCATTAAAGCGTAAGTCTGTTTGACAAAGGAATCTCATCTCAGCAGCTTGTAAACTGTACCGATATCTATCCTGCTTTGGTTAAAGAAATCCAAATTGCAGTATTGCTAAACCTGTTTCTGAAAAAGAAAGCTCAGGACAGTGTTATATATGTGACCAGTCACGGAAACTAGGGACACAAGTCGGTTCTGGGGCATTTTGAGTTATTCATAGATTCTGAGAGTGTAATATCCAAGCTTTCCAACGATGTGTAACATGTGGAAATCTGATAATATTTGGAGAAGTTCTGGCCATTTTAAAGTAGGCACTTAAAAAAGCTCAAAGAGGAGAAAACGAGCTAAAGATTGTGCAGTTCTCACCTGTCTCTGCTGCTGGGGGTGACAATAGGGCTCATTTACATCTCATTTAGATAAGCCATACCCCCTGTAAAGCTCCTCCATGTGCTTTACAGCTTTTTTTACACTTCGAATGAGTGCACTTCTGCCGCACTAGGCGAAAAACAATTGTGCTGCCCCTCTATTTGCAACGTACCAGCAACAACACACAAAGACCAATAATGCCATATAGCCTGCATATAACGCGAAACCAGCAACAACACATAAAGACCAATATGCCATATACATATAACGCAAAACCAGCAACAACACACAAAGACCAATATGCCATATAGCCTGCATATAACGCAAAACCAGCAACAACACACAAAGGCCAATATGCCATATACATACAGTATAACGCAAAACCAGCAACAACACACAAAGACCAATATGCCATATACATATAACGCAAAACCAACAACAACAAACAAAGACCAATAAGCCATAGGCCTACATATAGCGCAAATAGTACGCAACGCTCGTGTGCCCAAAATGTCAACAATATTAAAGTTTATGTAGGAGGCAAATGCCTGCTGGCATTTTTCTTTAAGCAGTCATTTCTGCAATTTTCCAAATAATCACATTTCACCTCCTCAAATTACTGTTGCAAATCTCTTTACACCACTTTCTTATGTGCGTATACACACACAAATGAAATGTCCGCAAGCACATTATATCATCAGCAGGTTCAGCATCTTAAATAACGACTAAAGAGCAAATGAAGCTTAACTTACATTTCAGAAACACGCACGGCAGGCCTTCATCGCAGCAGCAAAGGTCTTAACTGCATCCTCTATTTCGATTCTCCGTCACATATGAAACAGCCAGCCACCGCTGTCAGCGAGCCGAGCCGCCGTATTGAAGCACTGAGGGCGAGCGCGCTGCGCCCATACCTCCGGTTCAGTTTCCCGAGCCCACGAAGTGCGGCGAAAACATTTTCGGTGTAACTGCCAGACGGTTCATCTCGTCTGCGACAATCTTTGCGGCATCCATCTTCATTGAATTTTGATATCAGAGAGAGCTGGCCAGAGCACAGCATAATAAGTAGCCATGTGGTTGACTTGGAGGGCGGGGGCAAAAGCGCCGGGTTATTCAGTATGGAAATACACACAGACAATGACACGCCACGCCCCTACTGCATGCTAGAATCTCCGAAAACAAGCCGATTTCAACCTCAAAATGTAAGCTTTTAAATATACCAATACTGCTATCTCAAACATGGAGAGGCTTCTTCGTGATTTCAATTAACAGATTCTCCAAAAAATTGAAAATCACCAATTTTGAAAAAAAACTCTTCTTTCTCATTTTGCTCGAAAGTTGTGCTGCCGACTTGTGTCCCTGGTTTCTGTGACGGGTCACATATACGTAGACCTGGGTGATGCTCCCCTTTCTACAATGTAAAGGCCTTACAAATTATTGTTAGATTGATGTAATTCACCTAAATTTTTAGCTGCATCCACAAGCAGAGAGCTACCTAGCGATCAAAACTGTTCACTCGCTGAAAAGTCAGCATTTATGCATGAGAGGGACGTAACTATATAGGCTTAGACAAGCTTTGACTTACAGCAAATCTATTTCCTTACCTTGTAAACGAATAGAATAAGTTGTGTAAAGTAAAGAGAAGAGTTCCATGAGTAAAATTAGCAAATGCCAAAACACATTAGCATTTTACTGAATGTAACATCAAGTTCTTGAAAGACTTAAAGTATAGGCGCCCCCTTTTAACCCGTTTAAACATGCATAACTCAGTAAAATGTGTAGACATTCTTCAGGTACTGTTGAATTGTTCTGACATGCACTGGTTCCCATGACAACGACTTGTCACAGGAAGTGCTAACTCGTGACGTCATTTTGTAATCAAACCAGCCTAGGTGGCTAAGCTAACTTAACCTAGCGTCCATCCAGCTTAGGCTAAGCTAAGCTAACCTAGCATCCATCCAGTTTAGGCTAAGCTACATAATAACTTCTACAGTTAGCGGTTAGCATCATTTACTTGAAGCCTTAATTACAGCTTTTATGTATACAGCGCAAAGTATTCTAAAATACTTTCTTTAACCCCATTTAGGGTTTCTAATTTTTCTCTTTCCTTACTTTCAATTCTTCTCAGCTGAATTTCACCTTCACTAGTTTAGGCATAGTCCTTGCTGAGCGCTGTAGGCTAAATTTGCAGATGCCCTGGCAATTAAACCCAAGTTTAATTACATGTAAGCTGTGTAGCTAGAGAAGAATTATTATAGTTATGAGAATTTTCATCAGCATATTGACTAAACCGTTGGAGGGACACACACGGTGTGGTCTTAAACACGCAACAGCTGTGACCCACTAGGGAGTGTTGGTCCAGGCAAATCTAAAGGTTAGTCACTAGTGCTATTGATTATTCTCAATTTCAGATCATTACCGCTGTTTTGATTACTTACTTTATTTTTTTATTTTATTCTTTTATTTCCACTTTGATAATAATAGCAGTCAGCTATTCCCTTGTCTATTCGGTCATCTATATGATTTAATTCCATTTCCTCTCTTGTTCGAATGTGGTTCTATTTCCCATTGGGCCCAGAAAGGAAACAGAGACACCTTTATTTGTGATTGTGTTTATTTTCAACAAGTGCACTCATTTTTGTGACCCTGCGACACAAGTAATTTCAACAATTACTAGGGCATAACTATAGTCCTGAGGATTGATAATAAGCATAATTTGAATAGGAAAGCTGTCCCTTTTCCTCCTATCCTTCACTTCGTCAAGCCGCAGTGAACCACCATTTAAGTCCAGAGAAATAATTTAGTCATAAGAACCATCTTAAGTCATTTATTTCATCTCGGCTATGCCCTTTCCAGGAAATACTCTAGGAACCACACAAGTCTTAGCCTCCTAACATCCACAGCTAAGATGATAAAGATACAAGAGACACATCACTAGCTAGATACACATGAAACACCTAACTTTATGCTACATATCTAGCGAACCCATTAAACAGTGGTTCTGAACTTTTAGGGTCATGAATTAGTCTCTCACCACAAGTGTGCCAAAATGTCACAGAGCCTCTGCTTAACCTGACCCCAACCTTCCAGCTTACCAAAGACTATGACAAACCAATGGACACTATGAGAAACCACCTCTAACCCCTCCAACCACCCACGAATTCCGTCTGCACCCACCGACAACCGGTGCCCCAGACAACTGAAATCAACAAGCACACGCTGCGTGCACAGGACAACACTCTGTGTTATGCACCTGATGACATCGCTGCGCCAAAGCTTGTGGTGCCACAGTGCAAAAGGGGGGTTCATGCCAGTGTATGCCCATGACGCAGCATGTGCTGCACACCGCAGCACCAGAACACCGAAGCAATTGGCATACCGGCGTCCTCGAAGCGGAAAGACTGTCCTAGCCAACAAAGGACGACAGTCGCTGAGATCTTTCCTCCCTTTCTCTCTCCCTCTCCCCTTTGTCTGTTCCAGGATGCTGCTGTGGTTAGTCTTCCTGTGCCTCCAGCCAACCAGAGGACAGCCGCAGTCGGTCATCTCACCAGGTCCGGTATCAGGCAGTGTCCCGAAGGAACAACCGGGACTCCTTATCACCAACTGCAGGACCCACACCCAGAGAGTGTATGTTCGACTCCACTCCCTCGCCCACGCTGAGGCCAATGTCGAACACATGCTCAACCAACTTGAAAAAAAAAAAAGTCACACAAGCAGAGCCAGATGGACACAACCGCCACTGCCGTCGGAACTCTGTTAACATTGGCATGTCCAGTGTCAACGCACTGAACCTAGCCACCGTGAGACAACGTGTGGCTGAAATTCAAACTGAAATCCCACAGCTAAAAGGGCAACTCACAACACAGAGTGCCTCCCTGCCGTCCATCGGCAAGACATCGAAGGGAACTGTGGTAATTCTCAACACCCACAGCGTTCGGCTGAACCAGACAGTGAACTCCATGAAACAGCTGTTTACTGTCTTCCAGAATGACTTTACTCAAACTCAGCTGGTCTGCAGTCTCTGATCCAAGACACACGCTGCCCTGCTGAGGCCAAACCTGAATCAAAGCTGGAAACCTCATCCTTCTTCAAGAACCACAATTTCACCCTAACTCCAGAATGACAGGTGATACCCAGTCAAGGCACCTTCTGCCCCAACACCTGCTGCAGAGACCTGTACTGGGCTACTGTCCACATCAACCGCCGTGGAACGACCACCACTCCAGAAGACGCGAGCAACCAGAAGCCACCATGGCCTTCCAGCCTTCTATGACAAAGGTGTGTCTGATCTGTCGGCACTTTCAACTTCGATCATGGTTGTCCTTGAGGGGGACAACAACGGTCGAAAGGGGGGGATGTAGGGTCTGGACCAATCAGACCCACACTAATTATTCATATTCACTATATTTAATGAATATAAAGGTCTATGAAACTCTCCCCCAAAACTAACCTCACAAATGAAGTTACTTTGTCAGCCGGGTGTCCGGTTACAGAACACTTTAAGACTGATAACAGACTTTACGACCTCAAAGGAATGTGGCCACATGCGCCACATGCTTAAGAGAGAGAGACCATCTTTAATTAAATAAACTTTGCGGTGTTACTCTGATCTATGAAGGAACATGCCTCACAGAAACTGTGATGATTTACTGTCTCGTGTACTATTAGGTATAACAACATGGTATGTTTGATTGGGGTGTATGTGGTTGAACAACCACCCAACTGTCAATATAACCTCACCTGTATCATGCTTCCTAGCAAATTAATCCTCATTTAATGACACACACTGTGATGTACATCACCTTCTCTTAGAATGCAATGTGAATTTGTTATGTCTATTTGAGCTTGAATGAACAGTCTAAGCATGCTGGGGACAAAGACCATAAAACAACTAAGAGCCGCTTCCCCTCTCTGACATGTCACCTTACTCATAGGTCCATTCAAACCTTAGGGGTTGGTTCTTTTCTCAGGGTATATCAGAGGCAGGCAACAGTGACCGCCCTCTCTTAGTTTTTTCATCCAGCCGCAACACTGTTCTGGTGAGACTGGGGAGCCCCCTCCCCCTCCACGGGGGCCCCAAGGCCCAGCAGGCCTCGATTCCAACCAGATCCGGCCTCATGGAAAAGAGAGAAGACTCTCTCACAAAGAACCAAGGACAATCTCAGGAGTTTTGGAACAAAGACTCCAACCAACAAAGACTCCAACCAACAACGACTCCAATCACCCATCCTTCCGACTTCCTCACTTCTCCTGGGTGCTCGGCGTGGCCTCAACAGAGTCCCAGGCCTTCACCAAACCAGTCATGCGTTCCTGGAGAAAGAGAACGCTCAACCAACTTCCACTTGACACTGCCGGAACCATCAACGACTCCAATTTTCAACAACTTCAAGAATTGTTCCCATTACAAATGCAAGTATTCAATTCAATGAAATGTGAAAATGAAATTCTGATGGTTCTTCTCATAGACCCTCTTCCGGTTTCCAATTTCATCCTATCACTAACCTATTTATGTATTCATGTGTGTATGTTGTTTAGTTTATTTATATTCATATAAATATCTATATTTAGTTAATAAAACTTGTACATAATATGTATTTGGTTCTGTTTTGTTTGCAATACAAGTCACTTTACGATCACGGTTTTTGCTACTGGCTCAAAGTACTGTACAGGCGAAGAAATAATTATTCTTCGGTGGCCATGGAAGATACCCTTTATTAGAATAAATTAATAATCAAAATAGTTCGTTGGAAGAACTGATTAATTGATTGTAATATTAATTCAGCCACATCAAGTTAATCCAATTAACTGACCCAAATATTTATAATTAATAATAACAAGATATTATTGATTATTAATATTTCCAAAAAGCTGAGTTCCTTACACCGCTAAAATCTACACACTGGACCTTTAATTATCTCATTAACGTTAACACTGCTTCAGTGTTACTTATAACACTCTGAGTGTGGACTCATATAAACACTGAGATTGTTAATTTAACACTGGGGATTTTGCTGTATATGACCTATGCAAATGTGAGGTTGACGCATCCAACATTAGTGAAATGCCCATGCTCACTTGTCAAGTCATCCTATGTAAGTCACAAGGCATTGCACTGCATTTGCTGTTGGATCGCAGGAGTTTATCCAAGGATATGTTGTCAGGGTTTGGGTTGATGAAAGTAGCGAGGACTCAAATTCATATGTCAAACTAGACGGACATTTAAGAGATACGGTATACAGTCATTCATACCACTTATTACACAGCATTTCACCACATAAATAATTATGGGGATAAGATATATTGACTTCAGATTAAACTGTTTTAAAATCGTACCTGTTTGTATCTCATAATCCAACAGTGTACAAAACAATAGTCACAAAAGGGCAGAAGCTGTGTTTGTAGGAAACATGAGTCAGCGAGTCCACGATACTGAATGGCATAATTAAATAACTGTTCACAAAATATTGATTCGACTGAGTTTTAAAAAAACGTTCCTAGAAAAAACACCCAGAAAAAACGTTCCTAGCAGATTTTTGCATATATTTTCGGTAGAAAGATCTGAATATATGATAAATCCAGGTGCAAAATTATTTTTTCATTTTGTTTACACACAAGATGTCATAGGGATTTCAAGATATATGCTTTCATTACCTAGGAAATCAAAATATATTGTCCATAGCCTTAAAAAAAAAAAAAAATCGATTTTCGCCATATTTGTTTTATTAAAATGTCACATAAATCAGTCCAGGAATGATTTACTAACAAATCCCTCAGAAAAGATCTTCAGAATACTGCTAAGTGTATAACTGGAAAGTTTGGTGTACATAGGTGCTACATAGTCTGAGATGTTTGTACTGGAGAATGACAAAAAACGGCCTTTAAAGATTTAAATAGGAGAATTTAATACATTTCTATTGGAAAAAAATGCTTATAAAAACAGAATCAATGCTCAGGCCCTTGGTAATAATAATATATAATATTTCAAGCTCATGAAAACAGACAATTTAATAACATGGCAGGGATATAAGGCCTACAACTGCAGTAACTCAATTAATTAACATTGGCGTATCATGCACAAAAGTTGCCGACAAAACCGACAGTTGTATGGGCACAGAACAAGACCAACAGTAGCTGTCACTGCTTTCTAAAGTCTAATTATCCATTCCAGCACCATATGTAGGTCCCTTTGGCACCTCTTGCTGGTACCTTTTCACTTTCTTGTCTGTGCTCACTAGTTTTCGTTTGGGTTTTGCACTTGCGGACTGAATGGCGTTTGCTTTGGACACCCTGAGCAGTTCTGCCTGCACATCTGACAGCTTTTTTCCCCTTGAAATTTCCGGTGTTAGCGGCATTTTCGGCAGTCCCGCGGTAAGCCAAACACGGAAGTGTCAGAGTACACCACGTGATGTGTCTGAGCGAATCACGTTAGCAGAAACCAGCAGTAGCCAATGAGATTTCGTCATTACCTTTAAATCCCCCTTTGGACATTCACGATTGGTTACTGATTGAAAGGAAATGCCCATATTTGGGTTACATAGCGTTGTGCAGGAGACTCAGAGCTTTACAACGGTACAAGTCATGACAGACTTCAGTAAACAGACGGAACTCGGCATGTCGCGGTTGAATGCTAACTTCTTGGTAAATTCGGGAGAAACTTACTGCCACAAGTAAACAAAATATAATAAAATAAACATCTTAATGTATATTTTCAACGTTTTCATATTTGGTGGCTGCTTTTTTTTGCAGTAATTTATCAATTTGCAACAAGAATATTTCATACTCATTTGGCGTGTTCAGGCCCATATTTTGAAATAGCGATAAACATGAAAAATCATGAAAGATTGGTAGAAACCTCTGTTTGTTTTCATGAGTTCAAAAGATAACACCAATTAAATTTTATGAGAAAAAAAGGTATAATTTTTTTTTAAATATAAAGAAAAATATTATGTTCCCTTTCGTCCTGGGAACTCCGACGTGTCGTCGGGGGAGTTCCCTGACGAATTGGGATCACGCTAAGGAGACCAACTGCCTTCGAGTGAATTAAAACGAGCCAATGAAAATTGGCATGCAAGATTTGCATTCCGCGACCCGCCTACCAGCGCAGGTATAAAAGGCGGAAGTAAAGATTGCGCAATGCTTTTAGCTTCGGAGCCGACCGATTGTGTCCTCTCTGAGTGAGTGAGCTTTAAGATTGTATTTTTCTTACGGCTACGAGTCTGCTGTTTCGGGAGGGGATCTCTCTGTGTTGGTGAGATGGCGTTTCAGCGACCGCGCGGTTTCCTGTCTGCCGGCTGCGTCTATATGCTGTTGATTCAAAAGCTGTTTTCACAGCTGGTAAACGGTTGAGTGTGCACAGCGGGCTTGCAGTTTCCCCGCTGTGTTGCCGCGTTGGGTCCCTGTGTGCTTCAGCACGATAGAGAGAGTACTTTCTTCCTGAAAGAGCAACACGAGTGAAGATCGCGTCCTTTTCAGGATGACGTTTCACTCGTGTGTTTCTGGATGCGATCGTTTCCTGTCCTTATTTGACGGCCACGTTCATTGTTTCACATGCCTAATCAGTGTGTGAGACTACGTTCGTGGGTGGTTCATGTTCTCTCAGGAGTGCATGACCACGTCGGCACGTTGTTCGTCTCCCCTTCCTCGTAAAGGCTTGAGCCGCTCAGCGTGCCGTGTACCGTCGAGCGCCGGCTGACAGCGCGGGTTGTCACGGCAACCCAGCGCGCGTCATTCGGCGCTCAAGATGCGCGGTCAAGATCAAGACTCGCGTGCCTCTATGAGGTGAGTCCCTTTGCTTATTTCCCGATCTAGTTTCTCTTCTGGTGCACCAGAGGAGGGCTACTTTGGTGAATAACATTGGTGATCTGAGGGTTTCAGTGAGCACGAACCACTCACTCCTCTAGCGCATCGCAAACATGCTGAGACTGTGTTCGTGGGTGGTTTATGCTTTCTTATGAGAGCATGACTACGTCGGCACGTTGTTCGCCCTGCCTGAAGGCTTGAGCGCCCAGCGTGCTGTGTGTCATCGAAGCGATGGCCACGTTCACTATCTTGCATGCCTGGTTGACGGCCACGATCACGGTTTCACATGCCTAATCAGTGTGTTGAGACTGCGTTCGTGGGTGGTTCATGTTCTCTCAGGAGTGCATGACCACGTCGGCACGTTGTTAGTCTCCCCTTTCTCGTAAAGGTTGAGCCGCTCAGCGTGCCGTGTGCCGTCGAAGCTTTCGGATGAGAATCTGGTCCTTCTCATGAGGGACCAAGCATTTCATTCGGGGCCCCAGGGAGGACAGATGTCGATCGCTACATCGGAGAGAGGGCTGTTATACTCTGAAATGATGCTGAGTTCCTACTATAATGGTGTGTTCTCATGTTGAAGATTCAGACTTAACACCCACACTTTCCTGGGCTGTTCTAAAGTGCCTGGATGTGTGTGAAGAATTTTGGCAGCATGCAAGCATTTTTGGTGCCAATATGGCAAGCCAAACATGCCTAAATCTGCAGAAGTTTTTCCTCTCTCACTACCACTGCACGTGCGTAGTTCTAACTCGGGGTTGAGCTGTGCTTAGTGACTGACCGTGATTAGTCAAAGCGCTGGCCCTCGGTTAGACGATGTCCACACTGGTGGTCCAGAAGCGCCTCAAAACCAGCCCGCTCAGAGCCGGTGGTTCGGGTGGGTTCATTGCGACGCTATCTGGAAGCCTGGCTAGAGCGCTTCCGGGTCCGTCCCGATGGCTCATCCGCACCGTCCGGTTCGGCTATGCAATTTAGTTTGCACGCCGGCCTCCCAGGTTCAGGGGCGTCCACTTCATCCGTCTGCGGTCCCCTGTCTTGAGGAAAGAGATCGATGTCCTGCTGGCGAAGGACGCGATCGAGCCGGTCCCTCCTGCCGAGATGAGGTCTGGGTTTTACAGCCCTTACTTCATTGTACCCAGGAAAGGCAGTGGGTTACGGCCAATCCTGGACCTGCGTATTTTGAATCGGGCCCTGCACAAACTCCCGTTCAAAATGCTTACGCAGAAGCGCATTTTCGAATGCATCCGTCCCCAGGATTGGTTTGCAGCAATCGACCTGAAGAATGCGTACTTTCACGTCTCAATTCTCCCTCGACACAGACCTATTCTTCGGTTTGCTTTCGACGGTCGAGCGATCAGTACAAGGTCCTACCCTTCGGGCTGGCCCTGTCACCCCGCGTCTTCACGAAAGTCGCGGAGGCTGCCATTGTTCCCATGAGTGAACAAGGCGTTCGCATCCTCAACTACCTCGACGACTGGCTCATTTTAGCTCACTCGCGAGATGTATTGTGCGATCTCAGGGACATGGTGCTTCGGCACCTCAGCCGGTTGGGGCTTCAGGTCAACTGGGACAAGAGCAAACTTTGCCCTGTGCAGAGGATCTCTTATCTCGGTATGGAGCTGGACTCGGTCGCCCGGACTGCGCACCTTACAGAGGAACGCGTCCAGTCAGTGCTCACCTGCCTCAGGTCTTTTCGAGGCAGGACAGCGGTTCCACTGAAGCAATTTCAGAGGCTCCTGGGGCATATGGCAGCCGCAGTAACGCCGCTCGGCCTGTTACATATGAGACCGCTTCAGCGCTGGCTTCATGATCGAGTCCCGAGGTGGGCGTGGCACAGCGGCACGTTCCGGGTCAAAGTGACCCCGCACTGCCGCCAAACCTTCTCCCCGTGGTCGGATCCTGTGTTTCTACGGGCCGGAGTGCCCTTAGTCCAGGTTTCCAGGCATGCTGTGGATTTCACAGATGCCTCTGCCACTGGGTGGGGGGCCACGTACAACGGGCATGCAGTTTCAGGTCTGTGGACGGGGCCTCAACTGCATTGGCATATCAACTGCCTAGAGTTGCAAGCAGTACGCTTAGCCTTGCGTCGCCTCAGAGGGGTTCTCAGACACAAGCACGTACTGGTCCGTACGGACAGCACTGCGACCGTTGCGTACATCAACCATCAAGGTGGTCTACGCTCCCGTCGTTTGTCGCGACTCGCCTCCCACCTCCTCCTATGGAGTCAGAAGCATCTGAGGTCGCTTCGTGCCATTCACATTCCAGGGGACCTCAACCGTGTGGCAGACGAGCTTTCACGGCTGCCTCCCCTGCCAGGAGAGTGGCGACTCCATCCCCAGTCGGTCCAGCTGATTTGGAGTGTCTTCGGAGTCGCACAGGTAGACCTGTTTGCCTCTCCGGACACGACCCATTGCCAGTGGTTTTACTCCCTGTCCGAGGGGACCCTCGGCACGGACGCCCTGACTCACAACTGGCCCCGGGACCTGCGCAAGTATGCGTTTCCCCCAGTGAGCCTTCTTGCACAGACTCTGTGCAAGGTCTGGGAGGACGAGGAGCAGGTCCTTCTTGTGGCGCCATATTGGCCCACCAGGACTTGGTTCACCCAACTCATGCTCCTCGCGACAGCCCCTCCCTGGCCGATTCCTTTGAGGAAGGACCTTCTTCCTCAGAGACGGGGCACTCTATGGCACCCGCGTCCAGACCTCTGGAAACTCCATGTCTGGTCCCTGGACGGGACGCGGAGGTTGTAGGTGGTATACCACAGGCAGTGGTAGACACCATCACTTCCGCTAGAGCCCCCTCTACGTGGCGCCTCTATGCGTTGAAGTGGAACCTGTTCGTCGATTGGTGTTCCTCCCGTCAGGCGGACCCCCGGACTTGCCCGATCGGTGTCGTGCTTTCCTTCCTGCAGGATGGGTTGGAGCGGAGGCTGTCCCCCTCCACCCTCAAAGTGTATGTTGCAGCAATAGCTGCGCATCACGATGCAGTGGAAGGTAAGTCCCTAGGGAAGCACGACCTGGTCATCAGATTCCTTAAGGGTGCCAGGAGGTTAAATCCACCTCGTGTTTCGCACTCTGTACCCTCTTGGGACCTTGCTCTGGTACTTAGAGCTCTTCAAAGTCCTCCCTTTGAGCCTTTGCTGACGGTAGAGATAATATCCTGTCCATTAAGACAGCGCTCCTGTTGGCATTGGCCTCTTTCAAGAGGGTCGGGGATCTGCAGGCTTTTTCGGTCGACGAATCGTGCCTAGAGTTTGGGCCGGGCCTTTCACACGTTGTGTTGAGACCCTGGCTCGGATATGTGCCCAAGGTTCCTACCCCTCCCTTCGTGGACCAGGTAGTGAACCTGCAAGCGCTGCCCGAGGAGGAGGCAGACCCAGCCCTGGCTTTTCTCTGTCCCGTCCGTGCCCTGCGGGTTTATATTGACAGATGGCAAAGCTTCAGAACCTCAGGTCAGCTCTTTGTCTGTTACGGAGGCCAGCAGAAGGGAAAGGCCGTCTCCAAGCAGAGGTTAGCCCACTGGTTAGTGGATGCTATCACCCGAGCATATGAGTCTCTGGGTGAGCCTTGTCCTCCCAGGTTGCACTCACTCCACTAGAGGTGTTGCCGCTTCCTGGGCTTTGGCTCAAGGCGCCTCGCTGACAGACATCTGTAGAGCTGCGGGCTGGGCGACACCTAACACGTTCGCTAGGCCTTCGTGTGGAACCTGTTTCCTCCCGAGTTCTGGCTACGGCCAGTGGGTCGAGGGAATAGGTTGTGTCGGCTTGCTGCGCCACTCCGCCTCAAACAGCGGATACGTGCGTTCTTTGCTCCGTATGGCGCCCTACGTTGGTGAGCCTCGTGAGTTCCTCCTTCACCCCTCCGGTGCTGGGCGTGGCGGACCGCCCGGGCACCAGGTCTGCTACCTCTAGTAAGGAGCTGCTAGTAGACTGGGTGCTCCAGTGGTTTCTATTTGTGACCCATGAGGCCACGTGCAGTTCAGCCGTGTCTTCCCCTTGACGGACTCGTTCGTCGTCACTGTTGAGTACGCTCCCATTTCCCTTGGATTGGGACTATCTCAGGGACTGCCATATGTTTCACTATTCCTTCGGGCTAGTACATATGTGTATTCCTGGCCTTCCTCCGTCAGGCTGGGGCTTCCGCAGCGTTCCCTCCTCTCTTGAGGGAACGCTTTCCCAGTGTTATCCAATATCCACTGTGTGGGTCTCGCGGAACAGCAGTGTGTTTCCCGTGCTAGCTCCCGCAACTTATTTCAAGAAACTGCTGCAGGGAAGCTTTGCCGGGCGCTGGAAGGGGCCAGCACCATGGCGTTTTATTAGGGATCCCAATTCGTCAGGGAACTCCCCCGACGACACGTCGGAGTTCCCAGGACGAAAGGGAACGTCTCGGTTACGTATGTAACCCTCGTTCCCTGAGTACAGGGAACGGAGACGTGTCGTCCCTTTGCCATGTTGCTGTACCTTCGCGGAGGACTGGACACCGTTCGGCTCCTCAGCGAAAAGCATTGCGCAATGTTTACTTCCGCCTTTTATACCCGCGCTGGTGGGCGGGTCGCGGAATGCAAATCTTGCATGCCAATTTTCATTGGCTCGTTTTAATTCACTCGAAGGCAGTTGGTCTCCCTAGCGTGATCCCAATTCGTCAGGGAACTCCCCCGACGACACGTCTCCGTTCCCTGTACTCAGGGAACGAGGGTTACATACGTAACCGAGACGGATTCTCAATTTGTGATGCAGTTGCGAATTATAAAGCATATATGTGCACTTTTTATGCGTTTATTAGAGGTTGACTTCAAATCAAATACTGCCAAACCATCCATACGGACCCCAAAGCTCAGAACTGGTTTAAGGAGCAAAAACGGAATGAACGAAACTTTAACAGGAACACAAACAAAAACGGAGTTTAAACGTTCTGAACAGAAACGCATATTTGAAATTTCCATTAACCGGCTAATAACGTTATTTTATCGTTCTTTTTAAAGCTACATTGTGTAATTTTTTTTTTTTAAGTTGATTCTTAGCAGAAAACATTTTGTTCTTTTAAAATGATGTGTTCTCATTCATGTGTAATTACTTCCACCAATTTCATTATAACTCTTGACTTGAGATCATCCACACATTAGACACTGGTTCACAGATATGGCATGCACATTTAATATTTAATGCTCTTTAATTGGATTCTGATGACTCACAAAAGAATTTGACTGACCAAGAAAGATGATTCAAGATACCTGTAAAACACTTTGACTACAGATCATTTAAATTAAGTTTTGAATCAATACATAACACATTTTTTATTGTCCCATCACACGTACTCAAAGATTCGGTAAGCCCCTCCCTTCAAACGCAGATGAGCCAATGGCAGCTGAGAATCAGTTGCACGTGGACCAGAACTCGGACAATCAGAATCAGAATCAGAATCAGAAAGAGCTTTATTGCCAAGTGTGCTTGCACACACAAGGAATTTGTTTTGGTACTGAGGCTTCCAGTGGACATATACAAATACAACATGAAACATAATACTACAAATTATAAGAATAAGAAATAAAAATATAAATATATGAGAATAAAACTATCACAGTTGGGTTTAGTCAGAATAGACATTTTCAGATTTACAGATTATGAACCTATTTACAGTGTTTTGAATATTATAAATAAATAAATCTACATATAAGTATCACCTGAGTTGTGGGATATTGCACTAAACAGTGGGAGTATTGCACTTACAGGCATATGCCTTGGGAGGAGTGTTAACTGTTCAGGAGGGAAATGGCCTGTGGGAAGAAACTGTTCCTGTGCCGAGATGTTCTTGTGGCCAGTGATCTGAGTCTCCGTCTTGACGGTAACAGTTCAAACAGGTGGTGTCCAGGGTGAGTGGAGTCTGTGATGATTTTACCTGCTCTCTTCCTCACTCTGGAAGAGTACAGGTCCTGGAGGTTTGGCAGGGGGGCACCAATAATCCTCTCCGCAGTCCGGACTGTCCGTTGTAGTCTCCTGATGTCTGATTTGGTAGCTGAACCAAACCAGACAGTGATGGAAGCGCACAAGACAGACTCAATGACGGCTGAGTAGAACTGAATCAGCAGATCCTGTGGCAGGTTGAACTTCCTCAGCTGGCGAAGGAAGTACAGTCTCTGCTGGGCCTTTTTCACAGTGGAGTCAATGTGATTGTCCCACTTCAGGTCCTGAGAGATGATAGTGCCCAGGAACCTGAATGACTCCACTGCTTCCACAGTGCTGTTCATGATGGTGAGTGGGAGGAGTGCTGAGCTGTTCCTCCTGAAGTCCACGATCATCTCCACTGTTTTGAGCGTGTTCAGCTCAAGGTTGTTATAACTGCACCAGGCAGCCAGCTGTTCAACCTCCAGTCTGTAAGCAGACTCGTCACCGTTTCGGATGAGACCGATGACAGTGGTGTCGTCTGCAAATTTCAGGAGCTTGACAGTGGGGTCTTTAGAAGTGCAGTCATTAGTGTACAGGGAGAAGAGCAGTGGGGAGAGAACGCACCCTTGGGGAGCACCAGTGCTGATTGTGAGTGTCTTGGATGTGTGTTTCCCCAGTCTCACTCGCTGCTGCTGGTCCGTCAGGAAGCTGGTGATCCACTGACAGATCGAGGATGGTATGGAGAGCTGGGTCAGTTTGGCTGTGAGAAGACCAGGCATGATGGTATTGAAGGCCGAACTGAAGTCCACAAAGAGGATCCTTGCATAAGTCCCTGGTCTGTCGAGATGTTGCAGGATATAATGTAGTCCCATGTTGACTGCATCATCCACAGACCTGTTTGCTCTGTAAGCAAACTGAAAGGGATCCAGCAGGGGTCCAGTGATGTCCTTCAGGTGGGCCAGCACCATTCTTTCAAACGACTTCATGACCACAGACGTGAGAGCGACAGGTCTGTAGTCATTAAGTCCAGTGATTTTGGGTTTTTTGGGGACAGGAATGATAGTGGAGCGTTTGAAGCAGCAGGGAACTTCACACTGCTCCAATGATCTGTTGAAGATCTGCGTGAAGACCGGGGCCAGTTGGTCAGCGCAGGCTTTTAAACAAGCAGATGAGATGCCGTCTGGGCCTGAGGCTTTCCTAGTCTTCTGTTTTTTGAAGACTCGGCTCACGTCCTCCACACAGACCTTAAGCTCAGGTTGGATGGCAGGAGGGGGGAGTGATAATTGGAGAACAGGAGGTGATGCTGAATGTGTGAAGTGCAGATCAGACCGGGTGTGTGGTGTGAATGAGGGCTTTTCAAACCCTCAGGTTTGAAAAGGTTTCAGGTTTCAGGTGTTCAGGACAACAGGTTTCAGCGCCATAGAGAAACCTTGGAAGATCCAATGATTTCATCGTTTTGATGGTGTTTATGCTACAAAAATGGTAAAACAATAAGATAGATTTGATAAGATTTGCGCAAACAGAAAACTGAACTTAAGACAGTTAGCAACTCTATTTGTTTGTTTGTCCGAGTTCACAACAGTAACTAACCAATAGGTCAATTAGAGATAACTGTAATTCAGTTAGAACTATTCAATAAAATTTTAGATATCTAAATTGTTTGATCATAATGGAATCTACTATGAATGATGTGCAATAGAGACAGGTTGATGCTTTATTTTATTTTATTTTTTAATGCGAAAGAAAACAAGGCGAGGGATAGAAGTAGAGTTGCACTCAGTGAAAATATAAAAATAAGAATTCCATTTCTCATCCAGTTATATATCTAATACACAAGATTTTATTTTGATTAATATTAATTACACATGGACCACTATCAAGAAGTAAATTGTTGCAACGTGCATTTTATTCCCTCCATAAAATGTCATGTACACAACCATTATTTTGGGCTGTAACACCGAAGAAAGACATCCAATGTCTAATACAATTTAGAACTTTTTTAATCCTAAAAAGATCCCATTGCAAAACAACTGAATAAAATTTGTGCAACTTGATTATAAGTTTTGAAAGAGTTAGCTACTTCTTTCCATCTGTGACGTTAGGTTCAGTCTGTCTTTCGAAAGGTAAATACAACAATTCCACCAAATCAAAGCTTGAAATATGAACTAGAGAAACTTAAGCACTGAACAGTGAATCACGTGAACACGGTGAAGTGTCTTCAGAGACATGGTTGTGGAACCAGAGAATAGAAACTTCCATCCCTCTTATAACTCCAAAGGGGGAAATGGCACAGAAAGCCATGTTGCGTGTTGAAAAGCTTCCCTACATAGCCATTCCTCTTCAAACTATTGGAAGACAAAGAGAACATTAATCACAGATGTGACATGATTTTAATCTCAATAAAACATGTGGATTCAATTATTTTTCAGTTTAAGTCTGCAAACATAAACATTTCATAAAGGTTTACTTCTCCCCGTACCCCCAAAAAGAGTATTATGGTAACACTTTATAATAACTGTAGCATAATAAAGTACTTGCAAATCATTTGTAAACTATTGTAGATAATAAATATTTTATAAAACATTACTTCCTTAATAGACAAATTTAGAGTTCTTCATTCATTGTCACTGTAATTAACTGTAATTATTATTGTTGTTTAAGTAGCTCATATAAAGAGTAAGACAATGTTTTTTTAACAACTTGTTAACAGTAAATAGTCCTCACTTTAGATTAGGTCATGGAAAATTGTAAAATTACATTAAGTGCTTTAAACCAACTTTTACAAGACATTAATTGCATTCATATTCAGTGTTACTTAAAATTATTATTAATACATTAAGTTTCCATGTTTTTGTAACAATGTTCAGGGAAGAAGGAGGCGAGAACCGGCGAACAATCAAAAAAACTTTATTTAAAATAAAACAAACAAACTAAAAAGAACCACCAGCAGCCCCTCGCGGACGACTGCTGGCTTCCAAAATAAAACACAAATAATACACAAAATAAAAACCGCCAGCAGCCCCTCGCGGACGACTGCTGGCTACCAAAAATAAAATACAAACAAAACACAATGTAAAACCAGGCCTGTTCCTCTCTCGATCATCAACGTCGTTGCTCCTCCTTTATGCTTCCGCTCCTCCGTGAGAGATGCGAGACCGGTGTGCTTCACAGGTGTTGCTCATTAGCAATCGCACCACCGGCCTCGCGCCATTCTCTCACGTCCCTCGGCCGTCCTGTTCACCACAGTTTTATAGAGACTTTCCATAGATATGAGTTTTATACTGTACAAACTGTATATTATTTCCCCTAAACCTACATCTAATCCTTCATGATGTTATGAGTATTTGTATATAATTCATATCAACATTATTATTTTATTTATTTATTTATAAGTGCAGTTAATGTCTAATAAAGGTTGGTTTAAAGCACTTAATTAATGTAATTTTACCATTTTCTGTGACTTAATTTAAAGTGTTAACACTGTACTAATTGTAAAAAGTTCTCAAAGCATTATTTAACTCTTTACAAATGAGCTAATTAAACAATATCACAAGCCTATCAACTTTGAGTATTACGAAATGAGCCAATGGCAAAGAAATGCCATGGGTCTGCGGAATTTGCATGGTGCAACTCCGCCCCACCTCGTGGGTATAAAAGGAGGACACCGGCAACATGCAGATATTTTTCTTCGCTGAGGAGCCAAGACTGAGCTCAGGCGATCCCCGCGCTAGAGCGGAAGTGGAAGGAAGACGTAACGTCTCCATTCCCTACTCTGGGAACGAGGGTTACATCCGTAACCGAGACGTTCCCTTTCGTTGTCACTCCGTGTTACGTCGGATGACGACGAATGGGGCTACCAGTCTAATAACGCCACCTTCTCGGCTGTCTTCCAGTTCCCTGCGTAAATCTGAGATCCCTGTTGTGAGACTAGCACGGACGAAGGCCTCCTATTTAGCACAAGAATACCAAGGTACACTGGGGAGCATATCCCATAGCTTAGAGGAAATATGCAATTATTGCCAACCCAGAGAAGAGAGGGGGGGGACTTAGAGAATACACATATGATCCGGAGGGATGCATATGGAGAACACTGGGGTGTCCAGCCGCAGGTGGAATATTTCAACCCCAGGGGTGGCAAGGTGGCTTGCCAAGGGAAAGACACATGCTCAGAGAGGCTTATAGTGGAAATACACATGTGGGAGTCGCTCAGAGGAGGGACCATGCACAGGGGAGGCACCTAGCCGACGCGCAGGCAATAGACACTGGCGCCGACGTCCGGAGTGCAGGAGGATCTCAGGGCTTTCGGGGAAGCTCACCTGAGAAGAATACTGCACGTATCCAGTCCATGGAGTGGAATGGCGAGCAAGCGAAGACACCTGAGCGGGTCCAGTACTAGCTGGTTGAAGCGAGTACATGTGAGGAAACTGGCTCCACTCGGAGATTGTAGAATCTGGCGAATGTGTTCGGTGTCGCCCAGCCTGCAGCTCTGCAGATGTCTGTTAGCGAGGCGCCATGCGCTAGAGCCCAAGAGGACGCCACACTCCGGGTAGATTGGGCAGTCACACCAAGGGGGCACGGTCGACCTTGCTGCTGGTATGCCAAAGCAATGGCGTCCACTATCCAGTGAGACAACCTTTGCTTGGAGAGAGCCTTTCCCTTCAGCTTCCCACCATTACAGACAAAGAGCTGGTCTGAGGTCCTGAAACACTGCGTCCTGTCTACATAAGCGCGGAGAGCGCGTACTGGACAGAGCAGTGCCAAGGCTGGGTCTACCTCCTCCAGGGGCAGCGATTGCAGGTTCACCACCTGGTCCCGGAAGGGAGTGGTAGGAACCTTGGGTACATATCCAAGCCGGGGTCTCAGGATCACGTGAGAGTAAGCCGCCCCGAATTCCAGGCACACTTCGTCAAAGGAGAATGCGTGCAGGTCCCCTACCCTCTTGATGGAGGCCAATGCAACCAGGAGCGCTGTCTTCATTGACAGAAACTTAAGCTCCACTAATTGCAAAAGCTCAAAGGGAGCACTCTGCAGGGCAGTTAGAACCACTGAGAGGTCCCAAGAGGGAACGAGAGGAGGGCGAGGAGGATTCAGTCTCCTCGCTCCTCTCAGGAACCTGACGATCAGGTCGTGCTTTCCTAAGGACTTACCTTCAACAAAGTCATGATGTGCGGCAATGGCGGCAACATAGACTTTTAGGGTGGAGGGAGACAGCCTTCGCTCCAACCCATCTTGTAGGAAGGAAAGCACGATACTGATCAAACATCTCAGGGGGTCTTCTCGGTGAGAAGAGCACCAGTTGACGAAGAGGTTCCACTTCAACGCATAGGCGTGTCTCATGGACGACGCTCTGGCGGAAGTGATGGTAGCCACCACCGTTGGGGGTAGGGTACTCAAACCTGCCACGGCCCGTCTAGGAGCCACACGTGGAGGTTCCAAAGATCGGGACGAGGGTGCCATAGGGTGCCCCGTCCCTGAGAAAGGAGGTCCTTCCTCAGAGGAATTGGCCAAGGAGGTGCTGTCGCGAGGAGTACAAGTTCGGAGAACCAGGTCCGGGTGGGCCAGTACGCCGCGACCAGAATGACCTGCTCCTTGTCCTACCTGACCTTGCACAAGAAGTCTGCGCAAGAAGGCTCACTGGGGAAAACACATATTTGCGGCCCCGCGGCCAGCTGTGCGCCAGTGCATCCGTGCCGAGCGTGCCCTCGGTCAGGGAATAATATAGGGCGCAATGGGTCAAGTCGTGAGAGGCAAACAGATCTATCTGTGCGTCCCCGAACTGGTCCCAAATCAGCTGAACCGACTGGGGATGGAGTCGCCAATCTCCCGGGAGGGGCTGAAGCTGTAAGAGCTCGTTGGCTGCACAGTTCAGGGCTCCGGGGATATAAATGGCTCGAAGCGACCTCAGATGCTTCTGACTCCATAAGAGGAGGTGGCGGGCGAGTTGCGACATACAGCGGGAGCGTAGACCACCTTGACGGTTGATGTACGCTACAGTGGCGGTATTGTCTGATCGGACTAGTACGTGTTGACCCCTCGAGGACGGCCCGGAAGCTGCGCAGAGCAAGATGTACAGCCAGCAACTCGAGGCATTTGACATGCCATAGACGCTGGGGTCCTGTCCAGGAGCCCGCGGCAGCACGTCCATTACACATGGCACCCCAACCCTTGGTGGAGGCACCTGTCGTTACAACAACATGCCGGGAAGCTCGTTCCAGGGACACTCCGGCCCGTAGAAAACTGAGGTTCGACCGCGGGGTGAAGGTCTGACGGCAGGTCGGAGTAACTGGTACTCGGAGGGTGCCGTGTTGCCATGCCCACCTCGGGAGTCGGTCGCGAAGCCAAAGCTGAAGCGGTCTCATATGAAGCAATCCGAGCGGCGTTGCCACGGCTGCAGATGCCATATGCCCCAGGAGCCTCTGAAATAGTTTCAGTGAAACCGCACTCTTGCCCTCGAACTGTCTCAGGCAAGTCAGCAGTGACTGCGCGTGCGGTCACCTTCGTCACTCGGAGGGCAAGGTCGGTGGCGGCGCGCAGCTCATTGAAGAGGCTTGGGTCTGTCCTGCCCTTGTGCATGTCCCTGAGCATCTGGGCCTGGTAGACCTGCAGAATGGCCATGGCATGCAAAGAAGTGGCTGCCTGTCGCGCCGCTCTGTAAGACTTCGCCACTAGCGTAGACGAATATCTACAGGCTTTGGATGGGTGCTTAGGCTCGCTACGAGAAGAAGCTGAAGGGGGTGGATTGGAATCCACTGCTGCTTCAATGTATATGTAATGATTGATTATAATTAAGGTATTAATCAATATTTTTCCTTCTAAATATCAAATGAGTTGAATGACTTCTCTGGAGATTTTACTTTATTTATATAAGTTACCAGTGTGATTACTGAAATGTTCTTTTCATGTATTCTTTAATGTCTGTATTTGATATCTGAATGCAGTGCTTGCTTATTTAACCCAGCTTCCAGAAATGAAATAGGGACTTGTTTTGTGTTTGAGAAAGGTCTTCAATGTGTTAAAACATATAGGGGTCATTGAAGCCAATAGTTTAAGGGGGCCATTTCTTTGTTAAAGCCTTTCTTTCCAGTTAGACTAAAGTTTAGCTATCCTTGAGAGAAAGAACGGATTATCTTGATGTTTTGAGGACTCTCCTGTTTATAGTGAGAGCCTGGCCAAATCCAACCTTGGAAAAGCTGTTTGTCGGTGTGTGTGTTAGTCTTCTTGGTTACAGGTTAAGGAACCACTGGCATTATTGGAGATTGACTGAGTTGTTGTTCTGGACATGCTGGCGCCCAGCAACCCAAATCTGCGACCTGGAAGGTCATGACGTGCCTAACTTCAGCTGCATAATCGATGGAGATATGCTTCAGTCTATCTGTATATGTGTGGAAAATTACTGTGTTTATCTATTTCATAGCCAATGAGAATTATTCATCCTGTAAGCAATGACGTAGCTTAGACCTTGGAAATGGTATAACTGCTGTGATCTTTGTAACTGGTAAGGGGGGCGGCCTACGAACTCCTGTGCGAGTATTGAAGCTGACTTCTGCTGATGAAACTGCAAACTATCTTCAGTAAATATTTTCTTTAATTTTTTATAATTCTGACTCTGGGTCTTCATTCTTCATATCTGGTTCTGGGTCTTTAACTGTATACCCCTTACAAAGCACTCTGAGGACACAGTTGCATCGCAACAGAGCGTTCAACCGGGGGGAGCCCACTGTACCCATGGGCAGCCACTTCATCGAGGGGAGGAAAGGCGGATGAACTCAGCGAACATAGGGGTCTTCCAGGACTTCGAGATCTCATCATGCACATCCGGGAAGAAGGGAATTGGGGAATTGGGCCTTACCCAAAAACCAACTATCCAGTCGCGAGCGCTCGGGACAGGGTGGAGGGGACCACTCTAAACCGATCAGGGTTTTTCCTGCATAGACAATTATGAGGCGGCCGCCTCCGTCAAATTTCGTGCCGCCTCCACCTCTCGACAAAACTCGGACAGACAGTCACGTGCTCATATACACTTTTTCCACCGTGACAGTTCTGTCGCGATTCCCGCTTGTGTCCATTCTCTAACCGTGTAGTTTGCCGATAGTGCTGCACGGATCATAATCCGCGGGTCGAGCGGGCCGAGTAATAAAAACATTCCATTCAATCGAGGGTGGATGACAGCTAAATGAGTGTAATAAAGACACGGAACTCCCATCATGGTACCTAATGTACGGACGGTAACAAAGTTGCGCTGTTGAGTCTCGCGCAGTTATTTATAACATTATTTATAATTAAGAAACAATATATAGGCTACACACGACCAGAGTGCTGTTTTCCTGAATGCCATCACGATTGAAACCGAGATATTAATTTCATAACAGTTCAATAAACAAATAGTTAAAATTAAGTTACTTACATTTTTAGACTGTTTTTGTTCTGTTTTAGCAGCGAAAAAAGTTCCAAACAACAGAACCATATCGCGTCTCACAGCAACACTCATCCATGATTCATTACTGAATCATTCAGCGTTTTGAACTAATCGCTTGAGTCAAAGATACAATTGCCCATTATTAAACTGCCTCATTCTGAATCAATCAGCCGTTTGAACGAATCGTTTACATTAATGACTCATTAAGACGGCCGCCTGCCGCCTCCTACTGGCGGTTTAGTTTCAAAGTATCATTCTTTTCAACATTCCTTGTATATTCAAAAAATATTCAAAATAATCTAATTTAATACAGTTATAATTTTTCAATGTAAATTATTTAGTTTGATTGGTAACAGCCTAGTGTCTTATTATTTTAATTGAATGTATTGATAAAATGTAAGAATTTTAAATTAAATTTAGAGCATACATTTAAAAAAAATGTATATACATAAAATTAGGGGGAAAATGCCCTTTATAAAGGTACAAAAAATTGTTCCGATAAGAGTGTTTTCAAAAATGAAACATTGACAATAAGTTTAAAGGGAGTAAAGCCTCTGTTTAGGCTATAAAGAAAATGTAATTTTGCCAAAAGAAGAACTTTTAATTTAAATAAATGTTAATTGTGTGATATGTTACCATATTATCATGCTTAATTGAATAATTGTAATGTGATGATCAGATGCAGATATCTAAATCAAAGATTATGCGTGGTTGGCGGGTGGATTATTATTTATTTTTAACATAAGATTTGAGTGACTCAAAGGGCACCAGATTAATGAATTTATCTTTAAAATGTACAAAATTTTCTCCCGGGGGGGCATGCCCCCCGACCCCCCTAGTGTTACAATTTTACCACCTCCGCCTCATTTTGAGCCAGGAAAAACCCTGCCGATGCTCGCAGCTGCCCGGGAAAGCATGGCCGTCATCTCTGGATCACACTCCGGCACAGCCGTATGCACACCGGAAGGTGGCAGCTGTGACGAGTCGTCACTTCCAGAAGAATCAGACCCACCTTGTGATGCTGCAATAGACAACGCGTCCTCCTCTGGAGCGCCAAAGGAAATCCGCGCGGCATCCGATGATGGTCCCGCGGAAATCCCCTGAACACTCGCGGGTTGCAACACTGGAGAGGGTGACGCGGGGCACGGACGGATAGTCGGCGCTTTGTTCCACACTGTCACCCTCAGATCACCCTGGCCACCAGCCGAAGTAGAGCCTCTCGAGGAGACGCTAGATCGGGGTGTGGATGAGGGGACTCTCATTCTTGCGAGATCACTGAGTCTCGATCGTAGTGTTGCGATGGTCATGTTCCCACAGAGAGAACATGAGTCATCCACGAGCGCTGCTCTAGCGTGATCAATGCCCAAACACACTATGCAATGCTCGTGCCCATCAGAGTCGGCAATGAGTCAACCGCAACCAGAAGTGCACGGGCGATGCATCTTTAAAAAGACATGCCGTGTGCAAGCTCTTTTGTGAGAGAAAAGAAACTCTGAGAGTGTTGAAGCGCCCGGGGAGAAACACACTCACTGGCAAACCACTGCACAGATAAGGAGGAAGTGCGCACTCGCTGGGAGATCGCCGTCACACCAACACCAGAGAATCTCGCTCGTCTCTAAGAAGCTGACAGTTCAGAGATGGCTTGTGGAGTGAAGAATTAACTTGGCTCCGAAGCGAAAACATATCTGCATGTTGCTGGTGTCCTCCTTTTATACCCACGAGGTGGTGCGGAGTTGCGGCATGCAAATTCCGCAGACCCATGGCATTTCTTTGCCATTGGCTCGTTTTGTAATATTCGAAGTTGATAGGCTTTCTAAGCGAAACCCCATTCGTCGTCATCCGATGTAACTCGGAGTGACAATGAAAGGGAACTCACTATATACGAGTTCTTCACTATACTCACTATTGTATATATGGTTACTCACTATTGTATATATTAAAATTCACAAAAAAAAAAATAATTTCATATGCCTTCCTGATTGAAAAATTAGTGCTTTTTATTTATTTTATTGTTGGATGTTAGAGTAAACATAAGAGTCTTCATTGTCTCCCGACATCTGAGCCACTG